>NC_056679.1:22115000-23488750 GCF_018350215.1 Panthera leo
AGCTAATTAAAAATTTATATAATTAGATTTGCTACTAAGCATTTAGATTTATCAGTGATAAGCACACTAAGTAGAAAAAAGTTTGAAGGACTATCATATCATGGGTACAATTTAGTTAGCACTAAATTGAACTGTATATAGATAAAAAACTTGAAGTAGGAGATGTATTTGTCAAGTACCTGTTTCTAAAGAAGTTATTTTTAATGTTCTTGTTTAGAAAGCAACAAAGGCTGTGATATTAACATGCATGGATGCAGCAGGTTGTGAACACTACTATTTTTAGTATCAGTCTAATGTGAACAATGATGAATCATTCTTTGTTATTCTAGTAGGAAATAGTGCTTGAGATTTTACTGCAGCACATTAGATTAACTATCTCTCAGTAACTGCACACCCACATGCTGACATCACACTGGCAGTGATATGGATCAGTGACGCAAATCCTGTCAGGATCAAACATTAAGGCCACAGAGGTTGAAAAAAAAGTGCCTACATAACAGGGCAGACCAGTCATTGAACATGCACAGACTGCATTAAATCACTACTGCTAATGTTAAAAAGGGTTATGATATTCTTTTTTACATAATAGCTGAGCTTTATAATTTTAATTACAGATTTCCCACATAACCCACTGTATATATTTATCTTTAAATTTCCTTACATCTTCTGTGCTTTAAGGTCTAGATCTTTTAAAACCTGTCTTAAGGTTCTACCAGCCACTGCGTTATCCGGAAAATGGCTTCTGTAGCCACACTGTAGACAGATCTTTTGAAGAATATGCCACATTTATTTTTTTATATAAAATGCTGTGCCTGACAAATAACATTTACATTGAGATTTGGAGCAATACATTCCATGGCCTCACAATTCATAGCTACCTCAGAGTCTTTTTTCCACTACCATTTCTTCTTTGGGCTTTCCCTATTTTTAGTTTTATTGACATGAAAATATTGATTTTTTTTATAGTTACAGATGGATTGGAGAAGATGGTTTACCACGAGTAACTATATAGAAGTTTTCAAAATATCTTCGCCCTGAATTAACCCTCTTAGAATTAGAGATCTTCACTTCTCTAACAGGAACAGAACCTATCTCTGGAGGCTTGCCACAGAATGTTCACATTCTCCTTGTAGGGTCTTCTGAGAAGAAATTAGGTGTCTACACTTAAACATTAACATTCCTTTTCCTCAAAGACTATCACTTCCCAGGAGAACTGGAAAGCTGATGGGAGATGAGAACTGAAGGTAAATTTAACAACCTTTTTGTTCTATCATCATTAATCTGACATAATCAGACTAACTTGAAAATATGCCAAGGATCCTTTCCCATGCTCTCAGGCATTTACTTTCATGTCATTTCCTATGAGAAATTGTTTTTAAAAAAAGAGAGGAAAAGTAAGGGCTCTCCTTCATTCTAAGGTTGTTGTTTTTTTAAAACTAGTAATCATCTGAAAGAAACATTTGGAAGACATAAAAATTACTGAGATAGTTGTGTTTCTGGTTCTTTTTGAAGGGTAATCTTTAAATCTAGATTTTTCACAGTAGGAACCAAATGCTATTTCACAATTGAAAACATTGTTATACTTTTCCACTACACATCAACTTTCATCAGGAGAAGACTGGACTATAAGCTCTTATTTTTCTGTCATGATTTATGTATTTTGATCATTTGCCGTTGGCCACTATTATATCCTCCTCATCCCATCCTTCTCAGGGCAAGTCCTTACCAGCTAACATGATCTTAAATGGAAAAAAGGAGATTAAAAACTCACTGTGTTGATGGCTTGCTAAAGACTATGAAGGGAAGAAAAAACTCCCACGAAAGGAAAGACACAGATAGAGGCTTCATATCCCTTTCATTCTCTTCAAACATTACCAGACGGGGAAATACAGAGTAGATCATTTATGATGAGATTAAGGTGAGAAAGGGAGGAGGCGTGGCTCTTCCCAGGCTCTTTGCTTGTGGCCATAAAACACTTTGGAAATATTTAGATTGCAAGTTTGAGATTCCTTTTCAACCTTGTCCCCCAACCATACAGTTTGTCTCCCAAAGCAACCATTCTTTGCTTCTTGTAAATCTTTTCAGAGATATTCTATGCATGTAAAAGCAATTATATGTATATTCTTTTAAAAATACAAATGATAGTATACTATACACACTGTTTTGCACCTAATGATAGAGCTTAGAGATCTTTCCAAATGGTACATGTAGGGCCGCTTCACTTAATAGCTGCACAGTATTTCACTGTTACAATGTATCATAATTTATTTTACTCCCCTATTGATAGACATTCAAGTTATTTTCAACCTTTTACTATTACAAACAATGCTGCAATGAACATCTCTGTACAAACATCATTTCATAAATGTGTAAGTGTATCTGTAGGATAAATTATTAGAAGTGGAATTGCTTCAGAGAAATTTACATTTTTGACATTACCAGATATCAGTTTATACTAATGTATTTCTCATTAACACACCCTTCCCAGTAGTTACCACACTTTTTGATATTTGCCAATCTGAAAGGTGAAGACAGCATCTCGATATAGTTTATTTTGCATTTTCTTATGAGTAAGGTTGAATATCCGTATTAAACTTTTAAGAAAGAACTATTTATTTTTCCTTTTCTGTGATCGGTCTGCTCCTAGCCTTTGCCTATTTCTCTACTGGATTTTCAAGGGTTCCTTATACATTTAAGAAGTTAGCTCTTGATAGGCGGCAAATATTTCTATTTCTTTGTCTTTTACCTCTCTTTATGTTGTTTCCCTCCCCTCCCAAGAGGGTGGGTTAGGGTGGCATTGGGGATGAGTATCCAAACATTAGAAGTTGAAAGCCGAAGCTTAGAGTTTGCTCAAAGAGAGTTGTTTCTGAAATGTGATTCTACAAAATCTGGTTTCATAAGGTACTTATTTTTTTTTAATTTTTAAAATTTATTTTTTTAATGTTTGTTTATTTTTGAGAGAAAGCAAGAGAACGAGTAGGGGAGGGGTAGCGAAAGAGAGAGAGAATCCCAAGCAGGCTCCCCGCTGTCAGCACAGAGCCCAACACAGGCTCAATCCCAGGACCAGTGAGATCATATGACCTGAACCAAAATCAGGAGTTGGATGCTTAACTTACTGAGGCATCCAGGTGCCCTTATTTTTTTCATTTTAGAGAAATAAAGTGCAAGCAGGGGAGGAGGCATTGGGAGAGAGAGAGAGAATCTCAAGCAGGCTCCATGCTCAGAGTGGAGTAGGATACAGGGCTCAATCCCACAATCCCAAGACCATGACCTGAGTCAAAATCAAGTCAGAAGCTCAATCGACTGAGCCACCCTGGCGTCCCCATAAGGTACTTCTAAAAAAGGATTCTATTGTCAAAAGAGTTTAGAAGATGCTACAAATGACAAACACATCTTGAAAATTGATGATGAATGGCCTGTTAAAGGTGTTGGTAAGGTCTACAGCAAATCAATTTTATTTCCTTAAACAACTCAAATGTACTGGCTTTTTTTTACCTCCTATAATACTTACTAACAATCTTACAGTACCTGTTATACTGCTCTAACCTTGAAGGGAATAGATAGAAGAGACCTGTAGTATGTTTCTTTGTATGTTACCTTATTCATTCTTTTTTTACCAATCCCATAAATGTTACAGGTCTCTCATGCTTCCAATTTCAATCTTTTTCTCCTTACTTTGCATACTTTACTTAAAAAAAAATTTTTTTTAATGTTTATTTTTGAGAGAGAGAGAGAGAAAGAGTGCAAGTGGGGGAGGGGCAGAGAGAGGGAGTCACAGAATCTGAAGCAGGCTCCAGGCTCTGAGCTGTCAGCACAGAGCACGACACAGAGCTCGAACTCACAAACTGAAGCTCGAACTCACAAACTGTGAGATCATGACCTGGAGCGGAAGTTGGACACTTAACCAAGACACCCAGGTGCCCCCACTTTGCATACTTTTCTTGAAGAACACATTCAAACTCATTGCTTCAAATTACATATTGACAAATTCACAATTTCTATTCTGTGATGGTTAATTTTATGTGTCAACTGGACTGAACTAAGAGATGCCCAGATAGCTGGTAAAACATTAATCCTGGGTGTGTCTATGAGGGTGTTTCCAAGAGAGATTAGCATCAATTGGTGAACTGAGAAAAGCAGATGGCCCTTCCCAGTGTGGGTGGGCAGCATCCAATCTACTGCAGGCCGGAAAAGAACAAGAAAGTGGAGGAAGAACAAATTCACTCTCTCTGCTGCCCCTGAACATCAGTAATCCTGGTTCTCATGCCTACCATCAGCCCACTGATTCTTAGGCCTTTGGATTTGGACTGAATTTTATCACTAACTTTTCTGGTTCTCCAACTTGCAGAAGGCAGATCATGAAACTTCCTGGCCTTTAAAATCATGTAAACTAATTGCTAAAATAACTCTCTTCTGATACATATCTACGTATATCCTATTGGATCTGTTTCTCTGGATAATCCTGACTAGTACACACTCCAAGCCTTTCTTATGAGCAAGATCTATAAAACCAAAAGGTACTTTGAGCCTACCATACTCATCGTTTCCATCTTTTTACCCAAACCAATCCTTTTTTCCTTCTACATTATTTAGCATAGTAAAAGGTGCTCTCCTCCTTTATCTTTCTGCTCAACTGACTGAAAATTATACATCAGCCTAGTCTCTTCTTACCCCCCACACTGAGCTCCCCATATTTCATCATTATTACTACTCTTTTGGTTATTTTCCTGTTTAAAACCCTCAGTGGCTCCCCGTTCCCTTCAGGATAAAATCCAAAATTTTTGGAGTTACATATGAAGGGATTTGTTACATAGCCTGTTTCCATTTTTAGTCTCCTTTTCAGATACCTCTCCATGTACAATGTTCTCCAATCTATCTAATTAATCACACCTTTTCAGTCTCCTCTGATGTCCGTGCAGTATGCCTTTGCACAGGTGATTCCTTCTGCCTCTAAGATATTTCTCTTTTTTTTCCCCTTATGGCTAAACATCTGTTTCTTTGAGCATCAACTTTTCCTGGAAGCACTCAACAGCTATTCCAAGCTGTGTTAGGTATTCCTTCTCTGGCCTCCCACAGATATTTGGGCATACCTAACTCCATCATAATATATATTCTACTGCATTTTAACTGTGGGTTACTTGCCTGTTTCCCGTAGTAGGCTGTGAGCCAGGGTCTAGGTTTCTCAAATGGCTGTCAAGAATTGAGCTTTCCTTTAGGACAGCACAAAAGATTTATGGCAAATTGTCTTTCCAGGAAAAGAGCATGGCTTTAGTTATTCTGTTTTGTGTTCTGGCGAGTGCCTGAGTATGGGAGACTGAGTACAAAAGGGTAAGGAATTCCAACATATTAAGATTTTAAAGAATGTTACAATATTGAAATGAAGATCTTTCATTGTAATGATAAAAGGATTTTCCAAAAATGGTGAAAGATTATATGATAAAATAAAGCACAAGGGGATGTTAAAGACAGAGAACTTTGTTGATCCACAGAAAATAAAAGCAGGATTTAATTAAAATCTCTAAAAATGAATCAACATTTTCAAATAATGTTAGTGCATAGGTTTTGGGATCAGAATTCTATGTTTAAATTATGACTCTGGCCAAGAGTTACTTAACCACTGGAGCTTTAGAGCAATTAATACACAACTGCAAGAAAACTGTTTACCACCACAATTACTATGTTATTGTATGACTCTTATGGTTACTGGTGACATGTCTATATGTGCCTTAATATAATACCATAGTCACAAGACACAAGCCATACTTCTATAGACATAAAAAGGGTCTAAGAAATGAAACTATGTTGGTTGCTATGATAGAGGAAATGAGAATTGTGAGATGAGTCCTAGATAAGTTGGAAGAAGAGAATGATATTTTCCTCTTTCTATTTCTAGGTAAGTAGTAAAAATTACATTCAACATGTTGTCACATAACAAAAGGAACCAGGAAAGATCTTTTCTGTTTCCTGGGACAATTTCTGCAGATGGTATAAGGGTATGTGAATCAGTTTATGTAAATTCATGGTAATCTCTATAACTTTATATAAATGTTCTCTGAACAACCTAGGCTTGCCTTATCATAGCTATATACTTTGGGGAAAAAATAGAAAGGTTTATACCTGAGTTAGAATGTTTAATTAACACTTCTTTGAGTCCAAAATTGTGGTTGTAGTTACTACAAGGTTAAACTAAGGTAAATCTATGTATTTGTAATTGTTGCCCTTCTCACCAGATCTTTCTACTGAACTTAGAGAGTCTGGTTTTTATTTAATAAGGAAGGTAATTTTTCTAAGACATTCTTTCATAGGGTTAGGCAAATGTATGTAGAACACAAAATAGGTCTGCAGTAATACTGGTTTCTTTCTTTAGCATCTCTTCACAGAATGGTTTAGCTAAAAAGAGAGGATCCAAACAAATATATCTTCTTCCATAAATATAGTCTGGCTTATACAGATAACTTTTTTGGCGTTGGACAAAATCCTCAACATCTAAAGGTTTTTTTTGCCCTGGGTTTCTTATATGTCCCCTTGTGTGTCAGAATTCTTTAAATCAGTTCTATACTATGGTATCAAATTTATACATTTCTTTTCTTCCACCCCCTTAATTTTCAAAAATCGTCAGACTATTATGTACTTAATAAGCTTAGTATGTCCCATTTTTTAGTTTTTAGTAGTTAAAACATCCATTTATTTGTACCAAAATACATTATATGGTTCACCATTTTCCTTAATGAGCCTTACAAGGCCTCAGCTTTAAAGAAAATAATCTATACATTTTTAAAAATGAAAGTTGGACTAAATAATTTAAAAGGGGCTAAAACTTCATATCTGTTATTTAAGCAATTAATATTGTAATCAATATTATAATTGATAACCAAAATTATTACATTATATAGAAAACGTAAAGAAGAAAGAAACTCCTACCTATGGTAATCCTACCATACAGGGACAGGCACTGGAAGGAAATGTGCCCCCAATTTTTTTGATGCATATATATTCATTAAAGTCATAGTTTTCCTAATTACAAAAGAAAGCTAATTCTGTTTATATCCTTAATGTCCTTCAAGATTCAAGTTCTAATTAAATAAAACCACTAATTAATAAGAATTTTTAATGTTCTATTTGAAGAGGTAAAAAGTAGAGAACAGAACTCATCGTTTGAGTGTCCTAACCCCAAAACTTGTTTGGATGATCCTACTGTGAGCACCCTTCCTGTTCTTTTCCATCATAGCACTTCTCTCACTCTAATGAATTCCTTAACTGTTTGTCTTCCCTAGGAAACTATAAACTTCATGATGGGCAGGGATAATGTCTATTTTATACATCACTATGTCTTCAGTTTTGCAATGGTGACTGTACATAATAAGTTCATAATTTGCTAAATGAAAGAATGAATTAAAAAAAAACCCTCTAGGCTATACTTCAATCTAGACTAAGCAATTTATCAACTCAATTTTCTAAATAATAACAGTACATATTAATGTTTATAATGATTCTGAATTGTTTTCTGTATATTCTGTTTACCAAGGTTGACTATAAGTGTTTATTTTGTAAACATTTTCAGTAAAATGACTTGGAAAAGGGCTTTCTGCTTTTCAGTTGATAGGAAAGGTATTTTACAAGAACACTCTGTGCTAGGTTAAAGTTTAAAGCATACACTTTTATGTCTAGAGTTATTAAATCTACTAACATCATCTTCAGTGAAAATATCTTAAAACCAACTGATGAAGATTTCTTGCCCAAAAGATGAGCAGGTAGAAATGTGTGTGCACACTCTGTGATTTTTCTAAGATGACGCAACGTGAACAAAGGTATGAAGGGGGTATTGGCAAGAAATATGTAGAGATTAGGGGACCTACAAATCTTGCAATATTTGGACCGGAAGATTTCTGAAGTAAAGCTGGAAAGAAAGATTGGAACCAGGGATGGAGTGCCTAGAAGATTAGGCTAAGGGTTCCATACTATACAAAATGGGAGAAGGCAAGGTTTTTCTGGTTTTTAGCACAGTGATTAAAAAAAAAAAAAAAAAAAAAAAAAAAGTAGTGTTTTAAGAAGGCCAATCCCTGGAGTTGTAAAATAAATAAGCAAAAGTGACACAGACTTTTCGGTAAATAGATTTGGGTCCTAATCAATGTGGGACTAATGTTTTTAAAAGGCCATAAAACTACTCAGGTGTAATACATGGCTAAATGGATTTTTGTGACAAGTTTTAATCAAATCTGGTTAGAAAAGTACAGCTCTCTAACGTGGCTATTTGTGGAAATTTCCCCAATTTATACATCTAGTTAGGCAGATTTGATCGAATCACATTATCTCTATATCACTTAAGAAGAAGTAATTGCTTCATATAGATATAAGTTCTTAACTTATTTCCAAGTGAATTGTCCAGAAGGGTATTTCAAGTCCAGAATGTACTGACTACTCTCTCAACTTTATGAATGATAGTATGGTTCTGCTATAAACAGTCACCAGTGAAAACTGATATGGCCTAAAATGTAGTTAAAATACTGTGCACATGCAATAACAAGAAAAGTGGAATGACCTTTTATTATTAATTACTGTAGAATATATCTGAATGTATCAAACATTTAAAAATGTCTAATGTAACTTAATCCTATGTATATATCTATATACATTTACCTGACAAACATATCTGACATGGCTTCCTTTGGGCCAAGATCACTGACTAAAAAGCTCAAAAATCCAATTCTGCTGGTGGACAAAGAATAAGAATAGAGAGAAAATTCCAAAGGGACAAGTGAAAAGTTGCTGGGGAAAGGTAAATAAATATTTTTTGGGTAAAGAGAAAGAAGGGAAAAAAAAGGGGGGGGGAGAAGAAAGAAGGGAGGTGCAAGTTTCTTACTTACAGCACTTGTTTTATTTACTTAAAATGCTATTTTTATTTTTTTATTAATTTTTTTTAACATTTATTTTTTGAGAGACAGAGAGAGAGAGAGTGTGAGCAGGTGAGTGGCAGAGAGAGAGGGAGTCACAGAATCTGAAGCAGGCTCCAGGGTCTGAGCTGTCAGCACAGAGCCCAACACGGGGCTTGAACTCATGAACCACGAGATCATGACTTGAGCTGAAGTCAGGTGCTTAACCAACTGAGCCACCCAGGTGCCCCGGAATAAAATGCTATTTTTAATAGGAAGTACATTTACAAGATTCAAAAATGAAAAATGTAAAAAAGTATAGAGAGAAAATCTTCATTCTATCCTTGTTCCCCACTTCATGCACTACCACCCCATAGGTAAACACTGTACTTACTTTTAGAGGATCTTTCAAGATTTATTATTATTCTGTACTCTGTGGCATTTATTCATTACTTTCCAAAATTGTTTGCAACTAAGCTATGGTCAATTAGAATGTGAGAAGTGATCTGCATAATCTCCAGGGTATGTCTTTAAAGAAGAGGGTGTATCTTAAATCTCTTTTTCTCTTCCCCTTTTGCATTTAGTCCGGGACACAGACATGGTGGTGAGCCAGCTTGGTTCATGCAGATGAGCACAATATCCTAGGGATGGCAGACCAAGACAGAAGTAACTTGGGTCCCTGTGTCACCTTTGGGGCAGACAACTCCACACAAGCACTAATTGCCTATCTTTGAACTATAATTCGAAAGAGAAAAAAGTTTGTATTATTTCTCTTAGTTTTCAATTGCTGTGTAACATTAGCACAAACTTAGTGGTTTTAAAAACATCCATTTATTAGTTCACAGTTCTGTAGTTCAGAAGTCTGGGCACAGTATGACTAAGTTCCCTGTTCAAGATACATAAGGTGAAAATCAAAGTGTTGGTTAGGGTGTGTTCTCATATGGGGGTTGTGGAAGAATTCAGATTCTTACGGTTGTAGGACCAAGACCCTCATTTCATTGCTGGCCATTGGCTTTCTGGAAGCCACTCTCAGCTAGAGGCCACATTCTTTGCCACATGGTCCTTTCCTGAATCTCTTACTTCTAGAAGAGTCCAGTCCCTTTTTTAAAGGTTGACCTGATTAGTTGAGGTTCACCCCAGATCATCTCTCTTAAGTCAGCTGCACTGTATAATATAACCTAATTATGGAAGTAAAATTCATCATATTCATGGTCCCAGGTGTGTACAATAGGGGGCAATGACCTTGAGGGCTATCTTACAATTCTATCACATCTTTTAAATTTTTTTATTTTACATTTATTTATTTTTAAGAGATAGAGTGAGACAAAGTGAGAGTAGAGGTGGGGAAGAGAGAGGGAGACACAGAATCTGAAGCAGGCTCCAGGCTCTGAGCTGTCAGTACACAGCCTGACGCGGGACTCGAACCCACAAACCGTGAGATCATGACCTGAGCCGAAGTCAGATGCTTAATCGACTGAGCCACCCAGGCGTCCCTCTACCACATCATTTAAATTCTGGCTTCAGGTATCTTACATACTTTTTTTTTTTTTTTTTGGTAAAAATGAAAGTTTTTAAAATTTATTTTTGAAATTTGTGGCTAAAATATGGATAAAATTAACCATTTTAACTATTTTCAAGTGTACAACTTAGGGCATTAAGAAGACTGTTGTACAATAATTATCACCATCAAAAAAATTACTATCATCCATCTCCAGACCTTTGTTATCTTTAAAACTGAAACTCTGTACCCATTAAACAGTAATTCCTCATCTCTCTCCCTTGCCCCCCTAGAAACCACCATTCTACTTTCAGCCTCTATGAATCTGACTAAGAGGAATCTTAAGTATTTGCCCTTTTGTGACTGGCTTATTTTACTTATATGCTACATATTTTTGAACTCCTATCTTAATATACATCAAAAAAGATTGAGGAGGGGGCACCTGGGTGGCTCAGCTGGCTGAGCATCTGACTTTGGCTCAGGTCGTGATCTTGCGGCTCATGAATTTGAGCCCCACATCAGACTCACTGCTGTCAGCTCAGAGCCCACTTCAGATCCTCTGTCCCCCTCTCTCTGCTCCTCTCCCACTCGCACTCTCTCTCTCTCTCAAAAATAAACACAACAAAACAAAAAGACTGAAGAGGGGTTGCCAGGAAGATAGGAGAAAAACCAGGAGAATATGTAAACTATAAAAGGAAAAGTCAAGAGAATAATGTTCCAAGGGGGGAATAAATAATACACAGTGTGAAATCCTGCTAGAGAGGTTAAGTATGATGAGAACCAAGACCACTCATATTAGTAATAGAGAGGTTACCAGTGACCTTCACAAAAGTGTAGCAGTAATTCTCTAGCAGTACTAGTATTATACAATCACTGTGGTTACTACCTATTGTTGATTATTTCCCCATGCTAGGAGAATTCTGAGTCAAGCTGTGATATACAAAGCTAAATAAAATCAATATAGCCCAAAAACAATCCCTTTGGCCTCAGTTTCCAAGTTATTTCATGATGAAATGGGATTTTAAACAAGTATTTCAGGGGAAAACACAGGTAGTACAAAAAAATAAGAGATAACCTATATATTGTACATAATTATCTACTGAGATCATTTATTCAATTAAATATTTACTGAGTGCCTACACAGTGCCAGGAATAGACTTCATTATAACTGCACATTTCCTCAGTTGTTTCATATATAAAAGGCTAAAAATGTTCAGTAAAGACAGTATGTTTATTGGGCTAATCTTAACCTAAGCAAACAAATAATGATGCTAATTTTAATCAAAGACCAATGGATATTTGATCCTAATAAAAATCCAATCATAATAATCTAGGGAGAAGCAAATATCTGAGAAATTAGGAACAGATAGCAAAATTTCTTCTATAGAAAGTGTATTATTTCTATTTTTCTATTTCCTAAATATAACTACTTTTAAACAAAAATAACTGACCACATAGTCATTAATTTTTAAAAACCATAGCAACCTCTCCCTCATGAAAGCACATTACCATTTTCTTTAACTTAGACATACATTTTTTAACAAGCATTTAGAATTATATATTCAAAAGGCAGCTTTAAAAATCAAACTAAACAGACACTGTTTCACATATGTAGTTCTTAAGAGTTAAAAATCTGCTTAAAGATCTTTTAGCTCTTCTTCTACTTCTGACTCTAATTAATTAAAGTAGCTATATTCATTTTTCATTCTTTCCTTTAAAATTGTCTAATCTTTCCATACTTTCCATTGTAAGTCAATCTGTTCTTATCTTCTTCATTTCCCACCTTGTAATCTACCTTTAATAAGTGGCTTCTTTCCTAAAAGGGAAAACAGGGTCACTTGAAGGGGAGAGAGAATTCTACCCAAAATAAACATTTTATATTCATATTTGTCTATTTAATAAAACATCATTTTGTGAGGCCAGCTCAGAGAAGGCACAGATCCCAAAAGGCTCATTTTAGTCACTAACCAATATAAAAAGTATCAGAATGCAACAGGCTTATAAATACTTATTGAGAAGTTAATACAAGCTATTGCACATATCTGTATTTCTGGGTCTTAATTTCCTTTTGCCATTATTCATTAGAATTTTTTTAATCAAGATTTTTGTCACTTATTTTAAAAGAACTTACTAAACTGGTTTAGATTTTCTATTTCCAGAAGAATAACTTTAACAGTGATATTTTATTCATTAGGAACATAAAGAACTGAGGACAACTGAATTTGCCTATATTTTCCTTTTTGGCATCAATGTTGCAATTTTCTCTTCACTAAGTCATATATAATATGGCTTCTCTCAAAAAGTAGCACTTAATAGCTTTTAGGGACAACCTGGGACTATTACACAATGTACTCAGGATGAGTCATAGTCATTCACTTAACCTAAAATGGGCTGGATTTATGAATGGATGATCTGCTATGATTCATTTTTACAAACAAGACTCATTAATGTTTCAAAACTAGTATTTTAAGACTCTCTACTAGAACTGCTGTTTTTATCTTGGGAGAGGAATTGTAAGTGGTAAAGTCTTTAATAAAATAATGTTACTTTCTACCAGTATGAAAATAGTTGCCTTTGAAAATAAAATGCTTTATTTTCTAAGGGTGGTTAGGATTTTGTAAGTAATATATAAAGGACCTAACTTTTCCATGGTTTAGTTTGCTAAATTGTAAAATAATGCCTACTTATATAGGAATAAGAATCTACTACACATGGTTTCTACTTGAGTTATTTATAGTTTCTGTAGAACCTAAAGAACTTGGTTAAATTCAGTCAGATTTGTAGTGATAGAAAGTCAGTAGGCCAAAGAAAATCAGTGGTCTTATAAAAAAACTCATAGAATATTGATCTCCCTATTATTAAAATATATTTAAGATACAGCATAAGATACTGGCATAGTTACATATGCCTAAAAACTTGAACAGTGGAAACTTAATCAAATTTGCACTTGCCCACCCTTATTTCACATACGTGTAAAATAATGACCAGAATTTAAGTAATCTACCCAAAGCTACAGAATCATAAAATTTTAGACTCATGAAGAACCTTAAAGGGCATCAACTCCAAGCATCCACTCAAAAGAAATTAAACCTCCTCTCTAATAGCCCCATCACATGAAGAGCCAGCATATGTATTACCACCTACAAAGATGGATGGAAACTGATCACTCCTGGGCCTTTTGGGCAGTTCTGTTTATTACAAAGATCTTTCTCATACTGAGCTAAATCTGTTTTCCTAGAATTGTGCCCATTGGTCCTAGAACCCAGGTGGACTTACTCTCAGACCTGTACCTGTAACAATGAACCATTAATTCGTTCACATACCTTATTATTTCTTTGAAGTTCTATTGTGAATTTAGGAAGAAAAGTTATAGGTACAGTTATTTCATGCTGCTAGTTATAGTAACTGTACAATGATATATAAAACAATAGACATTTAACTTCTAATAAATTTCAGAGGTACTTTTAATATCAAACCCTGACATATCTAACAAGAGTCAAGGGGGCTGAGGTATAGTTTGTATACATGTCTTGGGAATTCCAGGATATCACAGCAGATCAACTAGGAGTTCCACTTGCATGAGAACTCCATCTTCCTCTTCCTTCCCTGACAAAGACATTCTGAGAGAAAAGGGCTTTGATTAGATCTGATGGGCATAAGGGATTCTGACAAGAACACAGCGAAGAACAAGTCCAGGAATTCCAACTTTTGGAGGGCAGAGAACTCACTCTTAGGTAACAGAGTTGGGATTAATGGAATACAGGGCTTATCAGTATTTAATAAAATACTGTATTTATTAAGGACCCCAAAAGTCATCTGGCTCAGTTCAGGAGAACTTGCTAAAAAATGCTCTGCAAAGGAGATCACAAATATGAAAGAGCAGACTAACTGTAAGGAAGGCAGATATTTGGTTATACTCACCATGATCCCAGAGCACACAGAGAAGAACAAAGTAGTACCTACTAGTTGGGACAAACCTCTTAACTTCAAAAACCCCTCTAATGGCAGGAAGAGTCAGGATGAGGGACATAAGAAGACAAGGTGAGAATAGAAAAGCAGTGATGAACAGCAGCAACAGTGAAGAGAACAAAAAAGAGAACGGAAGTGTCAATAATAACTGCAGCAGGAGCAACAGTATTAGTCACTTCTTGAATGAGGTGACAGCAGAAGAAACAAGAGTCAAATAATCCCCTACTGGGGTTTCCCATGTAGAATGGAAAGCAACATCAGCAGCAACAATGGTGAGAAAACATCAGTAACTGCTGAGAAGTTGCACACAGTCACTTGGAAGAAAAAGGAAAACAGCAGGACTTGGGAGGTGGAGCTTGACGTCACACTAACTCTAGTGGTAAAGGGGCTCAGAATCAACGTATTCTTAGATTGTTATGTTATTGGCTTCCCTTATATCTCATAAGCTAAGATATGAGAAAGCAAAGGTTAATACTTCTCAACAAACTTGAATTCACCTTGACATTTTTTCTACACACAGGAATCAAATCGTAAGAAAATAAGCAGAAATCCAGGATGGTCAAATGATCAACATCCTGGCATTATCTTTGGTTCACTTTTTACGTATTTAAGTTAACATGTCCACATTACTTTATAATCTTAACTGGTGCTCATGTTGAAGACTCTGATAAACTAAAATACCCCTAAGTATAAAAGTATATTTTTGGTTGATAGTACTTAGCAAGGCAAACAAGTATACTGATATACTTAAAAATATTTTAGCAGTTAATTTCAATAAATATTGACAGCATGCCCACTAAGTTAAAGGCATTATTTCAGCACAGAAAATCAGAGATGAAAAAGAGCCAATTTCTATCATTAAGGAAACCAAACAGAAGGAAGCTAATAATCCTTGAACACTTCAATGTTTTATGTACCAAGATAAAGACAGCATCATTGTTCCTGCCCCTATAAGCTTCAGAAGGTTAGTGAAAGTTTCTCCCTCAAGTGTTTATTTCATTAGGAATGAGGATTATTAATACATTACAAGTTGGCATCCTGTTCACAGGTCTGCTTTGAGCAATAACCATTCACTAGCTCAACTACTTTATGAAATATGCCCAGGCACAGATATACTTGTTAAATTTCAGGCTCCCCGTCAGTGTGCTCGTTCCCAAAATTAAAGAGATCTCAGTTTAACTAAGAGGTAATTTTGGAATCAAAGAATCTTTAGTTAAATACTGGAGTTTACCCAATCAAACTTCTTTTCTATGTAAGAATTACTTTCATAATACCACCCAACCCAATGCATGAGCACATACAATGATGGGAGTCAGGTGTGACAAAGCAATGACTCCATTTTTATAGAACCATAATTTTTGGACAGTTCTTCCCTGTCAAAATTTGCTTCCCTGCAACTCTCATCTGTTAGTCTAAAATTTTCCCTCTAAAAGTGCTGAGAACAAGGTCTTCAAGTCACAGCTCTCTTCTAGGTTAAACATCCTTCAAGTATTTTTATAGTCTTTTACAAGAATAATTTCTTGACTGTATGCTCTCCTGGCTGCCTTCCTGGGTTCAATCTCAGTTTGTCAATACTTCTTTCAAAATATGTTAAAAGGATACCATCTAACCAGAGTAATATGCCAACTGTTTTGAACTTGCCTGCATCAGGGGAGCTGATGCCCTTCTTCAGGTGAGCATGCACCTCGCTCCAGGTAAGCATGAGCCCCACTTCAGGTGAGCCCCACTCTCCCCACTCCTCCACCCCCTCATGGGATTCTCTGTGTCCCTTGCTCACTTGGACCCTCTCTCTAAAAAAACAAAACAAAACAAAAAACCAAAAAAACCCATCTAAGTCCTAGAGGCACCTGGGTGGCTCACTCAGTTAAGTGTCTCTTTTTTTTTTTTTTTAAGTTCATTTATTTATCTTGAGAGACAGAAAGCGCACACGAGCAGGGGAAGGGCAGAGATGGGGGGGTGGGTGGTGGGGAGAGAGAGAGAATCCCAAGCAGGCTCTGTTCTGGTAGTGTGGAGCTTGAACCCATTAACTGTGACCTGAGCTCAAACCAAGAGTCAGACACTTGGGGCATCTGGGTGTCTCAGTCAGTTAAGCGTCTGACTCTTGGTTTTGGTTCAGGTCATGGTCTTACAGGTTCCTGAGATCGAGCCCTGCATTGGGCTCTACAATGACAGTGCTCCCCTGCTTGCATACACACACTCTCTCTCTCTCAAAAAATAAATAAATAAGCTTAAAAATTTTCTTTAAAATAATCAAGTTCTATTCATAATGTTAAGTCTTCCTTTCTGGATAAGTCTTTCTTTCTGGATAAATCTATCCAGTAGTGGATACTGTCATTTGTTTTGGTGCACAGACTCTGAAACCCCTTTGTAGGTTGAAGGAGTTGACTTGGTGCAAGGTAAAGACCACACTGGTCCTATGGGTGCTGATAACCTAGAAGGCAGTGGTTGGTAGCACAAGATTCCTGTGGCAGAAGTGGCATCTGTACTACAAGCAAGTAATATTGAGTTCTTAGTGAAGAAAGGGCACTCTTGGCACTGATGAGGACTTCTTAATCAGACCAGTTTTGTAGTATAGTTTTGGGGCATTGTTCCTGAAGATTAGCCTTGAGTCTGGTTCTCTAGTCCTCCCATAAATTCTCTGAGACACAGAATATCATTTTCTTGGGCCGCCTGGATGGCTCAGTCAAGTTAAGTGTCCAACTCTTGACTTTGGTTCAGGCCTGCTTGGGATTCTCTCTTTCCCTCTCTCTCTGCCCCTCTCCCACTTGCATGTGCACCTCTCTCTCTCTCTCTCCCCCCACCAAAATAAACACTAAAAAAAAAAAAAAAGGAAAAAAAAGTATCATTTTCTTAATCATTCTCAAAAAATTTGAAACAGTAAGTTCTGCCAAAAAAATTGCATGTCTAGCTGGTACAAAGAACTTTCTTCCCTGACCATTTGAAAGGAAAATGCTGACATGATGGCCCATCACCTATGGAATACTTTCATATGCATTTCGTATAAGGACATTCTCTGATATAACACAACCATCAAAACCAGAAAATTAACACTGATACCTCATTACTATCTGTTACGGATTGAACTGTGTTTCCTAAAAAAGATATGCTTCTGTACCAGCACCTCAGAATGCAATTTTATTTGGGAATGAGGTCATTGCAAATAAAATTGGTTAAGATGAGGTCATGTTGGAGTAGAATGGAACCCCAATCCAATATGGTATCCTTATAAGAAGACAGCCATGTGAAGACACAGAGACACAGGGAGAATGCCATGTGAAGATGGAAACAGATTAAAATGATGCCTTTAAAGCCAAGAAGCCCCAAGGATTGCTGGCCGTCACCAGCAAGTAGAAGAGAGGCATGAATTCTCCCTCAGAAAGAATCGATTCTGCTGACATCTTGATCTTGCACTTCTAGCCTCTACAACTATGGGACATTAAACTTCTGTTGTTTTAAGTCACCCAGTTTGTGTTACTTTGTTATGGCAGCCCTAAGAAACTAATAAACCATCTAATTTTCAAA
This sequence comes from Panthera leo, assembly GCF_018350215.1. Classification (NCBI taxonomy): domain Eukaryota; kingdom Metazoa; phylum Chordata; class Mammalia; order Carnivora; family Felidae; genus Panthera; species Panthera leo. The sequence goes on from NC_056679.1 coordinate 22,132,860, forward strand.
TCCCATTCAAGATTCACCAATTGTCCTAATAATGTGCTTTCTAGCAAAAGCATCTAGTTCAGGTTCACATGTTGTATTTAGTTGGCATGTCCCTTCAGTCTATCAGTCTGAACAGTTCCTCAGTCTTTCCTGGACTTTCACAGTCTTCACCTGTGAAGATTAAGGGTTATTTTACAGAATGTCTCTTGATTTGGGTTTGTCTATTATTTCCTTGTGTTTAGATTCAGATTATGCATTTGTGGCAGAAATATCACAGAAGAGACATCATGTTCCTCTTAATGTATCATTATCAGGTAGCACACAATTTTGATTCCTGCCATTACTGAAGACATACAATTTCATCACTTGATTAATATGGTGCCTGCCAGGCTTCTCCATATCCTTCAAGTCGGTCACTATATCCTTTTGACATGTCTCCATCCATTTTGCAATCTTCCCTCTCTCTGGGGTAACAATATGTTCCATTCTCATCTTGTACTTTCTCTGCCCCAGACCCAGAATCAGGAATGTCTGATTTTTCCGATTCAACTGCCAGCAGGATTCATTCTAGTTTCTTCCCTTTCCATACCTAAAATTCTTTCTTAGATAGTAAGAAACCCAGGTCTCTCATCATTCTTAACAGAACTGTTTCTTTAATTAGTCCCCCTGTGTGTGTCATCAATCTTCCATCTCTGCCACCACTCCCGCCCTCCACTGTCCCCCGGCATGTATGGCCTTATCCTACTCAGGGTCTAACGCCCCACACCGAGCCCACCCCACCCTCTAACAACCCTCTATGTAGGTGTCCTTCGCTCCTTGGTTCCATGTCACCACGCACAAGCTCTAACAACCTGTGCTGGAGTACCCACTCCACTTTTGTGTATATTCTCTTTTTACCACATTTGGGCTCTGATTCTCCACACTAGGCCATTCTACCCCTCAGCCCATCATGTGGACTACTTCTTTCCTCTGCTTGGGCTCTGATACACCAGGTTATTCCTCTATGGGGATGCCCTCCTCACCTCACTCAGGTTCTCATTTCCTATGTTAGGCCGTCCCCCATGTGTGGATGGGTGCTTCCTGGGGTTTGATATCTCCTGCCATGCCAAAGAGATACCCTCCTCACTACACCCAGGATCTGATTCTCCTTGCTGGATTCTACCCTCTACCTCCCATGTAGACATTTTCCTCACCTCATTTGGGCTCTGACACCTCAAACCAAGTCACCTCCTATCCCACGAATGCCCTCACACTGTTTGGGCTCTGACTCTTCTTGATGAGTACCTCCAATGTATGGACACTTTCATTACCCTGCTGGGGCTGGGACACCCCATGCCAGGCCATCCCTCTGTGGAGGCCCTCCACACCGTCCTCTATGTGGATGTCTTTTTTACGTGACTTGGGCTTTGTCTACTAAGGACCACCTCCATCGTGTGAATGGTCTGACTCTACCGGGGCTCTGACAACACATGTCAGGCTACCCTTCCAAACAGATGACCTCCTCATTCTCAGCTCTGACTCCCTACATCAGGTTGCCTTCACCTGTAGGTACTCTCACTTTATTCTGGCATTGATTCTCTATGCTGGGCTGCTTCACTGTATTGATGACTTCTTTATCCTGCTGAGATTCTTACATCCCACACCAGGCCACCCCTTCTTGATGATACGCTCATCAGCCTGCTTAGACTCTGAGTCCCTGTATCACGACACTTTGCTGTGTGAATTCTCTCCTCACTCTGGGCTCTAACTCTCTGCACTTGGCTGTTCTCATATGGATGAACTCTTCACCCAATTTAGGCTCTGACACCCCACTTGGGCACTGCAGCTCATCTCTGCCACTCCTATCAATGCAGTGCTGCTGAAAACTAAATATATTCCCCCCAAAATTCATATGTTGAAATCCTAACCCCAATGCGACGGTATTAGGAAGTAGGGTCATTGGGAGGTGATGAAATCATGAGAGTGGAGCCCTCATAAATGGGATCAGGCACCCTCACAAATGGGATTAAGCCAAATGTTTATTAATTTACACTGGAAATAATCCCAGTTTTTTAGGTTTCATTACAGAGGTTTTCTTTTATTGGTCTAGTGACTGTGAAGAGAAAAGTTTTCCTAACCTGATGGCCTTAGAGCCAAGGATCCTAATTTACTCTGAGCTTCACTGGCATATGATTTTTCTCCCTTAAGGCTTTCTTCTTTGTTATCTGTTGCCTCCACACTGAATTCTACTCTTACCTTTTACCTAGCTCTAGAACTATACAGGAAGATGTCTGTTACATAATAAAAACTAGTGATAGCAAAGGGGAAGAAAAGGAGATGAGCTCCCAGTAGTCCTTAGTCTTTTCTTGTCCTGTCTTCTCTTGCTTGGAGCGAGAGCATGATGGTCTTTAGAAAAACTTCACCCCAGGCCCTCGTTCACTATCAGTCCTTCCACATTCATCCTGTCTTTTAATTTTGAAAAACAAAAACATGAAAAGGGGAAAGCTTTTTACCTTCTTTACGGTTCCCCTTTTTCTATCCTGTGTTTTTAAAAACTCTGCCCAGTAATTTTAAAACAAAGAGTCCACTCTTATAATCTGTCATACAGGGAGGAGTCTCGCTTTTCTACTGAAGCAAAGAAATTTATCACTGCATAAAAGTATCTTCACATGGTAGTCAGTTCCTACTATTAAGAGACTATTGGAATGCCTGGGTGCTCAGTTGGTTGAGTGTCTGACTTAGGCTCAGGTCATGATCTTGTGGTTTGCAAGTTTTGGGCCCTATGTCGGGCTCTGTGCTGATAGCTCAGAGCCTGGAGCCTGCTTCCAATTCTGTGTCTCCCACTCTCTCTCTCTCCCCTTCCCCTGTTCATGCTCTGTCTCTCAATAATAAATAAACGTTAAAAAAAAAAAAATTAAAAAAACAGACTATTAATACTACAGGCACATTATAAATTAAATAGGCTATTCGGGTCCTGCCAGTCTTTACCTGCCAGTTAGGATTTTATAAAAATAATTCTATTTTTATACTGGCTAATTCTTAGAATGTAAGTTTCTAATAGAGCTATGTCTTAGGTTTATTTGTATATTTCTTCAACTTGTTTTCAATAAATATTGTTTATGATGGAAGCATTTTAACTAATACAACATCTTTTCAAACACACCTGCAAATGAGGATACTCATTACCATTATAGTGTGACTTAAAATACAAAAACTGCTAAACACAGTTAGATAACCAGACTTTGAATTTTAAATAACTTTTATTTATTTATTTATTTTTAATGTTTATTTTATTTTGAGAGACAGAGCACAAGCAGGGGAGGAGCAGAGAGATGGAGAGAGAGAGAGAATTTCAAGCAGGCTCCGCACTGCCAGCACAGAGCCTGAATGCAGCACTTGAACTCACAAGCCATAAGATCATGACCTGAGCCAAAATCGGGAGTTGGACGCTTAACCATTTGAGCCACCCAGGCACCCCAAGTAACTTCTATTTTAAAAGTTAATTTATAACTATAATTTGTGAATTTCTTTCCTTATAAAATCAATTAAACTGCAATGTGCTGATAGAGATTAAATGACATGCAAAAGTTCTATATAGCTAGTAAGTTAGCAGAGTTGGGATTTAAACCCAGGTTCTCTAATACCAAAGTCAGTGATCTTTTTACTGCTCTTCTCTTTAGAGTGGTGGTTCTTCAGTATGCCTCCCCTGGAACATATGGTAATATCTGGAGACGTTTTAGTTTGTCATAAATGTGGTGTGTGGCAGGGTGGCTAGTGACTTTACAAAAAAAAATTCTTTTAAAGATAAGATCTGAACTTGGTATTGAAGCACTGGTAGGATTTGGATAGGCTAGAGATGGTGGAGATAAGGGCCGATTCTAGATAAGAAGAGTATAGAAAGTACAAGACAGGTTCAAGAAGACAATGAATAAGCTAACTTAGCAAGATAAAGGGAAACAATATTAAAGGGAAAGGGAAAGCAACACTAGAAACATGAAATAATCTTTTAGAAAGACTAATAAGGAACTTGAACTGGGTTCAATGAAGATTTTTGAGAAGGGGAATGTAAGACTAATCAAGAAACCAGGGAAAAGAGACTGATTAGGATACTACTGCAATACCATAAGGTATTCAGAGTTTGTGAGCTGGTGTGGTAGTGGTAGTGAGAAAGAAAGGAAGAAACCATAAGCATATACACCTTTATGTATTATAAATTTCTGTCATCTCAAATGATAACAAATTACCATTCTTACCTGTAATGCATTGAAACTGTCCATCTTCTCTTCTTATTGTAAATGCTTCCCCTGGGTTAACTTGTACCAGAATAACCTTTAAATGAGGGAAAGAAGTATTAATCAGAACAAAATAATCAAATAATAAGGCAAATAATAACAATCAAGATTATATATAAAACAGTATTACATATTTGCCAGGACAGCAGATGTGAGCTATTTAACCTTATGACACTGGGAGGGAAAATGGGATTACACATTTTACACATTTGTTAAAGTATTACTTCAGTTTTCTGGAGACTTAAGCCAAAAGTAAGGGAATAAACAAATACAGTGGCACACTTTCATTGGAAAGGCAATAAACTTTACTCTGAAACACAGAGGGAGTCAAACCACAGGATATTTGGCTCATCTATCCTTAGTTCATTAGTTGCTAAGTATTTCATTTTTTAAAAGATAAAGTATTAAAGTGATAAGCAGAGCTTGAGATGAGCATACTTGACTTAGTAGGACATCTCAAGTTATATTTTGGAATTTGTTAAATTAATCTCACCTTTTTTTTTCATTATAAAGATTATACACCCTAATTTTATGACATTTGAAAAACAGAAAACTGGGAAAAAAAATCTGAAGTCCTTCTATCTTACAATAAACACTGTTAACATTTTGATAAATTTCTTAATCTTGTTCCCTATGCATAGGCTTAGTTTCCCCCCTTAACATACATACATATGTATATACATATTTATATATATGTATACATGTAAGAACTCCAATTTGGTATCTTTTTAATGTTTAATACTTTAAAAAGATTTTTCCATGCTATTAACCACTCCAATGACCACGCCATAAACTACTTAACCATTTTCTTTATGTAAGGAATTTGGGTAGCTTTCAATTTTTCCATTATTAAAAAAACAACACTGAAGTGAACATTTTGGTATGTAGTTTTCCCCTCTTTAATCCATTTCCGGTTAATTTTTGTGAATGGTGTACAGTACGGGTCTAGTTTCATTCTTTTACATGTAAACATTCCAATTTTCCCAGCATCGTTTATTGAAGAGACTGTCTTTTCTGCACTGAGTATTCTTGGCTTCCTTTTCAAATGTTAGCTGACCATACATGCATAGGTTTATTTATGGGCTTTCAATTCTCTTCCTTTGGTCCTTTCTGTTTTACGCCAGAACTTTTAATTACTATAGCTTTACAATACAACTGGAATTCAGGAAGTATGATGCCTCCTACTTTGTCCTTCTTTTTCAGGATTGTTTCGGATATTCATGGATCTTTTGTGGTTCCATATAAATTTTAGCAGTGTTTTCTCTACTTCCGTAAAAAAAATTCCATTGGAATTTTGATGGGGATTACCCTGAATCTAAAGATGGCTGTAGATAGTATGGACATTTTAACAATACTAATTCTTCCAATCCACGAACATGGGATACCTTTCCATTTATTTGTGTCTTCTTCGATTTCTTTCATCAAAGTTTTATAGTTTTCAGTGTAGAGATCTTTCACCTTCTTGGTTAATATTTCAGGCAAAGATTGAAAGACCCTCATTTCAAGGGAAGTAGGTAAGAAGAAAAGTAGGGTGAATGGAAAACAAAATAAATTGTTAGAAATAATCCAAATATATTAATAAAATAAATATAAATGGACTAAGTTTGTCTATTAAAAAGAGTAAATAAGTTAGATTAAAAGAAGGTAGAGAGAAAATGCCAAACCTACTATTTTGGTGGTCTATTTTAATACTTTTCTCAGTGATTAACAGAACAGGTAGATGATAATCATCAAGGATATGGAAGACCTTAACAACACCATTCATAATCTTGATTTGGTGGCCATGTAAAGAATATTGCACCTAACAATTAGAAAATATATATTCTTTCCAAGCACATATGGAATTGAAATGAAAATTACAAGACTGGACTATAGACAACATCACAAATCAAGTGTCACAAATTGCAAAGAATTAATATTGTATATCCTCTATTTGCAATTAAGTTAGAAATTTAAAAATACATTTGCAAATTTTAAAAAGCTTCAATAATTTGTGGGTTAGGGGAAGAAATCATAATGAAAAATAGTAAATCAACAGCAGTGAAATGTAACAAAAACATGTTAAGTTAAAGCCCTGAAATAAAGGCAAAATTGTATTATCAAAAAACACAGGCCTTTAAATACTTAGAACAGACTGAAAATTAGTAAGCACCCAAGTCAATAAGTGAGAAAAGGCATAGTTAACTCAAAGAAAGTTAAAAAAAAAAAAAAAAAAAAAAAGGAAACAAAAATAAGAAAATAATGAATCAGAATAAAAAGAAATGCTGGAGGATGAGAAAATAGCTTTAACAGAAATCAGAGTGAAGGATAACCAAGAGAAAAAAAAAGCAAGAGGAAAAAGTAGTCAGTCACGTTTTCTGGGCAGGGATTTTTTTCCCCTAAGGAGATTCTTGAACCTTGGGAGATTTTATGCAAGTAGATGGCTTTAAAATGCATTTTATAAAATCTAGGAACTTCTCTCTGTACACAGGTTTTATTTAGGGGGCCTGCTTCTTATTACTCCATTATCTCAAATGTTATCTCTTCAGAGAGGCCTCCCCTGACCATCAAATTCTAGGGTATGTTTATTTATTTATTTTGAGAGAGAGAGAGAGAGAGAGAGAATGAGAATGAGCAAGGGAGGGGCAGAGAGAGAGGAAGAAAGAGGGTCCCAAGCAGGCCCCATGCTGCCAGCACAGAGCCCAACACGTGGCTTGAACTCACAAACTGTGAGACCATGACCTGAGCTGAAACCAAGAGTCAGACACGTAACCAACTGAGTCACCCAAGTGACCCTAGAATCCTACGTCACTTTATATTCATCTGCATAAATGCAGAACAATTTTTCATAACCTTATTATAAACAATAGTACAATGTGATAAGGAGAAAGGAGAGGAACTATGAATGATGAACTAGTTATTCTACCTGAGGTTAATTATTGCCACAAAACTGTATAATCATAATGACACAGCTTCTTAACATGTATTATCTAATTTAGTGACCACAGATATCTTATAAACAAAGTAATTCTCAGAAGTGTGACAGGTGAGGAATCCTGATAAATTATCCATCATTTTGTAATGTATGTCATGGATGCCTCTATTTGCAAAATTAGCAAATTTCACAAATAGAGTATCATAAAATGATTAGTACTTCATTGGGCTATAAAAATGAAATTCCTCAGTATCTTCAAATTTCACAAAAACAAATGATTGTGCTCTTAGGTTTGTACTTATCTCAAAGGTACTGCTGGCTTCCAATCCCTAATCCCTTTATGAAATCAGAGTTCAGCCCTGACAGTTTCACTACACTCTTTCTTCCCCAGGTTCTTTCACTTCTTACATCCCTAATAACAGAGCTGTTGCCATGTTCAAGACTCCCCTGACACAATATATCAGCCAGCCAGTTCTCTATCATTCTTTAGTGCAAATGTTGGGAACTTCTAATGCCTGGTTTGAGTTAACAGAGTCAACAGTGGGTGAAGAGTTGATAAAAGCAATTATTTGAATGTCCACCAACAGTTCAACTTCTCACATTCTGAAGAGACATGCAGAACTAGTGAACATTTTAAGTGTATTCTAAACTTAAATATTAAATACTAATATTTACGTTACTTAAGTAGTAAACAAACATATGCTTGAAACATGTTTTGGGTAAGATACCTAACCCAAAGGGCAGATTAGCATTGACAATGACTATAGATAATACTATAAATTATTCTCACAAATAGGCTATGATGATACATGGAAATAGTTATTCAAAAATGTTATATTAAAAACATAACACAAAGGATATAATGAAAATGTCACTCATTAAAGGTCTAAATATGCTGAGTATATTCATTAATAAAGCATGTAAAAATCTCTAAGAACATAATAAAAATTTAATGCTCCCTGAACTCTTTGATAGTAAAAAGATACAAAGGCTTAGAGAAGTTATGGAAGACTGACGAAATTTTAAGGGATCAAATATAAAAATATTGGGGTGTCTGGTGGCTCGGTGGGGTAAGGGGGATGACTCTTGATTTTGGCTCAGGTCATGATCTCACAGTTTATGGGATCAAGCCCCAAGTCAGGCTGTGCACTGACAGTTCGGAGCCGGCTTGGGATTCTCTCTCTCTCTCTCTCTCTCTCTCTCTCTCTCTCTCTCTCTGTCCCATCCTCGCTCACACTATCTCTCAAAATAAATAAAAAATAAACTTAAAAAAATAAAAAATAATTTTAAATATAATATTATTTACTTAGGGAAGGAAGTAAGTTTCAAAAAAAAGCAGAATAGCAGAAAAGACATCTCTGGAGTGAGGAAGGAAAGAAAAGGACAAAGGGGCATAGACACCAGAGACTGGAAAGTCTGACATGAATACCTCTAAACAAACCGAGCATACAGCTTTGGAAAAGTTGGAAGCTGAAGGAGACCTGAGATATCATTTAGTTTAAACCAGATTTACTTTTAAAAAGTAAACTAAGAGGTGATCATTAGTATTATTGAAAAAGTTCTTCATTTTACAAAACCATTCAACCAACTGTTCTATTATATAGTAAACTCCCAGTGCATTTACTCAATTTACATCAATTAGCCACTTACAGTGAGGCAAATTCAAATGAACATTTATAATAAAAAATATAGAACTGAGGTACCACCCCAGAATCTGAACTAATGAATAAAAGTGCCAAAATTTATTTATTTATGCTTTGTCTACACAAATAAATTTTATTTAAATGTCAGGAATAATCACTACTTAATAATATCTGTGTATATTCTAAAGGAAAAACAATAGTAAGTGAGCAATATTTTTAAAATACAATCCATATGTATAAATTATATCTTACTATCTTAATTTTCAACTGTTACTAATCACTGCTAGATACAACTTTAAAAATACTATTTTGCATTTCAAAGATAATAAAGAACTCCTTTGTCATCTGTTTCAATTTTACCTAACTGCTGTTGGTCTAAGTTTCTTACATGTACAATGAGAATAAGAAAGTATCAATCTTATACCTGCTTCACAGCACGATTAAAGAGTATTAGATGAAAAGATGTACACTAGATGAAAGGAAAGATAACTTGCAATCACCCTGGGAACTTTTCAAACACTGTGTAGATATTTAGGTCTGTCTCCAAAGGGTGAGGAGTCTGGGATTTTCTCCCTAGTTTGAACCCCAGGGAAATAATCAATCTTTCTAATGTAATTAGTCATAAACTGCTAAGATGGCCATCTGGAAAACCATGGTATTATTTATTACTCCAGAAAGTTTCACTACTTTAAAATCTAAAGGATCAGTTAAGGTTGGTGGGGTGCTTCGCTGGCTCAATAGGTAGAGCATGTGACTCTTGATCTCGGGGTCATGAGATCAAGCCCCATGAAGGTGTGGAGGTTGCTCCTAATATTCTATAATCTCTAAAGGAAAAGACAAAAACTCCCAAGATGTTATAAGATGCTATAAGTGATTTGTTCTGTGCAGTTAACAAAAATTGAACCTTCTGAATTTAGGGAGTACTTAAGTTTAATTCTATAAAACTCTAATAGTTTAAATTGTTTATTTTGAAGAATATATACCTCATATGAAATGTTTAAGGTTATATTAATTTCTAAAAATATTCACCTATATTTTCATAAAAAATAACTTACAAAACCAAATATAATCATGAAAAAATAAAGAGGAAAATGTTTATGGATGGAATCAATCTTGCAGATGTAATTTAATTTTCTCCCTTCTACAAGGACATGGAACTTGCATTCTTCATTATACATTAAGACTGACATTAAGTCAGGTCTGAGAACAAAGTACCTCACATTTCTATTTCTGAAACCCAGCAGAGGTTTTAGCAGACAGAGCCAAAAAATCAACCCAAAAATCAAAAACATATATTCATGCTCTTCAGTATTTACAAATGTATTATTTTGGCTATCATCTTAGTTTGCTTAGCTGCCATAACAAAGTTCCACAGACTGGGGGGTGCTTAAACAGAAATTTGTTCTCTCATAATTCTGGAAGCTAGAAGTTTGAGATCAAGTTGTTGGCATGGTTGGTTTCTTCTGAAGGCTCTCTCCTTGGCTTGCAGATGGTCACATTCCTCCTATGTTTTCACATGGTCTTCCCTCTATGTGTCTTTGTCCTAATATTCTCTTACAAGACACTGGTAAAAAGGAAAATTCTATTGGATTAGGGCCTTCCCTAATGACCTCATTTTAGCTTAATTACCTTTTTCAAGACCCTATCTCCAAATACAGTCACACTCTGCAGTACTGAGGGTTAGGACTTCAACATATGAATTTCGGGGTGGGGTAAGAAAAACACAATTCAGCACAAACAGCAACCCTCAGATTACACAAAGCACGTGAACAAAATTCTCTGTAGCATCTAATCCTTGTCCTGTTTTTTTATTCACCTGCTTCTTCAGGCTTGCTCAAGGGTGCCAACTTAATGAGGTTGTGAGTAATAATAAAATGGAAAATCCTTTGGGCCTTGTACCCTTGAATAATAGTTAACATACCTTGAGCAATGTAATTTCCCAATCCATGACTGAAGGCTTTCAAATTAACTCAATACTCACAGGGTTATTTTGATGACTGAGTTAACATATGTCAAGTGCTTAAGACAGTGAATGGTATACAGTAAACACTATTTGTACATGTTAGCTATTGTTACTATAAGCACCATATATTTAAGTCTTAGTATTATTATTTTTATCAGTGTAGACCTGTTACTTTAAGGATCTGCCCCCAGCCTAGAAGAAGTTGATCGATTGTGACATAAGAAAGATAATATACCCAGAACACAATGTTTAAGAGATTTCTCCTGAACTGGTCTGGGACCGGCCTGCCTCTGACTTTCCATATTTTCTTGTACTGATCCTTTAGCTTTCTAGTCATCAACCTACTCTATTCCTCTCACTCCAGGGTTCCACGGTCAATAGCTTCATTCTCATTTACTGCCCTGTGACTGACTTACTATTCTCTAGCACGACTACTGATTCAGACTTGACTTCTGCTAACCAATGTTTCCTATGCTGAACCTCCATGCCTGAGGACTTAGTCTGTAAACAAAAAATTTCTTCTTCAGGTAATTCTACTTATTCCTTCAAGATGCTGACATCCTAAAGCAGAGTTAAATTATTCCTGTAATAGGGCCCACAGCACTTTGTATATCCTCCAGTATAACACTAAGCACATAACTATATTGTTTACATGTGTCACCTCCACTACATTCGCCCTTCATAAGATGTCAATCTATTTATTTTACAGTTTTAGAGGCTACAAAAGTTGAACAAATGTTTGCTGAATTAACTACTATCCATCTCTAAATAACTCCTAAATCTTTTCCTCTGGCTTTGAGACCAAGGCTAGCTGATAAAACTTTCTGTGATGATGGAAATATTCTATATGCTGTCTGGTATATAGCCCCCTGCTACATGTACCTATACATACGTTCTGTGTGTGTACATAAGTGCTACTGAACTTTTAAAATGCAACTAGTGAAAATGACAGCCTGAATCTGCAAGCTTATTTACCTTTAATTTAATTAATTTAAATTAGTAGTTACTGGCTACCATATCAGATGGTATAATGTTAGATTTGCCAAGCTCCAAAAGGACTTTTCAAACTACCTTTTCTGTATTTATTTGCCTTGATAAACTGCAGGCACCTCAACTTTCTAAATTTGAATTGATTACCTGACTTTCCTAGGAAATTAAGCTGAGAAATACATTTCATCTAAATATACTATCAACTCACAAAAAAGTCTGAATTACTTACACATCAAAGTGTAAACTGATTTGATTATAAAAACTTTAAATCAAATTTTATTTGCATTTCACTAGACCCTGTCAATCTATAGATACAATGGCTGATGTAACATATTTCAACAAACGTTTAAATAAAGATTAATCTTTGGAAATAAAAGAAAAGGACAATTATCAAATTACTAAACATGAGTTTAGTTTTTAGTTCTATGAAGGATAATAACTTGCAAACTTAGTTAAGAATATATGCTTGACACCAGCATGTAGACAACTGAGATCTGTCAACCATCTATCCATTTAATGCATTTTTTGGCAAATAATAAATGAGCAACTAGTATATGTTAGTTTGTGGAGATGGGTATACAAGTATGAATCCATACGGGAGACAGTTACAACAATTATAATGCTAATATAGAAGAGTACAGGGTACCCTGCAAATTTTATTGACTACCTATTGCTTATTATCTCAAACTCAAAACTTACAGCATTTAAGACTCTTTAAAAAAAAAATGTTTATTTTAAGAGACAGCACATGCAAGCGCAAGTGGGGGAAGGGCAGAAGGAGAGGGAGAGACTCTCCCAAGCAGGCTCCAAGTCCAGTGTGGAGGCTATGCAGGGCTCAATCCCACGACTGTGAGATCATGACCTGAGCCCAAATCAAGAGTCAGACACTTAACCGACTGAGGAACCCAAGCCCCCTCCCCCACTTTTAAAAGTTTTTATTGATTTATTTTGAGACAGAGAGAAAGCACAAGCAAGGGAGGGGCAGAGAGAGAGGAGCGAGTGAGAATCCCAAACAGGCTCCGTACTGTCAGCATGGAGCCTGACATGTCACTCCAACTCATGAACCATGAGACCTGGGCTGAAGTCAATGTTCAACCAACTGAGCCACTCAGGCACCCCCCAAGCACCCCTTGAAACTTTATCAACTATCCTATCTTTAATGTCTAAGGTAATGTCTTTCATTTCAAACATACAGAAAAGTAGAGAGTATGTATCTATCAGTGTCTGGAAGCAACCAGATTTACCATGTTGCCAAATTTGTCTCAAATGCTCTTCTGAAGGAGACATGTAAGTTTACAGATCTTTCTGAATTTGGGATATCTTTCTTATCCTTAATACTCTTAATGTGCATGCTTGCATACATCCACTATTAGTATATACCATCATTTTGTGAGTTTGTTTCTTAGTTTATATCAGCGGCATCATGTTTTACATATTTCTAATTTGCTATTTAATACTGTAATTGAGATTTATCCATAGTATAAATTCAGGCAAAGAAGTATATAGTATTCCATTGTATTAATCCTCCAAATTCTATTCATTTCTCTCATGGATATTTAGATTGTGTCCACATCTTTCATTATTACAACACAGTGCAATGAATAATCTTGCACATGTACTCTTATACACATGCGTAAGATTTTCTGCAGGATAAATATCTACAAGTATGTATGTTAGATTTTAGATATGCACCTTTTCAGCTTTATTAAATATTGCCAGATCATTCCCCCCAAAAAGGCTGCACCAGCAGTGTATAAGGGATTACACTGATCTACAGCCTTTCTATATTGTCAGATTTCTTAATATTTTACATCCTCATTGAGGTTTTAATTTGAATTTCCCTCCTTCAAAACACAGTTCCAACCTACTTTCTTCCCCCAAATCTTTCATTAGTCCCATGAATTACCCCCAAGAAGATAGGGTGCTTTGTCTGTATATAGCTAGTATGTGGCCAACTTTGTAGCTAACATGAAATTCTTTTCCTTAAGCACTCATTAATGTGCCACTTAAGTTTGTCAGCTGTTTTAACTTTAAAATGCCAATTTCAATATTATGTAAGTATGAAGACTATTAAGTGGCCAATAATATGCCAATTTCAATATTATATAGGTATAAAGACTATTAAGTGCTCAATAATATGTGTATAGACACATATGAGACATTGGGATTGATGCTTTATAAGTATTTTATTCAGACATTTCCTAAAAAAGAAGGCATAATGGATAATTTAGAGCCATGTTGAAATAAAAAAGAAAATACTTTCTTCAAGTGTAACTAAGTATTTCTAAGGCAATACTTGATGAGAAAAGCCTTTTATATCACTTTCAGTCCTTACCCATATACTGGGTTATAATACTGTATATGTATGGGGGAGGCAGGAATATAACAATTGTGAATCAATAGGGGCAGACACTGTGTGTTGTACTTAGTATTTCTTACATGACATAATCTAGTAGTGGTTACCTTAGTTAATGCTTGTGAAATTGAACTGTATTTAAGTTCCTAAAAATATATGATATGTGAAATGACCATCATATGTAACCAATTTTAAATCTAAAGATTTACAATTTGTCATGATTACAATACAATCATGATTCCTACCTACCCATGTGAAGCAGGCAAGAGGAAAATATTTAAGAGACAATTTAAAATATGGAAGAAAATATCAATGGTGGCCAAAAAATATTTTTTTCTGATAACATTTTAAGGAAGGCAGAAAATGAGGGAAACATGAACTATGAGATGACTCTCCTCATGTACCTCACCAAAAATCAAAAACCAAAACCAAAAAGCCAAAACTTAGGAAATGTTCAAGAATGTTTTTGAAGAATTATTTGTGACAGTAAAAACTGGAAACAATCCAAGCTTCCATTAGTACTAGAATGAAGCAATTGATGTATATTCGTGTAATGGAATATTATGTAGCAAATACCTATAAGTGGTAACTTATAAGTGGATGAATCTCATACATGAACTATTGAACAAAAACCCAAAGACAAAATAATACATATTGTGTAATTCTATTTATATACAATTCAGAAACAGGCTAAATTAATCTTTGGTTTGAGGAGGAAAAAGGGGATACTGCTTAAGAGAGAGGAAGTACTTCCTGGGAAGGGATACAAGGAAGCAGCTGCACAAAAATGATTTATGCACTCTTCTGATTATGTTGGCCTTAAATAAAAGCATTCTTAAAACTTTAAACAGTTCAGGGGTGCTTGGTGGCTCAGTTGGTTAAGTGTCCGACTTTGGCTCAGGTCGGCTCAGGTCATGGTTCGTGAATTTGAGCCCCACATGGGGCTCTCTGCTGTCAGCATAGCTGTCTGTGCCCCCCCCCCCCCACAACACCCCCCCCCCCCCCCAGCTCGTTCTCTCTCTGAAAATAAATTAATTTAACAAAAACTTTAAGCAGTTCAGATAAAGCATAATTTGCCTTTCCACCTCTTTCAACCAATCCCTTTCTCCTAAGAACCACTGAACAGATGGGTGTGTATCTGTTCAGACCTTTTTTCCCTGTGAGATATATATATACATATACATATATATATGTATATATACATGTACATTTTAAATTGCATGTTCTCTTTTTCTGTTTCTCAATTGATAGAACTTTTTTTTATTGAAAATGTAATAAATTCACATTAAAAAATATTCAAATAGTACCAAAGGGTGTATGGCAAAATTTAGACTCTTCTTTCTGGGGTGGGTCCCTGTTTATAATATCTTGTATATTTTCTGTCATGTGTTTAGACGTATATTTTTCCCATTTTCAATTATTATTTTTTAAAAAATCACACAAATGAAGCATTTTAGGAATACGAACCTTGAGCATTCTATCTGGTGATAGATTATATATAGGAGTACCCTGAATATATAATCACTACAGTTTATTAATGAAAGGGAAATGTTACAAATTGAAAATGCACACTACAACTTTTATTTGTACCTATTTATAATTTCTGACAAGAAAAAGATCTTGCCTTAAAAAAATCTTGCTTTATATTAAGCGAATACATACAAGAAAAATCATGAGAAAAATAATCCTTGTAAGCAGGCTTCTCATTTAATATCTCCTGTTACAGAAGAGCAAAGAATTTTTAGAATTCTGTGGATAGTTTTCATTTGAATGTCCCTATTTACTCAGTGCTGCTTATAAGCTATTCTTTATTTCCTCCTCATGTCAGCCCAAATTATATTTCTTTTTTTTAAAATGTATTTATTTTTGACAGAGATTGACAGATCATGAGTGGGGGAGGGGCAGAGAGAGAGGGAGACACAGAATCCGAAGCAGGCTCCAGGCTCTGAGCTGTCAGCACAGAGCCCGATGTGGGGCTCGAACTCACGGACCTTGAGATCATGACCTGAGCCAAAGTCGGACGCTCAGCGGACTGAGCCACCCATGTGCCCCCAACATTATATTTCTTAAAAGTCAACATTTCCTACAGGATTATAGGGCACAAGGGTTGATTAACTATAGTCACTTAATTAGAGGGTTAGGAATTATTCTAACTACACCAGAATATCTAGTAGTTAATCTAACAGAAAATCAATTGTTTTTAGAGTAGAAACCGTCAAAATTCCATGACCATTATATTTCATTTAAGATATTGTTCCCTTAAAATCTGATGACCTTTCACAATAGAATTAAATATATACATATGTATTTCACTAAAATACTATAAAATATTTAATATTTTAACTTATAATTTTGCTGTATTAGCTTTAATTATATGAAAGCATGTTGCTATTCACTTCTCAGATGAAATAATTTGCCAATTTTTACTTTCTTGAAAACAGGAAGAGATACATACTTTAAAAATGAACAAATGAGGGGCGCCTGAGTGGCTCTGTCTGTTAAGCGTCCGACTTCGGCTCAGGTCATGATCTCGCGGTTTGTGAGCTCCAGACGTCCGTCCGGCTCTGTGCTAACAGCTTAGAGCCTGGAACCTGCCTCGAATTCTGTGTCTCCCTCTCTCTCTGCCCCTCCCCTGCGCACGCTCTGTCTCTCAATAACAAATAAACGTTTAAAAAAAAAAATGAACAAAATAAAAAAACAAAATGAACAAATGAATTTTATGTGTTCATAAAAAAGGTGATAATATAAGCAGATTTTCATATCTGTATCTATGTGTGTATCTCTAGGGAAAAGTTAATAGTTAATATTGACATTTTCAAAAAATATTTGACTTTCTTATGTAACATCATAGAAAGTGGCATGGTGTAGACATTCTGGAGAGACAAACTCTAATGGGAAAGAAGAGATTGATTTAATGTTTAAATTCTAACCTTTCTAAAAACTTTTAAGAATGAGACAACTAACAAACAGCTATTTTGTTTGCCAGGCAAAGCTACAGAGCAATTAGAAGACTAATTTGGGCCATGAAATTTCTAGGATTAAAGGTCTGGATTAGAATTCTGAGGCCAAAAATTACTGTCACAAAGGTGTGAGCTATTATTTTAGAGTCTCAGTAATCTCACCCCTAAGATTTACTAAATGTTTACAGTTTGGTCAGTAAAGAACTTGACTCAATATGTAACACAATGCAAGAGCTCAAATGGTAGCTATTATTTTTATTATTTCTACTTATATATTTCCCAAACACCTCAAATTCAATTGAAGATCTCTCATACTCTCTCAAATCTGCTCCTTCTGTTTGCCTTATTCTAGAAGATTTTATTATTTTCCCAAATATTTGTGGCTTCTCCCTTGGGCAAGATTATCCTTCCCCACTTACTGATCGCATGTTTTGCCATGTGATTTGCACTGGATAATGAAACATGGGTGGAGGTCAGCATGTAGGTCACCATTATCTTTGCCATGATACCATCAACATTCTACATATAGGCTGGAGCACAGCCACAAATGACCTCTTAAAGATGTGTAGTGTAAGCAATAAGCCTTTTGGTAAACTTGGGATTTACAGGATGTTTCTAACCATGAAGGAACCTTGCCTATCCTGACTGATTAGATTTATCTTAGTGAACATGGCCTTGACATCCACCTAAATGTTCAAAGAAGGAGTCTGGGAAAATTTTTACCCTCTCTCAGTTTTGTTCTTTGGCCAGTTGTTCAATTCGGGTCAATTCTACCTCCCTAATATTTCTCAAATTGTGCATCATTAACATGACCTTAATCCAAGTTTTCTTTTTTATCTATTACTACAATATTTTCTTTCTCCAGGTTTGCTCCCCTTAAGCATTTTAATCTGCATTAGTAAGATTAATGCATTTATTTTCTCTTAAATACTTCAAATGCGTGTCACAATTGTAAGAGCTTAAACAGTTATAAATTCATAAATGTCATAAAACTGAAATTTTCTTAAACACTTAAATTTTTTTTAATGTTTATTTATTATTAAGAGACAGAGGGAGACAGGGCATGAGCATCAGAGGGGTAGAGAGAGGGGGAGACACAGAATCAGAAGCAGGCTCCAGGATCTAAGCAAGCTGTCAGCACAGAGCCCGATGTGGGGCTCAAACTCAGAAACCACGAGATCATGACCTGAGCCGAAGTCGGACGCTTAACTGACTGGGCCACCCAGGTGCCCCTCTTAAACACTTTAATTGCTTAAATACCAAATACATACAGATTATCTCAGTAATATTGATTATCTCAGTAATGACACTCATTTATAAACTTAACACAAAAGTATTAATAGCATGAGTCTGATTTACTTCATCATTTCTATGCTTAAGTCAAAGAAAACTCTAGGTCCAAAGGGCTTCACTGAACAAGTTCTACCAAATACTTAAGGAAGGTATCCAAGGTTTTTTTTGTTTTTTGTTTTTTTTAAATAGATTCCCCATATAAGTGAGATAATACAGTATTTGTCTTTCTCTGTTTGACTTACTTCACTTAGTATAATGACCTCAAGGTCTATCCACATTGTGGCAAATGGCAGGATTTTTCTTCTTTTTTATGACCTAGTAATATTTCATGTATGTATGTATGTGTGTGTGTGTATACAAACCCATATACCACAACTTCTTTACACATTTCATCCATTGATGGATACTTAGGATTGTTTCCATATCTTGGTTTCCATACATGATGGTGCAGACAGCTTTTTGTTAGTGATTATTTCCTTCAGATGAATACCCAGAAGAAGAATTGCTGGAACATATGGTAGCTATATTTTTAATTTTTTGAGGAACCTCCATACTATTTTCCATAGTGGCTGCACCAATTTATATTCCCACCAACAATGCACAAGAGTTTCTTTTTCCCTGTATCCTCACCAACATTTATTATTTCTTGTTTGCCACAGTTATTAAAACTAGCCAATCCTAAACTGTTACTCTACCCTGATTTACCTTTCTTGCAGAAACACCAATAATGGCTTTCGCCTAGCCTTTCCTCTTGCTCTTGTTTCTGCCTCCTGACCAAAACCTGAAGCTTTCTCCATGCCCTGGTGTGCCCCCTTCTTTCAGGAAATAGAAGTAAAAAAATTTCTTTCAATAGCATTAGCCTCTCCATGTTATTACTCAGTCATCTCCATAAATTAAAAGCCTGCAGGTACAAATGAGACAACTATAAAATAACAATAACAAAAAGATTAATAAAATGGAGAAGATCCTGGGGAAAAAAAGCCAGATAAGCTGAGTTTTGACAGATCTTAACCCAAAGTTTAAATGCACTCAATCATTTTAGAAGATACATAAATAGAAATTAGAGAAGGTAAAGTTAAATAAGGAATCTGCTGAGCCACATAAGAAACCAAAATACCTGAACTTTTCTTTTGATGGTGGCAACAGTGAACATTGCATGGTGCTTGATGCAAATGCAGATTTGGAGGTGCTAACAGGACAGCACAAGCACTCACATATGCTTTACCTCCTCTATCAGGAAAGGATATAATCTCAAATCAAGCACAAGCTTGGGAACGAGCAATGGTGCAGCCATTTTGGAAAATAAGCTGGCAATATCTAATAAAGTTAAACATAGGCTTACCATACAATACAGCAATTATGTTCTTAGGTATTCACCCAATTGAGTTGAAAACTTATGTCCATCCAAAACCTGCAAGTGAATTTTTTTTATAGTTTATTTATTTTATTTTGAGAGACAGAACATGCTTGAGCAGGGTAGGGGCAGAGAGATAGGGAGAGAGAGAATCCCAAGCAGGCTCCACGCAGAGCCCTGACATGGGCTGTGAGATTATGATCTCGGCCAAAATCAAGAGTGGGATGCTCAACTGACTGAGTCACCCAGGTGCTCCAGACCTGCATATGAATGTTTAAAGCAGCTTTACTTACAGTTGCTAAAAACTGGAAAGAATCAAGCTGTCCTTCAATAGGTGAATGGATCAACAAACTGGTACATTCATCAATGAAGTATTATCCAATAATAAAAATAAAAGTTATTAAGCCACAAAAAGAAACTGTCTAGACCATATTGCTAAATGAAAAGAAGATGGTCTGAAAAGGCTACATACTCTATGAATCCAACTAAATGACATTCTGGAAAAGATAAAAGTATAGGAACAGTAAAAATATTAGTGTTACCAGGGGTGGATGGGGTGGGGGAAAGTGGGATGGAGAAAGGAATGAATTGATAGAGCATAGGGGGGATTTTTAGGGCAGTGGAACTATTTGTTATGATAATGGTGATATATGATATTATACATTTGTCAAAACCCATACAATTGTATTATACCAAGAGTGAACCTTCATGTAAACTGTGGAACTTTATCAATATTGGCTTGTTAATTGTACCAAATGTAGCACACTAATATAAAATGTTAACAATAGGGAAAACTATGTGGAAGAGGTGGTATGAAAGAAGTTCTTTGCTCAATTTTTCTGTAAAACTCAAACTACTATAAAAATAAAAGTCTATTAATAAAAAGGGGGGAAGAATGAGGAGTCTACAAACACAAAAAACAGCTCAGATGTTGCCACTCAGAATGAATGATAAATGTCTATTATACCTTCCCTAAAAATAATACTAGTAGCAATGATGTTAAGGTGGGATTCCTTCTAGTATGATTCATGAGCCAAAAGGCCTACTTTGTAACATGACATACTACCAAATACAGAAGCAGAAAATATTGATGAAGTGATAATCTGAAGGGCCAACTATAAAATTAATTTGCTCTCAAGAGGTGGGACAGAAATCATCCTATTATATATTCCCAAGAAATAGTGTAATATTCCCCCCAAAAAGTCAAGACAAGGGATACTCTGTTATTGTGAATTTTTAACATCATGCATATACACGACATTTCCCTCTGTCAAGAACTGTCTTTTAGTTTGCTTCTGTACCACAGGCACGAACCGGGTGGTATCACATATCCATAGGTAAGCTCTAACTTGGCCATGCTTGGCACACCAATCAGTTCCTGAGTTAAGACAAAGAAATGCCTGTTGTCAACTTTATTAAACTCCCACCTCTATTACCTACTTTTGTTCAGTTTCTTACATTCTACCACAGCTATTAGTCCACTCTCTTTAGTATATATCTTTCATAACTATCCCTTAGTTTTTTGATCCACTGCTCACTATAACTATCTCTATTGATTTAAGTCCAGACTGGCATGTCTACGGAGTTTCCTCAGTCTTTTAAACATTTATTGAGTGCTTCAATTCAGATTCAGCAAACATTTACTGAGCTCCTTCAGGCTCATTTCACCCTCATAGTTACAGCCACTCTAAGAAGCAATCTATTATTACCTCCACTTTATAGAGAAGCAAACACACCCAGAGAAGTTAAATAACTTGTCTTAGGTCACCCAAATCTAAATCTATCAGTCAAGTACAGTGGTCCTTCTACTCATCTCTTTCTCCCTAGCAAATTACAATACTCTGTTAGTTCGAATTTAAGGCTTAACTCTAACTCCTGAAACCTATTTTTCAAACCCTCCCTAAAAACACATCCCCTAGATCCACTAATCCCCAAACCAACCCTTCAAGTCCTGCTCTAGTTGATTCTTCTATTCCCAGCTCCTTTCTCTATACCCAACTACACCACTACTGTAACAGGCTAGATAGTGCCCTCAAGATTCCAAGAAAAATTCTACCAATAGAATCTCCTTTTTGGATAAGTCAAGAGCATCATAGTCTTGTTTCGGCCTATTGTCTTCCCCTTTACAGACTATACACTATAGCAACTATGTCAATGAATTGTAATTAACTGCTTAATAGATTCTTTTATACATTAAGTTATAAAAAACTTGAAACCAATGACTGGCCTGAAGAAATACTGATAACTGAAGATACTCTCAAAGCCCCAAATCCAAAAAATGGATATCTGCCACATCCATTATTTTTGCAGGAAAAAAAAAAATATCTTAACAGACTTAACTTTGACCATGAAAATCAAGCTTAGTGAAATGAACTTTCTGCTAAAAGCCATCTGAGTATATGTGAAAATTAAAACCAAGATATACTTTTCATGAATTTTTCTACAAACCAGAAAAATTCAGAACCCAAGCCAATTGCTCTTGATTTTTCAATAGCAAGATTAACAAAGTAGCTTCTTATCTTGAAAGCAAATCTTAATTGTCCACTACAGATACTAAGTTTGTAAATTAACAAAATGTGACTATTATTTTCTTAATCTCCCAAGGAAGCAGAAGGAGTAATGGTTAGGATTGAAAGCTTTGTGTGATCTTGAGACTGTCTAAAATTCATTTGGTTCAACCTACCTACCTCTTGGGATTATTGAAAGAATAAGATGATAAAGTTCTTAGCGCAGTGTCTTTTACATAGTGAGCACTCAAAATGTTCCTTCTCATTATTATTTATTATGTCATGTCCTTCATCTTTGTTTCCCCACCTGTAATATTAAAATCCCTACCATACAAGGCAGTTGTGAGAATTAAACATATTGCTTGGTGCAAGCTTGGTACTTATGAAAGCCCATCACTCCCAACTGTTTAGCATTACTGGGGAATCACAAGTCAAAAAATTAGAAAACTTATAAAGCCCTGGGTTGGGGAAAAAATACACCAGCTCTCAGGAATTATGTATTTGCTTTTGGGTGGGGGGAGTCTGGTGAGAAGAGAAGAGCAGGAAGAAAAAGAAGATACAGTTTTATTATTATATAATGTAAACAATCATTTAATCACATAATTAAGTTATGATTTCATAATGATTTGAAGTAATGATTTATAATAATCATTAAAATGCAAGATTAAACTTAGTTAAAAAACAATCAGGGACTAATACATTGTCTAAACTAAAACAAAAACAACTTTAGTGGCAACTAAATATACACACAAGAAATTTAAACATTAATTAGAATAATAAATAAAAAAATAAAGAATTTAAACATTAATAGAAGCAACTTCAAAAACAGTCTCATTATTTCATTGTCTTATGAAACCAAAACACCATTTTGAACTGGAGTTTAAGATCCGAATTAACAGGAACCCACTATTGTGAAGTTTCATTCTGTTTTAAATTTTGCATTCTTCTGAAAGAAATACATGCATACTAGACATAAGGAAATAAACATTTCAGTGTCCTTACCTGTTGTGTTCCATCTGCACTTACAATAGGGGCAGACAGAAGAGAAATATCACTACTTAAAATCTGAGCTGTATCCAGTAGGGGTGGATGTTCTGCCATTATCAATAAGACATTAATACACTGGATAACCTTCCAATTCTGAAAAACAAAAATATATAGCCATCGGTGTGTACATCCTCAAAAATATATTAAAATATAATACATTCAAGATTTATCTCATTCTTTAACCTAAAAGGATATTCTTGTCAAAGGAAATTTTGTAATACTCTGTTAACTACTTTTTTCTGTCAATAGACCACTTAAAGAAATACATTTCTTACAACTTAACCAACTGTATGTCAATGTAGACAGTATAAACTAAGATATAGTCAAACCAATACATGAGAAGCTTCTATTTAAATTCCATGTCTGTGTCTCTATCCCTTCCATCTCTATACCATGTTTATTTAACCACCATTATTCTAATGAAATACTAGATAATAATTAGTATGGCACAGGCACTAAAATGCAAAGACTGTGGAAGCAATTCTACCACTAATTTTTTTCTATAAGCAGAGAAGGTGATTTTGAAGACACAATCCCCCCACCCCATCCTAGGAACTACACAAGAATTATGATTTGTCACTAATTCCTCAGAGAAAAATGGTAGCAAATTTTGCTGAGGATTAGAATAAAAACCTTCAAGTTTTAAGCTTTAAGCTCTGACACTGGTCTTCTGTCATTCTGGTTTTATTCTTCTTTTCTAGGTGACACTTACTTTATAATAAGCCAAATCAGTGATGTCAGTGATGAAAAGCACATACATTTAGAAATCTTTAACTGCAGACATAGTATCACTTATATAAAAAGTAAAAGACTCGATGTAAGCAATACTAACGTACCATATTAAATGTCAGCTAATTACAAGTCAAGCTGAACTGAGCTTAATCATAAATATTACCAAATTTATACTAAAAAGCAAAATTACAAACATTTTGGGGGCTTGGAGAATTCTGAAATTCAGTAGTGTGTCAAGCAAAATGTTTATCTTTTGCAAGGTATTAAATTCTTGTTATTTATTTTAAAATCTTGAATCTCTGCAGAAACTCTCAAACATGTGGATTTAACCTAAAAACAAATTTCTATTTAGATATATAAAAACTGCTGTTAAGATTTTTAAAAAATATTCAATATAGGTATCTACATCAAGATTTTATACTGAAGACCACAGTAAGCAGTATTTTATACTATCTCATAACAATGCATGTCATTAAACACATTATATATGTTATAATTATATATACATATAAGACACATATTTATAATGTGTTTAACATACATACACACACACATATATATACACACACATTTTATATTTATACATATATAACATATATAAAGGGGAAAACCTAACTTCTGGCTTAATCTGTATTGCTGTATTTCTTTTCTTTTTTTAAGCTTATTTATTTTGAGAGAGAGAAAGAGAGAGAGAGAGGGAGCAGGGGAGGGGCAGAAAGAGAGGGAAAGAATCCCAAGCAGGCTCTGTTCTGTCAGCACAGAGCCCAATGAGGGGCTCAATCTCGTGAACCATGAAATCAAGACCTGAGACAAAGTCAAGAGTCGGACACTTAACCAACTGAGCCACCCAGGCACCCCTGTAATGTTGTATTTTTTAAAGTATGATAAAAGCAGTGGGTAAATCATGTCAAATAATTTTAGTCTGTGAATATGCAAAAAGTTGTAAGACAGGAAAGAGACAATGTACTATTTTCCCTCTTGCATGTCAAAGAAACACTCAGGGACGTTAAGAGGACTAACCAGAGAAAGTTTATAGATAATTCATTTTGTAAAATTAGTAAATTAAAAAAAATAGCAAACCACTGAGTACTTTTTGTCATTATATTGTTTATAATATTTTACATAATATCTTTAACTAAAACTGCAAACTGCCAGTATTACTTGAACTTTAGAAACTAATGCTGAAGATATAACCATAATTTGATTTCAAGAGGTAGAATGGAAGCTTTACAAAAAGAAACACAAATTTCTTCTGAAACTCTAGTTAATTCTAATAGTACTATTATAGATTGTATCTGAAGCCACGTGCTATTGCTTTAATATTATCATTCCATTTAAGGTGTTATCTCTAATTTTATTCTTTTCAAAGCTCTAGCATATCAGAAATTTCTTTCATCAATTGCTTTCTTGCATGGTATATCCATTTCACTATATGCAAAGGTTTTATATAAGTTTGCAAATTAGAAATTACAGCCATGCAACTGAAATGATGCATTTAGAAACATAAATATTCCTTTCAATCCTGTGTAGAGAACACTGTCAGCTTTTTCTTTCAATTTCTTCTAATTCTGTTATTCCTATTTCCTACATTTTCATCTCACCTTGCGACTATAAATACCCACTTAAGTTATGCATCTATTTTTATTTTCTAATAAGGTATCATTAGATATATGAAAAAAAAGGGGGGGGGGACAATTTGATGCATTTGCTAATTTTCAGGGAATAAATACTCCCCCGTAGCTCATTTCAAGCTACCATGGTTTAAAAACTGACCTGAAAATTCCTGATTTTTAACAATCACCTTTGTATACAAGTACAAGATGGCTCTATATCACTATTTATATATATAATCTACATATCAATATTAATTTATGTAGCAATAATATAATATTAACATTTGGGAAATCTGGGTGAAGAAAAGCTAGATATATCTGTACTACTCTTGCAACTTTTAAGTCTGAAATTTTAATTAGTGCCAAATTAAACAGTATTTAAAAAATTAACACCAGGTAGACTGCAGATCTGAATGTAAAAGGTAAAACAAAAAAGCTTCTAAAAGATAATGCACAAGAATATCTTCATAACCATAAGACAGAGAAAGATTTTTTAAACAGAGTACATATTAGATTTCTTAAATCATAAAAAAAGAATGATATATTGAACTTCATTGAACAATTAAGAACTACTATTCTTTAAGAAATATCTTTAAGTGAAAGGCAAGCGACAGACTGAGAGAAGCTACTTACAACGTATATAACTGAAAGAGAGCACATATTTAGCATTTATACAGGCCCCCTACAAACTGATTTAAAAAAAAAATGCCAAGAGACTTGAATACACCCTTTACAAAAGTGGAAATTCAAGAGGCCAATAAACATATAAAAAGATTCTCAAATTCATTAGCTACTAGGAAAAAGCTAATTAAAAATCATAATGAAATGCCATCATATACTCACTAGGATGATAAAAATGAAAAAGACTGACAACATCAAGTATCAGCGAGACTATGGAACAACTGTCATACTCATATGTAATGGGAGTTGAAATTCATAAAATCACTTTGGAAACCACTTTGATATTATTTACTAAAGTTGAACATATAAATATTCTACGATCCAGTTATGATCTGGTTATTAGACTCCTACTAGTCTACCAAAAAGAAATGCAAGCATATGTGCATCAAAAGATAAGTACCTGAAAGTGTATATAGCAGCACTTTTCTTTCCTAACCCTAAACTGTAAACAATTTAAAATGTCCCTGCACAGTAAATAGTACCTAATTCATCCAACAGACTACTATACAGCAATGAAAATTAATGAACCAGTGAATAGGGAACAACACACATAAATTTCACAAATACAATGTGAATGAAAAACAGAATACATGCAGTGTAACTCTATTTATAGAAAGTTCAAAACAGAATAAAAACCAATCTATGTGTTAAAAGTCAGGATAGGTAATTGTTTTTGGAGAAGAAATGATGGGAACTCGGAGAGGCATGAAGGCAGTTTCCGGGGTGCTCATGATAAAAACACAGAACAAACTAGGAATAGAAGGCAACTACTCAACATAATAAAGGTGACAGATGACCTGTGTTGGAGTAGCAGTTCTGATGATAGGAGTCACCTTTGGGGTCCTGCTTCCCTTTTCTTGAAGGATAACACATCCTCACAGTCTGCCTTCATTCACTTCTGATTTCTGTTTCCTTTAGTCGCAGGAAGCAATGTTTCACTAATACAATCACATCTCTCTTCCAGGCTTCTGTTGAGATGCTAATTATAATTAGGTCCATGGTCCACACCCACACTAAAATCCTTATCAAAAGGCTAGTCAAACACAGTTTTGGTGTTCTCTTCAGAGCATACTTTCTCATTCTTTGCACTATGGATAGACCGAAAATTTTCCAAATCTTTAAGTTCTGGCTCCTTTTTTGCTTAACAAATCCTTCCTTCAGTTCATTTCTCTCCTATTTTACCACAAGCAGTGAGAAGGAACGAAGATACTCCTTCAACACTTTGCTTCAGAACATCCTCAGCTAAATAACCCACTTTTATTTATCACTGTCAATTTCTACCTTCCATAAAACATCAGAACATGAACACAACTCAGCCAAATTCTTTGCTCTTTTATAATAAGGATCACCTCTTTTCCCCCCATTATCCAATGACAATATTCCTCATTCCCATCTGAGACCTCTTCAGAATGAACTTTACCATCCATATTTCTACCAATATTTTGATTATGATTATTTATGTATTCTCTAAGAAGATGGAGGTTTTCTCTTTAGCTCTCTTCTTTCTGAGCTCTCACCAGTTGCCAGTAGCAATCTCTGAAAAGCAATCTTGGCTTTTTTCAGCATGCACTTCAAATTTTTTCCAGTCTCTACCCCTTACCCAGTTCCAAAGCCACTTCCACATTTTTAAGATACTTGTTATAGCAGCATTCCACTCACTGGTAACCATTACTGTCTTAGTCAGTTTGGGCTGCTAGAACAAAATACCACAGACTAGGTGGCTTAAACAACATATATTGATTTCTCACAGTTCTAGAGGCTGGGAAGTCCAAGATCAGGGTCATGTTCTTGGTGAGGGCCCTCTTCCTGGCCAGCAGATGGCTACCTTCTTGCTGTAACCTCACATGGCCAAGAGAAAGCTCTAGTCTCTTCTTGTAAGTATACTAACCCATAAAGGACATAAACCTCAATAACTCCCAAAGGCCCACCTCCAAATATTATCACATTGAGGGTTAGGGCTTCAGTTTTCCATCCATAACAGTACTTAGATATAGTACTGTGCTTTCTCACTCAGTCACTACTAATTTAGAATTATAGATTCTAAATCTGTATTAAATTTTTTACTCAAATATTCTGCCAGTTTTTCTTCCTGAAACTCCCTATTCATATCAATTTATTCTACCTGAATTCTATTTTAAGGATGCTGCTGCTGGAATCTAAGGTGGCTAGCTCATAATAATGAGCTATACCCAGAGTTTGAAACTTCAGTTCTAGTTGTTTAAAAAGTATTTATGGGAAAATGCATAGCAGGATCATGCTTGGATTATAGCCACAGCATGAGAGGTCCAAAGGAAAAGTATGTACATTTATTTAAAAAAATTTTTTTAACGTTTATTTATTTTTGAGACAGAGAGAGACAGAGCATGAACGGGGGAGGGTCAGAGAGAGGGAGACACAGAATCTGAAATAGGCTCCAGGCTCTGAGCTGTCAGCACAGAGCCCGACGCGGGGCTGGAACTCACGGACCGCGAGATCATGACCTGAGCCGAAGTCGGCCGCTTAACTGACTGAGCCACCCAGGCGCTCTGAAAAGTATGTACATTTAGATTAAAATATCCAATGTGTTTTTCTGGTCTTTTGTCTAAATCAATGCAACTATAAATTATAGGACTGTAAGGCCATATCTGAAATCACAAAACTATTACATACTCCAAAGAGTTTGAGTATCATATTTAAATCCAGAATTTAGGAGTACTTGAGAATATACATATGAAAAAGCATTAAGTAAAAAATACTGCAGTAGCAACTGTATTAAGACAATGCAATTATGGTAATTTTTTCTCTATTGCCAAAATTTTTTATAATGTGGATATGGTTATACCACTTTCATCAAAATTTCAATTTAAAAATAAAGTTAGCTTGTAAAGCCCTAGCCAACTACAATTATATTTGGCTTACTGACCATCATATGTCATTAATTTTGCTTGAGCTTGGACTTTATCCAAATTAATAATTCATCTTACAAACTGATATACTAACATGTATTTTTCCAAATTAGACCTCTATTTCATTTTTTTTAACTTTTGGATTTTTTTACTTTCCAAACTTGATTATATTTTTAAAAAACGCTTTAAATCACCTGTAGTGGAATTTCTGAGATGAAAGTCATGGGACTCACTCTGCAAAATCATCCTATCATTTCTTATCAGAAGCCTACAACAAATATTTTCTAGATTTTATTTAACAATGAGATGTTATTATTTTATATTTTTCCCCAGACTATTTCTTTCAATTACACTGATGTTAACTATACCCCAGAAAAATGACTCTTAAATATAGGTTATTAATTACATGTATAATTTTGTTTCACTTAAATTTCCACATCTCAATGTGAACTTTTATCAAGACACAAAGGAAGTTGTATTTTTTTAATTATGAAAGAAATTTATATTCACATAGAAATAAGGAAAAAGGATAGGAAAAGATAGCACTATCAATAGTTTTAAATGACAGATATCAAATAGAAAAAAATAAGATAATTAAAAAAAATTTTTTTTAACGTTTATTTTTGAGAGACAGAGAGACACAGAGCACAAGCAGG
Source organism: Panthera leo (assembly GCF_018350215.1). Lineage (NCBI taxonomy): Eukaryota > Metazoa > Chordata > Mammalia > Carnivora > Felidae > Panthera > Panthera leo. The sequence continues at coordinate 22,162,704 of NC_056679.1, forward strand.
GGTGGGGCAGAGAGAGAGGAGACACAGAATCTGAAGCAGGCTCCAGGCTGTCAGCACAGAGCCTGATGTGGGGCTCGAATTCACAAGCTGTGAGATCGTGACCTGAGTTGAAGTCAGACACTTAACCAACTGAGCCACCCAGATGCCCTCAAAATTCAATTCTTAACCATTCAAAAGACCTATGATTAATCCAGGCTTTAATTACTTTGTTATTATGAAATGACCCTCTTTATCCCTGTATGTAATAATAGTCTCTGTTCTGAAATATAACTTCTGATGTAATATAGTAACTCCAGCTTTCTTTTGGAGAGTGTTAACATGGTATATTTTTTCATCCTTTTGCTACTAACTTCTATGTACCTTTATTTTTATTTATTTTTTTTTTATTTTATTTTTAACGTTTTTTATTTATTTTTGGGACAGAGAGAGACAGAGCGTGAACGGGGGAGGGGCAGAGAGAGAGGGAGACACAGAATCGGAAACAGGCTCCAGGCTCCGAGCCATCAGCCCAGAGCCTGACGCGGGGCCCGAACTCACGGACCGCGAGATCGTGACCTGGCTGAAGTTGGACGCTTAACCGACTGCGCCACCCAGGCGCCCCTTTATGTACCTTTAAATTTAAAGTAGGTTTCCTGTAGATACTATATATTTGGGTCTAGATTTAAAAAAAAAAAAAATCTAATCCAACGATCTCTGCCTTTTAATTATGGTATTATAGTATTTAGACCATTCATATGTAATATAATTATTGATATGGTTAGGTTTAAATGTACATGTGTTCTTTATTTCTTTTTTCTTATTTATCTGCTTTATTTCCATTATTCTTATTATATCATTTATCTTTGTTGGCTTACAGTCTATTATTTATTCTTTTTTACTCTACTGGTTGCTTTAGGGTTTGTAATATGTATCTTTAACCAAAGACTAACTTCAAGTAACATTATACTAATTCAGGTATAAGAACCTTGTTAACAATACACCTGCAACGTCTCCCCTTCTGAGCTTTGTGCTATTGCTGTTATATATTTCCTCATGTTATAAACCCTATAATCATTATCACTTTTAAAGTCAACAGTCTTTTAAAGATACCAAAATTTTAAAACATTGTATATATTTACCCATTAATTACCATTTCCTGTGCTCTTCATTCCTTTCTATAGGTCCAGGTATCCTTATGGTTTAATTCTAATTAATTAATTAAATATTAATTAATAATAAATTCTTTCAGCTTTTCTATGTTTAAAAAGTATTTGCCTGTTTTTGAAAGATACTTTTGCTTGGTAAAGAGTTCTAGATGAGTTTTTTCTTTCAATGTTTTAAAAATACTGCTCCACTATCTTCTAGCTTAAATTGCTTCTGATGAGTAATCTGCTGTTACCCTTATCTTTGTTCTGTTTTTCTTTGGCTGTTTTTAACATTTTTTTCTCTTTGTCACTTGTTTTAAGTGATTTGGTTATCATGTTCCTTGATACAATTTTGTTCATTTTCCTTATGTGGTGTTTCTTGGTTTACAGTTTTATCATATTTGGAAAAATTTTGGCCCTTATTTCTTCAATTTTTCTTTCAGTTCATCTTTTAAATAATTCTCTTTTATGTCTCATTTTGGATAATTTTTATTGGTAGGTCTTCATCTTTTCTTTGGTAATGTATAGCATCCCATTAATCCAATCTCATGTGCTTATCTTGACACTACAATTTTAGTCTAGAAGATCCCTCCATTTAACATGTTCAATTTTACTTCTACCTTCTCCAGCATACCAAATACTGTTATAACTGTTTTAATGTTCTTGACTACTAATTCACCATGATATCTTTCTGGGGTCAGTTTTTGTAAGTTTATTTATTTATTTTGAGAGAGACAGAGAGTGAGTGAGAGAGGGAGAATCCCAAGCAGACTCAATGTGTTCAGTGCACAGAGTCCAACTCAGGGCTCAAACTCATTAAACTGTGAGATAATGACTTGAGCCAAAATCAAGAGTTGGACATTTAACCAACTGAGCCATGCAGGTGCCCCGGGGTCAGTTTTAAGTCTGTAATTTTTCTCGCGTATTATTTGCTTCTTCACAGCCTTAGTAGTTTTGATTGAATGTCAGACATTGTAAAGTTTATCTTATTGGCTACTGGATATTTTTGCATTCCTATAAATATCCTTGAGCTTTGCTCTGAGATGTTGTTAAGTGACTTGGGTCATGCTTTAGGCAACAAAAGAATTGTGTTCTTGTGCTGGATGGGAAAAGAACATTTGTTAATTTTTTCCCACTACTGAGGTAACAAGATACTCCAGAGCATTCTACCAAATACCCTGTGAATTACCAGGCTTTCTACTCTGGCTGATGCAAAGAAGTACTATTTCTGGCCCTGTGTGAGTCTGGATGCTGTTCTATAGAATCCTTTTAGATGGGTCTTTCTCTAACCTGGAGTAGCTTCCTTACACATATGCATTTACCAGTACTAAGTGCTCAAGGGGGATCCTCTCCAGATCTTTGAGGTCCTTCCTTATTCTATGTAGCTCTTTCCTCTCTGGTACTCTTTCCTGCATAATCTAGTCTCCTTTGACTGCAAGTTCCATTAATTCAGATTGCCCTGTGCCATGCCCCAGAAACTTTCTCTAGGTAGTAATAAGGGTATCAATGATAGGGCTTGCCTTGTTTTCCCTCTTTCATGGCCTGATATCTAACATCTTGAGTAATACTGTTTCATCATTTTTTTTTTTAAGTTGTTTCAGGCAGAAGAGTAAATTCATTCCCTTTCAGTTCTTGACAGGGAACCAAATTCCCTACTCTTAATTTTTAAAATACCCAATAGACAATAGAAAGGTGAATGAATTTATCACAGGTAAAAACCAAATGACTATGCTTTAAAAGCACGATTTTTTAAAAGTATGGTCCAGGCTTCACAAATGGCAATGTGCTCTTGATATGTCCTGAACTAAAAGAAAAATCAATGTTCTTTTCACAGATATTTTGGGCAAATGACCACAATTCTTTAGCTTTTATTTCTGTGTAAGACTAAGTGTTACTAGCAGCCTGCAGAGTGAGCTCGTATTTGCTATTAAAACATGTTATTTACAAAGTAAAATTAGTACATTTCAAAAGATTACTTGGGCCTCTAATTCAGGGTTCTACTAAGACATTTAGCTGCCATGCAACACAGTAAGGATTCCCACAATTTGAAGGAAGATAATTTTCATTATCTGTTTATCTATCATCAGTGCTCTCTTCAATTGTACTGGTTTTTGTGGTATTTTCAATAGGTCATGGTTTTCAAGTTCAATAACTTTTATTTATAAATTACTACATGTTTACCTTTATCATTCCCATATTCAACTTAGTTTTTGGAGAACGCTGATTAACCCAATAATGTACAATGATGCATATATACATTAACCATATTTTTGGCTTATTACTTTAACCTTGTTGCGTAAGTAGATGTATTTATAGACCTTCCAATTTGGCTCATATGGTAGCATTTCATCAGCAATCTGCTGTTTATGAACTTATGTTATTTAAATAAATTACAACATATTTTCATGCTAAGTGCAATAATGTATTTTTACACATAGGGCAGTGTTTATAGGGCATAATTCTGTAATAGGTTGAACCATATAAAATCATTTTTTAAGGTAACCACCTGAAAAAATTGTCATTTTTAAGGTAAAAAATATGACAATAACAATTTTATATGGCTTAACCTAATAGAGCAAATACATATTTTACATATAAAATATATATTTCATTTCCTTATAAGGTAAGTGATAATTTATACAGATTGTCAGCAACAAATTTACCATAACTTATCTTACTCTCTAATTCCTTGTCTACTGGAAAGGTGGAAGTTGAAGAATGGGTGGGCCTCCGTCTTTTATCCACGTAAGTGAACAGAGGTTTAAAAAAAGAGGGAAAGGTTGAAAGTCACGGCCATTACTCTCCATTGCCAGATAAACTAAACACAACTTAATTAAAAAAAATTTTTTTAACCTTTATTTACCATTGAGAGACAGAGAGAGACAGACCGTGAGCAGGGGAGGGGCAGAGAGAGAGAGGGAAACACAGAATCCGAAGTAGGCTCCGGGCTCCGAGCTTGTCAGCACAGAGCCTGATGTGGGGCTCAAACTCACAAACTGAGAGATCATGACCTGAGCCAAAGTCGGACATTTAACTGACTGAGCCACCCAGGCGCCCCTAAACACAATTTAATTAAGCACTCAAGAGATAAAGCCCCAGTTCCTCCACTACAAAATCACACCTTAATACTAACATGAAAATCTGGTTAAAATGGACTTCAAAGGCACTTTTGATGAAAAAGACATCAAGAAAAAACATCTATTCAGGAAACTATGGGAACTGAGACCAGGAGTTGCTTCCAAGAAATCAACCCTATCCATTAAAGGACAGATAGTATACACATAAATAAGATTTTTTAAAGTGCCATCTTCTTAAATTCCATTTTATAGTTCTAGCTGTCGATGCTTTCAGAGCACTTGAGTTACCTTTAGAGCCCAAGGTAATTACATCTGCCACAATTCTATTTTCATCTACAAATATTTTATTACCCTTTTAAAATATACCCACTTATAAATTATATTCACTTTGCTTTTTTAGAATTTCAAATTCTTGGTTACATCTATCAGAATGACTTTGAAGACTAAACCAGTAGTTTCAGAATATTTTCTGACCAAAATTAACACCTTGGCATCTAGGTTCACAATAGAAGGGTTTGCATTCCCCTGCAAAAGCTACTGTATTACTATAACTTCACCATATTTAACATGTTTCCTTCTAAACAGAGAATTTTATAAGACATCATAAGAAAATCAACAACATTTTTGTGTTTCCCCTAAGAAAGATTTGTCTGTAGAACCCAGTATTTTAACATTGTTCTTTTTGTTTGTTTTTAAGTACGTATTTATTTACTTAGAGCTGGGGGGCAGGGAAAGACGAAGAGAGAGAATGCCAAGCAGGCTATATGCCGTTAGCACAGAGCCCAACGCAGGGCTCAATTTCATGAACTGTGAGATCATGACCTGAGCTGAAGTTGTCAGATGCTTAACCAACTGAGCCACCAGGCACTCCTTCATATTGCCCTTTCTGAGGTAACCACAGTCTTTGTTTATAAATCGACTATTATGCTTGAGTTAAATATTATTGTCCCTAAACATGCTCATCCTTCCTCACATTATTTTTTAAAAATTTTCCTTGTCCTTAGTCTACCTTTAGCTCAAACTGATGACATCAATCCTAGAATTTACCACCAACTTTCCTAAAATATTAGGTTTTAATATTGAAAGGGGGGAGATGAATAAAAATACCCAGGCAAATGAGGCTTGAAACTATATTCAATATTAAATTTTGTATTTGAAAAAAAAAAAAAAAAAAAAACAAAACCTCTAGCTTTTATAATAGAAATTCAGAAAGTAAAGTACCTGCATTGTTTGGCAGGTATGGTAATAAAAGTTGAGAATCACTTGTCTACAATTCTGACTTCTTTAACCTACTATAACAGAGCTTCTGACCCAATATTACACTAAAAGTGCTGTTTTAAAAAGCACCAATGACTTTAGACACCAGCTGGGAAGCTTATGAGTGAAAGGAGGTGTTATTAAAAGTTACACAGAAAAAAAAGGGACATACAGCGATGTCCAACAAGAAGGTATGGCTGTAACAAGGACTAATCATAATTGCCAAATCCAAACCCTCTTATGTTTTGTTATTTTTGTTATATCACAAAAGTTGTACATTTTATACTTAAAAACATATATATATATATATATATATATATATATATAGTCATAATTTTTAATTCTTCCTTCTGTCCCCAAATCCAGCTCCCAAATTTGCAGCTACCCACTGTGGAAGGTACCCTCTCAAACTTGTTCTCTACACTTACTTACATGTATATATAAAGTTTTCTAGTTGTTACATAAATGAAATGACATGCACTGGTCAGTGTCTTTCTTTTTCATATGAAATATCTTACTATTTTCTTAAAGAAGTACATTTGTATTTATTTAATTCTTTTTCACGGCTGCCTAATATTCTACTGCAAGGGCGTACTATAACTTAACTATTCTAATGCTGAATAATGGAATTGCTTCCATTTTTATCCATACATTTTTCCCTCTGCAAGAAATAAACATGTAAATTCTATATGAAACTATAGCAGTATTTCTTTAACCCATATATACAGAAATAAAACTTCTATTCAGAAGTATGCACTTTTAAAATGGATATTGCTAAACTATTCTCCTAAAAAAGATGAAGCTATTTACACTTTGTTCAATAGTTTACAAATGTCTACTTTCCAATTTTACTTTGTAATAAAATAAGCAAAAACTGGACCTTAATATTACTAAGATGTTTCTGATGTTTTCATTTAAATTTCTCAGACTACTGGTGTAGTTGAATAACTCTTCCAAACTTTATAAGCTATCTATATTTTTACTTCTATGAATTTCCAACTTATCTTTTTTTTTTGTTTTCTACCAGGCTGGTTTTTTGTTCATGCTGATTTGAGAGCATACCTTGAATACTCTGAATATTAATTTTGTCTATTACACGTGAATTATTTTGACAATTCAGTTGCTTGCTTTTTTTAATGGTATCTGAGTTTGATGTCTCACTTGACAAGGCCTACTCTACTCTAAAATGTTTTTATTTTTTTAAAAATTTTTTAATGTTTGACAGAGATAAAGCATGACGGGGAGGGGCAGAGAGAGAGGGAGACACAGAATCTGAAGCAGGCTCCAGGCTCTGAGCTGTCAGCACGGAGCCCCATGTGGGGCTTGAACTCATGGACCTTGAGATCATGACCTGAGCTGAAGTCGGACACTTAACCACTGAGCCACCCAGGTGGCCCTCCAAAATGTTTTTAAAAATTCACTTCTAAAACTTTCGCCATTTTATTTACTTATATTTAGTCTATCTAGATTTTAGTTTTGATAGTGGCATGAAGTGGGTCCTAATTATCTTTACCTCAACTGGATAGCCAATTGTCCCATACCATTTACAGAACAGCTCTTCCATTACTCATTTATCACACAATAAATTCTTATGTATCCATGGAGCTCCTCCTGACTTCTAAATTCTGTTCCTATCATCAACATGCTCATTGCTACTCCAAATTCTTATTTTTTTAAATTGTAATTTTATGGTATATTTTCATCTTTGGTAGGAAGTTTGTTATGTTTTGTTTTTTTTTTTTTGAAATTTACTTGGCCATTCTTATGTATTTCACCTTCTTAAAACTTGAAACATCAGTTTGTCAACTTCCATTTTAAAATCCAATTATCATCTAATTAGAATTACACTAACTCATTGACTCATTTGGTGAGAACTGCCATTTTTACAATATTGAGTTATCATATTTAGGAATATAGTATGTTCTCCATTAAGATCTTCTTGTAGTTTTCTTTATATAGCTGCTGCGTATTTTAAAAGGTTCTTAAGTATTTTATAATTTTGACTTCTACTTTTTTATTGTTTTTCATAGTTGGCTACTGCTGGTGTATAGTAAGAAAGGTAATGAATTGGGGCACCTAGGTGGCTCAGCTGGTTGAGTATCTGACTCTTGATTTTGGCTGAGGTCATGGTCTCATGGCTCATGGGATCTAGCCCTGTGTTGGGCTCTGCACTCACAGCATGGAGCCGGCTTGGGATTCTCTCTCTCCTTTTCTCTCTCTGCCCCTCCCCTGCTCATGCTCTGTCAAAATAATCTTAAAAAAAGGCTAATGAATCTTCTAAGTTATAGCCAGCTGGTTTACTAAAATCTCTTTGTGACTCAAATCACGTTGTGCTGACTATCCTGTATTTTTGAAGTAGGCAGTATCAACTGCAAATACTAACAGTGATATATCTCACCTTACTCCCTCGCCCCACCCAGCATACCCCTTATTTAGATGTTAATTATTTTTCTTGTTTCTTACTGCATTGGCTGAGACTTTAGGGCAAGTGTTATGTTCCTATCTTCTTATGGAAGTGCTTCTAATATTTCACTGACATTTAATACAGGCTTCTGACAGAGACCCTTTACTAGGCTATTTCTTATTGTTATCAGGGACAACTGAATTTTAGAAAATGATATTTCTAGTACCAAAGAGATAATCATATAGTTTTATCCTGTAATTAATACAGTGAATTACATCAATATGTTTTCCAATACTGAATCGATATTATACTCCTGGGATTCAACATATCAGAACTGATATGATTTAATGATTAAAAGCCCAGGCTCTAGAATTGGGTGCCTGGGTTCAAATCCCAAATCTTTCACTAACTAGTATCTTAGGCATGCTGTTTAACTTCACTCTGCTTCAGTTTCCTCATTTTTAAAACAGTGATGATAGTAATTACCTCAGAGGGTTGTTTTAAAGATTTAAGTCAACTGATACAGGTAATGCTATTTGGAACAACAGCCAGAACACAGAGTATTTAATACATATTAACTGATTATCTACTGAGTGTCTTATATTTGTCAGGTATAGGGTATATAGCATCGCAGGAGTCAGCAAACTAAGGCCTGTGGGCCAAATCTGGCCCCCTGCCTGTTTCTGTAAAGTTTTATTGGAACATAGTCATACCCAATGTTTGTAGCTCATCTATGGCTATTTTTATGCTCCTACAACACAGTTAAGTAGTTGTAATAGTCCATACAGCCACACATCTTAAAATATTTACTATCTGCTCCTTTATAGAAAAAAAAAATTGCCAACTTCAGCAGTACTGTTCAAACTCAATAAGTTCATAGTCTAATAGTTGAGACAGGCAAATATATATATATATGTGTATACGCTACAGTATGATATGTACACAATCATGATACAGAGGATAATATGAAAACATGGCAGTTCAGTACTCAATGACAGGAGAGATTCACACAAGTGAAAAAAGGCAAGACAAGAGGTATTTTATTTACTCTTATTTTTCAATGTGCATTTGTTTCTATGTCTTCATCTCTTATCCTAGTTTGTGAATTAGTAGAGGGATGGGAGTATGACATTTATCTTTGTGACATCCATACTGTAAATATCTAGGACATTTAAAGAATTAACAAATGATAGATGAAAAATGGTGAAAATAAGAATAGGCTATCTAGGTGACAATGATTAGAAATGTCTGTCAAAGTTCTAGATACAAATATCCTATGGCAAGCAGTTTCCTTGCCATGTTAAATGGGCTCTCTCTTCTAACTGTTGTAACAGCCAATTCTAAAAGATAGATTACCCCTCTTTAAAGTGAAAAAAACTAAGGTCCATAGGGGTAATGTAACATGTTCGTGTTTATATACAGCAAATAAGGGAAGAAGCCAACAAATAACCCTCTATCTGCCTAATTTAAAACATAAGCTCTTTCTACTACAAAGTTGGGAAAAAATATAGTCACAGGATATCAACAGAATAAATTGTGGCATGATTTCAATTTCTAAAAGTATTGATTTGAATAAACTCATGTTTTTGAAATATTAGTCTGGAAGCAGCCTGAAAGATGAATTAGAGGGACAACTGCCCATACTCTACCACACACATTAGGCCAGTTTTAGCAAGGTTAAAGTAATAGATTAAAAAAATAAAATTGCTAGCATACAGTGGCATTTGAGAACAGTGATGAACTTAATATCTGAAGTATCAGAAATAGCTGGTCCTAACACAGAAGAAACAAAAACATAGTTCATGAACTATTACCAACATGTAAGAAAAACAAGTATACAGTGCAAATGAAAATATTACATGGAAAAAATCCAGTCCTAAGAACAAAATGGTAAATTGAGAATGCCTGTCTTAAGCAAATAAAAAAAAATTTAGAAATTGCAAACATAATTAAATCACATGTTATAAATGTTTCATTTTAAAAATTTAAGGAAATCTGAGGCACGTGGATGGATCAGTTGGTTAAGCGTCTAACTTGGGCTCAGGTCACGAACTCGCAGTTCGTGAGTTTAAGCCCCGTATTGGGCTCTGTGCTGACAGCTGAGAGCCTGGAGCCTGCTTTGGATTCTGTGCCTCCCTCTCTCTGTTCCTCCCCTGCTTGCACTCTGTCTCTCTCTCAAAAATAAATAAAGATTAAAAAAAAAATTATGGAAATCTTAAGAAAAGTTGATTTTGAAGTAAATGAAATGACTATTCCTTCAAGCTAGATCTCAAAAGTAGTTGCTGTACATAACATCTATTTCTGCAAAAGAAAGTATATAATTACTTTTTTAAAAAAGTCTTAACTGTGCTTTAAAATGTACTTAAACATCTGTTTAGAACCTCCAAAGTAGATTTTTTTTCTCTCACAGGGAAGTGGATAATAAAGAAATCACTAAATTTTCTAAGATATTCTGTACAAATACATATTGAAATGTGGATTCTAAAGAAGGAAAATAAAAAATACCTGTCAGATATTTGTGGTAAGAGGCTGATTAACACAATCTAACTTATCAAATTTGGATAACTTTTTTTTTTTTTTTAACGTTTATTTATTTTTGAGAGAGAGAGAGAGAGAGTGAGAGAGAGCGCAAGCAGGGGAGGGGCAGAGAAAGAAGGAGACACAGAATTTGAAGTAGTCTCCAGACTCTGAGCTGTCCACATAGAGCCAGACCCGGGGCTCGAACTCACAAACCATGAGATTATGACCTGAGCTGAAGATGGATATTCAACCAACCCACCCAAGAACCCCAAACTTGAATAACTTTTATATCAAGGTTTATTTCAAAGTACATATCTGTAAGTGATGAATCACTGAATTCTACTCCTGAAACCAACATTGCATTGTACATTAACTAAACAGAATTTACACTTACCTTAGCCAAAAGGCCAAGAAGTGATTAACTAAATAGAATTTAAACAAAAATTAGAAAAGAAAAAAAAAAGTACCCATCAAACTTTTTATTTCTAACAGCCAGCACATAAGAGATCTCAAGAAGTGAGGGAGAAAAAGAGATATTAAAGTCAATCAGAAGTAACAGTTTCATCTGTAAAATAAAAGTACTAACACGTATCTGGTATGTCTGTATACAATTTAAAAAATAACCAAATATAGGGCCTAAACTCCAATGAGAATTCAACAAATGGATCTTATTACTATAGATACAGGAATAGTCTTCCACTTGAAAAAAAAAAAAAAACATAAGGAATTCACTTTTGCATATTTTTATCCCACTCTGGAAAAGAATAGCTGAAGTTGCTTGGAATATAAGATCAGTATTCTCTTGTAAAAAGAACAGAGGCATTGGATATGGACTGCACTGCAAGATTAATAAGAATAGAAAGAAAGAAAGCTTTTATATGCGTTCTCTTTGCTAAGAAACCAGTTAAAACAATTGAATAAATGAAATGCTTACTCTAATATAGTATTAATGTAAACACTTATTTGGTACTTTGTTTTCACGGCGTCCAACATCTTTTTGGGTGCTCATAATATTTCTATGGGGAAAACAGGATAGATAGCATTCTCAATTTTAAGGATTAGGAATTTAAGATTGAAAAAAATTAATCTGACATCATATGGCTAATAAGGGTGAAGTTGGAACTAAGATGCATGGTACTTAATCTAAAAAACAAAATAACTAGAATGATCAAGCTGTTTTCAAGCACTGGCAAAAGGGAGGTGGGAGAGTGAAATGTTAATTTCTCTTTAAAGAAAAATTTAAAAAGTCCAATTTTTACTAGGTAACAATTCATGGAGGCTTAAATTTAGTTCAAAAGGTTCATACTGCCTTAAAATATAAGACAGTATATACATATAAAGTATGGAAAATGCTAGTATAAATAAATTACACAAATCAACTTAAGTTCTGAAGTTTTGTTTGTTGATTTTAATGTTTTTAAGAGGGGGGAAAAAAAGAAACACTGATTTTACCCAGACAGCTCTCCATCTTCTACATCTTTACTCTTTCCAGCACCTAATATTATCCTTCATATACAGAACATGTTTACTAATACCCACAAATCAAAAAATGCTTTATGCTATATTCTTGTTCTCCTGATGACACAAAACGATGTCATTACTCTTGATGACAGAGTAACCCTAGCCAATTTACTCATGTGACCATAACCTGGGGCACCACTATTCACCTGGTAATGGTACATGAAACACAATGTGCTGAAGGAAACTGACTTAGAAATACACATCTATAAATTTAGAAACTTCAAAGAGCTAGTTCACGTGCATGAATTTTCAAAGTAACTGATATTTGTCCTCTAAATCACCGTATCTTTTTAAAAATTTTGTTAATCCTTGTTTATCTTTGGGGGGGGTGTGTGCAGAGAGAGAGAGAGAGAGAGAGAGAGAGAGAGACAGAATCTGAAGCAGGCTCCAGGCTCTGAGCTGTCAGCACAGAGGCCCATTGTGGGGTATGAACTCACGAACTGTGAGATCATGACCTGAGCTGAAGTCAGACGCTTAACCAACTGAGCCACCCAGGGGCCCCCACCATAACTTATCTTTAATCTTAATGGAAATATTTTAGAAGGGATTTCTAGGTCTTTCTTCTTTACTTTAATCTGCACATGACGCAACCTTTTCTTGATGACTCAAGCTCATCAATGGAAACATCATTAGACTGTTCTGTAACACAGTGACTCTTGGAGTTATGAGAGATGTCTGTTTATCTCTTCACTAATTCGCCCTAGACTACTTTTAAAGACAAAGTTTGCTACCACCAGTTCCCTATTATCACTTACAGGCCACCAGTACCCTAGCCAAAGTTTATAAAATGCCAGTTGTAGTTTAAAATATGCAAAACCAAAACAGGCTGTTGATATACTTAACCTTTACATAAATTTTATTTTTTTTAATGTTTATTTATTAATTTTGAGAGAGAGATAGGGAAAGGCAGAGACAGAGGGACAGAGAAGGAGGGAGGGATAGAGCAGAGGAGAGGAAGAGGGAGAGAATCCCAAGCAGGCTCCATGCAGCCAGCATAGAGCCCAACACAGGGCTTGATGTCAAGAATAGTGTGATCATGACCTGAGCCAAAATCAAGAGTCAGACATTTAATGGACTGAGGCACCCAGTCACCCCAACCTTTACATGAATTTTAAATCAAGCCATGATGGACCTATTTTCACTGCTGGAATGTCTGGCTCAAAGATTTTTCTTCTTTCACTTCACTTCTTTCACTAGGTTCTAACACCTAGTCTAGGCTGTTGCTAGAAGTCTGACCACAAAATAATAATTACAATAATATTTATTTCTACATATTTTCTTTATTTTTACTATAACATAGGGAACAAATATAAATAATAGTCATAACAAAACACACCAATCATGTAGACAAACAATATAAAACACCTGACATATATGCTATAAGGACAATTACCTACCCCAATTATTAGCAAGAGTCAGCAAACTAGGTCCACTGGCCGAATCCAGCCCATAGCTGGCTTATTTTTGTTTGTCCCTTAAGAATGATTCTTATATTTATAAAAAATTATTTAAAAAATAAAAGATACTCACTAGAGACCATAAGTAAACTGCAAAGCCTAAAATATTTACCATCTGGCACTCTATAGTAAAAGTTTGCCGATTCCTGTTCTGAGCTGTAATAAACAAACACATATAAGACATATATGTAAGGCTATCCCTTACACATAAAACAACCTATTAATGTATCTAAGCAGACATATAGTTCTTCCAGTGATGAGCTCATAATGATACAGCCAAACTATCTTGTCCAGTCCTGCCTATTCCTTTTGACCATGCCCTGGGGCTTAGCCAAAATCTGTATGCAACCTTCTTTCTTTCTTCCTCAATACTTATCCTTAGATGCTCTCAGACTGGTCTCCTTGCTACCACTTCCAGCTCTGCATATCAATTCTTTTGCTAAGTCCTTCCCCAGCTTCAAGGCTGACTTCTTCCATATGTCTTCCATGATCATTCTAGCCCTCAGTAGCCTCACTTTTCTTGCCACACAACTTAATAATGACATCTCAGATTTTTGCTAATGATTTTCTGTGTGTTAGTCTAGTATCCACAACTATTTTCTAAACAACTTGAAGGAAAGATATCACACTGCTTTAGTATCCCCACTTTAATAATAGCTCATCAATCTCTTAGCACATGTCATCTCCCAAGTGTACCTCTCTGTCTTGGAAAAAAATAACCTGAGGACTGGTAATGGGTGATAAGTGATTGGAAATATCAAAGGAGGACACCCACAAAGTAACTGGATGCAAGACCATAAGCTACACTGCCAACTTGGAAAGTGTATGTGAAGACAAAACTATAATAGTAGAAGGATAGAGAGATAAGGATCAAGAGATAACAAGACTACTGAATACTTTGAAATAAAAGGAGATCAAAATATTATAAAAATTAGGGGTGCCTGGGTGGCTCATTTGGTTAAGCAACTGACTCTTAATTTTGGCTCAGGTCATGATCTTGCAGTTCCTGGGATCAAGCCCCACGTCAGGCTCTGGGCTGACAGCATGGAGGCTGTTTGGGATTCTCTCTCTCTCTCTGGCCATCCCACACCCACACTCTCTCAAAATAAGTAGACAAACTTAAAAATACATATATATTAAAAAATTATAAAAGCTTACAATACATTTTAAAAAACAAAATTTGCCTTTGAACACTATTGGCCATTAATGTCCTTTTAACAAGCAGTTCTCGACATTGATATCCATAGAGCCATTTTTCTTTTCTTTTTTTTTTACAATGTGATAACTGAAGCACTACAAGATTCAATGGGATAGACATGCACTGTATTCTAAATCTTTAGATTTTCAATATTCTATTTTTGAGACAGAGAGAGACACAGCATGAACGGGGGAGGGGCAGAGAGAGAGGGAGACACAGAATCGGAAGCAAGCTCCAGGCTCTGAGCCATCAGCCCAGAGCCCGACGCGGGGCTAGAACTCGCGAACCGCGAGATCGTGACCTGAGCTGAAGTCGGACGCTTAACCGACTGAGCCACCCAGGCGCCCCTAGATTTTCAATATTCTAAATTTATCTGAAGTGTGCTAGAGATTGCTAGGAAAAAAACCATTTATCTTTTGATTACCTGCCAAATAAAATTGGAAATCATGTGCATATTCCTACATCTCTCTCAAAGATACCACCTAAACTCATTTTCACAGAAAAATACACCAAGGATATTAAAACAATTTTTATATTACTTCATCAAACTGTATTATAAAAATATAGGCAAAATATAAGGTGCACAAGCCTTGCATGTATGAACATAAAAAAAACCCACGAATGTTTTAAAACAAGGATATTACCAATGAGTTTAAACTAAAACTACTGCATATTATAAATTAAGTGCTTTTTACCTAAGTAAAGCTACAAAAGACAATGAGATTAAGCCTCTATCCCTTCTTTTTGTACTGGGTTTAACAGTCTCTCAGTCCTTATCTATGCCTGGTCGGTCAAAGACAGTTTTTTGTAATTAGTAATAAAATATGCTTAATATTACACTGTAGAAATTTTACAACTAAAAGGTAATTGTTAAATGCATGGTAAAATGAATCAGCTCTCAATTACTCACATGACGAAGGAAAGTGATGACACAGATGACACCATATAATAATCCTAGCACCAGTTTTTTCAAATGCAGATCATTAATTTGGGAGAAGCAAATTGCCCTTATAATTATGTTTGACTGAGACCAGTGTTAATCAGAAGTTTATTTTCCCTAAACATTCAATGATTCTGAGGATTCAAAAGGAGAAACAAAGGAAAAAGAGGGAGTTAATTCAGAAGCATACAGGTGGCTAAAGGCAACCTGCCTGGGATAAAAAAATTTCTCCGTCAACCTACATGAGAAAACAGAGATGATCTATGAATGAAAAGAAAAAAAAAAAAGTAAAATTAACACGACAGGGTGAAATTTTTTTAATATAACATTATTTATAAAAATTTTAATGAGATTTTTTTCCCTGTTAAGTCATCCTTTCTTCCTACTAACAGGTGTTATTAGTGATGGCAAGAATTATCAGTGGGCCAAAAAGCTGAAAGCAAATTTTACGTTTTATGTTATAAAAGATGTGTTAAAAATCCTTTTTATCACTGTTTTCTGTTAAGAGCACCATCTATCTCAATAGGCACTTTATCTCATTACTTTAGATAAATGAATGCAACCAAGAAAAGACCAAAAAGGCAGAGGGGGACTCATTTCTCTGAATATTTTTAGGTGGTTTAAACAAAACTTACACGATGGCAAGAATTACAGATTTAGGAAATACACAAAAACTAAATATTTATCCAAACACAGGATCATAGCCCCAAAACTCAATTAGTTGCTGCCTAGCATATGGCTCCAACTCCTGAGTAGCATATGTTTAGCACTGGTGCCGGTAATAGCAAGGTGGTAAAATATTATAGTAACAGTTCAACTTTAGCTATTTCAGTCTTATAATACAGAAAAACACACCTTTGGTTTCAAGACCAAAGACTAAAAACACAGATACAGTTAAGAAATAAATAATTACGTTGCTCTGTTTTAAAAGTCCATACTGAACACAGATATGAAGATTATACCGTAAAAAAAAAAAAAAAAAAAATCTTGTCGGCTTATTATTCTTAGTTAGAAGATACTCAGACACAAAGGTGTCCAAAGAAACTTAAATAAAATTTCACAAAAGAAAATCTCTAATTCATGATTCCTAACACCTCAGCAACCATTACACACCCCCTCCCTCCAAAATATCTCAAGGCTTTTAACGCTGTTTAATAAAAGAACGAGTAACGACTACGTTAATTAAAAGAGCCACCGTTCTGCTCCAGATTGTATGACAACATTATTTGTTCATTTTCCTTTACCTAACGCATGGCGTCCTTCCCCGCTCGTGTCAAAAGTTCAAAGATCCAGGTTGTTAAACAGGGCGAGGACCGCAGCCTCGAGTCAACCTCCTGACCGAACAGGTGGTTAACTCAGCCGGGTAGAGGAACCGCCAGGTACTACCGGCACCAGCCAAACAGGATCAAACACACAAGGGCGGGTTTTCGAGGTTTTAACCCCAAGATGAACGGGGGAAACTCTCTTCAGAAAAGCGTTCAAGTTCGGCGGCTGCCCGGTGGCCGAAGCCCAAGGCGCGGCGGCCGCTGGGCGATCTCGTCCCCTGGGCTCCGCACTCGACCCCCGAGCCTCCGGGAGCGGCGCTGCTCACCGCCGGCCGGGGGGGGGGGGGGGGGGGGGCGGAGGGAAGGCCGCCCGCGCCCCCGCACCGCCTCCTCCGGCTAGTGGCGGGGCCGCAGTCGCGCCCCCGCAAGCGCCTCTGGGCAAGACTCGGGCCCGGCAGGTGCCCGACGAGTTGACGGGTCCTGTCCACCCCCTGCCCCCGACACACACCCTCTACTACCCTCTGCCCGTAGCGCGCCCAGAGGACGGGAAGGGCCGGGCCCCTCGACGGGCCCGAGTCCCGCTCGGCGCCCCGGCTCCTCAGACCCAGCCTAACGGTTTCCGTGGCGCCTGCTCCGGGGCGGGACGGGAGTGGGACGGCTCGGTCTCCCCCGCCTCCCCCGAAGGGAGCGCCCGTGCTCTCACCTCCGAGTCACGCCGCTCTGAGGCGGAGGAAGGCGGCTACCCTGGCGCCTCTTCTTCGGGTTCCTGATCGTTCTCGCTCTACCTCAGCGGCAGAGCCAGCTCTCGGGGCCGCTGCGGCCGCGGGCGCACTGACTGTTGGGGTGGTTTTCCGGCAGTGACGGCGCCGCCTCAGCCCCGCTCTTCGCTCCCTCTCCGCGTAGCTCCCGCTTTCTGTTTCACCCGAGGGACCACGAACGCCGCCGCCGCCATGCTTACTACGGAGCTGGGAGGAGGAGCCCGGAGTCGGCGCGCCCAGTGCGGCTGCGCGAGCCTCGCCGACGGCGCCCCCGGCCCGGACCCCGCGTCCCCGCCCCGCGCCCGCGCCTGCTGCCCCGCGGGTCTTTCCCGGGAGCGCGAGTCGCCCGCTGAGCCCCTGGCGCTGGGCATCGAGCGCCAGCTCACCGCTCCCGGGGCGACCACCGCTCTCCCCAGGGATGCAGACTGTCCTGAGGCCTGGCTGCGCCAGGTTCAACATAGCATCTTCCGCGGCCAGCCTGCGAACCACATTAGGGAAATACGGACTTAATTGACATTCCTAGGGCCACTCACGCAATTCTCACTCCAAATTGTAAAAAGCTCCCCCTGATACTCGCCGGGTCAGCCTCTTTCCGAAAGCACAAGAACTTAACGCTGGCAGGTGCTTTTAAAGACACTCCCCCCGAAGGAATAGGAAGCCACGTGAAGTGGGTTGGATGTTTTCCATCCTAAACCCTTAGAGTCCGGGATCTCTACCGCAAGCAAAAACACTTAGATATTTACCTCAGTTGAAAACGTGGGGGTTAGTTTCTTGGTCGGTCCCCCCAGTCAAATCGCTTGGAAACCCATTACCTTAATGTGTACAACAGCACGAAGACTTACAAGCAGTAAATAACGGAGCAGAGATTCTTAAAATCCCAAATCCAGCAATTGGGGGCGCTGCAATAATTCCTGAGGGCTGGCCAGGGCTGCTTACTTTTGCAGATGCCACTGAAGGAGTTGGGAAGGGGAGTAGTCTTTGGGACGGAGAGTCCAACCCCGGTAACTGTTCCTTTAAAAACAGTGATGAATGTAACCAGGCTTCCTGTTCTGGCTCTATTTCACTCAATTAATTGTGCTGTCTTTAAATATAGCAGTATTTTTACTTTAAACCTTTTGCAGAAATCCTTTTAAAAAGTACTTACTGCCTACATTCTTAAAGAATACAATGGCTAATGAAATCCTTTGCTGATGATTGACCATCAAATGCGATGCCTTGGCCTTATGCTAAAGTCTCAGGGGATTGCTGAGGCATAGGATCCCCACTCTGGTGATCTCTTTTTTTCTCTTTGGAATGTTCTCATCACCTTTTCTAATAATCTGTCACTGCTTCTCATCTCCTCATCTGTCTATCCACTCTGAGCCTTCCTCTCATCCTTTCTACTTACTGTTTATTTTTTACTGTTTTTTTTCTTGATGGTGTTTCTCTATGGCTCCAGGTGATGACTGATCAGATGTTTATATCCACAGCCCGCTAATGAGAGAAACCCTTTCTTCCCATCAGTAAATAGGACACTGACTCTGTATCAAGTGGTATCTTGAGATATTTTTATTGCTGTTCACTATCAAAAGTTCTTTCCCTTGGAGAGGTGTTTCCTTAACAAGAGTTTTGGCCCTCTTCCAGACAAAATTGCTGGAAAGCTGGTCTCTGAATAACTGAAGCATAACTGTATATTGTTTTAAAATATGAGGATTTATCAGAATGTGGGCGAGTTGGGTGGCTTCTCCATATTACTACCGCAGCTCTGTTCGGTCTGAGACTAAGCTAGTGGTTTCCAAACCTAACTCCAAGCTAGTAATTTCCAAAGCTTCTTACTTAGGAGCTTTTTAAAAAGCCAAATGGTATTTTTTTTTTTAAAAAAAAAAAACAACACTATATTTTTAAAAAGTCTGGGCATACCTACATGTATAGGCACAACAAGGAAGAACAGCTATTTCGAAGGAGACTAACACATAATTCCAGAATATCCTTGAAGCAGATGTAGAGATTACACTCAACAATATGCAGTACTGTAAGGTTGAGTCAAGTGAGGACTGGGGAATTTATGTCCTGTGGAGAGAATGAATCATACACATAAATAACCCTAACACAGGCACCAGTATGAATTCTCTGGGAATCCAGAAAGGGACAAGAATTTACATCAGCTTTGAACAAGTCACTTCTCAGTGCTTCATTTTTCTTATCAATAAAATAAGGGTCATTTTCAATCATCTTTCTTAAAATCTCAACAATAGTCAACACTTTGACCAATTATTTCTTTGAATATTACTTCTTCCTTTGGCCCTGTACTCTTGGTTTTTTCCTACACTTCTTATTATTGTTTCTCTAATTCCTTTGCAGATTTCTTCTCCTCTCCTTAGCTATTAAATATAGGAATGCTTCACAATTCAGCTTAGGTTCCTTTTTGTTTTTATTATAATCTCTTGGCCTAAACATCATCACCCACATCAATGGCTTTAGTTTCCTATATACTGATAATTTCCACATATATGACTCTAGTCCAGACCCTTCCCCTAAATTCCAAATCTGATACCAACTGTTTTATTGACATGTTCACTTAATGTTTCAAAGCTACAAAGTTTAGTCCAACTGAGTTCACAAACTCTTGTTTTCCTTTCTCCTCATCTCCAGTTGTTCAAATCAAACATGTAGTAGTCATCCCTGGTCTCTCCCTCACCCTCATTTTCTATATTCATTGTAGCACCAAGTCCCGACAATTTTATCTTCCAAATTGGTCCACTTTTTACCAGTTGCCACCAATCCACTCTGGTCTCACTGCATACAGTCTAAGCTCTTCCGTTCATTGTCCACTTTGCAGCCAAAATGATCTTTCTAAAAGCAAATAAGACTATGTCATTTCCACATAAAACCCTTAAACAGCTTCTTATTGCTTTAAGACTAGAATTCTTAAGGTGGCCTACCAGACTGTGTGAGGTCTTGCCTTTTCCAGTCCCATCTCCTACCAGTCTCCCCTTGCTTCCTGTATGGGAGAATTCTTGACCTCCTTTTAGTTTCTCAGATATGCTGTGATCCCCAAAGCCACAGGCTCTCTGCACATTCTTGTCTTCTCCCTTATAACCATCTTATCTCTTACTCATCTGAGTGAAGAAAAACATTTCTGACTTACCAGACAAGTTAAAGACTCCTTGTTGATGTCAGCTCCCCTACCACAGATGTACCTTTCTCCCTATGACTTACCACAGCTTGCAACATTTTCGTATGTGTTAATACTAGGCATGTTTTCATTGCTCCCTTCATGAGAAGGACAGTGCCTAGTTTTGCTTCCACAGTGCCTGGCATGAAGTAGGCACCCCATAAATATTACTTGAATGGTTTAATTTATTCTGGGAGGTCCCTTCTAGGAATCTAGAATGTTATGAATTATACAATTAAGAAGGAGATTACTGAGCACTTTTGAGAGTGCAATCTTCTGTATGATTAGTGGGAAGAGATACAAGAATACGTTGGGAGACAATTCTCCATGGAACTGTCATATATATTTCTGTATGTCTTGTGAACAGAGGTGCTAGCAGCTTTTGTTCTAATCAGTCTTTTCCAGAATGTTTGTATGACATCCTTGGAAGATAGAAATAGTGTCTCCCACTGGAATAGAGGGCACAGTTTTTACTATCCACTATGATACTGTCTCCTGTGGCGAAGGGTGAGCGGCTTTGTTTGCAACCCATTATAAAAGACTGGAGGGTTCTAAGCTTGGTGTTCCTCAGCTGTAATGCAAACCCACTGCATATGTAGCATTAGCTGGGCCACACCATGTTGCCCCTAGGTGAGACTTGGCTAACAAGGGACATGCCAGGAACATGAAGCTGGTTCTGTGTCATGTGTAATACAGTCCTTTGACCCAGAGGGCTCAGGTCTTCTGCTAGCATCCAAGAAACTGTAGCAGGTTGAATTATTAGCTTGCAAGGAACATAAAATCTCAGACCCTTCACAACATTTGACAAGATACAGTGGGTTGAAGACAAAGAAGGAGCTAAAGCAGCTAACGAGCAAGTGGAAATTTGTCTTTCAAGAAGTTTGGGGGAAAAAGTTTGGTGGGGAAGAGAGATAGGGCAGCAGATCGAGTTGGAAGGGTTATGCTGACTGAATTCTCTGAGCAACGTTGGGTGTCCTAGCTCTGGAAAGAGCTACAGAAAACACTATCTCCATTGCTCTTCTCTTCAGATGGGGAATTGGTACAAGTCTGGTAGAGGAGAGGGAGGTGAAAGCAATTGATCTGGAGGTAGACCAGTTAAAGCACCCAGAAGCTTTTGTTTGTCTCTGAGGAGGAGTGTGGTATACTGTGGAGGAGGAGAGACTTTGGAGTCAGGTAAATCTAGGCTTGAATCTCAGCTGTACTACTGACTGGTTGATTAATCTTGGGAACACATTATTCTCTGAGCCTCATGTCCTCATCTGTAAACTAAAGATAAAATGTCTACTTTGCAGGATTAAATGGTATAATGCATGAAAACGCCTCATACATGTCTGATGCCTAATGAACAAATTATAGCTAGGTGATTGGTTGTCCTGGCTAATTGTGACCTGGTGAGGTAAAGGAAGTACAGAACCTTCTTCAATATTTGCTAAGATACATAGGAAGAGACTTGGCTACGGTCAATCTTGCTCCAAATACTTGAACCTGTTGCAATCTTCATTCCTCACTGTGGCTTCCCAGCTATGCTTTACTCCGTGGATGGAACAGCTCCTTCCCTTAAAGCAAAGGGAATAAGGTACAAAATAGGAAGCCACTTGACATTGAATGTTGGCCATTCCCGCTACATGGAATTTCTCACTGGCCATCATTCTCCTCAAACCCCACCCTGTTACTATGTTGCTGTAGACCTTCACTCTAACAAGAACCTTCTCCACAATTTTCTAAATTTCTGGGACCCCCTAAAGCCATCTCTCTTTAAAGCCACCTGAGGACAATTCCCAAATTCTTGTTAATTATTCAAAGCAATTTGGCTCTTTGTTTTCTGTCCTCATTTTTATCCAGAATAGCTTTGGGAACTTTAGCTTTCTTTTCAAAATAAAAAGATGCATTTGGGTGATTTACTATGCTAAAGAATAACTCTGTTTTAGAGAATTAATTCTTAAACTTTGGCATGAATAAAAATCACCTAGGGTGTTGAGTTAAGATATAGTGGTTCTACCATGTGTCCCCCCCGCCCCCACACACACACCAAGATTTGGACTCAGGAATGTGCATTTTATAATCACTCCAAGAGATTCTGATTAGGGTAGTCCATGGGTCATACTTTGAGCATCTTAGAGCAGCTCAAACAGTGTCAACTTTCATAAATAAGATGGTTTCTTTCTCTTGTGACATGGAGTTGAATTGAGGATTGACTCAATTGTTCAAAAAAATGGCTCATCTATGATTCAAGTCTTTTATATTGTTTGTTCTTTACAGAGAAGCCAATTAGGAAGGACCAAGGAATTCTTTAATCACAAAATGATCATCCTAATTGTCCAAATTTGTCAATGTTAATGATATGGTTTCAAAGTAATGCTGCTAGAGACAGTCTTACTTCCACAGAGGGAAAAGTCTTCTCTGGTTACTGGCCAGGACTCATTGAATAGGTTCCTGACCTGGAGGGGCTATACAAGAATAGACAGATTATAAGGATTTTCTCTAGGTTGAAGAAATAAGGTTTCTATATCTGTCTTTTAGACTGTCAACAGCTCTTTGATGTTTTGTACAGCTTTAGGAGGCTCTGATAGCAGCCCTGGGGTTGAACACACCACGATCATTATCCAGCATAACCAGATGACATATGAATCAATTTTAAAGAAAGAAGAAGGAGATAGGCATCTATAAGGATAATGAGGCCGAAGATGACTTGGGATTTGAAAAAAACTATTCCCAAACTACTTTTTTCTTTTCTTTTCTGTTTTTCAAAAAAGCAAATTTCAAAACCAGAGCAATACATGATCTAGATAGCAATGAGATTTTCAGCCAGAAAAAAATTTTTTTTCTAATTCAATGAATTAAGAAATGAAAAATCAAATAATCTAAATTGTCATCAAACTTAAAGCTTTCCCTCAAATTTCGAGAATAAATATTTAAACCAAATTGCATTTTAAAACTAGTAGACAATTATCTGTGCTAATAGTGTAAATACCTTTATGCAATAAGTTGCTTTTAATTTTTACATATAATATACAGATAAAACAGGCAATTTTTTTTGTAAGGACAGTGAGGTAGAATAATTAGAAAAACTAGAGAAATTGTTTATAAATTGTGTGCTTTTAGTTAAGTAAATAAAATACCAATTTTATTTTTTTATTTCAAATTTTTATATATTAAATTTTTGAAAACCAAGGCACATCTGAACTTCAACCTTACTTTCTCTTTACATTGCACATATGTATAGATGTAAACTCAGCACTATTATGTTGAAAAGATAAAAGCTAAAATTTGTTACAAATAGTGATAACCATTACTAGGAGAAAATGAAATAGAGACTCATTTAAAAAATAACAGAAGATGACTTTTATCAAATAAATACTCAGCTTTAAATTAGAGAAAATAACAACTTAAAACATTGGAAATTTAAGTGTAGCTCATTTTCCCAAGCTACAGCAGACTGAGAATAAAAGTAGGGTTGTGGTAGAACTCTCATAGAGACTATTCTTTGAGACTACTCACATCCATAGTCAAATTTCTTCCAGATGATTCTAAGACTCCCAAGAGATCTGTGCAGGTACACTCCAAGAATTAGTCCTCTAAGCAATTCCATGATCTTCACTCTTTCTTCTCTCCTCTTCTGGCTTATTGAGGTGTTTTCTTCTATTGTTTCCAAAGCCAACAAAGTTCCCTGACTACAGTGTTGTCTATGCTAAGACAACCAACCTCTGACTTGAGGTACCTCTGTACCAAGGTACAGTTTTCCCTGGGCACTATCTCCTGTTGCACTTGTCTTCAGCTTCCAAAATCCCATGTACATCTTAGTGAACCATATAATTATATAATTTGTTTG
The DNA here is from genome assembly GCF_018350215.1 of Panthera leo. Classification (NCBI taxonomy): domain Eukaryota; kingdom Metazoa; phylum Chordata; class Mammalia; order Carnivora; family Felidae; genus Panthera; species Panthera leo. The sequence goes on from NC_056679.1 coordinate 22,187,208, forward strand.
AACCTCTAGAACTCGGGCCTGAATTCATGGAATAGAGAACATGTTCCACTAAGCCTTTTCCTGTAACACTGGGCAATTAATCTTGAAGCAAACTTTTTATATTTCTCTTCACTTAGGATGAGTTTTTTTTTTTTTCCTTCCTCTCTACATAGGCCTGCTCTACCAGCTCTATAGATGTGCCCAAACATGCTCAAATCCTTGGGCAATAAAATCATTTGAGCTCAAGCTGTGACCCCAGCTACAAAAATAATCAAATGCTTCAGATGAGGGACTTGGATGTTAATGAAATTCTTTACTATATTAATTTTCTTAATAACAGTATCTATTGAACATTGATATTACACTAAGCATCTTAACATAGAATAAGAGCAAACTTCTTTCTTGTAAGGATCTAATTTAAATATATAATCTAAATATGCTTCAGAGAGGGGTATATAGCAAAGGAGAGAATAAATCAAGAAATACTTATAGAATAACTTTTATATAGAAGACTCTGTACAAAGAAAAAATGCCCTGACCTTAATAAATTTACTTTTTGTGCTGAGTATTTCTCTTTTGCTCTCAGCTCCAAGACCATCCTTTTATGCTGATGCTGGGGCTAGGTCTGGAGACTAAGTTCCCCAGACTCCCTCATCAGCTGCCTCCCTGTCAGGATCAGCCAATGGAGGCTGTAGTAACTAGAGGGAGACTGAAAGGAGAGACAAGACCTGCTTCTTATTTGTATGTAAATCTTGTCAAAAGGTAAGAACTACAAAATAGCCACAGTATCTTTAGCAGTGGTTGTGCCACATCCCTTAATGGCTACTTGGACTACCCAATTGTGCTCCCTTGTAAGCATAAGCACTAGCCATACAACCCCTCCATCAGAGACCTGAGTACTAACTAAATGAGGACCCCTTCCTCCAAGCAACTAGGTTTTTCTCATTTCATTCTCTGCCCCCCTCTGAAGACCAGCAGGTGTTAGCTACTTCCTCCAGAATCCCCCATTTGCCCCTTCGGCTTTTCAATATCTATGTGACTAATTCCTTGAATTAAATCCCTCTGTTTGAAATACCTACATGGTTTCTGATTTTCTGCTTGGATTTTGATTGATAGATTTTAACCAGATAGATTTAAAATACCCGGTTAGGGAGACAAAATGTACTCACGCAAAAAGACATTCAGAGATATAACATTTGAAATGAATAGCTCAGATAAAATGTGCTACAGGGGTTCAAAAAGGCAAGCAATCAGTTGCTATGGGATGATCAAACACAGGCATTATGCTTTTTAAATTCAACTTCTTTTACTTAATCTTCAACACTATGATCAAAGTACAACTCTCATTTTATGGATGAGAAACTTTGGTTCTGAGAGGCTAAACATATGTTTACATACATACAGCTGAGAAAGCAGCAGAGCTGAGGTTCATAGTTTGACTCTAACACATTCTTTCCACTAGTCCATGTTAGTTCAGGAGGGGTAAAATTGGAAGTGAACCTTGAAGAATGGGCTTCAAATAGAATGGTCAGAGGAGAGCACTTTAATGGCAATAATAGCTAACAAAGGCATGAGATTGGGAAGATGCCAAGTGTGCCTGGGGGTAAGAAATTAGCCTGTGCAGAAGTTTGAGTTGGAAGGTATGGAGATACAGGGCAGAAAAAGTAGGTTGGGGCCAGATTAAGAGGGACTTTGGTTGACATGTGAGGTATTTAGCAACCATTTATTTTTAATCAAGGGTCAGAGATGTGAAACAGCAAAAGTGAAAAGCTGTTTGGTATTGTTGATTAATGGACTTCATCACTGATATTTGTCAAGCCACTGTTGCTATCAAAGACTTTTTAAGATAACCAGAAAATTAAAACAAAACAATAGAAAAACCTTTATAGACTGCTGTCAAACCAAATGATTAGAAGAGGAATTTTGACTTAGCATAAATTTCAGGATAGGCCAAAAACACATCAAACAACAACAACAAAAAAACCTTTTAAAGAAAGAAACTGGGATTTTTATCACAGAGAAAAAAGGAATACTTATTTATTCCTTGCTTTAAGATAAATCAAAGTTCTAAAATAATCTACGGCTATGAGAAATGAATTCAGTACTTTTTATAGAAAGGTATTATTATTTGACTAATACATCTTTAGGGGATAAAATGAAGAAATATTAAAATGACAAGCCAACAACACTAAATTGAGAGGGATGGCAAAGTGGACCACCAATCAGCCTGTCAGTGGACTATTATGTTCTGTACAAACCTCTCCTCGAAGCAATTGGATTCAAACACATTATGGGTTAGACAGGCTTTTGTGGGCTAGCCTGGAAATTCAACTGTCATTTATAACTTTGTTTCCATGGCAAAATGCCTTTACAAGTTCTAAACAGCAGACTTTCAAATTAACTTTTGGAATATAACCCATTTGCAACTTGGGGACTGCCTGTGCTTTGAATGTAGATTGTCTATTATAACCAGGTCTTTAACTTCACTGAGTCGCAAAGGATTTCAAATTAGTTAGAGGAGTTCAAATTAGTTATCTTTCTTTCAAAGCCAATACCTTATTTGGGAAAAGGGGATTAAAAAAAAAAAAAAAAGCAACCCAGGTGTGCCTGGGTGGCTCAGTTGGTTGAGTGTCCCACTTTGGCTCAGGTCATGATCTCACAGTTTGTGAGTTTGAGCCCCGCGTCAGGCTCTGTGCTGATAGCTTGAAGCCTGGAGCCTTCAGGCTTCAGATTCTGTGTCTCCCTCTCTCTGCTCTTCCCCTGCTCACATGCTGTCTCTCTCTCAACAATAAAGATTAAAAAAAAAAAAAAATTAAAAAAAGCAACCCATCTGATGTGAAGAAAAGGCAAATCCAATAACTTTTTCCATTAAAGGCGTTATTATAAGGAAACAAACATTTTGTCTATAAGAAGAAGGAATAAAATGATGAATTAGAAAATACCTGAGTATTTATATAGTGGAAGACAGTATGTTTTATTCTTTTTGGATAAAGTTTGTCTCTACAATGCAAAGGTAACACAAAGTAAAGTGAGTCGATTATCCTTAAGATGCCTGCTTAAACTTTTCTCAATAATGACATTTGTATACTGTTGGTGAAATTTTCTAGAATAGAATTGTAAAGATTATTGCAGTAGTTTTCCATTGAATTGAACAGTATACAAAAAGATGCTGGCAAAGACCTTTAAATGATACCTAGTGTTAAAAATTGTCTCTTTTCACCAGGATAAAATGCTTGCTGCTCAGGAAAAGGATATAAAATATTCTATTGGGTTTTCAGTTCATTTTATTTTTTCAAGTAATTTCTTTTTTCCTCTTTACCAAGGGAATAATTGAAATAGGTACAGCCAAATAAGAAACATTTCCCTCTTCCATCAACTCATACTTTGGTGAAGACTCTAGTTAAGCTCATTAAATTCATAGCTGATAGGTTCAGGAGCACCCTATGTATTATGTAAAGTTCTGGTTTTCTCTCAGCTAGGTAAGCTAATCAATGCTGGTATTCTTAATGAAGGGTCTGTTATTATTTTACCCCTGGATTTTTTGTTTGTTTGCTTATTTTATAAACAAGATTTCTTTCTGGCCCATTTATCACATAGGAATAGTACCATTTAAAGTGAGCCCTTAAAAACATTTCTTCTATTAGATACCCTAAGTATCTTTTTTTTTTTTTTTAACCTTAAGTATCTTTTGAAATCTTACCCTGGCAAGTTGAAAATTATTTTTTTTATTTAGTTTACCTGATGTTTTATTTTTATAGGTTATTTTTCACGTATTTCAATTTGGTATTCTTTATAATGACAATTGAAAGCCATCAGCTTGGGAGTCAAAGGCTCCGGATGCTGGTTACTCATTGAACAAGTACTTCCTGTGGCCTTATGTGTATGCATTTATTGGCATTCAGTTCTCTATTAGTGTTTTAATTTCTATTATGATTTTCTCTGTAATTCAGAGTTATTTAGGAGTACATTTTTTTCTTTCCAAATATTTTAAAGTCACATTTTATTCTCGAACTTTATTATTTTTTTTTTAATCCTGGGCAGATTTTTTATATAATAGCTATTCTTTTAAGTTGTTGAACTCTCTTTGATGATGTGATATGTGGTCAGTTTTTTAAAATGCGCATTTGAAAAGAATGTGTATTTTCCATTTGGTGCAAAGTCTATTCATATCTATTGGATCAAGCTGGTTATTTTTCTTGTTCAACTCTTAAATATTCTTATTAAATCATTCTGAGCTTGAACTTTGTTTATTTTATTTTATATTTACTTATTTATTTATTTATTTGAGCTCTCAGTTTAAAATCTTCCACTGAGATTGTCAGTTTGTCTATTTCTCCTGGTAATTCAGTAAATAATGTTTTATATATTTTGGGGGGGGGCTATGTTTTTAAGTATAAATATGTCAAAGATTGGTATGTTTTCTTGCTGAATCATTCTTTCTTAGTATTGTTCAACGTCTCTCTCTATCTTGTTAATACTTTTGTCTTAAATTCTATTTGGGTCATTTTATTTTTGCAATTACGATTTCTTTCTATTCGTCTGATTTAGCATATATAATTTTTTATTCCTTTATTTTTAGTCTTTCTGTGCAGTTATATTTTAGATGTGTCATGTAGAAGCAGCATAGAATTAGGCTTTATTTTTTTTATGCATTCTGATTGTTTTATAGGAATAATCTACTTATATTTATTGTGATTCCTCTTCTTTCTACTGTGTTTTCTTTGCATTCTCCCCCTCTTCTGCTTCCTAAGTGTTAAATGAAATTTTCCATGTGCCCTATAATTTTCCCTGCTGACTTGGAGATTATATATTATTTTTCTGTTCTACTAATGGATTTATTTATTTGTTTATTTCTACTTCTATCCTCTTGCAGAACACAGATTCAGTTTGGCATACTTTATACAACTCCACTATTTCCCCAATCCTCCCATTGTGTTACTGGTTTTGTTACCTTTAAAGTTTTAATGTGTGTTTAAAATGTTTAAATAAACATAAAAATACACTTATGTATTAATTTACACTCAATTATATTTACTAGCATACTTTTTAGCTAATTCTGTGCTCCTTGTTGCTTCTCATAACCTACTTTCCCACCAGGTTCACTTTTCTTTGTGAAATGAAACATGCACTCTAATAGCTTTTTAGGGAAGGTTTATGAGGATTTTTAGCCTGGATTAAATGGTTCCTAACCATATTGGACCCAGTATATCTTTCCATGATTAATATTTTGTAATGCTCTCTTTACTTCATGAAGTAAAATACACAGTTAATATAACTTAACAGTATATAAAATGTCTCAGCAATCAATACAATGCTAGAACTGCTATGTAATGTATTGGTAAAAGGAAAGTAAGTTATCAAAAATAATGTACATTTTGATATGTAAATAAACGTTTGAATATGACCACACTAGAAGACATAGTAAAGTAGTCTCATGTGTACACCTACTTACAATATTGAATTGTGGATTTAGAAGAAGTAAAGCAATACTTAATATCATCAGTATTTTTCATGTGCATTTTATTATTTATCTATCTTACTACTTATTTTATCTTTTACTTTATATTTGATGTTTTGATAAAGAGCCTCTTTATTAAAATTATACACATACACACACCTCTATGCACATCCATTCATAGAATCACAATGAATACAATAGACACAAGCTACAGATATGTTGTTATTTGAGACTCAGATTCCTTGATTGGCCTTGCTATTAGTGACATAATTTTCTAAAAAGGTGGACATTCCGTAGTAAAGCTTTAAAGAAAATAAATTACAATTATTTTTCAATTTACATCATAGTTGCATCACTGGATAATTCAGCTTGTATTATTTTTATGTTCCTAGGTAAAATGGAGATAGATTTCAGGTTCAGATGATTATGGAAGGATATTCACCTACATGTATATGTGGCAAAAGCACTGGAGAGTCATGTCGGACAGCACGGTGTTGGTTTTTTGTTTTGTTTTGATTTTTTTCATGGGAGTTCCCTAGCACATTACAGGCTGTCAGCTTTTCTGGCCCTCCTCTCCTCTAATGGCCAGTAGCATTCCCTCAGTTATTGTGATAACTCAGATTGCCTCCTCACATTTCTCAGATGCATAGTACTGTCCCATTTGAGGACAACTTGACTAGATAATCTTCTTGATATCTTGATGTGGGGTCCACAGAGACCCATACAACTTCAGGAGGTCCGTGAATGTGAATCGTTAAAAAAAATAATATATGCTTTCATGTTTGATATGTCATACATGTTACTTTGTCAAAAACCACCATCAATGTTATTCAAGCCAAGAAACAATAACCTTCATATTAAATCTATCTCTGCCTATTATGTATCTATATCTATCTATCTATCTATCTATCTATCTATCTACGTGTGTGTATTTGTTATTTAGTGCATTGAGAAAGGATCACATAATAGTGTAAATTTATTTCCCTTTTTTCAATATGTTGATAAGTGTGTTTCAATGTAATTGGTTTACTTTGTTTTATGTGTATTATTTTATGCATTTAAAAACATTATTTTTAGAAGTGAGGTCCATAGCTTCCCTAGATTACCAAAGGGGTCTTTCACACAAACAGTAGATAAAATCTCAGAACCAAGCCTTCAACATCTTTGTGTTGTTCTGATTGAGTTGGTTTCGTGGGATAGGTTTAGAGCCAGAACTTCAGTTGAGGGTATGACCCAGAGAAGTGTCTGAGAAAGAGTCAAAAACACATAATTCAGAAATACAGTTACACTCTATTTCTGTAGAAATATCATCGGAATGGTACAAGACAGGAATGTAAGAAGATATTGATAGGGTCCTGGATAGCCTCTTTGATCCAGTTTCTCATGCATCAAGCTAGACATGGGTCCTCAAACTTTGGTGTACATAAGAATTCTGAAGAGCATGTTCAGAAACACTGATTTAACTGAATCAGAATCAGTAGGGGAGGAGTATCCTATCTGGGATGCACATGATTCATACACCAAACTCTGAGAAATCTGGGCTACACATGCACCAGTCAGCGCCTGATACACATTGTATTTTATTGCTCTGAAAAGTCTCCCTTGTTCCATCCCCCTGGTGTACTTTTACTTATCTGTTAAGCCCAGAGCACATGTAGACTCCTCTACTTCTATTCCTTCCCCAAGCTCTCCTACCTCTCCCATAGTCCCTTATGCTTTCTCAACGCAACTGGGATTTTTATGTTATATTAAAATTATTCACTTAAATGTCTGTGTCATTAGACTGAATTCCTTGAGGGCAGGTACTATTTCTATGCATCATGGGTCCCACCCCCAATCTTGTTAACTTGAATTGGAAATGAATAAATTCTCTTTTCATTGAGAATTCTCATAGACTTAATTCTAAAACCAATCTCTTGTAGATTCAAACTTCCCTACCTGTATAAAAGTTTGACTCATTTTATCTTTTCCTCCCTCTCTTAGATCAAGTTTTTTTGGGAATGTGTACATTTACACACACCTGCATATATAAAAAATGCCCCGTGTTAGTTATTGTGGCAGAGATAGTAACCTACCTAATGTGCATTCTCCTTTTCTTACATACATGCCATAAAAACAAAAGAAAATGAAAACCTATGTTTGCCAGTCTTCCTTACAGAAGAGGGCATTGATGTCCCAATTCTAAGATATGCACTAAAATTATTGGGTAGGACCTCCAGGAAAACCCTTAAAAGGACAGATTTAGCTGGTTGAAACATGTTTACTCTTTCCCCTTCGGATCTTCACCTTTTCTATCTGGAACATGCACAACTTTTTTCTTCCTACCCCCAAATTTATATACTGTTTCTCTTCATAGTAAAATTTATATCATATGAGGAGTTAAATAAGAAGTATTATTAAAAGCTTCTCAAGGGAGAAAGCAGGTCTGTGTAGTTCAGATAAGACTCAGTGGTATGAAAAATAAATCTTTAAATTAGCTTGATCTAGAATCTGTTGTGAAATATTACATTTATAAGTGAAATAAGAGAAATCCGAGATCTTTAAAAGGTTTTTTCTTCTAAGTACATGTTCAAGTCTGCCTTTCAAATATTGGTATTGGTTGCATATAGTGTTAGAAATCAGATGAGTCCAACTCAGAGAACAAGAAGCTAGGTTCTCAGGCTTTTGTCTGATTAAACACTTTCTTCAGCTCTTAGTGCAAAACTGTTCGCACATCACATTATTCTCAATACTTAATTGCTGAATGAATAAATACATGAATAAAGAATCAGGATGATTCAGAAGAAAAAAATTAGCAAAACCTGGCTAACACATTTTAGTAAATATTTTGGCCGTTAGAAATGAAACCAAACCCTTTTGACTGGGAATAGATGACTTAAGGGGCACTTGGGTGGCTCAGTTGGTAAAGCATCTGACTCTTGATTTCGGCTCAGCTCATAACCTCACAGTCGTGATCATGATCGTGATCATGATTGTGATTGCCCAGCGTGGAGCCCACTTAGGATTGTCTCTCGCACTCTGCTTCTCCCCTCTCCTAAAAGAATAGATGACGTAAACTTACAAAAAAAAAAAAAAAATCAAGTTCCTTGATTTAAATGCACCTCGTTATATCTCATTTCTTTACAGATTCATTGCATTCTCTAGTCATCCTAGAACTGCTTTCAGGTTTAAACGTCCAGTATTTCACTGTGACTCACTGCACTTTGTGAAAACAAAGAAATGATGAAGGTTAGGGGGCCACCATCACAACCTATGAAGTGACTTAGCATTCACTAAACTGATTTCTTTTCCCCTTGCTCATACTTTCTAGATCTTTTGCAATGGACATATATTCCTTTTGTAATAAGAAAAAAAGAATATTAAATTTTATTGAAAAATACAGTAGATCTTAAAGGATATAAAAGGGCTCAGGATTTTAACCTGTCATTCTATGATTTTACGGTATGAGGTGATTGTGGATCAATTATTTTCTTCCTATTTTCCTCTAGGATTGTACTTCAACATGCGCCATTCAACAATTTAGCTGGGTTTGAGGTAAGAGGCTCTTCTGGCCTGTTGGGAACAGAATCTAGCAGGTAGTTACTGTATTTAAAACTCTTTGAAGAAGAAAGGTATTATTTAAGTATTAAGCATTATTATGAACATCCTGCCTTTTAAAAGCTCAAAGGGAAAGACAAAAGGACCTGTCCTTATTAGTATTTCCAATTAAACTGAGGAGGATAAATTATTTCCAAACCATCTAATCTTTCCTACATGTCCCCACTGCCCCCACCACTACATTTTAGTCAAATCTACATGTGGAGAGAAACAGGAATCCAACCTTTAATTTTCCTTTTAGCTCTGATAAACACGTTTATTACAGGGTTTCCCTGCATGTTTGTACACACAATCTTAGAGGAACCAGTTTGCTTCTGCTAATGGAGTTTAACAATATTCTCACAAGCAACACTACTTGCCCCCCAAATTGAGTGGATAATACAAGAACACGTAGCTGTTCAGTGCGGGATCTCACAAAGCATTATGTCACATCCTTTACCTGTGACATGGTGTGTAAATTTCTCTGAGTATAATAACTATTCCTGGAAGAGGCATCAAATCTACCTTTAGAGATTACATACTGGGAAGTTCTTACTCTTTTTCAGGGAATTGGTAATAGTCTTAATACAATTGCCAGTTAAATTAATTGAATTATCAGACCCTTTGCCTGAAGTCAATTTTTATGACTTGTATGCTTGATGCTTGTCCAGCCATCTTCCACAGTTTTCAACCTTCTGAGTAATAATTCCAAACTCATCTAGCTTTAAACTGGCCAAAGAGCTCATGATTTGATATGATTGATATATGGGGGGGTGGGAGGGGTGGGGGGTGGGGGTGGTGTACAAATTGAATTTCAAAATGATGTTAAGGAGTCCCAAACAACAATTTTTAATATCTGTCACAAGTACGATGGTTCAAAAAAAGAATATGTCTAAAGAAATTACAGACTCAACGAAGACCATCACAAATTTAGACTGTATAATTAGAGGATATCAGTTTTGGCCCAGTGGGATGTATTTTGAATTCAACACCAGTTATTTTTGGTGGAAGGCTGAGTCTGAATATTTCAAATGAAGTGGCATCATGTTAAATTACCTGTTCCAAAATGAAGACCTTTGTTCTCTTCATGAGATTCACATTTAGAAGTGCAGTGTGATAAATTAAAATTTAGACTGTGTACTAAATTGAAAGTATGAAATTCCATTTTTAATTAGTTAAGGAAGCAAGAGTTTGCAAAATCATGGTTTTTCAGAAGGCTCTTTTCTTCCATGTGTGTCAATGTATAGATTCCATAAAGGCAAAACTTCTTGTCTCATTACAAGGGTAATAAAAGATACAATTTCCTTCAGAATGTATGGTTTGAAAACCAGAGCTTATTGTATGCTAGTATTTTTGCAACTGTAACAGAGGCCTCAGAGTTCACTCCATCCCTCAAGAAGGTCATCAAGAACTTGATCGCATTCTTTAGGCTACTAGGGAGTTCCTTATACTATCACCGGGCTCTATTAAGGTGATCAAGGCAACCATCTTGAGTGATCAAACTTCATTCATTATAGAATGTTTGTTATCTCTCAGTATGTATAGATAGATAGGTAGATACACAATATATGTATCTATCTTTCTATGTAGATACATATATCATTGAATATATATGTATTTTATTGAAGGGCTTAATTGCTAATCATTTAAGGAACAGATGGTAGGCATAAGGGAATAATATAAATGTTCACTCTGTTGGTGTGGGAACCTGGTCTTAAAAATAACTTGGAAGTTCAGGGAAACCTAATACTAACAAATACTGCCCCAATCTTGCCCTCATACTTTGGTTCCTTGTGAGATTCTCTCCTCAGGAATAACACTTCCGTCCCCCAGCTGCTGGGCGTATTGGTGTATCCGCCCACACTGTGTTTCCTACTGGAAACCGTCCTCTACTACAGGAAAGTTGACCCAGCAACCCCTACCTCTAAGGGGAAGCTCATGACCAATGACTGGATGATATGAGGATAAAAGGTCCAGCCTCTATGCCTCAATATGGGACAACTCTGAGGAGTCAGCCCCTTAAAGGATTGGCTGGGGCCTCAACCGCAACAGTTTTGCAAGTCAGCTCCCTTGCCCTCAACTGTCTCTTAACTGCCAAACAGGTGTGTGTCCTGTGAGCACTCTCCAAGTGAAATCTTTGCAATCAATTCTTCATCTATTGCAGTCAACATCTCATTTATCCCTATTTTCAGGAAAGCCAATTAAACCCAGAGATCATCATTGTGGGATATGCATTGGCAGGACACGTAGGTATATAGATTGATCTTCTGGTCAAAAATATTATTACCACCAACCACGTCGCCTAAGCTGGTGTTCAATATTATTCCTTGAATTAGTCCTGAAGGCGTATGAGATTAGGTAAGTTTGCACCTTTAATTAATATGTGAATTTCCTAGCAGACAACAAGACCCCAAGGAGAAGACAGTCTATGGTATAGGTAAGATGGGATGACCTATGGGAACAGGAGAAAGGAGAAAAGATCTTATGTGGCCTGCTTGGTAGGAGAAGTTCATAGTGGGGTTCCTTAGGCCAACTGGTGTTGTATATTGTGTGTGGCTGAGGGAGGAAGGAGGAAGGTCTTGGGAGGACAGTGAATACCTGGAGTCAGGGATGCTGAAAGGAAGGAACTGGAAGAGAGTTACATGACAATTTTTGCTTTAAAATGACTTGACAGTGGAACTACTCTAGACCATTACTGCCCACACAGATACTTTTTTCTTTTGAACTCCTTTCCTACTAATTTTGGTGCTGAATTTTATTTCGTATTATTCCATTTAAATATTTAATAGAGTGTGCCTTTTCTCATACTTCTTTTGAACACTTTATATCACGAACACAGAACTATGCACATAATAAAGGTTCCATAAGTACTTGCTGAATGAATGAATAAATGAATGACCAGATAAACATAAAATGGAAAGATTATTGAATTAGAAAAAAATTATAGTGCTCCACAGGTCCTAAATCTATGCATTCAGAAACCTGTAAAATGTGGGATTTAGCACAATGTTTTTTTGATAGGAAGTAATGGATAGATACAGTTTTAGGTTGACTGAATCCAAATGATGTTTTCGAGATGGCACTTTTAATCTCATATTGCTAATGATATAAACATCTTGTCATACAAGATAATAGACTTCATGTAATTTCAATACACGTCACAGCTCAGTGAGAGCAAAGAGACCTACTGGAAGGTTACATGCATTATGTAAACTCTCAGCCATAAATGACTTCTTTTTGTTCACAGAGATCCAGACGCCCCCTCCTCCCGTTGAACACAAGGTTTTGCCTTGTGACAGAGAACAAAGATGTGGACTGCAGCACACTTCTGTGTCTAGAGGCCTAAATGGCTGTAAAATGACTCCATTTCCAGACGAAATGACTAGGCTCCTATTTCTCCTGGACAAAGTCTTGAAACATTCCCTTTTCCCCCCTTAATCCCACTGACCAAAGTACTCAGATAAAACATTTCTAGGAATAGTTTGAAGTGAGGATGATAACCATTTCCTTTTACCACGCCCCACTTTTCCAGGAGAGATAATTTCTTCTTTAACTGATGCTTATGAAGACCTCTCCACAGTTACTCCTTCCTTCAAATCAAATATCTAACTAAAAATAGAAAATCATTTTGCATGTATTCATAAGGTAAAATGTGGGCTAACTCCTTCAGCATATGATGGCTTACAACAGATACAAATGTCGGTGAAGGTAATAGCGAACCAAATAATGATCTCTCTCTAAAAGGCTAAATAAATAAAGCATTCGTGTTGGTAGCTCCTCTCCTGAGTTTGTAGCCACTGCCCTGGAGGTGGCCTGCAATGACATTATTCATTTGAAATGGGACAAGCTAGTTTTAAAATGGCATATTTAAAGTCACATTTGACAAATGGAATCTATGTTGAAAAACTGTTAGTCACCTATGTTAGTAAGAGCATATCTAGAAACATCAGTGCATTTGTTGCACTTCTGGATTTGGGAGAGATGGACAAGTTACAGAAGAAGCTGGCAATGAGAGTTACTTAGTATCAACAGCAACTTCCAGAGAAAATGTTTTCTTCAAGAAGACTGTGTCCTCTCTCTGGCCCATGAACAAATATATGATTGAGTTCCGAAGTTTTACCCCACTGAGAATGACCGAAATAATTTTGGCTAAGAAAAATCTCCATAATGCTCCCATGGAATATTCCTTTTTAAAACAAAATAGCTTTCTGGTGAACTCACCATGTAGTTCAAGTTACTAAATGGATTAATGTTTCCATTTGAAATTGGGAAATATATGTCAATTACCTTTTGGAAGATGTATTTAAAAAAATTTGTTTTTACTGTTTATTTTATTTTTGAGAGAGAGAGAGAGAGAGACAAAGCGCAAGCAGGGGAGGGGCAGAGAGAGAGAGAGGGAGACACAGAATCCGAAGCAGGCTCCAGGCTCTGAGCTGTCAGCACAGAGCCCAATGCGGGGCTCGAACCCACAAACTGTGAGATCATGACCTGAGCTGAAGTCTGGAGCTTAACCAACTGAGCCACCCAGGCGCCCCAGGTGTATTTTTTTTTTAATTTTTAAAAATGTCTTATTTATTTTTGAGAGAGAGAGAGAGAAAGAGAGAGTGTGAGCATGGGAGGGGCAGAGAGAGGGAGACACAGAATCCGAAGCAGGCTCCAGGCTTCGAGCTGTCAGCACAGAGCCCAACGTGGGGCTCAAACTCACAAACCCAAGATCATGACCTGAGCCGAAGTCAAACGCTTAACTGACTGAGCCACCCAGGCCCTCTTGGAGGATGTATTTCAAGGATAGTTTTAGTTTCAAAGACTTATATGAAGTCTTTCTTCTGAAGATAATCAGGTAGTAGAAACATTTAAGTAAAATAAATAACTGAACAAGGAGAATAAAGCAAAACAAAATAAAAATATCATTAGCATTACTTGAGGACAGTGGAGGCCATGCCCTGAAATAATTGAAATAGAAGTTGAATTATTTTGTGTAAACTCTAAGGGGATTTTCCATTTCACTAGTAATATTAAAATGCAGACTATATGTAAGAATCAATAACTGGAATTGTCTTTACATTGCATTGTCCCTAACCAGCTTTTGTTTTCTCAAACCAATGCAAGATGGCGTTAAGAAAAGGTTTATAGATTTATCTTATTCTTTTTTTTTTTTAATGTTTTATTTATTCTTGAGAGAGAGAGAGACAGAGTGTGAGTGGGGGAAAGGCAGCGAGAGAGGAAGGCACAGAATCTAAAGCAGGCTCCAGGCTCCAAGCTGACAGCACAGAGCCCGATGCCGGGCTTGAACTCACGAACCATGAGATCATGACCTGAGCCGAAGTTGACGCTTAATCTACTGAGCCACCCAGGTGCCCCAGATTTATATAATTCTTGATAGATTTCTCCATGAGGTAAATAATATGACAATAACCAATAAATGTCTAATTGTACATGAATCCTTTTGGTCCTCAAACAAGAACAAAATAATGAACTGAGAAATGCAGATCTGCAGTTTGAGAATGGAGGCCAGTTGAGGTTTTTGACAGAATGTCCAACAAACTGAGAAATTTGAATTTTGAGGGGAACAGAGAATTTCCCCTTTGAAGAACAGGCAGACCACATCTGCATCTTTGTATATGAGATTATACTTGTGAAGGTAAGTGAGGTAAGCAGGTTGGTAAGTACTGCAGTCCATTAATTAAAGCAGGCTTTGAATAATTCTGAGAGGCATAAGTCTTTGGCTACATGTGTTATTTAATTTCAAAATTTTAATCAAATGAGCAATTAAAATAGCTCTATTTAAAAATTGAACTTATTATCTGCCAGAAATCCTCCGTTCTTGCTTTTGCGATTCCTCTGAGTTTAAGTATTTTATTTTAATGATACGCAAATGAAGTTACTTCCCTTCACTAGGATCTGTAAAATACCTTCCAATGCTTATTAGTCATTACCCGAGAAGAGTTATCTTTGTGTGGCTCTCTACCTCTTTTGTCTTTAATCTACTTGTTCTGGCCAGCTGTTGTGATCAGATGCATTGTGGGGATGGGTAGAATAGTTTTTTAATTGGGGTCTGAACTGAAAACAGCTTTTCCATTAGGCAGAAACAAGGATGCCACAGTAACTTCTGGGTCAGATTATTAAACACAATTGTGGTTACCCAGAGACATTTATGCTTAAACTCTTCCATGGGCAATGTCAGTCACAAACTTAGTATGTTAGAACCTTTCTTTTTGAAGCTATATCCTGAATAACAGTTTCTCCAAATCTGTTTCACTAATTGCTTTTTATGGTCAGAACCAGGACCTCCCACACTGACTTGCTGCAGATTGTTGCAGAAGATAATGAGATTTAAACTTTATTCATTTATTAAATCTGAGCATGGCCCATGTGCCATAGCCTGTACGAGAAGATGGGCACCCAAAGAAGGAAAGACAGGTCTTGAATTGTTTCCTTCAATTCCCATTTTGCATGCTCCTTTGCTATCCTGACTTCCCAACAGGCTTTATAAAATGAAGAAATAGGTCTGCAATGTTTACGTTTGGGCATAAGGAGGGAAGTCTCTTTCTCAAGGCAAGCAAAAGGAAACTTCAAAATAAGTGTCACTGGATTCATATACTTCCCAAGTACTGATGGAATTAGTGAGGTCTTCATTTCAAGTCAATGGTTATAAGGTAATGCAAGATAATCAATAAAGGATTCAGTTGTATTTCCTATAACAGAGTGCAGGAAAGAAAATCATATACCCATAAAATCCCAAGTCATTATCTCCTCCCAAACCTGCTCTTTTCCCCACAATCCTAACATAGGTAATGTCTGTCACCAGCATCATGAGCTACCCAAGTCACCATGCTAGTATTGGTTCCCAAATCATGTTGATTCTATCACCCAAACAGCTTTTCAACTTGTGTGCTGCTTCACTGCCATTGCAGAGGCTTCAGGTCTTCATAATCTCTGGCCTGGACCCCTACACAGACTCCTAACTGGCCCCATTTACCTCCAATGCTTCTCTCTTTAGTCTATTCTTTGCACAGGCTTGTCTTTTCGAAACACAAGTATTATCGTGTCCCTTCCCTGTTTTGGAAACTTCATTGGCTCTTCATTGATGATGTACCCCTTCATTTTATCTTCCGTCTTCATTTCTCACCTGTATTCTATACACCCAGATCGCATAATATGCGATATCGCATAATATGCGATAGAGTCATGTATGACTCTATCTGTATAGAGTGCTTTCCACCATGTTTGTCTGGTTTTCAGACATTCCAACATCATATACTCTAATTCTCCTGTTCTTTTTTTTTCTAGGCGGAGAAGGTTGCACTTTTCTCCTTGCTTTCAGGGTACTTTGTATGTATTTTTAATTTAACTAATAATTTTATCTTCTAATTTTTTTGTTACATTTTTTTTCCTTCTACATACTAAGCTGCTGGAGTTAGGACCTGTCTTACTTATATCTCCAGGCTTGCACATTGACTGATCTAGAATTGCTACTCAATAAATGTTTGATGAATGAAAAACCAACAGTTGATACGTTCCTGCAATTTATTTATTAGGTTTGTGTGGGATTGGCACCATCTGCAATGTGCTGATTATGCATAATATTGATAGCAATAACATAACCAGAATTTTCTTTCTACTTTGTACTTCACAGAGGAAAGCCATAGATATACATATAATTTGCTGCAACTCTGGACTTCAAGTAGTGTAATTCCCTAAAATACTGGATGAGAAAATTGTATGTGGCTCAGGAGAACAATGTATTCTTTGACATTAGCCATGAAAGCTTTCAAAACACAAATATAAATTCTCCTTCCTCTGACCTGTTTTCTCTAGTCTCTTTCCTACAAGAGATCACATTTTTCTTCCTTGCACATATGTTTTTAGAGCACTCTGCTGTTACGAAGCATTCTGCAACCCCTAGTTAACCTATTTAGATCTCAGTGTTCTTATCTGTATAATGAGGCTAATGGTACTAAACTGTTCTCTTAGGGATGTTTGATTAAATATGTTTCTTGACATTGCACAGACCCTGCATACATCAGCAAGGATTTTCAAAATAAAATGTCCTATGCACACAGAAAATTGTTTTATTTGGCATTGTTTTAAAAGCAAGCACATTTTTTGAGAGGAACGTTTGCACATCAGCAAACACTTCAAAATGGATCTAAGGTAAAAATTGTTATGACTGCAGTCAATGTTTTATTTGTGGATGATAAGATAGGCAAGTATTTCAAAACATCTCCACCCATAATTTTTAATGGGAAAAGCAAATCTTGGTGGGATATGAGATAATTGTATCTTTGCCCAGTATACTGGATGTTGTAGAGGATTTTCTAATACACATTTTTTACTCCAAGATAGAACCGTGTTGTGTTGTATCTTCTTACAGTGCCTTCTTTACCATTTTAAGGAGGAGTAGAGCCCAGAATTCCTGAGGTAATGCCTTATCCTGGCAATTTTCCTGTTATTTCATGTGGCAAGAAGGGGCGTGTTAATCTCTCACATAGGCTGAGCTAGACTGGTTTAGTTGGACAGAGTCTCTTTTATCCACATCTCTAATTTTTCTATCCATATGAACTTTCCCTTATTTGTACCACTTTTTGTGATGACTGCTGGTTTCTCTCCCAGCGATAAGTGGACCCAGACACAGAGAGGAGAAGCCAGTAGAGAAGGAAGGAAATGAAAAGAAACCAAGAGGAAAATATAAACAAAGCATATCCTGGAACGTTTCTGAGATGCTGAAAAGTAGTAGGATAAATTAGATTTTCCAAAAAAAAATTATAGGATAATATTTCATCTCATACCCTCCTCTCATCAGTCCCCAGACCTAGATTCAGTCGTTAACGGGTGAACAAATGCTTCCTTCAGTAAAGTTGGTGTAAAAAAATGGTACTCTAGCCATTATTTTTTAATGGGAAAAGCAAAGCTTGGTGGGATATGAGATAATTGTATCTTTGCTCAGTATACTGACTGTTCTAGAGCATTTTCTAAAACATATTTTTGTATAGCATATGGAAAGGTTCTGACTCCAGGAACTGGTTAGAATCAACCTCTGGTCAAGCCTCTGTCTTCTGCTCCCATATCTTGATGTGGAAGAGAATCATCAGGAAATATTTTTAAATACAAACCCCTCTTTTTTATCAAAGCTTAATATACATAATTTAAAAAGAATATATTAATTTGAACAAACTGAATACACTCATTAACCAGAATCATTTAGAGAGTTTTTTGTTTTTGCTTTTAAGATAAAGCCCTTGGGACACTTTTCCAGACCTGCTGAATCAGAATTTCAAATTTTGGGTCTAGGGATCTGTATTTTAAATAAATTCCTCAGGAGATTCTTTTGAAGCCAGGTAGGCACGAGTTCCAGTTCACTGGTTCGTGAACTACTCTGTAGATCCCAGGATGCAGAAGTTAGTAGGAAGAAGATCTTAGGGTAAGTCATGGAGTCCTGGTGGAAGGAAGAGTAAGAGATCCTCCTGTTTGGAGAAGAGTTGTAATAGTTGTTTGAGGAAGGAACTATGGCCAAAAATCCTCCTTCCATTTGCTCCCAGTACTCACATACCTTTTCTGATTAGTAACAGAGTCCTAATACTCAGCGAGACACGTAGTTACCTGAAATAAAGACTATATCTTGGCCTTTCTTGCAGTTAGATGTGGCCACGTGACTAAATTTTAGCCAGGGAGATAGATGTAAGTGAAAGTTTCCTATGTGAGTTCTGGGAAGTCTTTAAAGTTGAGGTGCACTCTTCTTGATCTTTTCCTTCCAGCTAGTAGCTGGAATATGGAAGTGCTGGCTGGAGCTCAAGCAGCCATTTTGATCCAGGTGGACAAAGACCATACCATGCCATTAGGGATGGCAGAGAAGAAAGCTGGAGGAACTTAGGTTCCTTAGAACTTTGTGAATTTCATACCAACTCTATAGCTCTATAGTGCCGATTCTGAACTCTTAACAGTTTTCTGTTTGGCTACTATTAATTTGAGATTTTTAATATTACAGCTGGATGTAATCCTAACAGATGCAGAGGATTTTCCTGCTCTACATATGTATATCTGAAGGACCTCAGTAAGAGGTGGTAATCTCTCAAGAACATGGTGCTCTATTACTTGCCAAGACAACACTGAGAACAAGTTTCAATTTTCATAATCAACTCTTAAACAAGATAAATATGTTCAATACTGTGCAGCAGAAACTTGCTTTCCAGGAGCTACTTATGTAGTCTTTTTCCCCAGGCTTCACCTGGACCAGGTCTTATCTGGTATCTGGAGTACTTTGGTGGGATTCTCCAGAGAGTGTCTTGTTCTACCCAGGAAAGTGTTAATCTTATAATGTCATAGTTTTAGGAGAATTCTGCGGATTAGGGCAAGTTTCCAGCTAACTGCTAAGGGAGAGCAGTGGATCCAATTCCTAAAGATATATGAAGCTGGCACAGGCTAGATATGTTTTCAGGTCTGAAGCCAAGATAAAGAGGAGTGGGATACAGCTTCAGTGCCAGTGAGAGGATTGAGACATAAATGACTTTTCGGGGTTGGGCTGAGGCAGAGGTAAGGGATGAGCAGCAGGTCCGAGGGCAACAGCATGCTCAGATCTAATTGTCTCAGATCTACAGTGAGACCAACTTCAAGGCCCTATTAATGAATGCCCAGGGTTCCTAATGCATGTGATGTATACTCGGTGCCTTGGTCAGAAACTGGACAGGGCTGAGGCTACTGGTGAAAAATAGTGCCGCCAGAGGTGGAAATAGATAGGAGAATTGTCATTGTCTGACTTCTTGCAAGTTATTTAACTCTTCTAAGCCTCAATTCCCTCATCGGTAAACCTGGAGCTAATAATAGGTATGCCATCACAGAGTAAAAGAAAATATTTTATGAGCAAGGAATTTGCAAATTGTGACCAGTTAAACAAATGCAAATTATTATTACTATCTGGGAAGAAGGATGGCAGCAATTTAACTGTGCAGAGCAGATCTTCATCGCATTTAAGATGAGATGAGTATAATTCATTCCTTTGAAATGAATGGGGGTAGATTTATAGCTTCAGGATGTAATTACTAGGCTTGTAATCTGGTCAGGGAACTTATGTCAGAGAGATACTGTATTCTTATCTGAGAAAAAGGCAAGGCTTTTTCAGAGATCACGTGACAGATTTGTTTACTTTTTAATCATTTCATAGGTGATATAGTTCATCTTAGGGAAGCCACAATTCATAAAAGTACAGTTTACAACCCACCAGAATCAAGAACAGCCACAATGAGAGTTATTGAACGTTGTATGTTGTTCTAGACAGCCATTAAGAATCAGATACAAGAGTCAAGAGTGATTGCTTTTTGTTATAAAAGCAGCATTGGGCTATACAGGTTTACAATTGTATTTGTTGTAATAAACCACATTTTATAGGCAACAGGTGTAGCTGAATTATATCTTAAATTGTGTGAGGCTGTGCTGTCAGCTGGCTCTAAAGGGATTTGGAAAGATTTATGAGACTGAACGACAGCCAAGGTGATTCTTGAAATTGACTTCTTAAAGTGTCATTTTGGTGAATGACAGGGTATAGTTACTAAAAAAAATCCTCATAATAATAAAGAGTTTGTCTTTAAATGACAGTAAGGCTGTTTAGTGAAAAAAAAAAGGCTTATTATTTAACCATAGAGTGCTAAATTTTGGACATTCAGTGAATCTAACCGGCTCTGAGCATGTGGCCTGACACCCTCAGCCATTCAGAATCCCTTCTTACCCCAACCAAAGGCCACAGGTTCATTCAAAGAGGGTTGTAATCTACTCACATTGCTTGAAAAAGAATTTGTTCTTAATTAGTGTCTTTTCTAACTATTGCAATTAATTTAAGACAAATCAGCTATGCTTTGGGGGGAAATGCATTTCACACTCTTGTCAGATAAGCTTCTTTTTCTTTCACCGTTTCTTTACCAGCCGTCCTGCCCAGGGGCCCCCATGCTTGCTCCTCTCCCCAAGATAAATCATTTAATCTCTACCCTCCTCTCATGTTTCAGACCAGTCAGCTCGTCTCATAAAGGCTGTCAGCATCTGAACTGAGCATTTTCAGGTTGAATAAGAAGTATTTTTTTCTTTCATTCTTATTTGCTGTTAAGTACAATATTATAATAATATTGAAGACAATTTTAGAGGGAATGTTTGATTTTTATCTGACAAATACTTATTGAGAGGCTCCTATAGCCCAAGCTCCATTCTAGACACTTGGGATATAGCAGGAAACACATAACCCTGCCCTCATGGGCTTTCATCTGATTGTGGGGAGAGAAAATAATAAACAAATATTATGTCAGATGGTGGTAAGTTCTAAGGAGACTAGTAAAACAGGGTAAGGTTTGGAAATGTGGGGTTGGGTGGGGGAGCTATTATTTTCCATCTTTTCCCAACTGCTCTGTAAGACCATGTGTTCTTCCCCTTAAAAAATACCAATTCCCCACACTTCCCCGCCAAAAAAAACCAAACACAAACACAAACAAACAAACGAAAACAGAAAAAAACCCAAAACCAAACCAAAACAAAACAAAAAAATCACCCATGAATAAACATTTAATGATAGGGTCTGAACTTTTTCACAGCATTCATAAAACTAACACTAACTAAAGGCTTGATGCTAATTCTTAAATGGAGAAAATTGGAGGAAATACAAAGATAAGAAATATCAAATAGGAGAGGAAACTGGCAGGAGACTGAGGTGAAAAAATTCTAGTCATTAAAAGTTTGTATTCATATATCAAACTGAGAGTTTTTGGCAAGACCAGATTAGGGTAGAGAAATCCTGAGATGAAATTAGAAAGAAATCAAGTTGTTTCAGATTGAACTGTCTTAGCCAACTTGTATATCATTGACTGTTTGTACTTGGCATAAAGTTCCTGGGTTCTCTCTTTCACTCTTTTGTCCTAGAACAACAGTTAAAGATTTAAAAATGGGAAGTCCTGCCTACCTGGAGTTGTCAGGACCATTAGCAATGTGAGGGATACAGAAACACCTTAATGGAAAAGTCTAAACCAGAAGGTATTAGGCTCTAATTTGAACTCTCCAAGAGTCTACTCCAAATTGACAATGAGAGGTCCAACTCTCCATACCTCCTTTAAAAACAAGTATACTTGTGTATGGCTGATTTTTAGTGAAGATAATGGTTAGAATCATTATGTGTAAAAATCCAAGAGCCCCATTTACTATGAGATCCCATTGGGCCAGCAGAATAAGTTCAGCGTTGCAGTAGGCAGATTTGGGTTTGAATTCTGGCTTTACCAGGTACTCATTGACCTTAGGCAACTCAATGAATCTTGTTGGGCCTATTTCATAGCATAGGGACATTTCTGGTGTTGCACATGATAAAAATTCAGGGGCTTAGTCTTGAGTTAGTTTCACTCATGTGAAATTGTCATTTTGTATTTCAAAGACAGCCAAATGTTGGCAATTTTATGTAGAACAGATTGGTATATAGTGCATGCTAACTTAAGAGTAGCCATTATTATTGCCATTTTCATTCAGTATTTTAAAGATTTATTTACTTGACAATGTTAGAACATTTATATATTGATTAAGGCCTTTAGGTGTCCAAAGGACAATCATAAAAGTACTTTATTCCTGTTTTTTTTTAGTAATAGCTTTTTTGAGATGTAAATAACATTTCATAAAATTGATCATTTAAAAGTGTATAATTCAGTAGTTTTTAGCATATTCACAGAATTATGCCACTTATCACCACTATCCAATTTTAGAAATTCTCCTCACCCCAAAAGAAATCCCATACTTACTAGCAGTCACTCCCTGTTCCCCCTGCCCCAACCCCTGGCAACTACTTATTCACTTTCTGTGTTTGTGGATTTGATTATTCTGGACATTTTTTATAAATAGAATCAGACGATATATGGTCTTTTGTGACTGATTTCTTTCACTTAGCATAATGTTTTCAACGTTTATACATGTTATAGCATGTATCAGTATTTCATTCCTTTTTATGACTGAATAACATTCCATTGTATAGGTATACCACATTTGGTCTATCCATCCATCAGTTGATGGACATTTGGATTGTTTCCACTTTTTGGGTATCATGAGTAATGCTGCTTTGAACATTTGTGTACAAGTTTTGTGTAGAAATATATTTTTGATTCTTTTGGTAAGGAAATTGCTAGGTCATGTGCTAACTATATGTTTAACTTGAGACAGCTACCAAACTGTTTCCTTGATTTCAAATGTCTAAAAAGTGTGTGATTCTAGCAGAGAAAACACAGGATGAACTTGGGGTATCGGTAGTGCAAGAAAGCAAGGAAGTGCTAAGAATATAAAAGATGAGGACATGTAGCAGCCAACCCTGAAATAGTTACCAAGGACCAAACCTGGGACAGTTTGAATAACAAAGCAAACAGCATCATGTTGAGTTACAACCCACATATAAAATAAATATGCATTAGTCCACACTGATATAAATAAATGATTGAATAAACAAATGAATGGGGGAGAAGAGACAAATCTTCCTTATGGGAGATTTCCATATACAATAAGTAAAGACTGCCCCTCAAGTAGGTGGAGCTTAAGTCACTTTAGTGTGTACTCGACTGTGACCCACTGCCAAAGAGCAGAGTATGGAAAGGAGAAAAATAGTAGCTTTATAGAGAAATCTGGCAATGCTACTTTAGCCAAATGGTCAAGGTTAACATCACTATCAGTAAGTCATGTTTAGATCGTGTGCCCCATGATATGTGATAAGAAGGGCACTTCACCTCTGTGACATTCTTCCCCAAGATCCATAGCCCTAATTTAATCATGAGAAAACATCATATAAATGCAAATTGAAGGGCATTCTACAAAATGCCTGATCAATAGTCTTCAAAACTGTCAAGGTTATGAAAGATAAGGTAAGACTGAGAAACTGTCACAGAGCAGAGGTGACTGAATTCAGCATGGTGTCCTACTTGGGATTCTGGACCAGAGAAAGGACATTAGTGGGAAAACTGGTGACATCCAAATGAAGTCTAGGAGTGTAGTTGCTAGTAATGTACTAAAGCTGGTTTCTTAGTTTGGACAAAAGCACTGCTATCACGTAAAATGTTAACATTAGGGTTCACTGAGCGAGGGATATATGGGAGCTTTGTAGCTTTTTGGGATACATAAAAGTATTTTGAAATTTTTAAAAGTTTACTTAAAACGTAAATTCCTTACATTGAAACATAAATAATACATTTAATTGACATATAGCTATCTCTGCCAAAACAACAAAAAATATTTAATGAAAAAAAATTTAGTGGGTATAGGAACGGTTATTCACGAAATTCAGATACAAGCATTTGTTACTGGAAATGAATGTTGCAATTTAACTAAACTGGTGGTTAACTTGGATTAAATTTACCCGGGAATTGCTTATCTTTCTCTCAAACTATGTAGAGTTACAAGGTTGGTTGGCTACAGCTGCAGCAGCAACAAAGGTTTTAGCATTTGATTCCTGGCACCCAGCACATAGGGCACAGTTCTGTTGTCTCCTTCTGTGAATTAACTTATCTGTTTTCTTAAGGAGTATCAGCGTTTACCAAATTAGTGAGTGAATGTCATACTGAAGAAGACGTTAGTTTACCTTGGCCTCCTTTACCTGGAGTTGCTGAAGCACACTGTATACCTGCCTACTGGTCAGATATTCCTAGTTTAGGACTCAGCTCTTCAGTAAACGGTGACAACTCCCGGATCTTCACCCTCACACTTCTCTCTTGTCTTGTGTGCTTGACTCTTTCCTGGGCAGAGACTAGCTGTCCCATTGATACACAATTGAAAAGATCCCAAACTCACGCATTTCTCTTGTTACCTTTCATGCCTGTTATGATCCTTCCTCCACCTATCTATATTCTCTTCCTCAAGTAAGGACTATCAATCACTCAGGGGCCAAAAAGAAACCTGAGAGTCTTCTGAGTGATTCCAAGTGGCATCCTTGTATAGACGTTGGTTGCTTAACCTCACCCTCATTTTTGAGGTCATGGACTGAACTTGCTGCCTGCTCATCGATTTTGGACCTTGATCCTGCTCACCAGCAGGCTTTGCTCTTTGCTTCTTCCTGGTCTCCCATTGAGCTGGGTGCAATAACTAGAATTGGAATCATCAGTGTGGAAGTGATTGTTCTATCCCTGCTTTTGTGGGGGTGAGAAGGGCAATCAGACAATTTGAGAAGAATTTAATTTTATGCAGTATATCTAAAAAACCCTTTCCTGTTGTCATCATTTGAGAACATGATTGCACTCAGCATATTATAGACAGATTACAATAACATATATTCACTGAATTTACTTCTAAATGTTTTTACTTTTTCCACAATGGAAATACACCATTCATTCTCAATGTATAAAGACTAAAATAATCTCACATGATTATGGTTTTGAATATTAATCTTTTTTTAACATTAAATTTTTACAAATAATTTTTAAAAGAATGAACTGATAGCATTAACTGAAAATTTTATCTCATACATTTTATTCATTTTTCAGTTAAAAAAATACTTACGATGGAAATCCTGATTTTCCTCCTCCTTCAACTTCCATGCCCTTATACTTCTAGGACATAGACTTGAAAGATTAACTACTTCAGAAACATCGTGGGGCTCAAATCACAGTTATGACCCAGAAAAGCCCATGACCCTGCCACCTTTTTATTCTAGGATTTCTGCTAGAGAGTTCTCGGAAAATATGAGAAGCGATTCATGTTACAGTTCAAGGTTTACTTGAGAGTTAAAACCAGAGACACTGAAAGAGACCTGTGACCGCTCATTTTGCCTTTTGATTAGTGGGAGTGAAGCCTGGTACTGACCATTTCACCTCATTAGTGGGGTTCTCTGACCACACCTCTCCCTTTAATTCTTTCCTGAGTGAATTTGTAATTTTCTTTTGATTCCTGCTTTTAAAACAACAGATTGTGAAGGATCAAAGAGAAACTGGATAATGACAAGGAGGAAGTGGCAAGTTAGTGACATCTTTGCAGAAGGAATAGTACCTACAAACAATGTGATTATTCAGAAGTAGTCTTTTGAGAAGTGACTACAGAATAAATTCCAGTACAACAGAGTCCAAGACTGGCCAAGTATCTTGTTTATTCCTTAATTCTTGTTTGGCCATTAACCTTTCATTGGGTGTCTACTATATGTAAGACTCGGTAAAAAGAAGAGTATAGAATAATGGATAAGATATTGAGCACCTAAAGTCAAATAGAACTGTGTTCGAATCCCTGGTTCTACCATTTACTAACCGCAGTGGGTTGAATTGTGGCTCCCAAAAGATATGTCCACTAGAAACTTCAGAATGTGACCATATTTGGAATAAGTCTTTGCAGATTCAGTGAAGGTAAGGCTCTTGATATGAGCTGACCTGCATTAGAATGAACTCTGAATCTAATGACCAGTGTTCTTATAAGAGACAGAAAAGGAGAAGAGACAGAGACATACAAGAAGGGCATGTGAAGGTAGAGTCAGAGATTAGAGTTACGCAGCCCAATCAAAGAACATCCAGGATAATAGGCAGCCACAAGAAGTTAAGAGAGTGATAGAATGGATTGTCCTTCAGAGCCTCCAGAGGGAACCAACTCTACCAAAACCTTGATTTTGGACTGCTATCCTCCAGAACTGTAAAAGAACAAAGTTGTGTTGTTTTAAGCCCCCAAGTTTGTGATGGGAAACTAGTATAGTAGCTGTGTGACACGGGTTAGCTAACCTTCTATATCTTAGTTTCTGTCTCCGTAAAATGAAGAGAATATTGTTACCTACACATAGAGTTGTTGTAAAGATTCAATGAGATAAAATATGTAAAGTACTTAGCACACAATCTTATTACTTGGCATATAGTAAGAACTCAGTAAGTGTTGGCAATCATTATTAAGGTACTTCTGGTTCAGGTTGAGTTTCTAATTTTTCCCTGTTGTGATTACTTGCATAATTACCTCCCCTGCCTTTTTTGTTTGTTTGTTTGTTTGTTTCGGAGAGCTTTTCACCTTTAAATTTTTTTTATGTTTATTATTTTTGAGAGAGAGTGAGCACAAGCGGGGAAGGGGCAGAGACAGAAGGAGACACAGAATCTGAAGCAGGCTCCAGGCTCCAAACTGTCAGCACAGAGCCTGATGCAGGGATCTAACTCATGAACACGAGACCATGACCTGACCTGCAGTTGGACGCTTAACCGACTGAGCCACCCAGGTGCCCCTAGGAGATCTTTTTACCTCTACAAGGGGAATAAAGAAAGAGAAGGAATATCATGCAGATAAATTGCTCCTCCTAATATTGCTGGTTGCAGAAACCATATGGAGCCCAGAACTTCTGCCCCTATGATAAGAGTAGAGTAGACATTCTTTGAGGGGCTGCTGAAGACTTGGTAAGGAGCAGTAGGACTTATAAATATTGTTTACAGACTCTAATTCACTTTTATCACATTGGGTCATTTATATCTCTCCAAGCTTATAGGAATTCCCATAGTCCTGCAGGGCAAGAATGTGCAGGAGAGAAACAAAAAATCTTCAACATATTTAGTCTTAAAATTGTGCTCTTCCCTTACCTAAGCCTTTTTAAACAATATTTATTTATTTATTTTGAGAGAGAGAGAGAGAGAGAGGGAGAGAGAAAGAGAGAGAGTGAGCAGGTGAGGGGCAGAGAGAGAGGGAGAGAGAATCCCCAGCAGACTCTGCATGTCAGCACAGAGCCAGAAGCAGGGTTTGAACTCTTAACTGTGAGATCATGACCCTGAGCTGAAATCAAGAGTCATGACCTGAGTGGAAATCAAGAGTTGGATGCTTAAGCGACTGAGCCATTCAGGCACCCCTATTTAAGCCCTTTTAAGAGGGCTTTAATTAAAGGGCTTTAATTAACATTAAAATGTTAATGTCATCTTAACAACATGTCAAAAATTTCTCCATTGGGGCACCTAGGTGGCTAAGTCAGTTAAGCTTCAGACTTCAGCTCAGGTCACAATTTCATGGTTTGTAAGTTCAAGCCTCGCATCCAGCTCTGTGCTGCCTGTGCAGAGCCTACCTGGGATTCTCTTGCTCTTTCCCTCTCTCTCTCTGCCCCTCCTCTGCTTTCTCTCCTTCTCTCTCAAAATAAATAAATAAACTTAAATTTTTCCATGAGGTTCTCATAGATTTGTATTAGATTTTTTCTGTTTCTTATTCTTTGTTATTATGGCTTGTATCTATTTTTATTTATTTATTTATTTATTTATTTATTTATTTATTTATTTATTTATTTTAATGTTTATGTATTCTTGAGAGAGAAAGAGACAGAACACAAGCGGGAGAGGGGCAGAGAGAGAGACAGAGACACATAATCCGAAGCAGGCTCTAGGCTCTGAGCAGTCCACCGCGGGGCTCGAATTCACGAGCTGTGAGATCATGACCTGAGTCAAAGTCAGACTTAATGGACAGAGCCACCTGGGTCCCCTTGTATCTATTTTTAAATTATGTTTTCTAGTTTGCTAAGAATTTTTTTTTAATTTATGGATGATGGATTTTCTCAAATTCTGTCATTGCATCTATTAAAATGATGATATGTCCTTAATCAGCTAATGTGGTGAAATACATTTGCAGATTTACCTCTGTTAAGCAACCCTTGTGTTCCTGGAGTATACCTATTTTGGTCATACATTCATTTAAAAAATAATATTGATGCCCATTTATGTTCTAGGTGGTGTTCAAGATGCTGGGGTACAGTAATGGGGAAAAACATAATCAGAGCTTACTACCTTTATGGAAATTATGTACTAGTGTTTTACACACAGCTGGATTGAGTTTGCTAAATGCTTATAATTTCTGCATCTATGCTTTTGAATAAAATTGCCCTGAACTTCACTTCCTTGTATTTCTCTTGTCTGTAGAGTTGAAAACTATTGCATATTCTGGGTCATTAAGCCCGGCTGGGAGAGTAGCCTGCATGTCAGCTTGGACCGGATTTAGAGCTTTTCTTGCTAGGGTCTGCCTTCCGAACTGACAGTCTTATGTGTATTTTGTAAACAAATTGATGTTTTTTCTTCCTGTTTTTCGTCTCAGAGGGGAGGGATATCTTGGCATGTTCTAGATCATCAGAATCCAAAAACTTTTCCAAGATGGTGGGTCCCTTAATTTTCAGGGGGTTTATCTTTCACCTTTTCATTTGCATTCGCACACATTTTCTCTGGGTCTGCATCAATATAATCAGCAACCCTTACACTTCTTTTGGATTATGAGCGATTTTCCTCCCAAATCAGACTACGTATTTTCCCTCTTTTTAAAAAATGTTTATTTATTTAGAAAGAGAGAGAGCATGAGTGGGGGAGGGGAAGAGAGAGAGGGGGAGAGAGAGAATCCCAAGTAGGCTCCATGCTTGGTGCAGAGCCCAATGCGGGCTCAATCTTGCAGTCGTGAGATCATGACCTGAGCCCAAATCAAGAGTCGATCGCTCAACCAACTTAACTACCCAGGTGCCCCTGTATTTTACCTCTTTGAACATGATGGGAATGAATCTTCATTATGAACCTTGTGGCAACAAGGAATATTCAGGCTTGGTCTTAAGGAGAATGAGTGCCACCTTGTAAGGCCACTGCCTCAGATGAGGTTATCACAGGGTATTCAATGAGGAATATGTAGTCTCCTTAGACACGCAGGGCAGTCTCTTTCTGTTGGCGAGAGAATCTCACAGTGATTTGGGGGTGGTGGTAGTTGCAGGGTTGGGCTTGGATGTCCCTATTCCAAGTTTTAAGTCTTACCTCTACCCAATCAAGGCCTTAACTGTCATGTAAGAGACCTAGTGAGACTATGGAAACAATTTACATTGCAATTATGCAACCCATATTGTTAAATTTTGTGTTTGATTTTCAATAATATTTGCCCTGCGGATACCAGGAAAAAAGGGATTATTTTAGGGATGTAATAGAAATTCTCTGGTAATTTGTGATTTAAGCTGAGTGTGTAAAGACCTGAGAAACTTAATGGAAGACCATGGGGGAGGGGAAGAAAAAAAATGGTTAGAGAGGGAGGGAGCCAAAACGTAAGAGACTCCTAAAAACTGAGAACAAACTGAGGGTTTATGGGGGGTGGGAGGGAGGGGGGGTGGGTGATGGATTTTGAGGAGGGCACCTGTTGGGATGAGCCCTGGGTGTTGTATGAAAGCCAATTTGACAATAAATTTCATAAAAAAAAAAAAAGAAGACCTGAGCTTGTCCTTTTCTTTCTATAAGTGCTCCCATGCACTCAGAAGAATCCACTCAATGTCACAATCTTTGTAGTCAACATTACTTCATTAACAATAAAGTGAAGCAATCATTTGTTTCTCCAAAGTCTTTAATTCATCATAATCAACCCAGGTAGAATTTGATTAATTGTGACGCCAATACATGGATGACTAGTATCCCATATATTTGTTAAGGAGTTCAGCACTGCATTCAAGCCCAAGGACACAACCAAATCAATCCCCCAAATCATATTTTAAAAACATTTCCTCTCCTGGAATCATTCCTGGTATTAATTCATGTGTAGTTCACATGATCCTACCAGTTACTTTAACAGAGATAATTTAACATAAAGAATTATTAACTACATATTAAATTGCTAAGTAGGTAACTGAAGAGGCAGAAAGAGAACACTAACATATCATGAAGATAGCAACTGTGAGAACTGCTACCATCTCTCTGGCTGGGAGATCAAAGAGAGGAAGTTGGAATTATAAAAACTTAAAAGTTTGGAGAAGAGATCCCGAGACCTTTGGGGACGGGGCACAGCTTGACTGTCTCTGACGTCTCTGAACTTGAAGGAGAAGCCCCCTGGGGATGGGACCCATATCTCCGAGGTGGGGACACAGCCAGTTAGTGGTGGTGTCTCTGGGGAAGTGTAATTATGTACATCCTGCAAGGGTTGGAAAAACTGCAAACTGGCTCCAAGTGCTGCTACAGGGAAGGACTGCAGTTGCCAAGGTGAAGGGTAATACAGGAACAGAAGCAGACAAGAAGCAGAGGAAGCAAACCAGAAATGACAGTTCGACCTCCAGCCTTGTAGTCTCCCTCTAGTGCTGCCTCATAGCAAAGTCTGACGTGGAGCCAGCTGACAAAGCAGAAATGTGGTTTGCAGGGTCGCGGGGTCGGAACTACCAAGCAGAGAATGGAAGGGTGGGTTTGGACTTATGGGACAGTCCCATAGACCTCTGTTTGACTCTCTTTCCTCTAATTTTCTTCACAACCCGAGTCTATGAGCAAGCAGAGCAATGAGAGAATTAAAGAAACATTTATTTAGAAACCATTAGAAACTATTACTTTGGTAAGTGTGGCTTTTATTCAGAAATCCAATATAAAAAAATAAAAGCCTTTAAAAGATTGGATCTATTGCTTATAAGAATTGGAAGTCACATCCCAGTGATGGAAATACTGAAAGCCAGAAAAAGGTAGGATTGAATGGCTTAATTAGAAGGGAAAATAATAAAGAAAAATGCAACTTGGAATTTAGTTTCAACATAAAATGTATTTGTGTCCTTATTCTATGCTTTGTAGGTATTTGGCATTCTATTGATTCCTCATAAAATATTTAAAAATTTTTTTTTTTTTTTTTTTTTTTTTTTTTTTATTTATTTTTGGGACAGAGAGAGACAGAGCATGAACGGGGGAGGGGCAGAGAGAGAGGGAGACACAGAATCGGAAACAGGCTCCAGGCTCCGAGCCATCAGCCCAGAGCCTGACGCGGGGCTCGAACTCACGGACCGCGAGATCGTGACCTGGCTGAAGTCGGACGCTTAACCGACTGCGCCACCCAGGCGCCCCTTAAAAAAATTTTTAATGTTTATTTAGTTTTGAGAGAGAGAGAGAGAGAGAGAGAGAGCAGGGAAGGGGCAGAGACAGGGAGACACAGAGTCTGAAGCAGCCTCCAGGCTCTGAGCTGTCAGCACAGAGCTTGACATGGGGCTTGAACTCACAAACTGTGAGATTGTGACCTGAGCTAAAGTCAGATGCTTAACCAACTGAACAAAGCACCCTGATTCCTTATAAAATCTTGGCCCTTATTGTGAGAACACTCTTTTAAAAGGCAAAATTCAAATCTAATTGACACCTCACTGGTTAAAGGAAGTGCTTTCTTTTTAACTTAAGATACATTTGTTCCGATTCAGTGATTCATAATAGATTCATGACTGATGAAGTTGCCCTTAAAAATAAGGAACAAAATATGGAAGCATTTTAGTTGGGATAAGTTTCCTACAGGGTCTAATTGCGAGGATTCTCTGTAATTAAACTGTTCTAAATGTTGGCTTAAGTTTTAATAGGCTGATGTCTAACTTTCCCATGATTGTCCTCATTCAAAACAAATCAGACCTAAGAAAAATATTTTTTTCCCTGAAACTGCGATGCATTTTGAAGGCAGATATGTTTAAAATGCATTTAAATAATCAGATGCAGTAGCAAATTTAGGCCTTAATGTGTTTAGTATTTCCAAAGTAGACTAACAGCCTTTTTCTTTAGCATTGTCATAAATCATAACACAGATGGTGTTTCTTGATATCTTTGAGTCAGATTTCAGTCCTGTGTCACAGAAACATCCTCTGTCAATATGGCTTTTGGGTAAATGGCTTCATTTTGCCGTTGACAAGGCTGATATAAACAAGTTGTGTAATTTACTCTACTACCAAATAAATCACATGTGAACATTTGAGTTTAGCTGTGCTAGCCTGATAGTCTGGCAAGTGTTTTCGTCTGTGTGGAGAATATTTGACATTTAAGCTCAACCCAGGAAAACTAAAACAAAAGCCTGAGTGTATTCTTCTTTGTCTGAAGGCTTTGTGTGAAAACAAGGTGGTTTAACTATGCCAAAAAAGGCAGTTAAAGAGGAATCCTTTCTAAGTGTTTTTCTGGACAAGCTGTTTTCAAAAAAATCCTGAGACTTCTCCTATAAAGTAAATTACATTACAGGGTGATTTTGATGTAAGCCAGAGCCTATGACCAAAGTTTCAAAATGATTGGTTCCAAATTAGCAAAACCTATGAATTCTGAACTTTTCCTATTAGGAGAAGTTAAGCACCTCTTGGGTGTAAGGAGATACAGAGGACAGGTATGCCCAGAGTCTCCTACATTATTGAGGAAGAGATACTCTAATTCCCTCATTTCTTTCCATTCCAAGGTTATGGTTGGAGTGATAAGTGGGTTGAAAGATGAACATGAAAAGGTGCTCAACATCCTTGGTCATTAGGGAAACATAAACCAAAACCATAACAAGATAATACTCCACACGAAGTCATGAAAAAGAAGGAAAATAACAAGTGTTGGTGGAGATGTAGAGAAATCGGAATCCTCATATATTGCTGGTAGGAATGCAAAGTGGTACAGATGCTTTGGAAAACACTTTAGCAGTTCTTAAGAAAGGTAAACATAGTTACCACATGACCCTAGGTGTATACCCAAGGCGACTGGAAACAAATGTCCACATAAAAACTTGTACCTGAATGTTCATAGCAGTATTACTCATAGTACCCCCAAAGTGGAAGCAATCCAAGTGTCCATTAACTGATGAATGGACAAACAAAAGGTATATCTATAAAATGGAACATTATTTAGCAATAAAAAGGAATGAAGTATTTATACATGCTACAACATGGATGGACCTTGAAAACATGCTAAGTGAAAGAGGCCAGACGTATTGTCTGGTTCCATTCATATGAAATACCCAGTTAAGCAAATCTGTAGAGACAGAAAACAGATGAATGATTGTCAGGGATTTGGGGGGTGGTGGATAAAATGGAGTGACTGCTGATGAGAATGGGTTTTCTTGGGGCGCCTGGGTGGCTCAGTCGGTTAAGTGTCCGACTCTTGATCTCAGCTCAGGTCGCGATCTCACAGTTCATGAGTTCAAGCCCCGCATCGGGCGTGGAGCCTCCTTGGGATTCCATCTCTCCTTCTCTCTCTGCCCCTCCCCTGCTTGTGTGCACACGGTGTGCATGCACTCTCTCTCTCTCTCTTTCTCCCTCTCTTTCAAAATAAATAAATAAACTAAAAAAATTTTTTTTTAAAAAGAATGGGGTTTCTTTTGGGGTAATAAAAATGCTCTGTAGTTAGTGGTGATGGAGGCACAACTCTGTGAATATACTAAAAATCAAAGCTCACATTTTAAAAGGATGAACTTTATGATATGCAAATTGTATCTTAATAAAGTTGTTATTTACAAGAAAAATTTATTTTTCTCAGGTGTGGACCCTGCACTTGCACGAGCCTAAGAGTAAGTGTCTTGTTAAACTTTGACCCCTGGTACCTTGCTTGCCTCACTCTACTCCAGGCTTTTTTTTTTTTTTTTTTTTTAGAAACGCAGACTGCCACGTGCAGCGCCTCATTTGGATGTGTCTGGAGTCTTGGAAGCTTGACTACCCTACGTTCTCCTACAAATGGACCTTGAGAGCTTGTTTGGAGGTTCTAGCAGGGGAGCGCAGCTACTCGAATACCCTTGACGGAAGAACGGTCCTCCTCTATCGGGGAAGGTCGTCCTCTTCGACCCAGCGCCCAGCTTCGGGAGGGACGCACATGGAGCAGTGAGGGAGGAAGGGGACACCCGCCTAGCGGGCCAGATCAGCCCGCTCAATGGCGGTCAATGGGGTGACAGATGTAGCAACCAGATCGCCCTCACATCCACTCCAGGCCTTTTTAATGCGCTGCAGAGCTCTGCCACTGGATGGGTCTTATAATTCATTTACTTACACTGCAGCATTTTTGTAACCCCAGTTCCCCACACTGCTACCTACCGATTGGCCCTACCCAAAAACATACATCTCCCATTCCTTTGCCAATTCTGATTGAAATAGGGAAGTGATGTCTGTGCCTGCCTTGTTCTGAGGCAGCCACAGAGTGTCCGGTATATAGCAGCTGCTCCAAGACCTGTCGAATAAACACTATTTTTATTTATTTAAAAAAAATGTTTTGAATGTTTATTTTTGAGACACAGAGAGACAGAGCATGAGCAACGGAGGGGCAGAGAGAGAGAGACAGACACAGAATCCGAAGCAGGCTCCAGGCTCTGAGCTGTCAGCACAGAGCCCAATGTGGGGCTCGAACTCAGGAGCTGTGAGATCATGACCTGAGCTGAAGTCGGACGCTCAACTGACTGAGCCACCCAGGCTCCCCAAATAAGTACTATTTTTAAAGGAAATATTACCAAATGTCTTCCCATTGCTCTGGGGTTAAAATCCAAACTACTTCTTGGGATGGCATATGATACAGATATTAAATATTTTAATTCTTGCTATGTTTTAAACATTATATGATAATATTATTGTCTTACATGATTCTCATTTATATTAACCCACATATATACCGTTTTCAGTGCTCTTCATTTCTTCCATTTGCAATCACTTTCCTTTGGCCTGAAGTGCATCCTTCAGCATTTCTTTCCATGAGCACCTGTTGGCGACAAACTCTCTCTGTTTTGTTTGTATGAAGATATCTTCACTTTAACTTCCTTCTTGATAGATCAATTCTAGGATGATAATTATTTTCAATGACTTAAGGATAGTGGGAATTGGAGAGCTAGAAATGCACATGAATAGATACCCTTCAAGCTCAACTATCACTTTCTTGGACCCCTAGCTTACTCAACAGACAAGATGCCCTCCAGAAGATAAATCTACTAACTTAATAAAAGAACATGTACGAGAATATCTTTGTGACACACACACACCTAAACCACAAGGCAAAAATCTGATGTATCTGACTCTGTGAAAACTACAGATTTCTATTTAACACAGGACCACTTTGACAGATTTAATAGACTGATGCCAAAGAAAGAGAAGGCAATTGTCATCTCAAAACTCATCAATGAATTATAATTTGCTAACCATAAGAAAGACAATTGAAAAATGGACAAAGGATAGGAACCAAAGTAGAAAAGCAACTGGATGACAGGTATACAAAGAGGGGTTCAATCTCATTGATAATCACAAAAATACAAATCAACACCACAATGAAATACCACTTTTCATTGAATGTTTTGGCAGAAATTAAAAAATGGGTGATAGCAAATGCTGACAGAGGTACAGAGCAATGGAGGCCATTGAGCACTCTTGGTGGGTTGATCCTGCTATAGCTGCTCTGGAGAGCAGCTTGAAAGTTTTTAGTGAAATTAAGTATGCATATG
The DNA here is from genome assembly GCF_018350215.1 of Panthera leo. NCBI lineage: Eukaryota > Metazoa > Chordata > Mammalia > Carnivora > Felidae > Panthera > Panthera leo. Next base: position 22,223,305 of record NC_056679.1, read on the forward strand.
TCTTATGCCACTGCGGTTCACTTCTGACTGTATGGTCCAGTGAACTCTGTGTAGAAGTCAGTGAGGGACAGTTATGGGACTATTTACAGCACTGTTGTTGTAGATAGTGAGGAGTTGGAAGCAAACTGTCCTACAGGGAAATGATAGATAAATGGCTGAACATATGCAACGATGAGAAGCAGTGTCCTAGATGGACCATCGAGCATTACCGATAGGTCTTAAAAACACATAGTTGAGTAAAAAAAGTACAAAAACAGAATAACTCTTTGACAGAATGCTATTTATGTAAATTATAAACATGTACACACACAAAATAACACTCTAAAATTTACAAAGATGCCTATAGATTCAAGGAAAAATATCAAACACCTCAAAGTGAATGTTCATGAGGCAGAGAAATATGGGAGTGATTAATGGGAAGAAAGGGAAGAAAGCAAAAACAAGGAGTCATAATCTGAAGTGAACAATCACTTGTCCCTGAGGTCCAGCACTCACTCTTGTGCCACTCAAATTACCAAATGTCACCTCCTCTGTCATATTTTGCTTGACTCCTCCATGAAGATAGAATTCATAGCTGCTTCCTCAGATTTGTTCCATGTTCCTCCCATTATACTGAGCTTCAGGCTCTATTTTAATACACATCACACTCTACCATAATTATTGTTTTACTGTTTTCTTCCTTTACTAGCTGGTGAGAATTTCAAAGGTGGGAACTGGGTCTTACACACCCTTGTATCTTTAGCAACCAGCTCAATGCCTGGCACATTAAATGTTTGCTGAGCGAATAAACTAGTGAAGCAAGGGAATCATGATGGAGAAAACTGGTTGAAATCAAGGAAAATCAACAAGGTCATAAGCTAAAAATGGGAGGGAAAGGAGGTTACATGTCTGAGTTGCTGTGGGCAGATAGGAAGAAACTGGTTGGACGTGGGTGGGTGGGTGAAGAAAGACTGTTGAAGTGTTTCACTAAGAGATTCCTATCTATTCTCAGAGTGAGAAGAAAAGAGCCCAGCTGGAACTCCTATCTAGGCCAACCTACCAGCTGCACGAAGACCTAATCCCCTCAATCCTGCTCCAGGATATTGCTCCAGAAATCTCCACCTTCCCTCATGCATCATCAATTTTCCCCTTTTCACTGGATTATTCTCATTAGCATGCAAAGAAGTTCGTGTCTTCCATCAAAATACTTCTCCCGCGACCTCCACATCCCCTCCAACTACATTTCTCTGCTCCCATTTTCAGCAACTATTCAGCAGAGTTGTCTCCACTCACTGTCTCTATTTCCCCGTCTTCCATTCTTTTTTTAATCCATCTCAGTCAGGATTTTGCCCCATGACTTCCACTGGAACAGTTCTTGTAAAGACCATTCATGACCAATAAATTGCCAAACCTGAAGACCAATTAATTCTCAGTCCTTATTTTACTTATTTTTCCAGCAACATTTGGAAACAATGCTACCTCCTCCTTGAAACAGTTTTTAGTGGCTTCCAGCAGACCATTTCTTGGTTCCCTTATTCAACACCTCCCCTTGAATGACTAATGGGCATTTTACATTGAATATGTACAAAACTTAACTTCTTATTTCAACACTCAACATCTCCATCCTTCTGGTTGCTCAGGCTCCAAACATGAAGTCATCTTTAAGTTTTTCTTCACCTCATACCTCACATCGAGTCTATCAGTAAATCCAGTTGGTGCCCTCTTCCAGACAAATTCAGAATTTGACCACTTCATTACCTCAACTGCTGTCATTCTGGTCTAAACCACCACGAGCCCTTTCCTGGGTTGTTGCAAGTTTCCCCTAACTGGCCTTCTTACTATTACTCTTGCCACCTCCCCACAGCCCCTTGTTCCAGTCTATTCTCAACACAGTAGTTTTTAAAACCTAAAGTTTCTTTTAAAATCTAAGTGAGGCTATATCTTTTCTCTTCTCAAAATCCCCCAGTGGCTTCCCATCTTCTTCAGAGTAAAAGTCACTGGCCCTCTGTTACCTCTTTGACCTTATCTCCTACAGCTCTTTCACTAAATTACTCCCCTCCCATTCTTGCTGGTCTCCTGATTGTTCCTTGACGTTAACAAGCCCATTTTTGCCTCAGGGCCTTTGCATCTGCTGTTCTTTGCTTGGAATGTTTTTCCACCTTCCAACAGCCCTTTGGCTACTTTCTCAGCCCTTCAGCTATCTGCTCAAATGTCACATTGTCAAAGAGATCTTCCTTCTTAACCTCTTCTAAAATAGACACTCTTCCTTCACTTTCGTACAGTGCTTTATATTTGTTTGTAGCATTCCTACACATTATATTTCTATATTCTCTGACTTTCCCTTCTACTGTGACTTTGTTTTTCAAGTTACATATTGTATGCTTTACAATTATTTATTGAATGGTTAAAATGATTCCCTTTAGAGAGGGAAACGACATTGCAAAGACTGTTGAAGTCCTTCTGGATGCAGTATCTAGGAAAAAACCAGTCTTTGTGGACCAAGCTTCTCCAGCCATGACGAGGGATTTGGAATCCAGCAAAAAGAACTAAGAGCATCAGGCCAAAAAAGAAGTGGGCTGACCAAATGGTAGTAAAATAGGTTAAAGCTAAACTAACCCAGTGGAAATCTGATGAACCTCACTCCAGCCTGTCTGTCCTTTGTGTGTTGGGTGTGGCTTCTGAGAGTCCTTCCTGCAGAATTAGTGTTCTCCTGCTGTGACTAAGGGTCTTTGATTGATAGTAGCATTGTTTATGGACTTGGCTGTACAGTGCAGGTGAAATGGAGTTGAGTTGGGCCCAAGCATAAACTTCCATATTCCTCTGGTGATGAGGTAAAGGATCAGCAAGCAGAGAGAGAGAAGGATAAATTCTTCTTATCAAATAAATGTGTTGAACCATCTGTCTCTGTTTTTAAACATTTCAGTGCCATAGCTGGGTGCCTTGTAGAATGATGAAATTTTGTTGTAATTTGATAGTTTAAGGCAATTAATATTTATTGAGTTAAGTAATTAGATCTAGACTGGATATTACGAGAGGAGGGATCTAATCAATCAAAATCAGTAAATATTGTCCTGACAAGGCAATATGGCAAGTGTCTTAAAAGACTGAAGTAGGGCCTGGGTCATTGATTCATATAGTCATTGGGTGTCCACTGTGAGGCCACATCTGTGTAAGGCCAACTGTGGACTTTCTGTGTTTCTGGTACATGGATCCTTGAAAATGGTAGAAGTGTCATAATTATTTTTGAAAAACATTTTTTCAGTACCCCCTGCTGGTAAGAAGTCTGTTAAACATTGAAGCGCATCTCTGCAGTGGAGAGTGGTTCTCTCTCAGAGATTTTGTATTCTTAAGTAGGTAGATCATTACTCAAAAACTTTCTTCTTTCTTTCTAATTCTGTTAGAAATCTAACCACATACCTTTTTGACCTACCAGTAACCATTTAATGTATTTTTCAGAGACGTCAATAGGATTTCTAGAGATTCTACCAAGGTCTTTCTTTACTAAGGCTGTTAATAAATAATCAAAGTAACAACATAAGCAAACCACATCTCTAGCTCATTCCACTCCCAGAGGAAGGTTTAAGAAAATACAGGATAGATAAAAATCTCATCTGGTAAGGCAAAGAAAAAATTGAGTCGTCAAGCAGGGGAGTAGCTAGGTTTCACCTGAATTCAAAAAAACATATACCCTCTGGGTAGACCAATTAGAAAAAAAAAGACACCTTTCCTCCGAGGCTGATAGAGCTCTGACTAGAGTACACAGCTTAGTGAGTGGAACCACACCTGGATTTGTACCCTTTTCTATACTGTCTGGGCTCTGTTGAGATCCCCGTGGCTGGGTGCTGTCACATTGTGCTGGGATGTTTGAGTAGAGCTAGAGAAATCTCTGGATAGTAAGCAGATAGTAAGTTGCAAGTTGAAGTTCCTTTGCCACACTTCTCTCCTAGAGAACAGCGTACCCGAAGTGGGGAAACTTCAAGTTTTAGGTCCTCCAAGTGTTCAACACGTGATGCAGTGATTGAGGGAGTAAAATGAGTGCTTTGTTCTTAACACTGCATCCAAATAAGGATGTCAGTTACTCTCTCCTCTTAATCCTTCTTACCATGTCTTTCCATTAAACTCCTTCATTCGGTGCCCCACCGCATTGGTTAAGTGTTAATAGCCTATGATTCCTAATCTACCCCCCCCCCTTCCCTTATAGTTCTGAATAAGTAGATTTCAATTGATGAACACATGGTTTACTGATTACTACACACCGGATGAGAGATGAGGCTCTTTGCAACCCCATCCATGGGAACAGGTGCCCTCCAGTGTCGTATTCAGAATATCAAGATGTGTTTGACCTAAGAGCCAGGGTTCTTGAGAAGACACACTTGAATTCAAATTTCAGGTTTTCCTCTTACTAACTGTGTGACCTTGGAAAGTTGCTTAGTTGGGCAACTGGAGCCTCATTTTCTTCAATATGAAGTTTGAATAAAAATGTGTAAGAAAGTGCTTGAGCCCAGCAAGCCTTCAAACATTAGAAGCTCTTGCTAGCATCATCATTTTTTCTAAAACTACCTTTTGCTTGGCAGATCTTGCCAGTTGTGGTATGCTGTTATATTGTGATTTATAATGAGAACTATGTAGTTGGTCTTCCTCCCCATTTCTGGCACAGAGTTCCTAACATCCTTGGAATTTCCTAAGTGTTGAGAACAGCAAAAATGTTATATTTTATGTTAATGAGGTGACTTTGGACCCCACCTAAGGATGGGGGCTGGTTGCCAGGAGGACCAACCCTGTGATTAGAGGGTTAGAACTCTCAGTCCCACTCTCTGACCTCCAACCTCCTGGGAGGAGAAAGGGGCTGGAGACCAAGTTCAACCACCAATGGCCAATGATTACCTCAACCATGTCTATACAATGAAGCTTCCATAAAACCCCAAAAAGACAGGGTTTGAAGAGCTTCCAGTTGGTGAACATGGAAGTAGAGGTGCTGGGAGAGTGAATCAGCAGGACTGTGAAAGCTCCTCCCTCATTCCCCATGCCTTCTCTGTGTATCTTTACAGGCTGATTATTCCCACATTGTATCCTTTTATAATAAACTGGTAATCTCTGAGTTCTATGAGCTGCTCTGGCAAATTAATGGACCTGAGGAGGGGGGGGTCTTAGGAACCTCCAATCTGTAATTGGTCCACCAGAAGCACTGGTAACAACCTGGGCTTACAACTGGCATCTGAAGTGCATGGGGTCAGGGCAGTCTCGTAGACAATCAGCTTACATTTGCAGACCATTTTTCGTTTAAAAGTTCTTCATATTCTGAAGTTTTGTCCACTCCTCAAATCCTCTTTAGAAAAAGCTGGAGCATAAATACGTATTCACCAGGAACCCCTATGGATCTGCTGCCTCTTGGAGTCCTGGAATGAAGTCAAGATGACAGTTTGTTCAGCTCATAGATCCGTAGGGATGCACGATGGCCTTGTGGGTAGGATGCCATTACAGGAACAGCACTGTAACAAACCCAGCTCAAATAAGTGAAAATTTCCTTCTTTTATTGTAATATTTTCATATTTTCTTCTTAGATTCTTCTCTCCCTCCCACCCCTCTTCATTACCATAACACATATAAAAGGAAAATCCTGAGACAAAACCATTTAAGAAGGAAATAAATTTATTTACAAAGAAACTCATAAAGAAGTTTCTAAAAGAACCAGCTTATTAAATTAAAAAAAACAATTATTTAAAGGAAAGAAGCTACAATATATGCCTTACAGACTGTTTAGACTTGACGATAGGAACATTTCTTTCATGATTATCATAGCAACAAAGTTGTGATGTATTATGGTGGTGGTGGAGGCATGTCGTTCAGATCTACCTTCAAGAGAAAACTTATTTTTTTTAAAAAAATGTTTATTTATCTTTGAGAGAGAGAGAGATAAAGGCAGGGAGAGGCGGGGAGAAAGAATCCCCAGCAGGTCCTGCACTGTCAGCACAGAGCCTGATGTGGAGCTCGAACCCACAAACTATGAGATCATGACCTGAGTGGAAATCAAGGGTCGGTGGCCCAAACAACTGAGCAACCCAGGTGCCCCAAGAGAAACCTTATTATGAAAAAAGGTATTAGCTAAGAGGCTCCAGCTTTGCCACCTTTGAGATCTGCTGCAGCATTCCTACCCAATTCAGGTTCTTCTTGGCTTGCTCCTAGCCAATGCCTAAACACAGTTGTGAAATAGAGTCTGGTCACTTTTCTCAAGAGCATTCTTTTCTCTGGAGCTCCCTGTTGGCCCAGCTGAGACTTCCCCAAAGCTGTACTAAGCTAAGGCTGTTTCTTCACAATACTCCCTGCTTCCTCCTTTTCTTTTACAGTGTCTCTCAGCCTCATCCTGCTCCCTTACCCCCTAATCCTTCACAAGCATCTCCTCCAATAAATATTTGCATCTCTAATTCTGTCTTAACATCTGCTTCCCTGAAAACTCAAACTAAAATTGATGGCCTTTAGATATCAGCAAAATGTCAGAGCTGAGATTTTTGCTGAGAAAAATAAAATGTTAACATCACCATTTTTTTTTTAAAGGGCTTACGTTTTCGTTTATTTTGGTGGTTAGACCTGGATAATGTGATCCGCTCTTTTATTTTGGGTTTATCTCAGGTCCCAAAGTGTTTTATTTATTTCTCCTCTGACTATAGCTTGTGCTGAGCATACTTAAGCATAAAGGCATGATGGCACAGTGTAGTGTCACGTCTCCTTTCACTCAAATTGCAAAAGGTGTGATGAGCAGACAGTAGAGAAAACCTGCCGGGTCAGTACTATTTGTCTTGAAAGTCTTTGTGGTAGGCAGAAAAAAATAGACCCTCAAAGATGTCCTGTCCTAATCCCTGAAACCTGTGGATGTTACCTTACATGGTAAATGAGACTTTACAGATGTGAGTAAATCAACGATCCTAGGCTGAAGAGATATCCTGGGTTATCCAGATGGGTCAGTGTACTCACCAGGATTTTATTAGAGAGAAGTAGGAGGGTCAATCAGAGAGGGAGAGAGATTTGGAGGTGCTGTGCTGGTGATTTTGGGGATAGAGAAGGGCCACAGCCAAGGGATTCAGGGAGCTTCTAGAAGTAGAAAAAAGACAAGGAAATAGATTCTCCTCTAGATCCTCTAGAATGAATGCAGGCCCTGCCAACACCTTTTCAGCATAATGAGAGTGATGCTTGACCTTTGACCTCCAGAACTTCAAGATCATCAATTTATATTGTTTTGAGCCACTAAGTTTGTGGCAATGTGTTATTGCAGCAATAGGAAACTAACACAATTTCATTCAGAATTGTAATTTTATCTTCTTTGGCACATTCTGACATTCAGCATTTACCCATGGACTCTGAAATTTTTCATGACAAAGGTATTGCTTGGGTCCATCTCTGTCATCTCATTCATTGACTCAAAAATATCAGTGTGCCATAGTGATTAAGAATCAGACCCAAGAACCAGGTTTGAACCTAGATGCTGTCACTTATCAGCTCTGTGATCCTAGGCAAGTTACTTAACTTCCCTGGATTTCAATTCCCCATCTTCAAATTACAAAAAGGGTCAGTGATATGGCCTGTGGCCCAAACCAATCCTGTTGCCTATTTTTAGAAGCAAAGTTTAATTGGAACACAGCCATGTCATTTATTTACATATTATCTATGGTTGCTTTGGTAGCACAACAGTAGAGTAGTTAACAACAGGGACAAAGCCTGAAATATTTACTACCTTGGGTGATGGGCATTAAGGAGGGCACTTGACTCCTACTCCTGAAACCAATATTGCCCTGTATGTGAGCTAACTAGGATTTAAATTAAAATTTTAAAAAAGTAAATAACATACTTACTATCTTACCTTTACAGAAGAAGTTTGCAGACTGATGAAATAGGATAATAATATCTCCTTTCTGGCATTTTTCTAAGAATAAACAAAGTGCTTAAGCGTTCTTGACACATAACCAATACTAGCTGTTACTTTTATCAGTAATTTATTATTATCATTATTATTATTAGTCATTTCTTTCTTTTAAAAAGTTTATTTATTTATTTTGAGAGAGAGAGAGAGAGAGCACGAGCACATGTGTGAGTGGGATAGGGGCAGAGAGAGAGAGAGGGAGAGAGAGAATCCCAAGCAGGCTCCATGCTCAGTGCAGAGCATGACATGAGGCTAGATCTCAGAAACTGTGAGATGATGACCTGAACTGAAATCAAGAGTTGGACTCTCAACCAGCTGAGCTACCAAGGTGCCCTTGTTATTAGTCATTTCAATACCAACTATATACTAGGCATTGCAAGCCCCCACTATCTCTGCTGTCACTGTCAAGAGACCCCTACCCCTTCTTGAGCCTGAACTACAGGGCTTCTTTTGGAGCTCTCTTGGTCCACGCCAGTACCCACATCTAGATTTGGGGCTACCCTGAGTCCAGGCCAGAGGAGACTGGAGGTGGGGGTGCGGGGGAAATAGTAAACTCACTATAAGTCTAATGGTATTTTCAAATCTATCTCCTTCCGTAATCTGCCTACTACTATTTACTTTACAGAATCCTCAAATTGCTGCCCCGTGCATACCATAGCTGTATTTACTCTGAAAGACGGATAGCATGCTTACTCCATCTTACCTGGAACTGGAACCTCTTAATACAGTTTAATATTACAAATTTCAAGGCAGGATGCTTGGGGATTATAGAGATTATACTATGGGATATAGGGATTACACCATGGGATTATAAAAAAAAAAAATAATGTGACTTGGCCCCCGCCTTAAACAAGCTTGGTTGAAAGTAGGTCAAAAATATCCCACATGTCAGAGTTTGGTCTGTTTCTTCTATGTATATTTGGAGGGAGGGCAAAGAGCAGATTGTGATCTCAGCCAAATGGGTCTGGTGGAAAGCAGGTTAAAGCAGGGACAAGAAAGGTTGGGGCAACAGAAGTGGCAGGGAGGTTGTCTTTAGAAGGTCTTCAGAATTGCCCAGGTACTTTGAGGAAGGTTTAGGGCTCTAGTTCCAGATCTGAAGATGGTGTCCTGAAATATTGAGTTATAGGTATGCATTAGCACAGGAGAAATTCATGAAATGGTGGACGGCTTGGGAATCAGGCAGTCTGTGTGGTACAATTCAGGAAGATCTGTTTATAGGCTGTAGCACATCAGACAGGGGGTAGGATCCAGTCCCCAAGAGACTTGTGGTTTAATGTCATGCCTTCAACCAAGAATCAGGTAAAGTATGAGGGAGGGCAAGAAGCTGTTAAAAAAGGGGAGGGCTTTGGTTAGGAAATCTAGTCTTTTAGACAAATTTACACTGGTGGTAGGGAACACTACACATTGGGAAGCGACATAAAGAACAGGGATTATGCCAGCCTGATTAGCAAGAAAGAAGACAGGCTGAGGAGACCTGAGGTACCTCACAGTACTGACTGGACCACCCATTCTCAAGAAGATGATTTAAATTTGAGCCCTATCCACAGAACTATGATTCTCAAAATTAATGCGCACAGAAATCATTTGGGTATCTGCTTTTTAAAAATGTAGACTCCTAGGGCACCTGGCTGGCTCAGTAATCTGAGCGTCTGACTTAGGCTTGTGTCATGATCTCCTAAGTTGGAGCCCCACATTGGGCTCACTGCTGTCAGCACAAAGCCCGCTTCAGATCTGCTGTCCCCCTCTCCCTCTACCCCTCCCCCATTTGCGGTCTCTCTCTCTTTCTCTCTCTCTCTCTCAAAAATAAAATAAAACATTTAAAAAAATAAAATAAAAATGTAGACTCCTGGAACCTACTATCCTGATTACTCCATTTGGGGCAAGGCCTAAAAATCTGCACTTTTAGCAGAAGATTCTGCATGGCTGATCCATAGACCAGGCAATGAGTTTTCCCTCTCCGTTAGGATTGGCTGATGCATCTGCACTGCTGGTGAGGCTTGTCAGCATGGTAACCTGTGATGAGCAAGTGACTGGAGGGATGAGAAATGGAGCTGCACATGGTGATTGCATATCTATTCGAGGATGTTGGGATTTTGAGCTTGCTTTTTCCCCACTCATCACACTCCTTCCCCAAGAGCTTGCATTGTCCAGGCAATCGCCCAAAGAGAGATAAAGTACTGCTTACTAACAGGGGAATGAGCACCAAATACTCTCCAAAACAGAGTTTTCCAGTAAAAAGCTGTATTTTCGAATGTGGCTTAGGCTGGGAAGCTCCAACAAAGCTTTTGATTCATTTCTTCTTGACAATAGAAAGGCAGTGTCTGTGGCTATCTAAAATAGAAAAGAATGGACCTGAGAGAGGTCTTGCTCCAGAGGCAAGCCTTGCAGGCTAGCTTACACCACAGGAGCAGCAAGGGAAGAAGGAGGGCACGGCTGTGTCTTTTATGAGGCATAGCAAGCTTGCCCTGTAGTAAAACATAGCCCAATCAGTATTCAGTCTCTAATCAGATTGGCAATGCTCCTTTCCTTTGGGGAGGAGTTTATAATGATACTCTGGAGAGAAGAACAAGAAGTGTTATTGGACACTCCTTCATCTGTGGGAGAAATTTGACTTCCCAAAAGGGATGAAATTTTGTATGTTAGAATGGAGAAACTCCAAAGGATATTAACTCATGTTGATACTTCTTGGACCTATGGCAGTAAGCATGTAAGTGAATGTCCTTTGGGCAACTTTGAACAGAGTCCAAAGCTTCACCTCTAATACTGTGCTTGCTACAGGAAATTATTACAATGAATAAGAGAATGACAAAACACATCCCCTGATCAGCTTTCTCGAAAGCCCTTAGGTGGCTTTAATGTGTCCTCTGTAAGTCTCCTCAAAGACAGTTGTGAAACCCTTAAGCCCTTCTGGAGCTCCCTTGGCCAAATCTGAAACACTTTGAAAAACAAAATAAACAATGACAATAACAACAAAATAATAAATAACTCATAGCGTAAAATAAATATCCAAGAGTCCATATTAATGTAAATAAATAACTAAATAATAATAATGAGAAAGGACTATACTTCCTAATAGTGGAATGCCAATTTAAAACTGGAATGAATGATGGAAATAGAAAAATCACTCTCTGGAAAATACAACCATAATAGTTGCTACAGGTGTCATCAATGGATGCCAAAACTAGTGGTTGAAGATATCATGAGAAACAGGTATTTGTATAGTTTTAAAATATATCCCCACCAAGATATTATTAATTATAAAGGGAAAATAGTAACTTTAAATTTAAAAAGTTATTTTAATGTTTATTTATTTTTGAGAGAGAGAGGGAGAAAGAGAGAGAGCATGTGTGGGAGGGGCAGAGACAAGGGGGACAGAGGATCCAAGGGGCTCAAACTCATGCACCATGAGATCAAGCCCTGAACTGAAGTGGGACACTTAACTGACTGAGCAACCCAGGTGCCAGGGGAAAATAGTAAATTTATAGAGTAGAAACCTGGCAGACATCCCTTCAATCAAGGGATCAAAATCAACCTCACCATGATAAAACAGATATCACATACCCCCCTAATGTGATGCATTGAGATGGTTGAACTGTGGTGTTTTTGCCAAAAATGCATAACCTCAACTAATCATGAAAAAAATTAGACAAATTGTAACTGAGAGATATTCTACAAAATAATTGGCCTGTACTGTTCATAAAAGACCGAGTAGCTGTTCCAAACTGAAAAGACTAGGAGACAGGACAATTAAATATAATGTGGATCCTGGGTTGGATCCTGGACCAGAAAAACAACATTAATGGAACAACTGGTGACGTTCACATAAGATCTACAGATTACTTAGCTTTATTGTATCAATGTTAATTTTCTGGATTTAACAATTGTACTGTGATTACATAAGATAATACGATTAGGAGAAAAGGAATGAAAGGGATAGGCACTATATGTAGGATTTTTGCAACATTTTTGTAAGTCTGAAATTGTTTCAAAATAAAACATTAGAAAAGAAAGAGCCCTTGTAAATTCAAGGAAGGTATTGCTTCAACCTTTAGGTTCACACAGTGAAATAAGCCAGAAATTATGCAGAAGATAAAATTTGGTACGTGACATTAAATATTTTGCAGCGTATATTAAATATATGATTCCTAATTGACTAAATATAGTTTTTAGGTCTGCTTTAACAAAAAGTTAGACATTGAACATTTGATTAGGAATTTAGTACCCAAATATCACTTTGCATCTGGGGAAAAATCATTTTCAGCTTACATAATTTTGACTTATGGCACCTTTTCTAGTAAAGCAACCCTCCGCAAAAGCAAATGGTCCACAAATTGAATCACATTTAGCAGAGATGAAATAGATTGATAGAATCTGACTTTCAGGGAGGCATTCTTACCTTCTTGATTTTTTTTCCTGATTACAAACTACCATTAATTTAAACGGATAACTTTAATTGCAGCTAAAGTGTTGTCATCATTCTCAAGCACTTTTTTATTTTTATTTTTTGGCATCTATCATTATTCAAGAATGCAGTGAGTAAAAATAATAGAAAAGAAGGACGAGGCCTAATTCAATTCTGGATTCTGAAAAGAACTTTCAATCCCAAAGTCTCAGAATCAATAGGGATATTCTTTGGGAAAATACGTTCCCTGGAAGAAGTTTTGTTCATTCAGAAGCCTGTATTACAGAGCCAAGGAAGATGTATGGAAACATGCATGACTCTCCTAAAGGAAATAAAGTTGGGTGAAGATGTGATTCCTGTCCAATTTGGGTGATGGATGTATTCCCACCTGCTCTGCTGTAGAACACCAGTAGATTTTGGAAAGAACAGAGACTTCAGTACTTGAAAATAAGAACAGAAAATGGTGTGATATTTAGCGTGATAGTCAGTATATGTGGTGGTGTAAGTCACGTATGGGGACTCCGGTGAATATGTGGATTTTGTAAAAATCCTGGATACTTTTCTTTGGCAACGCTAAAGATGGGTAGAAGCTAACATTCATATAGTGCTTGCTATGTGCCAGGCTCTGCACTACATACTTCCCAATTAACTCATGTAATCATTGCAACATTCCTCTGAGGTAGATACTAATGGTAATTCCCACTTTCCAGATGAAGAAACTGAAGCACCGGGGCAAATATGGGCAGTCTGGCTCCAGAGTTATACTTTTAACCACTACACCATATTCAGTGTAGTTCATGGTTTGCTTCCTTACAAGTATTATGTTCACTTTTCTCTTCTGGCCACGTGCTATCAATTTTCTGTTGGTTCTGGATATAAAGTAATTATAGCTAACATTTCATAAGCACTACATATAAGTTAAGTCATTTAATTCCCACCACAAATGTGTGAATTTTAATGTCTCCATTTTGCAAACTGAGGTTAACTAACAGTCTTAGGTCAGAAAGCTTAATAATAATTAGCCAAGGATGTGAATCACTATTAGAAAGCCACTGAGGCAGGCGCCTGGGTCACTCAGTCGATTAAGAGTCTGACTCTTGATTTTGGCTCAAGTTTTGGGGTTCATGGCATTGAACCCTGCATCTGACAGCACAGAGCTTGCTTAGGATTCTCTCTTTCCCTCTTTTTCTGCTCCTTCCCTGCTCACGCACACACTTTCTCAAAATAAATAAGTAAACATTTGGGGGGAAAAGCCACTGAGGCAGAACTTCTGTTCTCAAACATTGTGCTCTGTGCTAACTTTGGGCAGACTGCTACCTGCTCCCCACCCATTTTTCCTCTCCTTCTTCCATATTGTGGAGTTTTTGGTGAATACAAGGCTATTCTTCTTGGACTTCCTTTTCTAGATGCCCTTGAAACTGGATGTGGACTTGCACCTGAGCTCTAACCGAGGCCATGCAAGCAGAGGAGATGTCTGCAACTTCTATCAAAAGTTGCTTACCCTAGACTTGCCTTGTTCCTGTGAGGGAGAGCAGACCTGCCAAGCTGGCACAAATTTGCCAGACTGTGCTACCAAATTCCGTCTGATCAAGGATAAGTCATGGTCCTTAAACAACTACTCCTGCCTACCCCATCTGAATATTCTGATGACAGAAATGTTTCCTGCATTCTGACAAAGATTTTTGTTATTGTTGTCATAGCACCTTAACTTCTACCATAATGGTTCAATAACCGTGTACTAAAACCAAATATAATTTTCCAAGTGGTCACTTATTAATCCAGGATCTAAGCATCCTGAGGACAACTATTGCTTAGAGATATTCTAGGTTCAATTGTTTGTGAACAGAAATAATGCTATTCTTTTGACTGTGATTTCCCAATGATTTTATCATGCATCGATTAAAAATAATGTGGCAGAATACCACTTAATGACACAGAAGGAAGATGTTCAAGATATATATATTTTTTGATCATAAGACTTCTGAGTAGACTTTATTATTTTTTTGTTTTTTTTTAACATTTATTCATTTTTGAGAGACAAAGTGTGGGTGGGGGAGGGATAGAGAACGAGGGAGACACAGAATCTGAAGCAGGTTCTAGACTCTGACTGTCAACACAGAGCCCAACGTGGGGCTCCAACTGACAGACCACAAGATCATGACCTGAGCTGAAGTTGGATGCTTAACCGACGGAGCCACCCAGGTGCCCTCTGAATAGACTTTTTTTTCATGATATTTAAAAAAAAATTTTTTTTAACAATTATTTATTTTTGAGACAGAGAGAGACAGAGCATGAATGGGGGAGGGTCAGAGAGAGAGGGAGACACAGAATCTGAAGCAGGCTCCAGGCTCCAAGCTGTCAGCACAGAGCCCGATGTGGGGCTCGAACTCACAGACCGTGAGATCATGACCTGAGCCGAAGTCTGACGCTTAACCGACTGAGCCACCCAGGCGCCCCTTTCATGATATTTATTATGTTTATTTGAGAAAGAGAGAGAGAGAGAAAACATAAGTGGGGGAGGGGCAGAGAGAGAGGGGGACAAAGGATCCAAAGTGGACTCTGCACTGACAGCAGAGAGCCCGATGTGGGGCTCGAACTTGAAAACAACAAGATCATGACCTGAGCCAAAGTCGGACACTTAACCAACTGAGCCACCCAGGTGCCTCCATGGTATTTTTTAAGTGAAAGAAAATGTCTTACAAAATGACAAATAAAGTGTGTGATCCCTGTTTTATTGCAGTGTATCTCATTATGTTGAGTGATTATAGATTTTTATTTCCTTTTTTTGACTTACTGTATACTATTTCTTCTTTAATGAGTGTATTATTTTTACTAAAACTTTTAAAATACGAAATAAAGGTGGAATACACACACACACACACACATATAATACACACACACACACACACACACACACACACACACCAATATAGGCTTCTCTAACAAATAAAACTCCAAAATGTAGCGACATAGAGAATTCGAAGTTCAGTTGTTGCTCACGGAACAACTCAGAATGTAGACTTCAGGTTGGCAGGTGGAGGCAGTCATTCAGGGCCTCATGCTGACAGAGGCTCTGCCATACTGAACAAGTGACTTCCAAGTCACCATAGTCCTCTCCCTCCCCATAAGTAGCAATGAGGAAAGGACATGGAGGAGTGTGCAAGGCAGGAGTTTTAGGGCCAGGTTTGGAAATGTCACACATGCTACTCACATTCCGTTGTCACATTCCACTCACATGACATTGTCAAGAACTCAGTCTTGCCACACCTACCTGTACACCATCATCATTAACTAACCTATGAGGCAATATCATTGCTCCCAGCTATTCATTCAGGTTAAACAAATGATTGAATGTGAATTTTTGTTGCTCATTCTTAGACTATTTTTTGGTTCAAACTTAGTGCTGCTAAAAGATAATTTATCAATTTTCCTGTCAAAATTTTTTTTCTGTAAAGATCAGGGAGTGAGAATCTTCCTCTCCCCAAAGATTCAGGACTTAGCGTGTTATTTTATTTTATTTTATTTTTTAGCTCCGTAACAGTCATATTGATTCATTTTGTTATTATGCCCTAACTAAGTTTCATGTCTAAGCAAGTGGCACCTATTATTTATAGGTCAGGAAAATAGTTGACATTCAGTCTTGTCTCTGGGGTGAAGCTAATGAATGGTAAGATTGGTTCATGGTGAATAAATTAGATTGAAACCATGGAATTCATAAGTTTGATATTTTCTTTCTTTAAATCCCAGATTGCTATCTGTGACTCCCTACTGTTTGCCTTTTGATTTTATAGATCATACGAAATAAGCTCTTTGCAACTTCATCCCCACACTCTTCCTTTTTATCCTCTCCTCAAGTAAAGGGCTAACTTGTACAGTCCAAAGAATTATGTGAGACTTATTTCCTTGGGTGATGGTAACAAATTTCTTCTGACCAAGGATAAGCCACAAGTCCTTAAGCAATTTCTACTTCTCACCCCATCTGAAATATTCTGATGACAGAAATGTTTCTGGCATTCTGACCGAATTATTCTGATGATAACACAGAAGGAGTGGGTTTGGAGACTTGAAACTCTGAGTCAGGAGAGGAGGCATGAGGGATAAATAGCCTTGAAGCTTTAAGAGTTAAGGTTAGGAGGGTGGCTCAGTTGGTTAAGCTTCCAGCTTTGGCTCAGGTCATGAGCTCATGGTTCCATGAGTTTGAGCCCTGCATTGGGCTCTCTCCTGTCAGCGCAGAGCCCCCTTTGGATTCTCTATCCCCCTCTCTCTCTGCTCCTTCCCTTTTTCTCCCTACCCTTCCCCCCTCCACCCACCCCCTCCCCTGCTTGTGCTCTGTCTTTCTCTCAAAAATAAATAAACATTAAAAAAAAAAGAGTTAAGTTTAGGAAAAATTAAAGATTATTAACACTGTTTTGAAAGCTAATTAGCATCTCAAAAGGCAGGCAAAAAGGAACTAGACACTAGACCGGTAAATGTGTGCTTAAACAAATGGAAGTCAATAAGAGTGGAAAATCCAATGCTCTAGAAGCTGTCAAATCATGTACGCCTCAACATATCCCCCCCACTATTCATGTATTTTCTTTCTCCTCTATTCCCTGACTTACTTGCCCATTCCGCTTTCACACCTATTTCTTCCTGGTACTCTTCTGAACTATTTATACATCTTTCTCACACCTTAAAATGGCCACAAAATGGAATAATCAAAAATATATACATTTACTCACAAATATTTTAAGCACTAAATATCAGTGCCTGTATTAGGTCCTGGGTGTCCAAAGATGAATAAAATATACTTCCCAACCTCAAATAGCTCACAGTCTATTTGGTCAAATACTTCTGCTCTTTGGGAGTATGAAGGGTAGAAAGGTTGATTTTGCCAGGGAGAATCAAGGGAGATGTCCTGAAGAAGAGGACACTTAGCTACTTAAACGATAAGTAGCATTTTGCTAGGTAGAGAAAGAGAGAAATTTTCAGGCAGAGGGAACAGCATGTAAACTTTTTTTTCTTAAACAAGATTTCCCAGTACTAAATGAACCTTATCAAGAATTACCAAAGAAAGTATTTCCTTTCTTATCTATCATGAGATATGGTAACCTGACTAATGATGTCAAAGTAAGCTTTGCCTTTCCATATTCCAGTTTGCTTGAATTCCAGTCATCTGAAAACGTAGCTGAACACCAAGAACCAGTGAACAAAGGTCTCCTGAGTAGCCAAAAATTTTGTTGCAAAGTTTCTCTGTGTACTGAAGAATCACTCAACTCTTTCTGGGTATTATGGGCATCATTCTAACAAAGCAATTCAGAGGCAGTCATATGGGATGGGAGTAGGGAAGGGCTCTGAAGTTAGGGGCTATTTCAGGCACACTTACTAGGAATAGTAAAGGCTAGAATGCTGGAAGTATGGAAGGAGTCAGAAAAACCAGCAGTAGGTTCAGCTGCTCTAATCATAGCTGTCCAGGAACACTGAGTGAAAATGCAAAGAAGTTGGCATGCCTTGGTCAGCTGTGCACAGTCGACTAACTGCATTGATGTTCATAATGACTGTGATGGGTTATTTATAAAGGAGATTAAATTCAGTTCCATGTGCTCTGTCTTAGAAAGCAGTTTATAATTAATTTTAGAAAGATTGCTACTTAAAGTAGTTAAACTTTTCTTCCAAAAGGGGCTGTTGTAACCCCAAATAGTTTGTTATGTAGCTCTATTAATACAAGGTTTTATCGAATATTACTGAAAATCATTACTACTTACATTTCGCCTTTTTAAAAAACTATTTTCTTTTAAAAACTCTTTTAACCATCTTTACTTCTTACCTCAAGCAGTTAGCCAGTGGGGCCAGGAGAGAGGCACTGAGCCATGTTCCTGCCCGTCTGAGCCATTTCCAAGCTTGGCGCTGTGGTAGGCACATTGTTGAGTTAGGGTCTGCTGCCTGGGAGTGGAGTAATGTTCAAGAGGAAGGATCACATTAAACCAGACAGTTCTATGTTTAGTTTCAAATGAAAATTTAAAGCATTTTCAAAGCCATGTTTACATTTAACTACGATTTGTTTATATAAAAGAATCATCGCTAGTGGGAAAGATCTGGACAAGCAACATCTTAAATTAGACCACTTCTGAACATGTTGCTGAAAGCCAGAGCCTCCTTTACCACCTTTCTGGATTGTTCCCCATTGCTCAGGCTCTTGTCTTGACTAATTTGGGGCCATGGAACAAATACTGAGTACTGTATGGGAGAAACATGCAAGGAAATTGGGGGCAGACAGAGATGAAAAACACATTTCCTTGCTCCTCAAAGAGTTTGGGGGGGAGAGAAGGATGTTTGCAGAGAAATCAAGTCAAGGTATAATATGAAGAGTATGACAAATGCTATAAGCAAAATGTGATCGGAATAGTTGGAGAGAAATTCTTTTTGGTCAGGCAGTCTGGGGCTTAGAGGCCCAGGGAAACCTTTGTAAAGAAAATATTACAGTTGAGTTTTTGAGGATAGGTATGATTTCAACAGGGAAAGATGGAAAAGAAGTTTCTTCTGGGTAGAGAGGACAGAGAACCTGAAAACATAGGGTTAAGTAGACACAGGACAGGTGTCAAGAAGTTGGTTTTGAGGTGCACAAAGATATGGAGGGATGTTGTTGGGAAGAATATCTGGATAGGCAGGCTGGGGCCAGGTCACTGAGGCTGTTTGGTGCTGTGTCTGAGGCTTCACCTGTAGGCAGTGAGGTGCGGGGGAGGAGCAACTTGTTGTTCTTGAATCATACTCAGTGTTACAGCCCAAGGCCAAAAAGCATTTGCTCCATCCACGAGATTGAAGAAAAGGAGAACCAGGAGCTAGAGGCTGTGCAGCAAAAAGCTCTCTCCATCCTCCCTCTAACAGTGACAGATGCCTGTGGCTAAAGCCCTAGTGGTCTGGGTGACCCAGCATGGCCTGTACTCAGCTGGTGTGGAAGCTTCTCCCTCACTACATTGTCCCCTGCTTTACCACAGAACACAGTCACCTTCATTCCTGAGCCCCAGTGGCACTGGCCACCTTGACCAGTCTTTGGAGTGTTTTGCTTAATGAACAAGCTGATTCCAGCCCCTTATACTAAACTATAAATCCTGGAAGACGTGAGTTAATTATTGTTTCTTTTGTTTATCCCTATACAGTAACGGATACATAGTAGGCTTGCAAAACAAAAGGCCTTATTAATTAGACCAGCCAACTTTCTTCCTTACAGGATGGCTGAATGAAGAGTATTAAAATAGCAAACTACTTAATCTTTTAAAGATTCCTAAGAAGAAAGCTGTAAGTAGTCAAATAACATAGATATTTTCTTTAAATTAACATAATTGGTTACATGAGTATTTTTAGCTGCTAACAAGGTATAGAAATCTCCAGAATGCCAGTGCTGCTTACACCCACTTCTTGGCCAATATTTTACCAGGCCCTGAGTCATAGCTCTGAAAT
Source organism: Panthera leo (assembly GCF_018350215.1). Taxonomy (NCBI): domain Eukaryota; kingdom Metazoa; phylum Chordata; class Mammalia; order Carnivora; family Felidae; genus Panthera; species Panthera leo. Next base: position 22,243,035 of record NC_056679.1, read on the forward strand.
CAATTCTGCCCTTTACTGCAAAATCATTACAGGGCCAGGAAAAATGATCCATGCTGTTTAATCAGTGGGGGTGCTGGAAAATCAGGAGACGATACCATGCTGTGTGATAAGGGTCTGGATGAAGAAGTATGCCAACCAGAAATGTGGAGAGTATAATCATATTCAATCCCATACCTAGCTTCAAAATGAACTCAAGAGAAAGGATATACTGATGCACTCTATGTAATTCACAGAATCACAAATTTTTGCCCATTCAATTTCTTGTGGAGTCGTTTAAATCTTTCTTTCCCAAATAAAAAGAGCATTCTAAAGATGAAAGATTTGTGATATAAGAAACTGAATCTAGATATAAAATGATGTCAATCTACTGCCTGTTATTTTGTGTTATTCTCTCATTAAAAAAAAAAAATCTGAGTTAAGAAAATGATAGGGGAGAATAAAGAGAAAATATTTACCATGCATTCAGCAAAAGTGCAGAACTGAAGAGATTCCAGTAGGAAGATGTCACTATTATTCTTGCCATATCACACATTCCAAAGAATGTAAAACTGTGGCTCCCAGAGAGAAGAGAATTTGTTAGCTGTGTGAGAGGGAATGGGTCCTTTCTTCATCTTTTCCTGGAGATCCTGAAAGTAGTATCTTTTAGAGGCCATAAGCAAGGGGGTCACTTTCTTGCTCATTTGCATATCCTCAGACTTGGTCACCAGTTCTCAGGTCCAGTGTTTTGGAGCCATGGTGGAAGGGTCACATGAGAGTAAGCTTGATTGATGATTTAAATAAAGACCTGCTTCTGACCTCCTTGTTAGGGGCAGTTTAGGGGCTGGTAGAATCAGAACCTCTGTGCCCATGGTAAGACCACGACTCCCTCAGGCTCATGGGATTCCCCTGCTGTTTTCATTGTGAATTACTGAGACCCAAGCCTCCTTTATCACTGCTTTCCAGATTGTTCTCCACTGCTCAGTCTACTGCCTTGACTAACTTAGGGCCACACAACCAATATTCATTTAGTATTCTGTGGGACACACATGCTAGGGACTGGGGGAGCAGAGATAAATAAGGTGGTTTTTTGTTCCTCAATACATTTAAAGGGGAGAAAAGGATGTTTGCAGAGAATTCAGTACAAGTACTTCCGTAACTCACCCTCTTACCATGTGTGTCCTCTTTTACCGGCCAGCAGCCTTGTAAGGATCCAGGAGGGAACATTTGCCCAATAGGACTACTTTTTTTTAGAGGAACTTGTCCATGAGGCACACGGAGTGAGAGATGCATAGCAGGGTGGCCAGGCAGCCTGTTTATTGATCAGCTCTGTGGGCAGTGACTGCACATAATGGGCTCTCAGTGATAGCAGTTGCTAACAACAACAACAACAACAACCATTTAATGAAAATTCACTATGTGCCCAGAGCTTTGCATACATTATACCAATAAATTGTTATCACAACTCTCTAAGGTAGATACCATTATTGTCATTTTCCAGATGAATCTCTGAGAACTCAGGCACCCAACAGAGCATCTGAAAAGTGTCCTCATCATCACGGACAAATCAAGGGCATGCTTAGGTAATAAAAAACCTTTTAAATAATGTTCTTTCATCCATTCATTCATTTAGCAAACCTTCATTGAGCACCTACACCTGCAAAGGAGACGGATGTATGAACCAACAATTTTATTTCAGTACTGTACCAGGACGATTGACCACATCTCTCTGCCTAATCAAGAAGTTATGAAAACACAGTATTCTAAAATGTTTGAATTATGAGAGTATTCACAAAAGCATCTGAAAATGGCTTCAGACATAAGGACACAATAAGGCTCTATTTTAACAAGACATGTTTTGGCTGTGGAATTTTCGAAGACGATTGCCCCTCTGTTGCTGTTCAGTTCTTCACAGTGTGTTTGGTTTAAAGAAAGAATCTGATGGAAACCCAATAGTTCTATCGCAACACTTACTATTTAAATTCTCTTCTTGTCACTCTTCCAAATACTTTCTCTCAGCACATTTATTCCCTTAGATCCTTTACAGTCAGCATTTTAGAGACAGCTTCCTTTTTAATTTGGATCTTGGCACCTTAAAAATAGAGCTTGATCAAGGAAAACGCTGCATTCTTTCCCCAATCTTCAACTGTCTAAGACTGCCCCCTTAATAATACTTCACATTTATCTTAGCGCTAAAGAGTTTTCAAAGGGCTTTCCCATACATTATTTTAATTAATCCTCTTAATTACTTGATGTATTAGGCCGGAAAGTATTCTTTTTGCCGTTTTTATGGGTATTGCAAAAGCAAAGCCATACACGTGGAGGACAGAAAGAACTCCAAGAATACAAATGATTACAAAATTAAAAAGGAGAACTTACTCTCTGCTGGTAGCCACTGTCACCGTTACAGTCTCCTGTGTGTGTCCTGGGCTGTGACTTCCTTTCTCAACACGAGCCATTTCAACGCCTGTGATTCTGAGTACTGTTATGGATGTGTCCCCTCCCATACATCATTATTGTTGATCGATGGGATGTCTGGGAGGGGAGTGGGGTAAGTACAGGTGTGTAGTCTGCCCTCCTGAACCCAAACTTGGTCATTGCCACTTTATAGTTCCTGAAACCTGGGCACAGAAGGAGTGGGTGCTTTGTCAAATGACTATTACACGGTGGAGCTGAAAACCAGAATTCTGGTTTCCTACCATCTAGTCGAATGTTCTTTCTATTTCTCTATATCTCTCTACCACCTCTTATGCTCCATTCGTATCAGCGGAATTCAATACAGCTGAGCAGGAATGTTTACAAGCATTTATTGAGCACGTACCTCAGTAGAGCCAAATGTAAGGACAGACAGTGCATTTGTATTTGCTTTGAATGTTTTTCCCAACTCACTGTGCTCTCATTCTAATCTTGGGTTTTCACAGAAATGTCAGAGGTAAAAAGATTTTGGAAAGTTTTAGTTTTAAAACCTCGTGTAAGTTGTTTTCAGTAAGAGCTTTAAAATAAGTTAGTTGACTGGGGGTGGAAAACGGACTTTTAAAATTTTTATTATGACCTGTGAACATCACATTCATTAGTGCTTAGTTTAGTTCCAGTTTTTGAAACCTAGTGGTGTGTGGGATGAAGAAAAGACATAAATTACGTTTGTCTACTGTGGAGCCAAAACATATGCCGCCCTTAATCTCATTCACATCCACCTATATTTTTCTCCTTGTTGCCAGTTTTTGTACCCATTAATTATTTTTTAAAAAGCTGGAACATGGAATTATGGCTGTTATTATACACACAGGACCTGTTAAACAAAGTAGATTAAAATTTCTCACCTTCATTTTCGGAAGGCCATTGTCAATATTACCAGAGAGAAAGAGGTGTAAGTAGGGATTCCCTTTTAATGAGGAAGTCTGAGGGCAGGGAATAGCAATTTACTCATCCAATGTACAAGTATCTATTAAGCATCTCCTACTATGTCCAGTTGGAAACTTGGGATAAAAACTTAGACAAAATGGTGAGTATCTAGCAGAGGAGGCAGGCAGGAACCAAATAATAGAAATATGTAGTAAAATAATGAACTGGAAGAAGCACCATGGAGAGAAAGTCCATGTACAGTACCACTGATAACTGGGGCCAGACAGACAAGGAAGAGTTTTATGAAGGAGGGATATTTGAGATGGGTTCTAGATGTAAGAGAGCAGTGTCAAAAGCAGTCCCACACAGACTCCTTGGGTAGCATAGAAAACAGTCATGATCAGGGGGGTGCCTGGGTGGCTCAGCCAATTAAACGTCTGACTCCTGATTTCAGCTCAAGTCATGATCTCACGGTTTGTGAGATTGAGCCCTGCATCAGGCTCCATCGTGGAGCCTGCTTGGGCTTCTCTCTCTCTCTCTCTCTCTCTCTCTCTCTCTCTCTCTGCTCTTCCTCTGCTTATGTGCATGCGCGCTCTCTCTCTCTCTCTCAAAGTAAATAAACTTAAATAAAAATAAAAGAAAACAGTCGGGGGCCTAAGGTACCTGTTAAAGGAGGACACACCTGACACTTTGCACTCTTTTGGGTAGCTTACAAGGGCAAGGAAGAGACTTTTCAGAAGACATTATTAGATTTCTCTCAGTTTAACAAAGATTTCTTGGAAATGTATCCAAAGGACAAGTGAGAGTAGCTGGTTGCTTGTCCGTAAGCAATTTTGTGGCTATACAAGCTGAAGAATGTGTGTAGCCACACACACAAGATATATTTGTATTTCCCTATATATTATAGAAGTGGAAATTAAAGAGCATGGTTCTGGGGCAACACCTTCCTACCACTCCTTATTAAAGCATATAACTATAGCTTCAAGTCTCCGTGGAAAGGGCACACAAAAGGGGCTTGGGAAGTCTCGGGTTTAAACCTCTGTTCTGCACCTATTAGTATGACCCTGGACATGTTACCTCACATCTCTGGGTCTCAGATTCATCATTTAAATGCAGGAAGTAATATGCTGGTGACTCACGAATCTACCTTTCAGTCCCAATCTCTTTCCTGAGGTCCCTACCCTTATGTTCAACTGCTCTTGGACACTATGTAGGTGTTTTATGGACAACTCAAATTCATTTTGTCCAAAACCAAACTCATCTCCACCCCTACCTCCAGTAAAACAAAACATTGTTCTTCCTGAGGTTTTTCCCAGAGTGGTTAATAGGTGCCCCTCTCTGTGGCACCATAAGCTGGAAACTTCGGCTGTACTTTTCACCTTCTGCCTCCCCACATTTTCAGTTCCTCAGCATGTCCTATGAGTGTTGCTCTCTGTCTCTCCTCACTGCCACTTGCCCTCTTATATCTTATACTGCAACCTCACTGAGCTCCTTTTCATACTTGAGATGAGCCGTGGACTTGCTTTCCACTTGGTCTTTGAAAAGGAGGTTCCCTTTGCCTGGAATACTCTGACCACATCCCATCTGTTACTGTCTTCTGCTTAAATCCCGTTTCCACTGGGAGTCTTCCCCCCACCCATCCTCCTCTGGACCAGGTTAGTCGCCTCTGCTCAGCAGATCCATAATGCCCCATACTTCCCCAAGTGCAGGGTCCCTCCCACCCTGATCCAAAGGGGATACCTGTCAAGGTCCCCCAGTGGATGCCTGAAACCACAGGTAGTACTGAACCTTATATACACTGTTTTTTTTCCTATCAATACACACCTATGATAAAGTTTAATTTATAAATTGGGTATAGTAAGAAACTAACACCAATAACTAATAGTAAAATAGAACAGTTATAAGAGTATACTGTAATAAAAGCTGTGTAAATATGGTCTCTCTCAAAATATCTTATTGTACTATACTCACCCTTCTTGTGATGATGTGAGATGATAAAATGCCTGTGTAACGAGATGAAGTGAGGTCAATGATGTACACACTGTGATATACCGTAAGGCTACTACTGACCTTCTGACCGTATTTCAGGAGGATCTTCTTCCTGACCAAGGTTGACTGCCACTAACTGAAAGTGTGGGGAACTGAAATCACGGAACAAAACTGCAGATAAGGGAGGACTACTCTATAGCATTTATTTTGGAGACTTGTTTGTTTATCTAACTCCTCCATTCTTAGCTCCTTAATACAGGGACTCTATCCATCTTGCTCATTAGTATATCCCTGGCACTCAATAGTGTGGAAGGATGGAAGGAAGATAGACAAGAAATGAGCAAGGGAAGAACTGACGAAAAATAGAATAAGAAAGGTGCTTGGTAAAAGGAGTCCATCATTATCACTATTCCTGGCACAAGAGGTTCCAGAAGGAGGTTCTTGTAAATTAAGGCATTTTACCTCCTGGGAAGGCGATCTGAGGGTGGAGCACCCCCTGAACTCAGGATGAAGAGATCCTTGCTCACATTACTTGAAGATGAGGCTGTATGTGAAGTAAGGGATTTCCCTCCGCCTCCCTCTGTTGGTGTGTGAGGTAGCTGCAAAAAGCCATTGACTATATACTTTGGGGAAGTTGCTTCCTTTCTTTGAGGCTTAGTTTGGTCATGTATGACATGAGGGGATTACACAGGACAATGTCTAGGAGCTCTTCCAACTCCAACATAGTTTGATTTTACCTTGTAATCTACTCCTTTCCTCCTTAAGACTTATGCATCCCATTTATTTCTTTCTTCCCCTTGCCTCTCCCACCCTAACACTCTAAGTGTATTCATTAGTGGGGAAAAATAAGGGTTGAAATGTCCGGGGAAACGTAGACAAGAGCGTATAGGTTATCTTTTCTATACTTTGGTCTTCATTCTACTGATTTCTATTTTCATAGGTTTTATTTGATCTTCCAGATAGTCCAGAATATTTTTAGAATGGCCCCAATTCAGGCCTAGTTTTTAATTTGGAGGTGTTAGTTTCAGCCACACCATCTATTGGCAATTCCACTGATTTTTTTTTTTTTTTTTTTTTTGCCAGAAAATTTGGCTCTGGTCAGCAACTTCAGCCACATGTCCTGATGCAGATGAAGTATCAAAGGCACACAGGTCTTCAAATAAAATGTCAAAGACTTTAATGCATAGTGAATGACTTTAATGAATTCCATTGGAATGAGGCTGCCTGATGGCTCAGTCTTCCCAAGGCGCCATGTTAGTACATTTCTATGAATTTATCTCTCAGTTCCTGATACGGCTGGTTTCTTCCCATTGTTCATGTCTCATCTCAAATGTTACATCAAGCCCATTACTTTTCACTTTATCACATTGCTGTATTTCATTATTATCATAGCATTTATCAGTGACTGAAATTGTGGTGCTCATTTATCTGTTTATTCCATGTTTCTCCTTCACAAAAATATAAGCTCCATGGTAGGTGGGACTCTATGTGTCTTGTTCACTGCTTATACCCAGCGGTTAGGACAGTGTGTGCACAAAATAGATGCTTGAATAAACGTGTAGTTTACTCAGTCTATTCATCCAGTAACCTCAAATCTGCACTTCCATGTTATTACTATGGAAAATGAGTTGCTTAACAATCTTAAGGTTTTTAACATTGGAGTGGGTGGTCTTTTATGGGGTTTTCAATCTGATATTCTCTGCTTTCCAATCACATTACCTCTATTAGCTAGGTAATGCTATCTATATGGAAATTTTATCTCTCTCTCTAGCTCTATAGATATAGATATATACATATTTATATACATATTTGTCTACTGTATATGCATATATACATATGTATGTGTATACACACTTATATGCATATTTATCCTAAAATTCCTAATATTTGAAACAAACATGACTTACAGCAGTTGTTTACTTAAAATAATTACTTATTTAAATTCAAATTAGTTAACATACAGTGTAGTATTGATTTCAGGAGTAGAACCCAATGATTCATCACTTACATACAACATCCAGTGCTCATCCTAACAAGTGCCCTCCTTAATGCCCATCACTCATTTAGCCCTTCCCCACACTCCACACCCTTCCAGCAACCCTTGGCTTGTCCTCTATATTTATGAGTCTCTTATCGTTTGCCTCCCTCTATGTTTTTATCTTATTATTCCTTCCCTTCCCCTATGTTCATCTATTTGGTTTACTTTTTTTTTTTCAATTGGGGAATATTTTCTTAAAGGGAAAATCTTATGAGAAGGCCTGATATATATGAAATAAAATGAAGTCTACTGGAAGAAGTAATAATGGAAGGAGGAAGTTTATAGCTCTGCCCACTCTTTGGAATAACATTTCCTTCCTCAGGACTGCACTTTTGGATCACTCATTGTGGAGTAAGCCAACTGCAATACCATCAGGACACTCAAGGAGCCTATGGAGCCAACATGGAAGGAAACTAAATATCCCTGCCAATAGCCTGCACCAACTTGCAATGTGAGTGAGCTACCTTGGAGATGGATTTTCCAACTCCTGCCCAGTCTTTAGCCAACTGCAACCCTAGCCAACATCTGATTGCAACCTCATCAGAGATCTAACCAAGCAACTCCCAAATTTCTGACCTACAGAAAATGTGGAAGATGAAAAATGATTATTTCTTTCACAATCCAGAAAGTTTTAGGGTGATTTGTTACACAGTGTTGGGTAACTAGTATGATTTGTAGACAGTTCGATGGCAGAGTCAGGGTTTTTGACTCCAGGTCTGACTCTAGAGCCTATGCTCTTAGCCATGAATGCTCTATTTTCTTATATACTCATTTTTAACACAAAGTTAAAATAAAAGTTATGCAAGTATCTTACGAACTCCATGTCACAGATGAGAAAATGAGGCATAGAGAGGTTAAAAATGAATGGATGAATCCAAAATTTCAAGTCAAGTGGTCTAATTCCAAGACCTGTAGTCTTTGTCATTATGCTAAACTATTGTCATAACCAGAAAAAAAAAAAAAACTTTTAGGAAAATCAATCTGGAGTTGGAATGTCAGATAGAATGGAAAGGAAAGAGCTGAAGAAAATAGTTATTTGAGGGAAATCAAGACCTGTGCCACAGAGAGTGACTACTAAATTATTTTCCAAAATATCTTTGATACTAATATTGGCTACTGAAAATTTGGATGGGAAGGTCATTGTCTATAACTATAAGGCATTTCTCATATTGCAATAATCTCTACTCATTGGTAAATATTTGAGAAGGAAATTAACCATGGTCATTTCCCAATGTGGCCTGGCAAATGATGGGAGTTAGGCCAGTTGAAATTTGCTTTCAGTATTCATTATAATGTTTAGTCTCTGTCTTCCTGCAGCACTTCAATATTTATTTTTATATGTACCACTGTTTTTAAAAAAGGAAGGAGAGTGAACCAAGATTTCTGCCTTTGAAGTAAGCTAACAAATCAGTGATAATTGAGACAAGAAATCCTAGTGTAGGAAGAGAGAACTGATTGTGCTCTGTCCTTGGTAGAATTTTGAGTCATTCATGCCGTATAGTGTCTAGAGAGTTCTAGTGAGTCATGCATTGCTAACTATGGAAGAAAAATGTATTTTCTAAAGCTGTCTGTTATTACTCATGTCTTTCACTTGGCATCAGCAGATGATGGTACCCTATTGACTGTGATCTAATAGAAAGTTTCTCAGAGGCAGACAGATCCAACACAATTTCCCTCTAACTCTGATAAATTTGGCATAGTTCTTTTATTTGGCTTGCAAGATGTTTGCATTAACATTGTGACTTATTTTTGGCTTGGTGTTAAAAGGATTGTTTAGTAACAAAATGGAGCATTTGGATTTTGTGGCAGCCGGGAGGAATGCTCTCATCTTACAATGAAACAACTGAACAAATGTTCTTTACAGTGATTCATTCCTCACGCGGGAAAAATTTCTTTTTATATATATTCTCTCTCTGTTGGGTACATGAAGCCATTTTACCCTCAATATTTAGGCAGAATTTCCAGTGAGGAATTTGGGAACAATATCTGTAAATTATAAAGATAGGCTCTGTTGCAAAAGGAACAGGATTGAAACTATAGGATTGAATGTTAGGAACCACTTGGGTTCTATTCCTGACGGGACCAGGGTTTGCGTATAACCTTGAGCTGTTCACTTAATCTTTTTTTAAACTTGGGTTTTCTGTCTGAAATAGACAGAAAATTGCTTACCTATTTAGCTAAGGCAGAAACAATTTCCTGATAGGAAGGTGACTCAGCAGCCTGGGGAGGCTGTATGGCTTCTTGTCCTGGAAGTCTTCAGGGAGACAGAGGCGGCCAGCTGCCTGGATGGATTAAAGTGCGGTGCTTGAAGACTGGAGACCAGACCACGCAAATGAATCCTGGCATTTAGAAACAGTAAAGAGACTGAGTCACGGAGGGCCTGTTATTTGCCAGGCACTGTGCTGGATCCTGGGAGCCAGCGGTGAACCAGACACGCCAAAAGTCTCTGCCCTTATGAAGTATATTGTTGAGTCTGCTCTGTGCATGTTTGCAATTATTCAGAGAGAGGTTCTATGATTTGATTATCTGGACCTGAGGTTTATTTTATTTTATTTTATTTTATTGTTTTTATTTTGGGACCATGCAAGATCACTGCTCAGATACAATCATAAGAGTCTTATGAAAGAGGAGTCTAATATGGTATGGGGATACTGTTAAAACAGACCCTGTTAAGACAGAGCATGACCCAGCAGTTCAGATGGGAGCAATAGATTCGTGTCGGCATTGTCCATTATCTGAGATGAGAGTATGGGCAAATTTTAAAATGCCTTGTGTGGACTTACAGGTCCGAGTTATAGGCCCACTCTCCACTGCTCCCAGAAGGGCTTCTCACCAATCCGATGGTGTCCAAGTTGGGTGATGATTTGATGGGTCTGTGGCAGTTGAACAAAGGATTCTGAGCACACGAGCTGCTTCTGATCTACAGACAGCAGGACATCCAGTGGTAGTGTTCAGGGAGTGAGGGTATCCTTGTCTTGTACCAGCATGTTGTTTCCAGCTCAGATTCTTACAGAGCAATGGTTCTTCCTCCTATAAGAAGTTTGAAATGTCCCTTCTCTGGACATTGTAGGTGTTGCTCCCTCAGGGAGCATGCAGCTTCAAGGTGCCGAGATGAGGGGCAGAGAGAACACTGCAGAACCACTAGAGGGGTCCTTTGAGCAGATGTCAACCCTCTGTGATTTCTCAAGTCCTTCAGTGTTATTGGCTCATCTGTTCCATTACAATTTTTAAATTAAAATCGTTCAAGCTCCTATCCTACTTATGGTGGGGGGAAGGATATTTCAGTCTTGAAATATCTCTCATGATTCTTAAGGGTTTACATTTCTTCAAGTCATTTCTGAATCAAAGTTTCTCATTCAACTGACTTCTTTATTACCACTTTAAAAAAACCTGAAAAATAACTGACATACAATATTGTATTCATTTCAGATGTACAACACCGTGATTTGGTATTTATATACAGGACAAAATCTGTCCCCATACAAAGTTGTTACAATATTATTGACTATGTTCCCTATGCTGTACCTTACATAAGATTACATCTTATTTATTTTGTAACTGGAAGATTGTATATTTAATCCTCTTCCCCTGTTTTATCCATCTCCCTACCTCCTCCCCTCTGGCAGCCATCAGTTCATTCTCTGTATCTGTGAGTCTGTTTCTGTTTTGTTTTGTTTGTTTTTTAGATTCCACATATAAGTGAAATTATACAGTATTTGTATTCTCTGTTTGACTTATTTCACTTATCATAATACCCTCTCGGTCCATTCACGTTGTCACAAATGGCAGGGTTTCATTCCTTTAATGGCTGAGTAAAAGCCCATTGTATATATACCTTTTTTCTTTATCCATTCACCTATTGATAGACCTTTAAGTTACTTCCATATCTTGGCTATTGTAAATAATGCCGCAATCAACATAGGAGTGTATATGTTTTATTTTGAATTTTGTTTTCATTTTCTTCAGGTAAATATCCAGAAGTAGAATTATTGGATTGTATAGTAGTTCTATTTTTAATTTTTAGAGGAAACTCCATGCCGTTTTCTGCACCAATTTACATTGCTACCAACAGTGCATGAGGGTTCTCTTTTCTTCTCGTTCTCATCAATACTTGTTATGTTTTGTCTTTTTGGTATTAGCCATTCTGACAGGTATGAGGTGATATCACATTGTGGGTTTTGATTTGCTGACATTTAATGACATTGAGCATTTTTCATGGTCCTGTTGGCCATCTGCATGTCTTTAGAAAAATATTTTTTCAGATCTTCTGTCCATTTTTTAATCAGATTATTTTCCTGATATTAAGTTGTATGGGTTCTTTATATATTTTGGATGTTAACCCTTTATTGGACATATTGTTTGTAAATATTTTCTCCCATTCAGTAGGTTGCTGTTTTGTTCTGTTGATGACTTCCTTCTCTGTGCAAAAGCTCTTTAGTTTGATGTAGTCCCATTTATTTTTTGCTTTTGTTACCCTTGCCTGAGGAGGCAGATCTAAAACATATTGCTAAGACTGATGTCAGAGTTTATTGACTATAATTTCTTCTAGGAGTTTTGCTTTCAGGTCTTACATTTAAGACTTTAATCCATTTTAAGTTTATTTTTGTGCATGGTCCAGTTTCATTTTTTTTTGCATGTAGCTGTCCAGTTTTCCCAACACCATCTGTTGTAGGGACGATGCTTTCCCCATTGTATATTCTTGCCTCCTTTGCTGTAGCTTAATTGACCATACAAGCATGGATTTATTTCTAGGCTCTATTCTGTTCCATTGATATATGTGTCTATTTCATCACTACTCTTATCATTCTCTACACATGTTGTCCACCTCTTCAATGTTATACCATATTAGGAACTGCCAGATTCCTTCACACCCTGAAAAACCACTGAACCACGGCAGTGAGAGAGACTACTTCACGGCAAACAACCTAAAACCAGTATCAATTAATCCTGAACTTAGAAGTCCTTGGGTCATTCCTGCTCAAGTATATTTTTTAGTGTCTCTGTCCTCCACAAGCCTCAAGTTTTCTCCACTTGGCTGAACTTTTGTCCCTAAAGCTCAACTTCCCTCTCACACCATGATTCTAAGTAACTTTATTCTTTCTTGTCCTCATCCCCAAACTCAGCTCTGGGCCTTGTATCAGAGAGCTGGGAGAAATTCATTAAGCTACTCAGATAAACTCATCTGTCCTGAAACTCAAAGCACTATTGCTGTCTTCCCTTTAATAAGGTCAAAGACTTAGGTGTGGCTTCCTTTCTCATGGGTTTCTGTACATGGAAGGAAGTAGGAAAGTAGGAATTGGTCCTTCCTCTGGGATGATTATGCCACCTTAGTGCCCCTAGAAAAGCAGAATGTTTTCCATTTTTACTACACAAGGACAAAGGCAGTCAGCATTTTGTAAAGCACATTGATAGGAAAGTAAGAGATCCCCAGAAATCCACTGGAAAAGATTCAGCACTTACAGGAGGAGTCTTGGCCAGTTTCATAAGCAAAAAAAAAAAAAAAAAAAAATTTAGCATCACGATCTCTGAAATAAAAAGTGGGCATTCTAGCAAGCAACACATGGCTCAGGGCAAGATGGCAGGAGTAAGACGCACACACAGGGCTTCTCTGGGAGCAGAACAAGAGGGATCATGGTGCTGGGGTGGCTCAGTCAGTTGAGCATCTGACTCCTGATTTTGACTCAGATCATGATCTCACGGTTATGAGATAGAGTCCTGTGTTGGGCTCTGTGCTGGGCGTGGAGTTCCCCTCTCCATTTCCCATCTCCTTCTGCCCTTCTCCCCTGTTTGTGGACTCTCTCTCTCCAAAAAAAAAAAAAAAAAAAAAAGGGGAACAAGAGGGATCCAAACTGGACTAAAAATCACTCCTTCAGCCAAGCCCTGAGGAACCTTGAAATCAATATCAGAATCTCCTCTAGGCTTACACATATAAGTATTTAGAGTGAACTGTGTCTCATTCTCATTGTGCTTTCATTATCAGCAAGTAGTCTGCTTATCTTTGTATGGGTCTCACCTGTCAAGAGGTAGCAGCATCCTTTACAGAGTGCTGTCTTAACTAGGCTTATTTATACATTTTTTTAAAGTGTTTTTATTTATTTTTGAAGGAGAGAGAGAGAGAGAGAGAGCATGAGTGGGGGAGGAGCAGAGAGAGAAGGAGACACAGAATCTGAAGCAGGCTCCAGGCTCCGAGCTGTCAGCACAGAGCCTGATGCAGGGTTAGAACTCACGAACTGTGAGATCATGACCTGAGCCAAAGTCAGACGCTCTACAAACTGAGCTACCCCAGGCTTATTTATAAAGTCTTATTTATTTATAAAATATATATATATATATTTTAATAAGTATATTAAGGCACCCCTGGGCTTATTTATAAAGACAGAATCCTATAGTCAGGCTGGAACTTTGCAGCCAGCAGTTTGGAGAAGGAAATATGATAAAGTATAGCATTTAAAAAACAAAAAAAATATATATTTTCAGAACAGCCATGTATTCGGTGTTCTCTTTCCAGTGGTGTAGGAAAGCCTTCTTATTTTTCTTATGTCATATAGAATGCAAGTTCCAGGGAAGAATGCACATAGATGAAATAGGAGGAATGTTTGTTGGAGTAGCGGTGTATTACATGGCCCTCTCCATAGACGGCTAACCCCATGGCTGTTTGCTTTCTTCCAGGCCAGCAGGAGAATATTTATCTGCTATTTCACCTTCTGTTAAAAGGCATGCAAGGATATTATCTCTTTGAGTTAACTCAGTGTCGACTGATTAGGAACCTATCACAGTAGTGATAGCCCAACATATTCACTGCTCTTGCCCGTGCACAAGGGAAGGGGATTATAACTAGATCTGTATATCAGGGGGTAGGAATTTGGGGACCATCTTAGAATTCTGCCTACAACAAAATGGTGACTTTCATCTTCGAGAATGTGAATATATGGGAATAAAAGAAATAAAATCTCATATCTCGTATCAGGGGTCAAATATCAAACTTGTACTGAGTCTTTATTCTATGTCTTTCTGTTTGTTTTCCTGCTTTGGTTTCCAGATAACAGAACACTCTTTCACTTGAATTTGGTTTTTTAGATACCACACAGAGAATTTACTAACCAGTGGTCATAGGAATTCTGGTGTTCTCGGCGATTATATTTCTCAATGAGAAGAACTACTACACGCTCTAGTTCACATGTTATTCTTCTATGAATTTGATTAATGTTAATCAGCACCCTAGAGTCAAACTGTCTCTAGACATACCAACAGAACTGACTCTCTAGCCATAAAGTTGAGGACTGCACTCAAAATGTGATGACCAAGGGAATTGTCATCCTCCTAGACCTGAGTGGCTCCCAGCCTAGACAACAGCTTTGTCTCAACTTTCTCTTACTGCAGCATGTTGGATTGATAACATGCTTTGAGAAGGCAGTGTCAGTGACCTTAATGCTCTGAGCCAGAATCATCTGGTGGCACAGGCTGACATAGGAATATGTTTTTCAGCTGAAATGAGCAAGCGGCTGCAGCTGTCACCACAGCAACGGTGTGGCTGAAACCCTTGGGAGCCTTCAGCTGACGGGTAAGGGCAGCTGTGAGGATGGCTTCCGTTGGAATTAATAGTGGCTAACTTTTAGGATTAGGCTGCTGGGAATCCTTTATGTTTTTTCTAGTAAACATAAGCATGCACTATGATTGTTCTTCAACATGAAACACTTCTTTTGGCTCTTATGCTGTATTTCCACTTTTTTTCTTTTTCTGGATTTTATAAATGCTAAGTAAATCTTCATAATACCAACCCCCCCCTCCACCCACAATTTAAAGGATGGGAGAAAGAGGAAATAAGTGAAGATGCTGCTTTGGGCTGCAGGAAAACATGGGTTTTATCTAATTTTCATTTCTGCATTCCTGAATTTTTCCTTTAGTATCTATCTATCGGGCTGAGCTTCTCTCCAGATTGAAAGAAAGGCAAAGTAAGATGCTAAGGGGAAAAGAAGTGAACTTGAGTTATTTTGATTGACTAGGAAGTCAGGTTTTTTTAATGACTATTATTTCTCACACTATGAATATACCATAGTCAAGTCAAGATGATAAAGCTTAAGTTCACATTAGGAACCCAAGACTGGGAAACAGCCCCGTGTAGAATGTTTATCATACAATTCAGCCATGTATTCATAGCTTTCGATAATGGCCTATTGTCGGGAAAAAAAGGAGGATAAATAAGACAAGATTGTGAAGTGATCTGAGACTGGTGAGAGCAGAATTATATGACGATAAGCAATATTAAACATTTTTAAAATATGTATGATGTAAATCATAATCTAATTATGATTGGGCTCAATAGAAAATAAACTTTTCCTGTAGCTTTGTTGAGGTAAAATTAGCAAATAAAAACTGCATGTATTTAAGTTGTACAGTGTGGTGTTTTGATACATGTGTGCATTGTGCAATGATTGTCACCATCAAGCTAACCAACATACCCATCACTTCACATAGTCACCATTTTGTGTGTGTGTGTGTGGTGGGAACACACAAGATCTACTTGCAGCAAATTTCAAGCGTATAATAGTGTATTTATCAACTGTAGTCACCATATTATACATTAGAACTCTAGAGATGAAGCTGGAATCTTAACCACTTGCTTATTGATTGCATTTAGAGCTCAGTCACAACATCACCTGCCTGGTTGTTGAGGTGGGGTAACTCCAGATAAATGTGAATAAAATACGATTGGCTTCTCTAGGAATTATTCAAATTGTTACGACAATTTAAAGGAGGACAGGTTTGAAATGAAAGACGAGGTTTATTGATGGTATTTATCACATGCAGATATAAGGCCATAGACTGGGTTGAGGTGTCATTTTGGTGAAACAGACTGTGGCCACATATTTGGTGTGTGGTACCAAATGTGGTGTGCGATTTAAGGCAAATAGTAGGATTTTCCTTGGGGTAATCATTCCACTAAGGTGTAATTTTTTTTCCTCACAAATACGTATGAGTAACTGAGTTAAAGTCACACATTTCTTTGCATCAGACCTTCCCAGGGTCTTTCCCGTGTGTTACAGAATGTTTGTGCCCCGCCCCCATTCATATACTGAAACCCTAACTCCCAATATAATGGTATTTGTAGGTGAGAACTTTGGGAGATAATTAGGTTTAGATGAGATCATAAGCATGGGGACACCAGATGGGATTAGTGTCCCTATAAGGGAAGGAAGGTTACTAGAGCTCTTTCTTTCCACCCTGTGTGGACACAGTGAGGAGGCAGCTATCTGCCAGTCTGCTGGGCCAGGAAGAGAGCTCTCACAAGGGAACTGAATCAGCTATACTTTGATCTTGGACTTCTCAGCTTCCAGAACTCTGAGAAATAACTTACTGTTGTTTAAGCCACCTAGTATATGGGGTTTTATTATGGCATCCTGAGCTAAGACACTGATGTCTACTATGATACAATGTTTACTCTAAATTTCCAGAGGAATATGTAATATTTAGTGTTTTTCAATCTTATTTGAATAAGGATTCTTTTTTCTCAGAGTATCTGGGGGAAGGTGTGGGAAGGATTCTCCTTAGATGAGACAAGAAAGGCCCCTGTCCTGGATCTATGCTTTAGAGACCCCAGTACGGCCCTCCTTTGGCTGTGCCCCTTTCTACAGGGCCATGGGGATATTTATACCGAGAATCACAGTTCATCCCTATATATCATGCTCTGGGCCTGCATGCCCTTCCATTCTGGCTTGACCTCCTGAGAGTGGACTCCCCTTTTACCAAAGCCTAGGGATGTCCAAGGGGCAGTCATTTCTGGGGACTTGGAGACAAAGTTTGGATGTGTGGACTACTGTATCTACACGTGATGACTTTCTTGTGTGGTCTGGAGCCAAGAATGGAAAGAGAGGGGAGACGATGGGACCGATTTTATCCTCCATGATCAAGTTCCAGTGCAGAATGCTGTGGAGTCTAAGAATCTTAAATTTGAACCTGTCCTTCCAAGTTGTTATGAACATATATTTGCAAAGGTAGGAGGATACTTTATTTAATAGTCTGCTGGTTTGATTTATTACTTAAAAATATTTAGACATATGGTAGGTAGGCCTCTATTTGTATGTAACTTCAAGCCCTACAAAATTTAGGAGACCCTAGGCTGTTGTACCCTGGGACACAAGTCTGAGAAGTTTGCTCTAAGCTTTACTCTACTGTGTTACTCATCTACTACTTTATTTTATCTACCTGTGGCAGCTGGAATTATCCACACCGAATACTATGCAAGAGAGGAGGTTTTATATATCAAAGTGGAAGGATTCCAAGTCGTAAACTGAGTAACTCAGTGCATTTAGCAAAGTGTTTGGCACACAGAAAGCTCTTGACAGACATTCAGATATTTTCACTACATATTTTAGATTTTTTACTATCATTATTAATATTATTATCTTGCTTCAAAGTTGAACATTGCTGGTCATTAGGTGACAATGGCTATTGTATAACACAGTGTGTCTTCTTTGCCTGGTGAGAAGTAGGCTCAGCTGGAAACAGCTTCCGGCTCCCTCAGGCTACCTCCGCCTGAAGTGCAGGTGATTTACCTCTGCAGCTGTGGGGAAGCATCAGCCTGCAACTTTACCCTTCCATGCAAAGGGGCCTAGAGTCTGGTATGAATGCAGGCCTTGTCAGGTGCTAGAAGTGAGCCACAGACAGGAATGATGGCCTTGATATTTTCACTTCAGAGAGACAAGGGTGACTCTCCAACACCAGGGCCAGGCAGAAATTCTCACCTATGTGTTAAAAGTGTGGACTTCACAATACTTATTAACTGAGAGAGGGCCAATATTTTAACCATTGCCATCAATTAACATAAGCATTCATTTGTTGGTCTTAGCGGAGAGGAGGGTCCTGATGGAACTGGAGAAAGAAGATTACATTTCAAGGAAAGGAAGAGAGAGTGGATAGTATGGAGCAGTGATTCTCAAATGTTAGCATACAATAGAATCACCTGGAGGCCTTAGGAAAACACAGGTTACTGGACCCCTACACCCAGAGCGTCTGACTCAGTAGTCCTGGAGTGTGGCCTGAGAACTTTCATTTCTAACAAGTTCCCAGGTGATGCTGATGCTGCTGGTTTGGGAGAGCCACTGATCTGGAGCTCTGGGCACTGTTTTGAATGGCTATAGTTTTGGGAATAAAGAGACAGACATGGGGCAGGATAAAGCACAAATGATGAATGTGGCCCATTTCCTAGCTTAGCCTGGGAAAGTGGCTTTCAAGTCTCTTGTCTTATTTAGTGTTTGATTATTGCTGCTCTGGAGCAAAACCTCTCTTAGCTGCTAGTGCTTGATGCATAGTGGGTGCTCAATCAACATTTGTTGGATCAAGTGTTGCTCAAACAGAATTCCCAGAGATCAAGGAATTCGCACAAATACAAAATTAATAGGCATATCTACTGAAAAGTTAATTTGTCTGGCACCTCCAGATAATGAGATGGGTTTATTAAATAACTAAAGTCAGGGCCTTTCTAAAGGGTGAAAAGCCTTGGGCAACTCAGTCAGTGTGGGTTACTAAGATAATCAATCGCACTTGAAAGGAGACACTGTCAGCAACTTTCATAGGCCCCTTGGGTTATCTTTATTCAAGACAGAAATTTTAAAATTGAATTTTAATAATGTACTAAAATAGAAGAGTGAGATACAGCACCACCGTGGAGCCTAGGACAGCTGCATCCATTGCCCCACCCAAGGGATGGCTCTAATTGGAATATACCATTTAAAACATCAACCTCATTAAAAAAAATTTTTTTTAATGTTTATTTATTTTTGAGAGAGACAGAGACAGAGTATGAGCCAGGAAGGGGCAGAAGGAAAGGGAGACAGAATCTGGAGCAGGCTCCAGGCTCTGAGCTGTCAGCACAGAGCCTGACACGGGGCTCAAACTCACCAACTGCAAGATCATGACCTGAGCCAAAGTCGGATGCATAACCAACTGAGCCACCCTGGCACCCCCAACCTCATTTTACTTTAGCCATTTTAGGGCCTAATATAACGGAAGTTTATTTTATGCTTCATAATAATCCAGTGCAGTTGTAGGTCAAGCGGAGGTGGTGTGTGTGTGTGTGTGTGTGTGTGTGTGTGTGTGTGTATTGGGAGCAGGAGGCAGGAGGTACTTATTCTGACGAAGCTCTGCCATCTTCAGTGCTAGCTTTCCAAGGTCACCTTGAATGTCAACATTCAGGTAGCAGAGGAGTACCAAACATGAAGTCTTGTGACTGGGAATCTTAAGTTGATTAACATCACTTGAGTGCACTTTCCTTCAGCTAAGGGTTTAATTACCTAGCTGCATCTAACTGCAAAAGTGGGTTCAAAATATAGTTTTTGGGGGCACCTGTGTGGTTCAGTCAGTTAAGTGTCCGACTTTGGCTCAGGTCATGATTTCACAGCTCGAGCCCTGTGTCAGGCTCTGTGCTGACAGCTCAAAGCCTGGAGACTGCTTCAGATTTTGCATCTCCCTCTCCCTCTGCCCCTCCCCCGCTCATGCTCTGTCTCTCTCTCTTTCAAAAATAAATAAATATTAAAAAAAAAAAGAAATATAGCCTTTTGCTGGGCAGTCCCTTCTCAGTGGCACCTGTACACAATGGAAACAAAGCACAAATATTTGGTATATAGAGAGCTCTGTTGATACAAATGGAAATCTTAAAATTTATGATTCCTGTTCCTGATACATAGGAGGTAATCTTTTCATGAAAATTTAGTGCAGTGTTTCCCAGCATTGATTCCTAGTTAATCTAATTCTGTGAGGTGTTCTTTCTTTTAAAATTTATTTTTAATGTTTTTATTTATTTTTTTGTGACAGACAGAGCATGAGCAGGGGAGGGGCAGAGAGAGAGGGAGACACAGAATCCAAAGCAGGCTCCAGGCTCTGAGCTGTCAGCACAAAGCCTGACATGGGGCTGGAACTCACAGACTGTGAGATCATGGCCTGAGCTGAAGTCGGATGCTTAACCGACTGAGCCACCCAGGCACCCCATGTGAGGTGTTCTTAAAACAAAAATAAACAAGACAAAAGTTTTGTCACCTGGGTGCCTCAGTAGGCTGAGTGTCTGACTATTGGTTTCAGCTCAGGTCTTGATCTCAGGGTCATGGGTTTGAGTCCTGCATTGGGCATGAAGCCTACTTAAAAAAAAGAAAAGAAAGTTTAGGAAACACAGCATGTCATATTTTTCTCTTAGAAAACCATGACATGCTGGGGTGTCTGGTGGCTCAGTCCGTTAAGCGTCCAACTTAGGCTCAGCTCATGATCTTGCAATTCATGCGTTTGAGCCCACGTTGGGCTCTGTACTGACAGCTCAGAGCCTGGAGCCTGCTTTGGATTCTGTGTCTCCCTCTCTCGGCCCCTTTCCCACTCATGCTCTGTCTCTCTCTGTCTCTCAAAAAATGAATAAACATTAAAAAAAATTTAAAAAAAAGAAAGAAAACCATGACATGCTTTAGCATCCTAAGGGGTATGAAAAGTTGTAAAGAAACTTTTAATTTAATTCAGTATTTTTTGCACTTATTACCATAGAACCTTTGTTTTAGCAACATGTATTGCTATCCTGCAGATCTAGGGTCATCATTAACTGTCAGTGATTGTCTTCTGCTCTGACATAGTTGAGAAGCTATTGACACAGGTGGGTTGTTTCCCTCACACCAGATGACCTAGACTATTACTGGTTTGAATTTGTCTGTCTTTTTTCTTCTCTTTTCTTTTTAAAATTTGTGTTTGTATTTCTTCCACTTCCCTCTTATTTTGGGTTATTAGGCTCTCCCTTTTACATAGCTAGTGATTTTCCTCTTAGTGTTTCTCCCACCCTGGCCCTCTCCTTGGATTCTTCTAATCTTCTTTGGGCTGAGTCATCAAGCTTGCCTGAATATATTAAAAATAAACTTCTATCAACATACAATTTATTGCAATAGAAAATAATATACAACAAGTATACAATATGATAAATATCATTATGATGGCAACCATATTAGAATATCTACATGTATCAAAGGAACAGGATGTACACCTTAAATTTATGCAATGTTACATGTCAAATATATCCAGCTTAAGAAACAAACTTCTAAGAGAGTCTTGCAGTGATTGGTTATGTATTTCTTTTGGGTAAGTTACTAGGCTTAAGTCGATATATTTTGCAAAATCTATTTTATTGTTCTGATGTTTCCTCCTTACTTCCTGTTTCTTGCTTCTCTTCTAGAAAGAAGAGTTCTGAGAAGCTGAAGCAAGTAATACTCTTCTCACATGGTCAATAGACCCAGTTTCTTCCCAGTAACACAGGGGTACTCAAGACAGAAGTCAACCAACCTCACCTCCAACAGGTCTTACCGTTGATTCCTCCATAATTCCAACTCCCAAATAGGGAACGCTTGTAGATATTAATTGTATTTTAACATGGTGACTCTTTTAATTCATCTCAGATTACTTAAAAGAATGGATTTGGAAAATACACGGTCACTCTTTCATGTGTTCTTCTTCATCTTTCCCTGGTGTGTCTAGAGGTGTGAGGTGAGAAAATAAAATATTTTGTGGGTGACAGACTTGTAGTTCTGTGCTTCATTGTAATCTAGCCTACATTTTCTATCCAACACAGGGTCAAAAAAACAAGCTTAGGGAAAAGAAGGAATGAGCTGTGTTCGTTTTAGGTATTTAATAGTTCTTTGTTGGTTTGCATGCTGAAGGATGTCTGACTACTGTTATATATTTATAAAGAAAATTTCTTAAGAGTTGCAGAGACTATTTGATCCCAGTACGTGGGGAAGCCTGCTGGTTCTCGCTGCTTCTGAGGAGGAGTGTATATTTTAGCTTCTTACACACTGCACTGTCTATGATTTAAGAGTTTCAGATGACAGGAAGAGAAAGAAAAACTTGTGTTCTTTTCTATCAGGTATTCTTAGAAATGCCGATTCATTTTTCTGAAGTATATATAGCACAAGTTAACGAGAAAATGAGTCACTTCCAGCCCTGCGTGGGAACCGTGACACTAGTAACACAGCTTACTTACTGTAGCTTGAAAGCAACATCCTCTGAGTTTTTTTAGGTTACAGTTGGATTACCAACCTGAGAGAACAAACCTATGAAGAGGGCTTACACCTCAGCCCAGTTTAGGGCTGCTGGCAAATAATTGGACACATGTTTAATAACAATATGTGTGAGTGTTATTGTGCTGAATGGTAATTAGGTAGAAATGGTACTTAGTCCATATAGAGGCCTGTTTTGTCACGGTCAAACCATGCATTTCTAGAACTCTGGCGGGTGTCACATCCTTCAACCCCTGTGGAAGAGAACCAGAACTGGACACTCGTTCAACACTGAAGATAAAATTTTATTTGAACCCCCACCCCACCCCCACCAAACTATTGCAATAGGGATAAAGAGACTCAGTATAGAACTGAGCTCAGTACTGGGTACAGCATGGGCAAGTGGGGCTTTATAGCCAAGGAGCAGGGTGGGGGCAGAGGTCAGGATGGAAAATCACTAGGAGGAAACCTCAGGGGTGAGGAGGCATTCTGGCTAGACCAACTTGGTAAGATTCTTGCTGAAAGCAGGCCAGGATGATTAGATACTGAGGATAGGGGATAAAGAATTTGACCAGATATTGGGGGGTAATCTTACTAAATGGATCTAGCAGGATTTTTGCTAAAACTCGTGATACACAGATAGACACATAAGCCCAATGGTTGGAGCCTAGCTGAGATGAAAGTCTGAGGAGCCTGACCAAATTTGGTCAAGAAGATCATCTTTGTCACCCCTATATCCTATCATTTTTCCCGTCTCAGTTCTCTTCTCTCCAAGCCACTTAACCTGCACCTGCTGCCAGTCCCCAGTCTCTGCCCCAATCCAACTGCAAGCAGAAGGAATCTCAAGGATGGCAGACTGATTTCAGAGATGCCTGCTCTTGGTGGGCAGGGGCTACCAGCAGCTCAGAGTGAACAGTCTGGGTCTGGGCTGGGTAGGACAGAACACTCTGGGACAGGAAAAGAACCTGCAGCTAGCTTGCCTTGGGACAGGACGTGATTTATGAAGCCTAAGATTTGTATCATTTATGAAAATATATGACCATGGGAACAGCTTGCTAGGGCTTTGGAAGAGGTCTGTGCAAAGGAGAGCTAAAACTTAGCTTCCTGGTGAATCTCCCACTGACCAAGCCACAAGCATTCTCTGATCCAGCACTCCAGATCTCAATGGCCCATTTGTTCTCGCCACCACTCCAACTTTGTTTTTGTTTTTTTAATTTTTTTAAACATTTATTTATTATTGAGAGAGAGAGAGAGACAGAGCGTGAGCGGGGGAGGGGCAGAGAGAGAGGGAGACACAGAATCCAAAGCAGGCTCCAGGCTCTGAGCTGTCAGCACAGAGCCCAATGTGGGGCTCGAACCCACGGACCGCGAGATCATGACCTGAGCCAAAGTCGGATGCTCAACCGACTGAGCCACCCAGGCGCCCCCCAACTTTGTTTTTTTAACAATAAAATTTTTATTTTTAAAAATTAATTTATTTTTATATTCAGTATAATTAATTTACAGTGTTATATTAATTTCAGGCATACAAAATAGTGATTCAACAATTCTATACATCACTCAGTGCTCATCACAATAAGTGTACCTTAATCCCCTTCACCTATTGCACACCACCCCCCCCCACCCCGTACTTCCCCTATGGCAACCACCAGTTTGCTTTCTGTATGTAAGAGTCTGTTTTTTTGTGTGGTGTCTCTTTTTTTCTTTTGTTCATTTGTTTTGTTTCTTGAATTCTACATATGAGTGAAATCATATGGTGTTTGTGACCACTCCAATTTTTCAATATTTTTCCCTTTATGGCTAGTGCTTCTTGTGTCCTACTTAAGAAATTTTTGCTTATCAAGATGAGATCTTTTTGTATTTTCTTGTAAAAGCTAAATTGTTTGACACTTAGATCTATACCCCATCTGGAATTGAACTTTTTGTGTTGTGTGATAGATACAACATAGCAGTAGATTGTAGTAGAGATTCATTTTTTTCCCACACAAATATCCAGTTGACCCAGCACCATTTTTTAAAAGAATGAAATATCCTTTCTGCACTGCAGTACATAATCATCTTTATTTTATTAGGTAACCTAAGTTTCTGTATTCTATTCTTCTTCCATCAGTCTATTTGCCTCTACTTACACCAATAATACATGATTTTAATTACTAGAACTTTAAAAATAAGTCTTGATAGGGGAGCCTGTGTACCTCAGTTGGCTGAGCATCCAACTCTTGATTTCAGCTCAGGTCATGATTTCAGGTTGTGGGATCAAGCCCTAGGTCGGGCTCCATGTTGGGTGTGGAGATGACTGAGGATTCTCTTTCTCTCTCTCTTCCCTTCTGCACCTTTCCCGCTCATATGCGTGCACATGCACACTCTCTTTCTCTCAAAAATTAAAATTCTAAAAAAAAAAAGGCATAGTCTTGATATTTGTTAGTATAAGTCCTCTAGCTTTTGTTCTTCTTTTTCAAGATTATCGTGGTATTCTCAGTTTTTTACATTTCCTTATCAATTTTAGAATCAGCTTGTCAATTTACACACACACACACACACACACACACACACAGTCCCTACAGGAATTAAGATTGGGATTCTCTTAAACATACAGATCAATTTTGGGGAGAGATAGCATAGTCACAATTTTAATTCATAATTGAATTGAATTCAATTTAATATCTCATATTTCAATGAGGTATCTTACCATTGACTTAGATCTTTTAAAATTTCTCTCAATAATCTTTTTTAATTTTCAGTCGTATATATCTTATACATCTTTAGATGTGTTCCAAATATTTGATATATATTTGGTGCTACTGTAAAAAATTGTATGTTTTAATAATATTTTTCCTCTTTTTGATGATATGTAGAAATACAATTATTATATATTAACTTTTAAAGGTGTAACTTTGTTAAATTAATGTATTGTTTCTAATAGTTTGTAGATTCTTTTGGATTTTATATGTGCACACTCATGTCATCTAACAATAATGTATTTCTCTTTTTACAAAACTTTTGCCTTTTATTTATTTATTTTTGTATTTTACTGGCTAGGACCTCAAGAAAAGTGTTGAATCACCTTTTTTTCATTCCCACCTAGAGGAGGAAAGCTTGCAACAATATTGTTTAAATTTATGTTTGATGTAGGATTTTTGTAGATTTTTTAAAATCAAATTAGAGAAAGTTTATTTTATTCCTAGTTTGTTAACATTTTCATCCCATACAGGCATTGATAGGGGAGGAATTTATCAAATTCCTTTTCCACATCTATCAAGATGATTATAGTTTGTTTGTTTTAATCTGTAAATACTATGAACTGCATTGATTGATTTTAAAGTGTTGAACAACACTGGCATTCTGGGAATAAACTCTACTTGTTTGTGATATGGTACCTTTTTATGTATCATTGGATTCTCTTAGCTAATATTTTCTTTAGACTTTTTGGGTCTATGTTCACTAGAATAAGTGGTTTGTAAATTCTGTCAGATTATAGAATCAAGTTATGCTGGTCTCATAAAAATTCCCTTTCTATTTTCTAGAAGCTGGTGCAGAATTTTTGTTAAATTGCTTGGAAGAATTCACAGGTAAATCCATCTATACCTACCTAAATACCCTAGGTATTTAGAAATTTAGTTAAGATTTTCCAGTTCTTCTGTCAGTTTTGGCAACATGTTCTTAAAGGATTTGTCTGCATGTCAAAATTGTCAAATTAATTGGCATCAAGTGTTTCATAATATATATAATGTGTTTTTAATGCCTTTTGTCATCCATTGAGTCTGTAATGACATCCTCTTTTTCATTCTTGATTTTAGTAATTTGTATTTTCACTCTTTTCCCCCCCTCAGTTTGCTAGAGGTTCATTTACTTTATTAGTCTTCCAAAGAACTAATTTTGCTTGCTGATTTTCTCTATTGCACATTTGTTTCTATTTCATTGATTTCTTATCATTATTATTTTATTTCCTACTTTCTCATTTGTTTACATTTGATCAGCTTTTTGGGAAAGAAGCATAGAACACTGACTTTTAGACTTCTTTTCTAACACATGTATGAAATATGTGTTAAATATGGCAATATATCTCCCTCTACCACTGCTTTAGTTATATTGCACAAGTTTTGCTATGTTCAGAATGTCATAAAAGTTATTATTTAGTTAAAACATTTTCTAATTTTGGGGATTCTAATTTGTGGGATTTCTTGTTTGCCCTTATTTAGAAGTGCATGGTTTGCTTTCCGAGCAGCTAAGATCATCTAGTTCATTTTGTTGTTAATTTTTATCATAATTTCATGTTAGAGAATAAACTCTTCATGATTCCAAGCCTTTGAAATTTGTTGAGGTTTCTTTGTGATCAATTTTTGCTCTATGTGCACTTGGAAAGAATGTGTATTCTGTCATCACTGGATGTGGTGTTCTACATATGGCAATTATGTCAACATTTTTAAAGGTGTTGTTTAGATCTTTTATATCCTTATTGACTTTTGTCTTAAAAAAACTATATAGCCATTTAGACAGGTATTTTAAAGTCTCTCTTTCAGTTCTGTTGATTTCTACTTTATGTATTTTGAAGCTATGTTGTTGAGTGCATACAGACTTAGAATTACGATGTCCTTCTGGTGGACTGACCCTTCATTATAAAATATCCCTCTATAACCATAGAATTGCTTCTTGCCATCATGTCTAAGTTGTCTGAAAAGTTCTCACATGCCTACTGTACAGGGGAAAAAAGACTGGATGATATAAAAAATATGTTAAAACTGGATTACTTTGAGAGTTCTCTAACTGTAGATGATTATTTTCTTCTTTTACCATATTTATATATTTCCATTTCTTACGGTGAGCAAGGTAATTTTTATAATTATAAAAAAGATGGAAGTTACTTTAGGAAACACAGCAGACAGTAGCTTCAAGTTTCTACTGTACATAAACAATTAATTACCCTTGGGGCTGTTTGGGCAAGAGCACATACAGCAGGAACTCCTTGGTCTAAATCTCAGCAATTGCAGTTCTGCTCCTTCCAGGGAAAACCCTCTCTATGTTTATCTCATCTAGATGCTTGTATTTGAAACTCTGACAGATATGAAGGGTGCGTGCTTGCACATACATACACCTCTTCCTGAAACTTTTAGCTTTTAGGCTTTTGGAGATGTTTAGGAAAGCTGACAATAGTATTTAAAATGTCATTAATAGATATTATGACTTTTCTTTATTAATGGGTATTCTGGCATTATTTGTATTATCTTTGGGAACCAATCCAAACAAACAAAAATTCCCAAACAGAACTCTCAATTATCCCATGCTTGAGAGAATATGGAATGAAAACTGATAATTGAAATATACAAATAATCTCATAATTTATGTAATAGTTGTAACATGTTTCCCCCACTTAGCATTTACCAGAATTGCCATTTTCCAAAGGGGAAAAATCTTAATAGTAGTTAATATTTATTGAGCACTTAAATTCTGTGCCAGTCACAGTTGTAAGCTCCCAGTTAATCTTCACAAAACCCTATGTTATAGATAATATTTTTTTGTCCCCATTTTACAGATGGGGAAACTGAGGTACAGAGGATAAGTAACTTGCCCATAGTTAATACGTAGTCAGTGACAGAGCCAGAAGTTGAACTCAAGGATTCTTGGGCAATCCTCTTTAATACCATACATTATACCACAGCAGAATAATAGGAGGAAAATTAGAGTTTGAGAGTTGGAAATTTAGATTTTAGACTGGGTGTTCTGGGGAAGGAGACATGGCCTGAGACTCAAGTAAGGACTTCAGTCTGTGGCAGGAATCCCTAAGTGGCTATAGGTGAGTCAGAGAAGGGCTAATGTGTCTGAGAGGAGCCCCAGAATGTTTTGGTCTGTTCCAGGAGACAGTCAGGGTGATGGGGCAGATTGGTAATGTCATTACTGCCCAATGAGGAGACATCAGGTTGTCTCGGAAACCACTACACTTCAGGGATCCAGCTTTGCTGCCTTCTAAGGGACACTGAGGCTCCACCCTTCTCCCCAACCTGTGGCTCTCCAGCTCGTGGCAGATTCTTTGACTTCTAGCTGGAATCTGCAAGGTATGAATTAGGTAAAAATTCCCTTAATCTCCCATCACCCTTCTTCCTTTCCAATCTCCTTCCTCCTCTCCAATCCAAACATCTAATCATTATCATCATCGCCACCACGACCACAATCATCAACACCCTAATATTTATTATGCCTTTGCTATACACCTGGTAAGAACCTCTAATGCATGATCTCATTTAGCTCTCACAAACACCTTGAATGGAAGATACTACTGTTATCATTTGCACTGGACTGAGGAGGGCATTGAGGCTTAGAATGGTCAGCAGTTTGTTCAAGATCAATTTGCTCAAGAGCTAGTAAGTGGCAGAGCCAGGTTTTAAACCCAGACCTGTCTGACCTAAACCCAGACCTGTCTGACCCAAAGCCCAAGTTCTTCATCTGCCATGTATTGTCAAAAGAATTAGTCTAGAGTTTTGGAGTTCAAGGCAAGAGCTGGAAGGCAGAAGACATGTGCTAAGTCTGAAGTCCTTTCTCACCACTACATTAGTGGCTGCTTCCCCATAAGGCAGTTTGGCTACACTGGAAATTTAGAGAGCTTTCCTACTGCAAATCTCAGCTTCCATCACTTTAGTACTATAGTTTCAGTTTGTGTCTCTGTCCCTTTTGATATGTCTTAAGCTCCTTGAAAGAAAGACCTACTTTTTTTCATCTCTATTATCTAGCAGAAGATCTGGCATCCAGTAGTAGTCAGTAAAATTTTGTTATAAGAAGGCATTGTGGGAGCTCACAAGTGTTGAAATCAGAACATCTGGCTTTGATACTAAATCTTGCTGCCTGCAGGCTTTGCGATACTGGGCAAAGCATGTAACCTCTCTGAGGGTCTATGCCCTGTTTCTGGACTATAGGTAATTATGTCTTTATAGAGTTAGAAGATCTAAATGACCACACGCATGTGAAGCCCCTTTGAAATTTGTAAAACTCACTACCTAAATGTGAGGTATATTGTGAGTATCTCTACTGTTTCTGCTGTTAGCTGCTGACACTGTGCCTTCTGGGCCTGACTCGGCCTTGTAGCACCTGGGCTGGTTGACCGTTGCCTAAGCTTATTTGTCTCCCCAGCATCCAGCAGTGTTTCTTCAAGGTAGACGGTGCCACTGATCAGTATTGCCCATGTCGAAAAGATAATCTGCTTCATTTAGAGTTGACTGTAACAAAACTGATGGATTTGAGGTTTATATTCTTTCATGTCTTCTGCCCACGTTTGCTCCAGGTCCTAAGGAAATGTTAAATGAGCATAAATCTGGGTAACTATTAGGAAGAGGAAGGAAAGGAAGGGTCTACACAGCTGAGGTTGTGGGTAATTGGCTCCCTAGCTATTGAAGGTTAAGTATGGTGACTCATCAAAGCACAATGTTCTTCCTAAGAGTTTTTATCATTCACATTTAACCTGGTTTGCTCAATGCAGCAGAGAACATAAAAACCTCAGGAAGCTGACATCTTAAAAAGCTTTTAGAAAATAATGAATCAGATTTAAGAATCTCTTCAAATTTAACATTCACTTCAAATTCAACATTCTCTTGCTTTTATTTTTTATTATTATAAAATTTCTTCATTTGAGAGAAAAATCTCTCCTTTTTTATTCCTTATATACTTTGCCTTCAATCATAACAAATTCTCTTAAGATTTTCTGAAGCCTTTAAATACCTACTACCCACAAAGGCAGATATGATTTCCAGCTGTTTTCTTTTCTTCTTCTTCTTTTTTTGAAAAGATTTATTCATTCAAGTTCAAGGTGACAATTTTACCAAAAGGGTTTTAGCCATACAAAGCTAACAAGGACATATTTCATATAAAGTCAACATTTTCTTTGAGCCAACCATATAAAGCACTATACTAATAATTAGAATCAGTAAATTGTATATAGGAAAAAAATGTATTAAGAACTTTAAAAAGTTCTCTAGACCCAGGATTTCCATTTCCAATAAACAATCTTGAGAAAATAAAGAGAGAGATGGCATTTCTTGTAATAGTGAAAAATTGAGAAAAACTCAAAGGTCCAACTTTAGGATGATGGTTAAGCAAATTATTACTTCTTGAATAATATGCAGGCATTAAAGATGGTAATTTCAAAAAAAATTAACTACATGGAAAAATGCTGGCTAACATAATATTCAGTGAAAACCCAGGTACACATATTTTAATATCACAGGCATCCCACTTAGAGAATATATACATATTTATATAAAAGAGAAACCTATGAATATATTAACTGAGGTTACCTATGGGTGATGGAAATATCTGTAAGATTCATTTTTATTTTAATTCTTTTGAATTTTCCAAAGGTTCTTCAACAGAAACATTCAAATTGCATAATCAGAAAAAGGATTACTTTATTTTTTATTTTATTTTATTT
The DNA here is from genome assembly GCF_018350215.1 of Panthera leo. Classification (NCBI taxonomy): domain Eukaryota; kingdom Metazoa; phylum Chordata; class Mammalia; order Carnivora; family Felidae; genus Panthera; species Panthera leo. Next base: position 22,273,810 of record NC_056679.1, read on the forward strand.
TAATTTTTTTAATGTTTATTCATTTTTTGGGAGAGAGAGAGACAGAGCACGAGTGGGAGAGGGACAGAGAGAGAGGGAGACACAGAATCTGAAGCAGGCTTCAGGTTCTGAGCTGTCAGCACAGAGCCCAGCGTGGGGCTCAAACCCATGAACTGGAAATCATGACCTGAATCCAAGTTGGATACTTAACTGATCCACCCAGGTTCCCCAGAAAAAGTATTATTTTAAATATGCCTAACACAACATTTACAGTTATTACTCTGCCAAATTTTTACATGATGATAAAACATTATATTTCTAATGACTTCAAAGAACAAAAATAAAGGAGGTGGGCAGCAGAGGTCAATAGTATTTAACCTGCCCTGGACCCCTTCCTACACATGTTTACTGTCTTAATTTGGAGGTCCATTTGACCGGGCAGACAACAGAACTTTCTGGAAGGGTTTCTGAAATCCTTCACACTAGTAAAGGATTTTGGTATTCTCCTTCACTGGATCTTGCCTGATCACAAATAGAACAGGCTGGGGTTGTGGGTGGTGAGGGCAGAAAGGACTGGTGACCTCGTTTAGTGCAAAGTTTAGTGTGGTTATGGTTATGGGTGGGTCATGGGTTTTGATCCCAGCCGGGTCTATTGCTACCTCTCTCATGTGGATTAACTGACATTACCTAGGTTAGCATGACACCTGGCCCCAGAGTTAGCACTCAGTAAAAGTTGGCTCTTACTGAACTTCAAAAGAAATAGAACATTTTCATCAACTCTCCAGGCATGAGTTAGAACAATCTCAGCAGGTGTAGTCACCTGGCTGCCCTCTTGGTAGGAAGGAAGCAATTAACAGGCCCAGGCTTGTGTTTTGTTGTTGTTAGGGGTGGGGAGGAGTGGAGGATTCAAAAAGCCCCCAAAGGGACTGTGTCAGGGAAACACAGAGTTGGAGGCAGCAGATCAAGTTTGAAAGAGAGGGCTTAATTTTGGAGGGGTAGTTTGGGGACAGAAGTGGAGTGACCTGGGTAACAACAGTCTTCAGCTGGCTGACTGGGGAGTGTGAGGGCTGCTGCTCCTGGACCTCCGGGACACCTCAGCCCAAAGGACAAGGAAAGGAGGCCACCACGGCTCCTGTCACTGTCACCTCCTCTCCAGCAGAGTGGTCAAATGCCTCCTTCCCCTGAACCTGAAACCCAGGGAAGATGAAGAATAGATAGTTCTGGCAACACTGCTGAACCGCTTAATCTGACGAACAATCAGTACCCACCTCCCCCACCAGTCATGTGGTGGTGGGTGGGGGCAGTGTCAGGGGCAACCGGTGGAAAGCGAGACTTCTCCCTTTTTCTGACTCCTCCATTGTTGGCTGCCAAGAATGACAGAAACTATTGCATAGGTTCAAACTGGTGCTCACATGTACTCAGGGGAAAGGAGGCAGGGAGAAGTGCCCAGGACGGCAGAAAAATCAAGAATTTGACATTTTGCTTAGAAAGAAATTAGTGCCGTGAATGGTTTGTAGGAGAGAATCCTTGTCCTGTCTGATGGGGAAATTTGAATTAAAAAGAAAAGCAAGGTGCTTGGGTGTTATAAGATTGGTGAGTGATTCTTAGAGAAGCACAGAAAGAATTTCCCTTTCAAAGGGATGGTTCCAGGGATGGTTCCCCTGGTTCTCAGCACACTTGATGGCAAAATGAGGCTAAAATCAGTTCCCATCCTCTGCCACCTGACTGGCAGCTCAACCTCAGAGGAGAAAGTTGGTCTGCTTAAAGGCACCATTTGACTTGGCCCATGTGGGGTGGGACAGCCTGGGTTGACTTTAAATAGCCTCTCCTCCATCTGCCAGGCACCAATTCTCCTTCTCCAATCTGCATTTAGATGTAGTATCTTTCTACTTCTGGTAAATATGGATTGTTTCTCTCAGTAAGAATCCAACATCATGGGCCAGGATAATCACCCAGGAAAAGTCAGGCCTCTGAGGGAAGTGGTGGATAGATGGTAGAGGAAGTTGCCTTTACTTAGAGAAAATCTCTCCCTTTTGTGGTCTGTAAATTTTGGAACAGTCATGGTCTCCCAGCTCTTGCCTCCTGGCTGTCCTACTGGCCTTTCCTTTCATCTAGAACTCTCTCTTCAGGTTGTAATAAAATACTGTGCATTTGAGAAAAAAATTTATCCTACTGGAGACTAAATTCTTTGGGCCATAAAGGCCTTTTTTAGCTTTAGCGTCCTCTATTAAAATGCAAACATTTAAGGAAAGAGTAAAATCTGCAGCGTTTTCTAGCTAATACCTTACCACCATCGCTTACTATCACTTTAGCAAACATTTACTGGATCCTTACAATCTACTTATTTATTTGCTTATTCATTTTTTCATTTGTCTGTTTAAAGTTGGGTTTCTTGAAGTATACTTTCCATATAGTCAAATTTATGCTTTTCAGTGTATAGGTCCTGCTTTTGGTAAAAACATAGCAGTCATGTAACCTCACCATCAAGCTATAGAACATTTTTATCACCCCTGAAAGTTCATATGGTCTCTTACCCTCCAACCCCAGGCCCTGGCAACAATGGACTTATTTTCTGTCCCTATAGTTTTGCCTTTTCCAGCCCCTATTATTTATAAAAATAAAGCACCCTCTCCTCAAAAAATGAACCCGAGCTGTATTCAGTTCTGTTCACAATTTAGTTTATTAATCATTTCCCTTGAGGAGGGTGTGTATAACCTTTCAGACTCATTTCCAGTCTCGGCAGCCAGCCAAGCACTTGATAATTGGGAAGCCATTGAATGTGAGCTGGGAAAAGAGGAAAGAGAACCAGACAAGATGGCCATTTAGGTGGGCGGGGCCACTGCTTTAAGAAGCACTTACCTGGCTGCAAGCCAGAAGGTGGGCAAGTCCTAGAATACCTTTCACCAGGGCTCTTCTTGATTGCCTGCTCCTCTAAAAAGTAAATCCAGGTCAGAGGCAAACTATAAAACTTTGTGAGGATGGTTCCCTGATTTTTGATCTCTACCTTTCCCTTTCCTCACTCAGGGTTATCTGCTTTGGGTGACTGGTTGTGAAAGGTAAAGGACAGACGAGACTGGAATTACTCCCACGTTTCTGGCTTCAGCCACTGAGTAGGTGATGCTGCCAGTAATAAGGTAGGAAAATGAGGGGAAATAATATTTCTTGCACTTCTATGTGTCAGGTACTCATGATTTCATTTAGTCATCTCAGTAATCAAATGAGCTTCTAAGGCAGAGACCCCTGCCCTAAGCCCGCTAGAAGTCCTGTTCCCCAGCATCCAGTTATGACTGTGAGTTTACCCTTCGCATCTTCCTAACTCCCCCTCCCTTTCCTTTGCATTGGTCTGCCTTAATTCAATGCCATCATCTCTGGCCTGCATGTTTGCAATTGTCAATTAGGATTCTCTCCACTCCAGTCTGGTTCTAATTTAGCCCCTCATGGCTACCAAAGTTATTTTTCTCAAATGCAAATTGGGTCATACTTGTCCCCTGCTTAAATTCCCTCTGTGACTTTCCATCTTCCTCAGCACAAAAGTGCAACTGTAGCTCCTGGAAAACAACGCAAGCTCCTCTCCCAACCTCCTCTGTTGTGCCCAGAAATCTGCTGGTGGCCCCAGGTGACCACATTAGTTCATGCTAATCCTCTCCCCCTCACCCTCTCCTAGCCATGCCCTGGGATGCACAGCATCTCTTACTCTGGATGCAGCTCCAACATTACTCTCCCTGAGAAGTCTCTCTTGTTCCCTCACCAAACACAACCTTGACTTCTTTCCTTGTTCTTTACTGTATCCTGACAACATTCTCTCACAGCCCCTTCCAGAGTTCATTGCACTCATATACTTACACCTCTGGCTGGTGAGCACTCTCTCCTTTGCCCTTCTGCAATGCAATTCTTAGTAGATGAAAAAGTCCTATTTTAAATTCTTGTTTTCCACAACATGACTAACTCAAAGAGTTGAAATTTGAACCTAGAAAGTTGGCTGATACTCAAACCCAGGCTATTTCTCCTGCATAAGTTGTAGAAGCACATTTGGGAAGAAAGAAGATTTTATTTCGGGATGTGTTGTGTTTGAGATTCTTGTGGTCGTTGAGGTGACTGTGTATAGTAGGCTATTGGAAAGTAGAGTATGGAGCTTAGGAAGAAGTTTTAGTTTGGATTTTTAGTAACTAATTCTGTTTGCTAGGCTCTAACCACTCTCACTTTTGGACACTTCCCTCCATGTCATGTCAAAATATTTTGTATGCAATATATTAAATAGATAATCCTATGAGTTAAATTGCAGATAGCTATTGGCATGATTAGCAGGCAGTCGATCATTTTCTTTTTCAGTTTTCCTTTCTTTCTTATTCTTTTTCTTCCTCCTTTCCTTTCATTCCCAAATATTTCTTTGACCTTTAAAAAGACAGGGAATTTTTAATATCCCTTTGGTGCTTGTTGGGTAGAATAGCCTACATGTAAGTGGCAATTGAAGCCCTGACCCCAGAGGACCAAGGGATGCCTGGAGGTGGGGAGATTAAACCCTCCAATAACCTACGTCTGCCCCCCACAAGCCACCCTAAATAAAGAGAAACTGCAAATAAAAGTAACTAGCTTATTCTGTAAACTCCATTTCAAGACAAATTTCCTAGCTCTCCCTGTGTAGAAATTCTGAGTTTGGATAAGCAATATTACTTTGTCAAATGAGAAGATGGCTGAGAAAACCCAATAGAACACTAACATATTAAGTGCCCAGCAAAGGAACAGAGTCTGGGGGGAGGGCCCAGACGGGAGGCTAGGGATAGAGGTGTACCATATAGTAGAGGGTAAGGGTTTCTAAAAGGGAAGCAGTTAATGGTCAGAAGGGTTCAGTGAAATGTTAAATAGTCCATTGAAATAGTCAATTCAGGAGCCATTGTTGGCAAAGCCAGTTAATGTTTTAAGCTAATGTTTTAAGCTAAGTGAGAGGGAGTTAAGAGAGCTGAGCAAGTGTAGACAATGCTTTAAAGACACTAGACTATTAGGGGAGGGAAGGAGAGAGGGCACAGCTAGATGCAACTCGAGTCTGTTTAGTTTTACAATTAGGAAGCCAATAGATGCTAAGGAGTCTGAAGGGAAAGAGTCAGTGGAAAACATGGGCTGTTGTCCATACACCAGGCTAAAGTTAATTCCTTTACTTCCATTCAATCCTCTTATTCTGTCACCTCAAGGACATTGCTCCAGGATTTTCTCTTTCTCTCTTACCTGATGAAATTTTCCTTTCTACCTGGTCTTTTCTGTCAGCACACAAACCCACTAAGATTTCTCTCATCTTTAAAATTTTTTTTAACATTTATTTATTTTTGAGAGACAGAGAGAGACAGAGCATGAGCGGGGGAGGGGCAGAGAGAGAGAGAAGGAGACACAGAATCCGAAGCAGGCTGCAGGCCCTGAGCAAGCTGTCAGCACAGAGCCTGATGTGGGGCTTGAACCCACAAACTGTGAGATCATGACCTGAGCTGAAGTCGGACGCTCAACCGACTGAGCCACCCAGGCACCCAGATTTCTCTCATCTTTAAAACAAACAAATTACCAACCAAATAAAATATTTTGAACTCATTTTCCCCTTTCAAGCCATTGCCTGGTTTTCCCCTTCCATTATCAACAAAACGCTTTGAAAGAGGTTTCTGTATTAGTTGTCTCTAATTTCTTATCTCTCATTCTCTCCTAGATTAGTTCGTGTGAGTGGTGGTGGAACAGAGGTGTATGCCTGTCACTCTGTTGAAAATTTCCCATCAAAGTTCTCAAAGACCTTAGGTGGCTAAATTCAATGGTCAACGAACAGTCTTCATTTTCTGTGACCTAAATGCAGCATTTGGTAGATGTGATCACTCCTGTCTCTTGACATACTCTCCTCACTTGACATCCAGGCATCAATTATCTTATTTTTTTTTATTTATACCTTGCACCCATGGTGATTTTCACCCTAGTCTCATGACCTGGACCTCTCCCCAGAACTACAGACTGTATGACTGTATATCCAACTACATATTCAACATCTCCACCTGGATGTCTAGTTAGCATTCAAAACCAAGCTTCACACCTGTCAGAGTGGCTTAAGTTAATAACTCAGGAAACAACAGATGTTGGTGAGGATGTGGGGAAAGGGGAACCCGTTTACACTGTTGGTGGGAATGCAAACTGGAGCAGCCACTCTGGAAAACAGTATGGAAGTTTCTTAAAAAATTAAAAATAGAACTACCCTATGACCCAGCAATTGCACCACAAGATATTTATCCAAAGGATACAAAAATGATGATTTGAAGGGGCACATGAACCCTGATGTTTATAGCAGCACTATCAACAATAGCCAGATTATGGAAAGAGCCCAAATGCCCGTTGACTGATGAATGGATAAAGAAGATGTGGTATACATGTACAATGGAATACTACCTGGTGATGAAAAAGAATAAAATCTTGCCATTTGCAATGGTGTGGATGGAACTAGAGGGTATTATGCTAAGCCGACAAAGTCAGTCAGAGAAAGACAAACATCAGATGATTTCCCTCATATGTGGAATTTAAGAAACACAGCAGATGAACTTAGGGGAAGGAAGGAAAAATAAGATAAAAATACAGAGGGAACAAACCATAAGAGACTCTTAAATTCAGAGAACAAAGTGAGGGTTGCTGGAGGGGAGGTTGGTAGGGAGATGGGTTAAAAGGGTGATGGGCATTAAGGAGGGCACTTTTGGGGAAGAACACTGGGTGTCCTATGTAAGACATGAACCACTGGGTTCTACTACTGAAACCAAGAATACATTGTGTGTTAACTAACTTGAATTTAAATAAAAATAAAATAAAATGAACTTAAAAACCCAAGCTCCTGATATTCTACCCCAGTACTTAACCCTTCCAAAATCTTCCTCATCCCAGCAAGTAACAACTCTGTGCTAACAGTTTCCAAGGCCTAGTACTCCAGAATTATCCTTGATCCTTCTCTTGTTCTCTTACTCTACATCTGATTTCTTAGCAAGTACTGTTGGCTCCACCTTCAAAATATATCCAGGATCTGGTCACTTCCTACCACCTCCGCTGCTAACTCCTTAGGGCCTGCCAGACCACCATCATCTTTCACCTGGATTTGCTACATCAGCCTCCTAACTGGACTCTCTGCTTCTACTCTTATGTCCTTCAGTCTATTCTCAGAACAGCAGCCAGGATGTTGGATGTAATCCAGATCACATCACTCCTCTCGTCAAAATCCCCTAGTGGCCTCCCAGCTCACTCAGAATAAAACCCAGTTGCCATGACCTGTAAGACCTCACTGATCTCCTTTCATTGCCTCCTTGATATACCTTGAGCACCCACATGCTGTTCCAGGCACGTCACACTTCAGGGCCTTTGCACTTGCTTTTTCTGCCTGGAATGCTCTTCCCCTTGTCTCTTTCAAGTTTTTGTTTCAATGCCACCTTCTACAGGTGACACCCAACCATTCTATTTAAAATTGCATCATTTTCTCCTTGATGCATCACTTTTGATTCCGTGCTGTATCTCTCTTGTTGGGGTAAGGATTTTTGTCTGTTTTATCCACCGTGATATCCCCAGTGTCTAGGACAGTTCTTGACACTTAAGATATTGAATGAATGAAGTTGACAATACTGGAGAGCAGAGGGGTTATTGATGGATCGAGTTTCAGAAGGGACTATGTGGAAGGACAAATGCAAAAAATATTAAATTCCTTTTTTTTTTTAAAGCTTATTTATTTATTTTGAGGGAGAGAGAGAAAGCACGTGCGAGCAAGCAGGGGAGGGGCAGAAAGAGAGGGAGGGAAAATCCCAAGCAGGCTTTGTGCTGTCAGCACAGAACCTGATGCTCAATCTCACCAACAGAGATCATGACCTGAGCTGAAATCAGGAGTCAGATGCTTAACTGCCCACCAAAATACTTATTTTAAGAGGCAGGGCAGAGTAGGGAGCCAAGAAAGCTCCTTACACCATTGTTTGCACGTTGACTGAAGGAAATCAGTACCAGTGTGTCCCCTTTCCTATACATTTACATTTTCAAGGCTTTTATCTCTAATTATGGTGGGGGAAGAAAACTTTCTCCTCATGTTAAACAAGGAATTGCCTGTGCTATCAAGAACATTGGTGGATATTTACCCAGGAAGCACAGAGGCCTTTCTTGACCTTGAAATCATCTTGTACCTGAAATAAATACGCCTTACTCTCAAAGACATCATTTCTGAAGCATCAAACAAATTCTATCAGCAGTAACGGTAGTAGTAGCAGTACTGGCTTGCTTGCTTGTGATGCTAGACTCTGGTCCTTCCAAAGATTGGTCCTCCTGTGTCCTCTTCCATCCCTTGGACCCAATACTCATCATATCCTAAGGATCCAGAGCCAGTGTTGCTAAACTCTCTTCCCTGAGGGTGCCTTTCTTCCCCTTCAACATGAAAATCCTGGTGATAATCACAAGTTCCAAATCACAGATTTTCCTAGCCTTACATCCTTCACCCTTAACCTGGGGAGAAGTGGGCAATTACATTAATTGATCAAGGACAAGTGCAAGGGTGGGGGGTGTCAAGGATGGAATAAGAGAAGACCAGGGAGGAGACTGGATACCTAGGGGAATGGGCACGAACACCGAGAAGCTTGGATATAATTTGGGGCAAGGGTAATGGTCACAATGCTGTTTGTCATATTAATTTTGCTCTAAGTTTTATCTAAGGATAACATGAATCCTCTATAAGAAGTAAGTATATATGAAACACATATGATACTTGGTTTCATTATTTTGTACCTCACTCTTCATATTCTTGAATCTACATAGTTTTTGCAACTAGAAAATAAAGAGGGAACATTTGCAGGAAAGCAAAGACAAACATGGTTTTTCATGGTTGTGGTGAATTCATGAAGTTCAAGGGATTTTTAAACCCCTCCTTAATTAATCAGTAGATTACTGTGTAACAGGTACTGTAGTGAATAGTTTGTTTTGCTATTTAAGCTAGATTGTTTTGACCACTTTACATTTCAGTTTGTTCCAATACAGGAGTAACAAACAAGAATAATATGGATGCGAGAAGGAATGGTGGTAAAATAAAACTAGAGATACTGATAGGCTCCCGGGTTCAGGCTGGAGAAAATCAGATGATACGATTTCAAAGTTCTAGAATTTTCCCTGTGCTTTGTTCATGCACCATAGGGATCTATAGTAAAGGACTTTTTCGTAGACCTGTTTTGGGATCCACTCTAGCAGTTTTTGAGGTCAAATAGATTTTGACCTTCAGACCTCTCACTTGCAGAGAAGAGAATTCTTAGGAGAGGTGCCTTCGTAAGGGTCATTTAGATAACTTAGGTGACACAGACCTTCCTCAGATTCCAGTAGCATTACTGGAGCATCACCCTATGGTTGCTACTTGCTCATCTATACTCTACCTAGTAGACCTAAGAAGATTTTTCTACTGACAGTAAAATGTGGCCATTCTAATGAAATCCCTTAAAATATAGCAGGTCAAGGTTTTTAATATAGCCTACATTTTATTACTGCCTCTTTTATGGAAAATGAGGAGTTTCTTTTGTAAACTCCTAAGTATAAAGAATTATACAGCTTTTATATTTTAGTTTTAAATACTTAGATTTTACTCTGTAAGGACAGAACCCAGAACACTCATTTAAAATCTAGAATTGCATAAAATGGAGACACATTGAAGACTAACGATATTGGCGTGACTGATGGTGGCCCATGTTTTATTTCTAATCTTCTTTTTTATTTAGATGTACTCAAAATACTAGAGTTGATTCCACAGCTTGTAGCTGTAGTCCCCCACATTCCTGATGCTGGTGGGTGTCTCCATGTAGCTGTTTTTGGTCCCTTCATACTTATGTATAACTGTATTATTAATGTAAGGAGGATATGAGGTCAAACACACATTTAATGTTGGACTTGGATCTTGGAGTCTTCATAGGATTTAAAATATGAAATTTAATCTTTTGGTATTCTATAAAGGAAAAAACAATATTGTTTTTAGTAAAAATACAGCCTGAATAAAATTTGAAAGCTCAGCTTCCTACCATAAACTTTCTTCCCCCCATTAAAACATGGTTTCTTATCAAAAGCAATAAACTTTGAGGGGTCAATTTGGTTCTAGAGAAATCCTGTGGTTTCTTTTTATATTGTATACATGTTGAATAAGGGCACTTGTTGAAAGGTATCAGATTCAAAATCACAGGAGAAAAAACAGAAGAGAATTTATTATTTCTGGTGTTCTCTTCACTCTTCTTTGCAAGAGTGGGAGGCAGGGGCAGTATCTCTGCACCACACACACAAAATCAAATAGGGGAGTTCATTGGACATTCATACTCCTTTAAGGGAGCCCAAAGTCTGCATTTTCCTGGAGAAATGCCCAAGTAAAGGTGTATTCCAGAGAGTATGCTAGAATTCTAGAGACTTTTCAAGTAAAATAACCCGGGGACCGCCTTCTCATGGCTTCAGTCACATGAAACTTAGAAATAAGGATGAGAAGTTACCTCTTGTTCCATTCTCCCAGTGGCAAAATGAAGCCTTATGGATCTCTGACTCCCTCTCTCTTTTATTACTGAAGTGTAATTGACACACAGTGTTAGATTAGTTTCAGGTGCACAGCACAGTCATTCAACAATTCCATGCATTGCTCAATGGCCACCACAATAAGTAATACAATGGTATTACAATATTATTGGCTATATTCCCTATGCTGTATTTTTCACCTCTGTGATAAAGAGGAGGTGGTATATTCAAACAATAAACTATTACTTAACCATAAAAAAGGATGAAATCTTGCCATGGGCCACAACATGGATGGACCTGGAGGGTATTCCGCTAAGTGAAATAAATCAGAAAGAGAAAGGCAAATACCATATGGTTTCACTTACATGTGGAATCTGAAAACAAAACAAACAAATGAATGAACAAACAAACAAAAAACAGACCCTTAAATGTGGAGAACAAATTGGTGGTTACCAGAAGGGATGGGGAGGATGAGTGAAATAGATAAAGGGGATTAAGAGGTACAAACTTTTCAGTTATAAAATAAATAAGTCACGGAAATCATCTCTTATTTTCAGCTCATGCACAGCACCAGCATTGTAACTGCTGCTTTCCCGAGCAGTCCACCCTCTCACCCCTAGGCTTGGAACCTGACTCTAAATAAGAATTTTGTATTTTTTAATGTTTTCAGTTTTTATTTAAATTCTAGTTAGTTAACACATAGGATAATACTGGTTTCAGGAGTAAAATTTAATGATTCATCACGTACAGATAACACCCAGTGCTCATCACAACGAGTGCCCTCCTTAATGCCCATCACCCTTTTAGCCCATCTCCCCACCCCACTTCCCCTCCAGCAACCTTCAGTTTGTTCTCTATAGTTAAGAGTCTCTTACGGTTTGCTTTCCTCACTCTCTTTTTTCCCCTTCTCCTACGTTCACCTGTTTTGTTTCTTAAATTCCACATATGAATGAAATCATATGGTAATTGTTTTTCTCTGACTTATTTCACTTAGCATAATACACTCTAGCTCCATCCACATCATTGCAAATGGCAAGCTTTCATTCTTTTTGATGGCTGAGTAATATTTTATTATTTACCTATATACCACACCTTCCTTATCCATTCATCAGTCAATGGACATTTGAGCCCTTTCCATAATTAGACTATTCTTGATAATGCTGCTACAAACATCAGGGTGCATGTGCTCCTTTGAATCAGTATTTTTGTATCCTTTAGTAAATATCTAGTAGTGCAATTGCTGGGTAGTAGGGTAGTTCTAGTTTTAAGTTTTTGAGGAAACTCTGTACTGTTTTCCAGAGTGGCTGCACCAGTTTGCATTCCCACTAACAGCGCAAGGGGGTTCCCCTTTCTCCACATCCTCGCCAACACCTGTTGTTTCCTGTGTTGTTAATTTAAACCATTCTGGCAGGTGTGAGGTGGTATCCCACTATGGTTTTGATTTGTATCTCCCTGATTATGAGTGACATTGAGCATCTTTTCATGGGTCTGTTAGCCATCTGCATGTCTTCTTTGGAAAAATGCCTGTTCATGTCTTCTGCTCATTTCTTAACTGGATTTGGGATGTGACTAGTTAATGTAAAAACAATAGACTTTCCAGTGAAAAAGAAACCTATCCTTACAAATGAATTTGGAGTTTCCTTTCTTTTCCCCTGTCACTAACTGTTTAGAAATATATTTAGTTCATTTTAAGAAACTTTACAGTTGTACTCCAATAATAATAACTGCACTTTAGACTTGAGAAATGCTTCTGTGTCCCAAATGTTAGAGAAAAATTAAAATCAACTCTCCATTAACCTGGGTGTAAGGAGTTGGTGCAGTGCTTTTCAGGCTTCTCAGACTCAAAGCCTCCCTTCATATAACACATGTATTTTGAGATGCTTCTTTCCTATTCTGAAATGAAATCTGCAGATGATGTGACCTAAAACTGTACACATAATAAAAAGTAAATGTGAAATACAAATTATAAAAGAGAAACATAAATAATACAACTTAAAACAGTATGTATTTCAATATGTAAGTGGCTAAAGTGCAAAATAAATTGTACACATTTCCAAACTATTTCACAGGGCGTAGAACTAATCTGGGGGAGAACCTCTCAGTGCCTTGCCCTGTCTGATGTTGGGTGATGCAATAAGTGAGTTTAGAAGTCAGCTCTCTGTGACGTAGAGCAAGTTCCTTATTTTCTCAGAGCCTTAGCGTCCTCATTTAAAGGAGGACATTATCCCACAGGAATGCTGTTTGCATTTCATAACATATTACACGTGAAGCACCTGGAAAAATATCCAGCTCACAACAGGACCTTGATGATTATTGATTCCTGTCATTTCTTTCCCAGAGAAGTCAAAGTGACCTGTGAGCCCAAGGCTTCTGTGCCCCCTGTGCGAGGTTTAGTCAGTTGGGCTTCGTGTCTTTCTACTAGGGGAAATGACAAGTGGGAGTAGTTCAAAGATTGAGCTGTTAAAGAAACACTGACTTTTACCACCTTCCCTGCCTTCACCAAGTAGATGGAATAAATACACGTTGGATTTCTAGTTCTTCTCAGCCACATGTCCTCAGGCAAGTGGCCTTATGCACATTCCAGCTACCTGTCATTGCAGGTAAGGGCACTTTGCAAGCTGCTGTTAGGCGTGTCGAGGACTGGCTGTGATTTGGAAAGCAATCTGCAGTCTCTGTGTTTCTAGGACAAGCCAAGGTTTATGAGGGTTAGGCATTTATAGAGGAAGGTGGAGCTGGTGGTACATTTTTCCTCCATTCTGTGCTATTTATATTATTTGCATTCATTGCTAACTTAATGAAGCAGAAACCAAAGGGATTTTCTTTTTAATCTTTAAAAAGAATTTGCCAGTTTCTTTTTTAAACTGATAGCCTCCAAACAAAATCCTCTAAAATATTTTGGAGAACAAAAATGCAGCTTTCCTGAGAACACAACTCAGCTTATACACTCACTTTGCAGTTTAGGAAAAGATTTTCTGTGGGGGTGGTGCATCGAGAGGAAATTTTAAAGATACGTTTTGCCCTGTTCAGTTAGGAATCCTTGTGAACGATATTTTAACGATCGTGTTTCCACTTTCTGAAGGCGTAGCAGAATGCAGACCTTATTCTGCATGGCAAAATAAGATCCTTTAAAAATTATCTAGAACAGCAAAATGTCATCCCTTATTTTATACCCTCATAAACAACCTCAATTGGATGAAAAGCGCTTGTGGAAGTGCAGGCCTCTCTGGTTACTGCCCCTTCTAGGTTTCCCTTCTCTGCTTGATTCTTCTTTTTGATAAGAGATCAGGTAACCATGACAACACTGCACTGTGGAAGTCCTTTCATTTTTGTGCTTTACATAATCCTGAAAATAAATCTGCTATCTGTTTGACATTTGCTTCCTTTTCTTACAAACTTTTTTTTTTCCCCCTCTAATCTTAGCACAGTATCTCCTCAAAGAAACTTGCTACTTCAGAGGATTTGCTGCCACTGATGTGACTTAGTATTAGTAGCATGGCTGACTTTGCATTCTCTGAGGCTCAGATGCCCGCCACGGATTCTCCCCATACACACCTCAAACTAAATTATAGCTCTCTTATGTCATTATTGAAGACTAGCAAGACTGTGATAGTTCACTGGAGTCTTTTCTGCTTTGAGGCTAACCGTCCAAGCTCCTGTCATTCAAAATGGCAGCCATTGTCATTAGTTGGGCCCTTAAAACTCAACCCCACAAGGGCTGGTTCTGTAAAGATAATTCTGACGAGAAACTTTCTGAAGCCCACGGATGGAGCACTGATTTTACGCTCAGCCAAAGTTTCATGGTTTGATAACGTAGCTGGGCTTAATATTTTTTGAAAAATCAAGATTCTAATATAATTTAATGTATAAATCTTAACATTCTGCTTTTGAAATAAAAATGTGTATTGTACCTGTCCGGAAATGTTAGAATTTTGAACCGTACCAAATGACTAGGTTCTTTTTTTTTTTTTTTTGTCCTATCAGTGAAACAAAAGATTTGATTCCCTGGAGTAATTTCTAGAGACTCAGTAATGAGGGCCTCTCCCACAACAAAGGTAATGACTCAGTTTTCTACATTAATGGCTCTGTGGAGATGCAGACAAGTTGAATGCATAATAGTTTGTGGTTAAATGGGAGCAAAATTATCATCAGGCCATTGTTTTGAAAGCAGACCTAGTTCTTATCTTTACCCACTGGCTCGAATTGTGTTCAGACAAACTGTTATTGATTTGATTTATTTCCCTAATGATTGTATTCTGCACTCACTCAGGAGCTCTAGTATACAAGACAGGTGGATCTTTCCCCTGCATGTCTGCCTATTGAGTGTTATTGAGTTTAATGAGTCTTTTCAACAGCACCCAACTCCTGAATCTTCAGACAATCTCCTGGGAGTTAGAGCTTAGAGAAAGGACTGCAGAAAGAGGCCTACTAATTTGTTGCATAACCTTATATTTCCTTTTAAGGATATGTTTGTCCTCCCTGGAACATATGAGAGTCCACGTGTAATCACATGAAGTGTAATCATGTCGCTGTCATTCAAAATGACTGGACATTCAAATGACCATCATTCAGAACGACTGGGGCAAGCTCAGGGCCTCCATGTGCGCTGTGGAGGTTGTGCCCTGACTGAGGATATCCAGCAGAGAAAGAGTAAATTCAGCGGGTTCTGTGTCAGCTCAGAAGAAGGTGCTTTTTTTCTAATTTCCACAAAGATCCTGGCCTGTGGTGGCCTTGGGTGAATTGTTTTCCTGATATAACTATCCGCACTTGCCCACCTGCACGTACAACATCTCAGCATCAGGATGCTATAGTGATGGCCATCTTGGAGGAAAAGAATAAGAAGGTAGGAGGCGGAGGTAAAAGGAAAAATTAAAGCACAGACGTCTCAGTATCTTAACTGATGTCAGATTGGCTTCGGATTCCAGATTTGCTGTGACCTGGAGGGCAAGTTACCTATCTCTCTGTGGTTTTGAATCCTCATCTTAAAATTATACAATCCTACCTCATAGAACTGCTGTGTAGATTCACTGAGATAATTAACGAAGAGCTATTAGTGCGGTGCCCAGAAAATAGTAAGCACTCAGTAAATATTAACTATAATAATGATGATTGTCACTCCCCTCTTCCAACCCACACTGTGACCCTCACTGTTTACTTTACCTGCCACTTTGTAGGAGCCAAAAAATGAGTTCCACGACACTGAGAGGGGTAAGGGGGAAGAGGAAGGAGGGAAACTAGACTATGGGAACCAACAAACCATATGGAGATGGCACTTGAAGCATTAAAGGCTACACAGAGTTTTAATCAGCACCACACCTTGAGCCAGGGAGATCCTTTTTAACTCAAACTAGATTGATTTAGGTTTTGTTTTTGTTTATTTCTGCATATCACATCTAGCACTTCTAAATACAGATTAGTCTGTAGATGGCTGAGAGCTTGCCTCCTATAATTACTGCTTTTGAATTCAAAAAGTAGAGGGCAGGTCATGTTTTCTTCTTTGTCTCTGACTCACTTCAAAAGAGGAGCAGGTCTTTGGTCTTTTGTCTCTTGCTGTCCAGTGTGGTCATCTGATCCTTGTATACCCGATGGGCACCCACCTTTAAATACTCGAGGGCACAGGGCCGAGGCCCTCCTCTGTCCACATTTCAAGGCAGCATATGCATGCTTCTCTTTTAAAAAACTTTTAACTGGAAACCAGCCGGCTTTACAAATAGATATTTAGCCTTAATGGTTTGCCACGAATACTCTCTATGCTGTACTTATAATCTATTTAAGCTCTTTAGTGACAGGGAGAAATTCAAGGCTCAGAAAATATGCTTACTTCCTTTAAACAAAATGCCACAATGTCATCTTCAAAGCCTCTGAGATCCATTTGAAGCAAATGTGTCTAATTTGGTCATTCTTTGAACTTGCTGGATTGAAATACTGTATAGAAATCCCGTCTTAAGCCAACTTTTTTTTTTTCCCCAACAGCTGCAAGAATGATAGAAAGCGTGCTGGCCTAAGAGTTGTGGCTCTGGGCTGTGGAGTCAGGTCTGCTCTAACTATGACCTTGGGCCAGTCACACAATGTCTTCCTGCCTCAGTTTTGTCACACATAAAGTGGGGAGGTTGAACAGTTATATTTAATATGGCTGGCTTATTAATTTGAATTTGAATTTGTGAGGCCCAGTGCAAGATGAAAATGTGGACCCCTTGTTCAAAAAGCAGGAGAAAAGGGCTGTAGGTGCTATAACATCACAGGTGTTTCTTTCTCTCACGGTGCTTCAGCTTGTCATGGTGTTTTTTAATTTGCCATTGAATTGAATGCCATTCTGAGTAAACAATGATTAAAAGGTGAAATTATTTGCATGAATTTTACCATTCATCTTTATGTTTTGCGATGTCAGCTCTAAGTGCAAATGTAAGAGTGTTTACCTTGTGTGGAATCACTGATACACAATTAGTATGTTGCAGCTCTTAAATGCATTATGTATTTTATGTATTTCATTAGAATAGTGGAAACACCGCACACAACTAACTCCACCGTTTTCATCTTGCTTGCTGATCTGTGTACATTCTGTCAACACTCTTTACCTTCAGTTTACTGATGAGTAAGAACGGACTGCAAGGAAGAGAAACTTGGGATTGCTCTCTTTCCCTCTCTCCAGCAGAAGTGCTAGGCTAAACAGGGAAGGAACTAACTCAGGTGAGAGAGCTTAGGACAGGGTTTCTTGATTGTTCCCACTTCTTAGAATGCTATTGCCATCTTTCTGCATTGGAAGCAAATTCTGTTTCAATCACGCCTCTTGGGGGCTGTCACTTCCCTCCCGTCCACCTATTCATTGTAGAAGTAACATGCTTGCCTCTTTCTCCCTCAGAGCCACGATGAACTCCCATGCTCTGGAGTTCTGTGCTCCCGTGACGTCAGGAATGCTACCTGCTATATGCTGTCGGGGTGGTAAGGAACTCCGGCCGGACACACACGTTGCATGTATCTTCTCGGCTCGCACACATGCCACGTTATCCCCACCATTTACAAAACACAAGTTCAAAGATGAAATCATTCAAAGTTTCAAGATAGATGGCAGGTGCATATGTATCATTAAAGCTGGGGCAGTGTCCATCTGAGGGCAGGACTCTGTGACAGTGCAGGTCTCCTAGCCCCACAAAGCCTGCCCCGATCTTTAAATTTCTAGATCCCATGTAATGATCTAATTGTAGCAAGCTATTACTCATTCTTGGGCATTTTTAAAATCTTTATTGAGTGACTTTATAGAGCAGCTTTTTAAAACCTAAGGAATTTCCATTCAAATCATGACATTTGAAAAAAATCAGCATTATTGAAGTACAATTTACATACATAAAATTCACTTGCCACAAACGAACAGCTTGATTATTTTTATTAAATGTATAGTGCACCCATCACCACAATCCAAGTTTAGAACACTCCATCACTCCGTAAACTTACCTCATGCCCGCTTGCATTTAATTCACATTCCCAGCCCAGCCCAGGTGACAACTGCTCATGTCATTTATGCAGCAACTCTAATGGACAAAATGCACCATGACAGTTCTGGTTCTGTTAGACACAAGGAAGAAATTCCAGGAACTTTGGCTGTTTGGAGTAAGGCTTCCCAAAACGTGGGAGGTGGCTGGAGAAGGACGTGGGCAAAGATTACCCCTATGGAAGTGCCTTTGTGTGGATTTAAAAAGTGTGCCTCTGTCAGACAGGCTGTATTTTCTTCTTCACTTCCTGTCACCAGCCCCACCTCCAGCTTGGGGCTCCTCTGCAGTCACAACCTGTAGAACTTTCCTAAGAACAGTGGTCTTAGGAAAGGGACTGGCAACGAGGGCTGGGAAGGGGAACTTAGGAGCACCACCCTCGACGAGCTTGGGCAACTTATTAAGTCCTCTTACTAACATCTGCACTGTGAGCATAGTAGGATTGACCTTACAGAGCTGGCATGGGGACAAAGGGTGGCATGAGGAATGGTGCATTTAAAGCCTCTAATGCACAGTGCTCCAAGATATTGGTGATGTTGTTGGCTGAAGAGTGTCATGAGTGCCATTGTTTTCAGCACTGTATCCAGGAGCAGCAACACTCCCTCTTTAAATGCTTAAATTATCAAATGTGTTTGGGCACCTGGGCGGCTCAGTCAGTTAAGCATCCAACTCTTGATTTCGGCACAGGTCATGATCTCAGGGTCATAAGATCGAGTTCCAAGTCAGGCTCCACACTGAGCTTAAAATTCTCTCTCTCCCACTCCTTCTGCTCATCTTCTGCTCGTTCTCGATGGACTACACTTCCAACTCTATTTAGAATTTTAGAACAAAAATCAACAGGTACATAAGATTTCATTTAAAATTTTCTCTCTAGGATGCTTTGCTGAAACACAGCTATTCTATGAGTCCAATATTCCTTCTTTCTTTACTTTCATTTAACCAAAGAGCTCTTTACATGCACATAGGTGTTTGCTAATTGCTAGTTTTTTTCACTCTAATTTATATGACTTAACTATCAGTGTCCCATTTATTAAACAAAGAGGATAGATTGCAGAGATCCTAAGGGTTTCTTCCAGTTCTAAAATGCAGTGATCAGTGGTTACCTCTGGGGAAAGAAGAAACACACGCAAAGAAAAGCCACTGTCTATTTAGGTAGAATTTCTTCTCATAGCATCTCTTAATTCCTTTTTTTTCTGACTACTTGTAATAAAATTGGTAGGTACTGTAACTGAACAAATCCCAGCTGTGACCTCTTAGCAGGAAAAAGCATCAAAATTTGGGTCCTTCTCTCTTCTAGTCTTTGAAAATTGATGGGAAGCAACCTCCCGGCTCTATTTGCCTTCTGGGTGTTATCATGGAGTGGGGCAGGTTTGCTGTGAGGCAAAGAAAGGAGGTGAGCAAGGAAAGTGTGAAGTCTGTATTGGGCATCATATGATGCCCCCACATGCATCCCAGAGGATGAAAGTGCTGTAACCATTCTTTATCCTTGACTCTGAATTATAATGGGATTCGAGTGAATTTAGTCTTTTCTGGTTAAAAAGTAATTAGTGACAGCTTTGCCCTTTTTATGAATGACACCCCTGCCTTTCTTTTTATCATGAGAAATGATTTTAAAAGATGACCTGTTTTTACAGATGTGAAAGGGACATTTAAAAGGATTTGAGTCCAGTTCTTTCTTTTTAAAATTTTCTATTATGGAATACATAAAAGCAGGGAGATCAACATGATAAGGCCCCATGTACCCATCACCTGTATTTAACAATGATCACGCCAGCCAATCTTGTTTCCTCTGCAGTATCCCCACTACTCACCACCCCCCATAGATTATTTTGCAATAAATCACTGACATCATGTCCTATCATTTGTAATGTTGTACTATATATCTCTGAAATTGAATACTTTTTTTTAAAAAAAAGTTTATTTTTGAGAGAGAGAGCACGAGCAGGGAGGGACAGAGAGAGAGGGAGAGGGAGAATCCCAAGGGGGCTCTGCACTGTCAGCACAGAGCCCGAAATAGGGCTTAAACTCATGAACTGTGAAATCATGACCTGAGTCAAAATGAAGAGTTGGATGCCCAACTGACTGAGTCACCCAGGCTCCCCAGAAATGTAAATACCTTTTAATAAAAATACAACCAGAATATATGATCACATCTCAAAAAAAGAAAGAAAATGATATGGGAATGCAAGCTGATGCAGTCACTCTGGAAAACAGTATGGAGGTTCCTCAAAAAAATAAAATAGAACTACCCTGTGACCGAACAATTGCACTACTAGGCATTTATCCAAGGGATACAAGTGTGCTGTTTCTAAGGGACACATGCACCCCCGTGTTTATAGCAGCACTATCAACAATAGCCAAAGTATGGAAAGAGTCCAAATGTCCATCGATGGATGAATGGATAAAGAAGATGTGGTATATATATACAATGGAGTATTACTCTACAATCAAAAAGAATGAAATCATGCCATTTGCAACTGCGTGGATGGAACTGGAGGGTATTATGCTAAATGAAATTAGTCAGTCATAGAAAGACAAAAATCATATGACTTCACTCATGTGAGGACTTTAAGAGACAAAACAGAGGAACATAAGGGAAGGGAAACAAAAGTAATATAAAAACAAGGAGGGGGACAAAACAGAAGAGACTCATAAATATGGAGAACAAACATAGGGTTACTGAAGAGGTTGGGGGAGGGGGGACGGGCTAAATGGGTAAGGGGGACTAAGGAGTCCACTCCTGAAATCATTGTTGCACTATATGTTAACTAATTTGGATGTAAATTTAAAAAAATAAAAAATAAAATAAAATAAAGAAAATGATAATTAATACCGTAATATCAGCAGATACTCAGCAGTCAAATGTTTTTCATCATCTAAGTTTTTTCACAGTTGGTTTAGGATTCAGATAAGGTCTATATATTGCAGTTTGTAAATTTGTCTCATAAGTCCCTAATCTAGTGGTTCTCAAAGTATGGTCCCCAGACCAGAAACATCAATATCACCTGGGATCTTCTTAGAAATGCAAATTCTCTGGCATTAGCCAAGGCTCCTTGAATCAGAAACCCTGGGGATGGGTCTCCACAAACTGCCTTCTGGGTGATTCTGATATACACTGAAGTTTGAGAAGCTCTGCCTTACTCTTTGGGTTCTCTCTCTCTCTGTAATATATTTGTTTAAGAAACTGATCACATGTCCTATACAGTTCCCCTTAGAGTGGATCTTGCCAATAACGTTCCTATAGTAATTTAACAATTCTTTTTTTTGTTTTAAATTTTTTTTTAACGTTTATTTATTTTTTGAGACAGAGAGAGACAGAGCATGAATGGGGGAGGGTCACAGAGAGAGGGAGACACAGAATCTGAAACAGGCTCCAGGCTCTGAGCTGTCAGCACAGAGCCCGACGCGGGGCTCGAATCCACGGACCGTGAGATCATGACCTGAGCCGAAGTCGGACGCTTAACTGACCGAGCCACCCAGGCGCCCCTACAATTCTTTTTTTGAGCAAAACAAATGTTACACATGCTTACTTCATATGAATCAATTTATTTAAGCATTGGAAAGTCAGCCTTATGAGCTACTATCAATTCACAGTACTGGTTACTGTTCTGTCAATTTGAAAGTGTGACTAAGAGAAACCAATGTGTGTTTTGGAACTATTTCTTTATTTTTGTTATTAAAGTCAGAAATATTCCATGTTTGGACTTGATGCCATGCCTGCTAAACCACATTACAGCCTTCTTAACACACTGTTAAAAAGCTGACACATCCAGTGGCATGATGGTAAGCCAGCAATTTGGGGGGACTCCCTTAGTTTATAGTATCTCTGTGGTGTAAACACTCCCCATGGCTGACTTCAGGCTACCAATGTGATGTCACTAAACTCTGACTTGGGAGTACACGGGCACAATCAGTGGTCATGAGCCAGTAGCAGGTGGCTCCAGCATATCACTGGCATGGCTCACTTAGAATCTGGTATTAACAGCTGCGATAACTTGAGTAGTATAGGCAAAACCCATTATTTTCTTTTGGATCTGTGAGTCTGAACTAAGGTGCATGCAATAGTTAATTTTATGTGTCAGTTTGATGGGGCCACAGTGCCCAGAGAGTTGGTCAAACATTATTCTAGATGTTCCAGTGAGGATGTTTTTTGGATGAGGTTAATATTTAAGTTGGTGGACTTTGAGTAAAGCAGACTGCCTTCCCCATTGAGTGGGCTTCATCCAATCATCTGAAGACCTTAATAGAATGAAGAATGACTTTCCACCAGGAAAAGGAAATTCTGCTGGCGGTCTGCCTTTGGACTCAAACTGCAACATCAACTCTTCCCTGGGTCTCCAGCCTGCCCATCTTCCTGCAAATTTTGGACTTAACAAGCTTCCACAATCATGTGAACCAATTCCTTAAAATAAATATCTCTCTCGGGAGGGAGGCAAACTATGAGAGACTCTTAAATACAGAGAACAAATTGAGGGTGGATAAGGAAGTGGGGGAGAGGGGAAAATGGGTGATGGGCATTGAGGAGGGCACTTGTTGGGATGCACTGGGTGTTGTATGTAACCGATGAACCACAAGAATCTACCCCAAAAACCAAGAGCACACATTACACACTGTATGTTAGCCAATTTGACAATAAATTATATTAAAAAAAATAAATGTCACATCCAGAAATGCCGAAAGAAAACAAAATCTCTCTCTCTTTCTCTCCCCACACCTATATGTGTGTGTGTTTGCACACACACACACACACACACACACTATTGGTTCTATTTATTTTCTGTAAAACTAAGTCACCATAAAACTTGAAAATTTTTTATATAAAAATGTCAGTCATAACACTAATTGTATAACCCCCTAATACACTGGGTTCTGCAGTTGGACAAGCACTAAAGTAAGGTTCCTTCTTTCGCAAGCATCTCCCTGGTTTTCTACAGCACTTAAAATTCCCATGTCACTCACATAAGGTAAGTCTTTGCTACTTCCTGTTAAAATACAGAGCAGGACAACAATCAGGCCAGTGTCAGCTATTAGTATTTTAATGGGCTGCATGTGCAGACTTTCTGTCCGGTCAGCCCTGAGAAATCTGTGTAGACAAGTTCTGGATGTGTTTTGGAGCCCTCCTGAGCAGCTAGGGATCCTCATGAAGCTCTCTAACTAGGTCATAGGTGGGTCTCCATTGACTAATTTATGTACGTAAGCATATCCCTTCTAGGGTGGATTTAGGATGGCTTACACACAAATATATAGTACAGCAATGTCAAAGGGGTAAAAAAATATGGCAAAAGGAAAATGATGGTAAGAGAATAGGTGGAGCCAGGCACAAGATGAATATGTAAATTACATTTCTTGAAATTCTGTGTGCTCATAGAGGTGAGCCATGCATTTGAATTAAAATATTTTAGCAGGACGTATAAAGCAGAGTAAAATAAGTCAAATAATATAGAAGATTTAAAAAAACACAATCCATTGCTTAGATAAGTCCAAGTACTTCTGTCATTGAGACTAGAGTGAGATTTCTTCAGTAGGTCTTTTAAAAGAGTTCACTGAATAATGTAAACACTAATGTCTTTGCAACATCTTTGGACTAAGTGAAGTGAAAAGCTTCAAAGGAACCCTTTTAATAATACTTTTTATTTAGCCAAGGACATTACATTAAAGCGCAATTCAATAGAGGCACTTATGCTGATAACCACAATGATGCATCCCAGGTGTGAAGTCACTGGTGCTCTGGTTTCATCTAGGGATAAGTTATAAATTATCTAGTTGTTCTCAGGTACCAGTCTGGCAGTCAGTGATGAAATTTCCATGGGCTCATGATGAAAATTAAAAACAGTGCAGTGAGTAGTGAATTTTCCATAGTACTAAATTACCATAAAATGTCAATTTAAGAAACTATCCTTTTGTTACACCCTTACTTGTAAAAGAAGTTAGCAATCTATGTCCATAACCATTATAAGATTAAAAAAATTTTTTTTAATGTTTATTTATTTTTTGAGACAGAGAGAGAGAGAGATAGAGTGTGAGCAGAGGAGGGGCAGAGAGAGGGAGACAGAATCCGAAGCAGGCTCCAGGCTACTAGCTGTCAGTACAGAACCCGATGCGGGGCTCGAACCCACAAGCCGCGAGACCATGACCCAAGCCAGTCAGACACCCGACTGACTGAGCGACCCAGGTGCCCCAAACCATTATAAGATTTTTTTAAACTGGTCTGTGACATATAAAAATCTGGGAAACCATTGTCCTAAAAGTATGGAAAGACACACAATCCTCTATGAATATTATTTTTCTCAACAAGGCTTTTGATATCTTTATAACTTGCAGCAATATGATAGAAATTATACACTCTGACAAATATCTGGAATGCAGCTCTCCAATGTTGCAAGTTTAATACAAAAAAACATATGTTTTAGAAATCAGTCAGTTTGGGACAAGAATTGATATACTATAATAAAAATTTAAGAACCAGGCAAGAACCATGCATAAATGGAAGCCACCCCGCTGTCCCTCTGAGTTGAGCCAACGGAGGGCAGGGCTAAGAGTGTCCTCAGGAAGTTATTCTTGGATGACTCACTAACTTACAGACAAATGCACGAGAGAAATTCCCAAGTTTTACACCACTGAGCACCACCACAATAATTCCAGCCCAGGAGCACTGGAAAGTGGACATAACCAAGTGCTCATGTGGGCCATTAAACAACAATAACCAAAAACTCAAACAAAAACTACACAGTAATAATACCTACAGAATGGTTAGCTTCGAGTAATTGAACTTTTTGGATTTTTTGAAAGATTAACAACGGCATATTGGTAATGGATGACATCATCTGGTAAAGGGGATTTGTAGCCATATATAAATAGTTAATATTTTTTTGAGTACTGTTTTAAGCATTTTACATGTAAATACATTCAATCCTCACAGCGACCTTATGAGATACATATTATTATTATCATTATTATTATATCCCATTTCTACAGATGAACAAACTGAGGCTGAGGGCTGTTAAATAAATGTCATCCAACTACTAAGAGGTAGAACAAAGCTTCAAACCCTAGTGGAGCAACCCCAGAGACCACACTAACAGAAAGATGCTTCACTGACTCCTTACCTAACCATAAGCCTGGAAGAAGTTGGGAGATAGTTGCCAGGAATGGTGCCCTAATCTTAGACTAGTTAATTTGTGACCATTCTGTCTGCAAGTAACCAGATCCCAAGGACAATTTTCTTGGAAGGCCACTTTTTAGGCTGTAATAATAAAGTCATATCATCTTCAGATAAGAGGATGCTTCTTGTTCTATTCTCAAATCCTTGGCCTCCAGCTTATCCAGGAATGGCATCAAATTGTTCCAATATAAGTTAAAAGCAAGGGGGATGGTGAGTGGAATGTGACTCTGATGCTCAGAACATATCCTCTTTCTATACACAGAATTGTATTGGATTGGCCAGGTCACTCCTGAATCCCTGGGTCATGGAAGGTACTAGGGAGCAACCTCAGCATGAACATAAATGTCTATGGTGTCTCTCTTAAATTCTGGTGGCTTGGCCCACATCAAATTCTATTCCACTTAGTCAAAGACCTAAGGAAGATAAAAATCAACTTCAAACTGTCTTTTAATAGGCCTGCTGACTTCTTTCTAAGAAAAGAGAATTTAGGATGGTTGATAGTAGATTAGGAATGCCTAAAGCTGGCCTTCTGGATTGGAGGTAGAACCAGCAGTCAGATCATGTTCCCCTGAGCTTGGGGTCTTTCTGTTGTGCTTTCATCCTAGAAAACCTTCAATCTCTCACAATGACCTCCAACTTCACTTTGTGTCACTTTTCATGTTACGCTGTCACCATGGCAACACTCCATGCCTTTTGGGTCTCTGGCCTGAGGTAACATGGGCTCTCTCTAGCAGGTGAGTCAATAGAAGTTCAAAGTATTTACAAATTAGGAAATCACAGGTGGCCAGAGCTGATAAGGGTCCAGTGTTTGAGACTATTCTCACCAATTTCCCTGAGCCCAAATATTGCATTTCTATTTCCAACCTTCTGGGCAGAGCTTAATCTCTTGGTTTGGGGCCACTCAGGAAATCTGTTCTCCTACTTCAGATACTTCTTTTTCAACTCAAAGTCTTCTATGCTTTTCTAGTCCTTTCTTCTTTCTAACCTGCAGTCTGGATTCTTTGTTCTTTTTGTTCTGCAAATCTTTTAAAGTCCCTGAGTTTCTTTTGGGGAAAACAACTTTGTTTATCCACAGTTATCTGTCCTGTCTTTGACATATCTACACGCAATAGACTATCTGCAAGAGGCCAGTACCAAAGAGCAGAGGCATCTCACCACGTTGAAGGCAGAAATACAGCTAGCTACCAGGGCATACAGGACAAATTTGCCAGCACAGTTTCCCCACTCCAAAAACTGTTACTTTTGACTTGACAGAAGAACATTAAATATTTATGCATAGACTCATCAAACAAATGTTTATTGGTACAACACTGTGCTAAAGCCCGTCATAGAGTTATTTGGGTCCTGCCTTTAAGGGGTTTTTTAGTCTGGCAGGAAAGCTGTTGCATGCATTACATGACGTAAAAGATTATGTTCTAGGCAGAGAATGATACAGCTGTAAGAAATGTACAAACAAAGTGCCGTGGGAGTTCAGATTATTTGGTCATTGAGAAGTCAGAAATGAATCTAAATAAAAGAAAGCAGGAATAAGAATTTACAGTGGGAGTGAATTAAAAAAGGTCAACTAGTCCATCTGATTTGCTTTGTAGATTAAATAAACAGACTCAAATACATTTTAAAAAGTAAACAAGAAGATATATAGTTTAATTGTGACAAAATTGGCTCTAGAACACATGTGTTTGGATTTCTAGCCTGGAGCTATTTTATCTCTACCAAGTGGCCTTCTCCAATAACCCAAGAACATGTGGACCACAAATTGGCTCTAAATTAGCAATAGCCAGCAAAATCATTTTTTAAAAATTAAGACAACCGTATTAATTGGAGAATGTCTTAGAAAAGACAGGAAAGAACTCTTTGGTTATATTTGGCTTCAATTCATTTCTTGTTATAAGAAACTACATCCAAAAGAGAGCTATGAAAATAAAAGAATGGGAAATGAGACCATAAGAAAGGTTCTGGAAATCAGAGTTATTTAGTCTGAAAAAAAGAATGTTAATGGGGGAATTCTTTGGCCTTCAGGGATTAGGAGGTCCCCAACCAGCTGTTCTCCATTTCTCCAGAAGGCAGAAAACCAGAGAAAATAGACTTGAATATAAAGCAGAAAAGATGAAGTTAGACATACGGAAAAGGCTCCCAATCTGAAGGTCTGCTGTGTACAAAGGACACTCTCAAGTACTCTGGATTGCCTTTTCTTTTCAGGCAATGGATTGCCTACCTGGGAACCAACACTTCTCCCATAAGTCCTGTAGATCTGACTGGAATCAGGGAAAAGGCCTTTTCAGGATCCCTCCCAGGTTTGGAAGATTATTCAAACCCTAATACCCATGTTCTATTGATCTTATCAATTAGGAGAAGTTAAAAATGAAATGTGACATAATATTTCCTGGCAATTAGAAAGAGAATGGAATCAGACATTTCCATAAGATGTGAGAATTTCAGAACTGAAAAAGCTAATGAAGTTTATTGTTTGACAAATGGCCATTTTGCAGTCAAGTTTAAAAAAAGAGATTGAGAAGGAAGCATGCATGTTCTCGACCCTTTCCGTGGAATTTCCAGGCCTCCCATTCCCACTCTTTCCTTTTCCCTCTCCCAAATTATTATCCCTCAAAACAATGCACAGTCGTTGATGAATCTCTATGTTATTAGCTGAGGATGACATAAGTTTCTGGTTCCAAAAACTGAATATAGAGTCATCTGGAAAGTTGAAAATAAAATGGAAAAGCCCAGGTCCCATTCCAGAGTTTCTGACGTAGTAGGGTGAAAGCGGGACCTAAGTATTTGTAGTTTTGAAAAACTCTCAGATGGTCCCAATGCCCTGGTTTGAGGACAGTTAGCTTGTGGTATTTTTTTCTCTCCCAGAGATATCTTTCCTTTAACAGGAATCTCTTGAAGACCTCTGAAATTTTCAAATCCCCAGTGAATCTAAGATGGTGTGATTTCTGATGCAGATGGTCAGAGAAGTAATTTCGGGCATTTTGTCCCCTGAGATGTTCCATATGGACTCCTGTTATTCTGCAGACTTGATAGTGACCTTGGTTTTGCAAAGGGAAGTGTTGCTATTGCATGGGAGTAGCTCTAAGGGAAGGGGAGAATCTCAAATACCTAGGACGTGGGGCAGCATCCATGGGGGAGGAAGGATGAAGTGAAATACAAGGTAGGTGGGCCAGTAGATCCACTTTTGGAGCTCTCTGGTTGGCTGTAAAACCTGCTGTTGACTGGTGTTTTGTATTCTTTTATGAGATGGTCAGTCAAATGTGGCCACAAGAGGAGACAGAGGAGAGGCTCAGAAAAAAATAGTTTATTGTACTCACAGCATCATGCCATACAGCATGCCATTTCCACACATGGGAAAGTCACCAGGGTGATTAGGCAGAAAAAGACAGGACTGAGGGGAAGGTTTAGCCTTTATTGGAGTTTCCCATGGAAAAGCAAGACAGGGCTAGGTAAAGAGTTTAGGATTGGCTATTTTGGATAATTTCTGCAGGCTGTAAGGGTGGTCTCTAATTGTCTGACACCTGGCTTTGGGATGACTAAGGCAGAGGAATATTGCCCAATGGGGTATATTACCTAGATAGAGGAAGTAAGACTCTGGATTGGTTAGTTTGTATATCAAAGGTATGTTCCTGGCTGTTTTTTTTTTTTTGTTTGTTTGTTTGTTTGTTTGTTTTTCTAAGAATTGGCTAGCCCAGGGAGGGACAGTCTCTCCCCAGCCAGAAAGGTGCTTATTATTTTTTTTTGTTTTAAAGATGACAAAACAGTATAAATACAGAAAATTTAAAATAGTTACTATACAATTGTTTTCTGATCTGGGGGGTATTATTATTATTATTATTTACTATACCCTATGGGCTTGCCTCTATAGTGTTGTACATTGCT
Source organism: Panthera leo (assembly GCF_018350215.1). Classification (NCBI taxonomy): domain Eukaryota; kingdom Metazoa; phylum Chordata; class Mammalia; order Carnivora; family Felidae; genus Panthera; species Panthera leo. The sequence goes on from NC_056679.1 coordinate 22,302,811, forward strand.
GAGGCTGTGTAAAGTCTAGAAAATCTAGGAGATTTGTCAGTTTTTCTCTCCTCTTGAGCCATTTTTAAAAAATCAGCTAAGGAACCGAAAGGACAATGAGGAATGAGACTGCAAGGAAATTGATGATGAATTGTTTACTGACCCTTAAAACTCCTTCAGACTTGCTGCACTGATCCTCTAGCCCTGACAGATAATCAGAACTCTTCTGAGAAATTCTTTGCTTCATAAATTGGAGTACTTGAGTATCACATTGACGGGAACTCAATATTTTTCTTGGAAGGATTGGGTCAATCTGAATTGGCTGTTCCTTAGTAAATGGTATTAGTGCCTAAGCGGTGATTACCAACTGGTGTTTATCTCAACTATAGTGTAGCAGAGCCTTACTTGTCTTTCCCAAATCTCTTCTTCCCTTCCTCTTAGGCACAAAACTGCTTACTTAGAGATTGGATTTCCCAGCCAACTTTGCAGCTAGGTGTGGCCATGTGATTAGACTGTCTTCAGTGAAGTGTGAGCAAATTGATGTAGATAACATCAGCCTAACCTAACTGAAAGGGTATTGCTTGCCCAGGATTTGCTTTTCTTGTGAAGTGGAAAGCTTGCAGACCAGGGAGACAGCTGCAGCCACATAGAAGAGGCTAATGTCCCAGGGGAGCAGAGGAGTGAGATGGAAGGAACCTGGGACCCTGAGGCATCTTCTGAAGTCAAGCCAACCAGCCTACCTGGAGTACTCATCTTGGGACTTTTATAAAAGAAATAAACTTCTACTTTATTTAAAGCATTGTATTGTGGGTCTCTTTGTTACGGCTGTTGAGAATGAACTTCATACATAATTGTAGATGTGACTTTTTATTTGTTTTTCTAAGGAGATTATGATTTTCATGGAAACAAAGAACCTTAGAATGCAGAAATAGTTAAAGGCCATCTTGTTTGACTTCTTTCCCATGCAGGACTCCTCTCTATGATGTCCCTTCAACAGGTCACTCAGGCTCTGTACCAACACTTTTGTGATGGTATCTATACCACTCAGTAGGACGTTCAGACTATGGACTGCTACGTTTACAGTTTTATATCATTCCTCCTGTGACCAACAATGCATTATGTGCTATAAAAATAATTGGCATTGGGGCACCTGGATGGCTCAGTCGGTTAAGCGTCCGACTTCAGCTCAGGTCATGATCTCGTGGTTCATGAGTTCCAGCCCCATGTCAGGCTCTGTGCTGACTGTTAAGAGCCTGGAGCCTGCTTCAGATTCTGTGTCTCCCTCTCTCTCTGCCCCTCCCCTGCTCGCATTCTGTCTCTCTCTGTCTCTCAAAAATAAATAAACGTTAAAAAAAACCTAATTGGTGTGTAAAACATTTAACTCATCCTTCCCCCAAAATATGGTCTACATAACACCCGTTCTAGAAGATGCTCCCCATATAAAGCATTCTGGAGCCAAGTAAATTTTGAAAACACTTGTACTATACCTCCCCTCAAAGATTACATGCACCACATATATTAATACTTTAAGGTTTAGAAAAGCCTGAAATAAATTTATTTACCTTGGTTTAATCCAGAGTTTATTAAACGTATTTGGCCATGAATCATTCCTAGATGCTTTTTTTCCTGAATTGTATCTGACAACATCATGTGGAATTGGCATGTTCTGTAAAACACATTTAGGGAATGTATATATAACCTATGACCTTTACTCAGTTGGCACAATTTCCTAGACCACTGACCCAGTCACCCACAGATACACAGGATGCAACTCCACATAGGATAGAAAAACGTTAGGATTTGTTTATATTGCTTGATTATTGGATGTCAGCCCAGTCAGTAATAAACAGGAAATGTTTTTATTTGAGAATATACCAAGAACTCCAGAGACAAAGGAAGTACACACCCAAAATAAAATCCTCGCCCAACAAACTATAAACATGTAACTAAACTCTTCCTTCCCAGTACCATTTGCAGAGATTACTAATAGAGAATCTAGTCTTTACTGATAAGAAAACCTGGTTTCTCTCCTGTTTAATCTCAGCCGGTTTTAGTAGAAAGGCTACGGGACCAGACTCAAACAGATCTAGATTTGAATCCCACTTACTATCTCTGTGATTTTTGGAAAGTTATTAATTCTAACTGAGCTTCAATTTCCTTTTTGATAAGTTAGGGATAAAAATCGGTCATTATGTTTGCAGGGATTAAGTGAGATAATTGCAGCAACGTGAAAGGAAAGCAAAAGACCTAGCACATAGTAGGAATGCAGAAAATGGTAGAGTTATCTTAAGTTCTCCACGCTCCTCTCACCCTCCCCTTTTTAAATGTTTACATCTGTTGCAGACTGATCTTACCATATATTTTATTACTATAGGATGGATCCAAGAAATTTACTCAACATCCATTTAAAATTAAAGGATATAATTTGTTCATGTAGCTGCCAAGATCATGTCTTTTCTCTTGTTAATAGCTGTTATAGAATATGAATAGTGAAGCCTTCCTTCTTTTTTATTCATAGAAATTTTTGAGTTCCATCATTGAGGGTGTTGTAGTGCCCCTTACTGTAATGATTAATATTTGAAAAATATCACAGACAGCCACATTACCATTTCCCAACTAATGTTATTTTTTTCCTTCTTGATGGAGACAAAATATTATGATTGTAATTAAATTTCATTTATTTTCCTACAATTCTGTTTTAACAGATGAGGGCACTAAATGACACTGTAAAGTCAAAACTATACTTTTGGGAACCAAAGAATTTTTCAGGAACTGAAACAGGTCAAAAGGTCAACTAAAGGTTAGAAATTTGTTTGAAGCTTTGTTTGTTTACCCAATTTGTAAAGGTAAAACTTTTGTTTGTGGCTATCCATTAGCAGCTTAAAACAGACAAACTGTCCCCCGAGAACAGTTATAAAAGCTGAATAGCATTTTTTTTAAAAGCATGCAGCTATCCGAAGATCTTAAAGAACAACCAAAGAAGCAAAAACTTAAGGGCCCAAGATTCCAGAGATAGTCCTTGATATAACAACCTGATAAGAATAAAGCAAGAAAGGAATATTACAGGTTAGTCACTTTTCTTAGCATAGTTGCAAAAATTATATATGAGATATTTACAAACAGAATTGAGTATTATATATAAAATGAATAAGCCATCATGACCAAATTGAGTTTATTCCAGGAATGCATGGTTATTTAGATTAGAAAAACCAATCAATGCAATTTTTTACCTTAACAGAAGGAAGGGAAAAAATTATACAATCATCTCAATAGATGCAGGATAATTATTTGATTAAGTTTAGTGCCTTATAGACTTGTAGAAAGCTAGAAATAGAAAGGGATTTATTTAATCTAAAATTAAAAATATTTTTGGAAAAACTCACAACAAACATTGTTCTTAATGGGAAATATTAAAAGCTTTTCTCCTGAAAGCAGTAATATGACATTGTATTAGAGGTTCTAGGCAATAAAATAAGGCAAAAAAAAAAAAAAACTACAAAGAAATGTCATAAAAACTGGAAAGAAAAACATAAAACCATCATAATTTGTAGACCATATGATTGAGTACATTGAAAACCCATAAACTATTAAAATTAAAAGGTGAATTTAACCGGGTCTTTGGACACAAGGTCAATAAATGAAATTCAACTGTATATTTATATACTAGAAACAAACAACTAGAAATAAAATTTCTATTTATAATGATGCCATTTATAAATAGTTACCTATTAAAATGTGTATAAGGTCTCTACATTGAAAACAACAAAACATTATGGAGAGAAATTAAAGAAATCTTAAATAATGGAGTAATATACCATACTTAGGGATTGGAAGTCTCAGTAGTGAAAAGTTGTCAACTTCACCCAAATTTATTTATAATTTTAATGCATTTCCAGTTAAAATCCCACAGAGTTTGTGTGTGTGCATATGTGTGTGTGCATGCATGTTTGTGTTTGTATGCATGTTTGTGTTTGTATGTGTATAGATTGACAGGTTGCTTCTAAATTTTAGAAGGACAAAGTTGGAGACTTACTGTGCCAGATATTAGGACTTATATAATGCTACAATAATTAAGACAGTGTGATATTGTGCAAGGAGAGACAAATAGACCAAAGGAGAAAACCAGAAATCAGAAATAGGCCAACACATGTGATGTCATTTGATTCATGACAAAGATGACTCCGGTAAAGCAGTGGAAAAGCATAGTCTTTTTGATAAGTGACACTGTGTCAGTTGGGTATCCATACAGAAAAAAAATATATAGATTTATATTTTGTACCATTTGGTAAAACCAATTTCAAGTTAATTGTGGACTTAAATGTGAAGATAACATAGAAATGTAACATTGGAATATGCAAAGATAACTTTCATGGGATACCAAAAGCATTAAGCATAAAAAAAATTGATAAATGGGACTTTATTGAAATCAGAAACTTTTCTTTATCAAGAGATGAGAGTGAAGATAAGAATATGTGTAATACATGTATCTGGTATATTCAGGTATCAGATATATATGTATATACAATAACTCCTATAAATCAGGAAGAAAAGATAGATTATTACTCACCCTTCTCTCCCCAAAAAAATGGGCAAAGATTTTGAGCAGACATTTCACCAAAGAGGATATCCTAATGGTCAATAGACATATGAAATTGTGCTCAACATCACTAGTTATGAGATAAATGCAAAGTAAAATCATGATAAGGTAGCACTATATACTCATTACAATAACTAACAATGTAACAACTGATAATACCAAGCACTGGTAAAGATGTGGAGCAAATGGACTCAAATGCACTGCTAGTAACAATATAATTTGGTATATTCCTTTAGAAAAGTGTTAAGCAGAAGCTACTAAAATTAACCGTGTGTATACTCTAATTTCAGTGCTGGAATTAGCAATCCCACTACTGGGTATCTAACAGAAATGCATACATTTGCACTTTAAAATGTCAGATATCAGTACAAAAATGTTCAGTCAGAGATATTTATAGTAGTCCCAAGCTGGAAACAACCCCAGGGCCCTCAGTAAAAAAAAATGGACAAGGAAATTTTGGTATATTCATGAAATGAATACTACATGGCAATGAAAATAACAACTTACTGTTTTACATGCAACATGGACAAATCTTGTAAACATAATATCAAGTCAAAAAAGTCGGAAAAAGGGGTGCCTGGGTGGCTCAGTCAGTTGAGCATCGGACTCTTGATTTTGGCTCATGTCATGATCCCAGGGTGGTGGGATTGAGCTCTGTGTTGGGCCCTGCACTGAGTGTGGAGTCTGCTTAGGAGTCTCTCTCTCTCTCTTTCTCTCTCTCCCTCTGCCCCACTCCCCTGCTGTTGCTTTCTCTCCTTATCTCTCTCTTTCTCTCAAAAAAAAAAAAAAAAGTCAGAAATAAAAGTGTTAGGGGAATTATTGATTACTGAGGATATTTGTTTAAAATGACCAATCTATTAAGGCTTACTATTTCTTATTCTATAAATTTTGATAATTTATATGTTTCTTTAAAATTATTTATATTTTCAGCCTTATAGGCATAAAATTACAGTAACCTTTCAAAGTTTTTAAAGTTGCCATTATATCTGAAATTTCCATCTGATGTTTCTCCTCCAAAAATTCCTCAATACTTTTCCCTCCTGTCTTTCAGTGACATTATAAGTTTATTCCTTTTTTATTCCCTTAAAAGTCTTTTTTTTTGTCATTTCAAGAGATTTGGGTTAGAAAAGAACATAGACATTTCCTTTTTTTATCCAATTTTCCTTCAATACCATCTTTTTTGTGGTATCTGCTATTTGCATATTTTGAGACAATGTATAAGGCTACAAACCAATAGTAGTTTAGTACTATTAATATACTCTCAATAAAAACTCTCTTTGGAAATAGTTACCACTGGTTATTTATTATTTTATTATTAAAGTTTATTTATAGAAAACTAGCAGGCATTAGGGAAAGAGAAAATTCCTGTGAGATTTTTTTGAGTATCTAGATACTATTTATCAAGTAAATAGTTTTACAGTGCATGCTTGTTATTTCATTCAAATTCGTATTGCTACGAAAGTAATAAGTCCACTTGTCAGTCACATTTTCACTGTAAGTCAAGTTGAAGAAAAAGAAGGCATTTATGGACCAAGCCCTACGGCAAATAAGCAGTTAATGGCAGGTACAGAAAAAGATGCAAATGAGTGAAAGTGACAAACACAAAGGAGCCTAGTGATCTCTCAGAGACCCTATGACCTGTGCATGAAAGTCACCAATAAAGATCTCTACCCATCTCAACAGCAACATTGGATCATATTGACATACACAAATGCCTTCAACGTTCTGAAGAAAGAAATAATTTTCTATCCAGGATTCTATACCCAGAAAAACTATCGATCATCTGTGAGGGTAGAATAAAAACATTTTAGACAGGCAAGGTCTCAAAAAATTTACCTTTCCTTGGGAATATACCAGAGGAAGTGTTCTGCTAAAATTAGAAAGTAAACCCCATAAGAGGAAGACATAAAATCCAGAAAACTGAAGATCTTGCACAGAGGGAGGTGAAGGGTATTAGTAAGCCTTGAGAATGACTAGTCCAGACTGAAGCAGATTAGAGAGTTCTGGGAGATATGTCTTCATACATACAACACCTAAGTGAGTTATATAAGATACACACAACTATAGGGAGTTTGGGTTGAATTTGAGATTATTCATAGAAAATTAAGCAAAATAAAAACATGATCATTATTAACTTCAAGGAAAAGAGAACAGAAAAGTAATTGTAACACGCATCATAGCTCAACTGAGAGTAATGTTTATGTCATCAAATTAATACTGTTCACTGATGTAAACAAAATTATGGTATAACTACACAGGGAGAGGAGAGGAATGAGAAATGTGTGTTTTGTGATTGAAGCAATACCTAAAGCAGAATCACTATAGTATTTAGAGATATTTAAGTAAATTACCAAAAGCATCAGTTAAAAACATTTTTAAAGTAATTGCCTTTGGGGAGTAGGAAAAAAACAGCGGGTAAGGATGACTTTTTTTTTTTAAGTTTATTTATTTATTTTGAGCTAGAAGGAGAGAACATGTATGAGTGAGCAGGGGAGGGGCAGAGAGAGAGGGAAAGAAAAGAATCCCAAGCAGGCTCCACACTCAAAGTGTGGAGCTCGAACCCACAAACTGAGAGATCATGACCTGAACCAAAAGCCACCCAGGCTCCCTGAGGACGACTATTTTTTTATAACAAGTCTTGTGGAACCATTTGACTGTAACAATAAGCATGCTGAATTATGATAAAAATATAAACTAAAAGGCGAAATTATGAAAAGACTTGAATAAAAAAAAAAGGACTCAAATTTTATGTGAGCTTGGACAAGTAACTTAACCTCTCTGGACATAATATGTAAAATAAATGGATAGGATAGGTAACCTTCAATTTTGGATGACCTCTGGCTCCTGATAGTTAAGTGTTAAGCTACCTGGTTTTAACTTGAAGACTCAATAAGATCCCAGGGAATGGAGTCCAAATTTTAGAGTTGGAAGGGCTAATAGTGTCTAGCTGGATCCCTCAGTTTCCTAAGAGGAAATCCAGAGAAGTTAAGTGATTTGTTCACAGGCATCAGCTCATTAGTAGCTGAAAACACATTGGGACACAGGTGTCCAGCTCTTGGTCCAGGTATTCTTTTTATTTTCCCACATAGCCAGAGAGAGAGAGGGCTTTGTGAAAGAGAGAGACAAAACCACATAGAACTACAGGAAACCAATTCTGAGATATTATTTCTTGTGGTTAAGCCAGAAAAGTGATTTGATTGAACCTCTCCCTTCCACCCCACCCACCTCTTTCTTGATAGGGTTGTATGCCCAACTCTAATTACAGCAAAGGTCAAAGGCAAGAAAACTACATTTCTAATACAGAGATGAATCCATTTCCTGATACAGAGATTGTGCCAGGATCAATTTCATTGCATGTCACCAAACCTTCCTGGCGGCCATCAGTAATTTTCCAGACTTATGTCTACGCTGAGTCTGAGGTTGAATCAACACTGGGGGTTATAACAGAGGTGCAAAGTGAACACATAAAGCTCAAGATGGTCTGCAAATGGCATTACAGGTGACATTCTGCCCAGAGCACACTCTGTATGCTGAGAACCTCTTTCCTTCCTCCAATTTGCTGTGCTCGCCTGCATGCAAATGCAAGAGGGAAATCTAAGACCAGTTACTAAGGAGACAAAACAGGTGCTCGCATGAGTCATCCTCTCTTTGGAGGGAATCTGGGTAAATTTTCTACCGTAGAAGCTTCAGTAGTGATTAATTCACTTTTGACATCCATTTTAATGCACAAGGGCTGAAGAATTAATTTAAAATTAAACCTTACTTTTTTCCACAACACTGGCAGGTGAAAGCAGAAAATGTTTCACTATGGCTTGGTCTGAGGTTACAGGAGAATCCCTGCAGTCTCATGGAAGGAAGGAGAGAGGCAGAAGCTTCTGAATGAATAGGTGGCTCTGTCTCTGGGCTGAGGATCAGCATGGGTGACAGATAAATCATTTGGCCCAGTAAAAAGAGCTGGAGAGATGTTCAAGGGATGCTATCTTGTGCTAAATCCTACAGAACAGCCAGTCTCACCCAGGCTGTCCACCTTGATAAGATAAAGGAGTTGGCTTGGGTTGGGGTTGGGGGAGACAAGAGGAATACAACTGAGTTTTTACTTTCATTCTGGGAAGTAGCAGCATATGGAAATATCATGGGTTTAGCAATCAGATGGGTATTGATTGCAATCCCAGTAATACCCCTTAATAGCTCTGGTCCTTAACCTTTGTGAGCATGGATAATATGTGAACAATGCCGGCCTCACAACGTCGTTGTGAGGACACACACATAGCAATCACCTAAGAAATTTGGAATTCCATTCCCTTATCCTATAACCTATAAATACAATTTTAGATAGAATCATAGAATCCCAGAAATGGAAAGGGGCATTAGTGATCTTACTTGGCCATTCAGAATGTGTGAAGAAATTCCAACCCCTCTAAAAGGAGTCCAAAGGTCTTCCAGTTTGTGCTTAAACACCTCCAGTAAGAGGGAATTTCCACCTCTAGAAGGAAGACCTCTTATCATCTGATAACTATTTTAGGAAGTCCTTTACTTATTTATCTTAGTTTGAACCCCTAAAGACACATAGAATAAACTAATCTAATCATTCCCACAGGTAACACAGTACTTATTTTCTTCTGATGAGTTATGTTCCTAACATGATATACAACTTTCCTTCGTTATTCTGATGGCTATTTCTCCAAAATTTTATTGCAGAGACTGTGGGCCAGCCACCAAAATCCATTCTGTCTCCTTTTCTACTATAGAATTATAGTTGGGTAGATGGGCCATCTAGATGAACTATGTTTCCTAAACTTCCATGCAGTTAGGTATGGACAGACTGAGTGACAGTGGAATGTGGGCAGAAACGGTGAGTGCCAATTCTTGGCCAGCACTTTAAGATAGTGGATATGTCTTCTGTGTGCCCTTCTTCTATCTGTTCAACTGTAACCTGGTTAGAGTGGAGACCCTTAACCCTGTGGCAGATGATAATGCGCTGGTGGATGATAAAGCAACAATGATGGAAGGAACCTGGTTCCTTGAATAACCACATGGAACAGAGCCACATACCATCCTAGAACACTCAGTTGGGGCTGTTACAGAAAAGAGAAGCCACTGTATCAATGGATCTCATTGTATCACAAGCCTGGACTTACATTAACTAAAATAGGTCCTCTAAAGTGTTCCTGAGAAATGGGTCCAATGACCAGGTTGTGTTGGATTTCACTAGAGCAGAACACTTCCCTCTTTTGTAGCATACTATCATATTTTATAAATGCAATATAATACTAATTATTCTTGTGTAGTCACATTATATTGATTAAGATAAGCTAAAACCTTATGACTTTTTTCCTGTGTGTTGCTAACCCCATATCCTCCAACCCATACTTGCAGGATTGGTTTCTGGATACAAGCGAAATTCCTTACACTTATCCTATTAAACATCAACTTGATAGATATAATCTACCATTTCAGTTTGCCAAGATCTTTTGTTTTCTGGTTTGTCATAGAATCTCTTGCTTGCTCCTCTCAAGTTTCCAGTGTACCATATATTTTTTCAATTTTAATTTAATTTTTAATTTTTTAATTAAATTAAGTTACAGTAAATTAAATCAAATTTTAATTTGTGTGTGTGTGAGAGAGAGAGAGAGAGGGAGAGCACACAAGCAGGGGAGAGAGGCAGAGGGAGAGAGAGAGAATTTCAAGCAGGCTCCATGATCAGTATGGAGCCCGAAGTGGAGCTCAATCCCACGACCCTGGGATCATGACCTGAGTTGAAGTCAAGAGTCAGATACTCAACTGACTGGGCCACCCAGGCGTCCCAGATCCATATTTTTGAGCTGGTATGCCAGCTATAGCTTTGGTTTGGTGTAATTTCATATTTTGATGCTGATGTTAAGGAATAAAATACCTTATATATTTTTTCTGCTAAAACGAAACTAAAGTCCTCAGTCTGCAGCTTCACAGCATGGTTATGGTTCCCTACAGTGCAAGTAACATTTACAGGGCTGCCCCTCACATCAGCGCATTACAATGAATAGTGCAAAAATGGCAGTTAGCACTAACGTGCCAGGAACTGTACTTAGCCCAACGTCTGTCGTCTCTATCTTGCAGCAGGTGTCAAAACCTTGTCCACCCACAGGGTGGTACAGCTTGTCTCTAAATGGAAAAAAAGCCCAGCTATTCTGCTTCTCAGTGAATGAGCTCCCTTTGTTCCTTCTCATTTGTAGACCTACATCTGCAGACAGGACCATATAAACAAATGTGTTACCATTTTAATTATCTGTCATCTGTAAATGGATACACTAATGTAGCAGACTAATTAAAAATTAACAATGCAACCTCACTCTGAAACTAAAAGTCAAGTTTTAGCTTCTAGGAACTATTTAGGATCAGAACACAATTACTGAATAAAAATAGTTCAACTCTGATTAATTTTAGTAGAAATGAGGGGGCTGATAATACTTGCTAGCCATATTGAATTAGAGCTCCAAATTACCTTACATTTCTGTATGTTTCTCCTGCCAAATGTAAAGCCAGCTCTGGATGAACAACTGGGTTGGGAGGACCATCTTGGACGGGGACCCTTTTGGTGCACCCTGCTGTATTCTGGGCTTCTGCAGCATTCTCTTCCCCTTGGGTTCCATCATCACTTCCAGAATTCCCAGGCTTATTAGGAAATTTCTAGCTGGAAATTGGAAAGCCCAGTATTCCAGTTCTATGCCGACTTGAGCTAGTGGCCTTAAGCAGGAAGATGTGATATGCTACATCAAAAGCATACCAAAACATCACAGATGGCCTGTGTTTTGAGTCCTGTTTGAAGTGAATTTCAGTGTCACTAAAGTTCAGAAATGGAGTAAACCCTAGAGATACTGGAGGGATTTGGTATGTTCCTGCAGAATAAGAACTTAATCAACCTTGCCTGGAACAGAGTGGATGTTCCACAGAGCATGACCTCTGAACACCAGCTAACATCTGTTAGAGTCTTCCAGTTTCTCTGCCTTCCTTGGCCTCAGAGAAGAACATTTTTAATTGATCAATGACGAATACTTGGAAAGGCCTTTCCATCTTAGCATCTCTCCCATGTTTATCTGTATAACTTCTTTATGCTCTTTTTTCTGTAGTCTTAATAAAACTGTGTGGAAGGGGCTCCTGGGTGGCTCAGGTGGTTAAACATCCAACTCTTGATTTCAGTTCAGGTCATGATCTCGTGGTTTATGAGTTCGAGCCCTGCATCAGGCTCTGCACTGACAGTGCTGAGCCTGCTTGGGATTCTCTCTCTCCCTTTCTCTCTCTCTTTCTGCCCCTCCTGTGCTCATTCTCTCTCTCTCTTAAATATAAATACAATTTAAAAAATTGTGTGGAAAGTAACAGCTCCCTGTAATTCCCGTTGAAGCTCTGTCTTTCCTCATTGGCCCACCTTTTTCCCATCTTGCTTTTCCACACAGTTCCTACACACTTTCTCACAGGGCAAAACTGCCACAGTTCCTTCTTAGCATGAAGAAAAACATTTCATCTCTAAAAGTTTTTCCTTTTGATGATGTATTTATCCAATCTGGCCCTCTTCTCACATTCCCCATCTTAGCCAATGGCACTATTATGAGCTTTTAGCTCACAGATGATTTCCTCAGCCATGTCCAATCTTCCAATAAGACCATCAAAGGCATTCTTCATTTCTGTTACTGTGTTTTTTATCTCTAGCATTTCTTTCTGGTTCTTTCTGAGGATTTCCATCTCTCTGCTTACATCACCCATCTGTCCTTGAATGCTGTCTACTTTATCCATCAAACCATTGTAAGATATTATAATATCTTATAAGTTATTAATCATAGTTGTTCTAAATTTCCTACCTGATAGATAATTCCAACATCGCTGCCTGCTCTGCTTCTGAAACTTGATCCATCTGTTCAAACTGTGTTGTTTTTTTTTTTTTTTTTGCTTTTTAGTGTACTTTGTAATTTTTTCTTGGTGGGTGGACATTATGTACAGGGTAAAAGGAACTGCTGTAAATAGGCCTTTAGTAATGTGGTCATGATGTGTGGGGGAGAGGAAATGTTCTACAGAAAAGGCTACAGCCTGTGATTAGGTCTCAGTCTTTCAATGAGCCTACACCACTGGACTGTGAGCTTTCCAAGTGTTTCTCAGCCCCACCCACCCCCACCCCCACCCTAAGGTGGGAACAGGATTGCCAGAATGGACTGGACTTGGTTATTTCCCTTTCTCTGGTTGGTTAGGCTCTGATAATACCCCAGCAGGATAGGTTCTGGTTGACTAGTTCTCCATGAAGGTAGGCCTGGTTAAGAGGAGCAGAGTGTGTTGGCATAGTTCAGAACGGTTCCTTTTCCCCGCCCCCTGCCTGAAACACAAGGGGATTATTTTTCCTCTAATATTTACTGTAAGAACCTGGTTGAGCTCCTGAAGGTAAATCTCCCAATATTTGCCATCACATGGTAGTTGATGTAGGGATGAGTTTGCTCATAACTGGGTCTCCCTGGCATTTTTAACTCTCAAGAATTGTCACTGATTAGGATCCAAGTTTTACCATTCTGACATTGGCTCCCGTGGTGGTTTCTGCTCATGAATCTCTGCTCCCATAATTCAGATTTCTCTGTATTTTGCTTTTTGGCCCTTCAATCTTAGGGGCAACAGTTTGCCCTGCATCTTCTCCTCTCTTATGGATCCAAGGAGAGTTGATGGTTTTTCAGTCTGTTCAGCTTTTTACTTGTTAGGGCTGAGTGGTGACTTCTGAGCTCTTTATGTGCAGCACTGGAAACACAAAGTCCTCCTCTTATGAGTTTTTAATGAGTTTTGGAGTCCATCTAGTTGTGTGACTCATAAACCTAGAGTCATTCCTACATCAACTACTGAGCCCTGTTGACATTTGTCTCCTAAATATCCCATGACTCTGTTCATTTCATGTCCTCTGTCATCTCCACACTGGCCCAAGCCACCATCACCACCTCCCAGCTCCACTATCCCCCAGTGAGAACCCCCTGTGACCGTTCCACACCCTGAACAAAATTTCAGAACCAAAATCTCCATATTACTAATCTTCTTTCAAAACCCTGTGGTCTACGAGAGCCAGGCCTTTGCTGTTGGAAAGCCCCTAAACACACATCAACAGAAATTTCCTAGGTTCTGCAGAAAAGACAGAAAATTCTTAAATGCAATCCAGTAAGAATTTCATCACTCAGAAGTGGGATTTTAAGCCTGTGCAATGTGAAGGGCTGAGTAGGCAGAATTGTTGCCTTCCAAGGCTGCACAAGTAACTACGGGAAACCCCGTGGTTCAGACCTTTCACATTTAAAGGACTGGCCAAGCTGCTGGCCATGATGAGAACCAGAGGGAGGATCTGGGAGATATCTTTTGTCCATGTTCTTCTTATGCTCACTTTGATGCTTAAAAAATCTTGTGAGAAGAACTGATTGGTGCCAGAAGATTTCATTTCCTCCATCCTCAAGTCCAGTCCTGGCCTTCTTGTTTCAGAGTTATCTTATAGTGACTGCTCACAGTTCCCATATGACAAACTCCTTAGGGCACCCAGGTGGCTCAGTCGGTTGAGCGTCTGACTCTTGATTTCAGCTCAGGTCATGATCTCATGGTTCGTGAATTCGAGCCCTGAGTTGGGAACTGTGATAACAGCTCAGAGCCTGCTTGGGATTCTCTCTCTCTCTCTGCCCCTCTCTTGCTCGTGCTTGGGGCACACTCTCTCTCAGATGTAAATAAATAAAACTTAAAAAAAAAAAAGATACACTACTAAGTGTGGCTTCTGTCTTGCTCTGCTTTCCCTAACTCTCTCTGTCCAGACACAATGACTTTCTAGTTCTTTATATTTGCCACCAATACTCCCTCCTGTCCCATATCTGTTCTCTTAGCCTGGGGTGCTCTTCCCTCCTCTTCTCAACTGAGTAACTTACACTCATCTTTTTGACCTCAGCTCAAGTACCACTTCTTCAGAGAGGAATTTCCTGTCATCAGTGTAGTTTGCATATCTGTGTGATTATTTGACTAATGTCTATGTTCCAGGAGAGTCAGGACAATGTTTTGTTTTGCTTACTATTGTTTCTCCTATGCCTAGCCTGGTGTTTGATTGTTGTAGGTACTCAATAAATATACTGAATGAATTAATGATAGCCCTCATATTTATTGTAAAAAGGAATCATTGCATAACTGACATTTCTTCTCTTTTTGGATGGGGTTAGGTAGTTTGTCAAGTATTTATTGAACTTGTACGAGATGGAGAATACTGTTGTCTGTTCTTATATATTTTAATTTTTTTAATGTTTATTTATTTTTGAGACATAGGGAGACAGAGCACAAGTGGGGGAGGGGCAGAAAGAGAGGGAGACACAGAATCTAAAACAAGTTCCAGGTTCTGAGCTGTCAGCACAGAGCCCGATGCGGGGCTTGAACCCACGAACCATGAGATCATGACCTGAGCTGAAGTCAGAAGCTTAACCGTCTGAGCCACCCAGGTGCCCCTGTTTTTATATATTTTAATAGTCCCATGGTATGTGGTATGTGAATGCTGTGATTTCAAGGGAGAAAAATTAGGCATAACATAGGGGGGCTGATCTTTTTCATCATCTTTTAAAAAATTTTTTTTTTAATGTTTATTTTACTTTTGAAAGAGAAACAGAAATAGAGCACAAGTGGGGAGGGGCAGAGAGAGAGAGAGAGAGAGAGAGAGGGAGACACAGAATCCAAAGCAGGCTCCAGGCTCTGAGCTGTCAGCACAGAGACCCATGCAGGGCTCAAACTCATGAGCCATGAGATCATGACCCGAACAGAAGTTGGACGTTCAACCCACTGAGCCACCCACGTGCCCCATCTTTTTCATCTCCTTTAAGAAATACGTTAGAGATAAGTAACCAGAGACCAACAAGCAAGGAATGAAATCACTTCCAAAAATAACACAAAAGACAAGTTAGTGATGTAGCTCAGAATTATGGAAGGAAAGTTATCAACTTCTTCCTACTCCTTCAGCGACTCTGTACATTTTTAAGGATTTCTCTGTTCTAGACAAGTGCAGTCTGACCTGGTGACTCTCCACAGGTAGTTCCGAGTCAGCATTACATAATACATGCCAGGCAGTCAGTGTGAGCTGGTGTAAGTTTTTGTCTCTGAGAGAGGGAGAGAAGCTGTTCTCCAGCCGGGTCCCGGAGAGGGTCAGCATCTGCAAGCCTGTCGCATCCCACAAAAGAAAGAGAGTCCCATTCTTATTCTGTAGACTGCTGCTGGTTTCGAGAAATGTCACTGATCTCACCACTCATTTGTGTGGACTGCATTTCATTTACTGAATGGTTGTGTAATAAGAAAAGTGATTCAAGGGGAATTCAGGCAGCAGGCTCGCTTGCCAAATGTTAACTTCGGTCTGAACACCAGATCACTGATGTGCACCATGTGTAACAACATGATTTTGTCTGCCACAGCAGGTACTGTGTGGATGGACCTCAGGGAAGGCTCCAGGGAGGGGGGTTTGGCTGGTACAGAAGAGCCAGGAGTGAAGGTTGGGCCTTGAGGCCTTTCTTGATGGGCAGTGGAGCACTAGTGAAATAAGGACTTGCTTTATAAATATCTGAAGGTAGTTGTATGGTATGTATGTCTCACTGGAGAAATATTATGCATCTTAAGAGCATTTTTGTGGAGAACATGCTGTTGTTTTGTCGAGTGTTAAACCAGAAGCTTAAGAAGAAGAAAACACTCTTATTTATCCCAGATGTCCACTGGAAACTCAGTGTACTAAACTGGGGAGCTAATTCAGTGCCTGGACAAGTCATGTCTCCTTTGGACTTGCTTTCCAGGGCATGGTAATAGAATGTGTCTCCACACCTCCCATTCATTAAATATTTTGCAGATTATGAAATTAATTTTTAAAAATGGTTTTAAAAAAAATCTCAAATCATTAATGATTCAGCCCAAGATGAATGCCCTTTCAAAAGATGTGGATTAAAAGGTAGGTCAAAGTAGGTGGGGGTTTATGAGATACAGAAAAATGTGGAGTTGTGAGAATTTTGATATGAAAAGGATCGGTTGTGAATTTTGAAACGCGAGATCATAGGCGGAAAATCGTCGATTGTTGCTTTTGGCTGTCCAACACTGAGCCCTTTCACAGCATCCTGATTTCATTGGAGGGAATTGTCCTTCCCCCAAATGTGTCCTGTGTCGCTCTGATAGCACAGGGAGCACTGGGTCTTTCTCCAAGGAAACTGAAAGGAATCCATCCTCCTTCTCTCTCAAGAGTGATCTGGGCTCAACCAATCAAGCTCACTGTGTCAGGAAGTGGAATCTGGGAAAGTACGAAAAGAACAGAGAACTGGGCCATTGTTGCTGGCTGACCAACCCACCCGCTGTGCTGTGTGGCTGTGGTTCTTGTTGCATCCGATCTTCTGGGTTCCCTTGGTTCCTGTGGCTTTTAACAACTTACTGCCTTCAGGCCCCTGTTGTCTGAGCCCTCATATGTCCTTCCAACAGATTCTTTTGGCTTAAGATAGTCAGAGTTGGTGATTAATATACAAATGGTAAATTAATATGAAGAAGTCCGTTGAGATGGTACGAAATTAAAAAATATTCAAGGGCATCCACTCAGGAGAAGGCAGGGCTTGAGAAATTCTGGGTCAGAGTCAGAGGCTGTTTCTGGGTCAGGATTCCGGGAGCCCGAGAGAAATGAGAAGTGGGACTTCCCAGGTTCTGACATAGACCTGAGGAGAATCAGAATCAGAATCATTATCTCCCCTTACTGCAATGACCAAGGACACAGAGAAAAGCAGAATTACCATGGCAGCAATACAGAAATGACTTAAGGTTTTTCATAGTGAAAATTTCACTTGAAAAATTAGATACATCATCTTTGGAAGAGAAAGCAGAACAAGGGAAGTTGAGGCCACACAGAGAAAGGCCAACATAGAAAGCAGTTACGTCCCATCCCTGGCTAGAAGGACAAAGGGAGGAGGTGGTAGAGCATAGGAGGAACTGGGGAGGGGGTTCTGCACTGCAAAGGCTAGAACTTAGGAGGGACTTTCGACAGGTGGGAGCAGGAATTGCAGAAGAGCCACAGCAACTCATGGAAGTACAGTCTCCATGGCACAGACAGAGGGTAAGACATGCACTGGCTTCTCCATCGCCCCCGCCCTTCAGTCTCCTCTTGCCGCCCACTGGCTGGCCCCTGCTGGAAACCAGGTGAGGGGAGTCTGGAAAATGCAGCTTGCAGGGGGATGCATATGAGAGCAAATAGGCAATGACCCCACTGAGTGGAGACAGAGGTAACCTAGCCAGGAAGGACACTGTGATATTCAAAGGTAAGATCTGAGGAGGAATCAAATAGCATGACCTTAACCATAGCTGTTTGGAGGAGACTGATCCTATTAGTCTCCTAATGTTGCTGTAACAAATCATCACACATGTATTGGCTGAAGACAGCACAAATTTGTTCTCTTCCAGTTTGGGGGGTCAGAAGTCTAAAATCGGTTTCAATTAGCTAAAGGCAGGATGTCATCAGGACTGATTTGCTCTGGAAGCTTCAAGGGAGGACCCATTTTCTTGTCATTTTCAGCTTCTGGAGGCACCTCCATTCCTTAGCTTGTGGCCCTGTCTTCAAATCACTCCAGCCTCTTGCTTCCATTGTCATATCTCCTCTGATTCTCACCTTCCACCTCTCTCTTAGAGGGACTCCTTGTGATTACACTGAGCCCATCTGGATAATCCCGGATAATCTCTCCATCTCACCATCCTTAATGTAATCTCATCTGCCCCGTCCCTCTTGGCATGTAGGGTAACATATTCACAGGTCCTGGGGATTAGGACATGTACATCTTCAGGGTCCAATATTCAGCCTTCTGGGTGGTGAATCCTTGGAGCTGAGTCAAACTGCAAAGTGTTGCATGTGACTGGGAATAGGCAGGTGATTTCCAGCTTGTGTCTTGAGATCCAATTTTCTCATAGTAAGATAGGACATGTTGCACACTGCATGTGTGTTGTGCTGCTGTGGAATTGGCATCACAGAAGAGAAGGAAACTTGAATCAGACTCTCAGGGGGTGGTATTATGGAGAAAACATTCCCATTGGTTCCCATTGGGCTGAGTCACCCCTTATAGCATCAGTGACAGAATCCACAGGCAAGCCCACATCCTTTTGTGCCTTTCCTCTTGTCTCTGGATCAGCTGGGAGTTTTCAAGGCACAGTAAGGAAAAGGTGTGAGAGGAAGGCAGAATTCAGTTGGATTTCACTAAAAAGACAGCAAGTGTGGTGGTCTGCAGACATGAATGGTAAAAAAAGAGCCTAAAATTCAGTGAGGTACAAAAGAAAATAGCTTAGCCTGGATAAGGGGTTGAAAACTTGAGATTATAAAGCAAAAGAATTACATAAAGCATAATTTTAAACCAGGAGCAACTCACCCTATCTGAAGGATATGGGATTTGGCATTCTTTATTGTCATAGAGATTATCTCCAAAAAGCTCAGTATGTCCTTCAACCACTCAGAAAGAATCCCCTAGGATTTATTTATCCTCTAGGCCTGCATGCTGGCCTCAGATCTCTGATCAATAAGCAATCTCAGGCTGCCTGAGATAATGATCCTATTGTGGTCACTGTCAAGGCAATAACCTCAACTCACCTAAGATGTGAAACTGTAAGTAAGAAGAATTGAATATGGAGATATTGAAATGTAACAAACCCATAGGGTTAATGTATGTGTGTTAAGTACATGAATATTTCATGAATGCTTGATAGTAAAATATGTTGTGTCTTACAGAATTTAGTATTTTAGAGAAATTCACAGATTAGTCTTGTGCAATCACTTTAAAATGTGTGATTGATTTTAGGCTTGTCATTTAAGAAAAAAAAAAAACAAACAAGAAAAATGGACTTAGCCTGTAAGCTGTATTACTCTGTTTAAAAGAACTTAAAATTTTAATTCCTTAGATTTACCAAAGTACCTAAATGCTTGAAGGAAGTATTATTTCTTCTGGTTGCAAACCTGCTCACTTAGGCATTTGGAGAGCTTAAAAAGAAACGGAATAAGTTATTTTTATTAGTGAAGTTTAAAATGTTAAAAAGGGTCTCTGATTAAGTTAGGGATTCAGTGTCACAGATGCATAGCATGTTCAATATGAACAGATCAGGCAGCAATCAAAGGCCTCATTGTTTTTATTTTATAAAATTTATCAGATTTATAAATAGCCTAATAAGATTTTTAAAGTTTATTTATTTATTTTGAGAGAGAGATTGAGAGAGGGAGAGAGAGAATCCCAACCAGGCTCCACGCTGTCAGGACAGGACTGGACTCGGGGCTCAATCCACGATCCGTGAGGTCATGACCTGAGCTGAAATCAAGAGTCATATGCTTAACCGACTGAGCCACCCAGGCACCCCTAGCCTAATAAGATTTTTAAGTGAAACCTCAAGCCTCAAAGTAAACAGTATTTCAAATTTGTTATTTACTCAACTAGTTTAATTTTGAACTCAGTAACTATAAATAGTGTTTTTTTCTTTTCAAATTTTTATTTAAATACTAGTTAGTTAACATACAGTGTAATATTGGTTTCAGGAGTAGAATTCAGTGATTCATCACTTACATACAATACCCACTGCTCATCACAACAAGTGTCCTCCTTCATACCCATCCCTCATCCAGCTCATGCCCCACCCACATCTCTCTAGAAACCCTCAGTTTGTTTTCCATCTTTAAAAGTCTCTTAGAGTTTGTTTCCCTCTCTCTTCTGGGCACAATTCCCCTTCAGAAATCAGAATACTGACATTGACAGTCACAAACCCATACGTGAAAGCTCCAGGCTGGATTAGCCTGGAGTTCTCCCCAGCAGAAAGCAATTTAGTTAGGATTACATAGATAGAGGTTTAGAGAAGGCTGCCTCAAATGTATAACTTTTCATGTTGGAGATTTTTGACATGGTGCAAATCGTATATCTACTCCTAAGCTCGTCTTTCATCTTTAACATTGTCACCTCTGCAGCAAGTTTTTCCAGAGCTGCCTCTTCAAACAGTCTGTTTCACTGGTTTTCCAGCTACTTCCAAACTTAGTTCAGAAGCTGCCCACTTTCCCTTCGACATACCTCACCATGCCTCCACTTTGTGGGTTTGGAATAATTGTTTGCTTTTCAGCTTCCCCATGAAGACTGTAGTATACAGAATGATTCACGTTCATATCTATTTCTTCAGTCTTACAGCCTGCGCGTGGCTTTTTTCTCTGCGTTTATTAGATTGTCTGCTCTTTTTTCCCCACCCTTCTGTCCAGTTCGTGACATTTTGCTTAGTCTTGGAATCAGTCTGTTAGGAAGTACTTTCTGAGATTGTGTGCTGATGACATTAGATGAGCATGAACTGCATTTTGTGTTGCAGAGCAAACAAGGATTGCATTTGTGTATTTTGGAGTAATGCTAGGGGAGCCAGCTTCCACAGGATGGCAGGGCTGAAGTGACAGGATCTCTTCTAATTTTCAAGGCAGCAGGGAAAACAAATCTGGACTAAAATAGGCAGACTGGAGCTGAAAGGCATCCTATTACCTGAGCATCAGGGCAGCGAACTAATCAATCTTCGACAGCACCACCAACCCCCCATTTTCCAGGTCATCTGTCTTATCACTCCATTCTGTAACTCAGGACAATTTATTGCCTGTCTGTGGTTGCTTTGTGTTTGTTTTTCAGAGTGTGTGCTGAAAAGCTCTAATTCAGCCTATTTTGCTTAGTTCCTCATGTGTGCATTTGTCTTATCTTTTTTTGGCTTGATTATTTTATGGTAGAGAATTTACTCTGTAATAGATGGGTTGTAATTTGCTATCTCACTTGAAATTGATACAAAATATGCAAGTGGAGAATGAATGATTAGGTCTTAGATGCATTTGCTTCATCCTCCTTCTCTGTCTGGGAAAATTAATTCTGATTGCCACACACTTATTATAGTACATCCCCAGTGAACTGCTTTTTCAGAGAGTTTTTGTTTACCTATGGGAAGTGAATAGTTCAAGAGCCACACTAACAAAATCATCACTACAAGTACTTCGGAGAATGTATTCTTTGAGAATACCATATACTTTCAATATTAAATTTAAGAATTATACCTAGTAATAATTTGCAATCTTCAAAGAAATTTGCAGACAGTAAAGGAAATTGGTATTTTTTTAAAAAATATAATTTATTGTCAATTTAGCTAACACACATTGTATACAGTGTGCTTTTGGTTTTGGGGGTAGATTCCCATGATTTGTCACTTATATACAACAACCAGTGCTCATCCCAACAAGTGCCCTCCTCAATGCCCATCACGCATCTAAAATTCTTCTCAAATCTAAAAATTTCCTCTAACCTCTTGTTGTTAGCTGTGGCAAAGACTGTGTAACTTTTCAATAAAATTCACATTCTGTTCTTCCTTGATTACATTTCCTAGTCCCTTGGTATCTGAGTGGGGTCATATGCCCAGTGGCAATTGAGAGGAAGTAATGGGTGTCACCCCTAGACAGGCAGCTAAGACTTGGGGTGCCTTTTTTGTATAGCATGTGACTCTTGATCTTGGGGTAGTGAGTTTGAGCCCCATTTCGAGCATAGAGTTTATTTTGAAAAAAACAAGAGTTGGGGTGCCTTTGCGGTACACTCTCTTTTCTTCAACAGCAGGGAGATCATAGAGGATCCAGTGGTAGCTCCAGAGCTCTTCTAAGATGCAGAAACACTAGCTTGAAGGAGCCTTGGTGCCTTAGTCACTGTGTGGAACAGAGCTTCCTGCTGACACTCACTGGGCTGTGATGTGAACAATAAAAAGAGCTGGGGCGCCTGGGTGGCGCAGTCGGTTAAGCGTCCGACTTCAGCCAGGTCACGATCTCGCGGTCCGTGAGTTCGAGCCCCGCGTCGGGCTCTGGGCTGATGGCTCGGAGCCTGGAGCCTGTTTCCGATTCTGTGTCTCCCTCTCTCTCTGCCCCTCCCCCATTCATGCTCTGTCTCTCTCTGTCCCAAAAATAAATTAAAAACGTTGAAAAAAAAAATTAAAAAAAAAAAAAAAAAAAAAAAAAAAAAGAGCTATTGTATTAAGCCACTAAGATTTTGGGGTCATTACTGCAGTCAATCTACTCTGGTTAAAACATCAGATAAGCATGAATACCTGCTCAAAAAAAAAAATGATTGTGAATGCTGATTAGCTGGCTGCCAATTCTAGGCATCTTTGTCATAAATAAAACCCCAAAATGAAACAAAATAAATGTTGGCAAGGATGTGGTGAAATTGGAACGCTTGCGCATTGCTGGTAAGAATGTAAAATGGTACAGTAACTGTGGGAAGCAGAACATAGCTCCTCAGAAAATTAAATGTAGAAATACCATATGATCCATCCATTCCATCTTTGGGGATACACTCAAAAGAATTGAAAGCAGAGACTCAAACTGATATTTGTACACCAACATTCACAGTAGCATTATAGCATTGTTCACAAGAGCCAAAAGGTAGAAACAACACAGGTGCCCCCCAGGGGATGAATGGATAAGCAAAACGTGGTATAGACATACAATGGAAGGTTAGGAGGAAGGAAATTCTGACACTTGCTACGACATGGATGAATCTTGAAGACATTATTCTAAGTAAAATAAGCCAGTCAGAAAAGGACAAATACTGTATGGTTCTCCTTATACGACATGCATAGCACAGTGAAATTCGTAGAGGCAGAAAGTAGAATGGTAGTTGCCAAGGGCCGGGGGGAGAAAGAATAGGGAGTTCACTGTTTCAATGAGTATAGAGTTTCAGTTTGTGAAGATAAAAAGAGTTATGGACGGTGGTGATGGCTGCACAATAATGTGGATGTACCGAATGGCCCTGAAATGTACACTTAAAAATAATTAAAATGGTACATTTTACCATGTAAAAAAAATTCTCTTCTTCATATGTTCAAACCAAGTTATTTTCTACTGCATATTGATCAAGAGATCAGTGTGGGACAAAAGAACATAAAATCAATTTAATTTTTCTCTTTGATAGAGGATGAATCATGGAGCAAACAGAAGAGCGATAGGTTTTTACATTTCTTTATATAACTAAGACTTCTGGCTTAATCTTAGTTGCCAAGTGTTGGGTTCATTGCACTTTTCTGTTTATGATACAATAACATCATTTCTCTGTGCAAAGTTCTCTTTAGTTTTATCTGATTATTCTTTTTCTCCTTCAGCCTTGATACCCCCACATCTGTGTTTGGCATAAATACTTTGATAAACATCTTCAAAATATATACACACACATAAGTGTATACACGCAAATATGTCATATATTTAAATATGTATATATGCTTTAAACTTACACAATTGACATTTTGCTTTAACTCTCTCTCTATTCACTTTTTGTACTGACACTATTTTTTAAAAGCTCTATCCATGCTGTTTTATGTATCTCCAGTTTATTAGTTCTGACTTCTGTACAATATTCCAAAATGAGCCTTCTACCATATCTTATTTATCCATTTCCCTAGGAAGGGCGGCTACTTTGTCTCCCACCTCTCTACCACACAACGAAATGCTGTGATGAACTTCTTTATTTTTGTCACCCTAGGGTCTATGGATACTCTTCTGCGTTTTGCACCCAACAAGTGTGAAATACTGAATTTATTAAGTTCTGCCATTTTTTTTCCTCCAGAATGGTTGCAGAGGTCTGGTGCCTCCAGCAGCAGTGCATGAGAAAACCTGTTTTCCCACATTCTTACTAACGTTGGCTATTATCCAGTTCCAATTTTTTGCCAACCTATGCATAGGATAAAGGAGTCTTTTATTCTTTCAAGTTGCATTCCTCTGATGACCAATGAGGTTGAACATCTTATTCATATATGTGCTATCCATTCTGATTTTCCCTTGTATACATTGTTTATTCATATTATTTGCCCTTTTTTTTCCTCTTGGGATCCCCATCTTTTTCTTATTAATTGGTAAGAGTTTCTTGGAATACTAGTCTTTTGCTTTCCAACATTACAAAAATTTTCACTAATATCTAACTAAATTGCAAAATTTTTCTAGTGTGCTATTTGTTGAGCAGAAATTCTTACTTTTGATGTAGTCAAATGCTTAATTTTTGCCTTATGCTTAATACTTTTGAAGCCTTGCATGGGAATCTATTTTTACTCCAAGGTCACAGATTCAGTTTGTGATACTTTTTCTACTTATGTTTTTAAACCATCTGGAGTGTTTCTTCATACATTGGGGGAGGTAAGGATAAACTTTATTATTCTCCATATGTGAAAAAGGCCAGAATTTCCCAAAAGATTTTCCACAGAAGACTAATTATGTGAAATGTTAAGTAGGTAACAGAAAAAAAGAGTTCTATGGTTAAATAAATTTGGGATAAATCTGGTTAAACAATCATAAGCATAATTCCATCCTACAGATATTTCAGAATCTTTAATGTACTAATATCCATTATGAATAGTCAGGAAACATCCACAGCAGGGCTGGTCAAACTACCAATCCCTGGACCAAATGTAGCCCAAGGTCTGTTTTGGTACAACCTGCAAATTAAGAATGTTTCTTACATTTTTAAAGGGTTGTGAAGAAGAAGGAGAAGTAGCAGAAGGAGAAGAAGGAGAAGAAGGAAGAAGAAAGAGGAGGAGGAGGAAGAGGAGAAGGAGAAGGAGTAATCGTAGTAGCAGTAAGAGGGACCTTATGTGGCTCACAAAACTTAAAATATTTACTATCTGGCCCTTTACAGAAAAAGTTTGCCAATCGCTAATCTATAGTATGCAAAGTATCCAAAGTATACTGACCCCAGAACCCTTTGGTAGAGGACAGTCTCCTGGCACTAGCATTTTGCCACACAAATACCAAGAAGCATTGGCCTCGATCAACAGTGTGTAAATAAAAGCAAAAGTCTGGCAGTTTTCCAAATAATTGGAAAGCTGTAGAGTCATAAAGTTATTAAAGATTTAATTAATCTCACTGGTCATCCAGTCCCAACCTTCTACCCAAAGTCATTCCAATCAATAAAGAAATTTGACTTTTCTCTTCATTTGCACTACCACCGAGGGGAGATGCCTCTAGAAGCAGGTCCACAGGCTGTGTTTGTCTCCCCTGTGGCGGTTCTGTCACCTCCACTGACACAGCGATCTATTTTCTCTGCCCCAACCACTCACTCAAAACTGCAAATTCCACTTGTATTTCTCCGTCGCTTCAATGTTGCTGAAAATACTCCATTGATAAGCCTTGTATCTCACAGCGTGGCTCTCATATTTTTTTCTTCCCTGAAACTGTTTCTTAAAGGATCTAAGATAATTTCCTTTCTCTATATTTTTAAATACACTTTGAAAGAGACGGATTAAAGAAATTTTTATTATGTGAATTTCTAATAGCTGCAAAAGAGTGGGATAGAGTAATGTAACAAGAACAAGAACAATTGACCAGTGTATAATGTCCGGAAGTCTGAAAACTGTTTATCCTGTTGATTAAATCCATATTAAAATATTATATTCCTTTTAGAGATGAACTTTGGGAAGAGATATGGAGAAGTTAGAAAGGTACCCCCAAATTGCAGCCAAAATAATTGGGTGGTTAAAAAGGAATGTGAGGATACGAGGATACTTTGAGTATCAGCTAGGCATGTTTCCATAGCACAGAGTATAGGAAGGGAAAAATAGAAACTGTACAGAGGAGAAAACCAGCAAACATTACCTTAACCAGATGATCAAGGCTAACATTCCCAGTGCTGTCCTGTGGCTGTCACGTACCCCCAGTGATGATGTAACGAGAAAGGTACTTCACCTCTGTGGCATTCTTTCCACAAACCTATAACCACAGTTTTATCGTAAGAAAAACAACAGACCCAGATTGTGGGAAATGCTACAAAATACCTGACTGGTATTTCTCAAAACCGTTACGGTCAAGGTGATGAAAAACGAGGGAGAGCTGAGACACTCTCACTGGAAGACAAGAAGATACCAAGGAAACATGGCAACTTACTGCAACATGGTATTCCAGATTGGATCCTGGAACAGGAAAACCTGGTAACATCCAAATAAGATCTGGAGTCCAGTGAATAGCAATGTATCAGTAGTGGTTTCTTAGTTTTGACTAATCTATGGACTATCATAGTGTTTGATGGTAACATTAGGGGAAACAGAAACTGACTGACGGGTATACAGGAACTCTCAGCACCATTTCTGCAACTTTCTTGCAAACATAAATTTTTTCTAAAGTAAAGGTTTATTTAAAAAATGGGGCAAAGGGGACAGCGGTGGAGCAGCGGTGAATGGTGATGGTATTATGAAGTGTCAAGTTGTGGGGTGCACACCGAGGACCCCACGAAACCGAAGCGGAGAGACTAGTGAGGGCTGAGGCGAAAAGTGCGGTGGGACATTGGATGGGAAGATGAGCACATTGCAGACGAGACCATTACCATGAGTAAAAGGAGGACTGAAGATACTCTGCTCAGGAGCTGGCGCGAATGAGCTCACCAGAGCAGGAGGTGAGGTTGGTGGGTTTGCGCAGGTAGGCTGGAGCCGAGCAGTGGTGGGTCTCACAGGTCAGGGCAGGCAGCTCAGAATTGATTTGTCTGTGTGAAACCATTGAGGCATTACTGAAAAGGAAAAGCTCTTTATTGGCCAGAGGAGAGAAAGCATGGTTAATAATTCTCTGCAGCCACCTTAGTTATGTTAATAAGACATACAAATCATAGATGAAAAATGAATGTCTTCTAATAAATAAAATACGTTTATATGGAGAAGAGATCTTGAGGCGGTAGGTTTTACCTGTGTGTGGGAAGAGGGGCTGGAATTAGGATTTGGCGCCTTTTGATTGAGAAGCCATGAAGGCTGGCATAGAACCTCTTACAGGGAAGGAGATAGAGACCAGGATGGAGGGGTGTTGTGCGTTCTCTGTAGGATAGATAACCTTTACTCCAGGTTCCTACCAGATCTATGGCTCTATGATTTGAAAAATATTTTCTAAACCCAGGGTCATGGCTGTTTGTGAAAAATCAATGACTGTGCAGGGCTCTCCCATTTAGCTTTTCATTTCTACATTCTTAGGTCAGGCTGGTGAATGTAACTCTCAGAAAAATGACAGACTGCCCTGCTCCGAGCTGTGAGAAATACAAGAAGGAACACGGTACCTCATGTGCCTGGCTCTTTGGACTCGGGCCTGGCCTATGATACTCCTGCTAACCTGTAAACACCTTGCCATCTGTTGGCGCAATCAAAGTCCAGTGATCCCGATTCTGAATGTGTTCTTTGGGGCAGTCACTCCAGGCTGTGTGTGGCTTGTTATAAAGAGCAGGAGCAGGCTTTTAGAGTGGTAGAGACGTCTCCATTTGCAACCCTGGTCATCTGTGGAGGCTCACGAACTTTCTCTCCATGGGGAAGGCCGTCATTTCTAAATCACAGCTCTGAGATTTTTTTTGGTCTTTGTCACACATAAGCAAGGATTGTTCTCATAGCGTATTTCCCAGTATCTTTCTGGAAATGTGGGTAAAAGCTTCTTATCATCTCGCCTTACTTAATATTTCTGTTATAAACATGTTGCTGCTGAGAATGCAAGATAGCTTTGGTTCCTACAGATGGAGATGGATGAGGACTGCACTGGGGCATTCTGGACAGGAGCAGATGTGTTTTGACATAATAGCTGGATCAGACTGACAGGGGCCTCGTGGCTGTAAGTGACGCAAGCTGAGTTTTCCCTTATCACACTGAGATCTCCCCTCTCTCCTGGACAGCGTCTCCTGGCTGCTATAGCACTGCTGTTTTGCCGTTAGAGTGCTCTCCCACTGGCTCCCTGGGAAGCAAGGTCCGCCTTTACATGGTGTCCCGGTGGGTGAGAGAGGTATCTAGGAGGTGGAAACGGTGGGGACAGCAAACTGTGCTGCTTCTACACACTTCGGCTGGCTGGAGAGGTTCAGGCTCACCATTCCCATGACTCTTGATAAAATGAACAAAGCGGAACCTAAAATTACCACCTACTTCCCATCATCCCATCTATGATTCATAGAACCATGTTACTGGAATGGACTGAGAACAGCATGTGCACATCACTCACTCAGATGGCAGGCCACATTTCAATGTTTCATTTCATCTCTGAGTTTTCTCCCCCTGCTCTCTACCCCCGCTTGCAGACAATGTGCTTGGCCTTCTCTCACCACTGACATTCTCTCTACTGTGTTTGAGGTAATGCTCAATAAATTAGGATTGACTCTCCATGAGAAAAGAGATGTTTTTAAGACACAATTGTAGACTTCAAAATCTTGAAGTAAGTTTAGCAAAATATCAATGTAATATATTGACCACTGAATTCAGTGACCCCTTAACTTGTCAAGTTGGAGACCATTGGTGGTCTTGCCAAGAATAGTCTCGATAGAGTGGTGGGGAGAGAATCCTCAATGAACTGGTTTGAGGAGGGCACCTAAAGGGAAGAAAAGGAGACAAGTCCTGAAAGAAGTTCTGCCGTGAAAGGAAGTGAGGGCAAGGGAGGGTTTAAGACAAAAGCTACTAAAATAAAGCATGTCTATATGCCGGTATTGGTGCTCTTTGCTGATCCAGGAGAAAGAGAGAATTGATGTGACCCATTCATCTCCTCCTGTTTCTAAAAGCAGAGGCCTCTGAAAATGATTCAGTTTTGTTTTATGACCACTTCCTTTTCTACTAGTTTATAACTGTTTCAGGGAGGAAATCATGTCTGATTCATTCTTGCATTTCAAAAAATACTTTAATGTTAGGTCCACAGGAGCAGGGATCAGGGCTGCCTTTATCCCTGTTGCATCCACAGTGCCTAGCACAGTACTTAGAGCATAGTAGGTGTTCGTTAACCAGTTGTGGAATTGAATGGTTGCTTATAGAAGGAATGCATGAGCGTATAAATGAGCAGACTTGGTTATCTATTTTTTTGGAGGTTTTGTTGGAAAATTTGAATCACGAGCTGTCTTTCCTCCTCTTGTTTTTTTCCAGTTCTAGGAACTTGATCTTGAAACACATAAACACACTCAGGAAATGTTAAATTTAATATTCATTTAGAAGAACAGATTGTTGCAAAGGAACTTACTTGTTTCACGTTCTCAATACGAGTGATTTTGGGGGCTTTCCTCTATTTTGGAATATCTGTTGGTCTTCTTTAGATTTATAAAGTGCTTTTCCACCTGTCATCTCGTCCTTTTATCAGTCTTGAAAGGAAGTGAGAATAGAAATTATTATTCCCATTTTAGAGGTATGGAAACAGAGGCCCAGAAGAGTTCAGTAACTTACTCAAAGTCACATAGTTCATTGGTGCAGATGAGGACCTTGACTTCAAATACCTTTTCTGTCCTTTCAATGAATTACTGTTTAAGTTCTCAATTTAGTAAGAGCTCTTCACTGACATCCTGTGAGTCAGAGGATCCACTCCTGTTTTTATTCCATTTGTTTCATTTCTGTGCAAAGCAGTAACAAAACTGTTTCTCGGGGCAGGACACGGTTCATTAAGCCTCTGCAAAGTTTTAACCTTTTCCAAGAGTAGAGGCAGATGGAACAGGCCATAATGAGGTTGCCTCTGCTTGGTGGGAATTGCTGGGTTGGACTGGATAAAGAGCATCCAGCCTGGAGGCTGAATCCTCCAGGGGCATTTCTTGTTTTGTGATATGCAGCTTTCTGCAGCAGGCAGGCAGGCAGGGGATGAAACGTTACCGTTACCAAATCAAAGCAAATGTTCCACTCTTTGAAAGGTGAGATGGAGACTCCTCCCTCTTTGAAAAAGATTGTTGAAAATGAGTTCCACTTCAAAGTGTGTTGATCCGGGAAATGTTGGCTCTGGTCACATAGAGCTTGTGACTATGGTATGAGACAAACCTTGACAAGCAGAGGACATGTTCCCAAATCAGCAGTGGACACAAGAACCTATTGTATTTCCTGGTAAATGAAATAAACGTAAGAATAAACTGAGTACTTAAGCATATCACAGACGTGAAGTTCAGACTCACTCATACACTTATCTAGGACGTACGCTCGGTCAGGGGCTGAGCATTAGGCAAGGCTTCCACATGAGCATAGCAAATTCAATTGCACAAGCCGTACAATATTTACAGACCAGCAGATTAATTAAAAGACTCACAATGTGAACTGGGTTATATTGCTGCACTATATCAACTCCTAAGGAATAAATGGTTCTGTTTCTTTTCTTTTAATGTTTATTTACTTTTGAAGGAGAGAGAGACAGAGTGTGAGTGGGGGAGGGGCAGAGAGAGAGGGAGGCACAGAATCCAAAGCAGGCCCCAGGCTCTGAGCTGTCAGCACAGAGCCCAATGCAGGGCTTAAACTCACAAGCCACAAGATCATGACCTGAGCCGAAGTCAGACGCTCAACTGACTAAGCCACACAGGTGCCCCATTTGTTTCCTTCCTTTAAAAAAAAAATTCAGCTTTACAGAGACAAATGAATTATTATAAAAATATAAATATAATATAGAAATATATAAAATATAAAATAATAAATTATTGTAAGATAAAGTGTACATAGTGGTGATTTGGTAGACATATACATTATATTGTTTCTTAATTATAATATAATTGCTTTTTTAAGTTTATTTATTTATTTTGAGAGACAGAGAGAGAGAGAAAGAGAGAGACAGACAGAGAGAGTGCACAGGGGAGGGGCAGACAGAGTACAAGAGAGAATCTCAAGCTGGCTCCACACTGTCAACACAGAGCCTGACACGGGACTCTATCTCATGAAAATGAGATCATGTCATGAGCCAAAATCAAGAGTTGGATGTTTACCTGACTGAGCCACCGAGGTGCCCCAATGATAATTTTTAAAAGTCCTTTGTTTCCCCCAAATAAAGTTATCTCATGAGCCATGCAGACAGGTCCAGGAAAAGCCTATTGTGCAGGCTTTTCCACACCTGATTGTAATCGCATTCCAATGCCACCCTGTTTAGGAACCATGATGGTGAACCACTTCAACATTTAATGGCCTTCCATCTGTATGTGCTTGTCTTTTCCTTGTTCTCCATTGTACTGTCAACTTCCTGGGGGGGAAGGTAGTTTCATCTTTTGTCTCCCTCATCTAAGGTAGCACATGACATTTAGTAGGTAATGATAATTATTTGTTGAATTGAATTATAAGGCAGTTGTATCATGCTGGCTATAATGAACTTGTGTGATCTCATTCTTGCCTAGACTTGATGAGATCTTCCCTGGAAGTATTTATTTCCACGTGTGGCTCCTTTTAGGGAAGGGGTGGGTCTGTCTTGCCAACTACTACATCTCCAGTTCTGATACGTGGCGACATTTCAAAAGCAACTGTTTATTTCTTCTGAAGAGGAGAGCAATGCTATTCAAATTTTCTGAAAGCACTTGGCATATTATACAAGTAAGGGGAAAAAGTTTGCCGCTGGTAAACCTGAAGAGCCTGAGGAAGTATTGTTGAAGCTTGTTAGTAGAGTAGAGCATTCTTACCCAGAGGCTGACCACTTTTAGATTAGCCATGTTTGATTCAAGTGTTAGACCCTAAGTTAATTTTCACAATTGACCAAAATTGGACTAATCTGACACATTGATACTCAAACTTGAAAGGACAGTGACTTTTATTCGTTAATTTTCAACAGTGTTCCAAGGAACCTTTGGGGTTTCACAGAAATCTCAGGCAAGCTAATTGGATGAGGCTCCAATCTGTTACTTTTGCCTTCATCCAGGGACCCTCATTTGTAGTTGATATATTTACAAGTCTGTAAAATTTCTTTTGAAAAGAGAAAGTTCCATGGCTTAAAGGAAAAAAGAAAAAAACTTCAGAAATTAGTGCACATAACAATCCTAAAACTGTTCCCAAATAACTGTAATATTCCTACCTGTAAAATTCCTACCTGAGAGCTGGAGGTGGCATGCTAGCTGTCTTTGGGAAAGTGTGAAACCTTTATCAGCTCAAACATCAAAAGGCTACAGATTTGTTTGTAAAACATACAGCAGATTGCTAATCATTGTATTTAATTCCTTTTTTTTTTGACTGCCTGTTTTATGTTCATTTGTCAACTAAAGTTGTGAACTTTTTCAGAGCAATAACAATAATTTTTGTCTCTGTTGAATTTAGCACAATGCCTAGCATGATAAAGTTATACCAAATGAATAAATGGACGAATGGATGGATGGATGGATGAATTTGTTAGGAGAATGATTGACGCAACACTAAGTCCTGGGACTTGGTAATTGTGTTCTAATCCTGTCTCAGCAATTCTGCTTTTGTAATACCCTGAATAAATTAATTTTGTATCTCATTATGTTAAATATAAAATTAAAAAATAGAGTGTGTTTTGCAAATTAAGGATAATGAGTCACCACTGTTTCTTGGGACTAAAGGGTGCATGAGCAAATTAATTACAAAGGCTTATGTTATTATAATTATAATGTTAATTACAAGACATAGCTGCTGTTGATGAAAATAGCCCAGAAAAAGAATGAAATATAAGCAGTTGGTTCAATCTTGGGCCAATATTCTGGTGGACAAAACTATTACTCATTACTTAGAGGACCTTAGATCAAAGTTTGATGGAATATTGGGCATGTTGGATTTCTGCAGATTTAGTCACAGCAATGACCTAGTAGGCAAAGGAGACATTGAAAACCGAGGCAAGTTTGAAGAGGAAAAGCAAACACAGTTGTAAAAGGTGAAGTTTTCTACCCTTCGTCTACTGCCATGCTGGATGAACGTAAGTATGAAAAAATTCAATAGAACTCACTAAGTTGCTTTTTCTGTGCAAGGTCTGGTGCTAAAGGAAATTAGAGCTGGGTTACTGAATCAGGAGAGGCAGGACATAAACATATAACAAAGAAGGTATTAATAAAGGCCACCAGAGAAATAGTGTTCAAGTAGTATCAGAATTCATGAGGAGGAGAATAACCTCTCCCTAAATATTGCTTATTACTTGGATTACTTTTGCCTTGGTTTTCAAATGAAATAAAACCTTTCATCTTCTCAATAGAGCCTTTAGCATAAAGAAATATGTAGAGAGTGTTTCTGGCGGAGTTGCATTCCCTAAAGAAGAGAGCCCCTTCCATAAATATAAGCTTCTCCTGGACTGTGGCAGTCATCTCCATTTTGTTCCCATCCTGTGGCATGTGACTTGAAGCTTCAATGCCGTCTCTGATTCCAGATTCCTGGCGGAAGTTGAATCATTAGATTGCTGACCTCACCACACTATGTGTTTTGTATTAAAATTGTGTGTGTGTGTGTGCGTGTGCATGTGCATTAACAAATGAAAGTGAGGACTCCCCAGGCCCTACATTCTTTATTATTCCTACATTTACCAAGGTCTTTACAATACTGTGAAAACAATGCATTTCTGATATATTTAAAATACCTAATTTTTACAATGCAAAATAATAATACAATCCAGAAAGACTAAGTACAGAATTGGTCTGTATACCCACCTAAAAACAACAGTAACTTTTGACCTTCATATAAATCTTTCAATTTGACCTATAAATACAAAGAACAGACCGAGGGTTGCCAGAGAGAAAGGGGGTAGAGGGTTAAGCCAAATGGGTGAAGGGGAGTGGGAGACACAGGCTTTCAGTTATGGAATGAATATGTCATGGGAATCAAAGGCACAGCACAGGAAATATAGTCAATGATATTTTAATAGTGTTGTGTGGTGACAGAGGGTAGCTACACTTGTGAGCATAGCATAGAGACCAGTTGAATCACTCGGTTGTACACTTGAAACTAATGTAACATTGTATGTCAACTATAGTCAAATAAAAAAAAATAAAAATAAATACGAACAAATCTTCAATGTTCCTTAAAAAAAAAAAAAAAGATAGATGATAGACCTAAAAGAAGGTTTGAAGAAAAAAGACATACACAATCTCATCCTAACTTAATACACAACTTTTTCTTTTCATGTATTTCATTCCAGCATGTTATATTCATGCTCTTACCTTCTACTCATTCCAGACCCACACTAATCTGGATTCTGCCCCCACCAGGCCCCTGAAATTGTTCCTGTTAAAGTCACCAATGAACCCAGTAGATTCCTTTCAGTCCTTAGCCTACTTGGCCCATCGGTGGAACTCAAACCAGCTGAGGCCCACAGCCCTCTCCTCACTCTTCTTGTTCCAGATATTCTGGGCTTCACTTATTTGTTGAATACACTGTGTTATTTCCTTTTGTGGGATTTACTATGTTCTATACTTCCTCCTTGCAAGGCTCTTTCTCCCAGTTTCTCTAGCCTTCACCCAGTTAACTTCTTCTCTCAGATATCAACATAAATGTCACAAAGTTAGATCAAATCATTGAAATTTCACTTCAAAATACTTATACTTAACAGACAGGTAATTACAGGATTCCTCTCCGTCTCTGTCACTATCCAAGTCCCTGGAAGGCAGAAGCCATACTTGTCTTCGCCAGTGAGACCTCAACACCTAGAACATCGCCTGGCATGGAGTAGATGCTAAGAATTTTGTTGTGGTTGAATGGACTTATGGATAGTTGTGGTCATGGTATACATATAATTTTATACCCTGCTTTTTCATGCTAAATGCATATCTCCATGTTGTTGTATTATAATCTTTACTTTTATCAAAATTGTACATGCTTACATGCATTGGAAATAACCCAAATGTTCATCAACAGGAAAATGAACAAATAAATTGTGGTGCTTTCATTAAATGGAATATTACACAGCAATATTGTAAGTCTTGCTACACCTAACAACATGTACGAATCTTACAGACTCCAAATGAAGCCAGAAACAAAAGGGTACATATATATGGTTCCCTTTATACAAATTTCAAAAGCAAGAAATGTTGACTTATGATATCCCAAGTAAGGATACTGGTTATCCTTGGTGGGACAATAATTATTTCCATGTGTTTTCTTCCAGTTAAAAAGTGCATTGAGGGTTGCCTGGGTGGCTCAGTCAGTTAAGCGTCTGACTTCGGCTTAGGTCATGATCTCACTGTTGGTAGGTTCAAGCCCTGCGTCAGGCTCTGTGCTGGTGGCTCAGAGGCTGGAGCCTGCTTTGGATTCTGTGTCTCCCTTTCTCTCTCTCTGCCCCTCCCCTGCTGGTGCTCTGTCTCTGTCTCTCTCAAACGTAAATAAACATTAAAAAAAAATTTAAAAAAAGCTCATTGAACTTGGGGTGCCTAGGTGCCTCAGTTGGTTAAGTGTCCGACTTTGGCTCAGGTCATGATCTTGTGGTTCCCGAGTTTGAGCACTGCATCAGGCTCTGTGCTAACAGCTCAGAGCCTGCTTCAGATTCTGTGTCTCCCTCTCTCTCTGCCCTTCCCCTGTTCATGCTCTCTCTCTCAAAAATAAATAAACATTAAAAAATTTTTTTAAAGAATGTGCGTTGAACTTATGATTTGTATACTTTACTTATGTAGTACTTGAATAAATGTTTATTTAAAAATAAAAAAATATATAAATTTTACACACACGTCTTTTAAAGAGTCAAATAGTTCTATAAGGCTTAAAAATAACATTTCTTTTCTTCCCACTCCTTCACCCTGCAATGTCCATTTCCCCACAGATAACCTCTTTCACCTTTTTCTAATTGATTCTTTTGCTTTTGACCTCCATGAATCTAAATAACATGCTCAATTGTTTCAGTTTTAAGCATTATCTATTGTTTTCCCAATATGGAAGCTGGGGATGTAAGTTCTTTTTCTTATCCTTTCCTCTGCATCCTTCCCACATCTACATCCTTCCAATGTGGGTGACTTATAATTTTGGTTTGATTAATATTCAATGTTCATATAACATTTTCTGTATAAGTGCTATTATCACTGAGTCATGTAATAAGTTATGATCACTTGTCTTTTGCTGCACTTGTTTTTTCCTTTCTCTTTGCTTTGTTCCCTTGTTAGTTTTCAGAGAATTTCGATCCTTAATGCTCTACCAATTGCTTAAATTTGCCTCTAAAACCAGGTCTAATCCTGAAATACGCCTTCAAAATTATTCTGGGAATTTACTTACCCTCTTTTGTGTTGATCTTCTGTTTCTTGTATTCCATGTTGCCTTCCTTTTCTTGGTTTATAACCTTGGTTTTAATTGAAAGTAACTTTCAGTAGAGAAGAGTGTACTTGAGACATAAAAATGATAAGGCCTCAGCGGTGCCTGGGTGGCTCAATCAGTCAAGTGTTCGACTCTTGGTTTTGGCTCAGGTCATGATCTCACAGTTCGTGAGTTTGAGCCCTGCATTGGTCTCTGTGCTGACAGTGTGGATCCTGCTTGGGATTTTCTCTCTCTCCTCTCTGTTTCTCTCTCTCTCTCTCTCACTCTCTCTCTCTCTCTCTCTCTCTCTCTGTCTCTCTGTCTGTCTCAAAATAAATAAACAAAAAAAAATGTTAAGGCCTTACACATATGAACATGTTTTTCTTCTACTCTCACACTTGATTGATGACTTGGCTTCGTATAGAATTCTATGTTTAAAACAACTTCCTTCCATAATTTTGAAGACATTCCTCCATTGACTTATAACTTTCTATGTTAATATTCAGAAGTGTGGTCATAAACAGAAGTCTGTTTTTTCTCTTTTGTAGGAGCTTCTCTTTGTACTTAATGATCTAAAATTTCATATTGCTGTGTCTTGATATGTGTAGATGTAATATTCTGGTCACAGAATGGACCCTTTTTAATCTGAAAATTCATATTTTTATTTTGGGAAATGTTCTTGAATTCTTTTATCTTGAATTATTTTGCTCTTTGTTACTATTTTCTTCTCTGTTCTCTCTTACCAGAATCCTACTATTAGATCTCCTGGATTAATCCCTAATTTTCTTATGTTTAATTTCCAAGTTACTGTCCCTTTTCATGGTTGGATTATTCTCTTATCTCTCTGAGGATATCTATGACTTTTTTTCCCCTCTCCAGGCATAGTCTTTTTGTCCTCCAACT
This sequence comes from Panthera leo, assembly GCF_018350215.1. Classification (NCBI taxonomy): domain Eukaryota; kingdom Metazoa; phylum Chordata; class Mammalia; order Carnivora; family Felidae; genus Panthera; species Panthera leo. The sequence continues at coordinate 22,340,180 of NC_056679.1, forward strand.
TACTTTTTTACTTTTAAGCTAATGACTGCTCAGATATCTGGTAATCCAGATAATATTTTAGGAAGCTTGATCATAGCTGAGGGACTGGGAAATTTGAGCATGTGGGTGGGACTCACTGATTACAGTAGCATGACCAACTATATTGGTTTGCCTGGGACTGCCCCAGTTTTAGCACTAAGAGTCCCATGTGCCAGGAAACTCCTCAGTTCCAGCTGAGGTCACCCTCGTTGGGACCATCTCCATGGGGTGAACTGTCTGGAAATGTTCACTGGGCATGCAATGTCATTAGTTGTTTTCCCTCAAGCTGGCAGATTCCCCAGTGAATGAAATTCCCATTTCCTGCATGGAGGTCAATGCCCTGCTCGTGAACATTCTTGGGCTCTGGTTAGGGGAATGCAGCAGGGATTCTCAGCTTCCAATACAAAAGTATCCAACTTTCATTTCAGCTGCGTTTGGTTTTTCCCATTCCCTATCTATTGAGTTCCTGCCACATTGTCAGGCACCATGTTAAGCACTGGGTGAGCCACAGTGAATAAAACATAAAAATGTCTGCCTCTGTAATGCATGTAGAAAGGCAGATAATCAATCAATTAATTTAAAAAATACAATTTGTCAAAAATTGATAAATGCTATAAATAAAAATAAAATGGGAGAAAAGGAAAGACAATAAGTTAGGGTAAACAGAGTATTTTAAGACTATTTTAACTAGAATGGTCACAGAAGACATTACTGAGAAGAGCCTTTGAGTAAGTCCTGAAGAATATAAGGTAGCGAGTCAGGAAGAGTTTTTCAAGCAAAGGTAACAGGCATAGTCCCCAAGGCAAGGATGTGCCTGATATCTTTGAAGGAGAGCAAATGGGTAAGGTTGTAGCATAGTGAGCTAATGAGTAAGGGGGAGAATAGCTATGCTAATGCTGTATAGAAAATAAGCTGAAGGGGGTCAAGGGCAGAAGCAGGAAGTCCAATTAGGAGGCTATTGTACCAGCCTAGTCAAATCATGGTGGTGTCTTGGACCAGGATGATGGCCAGATTGGTGCTGAGAAGTGGTTAGATTTTGGATTTAAAAAAAAAATTTATTAATGGATTGGTTGTGAGGTGACAGAGAAAGAGAAGAACTAAGATGATTCCAAGGTTCTTGGTCTGAACATCTGGAAGAATGCAATTGTCATTTACCAAGATGGGAGAGATTATGGGTAAGCAGGTTGGAAAAACATCATGAATTTGATCTTGCACGTGTTAAGTTTGAGACACCTATGGAACATATTGCAGAGTAGGTAGATGTATGAGTTTGGTGTTCAGGGAAGAGGCTGGAGATATAAATACAGGAGATTGTACTTAAGATGATGAGGTTGGGTAGGGATACTCCTTGCCTAGGGAGTATTGTAGACTGAGAAGTGGACCAAGGACAGAATCCTGAAGCACTTCACATTCAGAGGTCAAGGAGATGAGAAGGAGGGTCCAGTGAGGAAGAGAGAGAATCTATAGAGAATTATCTGGAAGTCAACGGAAGAAATGTTTCAAGAGAGGGAGTGGTAAGCTGTGCCAAGTGCTGCTGAAAGACACTGTTGTTCAGAGGCCCTTTGACCATCTCATCCAGAGAGCTTGTTTCAGCCTCAAAGAGCAAACCTGTCTTTTGCTGAAGTTGGAGGAGGCATAGTCTCCTGGTTGTGCAACAGGAGAGCAGACAATGCTCCTTAGATTTAGATAATGCTTCTTAGACTTTCAACCACTCTGCCTTATCTGAGCACCTCCATCCTTCACTCCACTGTTAAGTTGATGCCACCAATTTCTGAGCCTTTAGGAATCCCATGATATAAATTAAATCGATTCATACCTTTCCTGCACTACCTGTTTTGAAGTCAACCTTCTCAGATGTGCTAAGTCATTTACTACTGAATAATTTACTACTTTCACACTTTGCAAACAAAATTGCTGTTGTCTTCTCTTCTTTTCCTCTACTGCTTGTGGATTTAAGCCTCTTAAAAGGATCCTTTTACTGTCATTTAGGGAAGGAGTAATAGTAGATACATGTGTCCAATCCATCTTCTTTGCCTGGAAGCCATGACCACCATTTTTAAGGGCGTAAAGTTGTCAACTGTTTGGATATACATCATTTACTTAACTGTTCCACAATGTTTGGACATTTGGGCTGCTTCCAATGATATACAATACTATACTATAAATCTTCTTGCATATAACATTGCTCGTGATTAGGAGGTATTGCTCTGGATTGATTCCCAGAAATTCTATAACTGGGTTGAGAGATATTAGCATTTGATACAATAAAAGCAGTATGGTGAATGGTTCAGAGCACTCTCTGGGGTATGAGTCGAGTGCTTTCCTCTGGAACCCTGTTCTGTCATTTACTAGCTCTGTAACCTTGGGCAAGTTTCTTAAACTCTGTGTGTTCCAGTTTCCTCATCTGTCAAATAAGGGTAATAATAGTAGTGTTACTGAGGGGAATAGGGTAGGTTAACATATGTGAATTACTTGCACAGTGATTAATACACAATAAATGAACAGTCAATAGATATACTCACAACCATCATCATTATCACCATCTGACTTTTGATAAGTTTCCAGGTTGCTTTTCAAAAGGGGATCATCTTCAATTGCATCAGCAACATATAAGGATGCCATTAAACACCTCTTTGCCAATCAAACTCAGCCACTAATTTTAAAAGGCTCTCAAATAACACTTTGTTGAATTCTCTATAGTTTTAATAATAAAAATATGGATGATAGGACTATATTGTTAATATTCCAGGCTACAAAGGAAGATCTTGGCAAATTATTAGCAAATTCTGATATAAGGCTTTCAAAATGGGGAGAGTCACATCATACATGAATAAACTTGAGCAAAATCAGTTATACCCTATAGAAGGTGGGAAGGGGAAGGAGGAGAGAAAGAGAGAAAGAAAAACTATATTTAAGCCTACAGTGATTCTGACCATTCCATTTAATGAATGCTCATGGATTTGATATAGAAAATTGGACCCACTTTTCCTCAGTTGGTCTGAGTTTTAATGTGCTTCTTCTAGCATGAACATTTTTCTCCTGTGGATTGTGTGTGATTCTAGAGTTTTAGAGTGTTTTCATACCATATGCCTTTTAGACCCAAGACAACACTGTTGGCCATTTTGAGAATATATCAATATTCTTAAGGGATGCTCAAAGATAACTTTGAACATGTGTGAGACTGCTTCTATATCCAGAAGTTTCTGGGCAAAAATGACTACATCATATCTGATTTGCAACTAAAATAAATGGCATCATCCAACATTTAGTTTGTTTGTTTGAGGCTTTTCATTTTGCTACTGGCTAGGTGATGTTCACTGATGCTACATACACTGTCCCTTCTGATCAGGACACACTTCCCTTCTTTGTTTGTCTGGTAAATTTAGAACTGTCCTTCAAGGCAGCTCAAGCCTGAAGCCTTGCTGGGCTCCTATCAGCACATTAGACCTCTGTATCCAGACCACTGTGTGTGGACCTCTAGGATAGCAGTCATATTGAGTCATAATTGTTTATATGTCTTTCTCCCCATGAGAGTATGAGCTTTTCTAGGATAGAGACTGTGTATTACTAATCATTGTAACTCCAGTGCCTAGTAAAATGCCTGGAACTTAATAGGCATTTAACAAACACTGTTGAGTAATGTATGTGGAATGGGAAATGAGGTAGGAGAACCATGGTATGAAGTTCTCACTATATTCAAGAAAAGAATATAAGAATGAAAATTGGCTCTTAAGAGATATAATAACTACCAGTTATCAAAGTCCTGCATTCCAATAACTTTACATGCACTGTAATCTTCCTCAGAAATTCCTTATGTATCACCTTACTTATTTTACAAATAAAGAAACGTTAGCCTCAGAGAAGTGAAGTAACCCACGCAAATACCACGACTAGTAAAGCAAGAGCAAGGATTTCAACTCAGTTTGTGCATTTCCACTATTGTCTGATGCTTCTTTGGTTCAGTCCTGTCAGAGGTAGAAGAGAGATTGAGTAGCATGATTAAAAGCATCCACTGAGGGGCACCTGGGTGGCTCAGTCGGTTAAGCACCTGACTTGGTTTCGGCTCAGGTCATGATCTTGCCATTTGTGGGATTGAGCCCCACGTCGGGCTCTGTGCTGACAGAATGGAGCCTGCTTGGGATTCTCTCTCTCCTTCTCCCTCTGCCCTTCCCCTGCTTGCTCACTCACTCTCAAAATAAATAAATAAACTTAAAATAATACTAAAAAATGCATCCACTGAATTTGAGTATGAGGAGGTTATTGTAACGCTCACTGATTTCAAGGGTGCATCCTCACATATCTAACTTTATTTCTGACCCTGGTAATCAAGTTCCTGATTGCAAAGTACGTTGTCAGAACATATCTTTCATACACAGAAATGCCACTGAGTATCCTTCAAGAGACCACGAGGTCCCCAAAAGGAAGCACAAGTTCATTGTGGAGAAGTGGGCGTGATGTTGTTCAGGGGACTCAGGTCTGGCCTGGGACTCATTCTAGGGATAATTAGGAGACATGTCCTTGCATCAAGCTGGGTGTGAGACTCGAGCGAGGCCCCTGAACAGAACTTTCTGAAGGGGAGTAGGAGGAGGTGGGGCAAGGAGTGTGTGTGTTGAGGGAGGGACATGTGTCATCCTTGTGATGAACTCCTAAAATTAATGACAGCAGGAAAAGCTGATCTCTGAGCTGGTGAGAACTATTTACGTAGCACCGGGAGAATGACTAAAGTCCACTTGCTTGCTGGATTAAAATATTATGCTGATGTGGTGCTAAATGGAGGCTTTCTAAGTGTGAGTCATGATGACAAACCACTGTAACAAGATATATTGGAGCACTCACCCTCCCGTACTCAAAGTCACTGTTGGCTATGATGGTTCCAAAATTTGAAATCTCTGCAGTTCCTTTTTCTATAACTTTACTAAATCAAACGTAGCAGGGTAGTCTTGGAAGGTGGACCTAGAGAAACAGAGAGTGCCTCCCCTGAGACCCTCAACCAGCCATAAGGTGACAGGGATGAAGACCTCCTTCTTCACGAGAGGAGAAAAGAAAGGCCGGGTTTGGTCAGGGATAAGAGAGAGAGATGGAGAAAAGGGACCGCAAAAGAAGAGTCGCTGTCCGGTTGCTAGCTCAGCGCACACCAGGGTCCATGTTTGACCCTCTGAAAGAGGGTCTGCAGGCAGAAACCAGGAGACCTGGACAAAGAAATTCTATGAGGCTTGGGGCCCAAGCAACTCTGCTTCAGAGTCCAGGTGACAAAGCACAGCACAGAATAGGAAAGAGGGGCACCAGTGCCATGAGGGTCTGATATCCCGGGGCTCAATGCAGCCACTGTGAGGAGAGCAGCACCTGGGGAGTGAGAGGTGGTGGTGGGAACCACCAATCATTGCATTCGGTTCTCTCTGAACGCCCAGCAGCTGTGACCAAGTAAAGGGACCCCACTCAGGCAGGAGACCCTACTGGACAGAATGGGGTGGAAGAGGATGGAAGTACTTGTTACTGAGCATCAGGCTGGACATGAAGAAGATACCCAAAAAGAATCCCAAAGAAATGGGAACGCTGTGTTTTGGAGGGGGCGGTAGAGATGAGGGCCGGCAGTGACATCGTTAATGTTAGTGTGATTCCCTAGGAGCCCACAGGCTGGTGAGATCTGGGAACATGCAAGTGACATCAGTACAGAGAGGAGGGAGTTAAGAATATGTGTGACCCTTTTCAGTGAATGCTGGAGCTATGCTGATAGATGGGTTTGATGAAAATAATAATAACGAGGCCCTATATTTCTACAGTGCTATGAATTTTATTTATTTATTTATTTATTTATTTATTTATTTATTTATTTATTTTAATGTTTATTTATTTTTTGAGAGAGAGAGAGAGAGAGAGAGAGAGAGGGAGAGAGAGAGAAACAGAGTATGAGTAGGGGAGGGGCAGAGAGAGAGGGAGACACAGAATCCAAAGCAGGCTCCAGGCTCCGAGCTGTCAGCACAGAGCCCGACGCGGGGTTCCAACTCTCAAACCCTGAGATCATGACCTGAGCCAAAGTCGAATACTTAACTGACTGAGCCACCTAGGCACCCCTACAGTGCTACGAATTTTAGAGTGCACTTGCACATGCTGCCTCTTATTTGAGCTCTCTCACAAGTTTCCAAGAGGTAGATGGGACCTTCATTTTGTAGATGAGGAAACTGAGGCATGGAGTAGAGTTGTCTACCTTGGCCCAAGTTGCATGCACCGGTGTTGGGGCTTGGACCTCAGCCAGGATTCCTCCATATCCAGTGCTCTTTCCGCTAGATGAAGCCACTGCGTGGCACAACTGGGTACCCTGCAGCTGTGCCACGCACAGCCAGCGTGCTTAACCAAGGCGGCCCTGCCTCCGGGCTACCTGGTGCCGCAAGAATGTAATAGCTGGTGCTTGTGCCCTCCGCACTGCTGGCCCCTCCACTGGATGCAGCCACTGTCATCATTTCCACCACTACCAGAAGAACTTGGTCAGAATCCAGCCTGCGCCAGGAATTTATTTTTTATTTTTTATAATTGGTTGACACAGAGTGTAATATTGGTTTCAGGAGTAGAATTTAGGGCTTCATCACTTACATATGACACCCAGTGCTCATCCCAACAAGTGCCCTCCTTAATGCCCATCACCCATTTAGCCCATCCCCTCCACCCACCTCCCCTCCAGCAACCCTCAGTTTGCTCTCTGTAGTTAAGAGGCTCGTATGGTTTGCTTTCCTCCCTCTTTTTTTTCCCCTTCCCCTATGTTTGTCTGTCTTGTTTCTTAAATTCTGCATATGAGTGAGATCATATGGTAATTTTCTCTCTCTGACTTATTTCGTTTATCATAATATACTCTAGCTCCACCTGTGTCTTTGGAAATGGCAAGACTTCATTCTTTTTGATGGCTAAGTAATACTCCACTATATACATAAACCACATCTTCCTTATCCATTCATCAGTCTAAGGACATTTGGGCTCTTTACATAACTTGACTATTTTTGATACTGCTGCTATAAACATTAGGGTGCATGTGCCCCTTCGAATTAGCATTTTTATATACCTAATAGTGCAATTGCTGGGTCATAAAGTAGTTCTATTTTTAACTTTTTGAGGAACCTCCATACTTTTTTCCAGAGTGGCTGCACCAATTTGCATTCCCCCTTTTCTCTTCATCCTCGCCAACATCTGGTATTTCCTGTGTTGTTAACTTTACCACTCTGACTGGTGTGAGGTGGTATCTCATTGTGGTTTTGATTTGTATTTTCCTCATGATGAGAGATGTTGAGCATTCATGTGTCTATTTGCCATCTGGATGTATTCTTTGGAAAAGTGTCTATTCATATTTTCTTCCCATTTCTTCACTGGATTATTTGTTTTTTGGGTGTTGAGTTTGATAAGGTCTTTAGAGATTTTGGATACTAGCCCTTTATCTAGTATGTCATTTGCAAATATCTTTTCACATTCTGTCTGTTGTCTTAGTTTTGTTAATTGTTTTCTCTGCTGTGCAGAAGCTTTTTATCTTGATGAGGTCCCAACAGTTCATTTTTGCTTTTATTTCCCTTGCCTTCGGAGACGTGTCAAGTAAAAAGTTGCTGCGGCCGAGCTCAAAGCGGTTGCCGCCTATGTTCTCCTGTAGGATTTTGATGGTTTCCTGTCTCACATTTAGGTCTTTAATCCATTTTGAATGTATTTTTGTGTATTGCACTGGAGATTTCATTACAAAGTCAACTCAGAAGGAAGACTCATAACGAAAAAGCTGCAAAATTTTGCCAGTCTATAATCAGAAAATATTGAGAATATTTATGGAAATGCTATGTATCACTTAGCAGAGACTCTGGATTCAGTCTATTAGCAGGTGGGAGTGCTCTTAAAGGTTTGTTTCATTGGTTGACGAAACCTCACCTTAATGGTGGTCTTCATATATTGAAGTGAGGAGGCCAGAAATTCTTTGATATGATATACAGTAAGGAAGCCAAAGGCTTGTGAAATAAACATGTTGGAGGAGATTTGCAGTGTGTCTACTGCTCACAAACACCCTAAATATATCCCTTAAGAAGTCCAAGGAAACATACCCTTTACCAAGGCTTTAAGAAATGTATTGATTCATGAGGAGAATGTCAGCACATTTGAAAAGTGCTGTAGGGACTATGAACTATGCATTTGAAATTAAATCCCTAGTTTTTTTTTTAAAAAAAGTTTATTTATTTTGAGAGAGAGAGCACATGAGCAGAAGAGGAGCAAAGAGAGAAGGAGAGAGAGAATCCCAAGCAGGTTCTCCATGCTGTTAGTGTGGAGCCCAACGTGGGGCTCCAACTCATGAACCATGAGATCATGACCTGAGCCGAAATCCAGAGTCGGACCTTAACCAACTGAGCCACCCAGGTGCCCTGAAACCCCTATTTTATGTGTGGACACCAGGAAACTAAAGTGGCAGAGGCCAACTAATACTGTTTAACTGTCAGAGACAAATTAAGTATGGCTATCATTACAAGTATCAAAATCAGGATAAACAACTAGCAACACTCTTTATAAGTGACTACTTCATTGGTTTTGTGTGTGTGTGTGTGTGTGTGTGTGTGTGTGTGCAACAGAATCACCTGGAAGGCTTATTAAACCACAGATAAATGCCTGGGCCCCAAACTCAATTTCTGATTCAGTAGGTATTGAAGGGATCCAAGAATTTACAGTTCTAATTAATAACTTCCCAGGTTATATTGATGCTGCTTGTCCAGAGACACTTTGAGAACCATTGATCTCATTGATCTTGAGTCCTGAGAACCAATATAGATAAATATAAAGTTATTAATGTATATGCCTCAAACTCTAAGAATTATGAACAAAGGCTTCAATTGAGCCACCACAGAAAAATCACTCTCTCCCACCCCATTCTCAAGTCGAGTCAATGTAAACACCAGAGCCCTTTAAATGGACATAGGCTAGGACCACTTGCAGAAGGACCATGCGATTATCTGACACATACTTTATTGTATCTCATCCTGCAGCTTCTCCAAAGGCCCCTGTGGTCACTTACTATAAGAAGAGATACCTAGTCTATTCAGGATATTAGACATCGTCTCTGAGCAACACTGATTTCCAGGGACCCAGAATGCCACTCTAATGCAGAGTGGAGGCTTTTCAGGGTCATTTGGTAAATGGAGATTTGACCTAAGTTCTACCTCAAAGAAGGCTCATAGTTATTTCACTAGTTTATTAGTGTATCATTGGTAAAGATGTACTCAGCAACCTTCAGAATCCCCCATTGGGTCCTTGACCCTTGGGATAACTTTTATTCTAGTTAGAAGTATCAATTTGGAAACCCTGGGCTCTCCACTTACCTACTAAAACAGTAAATCCAAAGCAATACCTCCTCCTTGGTAAAACTGAAGACATAAATGCCATCATTAGGGACCTGAAAAGATATAAGGATAGGGTTCTTTTCACATCCCCATTTGATTTCCATTTTGGCCAATATTAAAAGTGGATAGATTTTGGATCACTGTTGTAAGCTTAATCAGGGAGTAATTATAATGGCAACTAGATGTGGTCTTTTTATGAAAGCAAATATACACATCCCTTGGCATTGATATGCAGCTGTTGATCTTTATCCCCCAACACAGAACATGTCTGAAGTAGTTTGCTTTCACCTAGTGAGGAGAGTAGTATACCCTTAGGGTATTGCCTCAGATCTGCATCCCCTCACTCTCCTCCTGCCACAAGACATTATGCAGAGAACCTGACTATCTCATTATGTCACAGAAGAGCATGCTCATGAGATAAATATCTGGGAGCAAAAAGTTGCTAGAACTTGATATGTGTTGTCATGCCTGAGGAAGACAGATATCAGAAGATAAACACCATGAACATACTAGCCTTGGTATTTCAGGGAAGTTTTTGAGGGTCCAGTAGTCTGGGGAATATTGGGATAATCTTAAAAACCAAAGACTTGTTGCGTCTTACAACCTCTACCAGGGAACAAGAAAATGCTCGGTGGAAGTGTTTGGATTTTACAGAAACATATACCACTTTTGAGTATTCTGCTTCTACCCAGTTGAAAGACAGCAGCTTTGTGTGGAACTCAGAGCAAGAGAATTGTCTTCAGCTGGTCAAGGTTGTAGTGACACAGCAATAATACTCAAAGCATTTGTGACAGATTGTGACGTTGCATGAAGCCTATGGAAAGTCCCAAAGGGATTATCACAGAGACAATCTCTAAGGTTTTAGACCAAGTAAAGGAGCTATTCACCTTTGAATAATATCTCTTGGCTTACAGGTAGATCCTGTCAGAGACCAATTGTGGGACAGTATGAAACTGTACAGCTTTTCAGGGTTCTCTGTCTTCCGTACAGTATTATGTTTATATTTTAACCATTTTTCCTCTTTTCTGTCTCCTCCCTCAACTATTTTGTACAGGATGAGTTTCCTTTACAGTCTAGTCCATTGAATATGTAGATTTTACAGAATATTAACACAGATATTTCTTTTGTAGAAATAGAAAAAGAAAGGTCTCATTCAGAGATCCACAGTGTGAGCTGGGTACAGTACCTGCTGATATTTGGTGTTGTTACCTTTTTGAGGAAGGAGTGAGAAATAGTATAACTGTAGGAGAGATGGTTTCATTTTGCTAAGCAGGAGTATTCAGGGTGAAGAATACTGTTAATGTGGAACAAAGGGGTGGACTCTGGTGGGCATTTGTTATTCCTACTAAGAGTATCTCTGATTCCTTAGTGATTCTCTATGCAAAGTACAGCACCTAATATCCAATGGCTGAAGCAGAATGTCTTCACTGTACCAGTTCTGAAGCATAACCTGGGGCCTTGCACTTGGCTGTGTACCCAAACTTGATTCTATAGCAATTCATAATTCTTAATGTTATCCAATATAATTTTACAAATACCTTTTCTACTTAAATCCACCATAATCATATTCTACTGCATCTGAGAACCCTAACCAATGCTCACTAACACATCCTGCTAGCTACCCTCGTAAAGGAAGAGGATTCCATAGGTAGTGGATATAAGCATTCCTGTTACTATAAAGGAATATCCCCCCATTGTATATTTAATAACTGACATTCCGATTTAAACATTGTTCTCTTATAAGTTTGGTTAGCATGAGTCCATCCCTGCTAAGCCTTCTCTCTTCCAGACACACTGATAAGATCCAGTAATTTTGTGACAGCCAGCCATGAGGTTCTGTCTTAGTGGTTACCATTGATCCCCTCTGATCTCTATCTCTTTCCCCCTCAACTCAAAAATTCTGCAAACATCCATCTCCTAGAGCTCACATCTCTACAGTATGTTCATACGCATTTCCTCACTTATTTTCCCTCCACAGGGCAGGCATGCATTTTTATCTTTAGTCTAGAGATTAAAAAAAAATTGAAGTTAAAGGAAACCTTAACCAGCTAGAGATTTTTTTAAAAGCCCTAATGTTAAGAGAAGATACATTCAACCAGCTAGTAAGAAGCAGATCAGAAACCAGAACTCAGATGTTTAGACCCCTAGACCAGCATACTACAGAGAATGCTCTACTCCATTTACCGAATCCAGAGGAGCCACAGAGATAGAGGGACCCCTTGTAGCAGCTAATGCCATCCACATCCATCAACACACACCTATGGAGATCATGGGAGAGACCCAAGGGAGTTTAATTCGTTTCTAGGTGGCTTGAGCATTTCTATACCTCATGTCTTCTGCTTGTTTTGTGTTGTTTGTATATGTGTTATTCTGAGCTCCTAAGTTGTCTTGCCATGGGGTCTGGGGTCTTACCTCTCATTCTCATGTAACTTCACAATTGCCTTTCCTATAGGCAGATTTGCAGAAATGTGAACATAGTGTTCATCAGTGCCCTGGGATTGTCACACTAAGCCCACGTGTGATGTGGGAGATTTCACTGCTTCCAGAATGTGGAACGGGGAAGCACAGAGGCAAGTTGGTCCAAAGGGGTTCTGTGTCAGCTAGTGAGAGACTTTTTCATCTCTTCACAGATGGCTTAATGCCAAGTAGATATTAGCAAGTTACACAGATCACCACAGGAGCAAAATTCTCATGAACATAAATCTTTCACTGAAAGGACCCCTTTCGGAGACTGCAGCAAACCTTCTAGGCTGTCCAGCTGTTCAACAAACCTTGGAGCTGTGCACATCCAAGGTTTCACCTCTTTTAGGTTTGCTTTCAACTCCCACTATACGACTTTGTTCTAGGACCCACCTCAGTCTTTGAAACTGAAATTTGTCACGTAATTTACATCACCACGTCACCTGAAGTTTACCAACAGACCCTACTTCTTATGTTACTCTTTCGGATACTTAGAAACTCAAAATAATTCTTTTCTTATTTTGCTCTTTGCACAGCAAGTAAGAATCCAGATTTTTTAATATTGTTGCTACTGCAAAACCAAAAACAATTGGCTTCTATGGTACATGAACCATGATTCACTCTCTAGAGAGGACAAATCAAGGTATTCTAGCAGATTTTTACCCTTACTGCTCCCTCTCCATGGCAATGCTATTCATTAATTCATTCACATATTCATACAATTGGCATATATTAATCTTCTGTTAAGGACTTAGCCCTGATAAATGCCATTAAATGTGTTTTATTTTTTTTTAATTTTATTTATTTTTTTAATGTTTATTTTTATTTTTTGAGAGAGAGAGAGGCAGAGCACGAGCGGGGAGGAGCAACGAGAGAGGGAGACACAGAATCTGAAACAGGCTCCAGCTGTCAGCACAGAGCCTGACGTGGGGCTCGAACTCACAAACCGCAAGATCATGACCGGAGCCGAAGCCGAACACTCAGCCGACTGAGCCACCCAGGCGCCCCAAATGTGTTTTAAAAGTAGACATGACCCCTTCTAATTAGGAGCTTACTACCTAGTTGGGTTGTGGAACACAGCTAGCATTTATATAGAATACAATGTAATTATATAAACATGTCCATACATGTTCTGAGAAATACAAACTGTGCATGCCATTGCATAATCTAAAAGGTACATCCTTTCAATTTTTGAGAAAGATGCAGAACTTCCTCACTTGACTCAATTCTTGAAAATCTAAAACAGGCTCAGTTGTTTGAACTACTCACTAATTGCTGACAACAGTTGTTATCAGGTGTTGGCCACAAGCTCTCTGTTAACAGGCCTGGGGGTGCCCAGGACTTTCTAACTCAGCTGGTGGTCTCCCCATATTCATACTAACTGCTCTGCCTCTCTTCCTTTCAACCATCACTCCTAATCATGTGGCATAAGATGACAAAAGGAGAGCACACCGTAGAATCTCATCTTCATTAAACGCAGCAGAATCACAAGGCTGTCTTTTTTTTTTTTTTTTTTTCTTTCTTTCCCCAATGCAAGGGGAGTAACTTCCTTCTAAAAAGGAAAGGACTTGGGGCACCTGGGTGGCTCAGTCGGTTGAGCGTCCAACTTCAGCTGGGGTCATAATCTCACAGTTTGTGAGTTCGAGCCCCGCGTCGGGCCCTGTGCTGACAGCCTGGAGCCTGTTTCAGATTCTGTGTCTCCCTCTCTCTGACCCTCCCCCGTTCATGCTCTGTCCCTCTCTGTCTCAAAAATAAACAAGCGTTAAAAAAAAAAGGCAAGGACTCATCTTTGTGGGGAATCCATTAAGAATCCTTTTGGCTACCTTCTGGGTGAATTTCTTTTCTACATGTACATAATATTAGCATTTCTCTTTAACACAAAAGTTTCAGCCTGCAGTTTAGATTACCAAAGTTGCTGGTACACACTAATACTTTGAGTTCTCTAAAATTGACTTGCATAGAAATGGAAAGATTATATATTCCATTTGAAGATTTTTAACTACAAGCTTTAGATAAAAAACTTACTAGTTTAAATAGAGCCTTAAAGGGCCCTAATATATTTGCCTCCAATATTATGGGTACTATGTTACTTTTTTGTTGTTGTACTTTTATTTCTGACCTCATCAACCCATCTTTTCCTCTCTTCAAAGTTCAAGTCAAACCATGAGGTATGTAAATAGGCTGTGGTTTACCATTTAAGTCTGTGTTTCTTTCCTAGGGTTGACTCATCTAGCAAGACTAAATTGTTTCAGATCTGGGACCTATTTTTTTCATACAAGAAAATGTGTTCATTTTTAACAGTCTCCCTAAAAATGCTGATCAAATTTATACAGGGCCCTCCACTGTCAGGTTTTTCTTGCAAAAGACCCCAGCTATTATAGGTTACAAGACTAATTTTAGCCAATGAAATGTGAGCAGATAGAACTTATGCCATTTTCAGGTAAAACCCTTAACAGCTGGTGTGTACGTCCTCTCATTTTCTTTAGCCTCTGCCAGGACAATTAGAAACACTTGCTTGGGCCTATCTTCAGAGTGAGGAATGTGAAGCTAAGTCTCAGCTGACCTTCAGTGGTCACACGGCATGAGCTAGAAGCAAATCTTTAATGTTTATTTACTTTTGAGAGAGAGACAGAACGTGAGTGGGGGAGGGGCACAGAGAGAGGGAGACACAGAATCTGAAGCAGGCTTCAGGCTCTGAGCTATCAGCACAGAGCCAGATGCCGGGTTTGAACTCACAAACCATGAGATCATGACCAGAGCCAAAGTTGGACGTTTAACCAACTGAGTCACCTAGGTGCCCCAAGCTAGAAGCAAATCTTATAAACCAATCACATTTTAGGGGGCTCCTTTGTTATTGCAACATAACCTGTCCTGTCCTGATTGATACATCATCCTAAATAAAATAGCACTCTCAACCTGTTCTCCAGGTCCCCAACCCCCCCCCCCCCTTATTTTTACACCCTCCTAACATAGTATATATTGATTTTCTTTCTTTTCTCTATAATTCTTCCCCACCCCTCATTTGAATGAACACTCCATAAAGACCTGCTCTGATGTGCTCACTGCTGCGTCTAGTACTTAGTGTCTGGTTCATAGCAGGTGCTAAGGAAACACTTGTTTTGTGAATGAATAAATGCTGGGGACATCAGGGAGCACTTTACAAAACAGAGAGCATTGAAGCTAAACTATCCCTCAAGGATGCAGAGGAGTGCACCAAGGGGAGGAAATGGCCCATGACATATCCAGGGGACTCTAAGAAGTCCACCATCATTAGGATGTAGGACCAACAAAGACATCTGTGCAAGGAATTAGGGTTTGGGGAGATGGAGTGATGGAAACAGGGACTACAGAGATAGGTTGGATCCAGTTTATGAAGGACCTTCTGTGCCCTAATAATACTAATATACTTGGACTTCATTTTTTGAGCAAGGAAGAGCCAATAGTGTTTAAATCAGGGAGCAACAAGATCAGCTTTTTTTAAATGCTTTTATTTATTTGGGGGGGGGGGCGAGGGGCAGAGAGAGATTGGGAGACACAGAATCCGAAGAAGCCTCCAGGTTCCAAGCTGTCAGCACAGAGCCCGACACGGGGCTCAAACCCACAAATCGTGAGATCATGACCTGAGCCGAAGTCAGATGCTTAACTGACTGAGCCACCCAGGCACCCCAACAGGATCAGTTTTGATTGTGCTTGAACAAATTACTTTCAGGGAGTAATCTCTGCTCAACCCACATTTTCATTTCCCTTTGGCCACATCCATTCATTTTCGTCACCCAACAAATGTTTTCTACTTGCTATGAGCAATGTACTATGTAAGGTACGTGGGGAGCAAACAGAAGGAAAAGACACTCCTTGCGTTAAAATGAGCTTCCCTAAAGAGGAGTTCAAAATTAACAAACATAAAGGGTAACTAATTATGCAGGCCATTTGAGCAAATCCTGTACTGGGGTCTCTTTCACCAAGCTAGCCCCCATTGTTCCCATTTATAACTCTGCTATGTCTTGCTCCTTCCCATGCCTATCCTCCAACTCTTCCATCCAGGGCTGGACTGCCCAGACCACACCACAACCAGCAGGTGGCCAATAAACCGTATTTATCACTGACTTTCCCTAATCCCCTTGGGGATGTCTGCAGATGACAGCAGCCTGCAGGAGCCTTACTCTTCTGTGATCAGGATAACTTCTAAACCCAAAACAGGAATAAACACTTTCTAACCATGGACTGGACCTTTGATCAGAAAGATTGAATCACCATGGCCAACCCGGCTTGAATTAGCAGACTATAGTATGTCTGGCTTAGTGACCCTAAATGACAAAAACAAAAGGAACCTGTGGGTGTCCTTGGTTGGAGGGGGGCAGGGGATTCTCATAGTCATCAAAACTCATGCTCTCTCACTTTCTGTCTGATTTGTTGACTGACTTTTGGGTGGCCTCAAGCTGGGAACCGTCAGATGGACGTCTCCTGGCAGAGGAGGTGACACAGGTGTTTGTGGGGCTCAGACTGTGCCTCTGTCTAGTTCTGCCCCCAATGTTTCCTCCCTCCACCTACCCATGGACTTTGCCAGTGGGGCTAACCTTGAGCACCTGAAAATTCTGCATTTCTAAGTCTGCTCCCAATAGAAACAAATGATTCCAGACACAGAGAGCAAGGTGGAAACAGACAAAGCAGAGTGTAATTCTTGTCTGGAAGAGGAGCCTGGTGAAGAGATGAAAAGTCCCACACAGGAAGCAAGAGTGGTACAAGATGGGAATGATGAGAAAAGGAAGTTATGTGTGTTTCTTTTGAAAAAAAGTGCAAATTACTGAATTTCTGATTATAAAAGTAATACAAACTCACTGTGGAGAATTTGGAAAATGCAAAAAGAAGGTATGAAGGAAATACCCGTAACGATTGTATGTAACTTGAAATGTTGCCTTTGACTTTTTCCTCAGCCCCCCTCCTATTTTTGAATATTTAAAATACTTTCTATTTTAACTTGCTGATGAACATCTTTGGCCTCGAATACTTCTCTAAATTATTTCATACTGGTGTCTTTCTCATGACAGAGAATGAAAGCATCTAATGAAGAGGTAGGAGTGGCTGCCTTTCAGCAGGTGGGGTGGAGGAGGGGCACCCTGGGAGGATGACAGAATGTCAGGGTTCATAGAGGTCAAGGTCTTTTGTGCAGCTTCTTTACCTTGTGTGCTCATCATATACTGGCTGTTTCAGACTATAGTTGATCTTGTGGAATAAAAAGTCATACAAAAATCCATGTGATTCACACTCCCATCCTCTTCAACTTAGCTTGATTTTATTTGGCAATTTGCCAAAGCATTCATTGCCCAGAATATTATTGTGTGTGTAGACAAGTTTGACATATGAATCGACCCTTTTCTATCATAGCATAGAGAGGCCGGAAGCTAAACTCCACGTTTCCCATACTTCCTTGTAGTGAGGCTTCAGGATATGGTTTAGAGGTTGCCAATGAGATGTGCTCATGTGGAATGGGGTTTGGAGTTGAACCCAGAGGAAGAGGGGGAGAAAAGGAGGAAGCAGACATCTATTTGGCATTACCAATAAGGCTCAAGTTCCACCTGCCCACCTCCTCAGTCCTGGTCCCTTCCCCAACCTGGCCCTGTAGGGAGCCACTGTCGTCAGATTGTTGTGTATGCTTCCATTCCCTTTTCCAAATATACCTATAAATGTATATTCTACTTTTGTTTTGTTTCTCCAATTCTTTTACGGTGGTAAAAAAAGAATGCATAACCTAAAATTTACCACCTGACCCATTTTTAAGTGCACAGCTCAGTGGTATTAGATACATTCATAATGTTGTGCAGCTGCAACTACCGTCCACACACACAACTCTTTTCATCTTCCCCAACTGGAACTCTGTACCTATTAAACATTAACTCCCCAGTCCCCACTCCTCCCAGCCCCTGGCAACCACCATTTTACTTCCTGCCTCTGTGAATTCGATGACTCTAAGTACCTCATGTCAGTGGAATCATACAGTATTTGTCTCTTCACGACTGGCTTATTTTCACTCAGCACAATGTCCTCAAGATTCATCCACATTATAACATGTGTCAGAACTTCCTTCCTTTTAAAGCTGAATAATATGCCATCATATGCATAGACCACATTTGGCTTATCCATTCATCCATCAGTGGACACTTGGATTGCTTCCATGTTTTAGTGATTGTGAATAATGCCGCCCTGAACATGGGTATACAAATATCTCTTTAAGACCCTGTCTGCAGTGTATCAGTGAGTCTGTAATACTTAGCACAGTTTCTGACACATAATAAGTGACGATGGGGGGTGGGTCTTACTACTACTACGTCTCTCTAAGCTCATCCACAGATGGTCTTATTCTATTACAGTCCTTGTGGGATTGAGATCACTTGTTATTACTGCAGGATGTGTGGATGTGTTTGCTTTTGAGAGGTACTAACACGTTGTGCTGTGTTTCTAAACTGGCTTTGAAAGAAACCCGCCATATTGTGAACTCCTATCTCATGAAACCACTAGAAGCTTTGAATTCAATATACCAAGTGTGTGTATGAGTCATGCTCAGATTTTTCCTGAAAGAAAATTTTTCCTGAAAGATTTTTCCTTGTGCACTTGAGGATACCTACACATTTCAAAGCTTTTGCATATGAGAGGCTAAAATTAAGTTAGTATCTTCAGAATGATAATTTTCAAATGAGGTGAATTGTGCTCATTAGCATGTTCTATTCGAGGAAAATGAATATATGGTTCCATTTTCAAGGCGGATTTGAGGGTAACTCAGGCTCTCATGGAGTGGAGAGAAAATGGCAGAGTCAGAGAGCCGCAGGGTTGACTTCTATCCTTGCCTTTTATTAGCAGTGAAAGATCCTTAATATTTCTGAACCTCAGTATTCTCATATTTGTATTTACATAATAAGGTTGTTAAGATGATTTGATGAGCTAATGTAAGTGCTGGGCACATAGGACATCCTTAAATAATGTTTATTCCTGTCTACCCTTCTGGTGTCATTTACATAGCCTTCTGAGTTCACCACCTATGTATTGAGTACCAGTTATGTGTCAGCAGACATTTTAATAGGCTGTGGGGTAAAGGGATGCATCAGAGAGACAGTCCCACCTTCAGAGGGTTTTTTTTTAAATGTTTTTATTTATTTTTGAGAGAGAGAGAGAATGAGAGAGAGAGAGAGAGAGAGAGAGAGAGACAGGGTACTAGTGAGGAGGGGCAGAGAGAGAGGGAGACACACAATCCAAAGGAGGCTCCAGGCTCTGAGCTGTCAGCACAGAGCCCAATGCAGGGCTCAAACTCACGAACCGTGAGATCGTGACCTGAGCCGAAGTTGGACGCTTAACCGACTGAGCCACCCAGACACCCCCAGAGGGCTTTTAAACTAGTGGAGAAGGCAGGCCATGGCTAAGTGAATTCAAGAGAATAAGAACAATAATAACATCATGTCCAGGGTCCCCATATCTTAGCCTAGGAAATAAGAGAGAGACCTTTACAGAGGTGTCTCTTGAGTTTGGTCTTCAATCATGAGAAGAAGCTCACTAGGCAGCCAAGAAGAGCAGGTGTAAAAGCAAAGACAAAGAGCATGGAGTGTTCTACAACTGATGAGAGTTTCTTTTTATCTCTAGAATACCTGGTCCAGAGACTATGACACTCTCTCCTTTGGCTGGCATCCATGTCGAATCTCTGGGCATTGCAGTCAATAGAGAAACCAAAAATTATTAATGACTATTGCATAAATGAACCCAGGCCGACAAGTCTACCTGGAAAATTCTTAGCTCACACTTTTCTCTCGCTCTAACTTTTTCTGTTACCTTTTCATGGGGAGAATTAAGCAAATCAAAATGGTGGTGTCTGGCTGTAAATAGGTCCTGCCTGTCACTGTTGATCACGAGAGATTTTTCTTTCTGAAATCAGATCATTTAACCTCATTTATAACAGCCATGCTCAGGTGCTGGGAGAGCGGATGCTGCTAATAATAACAAATGACCAATGACTTTCCAGCAAATATAGGATAAGTCACCCAGTGGGTAGAAGAGTTAGTTCCTCCATGTCCATTTCATAAAGAAAATTCTAGAGCTTTAATTAGTTTAGTATTATGAGTGGCCATTCCCAGATATAGTTCTTATGTCTCTATACTCTTTTATAAACCACGGACATCTGCCAGCTGCTCCTACCGAGACGAGAATGTTTCTATCCAGGCAGAGGGACAGAAACATGGTAGAAAATGAGCAGGCTGAAACCAATAAGGAGAAATACGAGAAGAAAAAATGCACAATCGACTTTTGCTGTGTATTTTAAGAGAAAGTCCAGTCCAGTTGTAGCTGAGAGATGATTCATCCTGTCTACAGAAGCACCAAGAGGAATGAACAAAAAACAAGATTCTGTTTTACATAATTCTCATTTTCATGCAAAGAGCTATGCGAACAGCTCATGAAATTAGCCAGCAATTTAACCACCTCACTATTTAGAGTGTCAGGCGGAGTGCACAAGATTATTCCAGATAAGGATTATGACAGCTGGTCAGTTAGAAGACTATCATAGACCATGCCCTTCCCTTGAGAACATCAGGGAAATGTCAAAGCCCCTCAGAGAGACTGGGGAGAGTAATGTATATGGGTCTTTAGGTTGCAACAGAGACCTTCTCAAACGACCTCCGAAAAGGGAGCTCAGGGAGTTATCAGTGACCTTCAAACGTGGCTACACATTCACCTCACCTGAGGAGTTTTTAAAACTATTGAGATCTGGATCTCACTCCAGAGATTCTCATTTATTTCGTCTAGAGTGCGACTTGGGGAATCGGGACTTTTTTCAACTCCCCAGGTAATTCTAATGTACAGTAGGGGATGCAAACCACTGATAGAGATGAGTAACAACGGGAAGTGGAACAGAAGGATGCCAGGAAGTCGGGCCACCTCACCACACAGCTTCAGGAAGCACCAACCACTAGGCGTTCTGTGTGAATGGCGCCCCCCAGAGCACAACTCCAGACATACAATCCTGTGGCAGTATTGACAACTGATACTCTCCAGCTCGTTAATGGGAGGACCAACAGATTCTAACTCAAGTCTTGAACACTGCTTCATGTCCTTTCATTACAGCTATGTTCCTAATGACTCAAGTCTCTTGATTCCCCAATTTCAAATTCCTGAGAGAAGAATTTGATATATCCAGCTCATCTTTTTGAGACAGATGACAAAAGTCACTTGCTTCTGACTAGCCTATGGATGAGGTACACTCGAGGCAGGTGGCCACCTCAATCCATCATGGATGTGGAAACCTGTGGTGCTGGCCATTGAAGGGCTAGAGTTCTGGGCACAGACACCTTTTCTCAGGAAGTGTGCGTAGGAAGGTAGTAAGTGGTATCTTAAACACAATGAGTTTAGCAGATGCTGACAGATTTCATTAACAAGGCTTGAACCTTGGGTGACCATAGAATTAACTGACCAAATGGGACATTTCTGAGAATGAAAGGGTGCTATTACATTGGGACAGAAGGTATAAACTAGAATGGTTTACACATATGGCCATCCTACTTTGGTTTAAATTGTGATAAAAGCGGAGAAAAAAAAGGGACCTAGGTAAGATTTCAGGTTATGGATCCGGAAAATAATCACGTGTTAGAGACATATATGGAAGCACCAGAGTGAAGAAGGCGCTGTGAAGAAATACACTCCAGTAACTTCTCCTGTATACGCTGGAAATTCATGGAGACGCAGGTCCCCGCATTCTGTCAGTTCTAGTTATAAAAAATGCCTGTCTACGACAGGTGTATTAATTTCCTAGGGCTACCATAATAACTCACCACAAACTTGATGGCTTAGAATAATAGAAATGAATTCTCCACAGTTCTGGAGGTTAGAAGTCTGAAATTACAGTGTCCCTAGGCTCTAGTGTTGAAGACTAAGGGAGAATCCTTCCTTGCCTCTTGCAGCTTCTGGGACCCCAGGCATTCCTTGGCCATGGATGCATAACTCCAACTTTTGCCTCTGCCTTCACACGGTATTTTTTTTTCTGTTCATGTCTTATTCTCTTTTATCTCTTATAAGGACAGTTGTCCCTAGATTTAGGGCTTACCCAGTTATTTCAGAATATGTCATTTTGAGTTTATTAACTTAATTACATCTGCAAAGACCCTTTTTCCAAATAAGGTCACATTCACAGGTTCCAGGTAGACATATATTTTGGGGATCCATCATTCAACCCACTATGGTAGGTAAGGAACCTAGAGTCCACTTCACTTAGAACAGTATGGTTTGAAGAAGAGGTATTTAAGAATCCATTTTCAGGTACTGTATGTTAGACTCTGTTGCAAGTAGCAGAAAACTCATCTAAAACTGGCCTAAACAATAAAGCAGATTAATGGGTTCATGAAAAGTCAAGATATAGGGCTAGCTTCGAGTGAGGCTTGAACCAGTAGCTTAATCACGTTTCATTCCAAGCCTCCACTTTGCCTTCATAGAGCTGCTTTCTGAAGTAGCTGACTTCACTTGTGGTCCTATAATGGCAGCATGTAGCTCCTGGGGCTGCAACTACTCTTGTTCAGGATCTCCAGGGAAGGAGGGTCCACTTTTCAATGTTGCAAACTGAAGCACTGGAATTAAACCTTTATGGCTTTTGTTGGTCAGACTTGGCTTCGGGCAATGGGAAAATATGATTAGTTTAAGTCAATTGAGACTGACCTTAGTTAGATTTGAGATGAAGTCAATCCAACTCAAACCACATGGTTGAGACTTCAGATACTGATAAAAAAAAAAAAAAAAGAAAGAAAGAAAATGATAAGGATGTTGGAGAAACAACCAGCATCACAGAACCACTATAGGTTTCATTAAATAATGAAAATGAGAAAGTAATAACTAGAAGTAATATTTTCTGAGTATTCATCATGCACCATGCACTACATGTAAACTACATCATATGTTCACAACAGCTAGAAGAGGTACTATAATTATCCCCATTTTACAGATCAGGAAACAGAGGCTTGAAATGTTAAGTAGCTTACTCAAAGTCACACAGGTAGTAAGTATATGATTCTGAAGGCAGTGAGGACTGTCATGATCAAATGTATTTTAGAAATATCATTCTGGTAGTAGCATAGAGGAGGAATTAGCAGAGTAAGAGTGGCTGCAGGGAGGTCAGTAATCAAGATAAGGGGCAATGAGGACTTGAACCAGGGAAAGGGCAGAAGGGAAAGGGAGTGGTAACTGGTGTGAGAAATATCAAGGATGTAGAATCAGTGGACTTGGTAACGGTGTGGAGGGGGGACAATATAGGAATCGGTGATGAGCCCCAGGTCTCCAATTTGAATGACTCAGCTCATTCAGTGCCATTAACTGAAATTGTCATGATAGCTTACATTTATAGAAATGCTTACTTTGTACCAAGTGCTTCACAGGGATTTGCTCATTTAATCTTCTCAGTGTCCTTATAATGCTACATGACAAACCACAAAATCTCAGTAGCAGTCATCAATAAGCCTTTATTCAGCCAATGTGTGCCTGTGAGTGGAGAATGGAGGTGAGCTAAGGCACAGCTGAGGAAGTGTGACCCTGTCCCACGTACCTGTCATCTTCATCTTGGGGCCAGCAGGTGGAAGAAATCTTCCTTACCAGCTAGCAACACTTATTGCAAAGATGTATTTAACCCAAGTGCGATATTGACTTATGGATGGCAAAATAAACCCATGGAATTTTTTTTTCCAAAAAAGACTTGGTGAAGGAATGAAGAAATGGAAATTCTGTCGTTGTTACTGGCAGTAAATACCAATACAACCATTTTTAAAGACAACTCAGCAATATCTAGTAAAGTTAAAGATGTCTATAGCCTCTCACCTATGACCTATAACCAATTCCACTCTAGAGTGGAAAAAGCCAAATGCTAGTATGTGGAGACCTGACACATGCAATGGCATCGTGCATCAGTGGGGAAAGGATGGCCTCGTCAATAAGTGGCACTAATACATTGCACACAGTGAGTTGAAATTAGATCTGCATCATACACTAGAACAAAAATAGATCTCAAGTGGGTAAAATGTCTAAAATTATCTTTATCTTTATGAGAATGTCTTATGATCTCGGAATGGAGAGTGATTTATTACAAAGTCACTGATCATTAAAAAGGAATGATAGATATATATAAATATTAAAATCAAAACCTCTGACCACACAAGCAAGCCTCTAGGCTAACACTGCCTTTCACTGACAATCATTCGGTATCCAGAATATACCTAGAACTTTTATAAATATATAAAAAATGGTAAACAACATAGTACTGAAACAGGTAAAGGATACTAAGAAGCAAATCAAAAAAGAGGATTTTTTTAACGTTTATTTATTTTTGAGAGACAGAGAGAGACAGAGCATGAGTGGGGAGAGGCAAAGAGAGAGACGGAGACACAGAATTCAAAGCAGGCTCCATGCTCTGAGCCGTCAGCACAGAGCCGGATGCAGGGCTTGAACCCAGGAACCATGAGATCATGACCTAAGCTGAAGTCGGATGCCCAATTGACTGAGCCACCCAGGAGCCCAAAAAGAGGATTTTTTAAAAAAATGTTTATTTATTGAGAGAGAGAATGCAACTGAGCAAGTGTGCAAGGGGGAGGGACAGAAAGAGAGAGAGAGAGAGAGAGAGAGGGAGGGAAAATCCCAAGCAGGCTTTACACTGTCAGTGCAGAGCCTTACATGGGACTCAATCCCACGAATTGTGAGTTCATGACCTGAGCCGAAATCCAGAGTCAGACACTTAACTGACTGAATCACTCAGGCACCCCCAAAAAGAGGATATTTAAATTGCCAACATGCATATGAAAAATTCTCAATTCACTAGGAATCAAGGAAAAACAAATTAAAATCACAATGAGACATTGTTTCACCCCCATCAATCTGGAAAAGAATAAAAAGTCTGCCGTTATCAAGAGTCAGCAAAGAAAAATACATCAGTGTCATGAAATAAAAAAATAAGGCTGAAGAATTTTTCTAAATTAAAGAGGATTAAAGAACCCTCAAGATACATGACAATTAAATGCAATATTCAATCCCTGATTAGATTCTGGACTGGGGGAAAATTTTTAAAGAGCATGATTACGTCAATGGGAAATTTGGATCTGGACTACATGATAGAATTATATCATTGCTTGATTTCTTGAGTATAATAATTGCATTATGTTATATAGGAGAATGTCCTCATTCTAAGATATATATATATATATATATATATTTTTTCAATATATGTATACATGTTAAAATATGGAAAACAAAGGCCCAGAAATTTGAAGTGAGAGAAAGCGAAAGCAAATGAAGCAAAATGTTAACAACTGTTGAATTGAGATAAAGTATATACATGTGTTCATTGTACCATCTTGGCAACTTTTCCGTAAATTTGAAATTTTTCCCATAAAGAGGAAGCAAGGACATGAAAAAATGGAAACTTTGTCATTGTTATTGGCCATATAAATTGATACAACCACTTTTAGAGAACAATTTGACAATATCTAGTGAAGTTAAAGCTATCTCATCCTATGACCCACCAATTCTACTGGAGATATTTTCTTAAATTGCACAAATAGATGTGTATAAGAAAGTTCACTGTAGTATTGGTTTTACAGGAAAAAAAATAGAGAGTAATTAAATGTTCACAGACTAGTCAAAGAAAGCATCTCTTCCTATAATTCAGTGGTTAGAGTGAATGAACTCATCCTATGTGCATCAGTATTTTTAAATCTCAAAAATAATATTGAGTGAAGAAAGCAATTTACAGAAGGATCTGTGCTGTACTATATCATTTCCATAGTGTTAAAATAGTTCAAAACAATACTAAATCTTGTTTATGGATCCATACATATATAGTCAGTGTTTAAAAATATTGGGGATGGATGATAAACATCAAAATTCAAGATAGTAGAGGGAGAGAGAGGACATGTAATTTTGGACGCCCTCCCTTCCCAAATAGGAATCTTCAATTGTATCTGTAATTTACTTCTTTTTTTTTTTTAAGTTTATTTATTTATTTTGAGAGAGAGCAGGCACAGGAGTGGGGGAGGGGCAGAGAGAGAGAGGGAGAGAGAAAGAGAATCCTATGCAGGCTTTGCACTATCAGCACAGAGTCTGATGCGGGGCTTGAACTCACAAGTGAGTTCATGACCTGAGCCGAAGTCAGACGCTTAATGACCGACACCCCCCTGTAATTTACTTCTTAAAACAGTAATTTGGGGATGATGTAGCAAAATGTTAACACATCACAAAGCTGGGTGGTGGAGAACAGATGTTTGTTGTATTACTCTTTCTCCTTTACTGTAAGCATAAAATATTCACAATATATTTTTGAAATCTTTGGCAAGACAGGACTGGAAAATGTGTTTTTTCTTTTGCTTCTATAGGAGGCATGCTAGAAACTTGCTCTAAACTCAGGAGATGGAGCTCTCAGGAGAGGCTGATTTCAGAAGGTAACAATTTCAAGGCAACAAGATTGCTGTGGTGGTTTTGTGCTCATGGAGAGCACTAAATTGACAGTGTAAGTATTGAGTTGAAAGTAAAATGCTACATCTGAAGTTTAAAAAATGTGTGTATCTGTATCTGCAAGAAACTAAGGACAATAGGTACAAGCTACAGCCCTGTAGAACCAACACAGCTAAAGGAAGACAAATATCCTGAAAGTTAATTGTGAATAAAACAAACCTGCCTAGGGGCACCTGGGTGGCTCAGTCAGTTGAGCATCCAGCTTCATCTCAGGTCATGATCTCGAGGTTCAGGAGTTCAAGCCCCACGTCAGGTTCTGAGTTGTCAGCACAGAGCCTGGAGCCAGCTTGGGATCTGTGTCTCCCTCTCTTTCTGCCCCTCCCCTGCCCATGCTCTGTCTCTGTCTCTGTCTCTCTCTCTCAAAAAAAGTAATAAACATTTAAAAAAAAAACAAAAACCCAGACCTGCTTATAGCTGGGTTTCCTTCAGGAAGAACCCCTAGCTATTATTGAGAATCAGAGGGAGTATCAAGGTGAGGGCCAGAAGTCTGCACTGGCAGCCTGCTTGGGATTCTCTTTCTCTCTCTTTCTCTCTGCCCCTCCCCCACTGGTGCTGCTCTGTCTCTCTCAAAATAAATAAATAAACTTAAAAAAAAAAGGGGGGGCCAGAAGGACTACCCCCAACTCCTTGCTACAAACAGGGACCTCCAGTCAAGCAAGAACCTGAGGAAGCCCTGTGGGTTATGTACCAAATTTCCCTTTAACAGCCTCAGTGATATCCAGTGTGCCCTATCTTGGAACGTATCTTAGAGCCAAGAATTGTGCTTACATAGAGCCTGTTCCTGCTTTTAAGTCCAAACCAGTTTTACAGCTTAAGGTGTTCCACTCTCTGACTTGAGAATAAACAGGATATCTAAGAACTCGTTCATTTGGTTAACATTCCGAATGGAGAGTATCCTTTTTGTGCCCAGCAGCAGGCTGGACTGGGCAGCTGAGGATGACACAGGGCAGGTCTGGGCCCTCAGGGAGCTCTTAGTCAAGCGTGGGAGGCAGACAATGGGTAAGATGCAGTAAGAAATATTCTTGTACTAGGGGTTACAGAAGCCCCTGGGAGCCAGGAAGGGCACATGGAGCCCTGATGGAGGCCAGTGCGATTCTGCAGAGGAAGCAGTGTCAGAGCTGAGGACAAGTGGTCAAAAGGGCATGTGCAAAGCCTGGCTTTTGAGAGAGCATGGTGAGCTCAAGATTCTGCCCTTGAACGAAGAAAGATGGAGAAGAGAGATTCCCAACACTTTCAAGGCAAGCAGTCCTGTATTTTCACAACCACAGGCTGAAACTGTTTGGGCTGGAGATTTCTAAATTTGAAGACTTCTGTCTCGGATCAGTGACTGCTTTGATTTGTAGCCAGCCACGGAGGGCCCAGCAACAAACACCTATTGGAAGGAGCTGTTTTTCCTTCAGTCCTTCACCCAGCTCAGAGTAACCTCAAGTGACACCTTAGCTCCTGGGATGTCCAGCCTTCCCAGGAAACTGCTCCTGTACAGCCAGCTTATTTCATTAAGAGGTGTGGGCGTACTTGGGAGGAGAGGAGGCAGGAAAGAACACTCCAAAGCATGAAGGAGTCCCGCCAACCACCTCAGAGTTCCTGTGCATTCTGCAGTCAGAACGCTGAGATTGGAACCCTGGCCCTGGATTCCAGCTGTGTGCCCTGAGACAAATTATGTAACCTCTCTGAGCCTTAGTTCTCTTTTTCTTTTCTTTTTTTTTCTATTATTTTATTTTATTTTATTTTTTAAATTTACATCCAAATTAGTTAGCATGTGGTGCAAAAATGGTTTCAGGAGTAGATTCCTTAGTGCCACTTTCCCATTTAGCCCATCCCCCCTCCCACAACCCCTCCTGTAATCCTCAGTTTGTTCTCCTTATTTATGAATCTCTTCTGTTTTGTCCCCCTCCCTGTTTTTATATTATTTTTTTCCCTTCCCTTATGTTCATCTGTTTTATCTCTTGAAGTCCTCATATGAGTGAAGTCATATGATATTTGTCTTTCTCTTACTAATTTTGCAAATACCCTCCAGTTCCATCCATGTAGTTGCAAACGGCTAGATATCATTCTTTTTGATTGCCCAGTAATACTCCATTGTATATATATACCACATCTTCTTTATCCATTCATCCATTGATGAATATTTGAGCTCTTTCCATACTTTGGATATTGTTGATAGTGCTGCTATAAACATTGGGGTGCATGTGTCCTTCAAAACAGCACACTTGTATCCCTTGGATAAATACCTAGTAGTGCAATTGCTGGGTCGTAGGGTAGTTCTATTTTAGTTTTTTAAGGAACCTCCGTACTGTTTTCCAGAGTGGCTGCACCAGCTTGCATTCCCACCAACAATGCAAAAGAGATCCTCTTTCTCCACATCCTCACCAACATCTGTTGTTGTCTGACTTGTTAATGTTAGCCATTCTGACAGGTGTGAGGTGGTATCTCATTGTGGTTTTGATTTGTATTTCCCTGATAATGAGTGAAGTTGAGCATTTTTTCATGGGTCAGTTGGCCATCTGGATGTCTTCTTTGGAGAAGTGTCTATTCATGTCTTTTGCCAATTCTTCACTGGAGTATTTGTTTTTTGGGTGTTGAGTTTGATAAGTTCTTTATAGATTTTGGATATTAACCCATTATCTGACATGTCGTTTGCAAATATCTTCTCCCATTCTGTCGGTTGCCTTTTAGTTTTGTTGATTGTTTCCTTCGCTGTGCAGCTTTGTATTTTGATGAGGTCCCCCTAGTTCATTTTTCTTATGTTTCCCTTGCCTCTGGAGACATGTTGAGTAAGAAGTTGCTGTGGCCAAGATCAAAGAGGTTTTTGCCTGCTTTCTCCTGGAGGATTTTGATGCCTTCCTGTCTTACATTGAGGTCTTCCATCCATTTTGAGTTTATTTTTGTGTAAGGTGTAAGAAAGTGGTCCAGGTTCATTTTTCTGCATGTCGCTGTCCAGTTTTCCCAGCACCACTTGCTGAAGAGACTGTCTTTATTCCATTGGATAATCTTTCCTACTTTGTCAAAGGTGAGTTGGCCATATGTTTGTGGGTCCATATCTGGGTTCTCTATTCTGTTCCATTGATCTGAGTGTCTGTTCTTGTGCCAGTACCATACTGTCTTGATTATGCTTTGTAGTATAGCTTGAAGTCCGGGATTGTGATGCCTCCTGCTTTGGTTTTCTTTTCCAAGATTGCTTTGGCTATTCAGGGTCTTTTCTGGTTCCACACAAATTTTAGGATTATTTGTTCTAGCTCTGTGAAGAATTCTGGTGTTACTTTGATAGGGATCGCGTTGAATATGTAGATTGCTTTGGGTAGTATCGACATTTTAACAATATTTGTTCTTCCTATCCAGGAGCATGGAAAATTTTTCCATGTTTTTGTGTATTCTTCAATTTCTTTCATAAGCTTTCTATAGTTTTCAGTGTATAGATTTCTCACCTCTTTGGTTAGATTTATTCCTAGGTATTTTACGGTTTTTGGTGCAACTGTAAATGGGATCAATTCCGTGATTTCTCTTTCTGTCGCTTCATTGTTGGTGTATAGAAATGCAACCGATTTCCATGCATTGATTTTATATCCTGCAACTTTGCTGGATTCATGAATCAGTTCTAGCAGTTTTTTGATGGAATCTTTAGGGTTTTCCAAATACAGTATCATGTCATCTGTGAAGAGTGAAAGTTTGGCCTTGTCCTGGCTGATTTGGATGCCTTTTATTTCTTTGTGTTTTCTGATTGCTGAGGCTAAGACTTCCAATACTATGTTGAATAACACTGGTGAGCGTGGACATCCCTGTCTTGTTCCGGACCTTAGGGGGAAAGCTCTCAGTTTTTCCCCATTGAGGACGATATTAGCGTTGGGTCTTTTGTATATGGTTTTTATGATCTCGAGGTATGATCCTTCTGTCCCTACTTTCTTGAGGGTTTTTATCAAGAAAGGATGCTGTATTTTGTCAAATGCTTTCTCTGCATCTATTGAGAGGATCGTATG
This sequence comes from Panthera leo, assembly GCF_018350215.1. Taxonomy (NCBI): domain Eukaryota; kingdom Metazoa; phylum Chordata; class Mammalia; order Carnivora; family Felidae; genus Panthera; species Panthera leo. The sequence goes on from NC_056679.1 coordinate 22,370,490, forward strand.
GTTCTTGTCCTTTCTTTTATTGATGTGATGAATCATGTTAATTGTTTTGCGGATATTGAACCAGACTTGCATCCCAGGTATAAATCCTTCTTGATCGTGGTGAATAATTTTTTTAATGTATTATTGGATCTGGTTGGCTACTATCTTGTTGAGGATTTTTGCCTCCATGTTCATCAGGGAAATTGGTCTATAGTTCTTCTTTTTAGTGGGGTCTCTGTCTGGTTTTGGAATAAGATCATGTTGGCTTCATAGAAACAGTTTGGAAGTTGTCTTTCCATTTCTATTTTTTGGAACAGCTTCAAGAGAATAGGTGTTAACTGTTCCCTAAATGTTTGGTAGAATTCCCCTGGAAAGCCATCTGGCCCTGGACTCTTGTTTTTTGGGAGGTTTTTGATTCCTAATTCGATTTCCTTACTGGTTATGGGTCTGTTCAAATTTTCTATTTCTTCCTGTTCCAGTTTTGGTAGTGTATACGTTTCTACGAATTGGTCCATTTCTTCCAGATTGCCCATTTTATTGGCATATAATTGCTCATAATATTCTCTTATTATTGTTTTTATTTCTGCTGTGTTGGTTGTGATTTCTCCTCTTTCATTCTTCATTTTATGTATTTGGGTCCTTTCCTTTTTCTTTTTGATCAAACTGGCTAGTGGTTTATCAATTTTCTTAATTCTTTCAAAGAACCAGCTTCTGGTTTCATTGATCTCTTCTACTGATTTTTGGTTTTGATAGCATTGATTTCTGCTCTAATCTTTATTATTTCCTGTCTTCTGCTGGTTTTGGGTTTTATTTGCTGTTCTTTTTTCAGCTCTTTAAGGCCTCAGGTTAGGTTGTGTATCTGAGATCTTTCTTCCTTCTTTAGGAAGGCCTGGATTGCTATATACTTTCCTCTTATGACTGCCTTTGCTGCGTCCCAGAGGTTTTGGGTTCTGGTGTTATCATCTTCATTGGCTTCCATGAACTTTTTAATTTCGTCTTTAACTGCTTGGTTAGCCCATTCATTCTTTAGTAGGATGTTCTTCAGTCCTCAAGTATTTGTTACCTTTCCAAATTTTTTCTTGTGGTTGATTTAGAGTTTCATAGCGTTGTGGTCTGAAAATATGCACGGTATGATCTCGATCTTTTTGTACTTGCTGAGGGCTGATTTGTGTCCCAGTATGTGGTCTGTTCTGGAGAACGTTCCATGTGCACTGGAGGAGAATGTATATTCTGCTGCTTTAGGATGAAATGTTCTGAATATATCTGTTAAGTCCATCTGGTCCAGTGTGTTATTCAAAGCCATTGTTTCCTTGTTGATTTTTTGATTAGATGATCTGTCCATTGCTGTGAGTGGGGTGTTGAAGTCTCCTACTTTTATGTTATTACTATCAATGAGTTTCTCTATTTTTGTGATTGATTTATATATTTGGGTGCTGCCACATTTGGTGCATAAATGTTTACAATTATTAGGTCTTCTTGGTGGATAGACCCCTTGATTATGATATAATGCCCTTCTGCATCTCTTGGTACAGTTTTTATCTTAAAGTCTAGATTTTATGATATAAGTATGGCTACTCCAGCTTTCTTTTGTTGACCATTAGCATGATAGATGGTTCTCCATCCGCTTACTTTCAATCTGAAGGTGTCTTTAGGTGTAAAGTGGGTCTCTTGTAAACAGCATATAGATGGATCTTGTTTTCTTATCCATTCTGTTACTCCACATCTTTAGAGTGAGTACTGGAAGATATGAATTTATTGCTGTTATGATGCTTGTACAGTTGGAGTTTCTGGTGGTGTTCTCTGGTCTTTGTTGCTTTTGTATGTATGTATGTATGTATGTATGTATGTATGTATTTATCTTTCATATTTTCTCCCCTCAGAGAGTCCCCATTAAAATTTCTTGCAGGGCTGGTTTAGTGGTCACAAACTCCTTTAATTTTTATTTGTCTGGGAAGCTTTTTATCTCTCCTTCTATTTTGAATGACAGCCTTGCTGGATAAAGAATTCTTGGCCGCATGCTTTTCTGATTCAGCACATTGAATATATCCTGCCACTCCTTTCTGGCCTGCCAAGTTTCTGTGGATAGTTCTGCTGCAAACTGGATCTGTTTTCCCTTGTAGGTTAGGGACTTTTTTTCCCTTGCTGCTTTCATGATCTCTCCTTGCCTAAGTATTTGTGAATTTGACTATGATATGCCTTGTTGATGGTCGGTTTTGTTGAATCTAATGGGGGTTCTCTGTGCTTCTTGGATTTTGATGTCTGTGTCTTCCCCCAGGTTAGGAACGTTTTCCACTATGATTTACTCACATAACCCTTCTACCCCTCTTTCTCTCTCTTCCTCTTTTGGGCCCCCTATGATTCTGATTTTGTCCCTTTTTAATGAGTCTCTAATTCTTAAATCATGCTCTTTTGCTTTAATCTCCCTCTTTTTTTCTGCTTCATTATTTTCCATAAGTTTGTCCTCTATATTGCTCATTCTCTGTTCTGCCTCATCCATCCTTGCCGCCATGGCATCCAAGATTGCAGCTCAGTTATAGCATTTTTTATTTCATCCTGACTAGTTTTTACTTCTTTTGTCTCTGCAGAAAGGGATTTCAGTCTATTTTCGACTCCAGCTAGTATTCTTTTTATCGTGATTCTAAATTCTGGTTCAGACATCTTGCTTCTATCTGTGTTGGTTAAATCCCTGCCTGCCGTTGCTTCGTGCTCTTTCTTTTGGGGTGAATTCCTTCATTTCATCATTTTGAAGGGAGAAAATGAATTAATAAGGTAGAAAAATTAAAATTAAACAAATTAAAATTTTAAAAATATTAAAATTAAAAAATTAAAAACACATACACAAATCAAATAAATTATGTTAGATCCTAGGTGTGTTTTGGTCTGGGTGTTGAAAGTGGTTTGATAGATTAGAGAAAAGATGGGGGAAAAAAAGGAAATTGTTTGAGAATTTGAAAAAATGAATACACTGAAGTAGACTAAAATGAAATAATGTAAGTAAAATATAATTTGAAAAAAAATACACAAAAGTAAAGAATATAGTAGAAAAAAATTAAAGAAAAATGTTTTTAATAAAAATTGAAAATAAAAATGAATTTTTTCTCTTTCTGTATTCATGAAAAAGAAAAGGTGTGAAAAAGAGAAAAAGAAAAAAAAGAAAGAAAACTGAATAGACTGACCTGCTAACAGATTGAAATACGACCGAAATTACTTCATTTTCTCCTAGATGTCAGACTATGAATCGCTTTATAGCCCATAAACTAAACAGGTGGTGAGACTTGTGTTCTTGAAGAACGAGGTGGCCCAGTTGGGTGGGGCTCAGTGTAACGGCTCCGTTCTCCCCTAGATGGCGCTGCTTAGCTTACTGGGGTGGATTGTTGCAGTGCTCAAAGCCGCGTATGCGCGTGCGCCGGGAGCGGTGAAAAAACGGCATCACCCAGCAACCCAGTCTCTAATATCATCACTCTGTTCTCTCAGCTCAGCAATCTCGCACCCGTCATCGGTCTTCAGCTCTCGTCCACTCCCCGCTTCCTCAGTGTCCGTGGTCAAGCCCCAGGCAGTGCCTCTCTCCCGAGCTTTGTCTCAGATGCGGCTGTTTCCCCCAACCCCTTACTTCTGAAGGACTCCGGCTTTGACCCGTTCCGCCCCTCTACGGGAGGATCTCACCCAGCAATGGCCGAATGAGCAATGGCCAAATGCTGGCTGCACCCAGGAACGCTTGCTGGACCCTGCTGCTGCCGGAGCCCTGAGACTGCGGCCAGGTGCCAGCCCGCCCCAGAAAATGTTCGCGAGATAGTGTAGCAGCAGCTTTTCAGGGATTATGGAAAATCACAACGCACATCTGGCACCAGGCTTCACCCTCAACAACCTTGTTCCAGCACCAGCGAATGTGGCCACCTTCTGGGGTCTGCTTGGACCAGGTGGCCTCAACAGTCTCTACCAAATGTCCTTCCAGCTGTGGAACCGCTTTTCCCCATGTGGCCCGAGAACCTCCCAGACCCCACTCTGTTCCTGGGTATTCGCCCTTCTCACCAGAGCACCGCCAGGTACTGAGCTGTGGAGTTGCAGCCTTTGCGTTCCCCTTGTTTACAGTCTTAATGGAATTTAAACCTCCTTTCTCCCTTTTTAGTTCAGTCCCTGTGGCTATTTCTAATTTTCCATTTTCTCTCCAGCTGCTTTTGGGGAGGGGTGCTTTTCCCGTATTCTTTCCCTTCCGCCGCCTCAGTCCTCTCTTCACCCACAAAAGCGGTTCCCTGCCCACTGGGGCTTCTTGCTCCCCAAGTTCACCTCTCCACGCCATGTACCTGCTGAATTCTGTGGTTCAGGTTGTGCAGATTGTTGTGTTAATCTTCAGATCAGTTTTCTAGGTGTGCAGGATGGTTCAGTGTTGATCTGGCCGTATCTCATGGATGTGAGACACACAAAAAACTTCCATGCTGTTCTGCCATCTTGACTCCCTCCCCTGAGCCTTAGTTTTCTTATTTGTCAAGTGGGAATATTTGTAATTCCCATCTCATGAGGTTGTTGTATGAACTAAATAAGATAAAGCACGTAAGGCAGATAGCACTGAGCCTAATAAACATTAATTGCCATTATATTTCTATTTCTGATATCTTTTTAAAAATCCATGCCCTTGCAATGCTTTTTCATTCTATCTTCTGAATATAGCCACCAAATAGATTTCATCAAGCTTTACTTCCTGAGTTTGTATCATGAAACAAATAGGCATATTAGATGTTCCCTCTCAAACCATGTCTGCTGCCTGACATCAGTCAGAAATCCTGACACCAGTCTCCGACCCCCACCACTGGTTGAGAAAACCCAGGGGGTCACTGGAGGCTTTTAAACAGGGCAGACATAGGACCAGATGAGACTGTTTGCAATATAATTTAATTATCTTGGGATCAAACTTATAGGACATGTGTCCAAAATAGTTTGAATCCTTATGTCTTTATTTGTTGACCACCTTAATATTTTATTTCTGGGGAGATTACATATCAGGCTTACCATGTCTATTGTACTACTCTGGCCCCAAAGATGTTATATTTTACGCACTGTTAAAATAAGCCCTTGTCATTTTTCTGGGCTAACACTCTGTGGATGAGTCAGATATTCGCTTCTAAGCAGTGTGGCCTCTGCAAACAGCCCCGCCTTTAAGGGTTAGGCTGCTCTTCTCTCTAATGGGCCCTGGCTAAGCCGCCACCTAATGGCGGGTTTTGTGAGTAAAAAACAACTCTTGAGAAACCCTTCAAATGCATCCTTGGAGATGAGATCCTTGGCTGGTGTGAGTCATCCCGGATGAGACTGTGATAGATATTTACTCGTCTTTGTAAAAGATGACTGTTTCTGGTCTGTTGGAGGCTGTCTTTGGAGAACAGTTCCATTTCGTTTTCTTCAAAAATAAATTTCAGGGTTTTCTAAACATATGAATTATTTTTCTTTTCATAACTCACCCTGGCAAGGAGAGGACTGGCTGGCATTAGGGGAGGCGAGGGCGTGTTGGTATTATTTGTCAAGCCTTGAGAATGTGCCAAGTTCTGCTGTGAGCACCAGGAATATATCACTTAATCCTTATTTCAATCCTAATGTAGGTACTGTAATAAAAACAAGACCAGTTATTATTATTCATTGTCATTGTTGTGGTTGTTACTTTATAAATGAAGGAATTAAAGTTCAGGTGGGTCTAGTATCACTTAGCTAGCAAGTGGTGGCACTGGCATTCTAACCCAGGCCTGTCTGACATCATTAACTGTGTTTGTGTGCACACTGCTCCCGAATAAGGCCTTCACTTATCCACACCTGCTGGATTCCAACATCAGCTCACCCTGCAAATATCTGTTAAGGCCCAGAATGTGGACTCCACAGGGTACTGGATGAGCCATGATACAAATGCGGATTCTTCCTTCACGGAGCTTACAGTCTATTGGAAGAAAAAGGAAAAGTAAATAAGAAATTGCAATATCGCTTGATAAATACTGTAGTGAGCACAGGCTGTAGAAGGCCATATATATGAGTGGTTTATGGCATAACCTTGAGGCAGTCAGAGTAGACTTCCTGGAGGGGGTGGCCAAGGTAATTCCTACAAAATGAGTGGGAATTAAGCAGGTGCTAAGGAAGGAGGAGATTAGAGAAAGATATTTCAGTCAGAGTAGGCAGTCCATGAGGAACCAAAGGTCACAGGTGGGTGCTGAGGAGTGGGAAACACTCATGAATGGAGAGTTTCAGGGGGGACCAAAAAAGCTGGCTCATTTGAGTGCTGGTTTTTGTCTTCTGGTCCAGCAAGGTGCTGGCTACCTTATTATGAAAACACTGCTTTGCAAAGGAGCTCTGAGAGAGGTAAGAAGAAAGCTTTTCCTTTTCCCCTCTCCCTGCTGTGGCCTGAAATGGATGTGTATAAATGTTGTCCTGGGCTCACTGGGAAACTCTGAGAAGGCTGGTAGTAATGTTCTGTTATAACGCTCCAGGCTCAGCCATGGTGGATCTGGTGGACTGGCCAATGCCGTGTGGTCCAGTCATCATAGTGCCATATGTTATATATACGCTAGTGCAATCCCAAAGCCAAAGTTGAGGAAGATGAATCTTGCTTTCCTATTAAACATAACTGCAGAGAGGAAGGAAAACACTGTAATAGAATGACCGAAGAGAAGGCTCCCTGTTGTGTGCTGCTAGCACCTTCCACAGATGGTATGAAGGAATCACAGGCTCTTCTCTAAAGGGTGAGACCTTGGGAAAACCACTCTTCCCTTTGTTTATCCATGGGACTGCTCTTCTAATGGTGTTCAGAACAACTGTATTAGTTGGATACTTATTGGGCAAAGCTGTTTTACCAAATTATTAGTAAACCATGAAGAAGGTAATTTATAGACATGTAATGTATTTAGTCAATGGAGTCTGGCTTCACACAATGATTGGGCTGTTGTCTGATCACTTTTGTCTCTTCTGTTTACTACCTGCCTAATTAGGTCACTTAACATGGGCCCAGGGTGACACTCTGGACTTTTTGTTAGACATTCCAGGCTTAACTCCTTGGTTCAGGTTGAAATGGTTGTTCCATAGCATCCTGAATCCCGGTCTGGTGTTTCTTTAGCATTTTTCTGTGTCTCTTAACTCAATCTCCCCTCCCAGGCCCTTTCTTTCCTCCTAGAGAAATTCTCCCGAGACATCACATTCCTTTATTAAAATCTTTGTAGCAGCAATGGGAATCTTCCATTTCAGTGACAATGACAGGGGCCATGTTGCAGGTGCAACAGGGCAATACAGGGCAACAATACAGGGCAAACAGCTGTGGCACCTGGCTATAGAACGTGGGAAGACACGGCACCAAATTTTCTATTCCTGACTCATATTTAGCATCCTGCTGAACCACTCTCACAGTGTGGTGGTTAACAACATGGACTCTAGTTCTGCCACTGTCTTTTTACTTAATAATCTTAGTTGCTTAGCTTCTTTGTGCCCCACTTTCTTCATCTGTAAACTGGCATCCTAATGGTACTTGGTTCTTTGGGGTGTTCTGAAAACTAGTGAGCTGTAACTGTATAGTCCTGGGTCAGGGCCTGACTCACAGGAAGCCCTGCTGAGGGTTTGCTTTTTTCTGGCCAGCTACGGTCCTCTTGTCTGACTACTTCCTGTGGCTCCTCCGACCATGACCAAATCATCATTTATTTCCCCCATGTCTTACTTAGATAACGTTTGCATATAGAAATGATTGCCAAGGGGTTCGCGAGGTTCATTTGGGAAGTGGCATTCCTTCACAGTGATTTCGCCAAGACTCCAGAAAGTCCATAGGACAGTAGGAAAGACTGTGTGTGCCAGCTCCCAACTCACTCCTCTTACCTGACAAAATTATTCTCTAGCTTTCTCTGGGACTGCCTTCCAAAGGCCCCACTGAAGACTATTCTGGTTATTGTGTCCTTTTCCTCTTTACTGTTAGTTCTGAGCCCTCCCGAGTAATCTTGAGAAGTAGGTGTAACTAATTTATATTAGATAGCTTTCTATTAAAATGTGTAATTTATTCTCATGGAGACCAATATTCTATTGTGTGCTATTTTACACTTTTGGGTCTTGCAGTCTGCTGCATTCATTTGTGGGTTTCTGAATGCAGTGGGGGTAGATGTCTCTGTTGGTGCTTTCAATATATTCCATAAAGCTGAACAAAAGCCTGGCATGGCTCTGTACACCCATCATTTCCTTCTCTTCAGGAATGGCTCCGTGCAATAATAAAATGCCATTGTTTCTTAGTGATTTATTTGTGACCAAAGAGCCCCAAATTATATCCTGCTGGAGAAACATATTTGCCTTTAAAAACAAAATTCTATTTCTTCAGTTATAATATAGTTTGATTTGTCATTTTTTAATGGATATTACATTTTCATCTTTGTTTTTCTGAATTCTAATATTCTGTTTCTCTCTGTTTACCGTGGAGAAGATGAGAATTTAAGGCAAAAACTCACAATACTTGAGCTCAGCTTTCCTTTTATCTTTGCAAAAGTGTAAGAGATAAAGTGGCTTTTTCTGATGCTAGTTCCTCTGCCCTGTAGAAGGGACCACAATAGACTTAGCTGGAATTCATGTTCTAGTAACTTTGCAGCTGAGAAATGATAAGAGTAAGTAATGGCATCTTTGTTCACTGCCACATCTGTTTGGCAACAAGGAGAAACACTGAGCTGTTAAGAAGAGTCCATTAACCCAGTGGATATGACATCTGAGCAGGCTGCCATAAATGTACTTTCTAGAATTGAGTCCCCTAGTCATTGGGTGATTTCAAGTTCATAATACTATCTTTTCCATCAGTGGATGGGAAACTAGGGAATCTCATATAGGGCCGCCTCAGCAAAAGGGCTCACGTGCCTCCTGCTTGTGAGATGTGAAGCTCTTAGATGTGATACCACAAAGCACAATTCATAAAAGAAAAAAATCAAAATGAAAAACTTTTACTCTGCAAAAGGCTCTGCTAAAGTGATGAAAACAGAAGAACCAGACTGGAAGGACATATTTGCACACCACATATCTGACAAAAGATTTACATGTAGAATAAATAATCTCAAAACTCAAGAATTAAAACAAATACAAAAAATCCAATTAGAAAATGAGCAAAAGACATGAACAGACATTTCACCAGAGAAGCTATACAGATGGCAAACAAGAACATGAAAATCTGCTCACCATAATTAACCACAGGGTAATGCAAATTGAATATCACTACACACCTGTTAGAACAGCTAAAAAGAAAAAAAAAGTGACAATATCAAATGTCGGCAAGGATGCCAAGTAGTTGGATTACTTGTGCCTTGCTGGTAGGAATGCAAACGATGCAGTCATTCTAGAAAATAGTTTGACAGTTTCTTGTAAAACTAAACATATACTAATCTTATAAACCAGCAATCACAAACCTGGGCATTTATCCCAAAGAAATGAAAAATTATGTCCACACAAAAATGTGTACACAAATGTCCACAGAAACTTTATTTGTGATAGCCCCAAGTTGGAAACAATCCATTTATCCTTCATTGGGCGAATGGTTAAACAAACCGTGGCTCATCCATGCCAAGGAACACTACTCAGCCATAAAAAGGAATGAACTACCGGTACATGCAACAACTTGAATGAATCTCAAGGAAGTTATGCTGAAGGAAAAAAAAGCCAATCTCAAGAGATTGTATGCCGTATGGTTCCATTTGTATAACATTCTTGAAATGACATAATTATAAAAAGTGGAGAACAGATTACTGATTGCCAGGTATCAGGCTGTGGGAGGAGGGGCAGGAAATGGGTGTGGCCATAAAGCGGTAGCAAGAGGGATCTTTGTGGTGATGGGATCATAGCATAAATTTATTTATTTTGAGGGAGACAGCACGCATGTGCATGAGCACTTGAGTGGGCAGGGGCAGAGAGAGAAAAGAGAGAGAGAATCCCAAGCAAGCTCAGCACTGTCGTCACAGAGCCCGACATAAGACCTAAACTCATCAACCAGGAGATCATGACCTGAGCCAAAATCAAGAGTTGGAAACTTAACCGACTGAGTTACCCATGTGGCCCTGGTATATCTTGATTGTGATTGGTGATTACACAGATCTACACATGTAAGAAAATTACATAGAACTATATATATGCACACACACATACACAGTATATATAAAACTAGTGAGAACTGAATATTGTTGATGGATTATACCAACGTCAGTTTCCTGGCTTTGGTATTGTACGATCATTCCATAAGATGTTACTATAGGGGAAAGTAGATGAAGGGAACACAGGATTCTCTGTACTATTTTTGCAATTTCTGGTGAATCTGTAGTTATTTTCAAGTAAGTATAACAGGAAAAATACTGGCTCAGAGTAACTGCTTACAGAATATAAAAGTAGCTCTTTAAAATGTGATAATTTACTACCTCCTTTCAATTCCAGCCTCTGAAGAAGCCAAAATCTACTGTGTAAACTTTGTTATCTTTCATATCAACACAAACAAAAACATACGGGTTTCTGTTTCTTTGGATTTGAGGGGGTAGGTGGCTTTTTCTTCTTTTTATTTGTTTACAAATATACATACCACATGCATTATTCTGAAACTTGTTTCTAAACAATATACCTCGGACATCACTTTGATGTTAGGTCAATTTATACACATAGGTCTAGCTGATGATGTTTAATGGCTACAGTGTTTCGGCACAGCAGCTATGCCACCATTTATTCAATTGTTCTTTTCTTGATGAACTTTCATGTCATTTTGAGTTGTTTTTGTTGTTGTTGTTGTTGTTGTTGTTGTTGTTGTTTTGTCACTGCCAATAATAATGCCTCTGCTTTTATTTCTGGTAGACCACATCCGCCACCAGTGATTTTCAAACTTTATTTTAGTAGTGGAACCTTTTTTTCCAATTAAATCCTATCATAAAACTCAACAAATAAGACACAGAGACCTGCTCAGGTTGAATGGAAGTTTGGAGTGTAGAACCTCTCTGCCCCTTTAGCAGACCCTGAAGCACCTCTGAACCATTAGGGTTTAGGAAACAAAACGATAGTCTTACACCTTATGATTCCTGGGCTGTGACCGGCTCTTCTCTTACCTGAATTCTGATCCTGTCCACATCCTCCACTTCTTTCTGGGGTCCTATTTTCTTGGACAGACCCTCTGATGCCCAGATTCTTCAGGTCCAGCCTTATGACTCCATGGGTCCTACCTCTACCCAACCTGCTTGGACACCTTCATATCATTGTCAGCCAAGCCAGTCTTCCATTTGCCACAACTCTTGGGCGGCCCTTCTGAGGAGTCCAGCCTCACAGCCAAAATAGTTCTGTAGCTTGCCTTTCTTTTCCTGAATTCCTGCCTTCTCTCTCCCCACCTGTACCCCATCCTGCTGTGAAGGGCCTAGCGTGCCTTGTGGTGCGGCCCTTCTTTTCAGGGTTATCACCCTGGCCTGTTCTCTTCATCCCAGCCTCCTTGTTTTTCCTCCCTGCTTCTTCAATTGTCCTGACCTCTCTGGAGATTGTCAGTGTCTCCTCAGTCTTCTCCTCTGCCTTAAATCTCACACGGGAGAGAAAAGCTGACATAACTCTGCCATTCACTCATGCAAGGGCCACCCAAATCATGTTTGCAGCCCGGAGTTGATTCTCAATCCCTGTCTCATATCTCCAGTAACTTGCTGGCCGTTTTCACCTTTCAGTTGCTAGTTATGTCACCAGACCTCAAATTTAACCAGGAGACAATACAGTGCCCACAAAGAATCTCCAACTTTCCACCTTTACCCTGTGATGCCATTGCTTCTCCTGTCGTCTCTTTAAGTCCATATCTCCTTGCCTTACAAGTTACATATAACATGTCTTTTATTCCTCTTTCCCTCCATGGGTATCCTAGCTCAGGTTCTTACGATTTCATGTCAGCTCTTGGCAATAGTCCTCACATTACTCCCCCCACAGGTCTCCTCTTTGCTCCTTGGTGACACTCCCTCCACATACCACCGCCAATATCACTTTCCCAAAACACTAATTTTAGTATTCCACTTGTCTGCTTGAAGATTTACAATGACTTCACTACTTAAAGAAATAAGCCCCAACCCCCCAGCTTAGAACTCAACTTCTGTTTCGTTGACCCTAATTCATCTTTACCAACTTGATTTCCACTATTCTAAAAGAAACGAAGCAAATACACTTGTACACTCTCCATGTCCTAAACACACTGGGCAAATTCTCACTTATGTGCCTTCATGTGGCTGTTGCTTCCACCCAGAATGCTTCTCCACGTTGACGTTGGTTTTCTCAGTTCCTGTAGATCCTTGAATACCCCTTACTTAATTCTTAGTTTCTAGATACTGTCCCTGAACCTGTACCTGCATTGATTTATCTCTCACTTGCCACATTGCAAACACTGATCAGGTTTACCTTCTCTATTTCAGCGCCTTATGTCTGCTTCCACAACCTATTATAGATTCCTAAGGGCAGGGACCACACCAAAAAGATACATACTCACCAGCTTGCTTAGCACAGCCCTCTGCATGTAACCAGAGCTCAGGACATAGCTTTGGCTCACTTATGTGCCTGAATGATAGACATTATCTCAGGGCAAATTGCTTCATCCTGTTTCATTTTTCCTTAACCTTGAGGCCAAAGTCATACAGACTGTAATGAAACCACAGAAAATTGGATATGAAGTGATTAACACTCACGCTGCTTCCCAGAAATGATTTAAACACTGTTTCTCAAAAAGTGCCATGATTCTGCCAAATGGGGTCTATGTCCATCCAGCCTGAGAAATGGCAGCCAGCATTCACATAGCACTGGCAAGGGGAAGCAAAGCCTTTTACAGAAATCCGTTCGATGAACATGTAGGACTTAAAAACTATACTTTCAGCAATTGTGTAAACAAAGTCGGTATTACCAGCGCTGGAGGGGGAAGTAGACATTTCACACACTACAGTGGGGGCCTCTATATGGCCTCTGACACACCAGGGAAGTCCCCCAGTCCTAAGGATAAACAGGAGTTAGATGCCAGAACCCAGTAGGGGTCGCCACACAACAGTGTCTGAATATTGTTCTAATTAATACAGAGAGATTCGGCCATCTTTGGCAAATCCCTTTGTCATCTTCATAAATTGTCCAGTCTGGGTGAAATATCTGAACGTGGTGGGCTCAAGTGACTCTTCCAGAGTGGACAGAGCCCAGTAAGGAGCCTCTCCCACAGCCTTTCTTCATCCGCTGCACTTTTGCCCTTGAGTCTCTTATAGACGCCCACCTGTAAACGTGGGTATTAGGAAGAAAGGGTGGAAAGGGAAATTAGACAACGTTTACTGAATACCTACTATATACCGGGCTTTTTGTTAGGCATTTCATTCACATTACCTGCAGTTCCTACGGGGGTCCTGAAAGGTGGCAACTGTTAACTTCATTATGTAAAGAAGGACACTGAGGCTTCCAGAGGTGAGGCCAACAGGGCTGATATTCCAGCTGGGAAACTCCACCCACCTCTGAAGCTCACACTGTGTGGCTGCCTGTCCCCGGGGTCCTGAAAATCTGCAGGCAGCCTTCGTTCTCCCTGTCATTGGGGCCTGTAGAACCAGAACTGTCCTTGAAACTAGCAAAGTCATTTCTTAACACAAACAACAGTTATTTCATGTAAGGTGGCCTCTTGGTGAAGAGCTTTGGAACCTCGGGCAGGAAATGATGCATGTATCTTCACCGCACAAAGCCATCCAGAAGGCAGCATGAGAAAGCTGCTCCTTGTGTGGCTGCCAGGCTGTCACCACTGTGTCCCTCAGAGTGCTCACTCAGAGCCGGCAAAGGGAGACTTGACTCACTGAAGGGAGTCATAAGAATAGTTTCCCTTGCAACTACCCCCCACCCCCAGCATTATCTAATTTAATCCCTGCTTTCCAAGGAAGGGAGCAGAGTCCCCAAGAGGGTAAGGAGGTGTCAAGGCCACACAGCTCCTAATGAGCAGGGCCGCCCAGCCTCCGGTGTTCTGCTTCTAGAACTCATGGCTTCCCCCGCTACGGGGAAGATGTAACACTTTCCAGAAGAGCCTCTTCCTCCTCCCAGAGCTGAAATTGTGCCCCCAGCAGCCTCAGGCTGGCCGGCAATCTGGTGTGATTCAGAGGCACTAACGTAACTGTCCACTGACCCCTAGATTCTCCATCCTACCTATTTCCTGAGGCTTGGAGTTTTGGGTGTTTTTTGTTTTGTTTTGTTTTCTCTTCTTTTGTTTGTTTTAATAAGGAACATGTCCTTTCATTCCATAACTAGACATGCTGCAAAATGCAAATACTGGCACAAAAGGTAGCAACACTGATTTAAATTTGCACTGACATGCAGATAGTTTACATAGTCAAAAGGGAAGAGCATGAGCTTTGGAGTCAGAACAGAATTCAAACTTGGCTCTACCAGATATGAGCTGTGTGGCCTCAGGCTTGTTGGTTCACCTCTCTGAGCCTGAGATGCCTCATCCATAAAGTGAGCATCCATAAAGATCATTTGCGAAGTGCACAGAAGCACCCAGTGCAGAACCTGGTGGACAGTATGTGCTAAGTCAGTGATAATCATTCTTTTCATGACCATCATAACTTCTTGATAGTTTTAAGTTTCCAAAAGGTATAACCAAACAGAAGAAATAGCAAATGTTATTTGCCGACCTCACCTCCACCAGCTGGTAGGTCTATAATCTCGGGCACATTACTTACCCTCTTACCCTTAGGTTCCTCACTTTAAAACCAGACTGTTGTGAGGATTAAATGAAATAATGCATGTGAAAATGCCTTGTAATGTGGGAAAGCCTGCGTCAATATGCAGCTGTGGAGGATATTTGAAAGTGCAGGGTGAGTCCAGAGGTCACATCAGTTTACAGTTAGAACACTATTGGTCAGAGTAGTAATCACAGGTTATACAATGTAGGTGGCAGAACCTTGCTGGAGCTGTAAAGAAATTTCGCCTTAAATTCTCTGTATATCTCTTAGTATATATGTAAAGAGACACATATATTTTATAGATAAGTGTAATAATATGCTATATGATGATATCAGCCTAATTATACATCACATAAATCCAGCGATAGCCTTGTCCTTTTGTTTTGAAGCACTTTCTAGCGCTACCCTCAGGCCAATCTGGGAATAAGTCCTGCTGTCTATGCTGATTCACAAAAATAAAGCATGATACTGCAGGCGGGGTGACCAGACACCCAGGTGGAGCTCCGAGGTCAGAGCTAGCCTCAAAGGCAGTGTGCCCCTGAACAGGAGATCTAAAATGGCCAGGATTGGTATGAAAGCATGCACAGACATGAGCTTCCTCCGAGGTAACTGGAAAACAAATATGAAAAAGCCATTTGCAACTTTCCCAGACAAATGAGGTCAGGAATAAGCTCCCCTGCAGAGTGGAAAGCACCTTGGAACTGTTTTTGCTCTGCCATCGGGCAGCCCAGCTCATCTGCAGGAAGCTCGCAGAGTCTAAAGGGGAAGACCCTGTCCCCCCCCCCCCCCCACCGCCCCAGAATTCCTTCGCTCCTCCACCCTTTTCCATCAGCTGAAACAGTGTTCTTACTGTTCATCTGCTTGCCACTGGTTCTAGATCTGTGTTTTACCAGAGGATTCTCTTCCCACCGGACAATTTGCCAATACGGCCTGGCACACCAGAGCAGTTTTGCTCCAGAGAAGTAAATATAGCCTTTTAAGGATGCAAATAAACGCAAGAGGGAAAAACACAGATTGTTTTATGGAGCTATTGGCCGAGTGATATAGTTAGCAGCTATCAGGCCCTTGAAATATGAAAATTAATTAAATTCAATTTGATGAATGACAATAATCGCTTCAAATAGGATAATGTGATAAATAACCCCTTCCATACAGAAAGGAATCATTTTAGTGCTACAGATGCCTTGTTTCGAGGATGGCTGAAATGCAAAAAAATATGAGCTTATGATGTAAATGGTACTTATTATAGTAAAATGCTGCCCTGTAGGCCCCACCAGTGAGATTTCTGCTTCTCGATACTCGGTTTGTTCTCACATTCCGGCCAGCTGGGGTGTTTTGATCCCCAGAGGTAAATACTCCTCTGAGTATTCAATTCCTGTTGCTGCTGTAAAAAATTACCATAAACCTAGTGGTTTGAACAAATACAGATTTTTGCTCTCTTTTGGTTCTATAGATCAGAAGTCCTGATGTGGGTCTCACTGGGCTAAAATGAAGGCAAAGTCGTGTTCCTTTTGGAGACACTAGGGGGGGAATCATTTCTTTGCCTTTTCCAGGCTTTAGAAGCCATCTATATTTCTGGCTCATGGCATCCTCCTCCTTCTTCAAAGCCAGCAATATAATAGCTTCAAATTTCTATCTCACTCTGACCCCTCTTCCAGTTTAGTATACATGCATCTAGCGTGCACACATTTGTCAAAACCTATAGAAAGTACAACAGTAAAAGTGAGTCTTAAGGTGAACTGTGGACTTCGGGTGGTTATGATGTGCCCATGTAGGCTCGTCAGTGATAACAATTGTGCCACTCTGGTGCAGGATGTTGATAGTGGGGGAAGCCACACGAATCTGAGGGAAGGGAATGCATGGGAAATCCCTGTACTTTCTGCTCAATTTTGTTGTGAACCTAAAGATACTTTAAAAAAAATTAAGTCTTTTAAGGAAAGAATGATGTGAACAATGTTCTTGTAAGGGTTTAAGGCACTAGAACGTAAGCTCCTTGAGACAGGAGACCGAACATTTCAACTTTATATCCTGAGAGCTGCATGAATGCCTGCCCATGGTGGCAGCTAAATCCATGAGAGAAGACCAGAGGGTGACCAGGGTGTGGTGAAGTTGCATGCAGCCCACGGCCACCCTCAGTGACAGCGACTCATTTTGCATTGTGAGGGCTCTTCCTGCAGCCCAGAGTGGAAGTGGGAAACCAGAAACCAGCACTGATCATTCAGCCCTGGGCCAAGTACTTCTGATTGTCCCACCTCAGGCTCAAAATAAACCTATAAGCTAAATATTAATGTTTCTACTTTTGAAATTAAAAGAGTGGGGCTCATACAGGTTAAGTAACTTGCTGAGCTACAGGTTGAAGGGCTTGGATTAAAATCTAGGTTTGTGTGGGTCCAAAGCTCATGCCAGGCTTCCTCCTCAAGAGACAAGTGTAGAGAAGAGCAGTTTGAGTGTTTTGAGCTCGGATGCAGGGGAATGATGCAGCAAAATGGACTTGAAACCAGGAGAGGTTCCCAGGGAGGATTCACTGTTGAAGTCAGCTTCATGCAGTCACGTAAAAGACTAGTTGCCACTGGAGTAATTCCCAACACTTTTAAGATGCCGGCAGTGCCTGTGGGCCCTCCCCGTCAGCAGGAACCAGGCTAAGGCCTCCAGACCAGAGCAAGCAGTGCTGGAGCAGAGAGGGGCCAGCAGAGGGCGCTGTGCATATGTGGTGGCGCAGGTCTTTCCAAGGCCTGGCCTGGAGCACGTCCCCAGAGCTAAGCCAGGGGTAGAGAAATGTCTTTTAAAACTAAGTCGGTTTCCTTCCCTTGAGACAAAGTCATGCAGAGAATATTTTTCAGAAAGCATTGGAGAGTGAAGTTTGCCTCTTGCAGATAGCAATTGTGGTTTTCTTTCTCTGACATAAAATGTCCTTTTGCTACAGTAGATGTCAGGAGGCAGTGCAGAAAAGTGAGTATAGCAGAGAGTGAGCATGTGCAAACCTAGATCTGTCTCTTATTAGAGGTGTGGGTTTTGTTTTCTCTGAGGCTCCTTTTTGTTTTCTTCTTTAAAAATGTTTATTAGGGCGCCTGGGTGGCTCAGTTGGTTAAGCATCTGACTTCGGCTTAGGTCATGATATCACAGTTTGTGAGTTTGAGTTCCGTGTGGGGCTCTTTGCTGAGAGCTCAGAGCCTGGAGCCTTCTTTGGATTCTGTGTTTCCTTCTCTCTCTGCCCCTCCTCTGCTCACACTCTGTCTGTCTCTCCCTCAAAATAAATAAACATTATAAAAATTTTTTTTTAAATAAAAAAAAATAGAAATGTTTATTTTGAGAGAGAGAGAGAGAGAGAGTGTGTGTGTGTGTGTGTGTATGTGTTTCTGTGTGTTAATGAGCAGAAGGGGGGCAGAGAGAGGGAGAGAGAATCTCAAACAAGCTGGGTGCTGTCAGCACAAAGCTGGACGCGGGGCTTGAACCCATGAACTGTGAGATCATGACCTGAGCCAAAATGAAACCAAGAGTCGGATGCTTAACTGACTGAGCCACCCAGGCTCCCCCTCCATTTTGTTCTCTGTATGCTGGAAATCAAAGGCTTTATCTGGGGGGTCTGTTCTGTAGGCTGAAGATAATGTACAGAAAAGATAAGTACATGATCTTATGCACTTTGCAATCATTTCGGTCTTACAATCCCTTTACGTTCTTGCAAGTTATTGAAGACTCAAAAAGCTTTTGTTTATGCACATTCTACCAATCAGTATTTTCCACATTAAAAACTGAAATTTACTTTTCAATTAAATTTCTTATTAAAATATTTATTTCAGTAGAAAAAATAATAATAGTGAACCCATCACATGCTCACTTTCTTTTAAAGTTTTTATGAGAAATAACTATATTTTCAAGATAAAAAAAAAACTGGAAGAGTGACAGTGTTCTCCATTTTTGTAAATCTCTTTAAGACCTGTCATTTGCATATATGTTCTCAGATTATGATATCACACATTATGTAGTCTCTAGAAAACTCTTCTTTTTTTTAATTTTTAAAATATTTATTTATTTTTGAAAGACAGAGCACAAGTGGGAGACAGAGAGAGAGAGAGAGAGACAGAATTCGACGCAGGCTTCAGGCTCTGAGCTGTCAAAACAGAGCCTGGTGCAGGGCTCGAACCCATGAACCATGAGATCATGACCTGAGCCAAAGTCAGACACTTAACCAACTGAACCACTGAGGTGCCCATCTAGAAAACTGTTCTATACTGTCATTGAAGAGAGTGAAAAATGCAAATAACATCTTAGTGTTCTACGAAAATAGTTTTGATCCAGGCAATCAATAAGGGATGGTGATTACATTGTTTGCTGAGTGAGTTCATTATAAATTTCTACGTAGCAACTCCTGACTGAGCTCACAAACCTTCCAGTGTATGCCAAGGTGAAGTCTATACTGAATATACAAAATCGAGAAGTCACTCGGAAAGCAACTGGTTAACTAGACGCTTTACTTCAAACTTACATAAAATCTGCCTTTCAGTGACTTCCAAAATGTTTCGTTTCCTTCCTGCTTTTGATGATGAGATGCATTTACTGTGTTTCCATCTCCTCCCCAGCAGGCATCCAAGTCTGATGAATCCTTGTTAACGAACTTCTGCTTCCTGCAGAGACCTGTGAGACTTCCATGGGCCTTAATTGCCCTGCCTCTGCCCAGGTGGGCACGGGGCTTCCCCAGGCGCCTTCTGCAGGGGTGGGGGTGGGGGTGACGCCAGACAGAGGGGTCAACGCTTCAGCATTGAGGTGGAAGTTTCCTCTGTCCGCCCTGCCCGAGTCCTCCCTCCTGACCCACTGCTCTCTCCCTGTCCAGTGCCACCTCTGCATTTAGCCCCTTCCTCTTCCCTCCCCTCTTCTCCATGCATTGCAATAGAACACCTTCATGTGCTGGGGCCATGCTGGGCTCTCTTGCATGTAATTCAGATCCAATCTACAAAGTAAATAGCATTTGTACTCACTTTCCCAGATGAGAAATAATAAGATACAAAAGAATTAAGTGGCTTACCCAGGTTCCCATAGCTAGTTACTGCTCAAATCAGAGAGCGACCCTGTGGCTGCCTGGCTTTCCATCTCATCATTGATGAATTTTTAAAGTAGCTTCTTCATTTGAAGCTGTCTGTGTTGGCTGTCTTTCTCACGTGCCACTTTTGCTACATCTCACCACACACACCCCTACAATGTGCCCTCTGGATGCGTCTTCAAATAAACTACAAATTCACCGGGTACCTGTGATGTACCGGGAGCTGCTCTAGTCTGCAGGGAGAGGGCAGTGAGCGGGCCTTATCTCAGGCACTTTCACTCTCTTCCTTTCTGCACCGACAGTTGGGCCTGTTGAGGTTTTTTTTGCTTCTTCTGTCTTTAGCCCAGAAACACTTTTATATTGGGCACAAAATTTTGCTTTGTGCTTTGTCTTTGGCAAACCCCTCCCAACTTTTCTTCTTGCAAGGTCACTGTCATGCAATTTCCCGTTTTGTTTCCAGCCTTGAAGATGTTAGCTGGCCCTGAGCCACTCTTCTCTTCCTCACCCATGCCCTCCATACCATTTCAGGGTAGATGTCTTTTCTGGAACCTCTCATGTACTCATGGCAGCCTACCCACCCCCCCCCCCCCCCCCCCCCCGCCCCACCACTGTCTGCTGAAAGCTGGCATGGCTATAGAAGCTGCAGGGTTGATGGCACCTTGGGGTCCACTGAGACACCAGTACCCATGAGGTCAAGGGCAGGACAAAGACCCCTGAGGGCCGGGCCTGAGAAAGGAAGAGCCAAGTTGGGAAGCAGTGCTCATTCAAGTCATTCATTCAAAATCTGTATTGAGTCACTTCTTTGTTTCAGGGACTGATCTTGGCATGAGCTGTAGCAATGAATGAAACTAATGAACCTACCCCAGTGGAGTTTGCAATACACCGGGAAAGACAAGCCACAAACAGATAAATATATACAATAATGTCAGACGGTAATAAATATTACAAAGAGGAATAAAGTAGGATCTAGGGATAGACCTGATGGAAGAGAGGAGTGGGGGCCGTTTCAGATAGTATGATCAGAGAAGAACTTTCTGGGAGGGGCAGCATTTAAGTAAAGTAATAAATGAAGTAAGAGAATGGGCCAAGTGAATACCTGAGGGAGACATTTCCAGGCTGAGGAAACGGCTGTTGCAAAGGCCCTGAGGTAGGAAGCATGCTTGTTGGTTTTGAGCAGAAGCAGGAAGCCAGCATTGCTGGAGGGAGTAAGAGAGAAGGGGATAAGGGGTGAGTGGGGAGAGCCAGAGCTTCAGTCATGAGGGAGCTTATAGGCCATGATAAGCTGTTGGGATTTGAACCCAGGACTTCTGATTCCAGCTATAGCGCCTTTATGTTGTACCACACTGCCTCTTGAAGGGTTTTCCTAAGAGATAGTCTAGTTTTAAAGGTCAGCAAAAGTGATGGTTTGGACTCTGTTGCCATTTACTTTCCTTCGGTTTACTCACAAGCCAGCTAACAATCAGAGGCAAGGTCATGTACAAGATCAAGAATACAAAGGTCAAATCTTCCTAACACCTCTCTTATTTTCCCCAGAGGTGTACCCTAAGTTCTGAGTTCATATAGCCTGTGAGGAGAGAAGAATCTGCCATGAGGAGGAGGCCAGAAGCATTGGGCCGAGGAGGGTCATGTTGTCTCAGGTGCATTGTATTCTTCTATGAACCCAACTGTGTCACCCCCAAAATTTATGTTGAGGCCCTAACGCCCAATGTGACAATATTTGGAGATGGGGCCTTTAGGAAGGTAATTAAGGTGATAAGGGTAGGGTCCTAATATGATAGGACTGGTGCCTTATAAGAAGAGGCACCAAAGAGAGTTCTCTGTCTCTGTTTCTGTCTCTTTGTCTCTCTCTTTGTGCACACAGAGAAAAGGCCATGTGAGGGCACAGTGAGATGGTAGCTCTCTCTACAAGTCTGGAAGGGACCTCATTAGTAACCAACCCTGATGGCACCTTGATCTTGGACTTGTAGCCTCCAAAACTGTAAGAAAATAAATATCTTTGTTTTAAGCCGCACAGTCTGTGGTATTGTGTTATGGCAGTCTGAGCAGACTAATATACACTCTAATGAGTTCCTTCTGTTTTCTGTTCTTTATTGCATCACTGGGCCTCTAGCAGTCCTGACCAGGGCCTATGTCACCATCAAATTGGAGAGGAGCATTGCCTCTGACTTCTGGGAAGCACAGTTTTGCTTACAGAAGGGCCAGGAAGGGATAATTCAGAATCCAAGATGTCTTAACTTGTTTATGACTCTATTTCTTCATCTGTAAAATGGAGATCATCATATCATTGCTCTGGGGGAAGTCTTAGGTATAAAGTTCAATGTAATAAATAGTTGCTGACATTCGTTATGCATAAGGTGTTGTACTGGCAAGGATATAAGGGCTGTTGTACTGGCAAGGATATAAGGGCACATGTGTATGACCCTTATGGGAAATTTTTCTTCATAATAATGTACATGTATAAATCAGTTGTGAAAGCATTTTGGGAGTGTCACATTTTTATTATTTTTTTTAATTTAATGCTTATTTATTTTTGAGAGAGAGAGAGAGAGAGAAAGACAGAGCATGAGCAGGGGAGGGGCAGAGAGAAAGGGAGACACAGAATCCAAAGCAGGCTCCAGGCACTGAGCCATCAGCACAGAGCCCAATGTGGGGCTCGAACCCACGTGACATCATCACCTGAGCTGAAATCGAAGGCTTAAACCAACTGAGCCACCCAGTGTCACATTTTTACGTAAGGAGGGGTTTTTTCTTATCATGTTGATAATCTTGTTACTTGTTTAATGTAAGTGCACTGATTTTTGTAATCATTATAATCTTCTAAGTATTATCTCTTAAGGTATTAAAATATTTATAAGATTAATGTATTTGTGAATTTAATTAAACATTTAGAAGTAGTGGATTAGGTTTGCAATATTTAAATATTTAGAAAAAAATTACTTTATTAAATGTATATATTTTGATTTATTATATACCTAGTCTAAGAATATTTGGAGGGTCATTGACTATTTAATGTTCAAAGAATTGCTAATTATTTAATAAATGTATACATAAGATTACAGCATTATGCACCCCTCCAAGGTAACAAAAAAATGGAGGGAAGTAGGGGCTGTTAAGAATGCAGAGCAGGGTGATGTAGAAAGACTCGGGAGCTGCTGCCAGATGTTTGAGAGATACAAAGAGAAGGAGAAAGATTGAAGGTGGGGATGGGGTGGGATGGGTTTCTGTATGCTAAGAAAACAAATCCTCTTGGGCATTTTCTTGAAGGGATGTATTAAAGATTCTAATTGCTTAATTACTCCTTAGTTGCCAGGCTGTGTTTCTTTGAATGTACCTCCATGCTATAACTGGACCACACAACTACCTGACTTCACACAGGTTACAGGAGCAAACGTGCAAGGTAAATGCACAGAATTATTAAAACGAAGCAGTTTTCTCTGCAGTATCATTCAAATAGAGCCAAAGCCTTCCCTCCTGGGAAGTCCAAACAGCCTATGCTTAAACTTTCTGCAAAGTGACTTGTCCAAGTTGGCTTACAGATGAAGGATGGTGTGTTTTCGGTGAAAGCATCTTGGAGAGGTCTACTCTGTACCCAGTACTTTGCTAGTTGCTTTTACATATGTTGTCTTATGTAATTTTCACAACACTATGAGATAGATCTTAATAGTTTCAGGTTTACTGATTAGAAAATTGAAATTTTGAGAGATTGCTTCCCTTGCCTGGGAACTCCAGAGCCAGAGTTCACACAGGACTCCCAGACTGTGAACCCACAGCCTCCCTGTTGCACTGAACTGCTTCCCAGGACCTTAGTCTTGAGTCTTGTATGTTACCCATAGTCCAGTCCTCACCGATCTGTGATTTTCTCTTTCTTGTAGCCTTGCGGCAAAATGAAAACAAACCAACACAAAATAAAACCCCTAACTTTTAGTTTAAGCTTGTGAATTTCAACCATCCCTAAAAAACAGGTGGTCAGGACTGAGCTCAACCAGATTTGGGATATTCTTGATTTCTAGTACACATTTTTGATGGTCTAACATTTAACTTTTGAGATTATGGCTTTGTTCCCATATTTCTGGATATAACGAAATTTATTTATGTAAAAAGCTTTTTATAGATGTCTGCATTTGAGAGGTTAAGGAGACCCAGAGTTGCTTTGAGTCATGATGAATTTGCCTTCCATGACATCACTAGTGTCTTAAGCAGAGGATTAAAGTCCTTTGTTCCAACAGCCCCTGGGGGGTCACCTTGGAGCAGTTCCCAGATGCTTGCTTCTCCCTCATCTCAAGGGTGAATTCTGACTTCTGGCAGAAGTGCTACGTTATGCTCAGCATAATCACTGCAATCTTTTAATTTTTTAAATGTTTATTTATTTTTGAAAGGGAGAGAGAAAAAGAGAGAGAGTGCTTGCGCGCGAGCGAGTTGGGGAGGGGCATGGAGAGAGGGAGACACAGAATCTGAAGCAGACTCCAGGCTCTGAGCTGGCAGCACAGAGCCCATCGTGGGCTTGAACCCATGGACAACGAGATCATGACCTGAGCTGAAGTGGGGCCCTCAACCTACTGAGCCACCCAGGTGCCCCACTGCATTCTTATAAGTAGGAATAGGAGTATACCATTTTCAGAACACTCAAAATAACAAAATCCAAACGTGAAGAACAAATTAGGGACCAACTCATAATTAATTAAAACTAAATAATTAATAAAAACTCAATTGAGACAAAATATCTAGTAGCACATGATAGTTTGCATTTCTGTAGAGTTTTATAGGTTCCAAAAGGATTGGCATATGTTTTCATATTTTTTTTTGTCCTCATGACTACTTTGCAAGATGGGGCAAGTATGTCAATTCTCATGTTACCGAGAAGAAAAACCAGGGCAAAGACAGCCAAGTCCTTTGCCCAAGGTCACATAGCTGAAAAGTGTTAAGAGCTGAGGCTAGGTCTCAGCTCATTTGACTCAGTGTTAAAACACTCTTTCCTTTATAAGCATGCTTTTTCAGATTTATATTTTCCCTTGCAATAGAACTCAGATACTCAGAGCTATTTTGACATGTATTCAAATTTGAAATGGAGAACAGTTTGTAAAAAATGACCTGACTTTTTCCAAAGAGGGTAGTGGGAGGTCTGAAATATTCTGAAAAGAGTCTCTGAAGATATATACCATCAAGAAGCACTAGCAAATCTTTTAAAAAACACAGATAATCAGCTCTGACTACAAATATATTCAATAAAAATTTCCAGGCCTGGGTTTGTTTGTTTGTTTGCTTGTTTGTTTTAAAAGCTAAAGAGTTGATTCAGCCCTAATTAAAAAGCACAAACTCAAATGTGGCCCACACGAGGCAATCTGAGGACTGGTGAAAAGGGTCATCAATTTTCAAAGTGAATGGCTCCTGTGCTCAAAGACTTACGCCATTTCCTTGCAGGCAAACCTAATAAAATTAATTTGTACTTATCTCCTCAAGCAGAGAAGAATATAGAATGAATCAAGTACAGTTGAAGATAATCAAGAGTAAATTCCGTTTGGCTGCAGGACATTGTTCTATATTTATACTGAAGATCTACTCTTCATGTTCCTTCTAGAGTAATGTTCCTCAGATACGAATGACTCCAGTCATTATGTAGTCTTCCTCAGAAGTCTCCCATGACTTCCCAGTGCCTCTTGAATCATGTTCACAATCCTCCATGATCCCACCCAACCTGCTTCCCCAGCCTTTATGCACTACCATTGCCTACCAGTCCACATCAGAGTGTCACAATTTTCAAAAAGCACTAGATTTATTTGGGTCTTTAAGTCCCTCAACTGCAATACCCTTCCCTTCTTCCTTCCTCATTGTCTGTCTGCTAAACTCTGCTCTTTCTTAAGCTCTGGACCATTTTCCATAAAACCGTCATTTGAACTAGAATTCTTTATACTCTGTGTTCTGTTGGTGGTTCATCTGTCTGTTCCTTGTTTGTAACATCCATCAGTTTCTGACTTATGTCTTCGTGTTATGTGGCATAAAAAAAAAAATCAAGTAGTAAATTTAATTTAATGTAGTCCCAGGGTTGGAATTCATCCAAGAACCTGGCAGAAATAAACATAAAACCTCTCTGGAGGAGAGCCAACATAAGCTTCAAAATATTCCCACTGATAAAGTTCCAAAGAACAGGGGCCCGGAGTCAAAAATCACAAAACATACCAAATCACCATGGATGAGAGGCAGCAAAGATGATATAAATCATAGTAATATTTCAGAATACAAAAGATAGGAGATCTCAAGACCAACCAGGAAAAAGTCAACTCACTTATGAAGCAGTATCACACTCCAGTTTAGTGTATAGTACACAAGAAAATAAGGTATAAGTGGCAAGTGTAGTAGCTAAGAGCATGAGCTCTGAAAACACATTGACTGGTGGTTCTATCATTTGTAAGTACATTTTGGCAAGTGACTTTACCTCTCTGTGACTTAACTTTTTCATCTGTAAAATATGATTAATAACATTTTCAGTTTCTTGTATTTCATGAAAAAATGCACACATATTTCCTAGAAGAGTATCTAGCATTAATAAATTTTTTTTAAGTTTATTTATTTTGATAGTACAAGTGGGAGAGGGGCAGAGAGAGAGAGAGGGAGAGAGAGAATCTCAAGCAGGCTCTGTCCTATTAGTGCAGAGCCTGATTCGGGGCTCAAACTCACGAACTGTGAGATCATGACCTGAGCCAAATCCAAGAGTCAGACACTTAAATGACTGAGCCACCCTGGTGCCCCTGCTAACTGTTATTAAAGGAATTGGACAGCTGACTTCTCATTAGAAACAACAAAAAGCAGAGGATAGTCAACCTAGCTATCAGCCAAGAACTCCTGATTTACCCATATATTTATCTACATCTTTACTATTCCTTCTTGCATTTCAGAGTGTCCATCTGTTATCATTTTTCTTTTGCCAAAAGTAAAATCTTTAAGTTTCCGTTTGTGAGGGCTTATTGCTTGTTAACTCCTTAAGGGTAAATAATATATGAAAACCACAGTGAAATATGAACACCACAGTGGAAGTCACTTGAAACTCACCAGGTTTCAACAGGTTAAAAGTCTCACTATCTCAAATGCTTCCAAGGAGGTAGATGTATGGAGGTTCTCATACACTGCTGTCAGGGGGTTGAACTAGTAAAGCCAATTTGGAAGAGAGTTGGGTATTACGTAGAATGGTTGATCATGAACACATTCCTAAGTATATTATCAGACAAGCTTTGACATGTGTGTACTGAAAGGCACATTATGAGAATATCTGTAGAAGTGTTGTTCCAAATAGCCAAAATCTGACATTAATCTAACTCTTCATTAACAGAAGTATGGATAATTAAATGTTACATTCATATGAGCAGCAGTATCATGACTGAAGTTCAAAAAGATAAAGCTAAATGGAAAAAAAAAATAGTTACTAGATTATTCCATTTATAAAAAGTACAAAAACATGCAAAACTAAATACAGTTGACCCTTAAACAGTGTTGAGTATTGGGGGTGCTAACCTCTTACACTGCTGAAAATCTATGTATAATTTTTGACTCCCTCAGAACTTTACTAATAGCCTACTGTTGACCAGAAGTCTTACTGATAAAATTAAACAGTTGATTAATACATATTTTGTATGTTACATGTATTACATACTATATTCTCACAATAAAGTAAGGCAGAAAAAAGAAAATCTTATTAAGAAAATTGTAAGGAAGAGAAAATACATTTACGGTACTATACTGTAGATAGAAAAAAATCTGCATATAAGTGGACCCACGGGATTCAAACCTGTGTTGTTCAAGAGTCGACTATAATATTTTGCTTGGAGATATATTTATATGGTAAAAAGAGTTACTAACACAAAATTCAGAATAATGGTTACCTTCAACATCAGGGGTACATAAATATGTGTGGTGGTACTAATAAGATTCTATTTCTTAGGCTGATTAGGGAGTAAGAACAGAGGCAACAGTTTTACTCTTTAATTCAGACATTTTTATTTGTATGAAAGTCTTGTGAATAAAGAAAGTGTCATGCTTAGTTTTAAGAAAATTAATTTACATCAGACTCTAAGCATCCATCGCACAAGGCTAATAGGAAATTCAGTCTTGGCCATTATAAGGGTTATCCATTTTGAGAGTTATACAAGAGTTTGTTTTTCCCTAACTTGAGGGTTATGCAAAGGTCCTGATGTTCTACATGAGCCAACACATCAGGGAGGCCCTTCTGGTCCACTGACCCAGGCTGTAGCTTCCATTTATGTCACACGGGCCCTGCTATGTCCACTCTGCACTTGGAATGCTGGAATCTTTGGGGACAAGAGCAGGGGAGCAGGGAGGGGCCAGGGATCCCTGGGCTTATAATTTAGCCTCCTCAGGGGGTGCCTGGGTGACTCAATTGGTTATGCATCCAACTCTTGATTTTTGCTCAGGTCATGATCTCATCATTTGTGGGTTCAAGCCCCGTGTCAGATTCTGCACTATCTGCTTGGGATCCTCAATCTCTCTCTCTCTCTCTTTCTCTCTCTCTCTCTCTGCCCCTCCCCTTCTCCACTCATGCTCTCACTCTCTTTCAAAATTAAATAACCTTAAAAAAATAGCTTCCTCAGAACATCATACAGCTAACCCTGCTAAGACATTTCCAACTTCCATGTAAACTAGTCTCCATTCTAAGCTGTGTATCTTTGAACTCTGGATTCTTATGTCAGTGCCATACTCTTTATTTACTAGAGCTTTAAAATACACACTAATTTTTTTAGAACAAGTTCTATTTCATTATAATTCTCCTTGTGGCTTTTATTAGCACTAAATAGCTGCCTCTATGTACTTGGAGACAAAATGTTTCAGAGGAAGGATCTGTATCACCATATTCCCTGAATTACCCCCTCCCCACCTCACCCCCATTCTCCCTGGACAGGGCCTCTATTTTCAGGCTCTTTTCCAGGAATAACAATGAATTCTCTATAGAAAGCCCCCCCCCCACCTGTTTTTGGCCAGTTTGATATAATCTCTGCTTCAGAATAAATTGTAAGTCATCCTAATTAAATTTAAAACATAGAATTGGTCATTTAAAATAGTTATGAAATATAATGGCATTTGTTCTTAGGTCTTTACTGAAATAGCATGGTGTCCACTAAAGTTGACACAACAAAAATCCTTTCTCCCAGTTGAACAATTTATGCACTTGCTTGAGGGGATATCTAATCTCTCAAACAAAAAAAGAACTATATCTAAAACCTCAGGACCTTCTTGGCTTTAGCTTTGGTAAATAAAGACTTCCATTTTGTTTTCTTCCTGGAGGACAACATTCTTTACCAGATGAGATGTTTCATCCTGACTAGAGAAAGGAAAAGTCTTGGAAGAAGAAAAAGTCATTAAGCATGCTCTCTGTCTCTGTCTCTGTCTCTGTCTCTGTCTCTCTCTCTCTCATGCACACACATGCACACTCACCAGAGATTTAAAGACACAAAGAACTCACAACCCCTCCATGACCGTTCATCCCAAGGACCTTGGGTGCTCTCAGTTATCACAGCTTTATCTGGGCTAGCTTAACCTTGGAGAGTTGTTGAGATTTCTAATCACCCTTCAAAAATCCCTGTGACTTTACAACATAAAGTCCTATTTTAGCTTTCATCCTTCTTCCACCAGCACATCATTCCCTCACCTCCTCAGCTGCTGGGGCTGCTGCCTAGGTGCTGGCCACGCTGAGCTTGGTTGGCTGTCTGGCTGGCAGTTCTTTTCCACTTCACTTGCAATGCAGAATATGTGGCCTCTGCAAATTCCATTTCAGTTTTCTCCCAGCTGAGGTTTCAGTGGGTTTAACCCTACTGCAGGTGTAGACTCTGATCATCCTCTTTCCATCAGAGCAATCCCTTCTTTGGTCTAGTAAACTAGAGCTAGTGTGTAATCTGAGTAGGTCTGATCAAAGGGAAGCCCTATAACTTTATTAAATGCTTTGAGCAGGAGATACTCTGTTTCTTCTCCTGGAAATAATAAGTAAGGAAACGTAGCCTCAGGCTGTTTGCAATCAGCTTATTCCCATGAGGGGATTCAGCCATGGGACCAAGCCGATAACTGGAGAATAAGGCTCACAGAAGCCCCAGGTGAATAGGTCTGAAGTTTAACTTTTCTTTGGATATTACAGTTATATGAGACAGTGACTGTTTAACTCACTTGGAGTTGGGTTTTCTGTTACATGTGACTAAAAAATATCCTGATGTACCTCTGACCCCAGGAAGTGACTCCATTCATCCCAAGAGGGGTCTCCCCTCCCGTGGCAGGGCTGGGCAGGCCTCCCTCAGGGGCCCAAATCCAAGTCTAACCATTTCCTGCTTTCCTTTCTTTCCTTCTTTTTTAAATAAAGTTTATTTATGCATTTATTTAGAGAGAGAAAGAGAGAGTGCAAGCGGGGTAGGGGCAGAGAGAGACAGACAGACAGAATCCCAAGCAGACTCCTTGCTGACAGTGCAGAGCCAGACATGGGACTCAAACTCACCAAATGTGAGATCATGACCTGAGCCAAGATCAAGAGATGGACACTTAACCAACTGAACCATCCAGGCACCCCACCTGCTTTCCTTTCATCTGTCAGTGTTCATTTAGTGCCCATTTCTGGTGGCCTTTCTTTTCTGTCTTGTTTCTTTTTTAATATATATTTTTCAATTTTTTTAATGTTTATTTTTGAGAGAGAGAGAGAGCTCAAGCAGGGAAGGGGCAAAGACAGAGGGGGAGAGAGAGAATTCCAAGGAGGCTCCATGCTGTCAGCACAGAGCCAGATGTGGGGCTCGAACCCATGAATCTTGAGATCATGACCTGAGCCAAAGTCATCGCTCAACTGACTGAATTACCCAGGTGCCCCTGTCTTTTTTTTTTTTTTAAACAAACAAACCAACAAACCAACAAAACCCGAAGAATTAATTTAAGTTTTTAAATTTAATTTTAACTTAATTTTTATTTCAGCAATACATATTTACAAGTTAGATGATTAGTTCTTAAAAGGGAAAGAGAAATCGCCACCCTTTTTCCCACTCTAAACTCCCCAGAGGCCAACCTTGTCCGTTCTTTTCATTGTTTCTTCTGGGCTGTAGCCCCTATTGCTAAATAACATTTTTATACAGCTTTTATCATTCTTTAGCTTTAGTTATTGTGCATTTTCTGTGATTGAAGATGGGGACCTAGATTTCTTATACCCCTCCCCCACATACATATCCTCTCCTCTCATTTCCCAAAAAAAGTTATATCACAGCATTTTGTTATTTACATTATATTGTGTAAACTTTAGTCACAGCTGAGCCATGTAGTGTACTATGATTATATTTCCTTTCTTAAACAACAGTTTCTTTTTGCTAGCATTCAATGATCACAGTGTCTTTTCCCTTGCTTACTTTTCTATGTACTTTCACTAGTTCATCCCAACTTCTTCAAGAAAAATATAAATCTCTCCAAATTGATTGTTCAAATCAGTTAGTTTCTTGTTTTTCTGCTACCACCAACATCCTGTGTTGTTCACCTTTCCCCTGTACTGGATTCCTTGTGTCCTAGATGTCATGTTTTCCTCTATCTTGGCTTAATCACTTATTTTGGAGGAGCACATCCTCACAGTAGGTTTCTGATAAAAAGTACATGGGTAATAAAAGTGTTGAGACCTTTCATATTGAAAATGTCTCTATCCTGATTTGTTTGTTGGTATTTTTTATGTTTGGACCTTTCCCCCCTGCCCATGTGTAGTGGTCATTGACTATTCATAATTAATAATGAGGCTCTAACAGGTTGACTAGATGCTCTCTAAATAGATTAGTTGCAGTGTGGGCCTCCCTGTCAGTAGGTAATAAGGCAGATGCTGGCTTTTATGTTGGGGAATTCTCAACAGTCTGTATCTGTTAGTCTTTTTCTTGCATTTCCCCATAGGTGAATTCTCGTCTATTGTTTTGACAGGATATTCTGTCAGCATCCAGACAGAGGAGTAAGGGAAGGGTTCTGGGACTCTTGTTTACAATGAAAACATTCACTTCTTCCCTGACTTTAGAGCACTACCTCTCTCCCACACTCTACTCTGCCTGGGATCAACAACTCTAAAGAGGAAATCTCATGACAGTGAGGAGGGGTAGGTGCCTGGTTGGGGGAGGGAACTCTTATTCAGATTTTCAACCAATTTGCCTGAAGATTTGTAGGAAGAGTGGTAAAGTAAGCACCTGGCCAACCCTTCTGCATGGAGATTTTTTAAACTCTTACAAGCTGTGTGAACTTGAACAAGTTTCTTAATTTCTCTGAGCTTCCATTTCTTCATTCATAGAGTGAATGGCTTTAGTGTGAGGGTTAAACGGGGTTCCTGAATGTCAAGTGCCTGGCACAAGTCTGCCCAGCGTGGAGAGGGCATTCAATTGTTGGTGGTACAATGTTCAGGGAGGTAGTAGTTGGTAGTCTCCCTAGCTTTTTTCAGTGGACAGAAAGGATCCCTTCCCACTATCCAGTTCTTTTCTATACTCCCTCAAAAGGAAAGCCACCCTACGCATGTTCTGCCAAGATATTAATAGAATTTCAGGGGTACAGCCACCTTTACAACTTACCCTCTACCCCACTCTCTCTTTCAGTGCCCAACCAAACCCTTAAAGCAACCTCCTCCATTCTGGCTCCCATCCAAATGGATTAATGAGCAGGACTGAGAACTGCAGTGCAGTCCAAACCCAAATCCTAAGAGTAATATTGATCCCCTCTATTCTGCTATTTCACACATAATCCCTCCACCCCCTAGGGTAATGCCCCAGTTCCTCCTCCTAGTCTTCTTATCCTTTCTAGCCCCCTGGCGAGAGAGACAAAGAGAACCTTCTTGCCTTCAGTGTGCTAGAGCCTCTCTCCCAGTGCAAAATAAAATTTGTCTTTCTCCCTACTTCTAACCAGCTCTTTCTTGCCCTAGTCCTTCTCTCCCTTTTTCTCTCACCGTTCTTTTTTGGGACCCTGACTGCCTTGTTAAAGGGCAGCCTTCTTCCCAAAGTCTTTTCACTGATTCCTTAGGATACTTTTCTTATCTGCTCTGGAATCTCCTTTAGCTCTGGAACCTGGCTATATCTTAGGGGACTGAAGATGGAAGAGGAGCTGGAGAAGCTGGGGAAGTTGAAGTTGTCTTAAAGTTAATTTAGATTGGCTGGCAGAACAGAGATCTGGTACAGAATCTGAAGAAAATAAGCACCCAGTGTGCTCAGCATTTTTTCCCAGTCTAACATTTTAGGTTGCAAGACTAGTAGAGATTTTGCCTGCTACATTCTCATTTAGACTCAACCACTGAAAACACACCTAATAAAATGTTTGAAGTAGGACTTATTAACAGAAGTCATGGTCAATTTAAATGTTAGGAATTGATCTTTGTTGGAAATAATGTAAATACATGGTCATGTGACTGGGACTATGTGTGAATGAAGGTGGACACAAGTATACAAGAACAGGCCTCATTTAATAACCCCTTAAACTTGTGTTTCCTCTTTCAACCACATGCAGACAGGAATGCTGTACTTTGTCTTCCAGGGTTGATCTTTTCTGAGTGCAGACCTTAGTCTGTCCTTAAAATTTTCCCCAGCAAAATAATAGAGCAAAGGATTGAGGCAGCTATTGGTTGCTGCCAAGGTCAGT
Source organism: Panthera leo (assembly GCF_018350215.1). Lineage (NCBI taxonomy): Eukaryota > Metazoa > Chordata > Mammalia > Carnivora > Felidae > Panthera > Panthera leo. The sequence goes on from NC_056679.1 coordinate 22,403,778, forward strand.
GTGATGACCACAGCTTTATGAAGATTGTCTTCACATGTATCCACTTTCCACACGACCAGGTGGAGGGTTCTCAGTATGTGATAAGGCAGGAAACACAGAAGGAAGATGATCAAGGCAATGATGATGGTGATAAGTGCTTTCTTGTGAGAAACCCGCAGCCCAGATTCTGGGACCTTTACCTTTAACAGGACTCGAATGATTAGCAGATAACAGATGCTGAGCAAGCAGAATGGTAGCATGAAGCCTATCACCAAGGCAATGTAGTTCATCGTCTTCAGTTTAACAATTTTATTCATATTCAACTCTAAGCATAATGTGGTATTGCCATTCTGCTCAGAGCCATTGTTCAGAAGCACTACTGAGGAAGCCATGATAAGGACCCATATGACCACACACAGAATCCAGGCACTCCTGATACTAGCCACATGGAGGAGCCGGAAGGGATGAACAGTTGCCAGAAAACGCACAATGCTCAGCACAGTCAGGAAATAAATGCTGCTGTACATGTTGACATACATAGAATAAGACATAATCCTGCAGCTCAGGTCCCCAAATATCCAATTGGAGCCTCTGATGTAATAGTCAACTCTGAAGGGCAGTGTACTTGTGAACAAAAAATCTGAAATGGCCAGGTTTAGCATGAAAACATTCACAGACGTGGACTTCTTATAAGGCTGCAGGAAAACATATATGGAAAATCCATTTCCCAAGGTTCCCCAGACAAATATTATCAGGTACACGATGGGGTAAAATCCCCTTTTGAAGTTTTCGATTGAACAGTCCGTGTTGTTGTCATTACTGCTGAAGATGCCATTGGGTTCCATTTATGATGTGGAGATGTATAGAGGCAAGGGCATAAGTTTTCTCTCCACGCTGGATTAAAAAAAAAAAAAAAAAACAGACACAAAAAGTTACTTCCTGCTCACTACTTACATCTTTCCAGGTTTTAATGAAACAGGGAGAAATACTAGCTTTTCTTTGAAACTTGAGTCAAAAATATCAGCAAAGTTTTTACCATATGCTCCATTATATTTCATGATACATTTCTAGAATACAAAATAAACATTCATTTACTTTGTTGAAACAGAAGCCTCAAACTTGGGAGACCTCTGGTCCAGTGCTTATGTTCATACTGCAGTCCAAATCTACCAGACAGCAGATGTTACAACAAAATGTATGGAAGACAAAAGGAAGTGGCACAACATTTTCAAGTGCTGAAAGAGAAGTCTACCAACATTCTACTATGTTGAATAACAGTGGCAAGAGCGGACATCCTTATCTTGTTCCTGACTTTAGGGGGAAGGCTCTCAGTTTTTCCCTATTGATGATATTGGCATGGGGACTTTCATATATGGCTTTTATGATCTCGAGGTATGATCCTTCTATCCCCACTTTCTTAAGGGTTTTTATTGAGAAACGATGCTGTATTTTGTCAAATGCTTTCTTTGCATCTATTGAGAGGATCATGTGGTTCTTGTCCTTTCTTTTATTGATGTGATGAATCACATTGATTGTTTTGTGGATACTGAACCAGCCCTGCATCCCAGGTATAAATCCCACTTGGTCATGGTGAATAATTTTTTTAATGTATTATTGGATCTGGTTGGCCAATATGTTGAGGAAGAAAAGTCTACAATTCAGAGTTCTATAGCCAGCAAAAATATCCTTCAAATATAAAGGAGAAGTCAAGGCATTCTCAAATGATGGAAAACTAAGAGAATTTGTTGGCAGCAGACCTACCCTAAAAGAATGACTAAAAGAAGTTCTCATATCATAAAGGAATCAGTAAAAGAAGGAACCTAGGAACATCAGAAAGTAAGAACATGATAAGCAAAAATATGGGTAAGTACAATAGGATTTTCTTCTCTTTTTTGATTCTAAGTTATGTTTGATGATTGAAACATTGTCTGGTGTGATGAGCTTTAATGTAGGGGAATTTTTAAAGATAATTATAACTATATTATAAATGGGGAAAGGTAAAAGGATACAAAGGAGGTAAGATTTCCACACTTCACTTGAGTTGGTAACATGATGATGCCAATAGACTGTGGTAAGTGATGTATGTGTAATGTAACACCTAGAGCAGCCATTAAAAAGCTATACAAAGAGATAAGCTCAAAACACTAGAGATAAATCAAACCAGAATACTTAAGAGTGTTCAAGTAGCCAACAAGAAGATAGGAAAAAGAAAATAGATAATACAAATAGAAAAATAAAATAAAATGGCACACTTATCCCTAAAAAATAAATAATTACAATAAATATAAATAGTGTAAATATACCAATTAAAATATAGATTGACAGACCGATATATCTATATCTGTCTCTCTCTCTCTCTCTCTCTCTATATATATATATATATATATATATGTAAATTATATGCTGTATATAAGAAATTCACAGTATTGACATGTTGAAAGTAAAAGGGTGAAAAACATATATGTCATGCAAACATTAATGAAAGGAAATCAGGAGTGGCTCTTAAGACCAGATAAAGTAAACTTTAGAACAGAGAAAATTATGCAAGGGACAATATATAATGATAAAAGAGTTTATCTACCAAAAAGACACATCAATTCTAAATGTGTATACACCTAACAACAGTTACAAACTATGTGAAGCAAAAACCGATAGAACTGAAAGGAGAAATTGACAAGTTCATAGGTATAGTTGGTAATTTCAAAACCCTCTCTCAGTAAGTGATAGAGCAGCTAGACAAAAATCCACAAGAATACAGAAAAACTCAAATATAACATCAACCAACAGGAACCAATTGACATTTATAAAAAAATCCATTCAACCAAAGCAGAATACACATTCTTTTCAAGTGCCCACAAAACATATACCCAAATAAACCACATCCTGGGCCATAAAAAGAAAACCTCAACAGATTAAAAAAAAATTTGAAACCGTACAGAGTGTGCTCTATAACTACAATGGAATCAAACTAGATATCAACAGCAGAAAGATAATAGGAAAATCTCCAAATGCTTGGGCACTAAACAACACTCTTCTAAATATTCCATGGGTCAAAGAGGAAGTCTCAAGGGAAACCAAATGATAATATTGAACTCAATAAAAATGAAAATGTATCATATCAAAATTTGTGGGGTATATCAAAAACATTGCTAAGAGAGAACTGTAAAACACTAAATGCATACATTACAAAATAGTTTTAAATCAATCATCTAAGCTCCAATCTCAAGAAACTAAAAATTTTTTAAATGAGATAAACCCAAATCAAGAAAAAGGGGGCAAGTAATAAAGGTAAAAGCAGAAATCAAGGAAATTGAAAACAAAACAAAACAAAAATCAAGGAGAATCGATGAAAGAAAGAACTGGTTATTTGGAAAGATCAATACAATTGACAAACCTCTAGCAAGACAGACAAAAGTAAAAATAGAGCAGACACAAATTACCATTATCAAGAATGTGAAACAGGGAACATCGTGATAGATACATCAAAAATATAATAAAGGAATACCATGATTACCTCTACAAGAATAAATTTGATAACCTAAAGGAAATGGATTAATTTCTTTAAAAAAAAAACTACCCCAACTCACCAAATACAAAATGATAAGTTTAACTACTGAGAAAATTAAATTCTTAATTTAAAGCTGTAAAAGGAATCTCCAAGTCCAGGTGGTATCCCTGGAGACTTCTACCCAAATCTACCATATTTAAATAAGAATTAACACCAATTCCATGCAATCTCTTCCAGAAGACAGAAGAGGAGGATACATATCCCAGTTTATTTTACAAAGCTAGTATTACCTTGATATCAAAACCAGACACAGTATAAAACAAAAGACTACAGACCAATATTCCTTATGAATATAGACACAAAATCTCTTAGCAAAATATTAGCAAGTAAATTTTAGCAATATTACAAGAAGAATTATATATCATGACCAAGTATGGTTTATTTCATGCATTCAAGCCTGGTTCAATATTTAGAAAACAGTCAATGTAATTCATGTTAAGAGGCTAAATGACAAAAATCATGTGATCATATCAATGAATGCAGAAAAAGCATATGAACAAAATCCAATACCAACTCTTGATCAAAACTCTTAGAAACAGAGGCATACAGGGGAACTTCCTCAACTTGATAATTATCAACAAAAAAACCCCGCTCATAGCTAACATAGTTAAGGGTGAAAGACTGCATGCCTTCTCCTTAAAATTGGGACCAATGCAAGGATGTCTACTCTTACTACTCTTATTTAACATAATGCTGTAAATTCTAGCCAGTGAAATAAGGCAAGAAAGGAAATCAACATCTTACTGATCAGAAAGGAAGAAAGAAAACACTCCCCATTTGCAGATGACCTGACTGTTTACACAGAAAATCCCAAGGAATCTACACCAAAAAGTCATAGAAGTAACAAGTAAATTCAACCAAGTCACAGGACACAACACATAAAAATCAATTGTATTTTTATATACTAGCAATGAACATATGAACACATTGGAATAAGAAATACAGTACCATTTGCAATCATTCAAAAATAAAATGAAATACTTAAGTGTAAATCTAACAAGACATTCCAGAATTTATATGTTGAAAACTACAAGATGCTGATGAAAGAAATCGAAGTTCGAAGTAAATGGAGACACACACCATGTTCATGGATTGGAAGGCTCAACAGAATAAAGATGTCAATCTTTCCCAAATTGGTTTATAGGATTAATGAAATTCGTAATAAAATTCAGGCAATACTTTTTTTGTTGTTGAAATAGATAAGATTATTCTAAAATTTATGTGGAAAGGGAAAGGAATTGGAAGTGCTCAAGACTGTGTGATATTGAAGGGATAGACACATAAATTAGTGGAACAAAACAGAGTACCTAAAAAAAGAGTTACACAAATATGCTTAACTAATTTTTGACAAAGGGCAAAAGAGATTCAACAGAAGAAAGATGGTATTTTTGTAGTGCTGGAGCAAGTGGACATCCATAGGCAAAAGAATGAACCATGACTTAAACCTCGTACCTTATACAAAAATTAACAAAAATGGATCATAGACCAAATTAGTCAAATGTGAAACTATAACTTTTTTAGGAAAAAAGGCATATGATAAGATCTTTGGGATTTAAGGCTAGACAGAGAGTTCTTGGACATAACATCAAAAACATGATCCATGAAAGGAAAAATTGATAAATTGGAATTCATCAAGATGGAAAACTTTTGCACTGCAAAAAGTTCTGTTAAGAGGATGAAAAGATAAGCTACAGACTAAGAGACAATATTTGCAAAACACAGATTCAACAAAGGACCAGTGTCTACAATATATAAAGAACTCTCAAAACTCAACAGTAAAAACCAAACCAACCAAACAAAACAAACAATCCGATTAGAAAATAGGCAAAAGACATGAAGAGATATTTCAGGTGTGTAGATGACATATAGGTACATAAAAGTTTGTCTAATAGCATTAGCCATTAAGGAGATGCCAACTATAACTACCATGGGATAGAACTACACATCTATTAGAATGGCTAAAAAAAAAAAATAGTGATAACCCCAAGACATTCTAGTTACCAATCAGACTTGCAAATGTAGTAAATTGTGATAATTGTTTCCTAAACTTCTAATACCCATTGTATAGTCTGTCTATTGTCCTGAGTGTTGTTTGCCTCTCAGAGGAAAAGTTTCTAAGGAAAAGACAAGGAAAGACCCCACTAGTCCATCTTCCAGCTGCCCCAGGGACTGAGTGTTCAGAAGGACTGGCATTCTTTGCACAAATTTTGTCCTTTGGATCAACTTGGTGTAAGGTCATCATTTCAAAAATTGGAATGACTTCCTCTGTCATATCTTTGTGACCCTGAGATCTGCTTTGTTGTTTATTCAGCCCTAACTTGAGACAGGTGACCTTTGCCCAAATTTCAGAGGCAGAAGTGCAGACAAGCACCATCCTTACACCACCGCAGGTCTCCTGGGGCCCACTCAACTTCAAACTGCACATCTCCCAGGGCCAAGAGGTTTCCTTCAGCTTTCCTCCCTGTAAAGCACTCGTGCAACTGGCACAGTATCACCAGGGACAATTCAGAATTGTAATGGCCGCTTTGGGGAAGTTTTGACATAAACAAGATCGTTTACTTGAGAGCCACTCTAGAAACAAAGAGTTTCCTTCAAGAGGAAGTTGTCTAAAAGAAAGATTCTTTTATTTAATGTTGGTGATACCCCTTCCTTTACTTCCTTCTGTTGGGGACTAATAAATGGTGGGGTTTTTTTGTTTTTTGTTTTTTGTTCTTTTTAAATAAGTCATTGACAAAATTGGCAAGGATGTAAGCCAATTTTGATGTCACTCCTTTTCATGTATATATTTTGAAATATGTTGTTTGTTTTTTTTTTTAGATTTTATTTTTAAGTAATCTCTATACCCAATGTGGGGCTTGAACTCACAACCCTGAAGTCAAGAGTTGCATGCTCCTCCGACTGAGACAGCCAGGCACCCCCCAAAAATTGTTTTTCTATATACAACCTTTCTTCTCAGAGGGAACATAATTGTCTTTTTTTAGTGTTAATGTCATATTCATCTAAAGGAGTTTCCTCTTCCTTTTTGTTTTTCATTTCCTCTTTCTCATTTTCCTTCTCTTAAGAAATAATGATTACTTGATTAAGAGTCCTTCACTCTTTATGTGTACATTTGAGGAATGTATAGTCCAGATAAATAGGTGAAATGTATGAAATGTAAAAAAAGACAAAGTTATTAAGATGTATTTCATTTGTGGACCCTAAAAGTATATTTACATAATAGCTTTGTTATTACACTTGTGAGAAAAGAATGGGCATTACTTCTAAGTTAAAAGAAGATAACATTTTTAGCATGATTCAGAGTCTTTAAAAATTAGTTTAATATATAAAAACTAGTGTCAGCACAATATTTTGGTTTGTACAAGGCCAGGATTAAATTTCTTTTGATTAAACTGAATTTCCTGCATTGTTTATGAATTAAGCAATATTCCACTACTTCCATAACTTGTTTAAAATTCAAAATTATACATATAAAATTGTATTTAACTAAAATGACCGATAACAATGAATGCCTTTTTAAAGGTTTAATTTTATGACATTCTAACTTTGGGACAAAGCATAAGAATTTAATATTTTAACTAAAATTATAATTTCCTAAAATTATGATTATAATTTATAATTATAATTATAAATCCTTAACTAACTTTAGGACCTCAGACAAATAATTAATAAATAATCTTTAGATGCCTAAACAGTTTCTAAATAAGAAACAGATACAAAACAGTGATCATTACATGTAATTTTTTCCTTAGTGTTTACAAGGGCAGTAGATGAACAAAATTTGTAAATGCCTTTGAATTATACTTTTTAATTATATTATACTTTAAAATTATTTAAATTGCATGACATAAATGCTAGTAGATAGAAAAATATCTGAATTATTCTTTATTTTCTCTCCTCTAAATTTTCTTATGCTTGATGAAAAAGAAGGTTGTTTATTTTGGTTAAAGATGATAATTAATATAAATAGTTAATACAGAGAAATACAAATATGCATAGAAGATAATGATATGATTTTCTGTTTGTTTATTAAGAAAACTAAAATAGTTTATTCAGAGGGTAAATTTAATTTGATACACCCTTTGTTTTATTTAATAGATTTAATTTTAAAGCTATAGTTCAATACTTTAAATTCATTACTATTTGTGTATTTATACATTTGTGAATGCCTAAATGCATACATATGAGGGCATATTAATAAATCCTTTATTATAGACTGTTTTAGGAATAATGTACAAAAAAGTAATATTAGAATTAGTCTTTTTAATATAAAATAATTAGGTTATTTTATACTCATTAATAAAGATTTTTGTAAATAAAATATTCTGTTAAATTTCAGTGCTTCTGATATAATTTTAAATCATTTTTAAAAAGATTCCTTGCTTTCAAAATAAAGTTTCTAATAATTATTGTTGAGTATTTTTATAATGTTGCCTATAGTTATTTCTTGACTCTGAGTTATATCTTCTCTTGTCAAACCGTTATTCCTGATTCTTTCCCAAATCCAGGCCCCCAATTTAGGATAAAGCTATTAATATGCCATTTGTGCCTAAACCATCTTTGGGTTTTACTACAATGGCCAAGGGGTAACACAAGATTTGTTCTTTCATCCTATGAAAGAAAGAAAAAATGAGAATAATTAGATTTCTAAAAATCCTTTGAATTTTGATTAATATAAAGCTATTATAAGAGTGTATTTATTAACCAAACTTAGTAATAAAAAAGCTCATAAATTACCATAAAAAAGGTTGAAGTCCCTAAGTTAATTACACTTAGGTAAAATATGCTAATATAAATATCTTTGAGGGATTGCATACTTTTTAAGTTAAAAGAAGCATGCTTATGTTTAAATACCAAGATTTCTATAGCTGAGTATAAAAAGATTTTTTCCAGGGTTCTAAGCTCACAAACACTTTTTCCTTTTTTGGCATGACAAATCTCAATAAGCACTAGACTTTCTGAGTCAATCACATGGGAATCATCAGAGACCAACTGTTGATTTCAGTCTTTCATTAGATCTCATTAAGCCATCTTGTTTAAGACTGATAGCAACTCCAGCAGGCTTATAGAGGCCTTACATCCACTTAGTCAACTTAGTTCTATGGTCTCCACTAACCTTTTAACAGTCTCCCTGTCGGTGGTGTCTGGCTGACTCAGTCAGAAGAATATGTGACTCTTGATCTCTGGGTCATGAGTTCAAGCCCCACATTAGGTGTAGAGATTACTTAAAAGAAATAGTTTTCCTGTTATACAGACTCTCCTTTTGATAGAAATAACCTGGGACTTTTCAGTCAATCACATAACTTCCTATATAATTTTGCTGGTTTCCCTTAAAACATCATCATCTGTTGCTTTAACACTAAACTAGCTACCCTCCTTTCCTCATCTATTAAAAAAAAGCCCATGATTGGTTACCTCAGTAATGGAGTTATCCATACTTTGCATGGACCTTTTAGATTCTCCCTTGGATATCCCTGATTTAATTTTGTTTGTTGGTTGGTTCCTACTTTGGAAGAAAAACTAAAATTTCCAAGCAGGCTATGCTTGAATTTACCCTTGAAATAGGAGTTTTACCTTGAAATAAAATCAATTCAGATGACTAAATTAATTGCCTTTACTCAGACTTGCTGACAAAAGGATAAAAGAACCAATATTTATACTTATACATGGAATATGATTTTGGATCCATCCATGAATTCAAAATAGTTTAGAAATAGAGATTTCCTGACACTACAAGACTCCCTATAAAGTAGACAATGAATCAAAGAACCTTGAGATGTCTTGCTATTACCCAAAGAGAAAGCCATAATAAAAGTAGAGTTTAGCAAGCCCATTTCATGATTTATCTACAATGGCAGAGATAAACTGGCAATGATATTGAACCAACACTGGCAGGGAATTTGAAGGCTATTGCTAAGGACATTCTAATGCGTGCCCTACCTGCCATCAGCACAATTCTAGCAAGTCTGTAAAGGTAGAACATGGACAACAACAGCCCCAAGGCTCCTTTGAACATCCCCAGAAGATCTGTGAATGTGTTCTGGTTATTGTTTATTCTCAGAGTGTGTTAAGGCTTTTCTTTGCTAGAGAGCTCTGGCTGTATGGTAGAAAAAAAAAATTGCTTAGTTTGGGAATCCCAACCTGTCTCTTCAGTAAGAGACACACATTTCACTGACATAGTCATCAAAGAACTGTCAAGCTTTACCTTTTACTTAGAAATGATACTCCTTATCCACGGACAACAGGGAAAGTAACAACTAATGGAATTCTAAAATCCTCAAACTTCTAATGGTTGAAGTATTTCCATTGGCCTTGATTGCAGGCAATGAGATCAGTCCCCTCTAGAACCAACAAAGTATCTCCTCCTGAGTATATAACAAGCTGCCTTGCGCATTTGGGAATTACTTCCAATCTTTGATCCTATCCTATTGCCATCTAACATGATGACTATAGGAAAGCTGCATTTCCAAAGTATTCTCCAAAGCAGTCTCTGTCTGATCAGAAACCTAGATATTTGGTCTTCTGGAAAAGACCTCAGAGAAAAACTTCTCTTGATCCCAGATGGAAAATACCCTATTGCTATCTTTAACAACTGACATTGTATTAACATTCCAATATTTTAATTTTTGGACTCATGTCTCCCAACTAAAAAGACATTCAGAACTCCCCCCACCCAACTACTGGAAGTCCATTCCTTTGAAAGACCTCAAACTGAAGATTTTTAGAAATTCTCCAGAAGTTGTTGATTTACAGAAGTGGGAAACTTCTGCCCAAAGCAGTGAAACAAATATTGACTGCAGAAGCAGATGGCTTTCACACAAGACAGAACAAATTTTCTAATTCTTTAACACCCTCTTCTTTCCCTTTACTAGTCATCTTGTTCATCATTGTACTTTTACCATATTAACTAATATAATCTCCCTTATCTTCATCCTGTGACCTATTATAGTCTTTACCACTTAAGAGAAAACAAAATTCTCTGGGTTGTTTTTTCTTAGACCATAGCCACTGTTCTGAATTTAACTGATTACTGGCAAAATTTAACAACTAAAAACTAGCAAACGGGTGGCTGGGTGGCTCAGTCCATTAGGCTTCTGACTCTTGGTGTTGGCTCAGGTCATGATCTCACAGTTCGTGAGATGGAGTCCCACGTCAGTGTCTGTGTTGACAATGGAGAACCTGCTTGGGATTCTCTCTCTCTCTCACTCTCACTCTCTCTCTCTCTCTCTCTCCCTCTCCCTCTCCCTCTCTCTCTGTCTCTCCTTGGCTAATGCGAGCTCTTGTGATGTGCACTTTCTCTTTCTCAAAATAAATAAATAAACTTAAAAAATAAAAAAAACCAAGCAAACAAAAAACAAAAAAAAAACACTTCAAGAGGTAAATTTTCTTCTATATATCCCTTCTGATATTTAAATTTCCCTTGCATAATTAACCAATTTCAGGCTTATTAAATTGTACATTGGCCCCATATCAACAAAATACTTCTGCTGAATTCCTTACAACCCTATCAGCAAAAGCTGACACTTTGGGAGTAAGAACAAAGATTTGGTCTAACTTGGATAGAAATTGCTACTTTATTTTCTTTCACAACCTTCCAGCTTGCTGTGCAGGACCTGTTTGACTCCACTGAAGGAGAATCTGTCTGCCTCAAGTGACTTTCCACCACAGATTCTCAAATAAAGAAAAAGGCTCATTCCTGTTTTGATAAATGATTCTTAAATTCCCAGTACCACCAGGTTACTTCTTATGTGGATATCAGGCTTACACCCACCTGCCATATGTACCCACTGCCCTATGTATTCAAGATCATCGTTAGAGAACATCAGATGTTTAAAACTACCACCCCTCCAGGAATCATGTTTCCCTAAAAAGAATACACAGAGACATCTGAAAGAGGCAGGCACAGGCTTACGAGAGAACTGTCAGGAAAGATTACTAAGTCCCCGGCATGCATACTGTGCAAGCAACAACTACCAGAGTTGGAACAATCTAACTGGAAAGAGTTACTCATAACTTATCTCTGACCTTGGCAAAAATCTTAAAGGGTCCAACTTCTTCTCTGGAAGCTGACAAAAACTCTCTCCTTGATCAAACTCTAGCCAGACTCCTCTGAGCCCTCTTCCTGACTGGGCTTCTACCTCGGTCTGTAAGGACTTGAATAAAGGTCTAACAGTTTTTTTTTTAACAGCTCAGGGTCATATCTCTAGGATGACCATAACCTTCCCTTATTATAGAGCCTGAAAAAACTCAAGGATGTCAAAAGAATTTACTATTTGTTCCAGCCAACCTGAAGATAGGGCTCCTGGCCCCCAGGCTCTGTGGGAGGGTAGAATCCTAAACTTCATTTAAGTGTCAGTTAGCAAATCCAGATGCAGTTTCCACTATTTGCAATTTTTTACTTCCCTGACTCTGCTGAGCTCCTGTTTACCGCCGCCCCCCCCCCCCATTCCTTCATTCTTCCTTAAAAACATCCAGTCATCTCTGTAAAAATTTAAGTTGAGTTCAGTTCATGTTGGAGTCTTTTCTCTACTGCAACAGTATAAAATCTGTCCTTATTTTAGTGTCTGGCTTTGCTTTATCTTTGACAAATCCTAGGTTTAAATGTAAATTCATGAGGCAGAGTTGTCACAGATAATAACATAGTCCTTAATTTCTTCTTAACTAGCCAAAGAGAAATTTATGCTAGAATAAACAAACACTTATTACTGCACCTGTAAATATTACATAACAACCTATGACTGGAGGTGTGTGTGGAGAGAAGTTTCCTGGAAGTCTAGAAAAGAACAGCTGGATTTGGGTAGGGGGGACATGTTTTCACTGTCTGAGTATGATGGTATGGGTTTCTGTTTTTCAGTCTTTTATAAGAACTAATAACCATTTTTGTTCCTACAAAGTCTGCTTCCTTGAATCTTACTCCCAAATTATCTGATGCAAGCATAAATCCTATTATAATTCCTAACATCTTCTTTCTGAGATTCCCCAGTTTCCCTTTATGTGCATTCTCCTTTAACACAACCAGTCAATAAACCCAACCTTGTTCAACTGTAGGTGTGTTCCCAATTGCCTTTGACTAGAAGACACTGACTCTGAGAATCCATATAATGATCTAAAGGTATGGCAAAATATTAGTTAAATTAACATATCCAAAGAGATGGTTTGTAAATATATTTCTGAAGCAGCAAGGATGTTTTTCAATTCTCCTTCAGACACTTACATGAAAGTGTAACTCAGAAATCACATAAATGATTTCAAAAAACGAAAACCTTTTTTCTTTAATTCAGCACTTCCCAAAGTATCTTCCACAGAATATGAATTCCATGAGATGTTCTGTAAAAGACAAGGCTTCTATGTTTAAATCAGTTAGAGAAACACTGCAAGCTCTAGTATTCCTCTTTTGGAGATTCATGATGGAATTAAAGGCTCTATGGGGCTCTGAAGAAAGAAAGGAAAGAAAGAAAGAAACAAACAAAGAAAGAAAGAAAGAAAGAAAGAAAGGGAGAGAGAGAAAGGAAGGAAGGAAGGAAGGAAGGAAGGAGGGAGGGAAGAAAGAAGGAGCAAGGGAGGAAGGGAGGAATGACCTTTTTACAAGAACAAGTTATTTGGCTTAGGGCCCGTCTTAATCCAGTAGGACCTCATCTTAACTAATTACATCTACAAAGATTCTATTTCCAAATATGGTCACATTCACAGGTACCTGGGGTTAGTACTTGGATATATTTTGGGGGGGGGGGACATAATTCAACTCACAACAAGGATATATAACATCAATTTCATGGGGTTGTTGTAAACATTAAATTAGAGAGAGAGAGAGCGAGAGAGAGAAAGAGAAAGAGAAAGAGAGAGCTTCATAGAGTAGTTGGCACTGGGTAAGTGCTCCCCAGCTGCTTTACTGTCATGAATGAATGTAGGAATGACCTAGCTTCAACATCTGTCATCCCACTGACCATGAGGATGAGTTGATGACCTCAGTTCTCAAATTCATTTGAAGTGTAAAAAGTAGATTCCTGTTGGTATTTGCAAGAAAGGCATTCTGTACAGAAATACTGATAACCTTTATTCTGTTTACGATGAAAATCTCTTGATTCCACTTCACTCCTTTGCTTTCAGTCTATTCCTACCAGGGAACCTTCTAATAACCCATCTGCTTCATCAGTCCTCTCTGAAAGGATGGACTTTGAATGGTGAACTGGAAGATTACAATAAAGGGAAAGTATAGCCCCCCATTATAAATGTCCAAACCAGAATAACCAGAATTCTGGGTTAAAAATGAATTCCCTGTGAGTTTGGCTTGTGTGAATTGATTTCTTGACAAGATGAGATTTCTTATACGCAGAGCTGAGGGCCACATCTTATTTCTGAGAGATGGTAGGGGCTTAGTTATGATTACACGGATAATGGCTCTCTGCTTTTGATCCATCTCAACAGCAAGTCTGAGGTTTCTAGCTCGGGTTATAGGGAGAATGGTGAGGCCATTAGCTAGGATGAGGAGCACACACTCTAGAGTTCAGGAGACAGGTCAAGGATGTACATATGGTTCAGAAAGATCATCCCACAGAGGCTAGAAGTCTGTAAGCCTGACTTGGGAAAGGGAATACAGTAAAATGAGGAACTGGAGATAGTGTCTTAATTCAATGTTATAGAGAATTAAAGTATCTACTGGTTTGCAAGGCCAGGACAGAAGGATCGAACTTTGAATCAGGAAATGCTAGAGGTAGTACAGTCAACACAAATCAAGTCCATGAAGCAAGCATGAAGTTCGATTAGATGTCACAATTATGTCAGCTCTGGATGGGTGCAGCACTAGAACCAGGGTCAACAAACAGAGCCTTAGGGGACAAAGATACAAGACATGGTAAATAAGACTGGTGTATGACCAGCTAGAGGAATTCCTATGGAAGGCTTCCATTACAAATGACATTTTTTTTTGGAAAGGATGGAATTCTACCCATATGACCATACAGAACCTACTTTAGTCTTAAACACCCTGACTTTGGAGCCCAGATTCTGAGAGAATCTTAGGGAAATCTCATATCTAACAGACCAGGGAAGGATCTCAAAAAGGAAAAATGGACTTGAAAGCAATCAAGTCCTTAAACTTTTTGACCATGAAGACTACCACTTCTCCCATCTCAAGACTAACATGGCTTGTGAATTGCAGTGAGAAGGGCAGCCTGGGAAGGTTAGGAAGCAGCCTGCACTCTTCCCTGACTAGGGTGTGGCAAGCCTTCAGGGACACTGTCAGCTATGGATGCTGAGAAAAGTCCCATCTCATAGGTAGAGCATGGAAGCCAGCAGGTACAACCATAGACAAGAGGTCTCAATAGATAGTAATAAATGTTCCATCAGGGACTTGAGATGTTTGGGGGGACCAAAACCAGACTCTAGCAACAGGGATTCCTTGAGCAACTGGGAAGCAAGGCAGAATTCATGGGGAAGTCCATCTGTAAGCTGCAAGACCCTTTACAGCCAAGCCACAGTGCAAGGAGAGGGTTTGGGGCCTGAGAGGAGGCCTGACCAGTGCAGGCAGGCCCTGAATCCTGGAGGCCCTGAGTCCTTGAGAGCCTTGGGTCCCAGAAGCCCTGGATTTTGGAGGCTTTGAGTCCTGGAGGCCCTAAGTCTGGAGGCCTTGCGTCATGGAGATCTTGGGTCTTAGAGAGCCCAAGGGCTGTACAAAGCCTTGGACACAGAGACTCAGGCCAGAGATGCCGAGGCAGGGGTCCATTTTCCCTAATGAGGTGGAGACAAAATTTCAGGACAGGAAAGATGCCCAACTTCAGAGTCATGGCACAAAGTCAGGATCAGATCAGCCTAAGGGTAAAGCCGAGTTCCAGAATTGCAGGTAACACCGAGTTCCAGAATTGCTTCCATTCCTCTGCCTGAGATTGGGATTGTTTCTGGGCCCTATAGGGGCCTGGAGGGGAGTGGGAGCGGTCGATGGCTGGCAAACAGCCTGTGCTTCAGGGAGACAATACCTACAGAAGCTGGAGCTTTGAGTCCAAGAGCATCTTAATCCATGGAATGCTAAAGAAAGAGAATACACTAATACCCTTCCTAGAAGCCTCATTTACCTAACAGCCACAGGCTAAATGCAGGACCAGCTCAAATCCAAAATTCCATTTAGCTCAACACTTTCTCTTGAGAATCCTTTAAAACGTTGATTGTTCTTTTCTGCCCACATAAAATATACCTGACCACATCACACTTCAACCTTTCACTAGAGTGTAAAAAAAAAAGGAAAACGAAAAAAAAAATTGCCTGCTATCTGTGGCTGTAAAATCAGCCAGACCAATTAAGTACGTGACAGGAAGCTGAGAAATACATAAAGAGGTAAATTCAAGGAAAATTAGGAAATAAACTGACAGCCTAATTTCCACCGCCTTGGCAGGAGAAGAGAAAGAGCATGTGTACAGCTTCCTGTACTGAGAGGGGGCTTGAAACAAGGAAAGAATTAGGGCTTTGTCTCCTGCAGCTTTACTGGTGATCCAACAACAAAGAAGAAACAGTGAGAAGCAGCAGCAGATGGGGATTCCATATTTTAGTTACGAAGAAAACCAAATGTGCTGCATGACCAGATAAATCTGACCAGGATGAATAGCTTCCATTGATGCTTAGAATGTTTTCATGGTTGTAGCAAAGCTGCAACTGTCCAAAACATCACAGAAATTATTTTCATCTATACTTAGAAAAATACACATTTTTAAAGAAAAATACATTTGTGACACATTCACAGGTGATCATTAGACCCTGTCACAGAGTGCCCCCCCCCCACCCCAGTCAGCATTACTGTGTGTCACAGCTGCACTCACCTTCAATTCTGGGACCTGTCTCAGAACCTGAAGCCTGAGGCACTCAGACACACTGACTGTAGGTATACCCGGCAGAGCAGCAAAGGGATGTGCATTACACAACGGGATGCTGTGAGATTGTGATAAACTTCTAAAGAACAGAGAATCTTCTGGAGAATAAACGCCGGTGCAGTCTGCTTGCATCATCTTTACAAGGAACTCATGATGGGATTTTCAGCAGCACCTAATCTGTCAGCGCCATGTCAGGAGAGCTAGACCGGCCTGCCGGCAGCCTTCCAGATTGCCACTAGGTGACGTTCTGGGTCCTCTGGCCACTGTCTCTGGAACTTCTAACTCCCACACTGAGAATGCTTCTGGCAAGTTAACATCAGGCCCTTGGCTGTCTGATTTCATCAGGCAACCTCACTGCTCTCACTTCAAGCTACCCACCTTGGCCAAACCTGCCTAAGGGCTCTGGGAAAGCACACATCCTCTGTTAGCCACCTCCACCTCAAGCCACAGATGTTTGTTCATTCAAAATAAGCAACAGCCAACCTGTATTGTGTTTACTCTGTGGTAGGCACTCTGCAAAGCTCCTTATGTATATTAACGCAATTAGTCCTCAAACAGCCCGAGGTACTCTGCATCAGCTATTGCACAGATGAGAACAACCAGAGGGCAAAGGCGTAGAATAGTGTGTGTGCCCAAGGTCACTTGTGATTTAGTGGTGGGATGGGGCTGAAACCCAGTTCCCAGCTCTCTGTTACAAAGCTGTTCTGTCTCTACTTGAGCCACAGATACTGGGTCCTGTGTATCTGACAAAGAAGAAAATACAGTCTCGGACCTACAGGAACCTCCATGGTGCTGACTAAATCAGATAAGTTAATAGATAAAGCAAGGTGAGAAGGGCCATCCAAATGAATGCCATAGGAACAGCCTTGGGGAACAAGGGAATTTTTAGGTTACTAAGGGGGAAAGATTGACTAGGGAAAGGGGACAGGGGTTCCAGACAGGGGAGCAGGATATATGAAGACTGGTTGCTAAGAGCACATGGCAAGTTTGGGGAACAGCAAGTGATACAGTATAGGAGAAGCATGAAAGGGAGAATGAGGTGAACAGAGGGTGATTTGCGAGTGACCTACATCCACACTAAGGAGTTTGGGTTTTACTCTGAGGGCAATGAGAGCCCTTGAATTATGGAAAGCAGATCTGTATTTTAGACAAGTGATTCTGGCAGCAGATGGGAGGGCAGTTTGGAAGGAGGCAAGCTTAAGTTCAGAGAGATTGCAAAGGACACTCCTGTGATTGTCCAGGGCAGAGGGGGTGGACATATTTGGATGGGACCAAGAGATATAAAGAAAAATGAGAGATGGCCAGAGTTGCAGATGGACCAGTTATAGAAGGGGGGACCAATCAAGGGAAGGGGGGATCTTCTCAGGTATTTGCAGGGAGAATGTTGCCTTACACTAATAAAAAGAATACAAGAGGAAGATGTTGTTTGGGGGAAAATGAGTTCAATTTGGGACGTTTTGAGTTTGAAGCTTTTGTGACACATGTAAATGGAACTGTCCCCTTGCAGTCTAGAGCAGGGCCATCAGTGCTTAATGCTAACTGAAGCCAGAAAAGTGGATGACCTCACAGGGGTGTGAGAACAGAGAAGAAAAGAATGTCAAAGACGGGACCTTGCAGGGACATCCACAATTAAGGGGCAGGCAGAGAACAGGAGCTGGAAAGATGATTGACAAAGGCTGGCCAAACCGTAAGAGACCAATCAAGAATGCAACATCAAGGAGGCCAAGAGAAAGACTGGTTGAAAAACCAGGTAGTCAGTGGGGATAAAGTCTCAAGGTTATCAGTGACCAGAGGGGTGGGGTGGAAGTCCAAGGACAGGGAGCTGATAGAGGTGCAGCAGTCGAGAAAGTTACTGCTAAGATGGGAGAGGACACTCTTGAGCTCTGTAGTTATGAAGAGGTGCATTGCCGGAGGAAGATTTTGAGTCAGGGAGGGAAGATGCATGTCTTCTTTTCTTTGGAGACATCTTGATTGTTACTCTTAGCCAACCTCCCTCCAGTGACTTCAGTCTCTTCCTCTCTTCGTTTCATCCACCTGAACCTCTAGACTAGAATGTACACTGTGCCTGAAGTGTAGCAGACCTGCTCTGACTCCCTACCCTCCCACATTCTAGTCGTAGAACACTTACCCTTTGAGCTTCAGCCTCCTCACCTTCAAAATGAGGCTAAGAAAGCCTGTAGGACTTGCCTGTAGTTGCAAGTGAAAGAATGTGTTCACTATGCCTAGCAGGTGGTCAACCAAATGCCAGTTCTCTCTTCTCCTACTAATTCTGTGACCTATTCAAGTTTTTGTTTTGCTTGTCCTGTTACACCTTAACTCTCTGTACTACTGAGCTCACTGTTGTCATTTTTTTCTCATCTTCCTCTTTTTAATTTACAACAAGAGCTGCCCTGCCCCATCCCCACCACCTCCTGAGAGCCCCCTCCGAATCATACATGACTAAGATAAGGTCATCTGCTCCTGCTCACCAGCGTGTACTACTGCTGCCTCTCAGACTTCCTTCTCAGTCACTCTAGAATTTGTTCCTCATGTCTTGTCTATGAAACATCCACTTCTCTAACTTCTGTGGTCCTGGGTACTTGTGGTTTTCCATTTCCTGATTGTTCAGTAATCCACTGTTAGTTCTTCTTTACCAATTGTGGACAACCACTGGAGCCCCACCAGCCATCCTCAGCTCACCTCTCTCTAATCCCCCAAGAACTCACCCACGATGAAGACTTTACTCCATCTCTCTGCCTCTGACTCCCAGATGTCTTTTTCATATGAAAATATCATATTTTTAACTTACAATTTGCAAAAAAAATTTCTCAGTTATGTCATTTGCTTCACTTGGCCTATCTTGTGTGATAGGCTGAGTTAGTATTATCTCAATTTTATAACTAAAGGAAAAAAACCTCTGAGAACTAGAAAATTTTTAAGTGTTTTTTCCTGACTTCTAATCTAAGCCATATTCCTACATTTCCAGTTGTCTACAGGATAGACTTATTTGGAGACTCTGTCTCTGCTCACATCTTCCTTGGGTTTCTCCTCCCTCTCAAACCAATCCCACTCAGCTGGTGTTATTGGGCTGAATGTTTGTGTGCCCCCAAAATTTTTATGTTGAAGCCCCAGCCTCAAATGTGACTGTATTGGAGACAGGGCTTTTATGGAGTTAATTGATGTTAAATAAGGTCACAGGGTAGGGCTCTGATCCAATAGGACTAGTGTCCTTAGGAGAAGAAACACTCTCTGCCATGGGAGGACATGGTCAGATGGTGGCCACCTACAAGCCAAGAAGAAAGGCCTCAGAATAAAACCTACCTTGTCAGCACCTTGATTTGGACTTCCAGCCCCTAGAACTGTGTGAAATAAGTTCTTGTTATTTAAACCTCCTGGTCTGTGGTTATTTTGTTATGGCAGCTTGAGCAGACCAATACAGCTGGTGGCCATTTGGGGGATGTTTTCTTTAATTTTTCTTTCTTGTATATCTTACATCCAATCAGTTGACAGAGTTAGCTCTACTACTTTTGTATGACGTGCCTTGAATTCTCTCCATGTCTTACTCTCCACGTACAAAGTCATCACGGTCCTTGGATTTTGTTCGCCGATGCTTAGAAACTGTTAGCATCTCCTGACCTGTATACCATCGTGAGATTAAACCATCACAGAACCGTGGGATTTGATGGTCCAGGTGAATTCACAGCCCCATCAGACCTCTCCCTTTCCTCCTCTCATACATGTACGTCCTCACACTATGTCGCCGTGGGTTTGTAGTTCTCCACCGCATGCAGCTTTAATAGCCACCCTGCGGTTCACTACTCCCTGACAATAATGCCCTTTGTTTCCTCTGTCAACTTTAGAGTATAATTTGGATTTTAGCTCCCAGAGCTACTGCATACTGTGGAATAGCAAATAGGACATTCTTTTTATAGTTCATGGAAATGTTCAGAGGAGGGAGTTGGTATAAGATCGTGGAGCCAAATCTGCCACTTACAAGCCTGGGGATCTTGTGCAAGTGATTTATCTTCTCTGGGCCTCGGTTTCCTCATCTGGAAATGGCACGGGGAGGGTGAAGTATCTCACACAGTGTGAGCACTCAACGATGTTGACTATTATGATTAAACTTCGAATTGGGGGCCCAGAGAAATGATTTAAAAGGTGAAAAGGCCCTGGGGGCATGAGTCACACTGGAAAAGCAAGGCTGAGAGATGATTTAAGGATAAAAAGAAATGGTGCCTCTGCAGGGAGGAAGCAGTGACTGAGCACTGGTTCTTTCACTCACTGGCTTTGTGAGTTACCCTGGGCAAGTAACTTCATCTCCCTGTGCCTCCATTCCTCCTTGGTAAAATGGGGGCAGTGATAGCACTAGTCATTCTGCCACGGGGCTGCTGTGAGGATGAAGTGGGGTGATGCACAAATGGCACCCAGGCCAGGGCTGGGACGAGAGAAAGCACGGCGTGGGAGCTGTTATTACTGCAAAGGACCGCAGACTGAGCCCCCCAGGTTGTGAAGAGAGGATGCAACCCTCTGGATTGGAAGAGTCTGCAAAATGTTTGTCCCTTGAAATCCCAGAGGCCCCAGAGTGCTGACCAGATACGTCTCCCTGACTCCCAAACAGGGAAGTATCATTGAGTGCCTGGTTCTTGAAATCCAAGACTGCTAACTTAATAGTTGGAACTGGCCCCAAATGTCATGGAAGGCATGTAAAGCTTCGTATACTTTCTGGCCTCCTGGGAACAGTTTTGTACTTTCAGATTTTTTCCAAAGGGATAACATAAATTAAGTTCTTGGAGACCAAAACAGAAATACAGACAAAAAGAATGGAGGTGACAACATCTTTTGATTGAGGATCTGGGCTGGTCCCAGATTTCCAGAATAAATGGGGGCAGGAAGGCCCCTTTTCCTTGGAGTCAGCACTTTGGAGCATTCTGCTGCTCCAATCCCTCCCTTTCCCTGTCTCCCCGCAAAGTGCCTCAAGGTGCCTCAAAGTGCAAGTCACTTTGCAAACCACCAGGCTAATGCCCTTTTGCCTTCCAAATGCCATTTACCTCCCCAGGCCTCATAGCTGACAAGTCAGCACCTTGACCCAGATCTGCTGTAAAGCAGTAAATGTTGAATAGTATTTATGGCTCTGGAAGTACCCTGAGGAGGAAATTCTCTAACTGACTTTCTCTGTACTGTAGGGATTCTCCTTAACAGCTCTGGGGCCAGAGGGACTTTTCAGCCAGAGTCCCGGGGCCTGATAATTCACCCTGAAGGATAATTGGAGTTTCTGCCCCATGGCCTATGCAGAGTTTTATTGTCTAATTCTTGTCCTCTAGTTAGGACTCCACATTTGGAAGTTGCAAAGCTCACAGAGCCCTGTCTTCCCAGGTCCCACCAACCTGTGTCTGATTCACCCTGGAACTCAGCAGGCAGAAAATTCAGTGTGTTGTTCATAGGCTTGCTGTGGGTTTCTGGAGTAGCTTGAAACCTCTGAGGAAGGGTCTTTGGATCTGGCCTGTGTTCCATACAGAGAAGACCTGAGTGAGCCCTTGCAGCAAGGGCGGGGAGGCTTTCACAAGCAGTCGTCACAACAGACGGAGGATCTCTGTGGTGACCAAGTGCACTGAACACTTTCTCCCTTGTAATTGCCTAAACTAAGTGGTTTATTTTTATTTTTTTACTTGAGAGAGTGAGAGAGAGCGCACGTGAGCAGGGGAGAGGGGCAGAGGGAAAGGGAGAAAGAATCCCAAGCAGGCTCCATGCCATCATGGAGTCTGATGCAGGGCTCAATCCCACGACCCTGGAATTATGATCTGAACCAAAATCAAGAGTTAGTCTCTCATCTGACTGAGCCACCCAGATGCCCCCTAAGTGGCTTCTTTTATAACCAAAATCTCCAGCCCCCCATCGCCATCTCTCCTCAGATTCTTCAGGAACCCACCGGGATACTGAAGGAGGATACTGCGAATTGGTCAGTCTCCCTGACCTGCCTGCTGACTAAATTCCAGAATGTTCAGAGAAAGTTCAGAAACCCCCAAAATAAATTTTGAATTTCATTAATTTGATTTCCTATTTTAGCTCTAAAGACTAAGCACCTTATGATATCAAGTTTCCTAATCAGAATATTTTCATAAAATCGTAGCAGTTGGATTGCCAACTTTTCAGTGATTTTGTCCAGCCGCTGATCCACATGTGCCCTTCAGTTTGCATCGGCCTTCCTCTCCTTTTAGCACCTTTCCCAACTCCTGTGAGCTTAAGGGAGCCGCCAGAGCTTTCCTGGCCCAGGCTCTTCCTAAAGCTGCTGGGCCCTCTTGAACTGTTGACTGTTAGGTCCAGTTTGGGAGTGGGGCTGGATATGTAGCACACACTGGCTGTGTTCCCACTGAAAGGGGAACTTTGCTCAGACCACAAAATGTGTGGTAAAATGACATCCACTGCCACAAATGCACAGGGACAGACGGAAGAAGCACCGTAAGAAAATGTGTATTGCTAGAGTTGCCACTAGGGCAAAGATCTGTATGGATGAAAAGTGACCATTTGGAAAGCGCTAGTGTGGCCAAAATGTCAGAGGTCAGATGTCAGCATCAGACTTAGAGGTGAACAACAGTTGCCTTTTTTTCTACCCCTTGCAGGTAAGCTTTTCTCCTCTGTTTGCTTGGTTGCTTTTCTCCTCGTTTATACATTCTCCTGTGACGTTCCTTTCTGGATAATTTTCCTGTGCAAAAAGGTGCCTATGAATTTTGGACACATTTGTGGATAATTGCCCCTTCAAATTGGACTTTCTTCACAATTTCATTCTTTATTGTGTATTTGGAGGGTACAAATGCTTCCAGAGAGCAAATTATCCCCAGAGGCACAGCAGGAGCTGAAGCCTAGCAGAAGGTCGGCATCCGAGCATGTGAAGGGGCCTCTCTCTGCCCCCAGGAGTGAGATGTGTGGCACTATCTCTGACGTCCTCCTTCTGCCTCTGTCTTTGCTTAATTTCCTTGTTTCATTCTCTACTATTCTCCCAAAGCTAGTTTTTCTTCCATGTTCTTCCTAACCAGTAACACTCAGCCGCTACAACAAACAAAGACAAATTGAACACAAAGAACCCCGAACACACAGGGACCACTCTGGGCTCCTTAAACATAACTTCATTTTTTAAGCATTATTTTGACTACGTGCTATCTTTTCTCTGGCTCTTATAACTTTTCTCAGCTCTTTGTTAGTAATAATGTTAATAATGTAATAATCCTATGACACGGATTATGGATTTAATTTTATAAAAATACCTCGACAATTTTTTGTCCCCAAATGCCCTTCACCAGTGTATGCAGGAAGAATGGTGGTCTCTGTGATTTGCCCAGTTCCTGGCCTCAGGAAGGCCGCAGGGCCACTTTGCATCTGTCTCTGATTCTCCAGTCTTCGAGATGCAAAGACAGAAGAAAGACAGAAGCCAGCAAGTGTCATCTCAGAAGCCATTGCCCAACTCAGTCCAATAATTTCCTCATGACTGTGTCAGCATTAGGGACTTTCCTTGCCTGCAATGAAAGTGCCTAAGAGCCATGACTCAGAGGCTCCCTCAAAGCCCACTCATTCAAAATTAAAACTCCCTCTCTTTCTCTTCCCTCCTACCGAGCCATCTCATATTTCACCATCAAATTCACTTTTTAGAGCCAAGAAATCATTTACAAAGGGAGCTTGTTAAACGTTCTTTGTTTCCTGGAATGATACCGAGGCATTGCGATGTCATAGAAAAACTTTAAATTGCAACAGGATCCCAATCCCAGCTCTACCCCTTGCTAACTGTGTGAACATTAGCGAGTACTCAACCTCTCAGAGTTATCCAGAAGACCAGGAGGCAACACAGGTGAAAGAAAGCCTCCGACACGAAGCTGCCCTGAGCCTGGCACAGTCAATGCAGTGTCATGCCTAATGCAACTCTGCCTGTTGCCAAGGGAAGAAAAGCCTGAGAACTTTTTGGCATGCCGGATGTGGGATAATTGATAACAAATAGATAAGGAGGTGTGTTTTGATATGTATGGAAAAATGGAAAACCAAGGTAATGGCCCAGGAAGTTGCCCTAGGAAGCTGCCAGTGGCACGGGGGCAGTGGGCATCCGTAGCCTAATGAGGAGAGGGCACGGAACAAGAGCAAACCATGGGCTTTCCTCCTCCCCTGGCCTGTCCTGCTGTCCAGTGTCTTCTCCAAGGGAGGCCTGGCCTCATTACCCTCCTGTCTATGCTCTGGTATAGACGTTACAGAGGAGCTGATGGCGGTCCCAGTACAAGTTGTCATCTCTCACCTGCACAAAGGACACAGTCTCCTGAATGGCTCCCTGCCCCCACTCTTGCTGTTCTCAGTTCATTCTCTACACAGTGGCCAGAGTGACCTTTCCAAAAGGCATATCTGACCATATTACTCTTCTGTTTATCACCATCACATCAGAATCAAGTTCAACTCCAGGCACATCACAATATGGATCTTGTCATCTGGGATATTCTCTCCATTCCACTCCCCTCAGTAAAGTCCATTCCAGCCTCGTGAACCAACACACCTGGCTTTCTGTTGCCTATTTACTCTGAGCTCCAGCTCATCACCTGGCCATCTTTTAC
The DNA here is from genome assembly GCF_018350215.1 of Panthera leo. Classification (NCBI taxonomy): domain Eukaryota; kingdom Metazoa; phylum Chordata; class Mammalia; order Carnivora; family Felidae; genus Panthera; species Panthera leo. Next base: position 22,428,740 of record NC_056679.1, read on the forward strand.
CCAATCTCAGGTTTCTTTATGACATCATTTCTTCCAGCAAAAGCCTTCTCTGCCCCCTGGAGCTCTTGGCTGGCTACTGCCCCACCTGGCCCTGCTGCCCCATGGGCTTTCTGTCCCAGCACCTACCCCATGGGCCAGCCATAGCTCCTGTCTAACCCCACCCACCAGACTGGTCACCACTAACGGCAGGAGGAAGCCTCACTTGTCTACCACTGTATCCTCAGGCCCTAGCATGGCTTGTGGCACATAAACATGCTCAAATAAATGGCCACTGAATGAGCTAGTGAAGGTATTATTCACCTCCCTCATTTTATGTCTCACAATAAATATTTTCTAAGGAAAAGAATCCCGATGGTCTTTTGTAACAAAATGACGTTTGCACATTTTTCCTCACCAACTTTCCACTTCTTAAATTCAATCTAAGCTCTGGGGACAGGCATACAGAATCAGTGGCATGGGGGTAGAGGGGTATTGACAGAAAGAACCCAAATAGTGCTCTGTTCTAAACACTGTAGAAAGGGACACTGTATCTCTAAGGGCTGACAGTCGTTTTTCTCACTTTGTGCCAAGTTCCCCGTAGGGATTTGTGTCTGCCAGGAAAACGGACTTTAATCCTCTCAGAGAATTTATAAGAGAACAAAGTTATCGTTAAGGTAAAACTCAAAATACAATGAAACCAACATCCTTTAAAGAATCGGCAATGCCCCCACTGTACTCTGTGGGTACTCTGTAGACCATCATGTGTTCTGTACTAAACATGAAAAGACGGGAAATTGTTTTTTTTTTAATGATAAAAAAATTCTTGTTTTTATAATGTACAATAAAGGTATGTACACTGGATCCTTTTAAATTCTTCCAGCTTAATTAATCTTTAAATCCCTGGAGCAAAGAGGCTGTGCTCCCCGCTTTCCCTCCACTTAATTCTTCTGTCTATCCCCCACCCCCACCCCTGTCCTGTCCTCCCTCCCTTCCCCTCTCTTTCTCCTTCTAGTTCTCTTCAAATCTCCTTCCCCTTTTCCTTGAAACCTCTTTTCAAAACACCAGAGAAACAAAAAGTTTACTTTCCTGACCCTGGCTCTTCTCAAGGACGCTTCCAACTTTTGAGATGCTTTGGTTCCCACTCACTGCTCCAGCTTCTACTAGTTCCCTTGTCAAGGGCATCAGCCTACACTGCCACTAAGTCATCTATCCGATAGGAAGAAGTTTTGCTTTAAATACTCTCAAACCTTGTACCGTTTTCTCCATGGGTCAGTTAATGATATAAAGAGGTCAGTAGGTTCAACAGAGATAAACATAAGCTATTAGCTAAACTCCACATTCATTAATGAATTAATATATTTATGCCTTCCCATCTAGTCTTTAATTTCATTTATTTTTGAGAGACACAGAGAGCTTGAGTGGGGAGGGATAGAGAGAGGGAGACAGAATCAGAAGCAGGCCTGGCACTGTTAGAGCAAAGCCTGATGTGGGACTGGAACTCACCAACTGTGAGATCATGACCCGAGCCGAAGTCAAATGCTCAACTGACTGAGCCACCCAGGCTCCCCTACCTTCTCATCTATTCTTAACAGAGCTCACGTACTAGGTTTTCTGCAAGGACTCCATCTTCGGGCATTCTTGGTCAGTAGAAGGGTTGAGACCTGCACATAACTAACTCCAATACAAAGAAGGCAGTGGTCAGTGCCCCCCGGAAAATCACAGATATGGTGCTGGAGGTTCTGACATAAATTTGATAAGGTGCAATGGCAAAGCTGAGCAATCCAGACAAATGTTTGTCTTTCTCTCTTTGGCTGCTATGTTAAGGAGAGCCCACTGGGTAACTGTACAAGCTCTCGTTAGGCTTTTATCTTCCAGGCTTAGCCTTGGAGGACGAGTGTGCCTCCCAAGTCTGGTGTGTAAGACAAACTTGAAAAATGGGAGTCTCTGAGTCTGGAATACACATGAGATACCAAAAACGCCCAAGGTGATCCTGACACAGAGCAATGAGAACATTGCAAAAATATGTTATTTTTCTTCCAGAACAGGTGTTATTTATGTTGTCTTGTACCCTGATAACCCCAGGTGGGTAGGAAGGCAGAATGCTAACAGATGCTGGGCTTAATTTTGATTCATTTGGAACATTCTGGAGCCCCAACCTCCCTAACTTTTAACCAATGCACTGGAAACAAATCCATGTCTTTAAAGCATTAGTAAGTTGAAACTCATAAATAGATTCTCATCTCAAGAGTTTATGTGGGTGAGGTGGATGATAGAAATTTCTAGAGGTTTTGTTCATTTTATGTTTCCCACAAATTACTTCTGCATTATTAATATAGTATTAAAAGAAAGATCTGGGTGGCTTGCCTGAAATTGTACCTCTCCTTCCCTTAATACATATTGATCTCAGGCATGGGTCAGAGACAGGAAAATGTTTCAAATGACCTATGTCAGCTATTATTTTGCTGGCCACCCATTAGAACAATCTGGGAAATTTTTGAAAACCAAACCAAAACAAAACAAAAGACTACTACACATGACTGGCTTACCTCTAAAATCTAGGTTTTAGTTATTTTAGGGATACTTTTTAATTTCCTCAGAATCAGGTGATTTTGGCTGAATGTGCAGCTAAACCACTGAATCAGGTCCCAAAGAGGTAATAAACAGATTATACACATATGCTCTCAAACACACACACACACTCTCTCTCTTTCTACCTCCACGTAAAACCACTGACACCTACATTCTCAAATTTAACTTCCTCTCCCCCAATATATTGCCTCTCCCCTGAATGGGAAAAAGATACATTTTACATAATAAAATGACCCAGTTGCAGGGTGCCTAGGTGGCTCAGTTGGTTAAGCGTCTGACTTCAGCTCAGGTCATGATTTCATGGTTGTGAGTTTAAGCCCCATGTGGGCTCTCTGCTGTCAGCGCAGAGCCCACTTCGGGTCCTCTGTCTCCCTCTCTCTCTGCCTCTTGCTCTCTCAAAAAATAAACATTAAATGTCCCAGTATATAAAAAATAAGAAAGATGCTCTATGGCCAAAAGCAAGGGAATGCTCGAGTGAGATGTAGCAAATCTCCTCAATGCAACAATATCCAGCAATTTAAAATTACCATTATGAAGAATTTACAGCAATGTAGAAACAATTTATGCTCTAACGGGAAAAAAATTATCATTAAGTAATCCACACTGTATGGACACAACAGTGGAGATCAAACTAAAACTATATGCAGACATGCAAAAAAAGAATGAAAAGAAATACCCCCCAAAATGTCAATAGAGACTAGCTCAGTAGTGGTTTTTACTTCCTTCTACTTTTCCGTACTTTCCCAACATCTTTTAAACTGCCATGTATATGGTAGGAAAAAAGTTTACACTAGAACAAAATTAACATACTTTTCAAAAGTCATTCTTCCGGCTATGAAGTGATAAGCAAGGTCTAATTCTCAGTAATGAATTAACAGAGCAAAGATGAAAATGCTCACCCAAAGGTTTCTGTGTTTCAGCTGGCTTTGCTTCGGTCTTCTCTATTCCTCCCACCTTCCTCCTCCAAGTAATCCAGCTTTTTCAGAAGAAAAGTGAAAGAGCAAATTTAGTTTATAAACAGTTTCAGCTCACAGCAAGAAGATAAGGAACTTTGGTCAGCTGGTGTTTCTGTGCTTATAGGACTTGGTGTGGGTGTTGGTCTGGCTTCCTTCTCAGGAAGAAGGGGGAGATATTTCAGCTAGGGACTACCTCTAAAAGGAAGAAACCTTTTAGGGATTAGCCCTGTCTCTCTAACACTGTTTTTATCAGCATCTTTCCCAACAGATCCGGGGAATGTGATGAGTTAGAGTCACCCGTATTAGGCAGCTATTGGTTCTCCTAAATGGTTTTTGTTCCCATGACAACACTAACATCAATGTCACCTCATATGCCTTATAGGTATAGCACTTTAGAGTTGTTTAGAGCATTTCCCATTACCCACTTGCTTTTCCGATTTATTTGCACATGGGTGGAGGCCTTCCCCATTCTACTGCAAATACTGTGTTGGAGGTCACCAATGACACTCATGTAAAAGGTCCTTGCTCAGTCCTCATCTTCCTTCCCCAATTTGTTGCACAGTTAACCAAAGCCACTTTCTTGCAACCTTCTCCTTCTTGTTTCTCTGACTCTCCTTGTTCTTTTTCTACCCCTTCAGTTGCTTCTTCATTGCCTTCCTTTCTGATTCCTTTTCTTCTCCTTTTCTAAATGTGAGCTTGCCCCAAAAGTCTGTCTTCTGACCTCTTCCTACCATATTCTCTTGCTTTTATGTATGTTGTCCACATCCATGGCCACATTTAATATGGCTTCTCCCAAGCATATACTCCTCCAACTACCCCATCTAATAAATGGCACCACAATGGTTCAACCAGTTATTACGTCTGTAAACCTAGAAGTCATTCTTAACTCCTCTCTTTCTCCCACAACCATATCCAAGCCAAACTATTCTATTTGTTCTAGCAGCAAAATGTGTCCTCAATCCAACCATTTCTCACTTTCCCAGCCCCCACTAAAATTCTCATAGTTTTTTGTATAGAATGTTGCAGTAACATTAGACAAGAAATAACAGACACCCAAATTGGAAAGAAATAAGTAAAACTATGTCTGTTTGCAGATAATATAAAATTATATGTAAAAAACCCTAAAGATGCTACATACAAAATAAAATCTGTTAGAATAAACAAATTCAGCAAAGTTGCAGGATACAAAGTTAACACACAAAAATCAGCTTGCATTTCTATATGTTAAAAATGAATAACCCAAAAGGAAATTAAAGAACAATTCCAATTACAGTAACATTGAAAAGAATAAATACGGGTGCCTGGGTGGCTCAGTTGGTTAAGAGTCTGACTTAAGCATCCTTGGCTCATGGGTTCGAACCCCACATCAGGCTCTGCACTGGAAGTGTATAAACTTTAAAAAAATAAACTTTTTTAAAAAAAGAATAAATAAATAAGGTATTTAGGTATTAATTAAGGAGACTTATACACTGAACACTACAAAACAGTGCTGAAAGAAATTAAAGAAGACATAAATAAATGGAAAGACATCCCATGTTCATGGGTTAAAAGACTTAATATTATTAAGACATCAATAACATCCAAATCAATCTACAGATTCAGTACAATCCCTAATAAAATCCCAATGATATTTTTCTCAGATGTAGAAAAATCTATTCTAAAATTCATATGGAATCTAAAGGACTCCCAAATAACCAAAACAATCTTGAAAAAGAACAAAGTTGGAAGACCGATACTTCCTGATTTCAAAACTGACTACAGCACTACAGTAGTGAAAAACAGTATAGTCTTGGCATAAAGATAGATAATAGCCTAATGAAGTAGAATAGAGATCTCAGAAACAAACTCACATATAGGGTCTAGTAACTTTTAATAAGGGTGCCAAGACCATTTATAGGAAAAGACAGTGTTTTCAACAAGTAGTTCTGAGAAAATTGGATATTCACGTGTGAAAGAATGAAGTTGGACCCTTACCTAACACCATATACAAAAAATTAACTCAAAATGGTTCAAAGATCTAAGCAAAGGAGCTAAAACTGTAAAACTCTTAGAAGAAAACATAGAGAAAAGCTTCATGGATTTTGCAATGATTTCTTGAATATAATACAGATTTTAAAAGAAAAAATAGACAAATTCGACTTTATCAAAATTAAAAACTTTTGTGCATCAAAGGACACATCAAAGGGTAATAAGTCAATCCACAAAATGGGAGAAAATATTTGCAAATCACATATCTGATAAAGGATTAATATCCAGAATAAAAATAGAACTATAACTCAACAGCAACAAAAACTAACAACCCAATTTAAAAATGGGCAAAGGACTTGAATATAAAGAATATAGAGGGGCGCCTGGGTGGCTCAGTCAGTTAAGCCTCTGACTTCAGCTCAGGTCACGATCTCGCGGTCCGTGAGTTCGAGGCCCATGTCAGGCTCTGGGCTGATGGCTCAGAGCCTGGAGCCTGTTTCAGATTCTGTGTCTCCCTCTCTCTCTGCCCCTCCCCCGTTCATGCTCTGTCTCTCTCTGTCTCAAAAATAAATAAACGTTAAAAAAAATTAAAAAAAAAAAGAATATAGAAATAGAAAATATACAAATGGCCAACGAGCACATGAAAAGATACTCAACATTACTAACCATTATAGAAATGCAACTCAAAACCACAATGAGGTGCTACTTCACACCCATTAAGATGACCGTTACCCAAAAAAGAAAAAAGAAAATAACAAGTGTGAAAAGGAAGTGAAGAAAACAGACTCTAGTGCATTGTTGGTAGGATGTGTGTGGTTTCTCCCAAAAAATTAAAAATAGAATTACCCTCCATATGATATGGCAATTCTACTTCTGAGTATATGCCCCAAAGGGTTGAAAGCAGCTATTGCACAACGAGGTACATTTTAAGAGCCATTTGTACACTCATGTTCATAGTAGTATTATTCACAATAACCAAAAGGTGGAAGCAACTAAAGTATCCATTGATGGATGAATGGATATGCAAAATATAATATGTACATACAATGAAATATTATTCAGCCTAAAAAAGGGGAGGGGGAGTTCTGACACATGCTACAACATGGATGAACCTTGAGGATACTATGTTAAGTGAACTAAGCTAGTCACAAAAAGACAAATACTGTGTGATTGCACTTTTATGAGGTATCTAAAGTAATCAAATTCAGGAGCCTGGCCCAGCAAGTTGGCACCAGCTACATATTTGTGCCCCTTCTCCAAACTGCTGGCTCTAGCCAAGTCTCCCAAGCAGCTCTGCAGTGCAATCAAAGTTCTACATTTGGGAGCCACCACATAACAGACCTGACTGGCTGCAAGTTGGACTGACCTTGGGCACCTCCATCTTCTTGTGAATCTATCTCATCAAACAACATAATGAAGGTGTTTTAGAGTATCAGAGAAGAAATGGGCTGGAATAAACTTCTGAAGTACTAACACAGTATGCTCTATATAGTGATTATACCAGTTTCTTTGGATTCACCAATCTGTTGAGTTGTAAATATGAGAGAAAAAGTTATATGTGAGTGTATGTCAAATCAGCATTTGTGTTTTGCATCATTAAATGAAAAAACAAAAATACTTCCGTATTCTTAAATAAAATAAAATAAGTCAAATTCATAAAGACAGAAAGTACAAGGGTGGTTGCCAGAGGCTGAAGGAAGGGGGAAATGAGGAGTTATTGTTTAATGCATATAGATTTTTGGTCTTACAAGATGAGAAAAGTTTTGGAGGTGGATAGTGATTGCATAACAGTGTGAATGTACTTGATGTCACTGAACTGTAACTTAAAAATGGTCAATTTTATGTTACATAGATTTTACCACAATTTTTAAAAATAAGTAATTTTTTAAATTTTTTTTTTTTTAACGTTTATTTATTTTTGAGACAGAGAGAGACAGAGCATGAACAGGGGAGGGGCAGAGAGAGAGGGAGACACAGAATCGGAAGCAGGCTCCAGGCTCCGAGCCATCAGCCCAGAGCCTGACGCGGGGCTCGAGCTCACGGACCGCGAGATCGTGACCTGACTGAAGTCGGACGCTTAACCGACTGCGCCACCCAGGCGCCCCAAAAATAAGTAATTTTTAAAATAAATTAGAAAAAGTCCAAAAAAAAAAAAAAAGAATGCTGTATAACATCCTACCTAGTTGTCTTCCTGTTTCCACCCTTGTTATTCTACCCTTGTTTTTCAAGAGTAAATCAAATCACATCGTCTCCTGCCCAGAACTCTGCAATGGTTTCCCAATATTCTCAGAATAAACATCCTTATAGTCAAAAACAAAGCAAAACAAAACAAAACAAACAAAAATTCCTTATAGTCCACAACGGTCTGACCTATCAGCCCATCTTATGTATCTGTGCAACTTCATCTCTATCCCTGAGGACTTTCCTACTGCTGTTCCAGGCACCTGCCATAATGTCCCTGTCCCCTTACTTCCTCACTTCATTTGGGTCTCTGCTTAAATGCCACCATGACTTTCTTGACCTCCCTTTCTAAAAGGCCCCTCCCACACACACACACTCTACCCCCTTAACCTGCTTTATTTTGCTTTACAGTGTTCATCACCATCACTATTTCTTATAACATCATATATTTGTTTGTGAATCATTGGACTCCTGTCGTATGTTGTGTAGACATCTCTAACTCATTGGGGTTCTGGTCACCACAGACATCGGCAGCTGCCGGTGTTCTTGTCCCACCCTTGGCTCCCTCACACGTTATCAGGAGCCCCACACTTAGGCCTGTGGATATTCCAGCTTTCTTGTCCATTCCCTGCCCCTGAGAACAGCTGCCCTTGACCACTGCTAGGCAGAACAGCTCCACAAATTGTATGCTCTTACACATCTGAGGAGGCGGCCACAAAGGAGTCCCCGGGGACATCTGGGTGCTGAATTCTCAAGTATCCTAAACACACTATAGACAGTGAAGTTGGAGGAGGTTAGTTCCACAGCCTCCCTGTGCGCTTGGGACAGGAAGTACTGGAGGAGGACCAGAGAGGGATCCTCCAAAGCATGGTGCCAAGGCCAGTGGTTCCTCATGCCCACATCCGTGAGCAGTCTGCCTTCATGGACCCATTTCAGCCTCCCTTTCAGGTCACGTTTCCTGTTGGTGGCTCTCTTTCTCCTTTCCCAGGCTCCGGTCAAACTGAACTGTTTGTTCATCTCCCAAAATAAAAGGCACTATTTTAGGGCCTAACAGTAGCACAAAACGGTAAGTTGTGTTGGATAGAAAACATCAGTTGCTTCTTTGAAGATAAACAAGGAAGGCTTTGTTTGTTTTGCCTGTTTAGAATTTGTTCACTGGACCTGGAACAGACCTTAAAAATCATCGTGATTCTTCCGAAGAAGTGCAGGCTCAGACGTGCAAAGGGTCTCAGTCCTGGCAGGCGGCTACGCGGCTGGTGCCACACCAGGCCTAGAACCTGGGACAGGGGTCTGAAAAGCTGCTAACAGTCCCCAGGGCCTGTGCACCTGACCCCACTCCACTAGGGTCCTCTGCCAGCCCAAATACCACAGGAAAGACATGCTGGGTCTGGACAGGTCTAGGTCTCCTACAACCCTGGAAACCACTGATTCTGCCCCTGCCCCAGCCCTTCCCAGCCTTGACTCTGGCCGGGTGATAGGAGCCAGAACCACAAATCCTTCCTTATCCCATCTGTAGTTTCCACAAGTGACAAAAGTCTTGAAACTTGGAGAAAAATAAAAAAGTATGTCTTCCTCAAAAGTTCTGGGCTGCTGCCGCTATGAAGATGAAGAGGAAAGGGGCTCCTGGAACTACTGTACAAATGTCCCACAGCTCTCCCACAATGACTGTGGCCAGGACAGTGTGGTGACGTGACCTTCACACCACAGAACCGGGGGTACGGCGGGTGGTTAGCTGTACTGGCTCTTCATGGGGCTGTGGAGAAGGGGCTGGAGCCGAAGCTGCTGCTCAGAGAACGAGGTTCTTGCTGGGCCTGGAACTCTGTTTCTAATATTGGATTGACCCAAGTGGAAATTAACAGTGGACAAATATCACAACATTACTATTCTCACCTTCAGAAAAGAAAAAAAAAAAACGCTTGAGAAAGTCTACAGGCAATCATTATAGGTGTTCCTTCTCTTCCCCGAAAAGTTCAGCAAACTGGCTAATGTCCAACTCATTAAAATAAAAGCAGTGGAAAAAATTTCACCCTGCACACCCAGAACTAAGTCTTGCCTATCAGGTTTTCAAGGAGCAGAATAAGACTCCTTTTGATGGTTAGAAAGATGAGTGAGGAGGGAAAATTCCCCTTTTTCCCCTCTACCTCTGAATCTGTAAACCTCAGGGAGGGAGAGGAGAAATCTCTTAAGACTTTCTTTTATTTTTAGAACAGTCTGGAATTTCTAAGCATTCCAGAGGCAGACAGTCATTCACTGAGAAGGATCCACTAAAAAGTCTCTTTTTTTGGTACAATTTGGCCTGATAACACAAAGAGATGAAATCTTACTATAATCCAACTTTCCAGGATGGCAAATGAAGGCATTTGTTTAGTGTAGAAACAGAAAAGATCCATGACTTTAAACAAAAATATAACCCTAAAAGAGCAGAGAAATAAATCAACACATTTTTCTAATTTGTTTTTCCTGACAACCTCGAGAAAAAAACAGGAATAATGTCAGCCTGTTTTATGTGTAGCATGTTTCAGGCCACAGAGATCTTCTCTGGAACTCATAGATTTTCTTTTTAAGTTTATTGATTTATTTTGAAGGTGGGGGGAGCGTGAGTGGGGGAGGGTGAGAGAGAGGGAGAGAGAGAGAAACCCAAGTAGGCTCCATGCTGTCAGCACAGAGCCCCACATGAGGCTCAATCCCACGAACCATGAGAGGGTGAGGCATGACCTGAGCCAAAATCAAGACTCAAATGCTCAACTGACTGAGCACCCAGGTGGCCCAAGGACTTCTCTAAAACTCTTAAAGGCCTGCAGAATTCCTGGAAAGATGAGAATCAGCTCTGATTTTGAAGATCTCATTTGGTCCTGGATAACAAAGTGAATTAAGGAAAATCAGGGCCAATTTCTTGCTGATTTTATTGATACACCAGTCACAGAAGTTTTACTCAGACTTTTAGAGACATTGACTTGAATCTAGCAGGTATATTCTTGTAAACACAAACCTGGGATTCTTAAAAAGTCAGAACTAGTGTTAAGGGCATCAGGGAAAGTGTTTATTTTCATAATGCAAGATTAAACACCAAGGAAGAAGTCAGTATGAATCATGTTTCTATTTAGGTCATTAACAAAGGGAAGGAGTGGAAACAAAACTTGAAACCTTGAATTTAGAAAGCAGCAAAGTTTATGCATGGGAGGGCTCATTCTGTGATAAGACAAACAGATAAAAGAATTACCCAGTGTAGTGGGCTGAATGGTAGCATCAAATGTATGTCCACGTCCTAATCCCAGAGTCTGTGAATTTTTTAAGATGTTATGAATTTATTCTGAATCAGAGTAAATTGTGTTCACTGTGGCTCAATTCCTTACAAATCATAATCCTTGATAAACACAGTTAAGCAGTTTTAATGTTTATTCCTTACTTATAGTGGATACACAGCAGTTTATACACAAGGCAAAGCCAGCCTGGTTTACTGGGAGTGGAAGTGTGGTGAGGGGATCCTGCCACAGCCAGCTAGCAAGGGGTAAACCCACCTACACCCTCTAGGACCTCCTTCCTGCTGAGCCATCACTTGATGGTAAGGGGAGAATTTATAAACATGAAGTTTAACATGGCAGATGATGGAAAAGGACTCTTGAGAAAAATAGCAAATGAGCTACCAGAAAACCCTAAGGAATGTCCTGTTCTCAGCTTTCCCTGGGTCAAGTCTGAGTTTGAAGCTGGAGCTTTAAGAATTAACGTAGGGGGTAAGGGGCAGGGGACCCTCCTGATCTCCCAGCTCATGGCCAGGCTCTGTGCCAGAGCACCTGGGGCTCCCCGAGAGACCCTGTGAGCAATTTCCACCTAGTTCCAGGCAGAGCGGCAGAAGTGGTGGTGTTACCCTGATTTCCCTCTGCGCTTGGTCAGCCCAGGCACTGCTTGTGCCCAGGCATTTAAACAGCAATCACAATGGCAACAGGCTGAAGGCCTGTGCCTCCTCGTTTCACATCTGTACACAGAAGGATGACCCATCTTGAGCAGAAAACCTCAGAGACATTTGGGAAATAGAGATGGGGAGGCTGGGGACAAGGACAAGACAGGGGGAGATAGTTGGAAATGGACTGTCACCCCAGATGAAGACCTCCGAGCAAGACCATTCATCTGGTTCCTTTACCAGTGAGGCAGGATCTGAGGCCCACCTGGCAGCCTGGGGCTTGGGCTTGCTTACCCTCAGTTCTACTCCTCACCACCACCCCACCTTCTCCTCTGCTCTCTCTGGGGTGGGGTGGCAGGTTCATCCCTAAAGGATGCACATCTCAGACCCCCAGGTCAGCCCAGCTTCTGGCTGGATTTGGAGTGTGGAAGAAGGCAGTGAGGAGCCAGGGTATTTCTTCTCATTCTCCCTTCCTTCTGATGGCAGCTATGTCTCCTCTGTGGCTCCAGTTCCTGCCTTCTTGGCCCACCATGGCCCCAGATCCTGCAAGGAGACCCCTGGGCTTGGGGAAGGCCATGTCCTCCCTTTTTCCCTGCAGCCACCATGGTAATCCCCTCCCATTGTGGGTCATCTCTGTGTTACCTCATGCCTCTCTCAGTCAGCTCCTTCATCACAGCATAAACCTTCCCTGTTGTAAATACTCAGAGTGGGCTCTGTGTTCCCGATTGGACTCTGGCAACTACACCACCCCAGCCCATGTGAGCTGATGGATGGGCTTCTCTGATGAGCTCTTTACTCTATGAGGGGCATGTGTTGATCACACTCAGATGCTCCCACAATCAGTCACTAGGCATCCTCCGTGGGCCCAGCCCATGCAGGCACTGCCGCACACACATGTATCATGTACATTGCAATGACCCTTTGAGATATTGTCAGATGACACATAGCCTAAATAATGAGGTGGGCACATTTCAGAGATGCTGAGTAATTATGCATCCTCCGACCATTAGCAATGTCTGGGATACAAACCATAGATCCCTTTGACATGATAAACCCATCTATCCATATTAAGTGATTTCTACTTACCAACAGAAATGATGGACTCTTCTTAATATTACTGAGCTTTTCCACGGCACTCCCATTTATTTGGCACTGTAGTTTTCTTAGTTTCTCAGGCTTCTCTCCATTTCAACAGCCCTGAAAATGGGGGCAGAATGTTCTTCTTCAATTGGGCATGCTCAGTAGAATGAGCACAAGCTGATGGCCCAAGAAAACAGTAACACAAAATGCATCATGCATCCAAGTATCTAAAGAGTACTTTACAATTGCTTTAATAGCTGGAGACCTCAGAATTCCACATAGCCCAGGACATCTGAGTCATTAGGGAGGTCACATGCACCAAGCCACTTAGGAACTGTCCAGAAGAACCAATTCACTTTGCGTTTCACAGATGAGCCATGAGACTCCTGTTGATGACTTCCCAGGGCCCAATTAGCACTACTTTCTGCTCCAGTGGGGAGGGAAAGATGCCCCGGGAGGAAAGGAGCTTTGGCTGGCAGTCTAACCTGGGCTCTGTCCTGGTGGAGTAGAGAGAGGTGGGTTTGGCAAAGGAGTAGATGCTGTAGAAAAACAAACAGATGGGAAACATGCAGTGAAGAAGGCATTCTGACATCTGAATTTTCCACACTCCAGGAATGTCAGTGTTTATAAATTCCTTCCCCTGGCGTACATAAAAAGACTCTTCTGTTTTGAACATGTTAGGTAATTAGGAGCCTGGAAGGATGAAACCCCAGGAAACCTAGTAGGATACATTAAGGAACCAGCTGGCTGTATGGCTGTTGTTTTTCCTCTCTGTATAGAAGAGTAGAAAAGAATAAATGAATTTCTCCTATGGGCCAGAATTAGAAAAATCTCACATGTCTTTGTAGCACCACTGTCTATACGGCCACTGACACATAGTAGATACTTAGTAAATATATGTGTGTGGATGAAGAAAGAAATGAAATAATCTTGCCAACTTCAAAAAATACATCTTCATTTATTCTTTTTTTTTTTTAAATCCATTTGTCCAACAAACATTAAGCAGAGTTGGGAATGCAAGCTAGTGCAGCCACTCTGGAAAACAGTATGGAGGTTCCTCAAAAAACTAAAATAGAACTACTCTACGACCCAGCAATTGCACTACTAGGCATTTATCCAGGGGCTACAGGTGTGCTGTTTCGAAGAGACACATGCACCCCCATGTTTATAGCAGCACTATCAGCAATAGCCAAAGTATGGAAAGAGACCAAATGTCCATTGAGGGATGAATGGATAAAGAAGATGTGATATATATATATATATATATATATATATATATATATATATATATACACACACACACAATGGAGTATTACTCGGCAATCAAAAAGAATGAAATCTTGTCATTTGCAACTACGTGGATGGAATTGGAGGGTATTATGCTAAGTGAAATTTGTCAGTCAGAGAAAGACAAAAATCATATGACTTCATTCATATGAGGACTTCAAGAGACAAAACAGATGAACATAAGGGAAGGAAGCAAAAATAATATAAACACAGGGAGAGGGACAAAACATAAGAGACTTAAATATGGAAAACGAACAGTGGGTTACTGGAGGGGTTGTGGGAGGAGGGATGGGCTGAATGGGTAAGGGGCATTAAGGAATCTACTCCTGAAATCATTGTTGCACTCTATGCTAACTAATTTGGATGTAAATTTTAAAAATAAAAAATAAAATTAAAAAAATACATTGTTGCTAAAAAACAAACAAAAACATTAAGCAGAGCTGTGTCAGTCCACATAGGATGAAGATATACAATAACACCTAAGATGTGGGTCCTGCCCTCAAGAGGGTCACTGCCAGAAAACGAACATTTCTGAGTACTTGTGCCAGTGGGGGCCAGTCCTAGGGCTCAGCGAACACTACAGGTACCTCTTTTTTAAAAAATAAGTTTATTTATTTATTTTTGAAACAGAAAAAGAGAGAGCACAAGATGGGGTGTGGTTGCAGAGGGAGACACAAAATCCAAACCAGGCTCTGAGCTGTCAGCACAGAGCCCGAAGTGGGGTTTGAACTCACAAACTGTGAGATCACAACCTGAACCAAGGTCAGACACTTAACCGACTGAGCCACCCAGGTGCCCCTCTGCTATAGGTAGTTCTGTGTGAATGACAGCCATTCTGGCTTTGAAGATTAGGATAAGGTGTAGCTTCATCAGTTCCCTGCTGTGAGAACTCCCTGGTGTTCCCCCGATGTCCTGGTGAAGTAGAGACCCTCTCATCTGGCTCCCATCAGCTGGCTCCCATCAGCTCTTCTTCATAAGGAAGAGCACGGCAGAAATGGCCTCTCAGAGGCTGTGGGGCAGGAGCTGACTCTGGAGAGAAGTGGCTGCCCCAGATGGAAAGCAGGGCCTTCATGGCAGAGGGAATTTTGGAGAAACACCAGGTACTCTGCAGGGAACAATAGCCAGCCTTAGCTCCACTCTGCCTCACTACTTCCAGCTGTGTGTGTGTGTGTGTGTGTGTGTGTGTGTGTGTGCATGTAACTTACCCTCTCTGAGCCTCTTTGCTCCCTGTGAAATGATAACAATGATGTGGCAGTCCAATGGGGATTGTTCTGCAGAATAACTAAGTTAATGCATGCAAAGCACTCAGCACAGGACTTGATAATACATCAACATACAATAGTGGCTAAGTTTGGGGAAATGATGGAAAGAGGAATGGAAAATAGTACCTATTAGCAAGAAGCTGAAAGAATAATAGCTCGGATAAGACTTTCACAAAAATTATATATTTGATAGACTATAAACATTCCAAAGAAAAAACCAGATGAATTAAATTCCTTTAGTATTGATTATCTTCTAGGCCAGTGCGATGGTCAATTTTATGTGTCACCTTGACTATGCTATGGTGGTTTGGTCAAACACCAATCTAGAGATTGCTGTAAAGTATTTTTTAGATGAGATTTACACCTAAATCAGTAGACTTTCAGTAAAGCACAGCGTTCTCTGTCATGTAGGTTGGCCTCATCCAGTCAGATGAAGGCCTTAAGAGAAAAACTAAGGTTTCCCAAAGCAGAAGAAATTGTCAAAACTGCAAAATAGAAACCCTGCCTGAATTTCTGGCCTGCTGCCCTGTGGAATTTGGACTCCAGACATCATCACTTCTTAACAGGATTTCTAGCCTACCATTCCGTCCCATGGGGTTCATTTGCAGGAGCCAATTGCTTAAAATAAATTTGTGTACGTGCATGCGTTTGTGTATCCTATTGGTTCTGTTTCTCTGGAAAACCCTACTATAGAGGGAAATAGGACAATTTTATGAGGAATCAGTAGGATTATACACAAGGGGAAAGACTTCATTCGTAAGAGTTCTGTTTCGGGAATAAAGATTGATGGCATTTGAGGAAAGGTGAAAACTACCAAACAAAGCATGTATCTATTTGCAAGTTGTCTGTTTTGGGGCCCTTTCAGTTTCAGCTCCACAATGTATTACAGCAGGCTTTCCTGAGACCCTACAATTTCAAACAGACCTCTTAAGAAATTCCCTTCTCTGAAAAGAGGAGGCAAAGCAATGTATTCATTCACCGTTTGGCACTTAGCAGAAGCTGCCTGGCAGTTTAACGAATGGTTTATGCCCTCTCTCCAACTTGATTATAGCCTTTCCTAGGTACTCTCAGCACAGAGTCTGCCATTCTAAAGATATAAGGTTCTCGATAAACATTGCTCAGATTGAACTGAGTCAAATATGTCTTCCCATGGACCTCAGATTACTCCATTAGAATATATTAAACACCTATAAATGGCAGCATTCTAGGCAGAACCAAGGGGATAGGTGATCATGTAGAGACTACTCTTACCGCTCTTACTTCCCCTCCCTCCATCCTGCTCCTTGTTCACTTGTACCTGGCCTCATGCCCAACATTTAGTCAACAATTACCATGGACCAATGAGACACAAAGCCTGTGCTTGATGTCTGATGGGAAAGGAGAGGAGAACTCTAGCCTCTGGTTTCTTGGCCTCTAACTCCAGTGGCCACTTTCTCCACCCCACCTCCACCATCTGCCCCCTCTGGCATACCTTGACTCTGTCTTCACCGTTAAGCACACCATCTCCAAATTCTCTATTTCGGCACCCTGCCCATTCTTGGCCACCACCTCTTCACCTCCTGATTCACTCATTTGAGTTTCCCCACTCCAGCTACGCTTCAAAACCACGTGGCCCTCTAAATCCCCAGGACACGTGTGCATGCACTCACGCATGCATGCATACATGCACCATACACTTCCCTGGACTCAGAGCCCATGGTCCAGCACATCAGCCTCACTGCTACAAACACCCTGGGCCTCCTATCTCTCCTGCCATTTAATTAACCCGGCAAAACACCAACCCTCATTAAACCCAACTGTCTGCTTGCTACATGGCTGCATTCCAGCAGCAGAAACTGGGAGAAGAAAATCAAACAATCCTGCTGCATGTTTTTCTTTTTCTTAAAAAATGTATAAGATAGTGAAAAGGCAGGCCTACGCCAGCTGACTCCATCTTGTTCTGTGTCCTTCACCTAGACCAGGCCTCCTCCCCTTGAGTAACCTCCGGCTCACCCGTTCAAACTTCCTGATCAAAACATGCCCAGCGACCTGCGTAACAGGACTCCGACCCTTCCCCAGCCAATCAGCTGAGGCCACAGCCATTACCTCACCAACTGCCCCTAGACCCCTATAAAACTTTTGTGCTTTTGAAACTCGCTCTCTCTCCCCAGTATCTCACCGCTGCGTGCACCGTGCAGGTAGGGGATTGAGTTCGAGCTAGCTCGAATAAAGGCTCTTTTGCTTTTGCATCGGACTCGGCTCCCTGGTGGTCTTTGGGGATCACGAATTCTGAGCATAACAATAGCTTTTAAATGGTCACATTTCCCTGGTAAATCAAGTCCCCTCTTCTCAAGGAGACTTTGTGGCAACTTCTCCTCCCTCCTCAAACCTACAGGAAACTTTTTTCTTCACTTTCAGCTTGCGACCTCATTTTATACTTCACTGAGAAAATACATACAATTAGATGAGAACTACCTCATCTTCCCACCACTGAATTCAGAACCTGTGTGAAAACCCACAGCTGATAGTTTGCCTTCTCAACCTGCTCTTCTCCAAAGCCAGACCCTCTCTTGTGCTCTCCAGCCAATCATCTGTCCCTACTCAAGCTCTTGCCTCCTATGGCATAAATTTCTTCCTCGCTGGATCATTCCAATCAACATATTGATTTGCCTCAATATGACCCATTTAAATAGATTCCTCAGTTCCATGCCCCTCTAGCTGTTTTTCCATTTCTTTGTTTTCCTTTAGAGCAAAGAAATTGTCTTTTTCATTCTATTCCCTCATCCTCCATTCTCTGCACAACTTCTCCTCCCAGCCAGGCTCTCGTCTTCATCAACCCACTGAATGACTCTTTGTTTTTAAGTTTATTTATTTTAAAAAGAGAGTGAGAGTGAGTGGGGGAGGGGCAGAGAGAGAGAGAGAATCCCAAGCAGGCTTCACGCTGCCAGGGTGGGGCTCGAACTCATGTATCATGAGATCATGACCTGAGTTGAAATCAAGAGTTGGACGTTTGGGGCACGTGGGTGGCTCAGTCGGTGGAAAATCCAACTTTGGCTCAGGTCATGATCTTGTGGTTCATGGGTTCGAGCCCCGCATCAGGCTCTGTGCTGACAGCTTCAGATTCTGTGTCTCCCTCTCTCTCTATTCCTCCCCCAATTGCACTCTGTCTCTCTCTCTCTCTCAAAAATAAATGAAAAGATTTTTAAAAATTAAAAAAAAAAGAGTTGGATGTTTAACTGACTGAGCCACCGAGAAGCCCCACCCACTGAATGATTCTTAATGAGACCCCCGCAACAGCTATTTTGTCAGCTCGAGGGGTCAGCTCTCTGTCCACATCTTCTCCGTCCTCAGAAGCACTGGCCATTGCCCACTATTTTCATGAAGGATGTTTTTTCCTAGGTTTCTTGACACCATGATATCTTGGTTGTCGTCCTACTTGAGTGGCCATTCCTTTTTTTTTTTTTTTCTTTCCTAATATGGAAAGTTTTAAATATGTCCAAAAGTCAACAGGATAATATAATGAATTCCCATGCTCTTATCACTCAGTGTCAATTCATGACCAGTCTGGTTTCATTTATCTCCTACGTACTTCCTGCTCCCAAATTATTTGCAAGGCCCAGACATATTATTTCATCTGTAAATATTTCTGTATGTTTTTCTAAATAAGGACTCTTTTTATAAAAAACATAACCACTCCATCATTGTCACACCTAAAAAAATTAACTATCCTTGATATCATCAAATATCAATGGCTCCTTCCTTTTAGCTTCCTTTACTGGCTTCCCTTCTCTACCTGACCTCTAAATGTTTGAGTCTCAGGCTGTGTCCCCTGTTCTCTTCTCTTTTTATTCCACTTCCCTCATCCAATCTCAATCCCCACAATCTCTTTTATTCCACTTCCCTAGACAATCTCATCCAACCATAGACCTTTGAATGTCATCTATATGTTTATGACTCCCCTGAGTTCCAGTTTTCTGCAGTCAATGGTTTAACTTAAATTTCTAATGAGAACATCAATTTTGGTGTGACAAAACAACATCTTTGATTCTTTCTCTATCCCACCCCTGGCCCCAAGCCTTTTCAACTTCCAGCTTTACCCATCCTAATAAGTGGCACTACCATCTATATTTTGTTCAGTCAGAAATCTGGCAGTTATCCTTGATTTCTTGATTTTACTTCTAATTCATGTAGTAGGGACTGCTCTGTGGTTCCAGTGTTTTCTGTTCTTCCATAGTAAGAGAACTTTTACCAGGCACATGTGCCCCCAGAATAAAGATGGCATTTCTCAGGTTTCCTTGTACCTAGTTGTGGCCCTATGACTTGGTTCTGGCCAATTGGATGTTAATGGAAGTACCAAAGGACCACTTTTTGTCTCCCTTATCACTTTCTCTATCTTGACATCTTGAATGCAGAGGCTGTCTTGAACCATGAGGATGAGGGTCACACCTCAAGATGCCCTAATAGTGAGCTGTTAGTATGTCTATCATTCAGGGTCTAGTCTGGAAATAGAACTTAAACAGGCAAAGTTTAATATAAAGAATTACTATTTATAGGGGACTGGGTACTAAAAGGGGATAAAAGAAAACTCTAAAGGACTGATGGCTGAGAAAGAGTAGGCAAAGAAGAAACAAATTTGAAGGGGGAAAAGGCTCAAAACTTGTTGAAAAGGGTATGGCTGCAGCCCACCAGAGGTGGAGAAGTTTGCTGGGTTCCCTTAGGCCAGTTACCTTAGAGGAAATTCACAGTCAGTGGACTAAAGGTGGTGGGTGGGAAAATGGGCCAAAGCTGGACGGTGATGGCCATGGGATGCCCCATATGCATGCCATTGGAAGTCACCTCATGGGAGCAAGTGGAAGAGAAAGAGAACCATAACCAAGAAGAGAATCTCCTTCTTCCTGCCATATCCATATAGTACCATCTACTGACAAAGCTAACATCATGACAACCAGCAAAGGAAAAATGTTTACAGATTCCAGCTCCAGTGCCAAAACAACACAATGAAGAATGGATTTGGAGTTAAGAAGCAAAGCCTGTATTAGTTTGATAGGCTGCCATAACACAGACCAGGAGGCTTAAACAACATTAATTCTCTCACAACACTGAAGGCTAGAATTCCAAGATCAAGGAATTAGCAGATTGGTTTCTCCTGAGGCCTCTCTGTGGCTTGCAGACGGTCCCCTTCTTGCTGCGTGTCTTCATGCGGCCCTTTTTCTCTGCATGTGCACATGTATTCCCTGGTGTCTCCTCTTTTCTAAATGCACCAGTCTTATTGTATTAGAGCTCCACACTTATGACCCCATTTAACCATAATTACCTCTTTAGAAGTCTTGTCTCCAAATACAGTCATACAGCCTCCAAATAGAGCTTTGACATGTGAATCTGGGAAGAACACAGTTCAGTCCAAATGACTCCACCCTTTGGGCCCCCAAATTTATGTCTTTCTCTCAATCAAAATACATTATTCCCATCCTAACAGCCCCAAAAGTCTTAATGCATTTCAGCACCGACTCCAAATCCACAGTCTGTTCTAAACGGCATCTAAATCAGGCATAAGTGAGACCCAAGGTATGATCTGTTCTGAGACAAAATTCCTCTCCATTACAAACCTGTAAAACCAGGGAAGTTATGTGTTTCCAAAATACAGTGGTGGGACAGGCACAGGATGTACATTTCCATTCTAAAAGGGAGAGATTGGAGAGAAGGAAGGCTTCCTTTCCTTGGTAACAGGCACAGTGTGTGGTGCACTGGCCCTGGATTTCCTACGCAGACTTTGATTTCAGAGAAAAATAAACTTCTGTCCTATTATTTTGGATACAGCAGACCCTAATCCTAACTAAGCTGAAATACACATACAGTTCAGCAGCAAATCTTGTTGGCTGTGCATCTGAAATATAGCTCACCATCACCATTGCTCTAACCCTGGTCTGAGACACCACCATACCTTAGCCCTCTGCCATGCTGTGCTCTGGAAATGCTTGCCTAAACTGCTATTTGTCTGTTCATTTTGCTATAACCCATTGCTATAAGGCACGACATGGGATACCTGATTTAGGGCTGAAGATTAGGATGTGCACTTGGCATCTAAGCACACCTCCCCATATCCTGGCTGGAATGAAGAATGTATTGCTCTCAGGTGGCCTGTGAGGACCAGACCAGCCCACAGCCCCACATTCTGCTTGGATATAATAGGACGAGAAACAGAGAAAACCTCATCACTCTGCTTCTGATGGGAAAGCGATGAAGCATAGGTGAGTAAAAAAAGAAAAAAAATCCAGATGAAGAGTATTTAAGCCAGAAAACCAGGTCAATCACTCAAAATCTTTGTGACTATACTAGTCAAACATCTTGGTTGCAAAGAGTGAAAACCAGCTTTAGCAAGCTGGGCAGAAAAGGAATGTGTCAGAAAGCCACTGTCCCCAGTGGGGGGACAGCTGGGGGTGTGGGCGCAGTGAATGCCTGGAAGGTTAGAGGACCAGGTTTGGAAGAAGGCAAAGAACGAAGGGAACCAGGCCACTGACCCTGCCAGTGTCATGCCTCAGGACAGCCTGGGTGGGATGCTGCTTCTGGGACCGCACTGCCCTGCACAGCCAGCACTGCCCTGGCACCCCAGCCGTGGCCTCATCACTGCTGGACACGGGCCTCCTCCACTGCCAGCACGTCCGTGGAGCCCCGGGACAAAGAGAGCCAGTACTGCCACTAGAGAAGATTCTGAGGAGCCCTTGCTTGTTTTCACACCTCACGCCAAATCTGAAGTCCTTGGAAGAGCCCACAATGGGCCACACACCGCTTTGAAGGCTGTTTAGGGCCAGGAAAAACAACCACCGGTCTTTCCAGCTTGCCTGGTGAAAGGTGGAGCTCTGGCCCCCAGCAAAGTCACCCAATGGTGGGAGGTTTCACGAGAAAGGTTTCAGATAATGGGTACCCTCTATGCTAGTTTTCTTGGGCTGCTACAGCAAAATACCACAGATGGGGAGGGTTAAGCTACAGAAATTTATTTTCTCAGAGTTCCAGAAGTTGGAAGTCTGAGATCAAAAAGTCAGCAGGCTTGGTTTCTTCTGAGGCCTCTCACCTTCTCACTATATCTTCACATGGCACCTCTTTCTTCTGTGAGGTGCCTCCCCGGCTGTCTGTGTGTGTCCAAATCTCCTCCTTCATAGGGACAACAGTCAAACTGGATTAGGGTCCACTCTTCTGGCCTTGTTGTAACTTAATAATCTCTTCAAAGGTCCTTTCTCCAAATACATCACATTCTGAGGTCCTGAGGGTTAGAGCTTCAACATAGGATGGGGGTGGGGGGGCACAATTTGGCCCATAACACTCTCTGAAATGGAGAACATCTACCCCAGTGAATAAAAACAGAGATAGTGAGTGGGGACTAAGTCAACTACGTGTTCAAATACAGAAGGATTAACTTGTTAGAAAAGTTCCAGCTGAAACCTGCAGTTAACAAGTGCAATCAAGAGTCAGGTGTCCTGGGCCCTTGCTTCTTAGTCTCATGGGCCAGCAGCAGAAGCATCACCTGGACCCTGCCCCTGAGTCAGTGCCTGCACAGTAGCTGCAGCCCAGGTGATCTTCTGCCATAACAGTTGGAGATGCTCTCCTGTATGCACTCCCTTAAGTAAGAAGATCTGCTTGCTGCTGATGAGAGAGGGTGGGTCCATGTGCCTCAGTGCTCTACCTGCATTCTGATACAGAAAAGGGACCGAGTGGCAATAGGCTCCTGCCTTAGGGCCTGGCCATTGGCTGGAGCAGGCTTGGGAAGCCCTCCTTCAGGGCCACCATCATAAAGGTAGCAGGGACTCTCTGAAGTCTGTTTCCTGACTTGGGAAGGTAAACTCGATAATATTTTGACACTTACATTTAAAATTTGTGTAGTGGACTCAGAGGGGTAGGGGTGGGGTGGGGAGGTGGTTCAAGCTTTTCTGGCTCTATTTTCTCACCTAAAGGTAGGGATGATAGTATGTCTCCTGAGGCTGTGTGAAGATTGGATGGGTCAGTCTTCACAGAGTGTGAGAACAATGGCTGGCGCAAAGTAAGTTAGCTATTACTATTATTATTTTTTCAGGAAAGGTAAAAGAGGTCCTATGACCACCTGTTTGGCTTTATTTTATCCTTAGAAGGAGTTAACATTCAACCAGAGAATGTATTCCCTATTCTCCACTTGCATACCTAAATTTTTTGCCAGAATTTAAATTATTCACACAAGTGTTTTCAAACTACACATGCTTCTCTGGCTTTAGGGTCAGTTTCTGAAGCTGTTACAATCTGGCTGGTGAATAAATTTACATATAAAAAAAAAGTTGAGTTAATGGAATCAAATAGTCAACTCCTAGCCTGAGGAAAAGGAGACACAGAGCCTTAGTTCTTCCACAGAGGAGAGCACAAAAGGAGTCCACTCTGACCAGGGAAAACAATGCAGAGCATTTTATACTTCCCTTGCAGAGAGATGTTCTGTGTCTTCCTTAACAGGAAGACAGAATGAGAGACCCTAGAGCAGGAAACCAAAGAAAAAAGACACACATTTTTGCTACATAAACATACCAAAGGCAAATAATTAGCCCACATTTGCTGGCGTGGAAGCCAGTCAGCCCTTCCCTGAGAAAGAAGAAACCTGAAGCCTACAAAATACAAAGTCGGGCCAGGAGAGACCGTCACACCCTGCCTACAGCCTAGAGAGTTTGCTGAGGAGAAGCCAGCAAGCCCTGGCACCTGGTCACCACCACATGGCAGAAAGAACGTTCACATTCAAGTCCGAACTGCATGGTGCAGGAGAAATGTGTTGGTAGGGGTTTGGTTTGGTCTTGTGTTTCCCTGAACTCGACACCCCAATAAAATGGAGTAAGGCCAATCCATGGGCAGGGATGTCCCAAGCCAGAGGCTCTGGGAATCAAGGAGGTGGCAGCAAAGGCTAGGGTGAGCAGGATTGTCCTCTCTTGTCAAGGAAGGGTTTGGATCTGGGGACTCCTCACTGTGAGAATAGGCTCTACCTTTTTAAAAATAGGTTGGGGGGCGCCTGTGTGGCTCAGTCGGTTGAGCTACCGACTTCGGCTCAGGTCATGATCTCACAGTTTGTGAGTTCGAGCCCCGCGTCGGGCTGTGTGATGACAGCTCGGATCCTGGAGCCGGCTTCAGATTCTGTGTCTCCCTCTCTCTCTGCCCCTCCCCCACTCATGCTCTGTTTCTGTCTCAGAAATAAATAAACATTAAAAAAAATGTTTTTTTAAAAATAGGTTGGGTCCTTACATATCTCATATAATTTATAATTATAGACTGCCAAGGAGATGATTAAGTGAATACTCAAGGTCTCAGTCCTCTTCTCTGGAACTTTTGCTGTGTGTCTTTTTTTTCCATTGCTTTCCTTAGAAACCTGCCTTGGTGTCCAACTTGGGAAGTGGACAAAATTCCCTATTTCAGAAACTAGCTGACTAGCTTTGGACTAGAAGTAGCTTTGGCATATGATGCCACAACCTTGGTTCCAGCCATTATTCCTTTTTTTTTTTTTTTTTTTTTTTCTTATTTACTGACTTTGATGGCAGGTGATGGAAGACATATCACACTTTACAGAAGGTGACGCTGAGGCCAGTATCGTCTCCCTGGAATGTTCTTCTCACTGCACACTTGATTTTTTCTCCTCCTTTAGACCTCAGTTTAAATATCACCTGCCCAGATAGTCTTCCCAATCACCTATCTACTGTGGATACCCTCTGTGACAGTTAATGGCTAGGCCACAGTCCCCAGATGTGGACAAATGCTATTCTGGATGTTCTTGTGAGGGTGTTTTTGAATGAGATTTACGTTTAAGTTAGTAGGCTTTGAGTAAAGCACCTTGCCCTCCCTAATGTGGGTGGGCCTCATCCAATCTGTTAAAGGACTAAATAGAACAAAAAACTGACTTCCCTTGAGCAAGAGAGAATTCTGCCAACAGATAGCCTTTAGACTTCACTTACGATATCAGCTCTTCTGGTTCTACAGAAGACTGCTTTTGAACTCAAACTGTGGTTCTTCCTTGAGTGACCAGCCTGCTGGCCTCTCCCATCAGATTTTGGACTCACCAAGCCTTCACAACTGTGTGAGCCATTCCTTAAAATAAATCTGTCTCTATAAATCTCTCTCTCTGGAGAACCCTAATACACCATGCACGTACACATCTTTATCCTTTTCCTCAGAATTTACTGAATGTAAATTCCATGACAGCCAGGCGGATGTACCTTGCTCTCTCTGTGTCATGTTCGCAGCACTTCTGAGAAGTTCTTGGCACATGGCGGATGCTAGCAGATCTTGGTTAAATGACAGAATGGCTAAGGTTCTCAAATAAACCATGGGCTAGGGGAACTCATGTGTGCAAACCACAGTTCTAATGTGTGTGAGAATATTGTGTAGAAAATGCTCACAACCACAATAAGCCTCACTTCAACCCACTAGGAGGGCTAGACACACACACAAAAAAGACAATAACAACATTTGGCAAGCATGTGGAAAAAATAACATACTTTGCTGGCAGGAATGATGCAGCTGCTGTGAAAAATGATTGTATAGTTCCTCAGAAAATTAAATATGAATTACCCTGGGACTGCAGAATTCTGTTTTTAGATATATATCAAGAGAAATGAAAACATGTCCCTAGTAATACGTCTGCACAAATCTTCATAGCAACGTTGTTCTTTTTTATTTTTATCTTTTAATGTTTATTTTTGAGAGAAAGAGAGAGTGTGAGTGAGGTGGGGACAGAGAGAGAGGGAGACACAGAATCCGAAGCAGGTTCTGAGCTTGTCAGCACAAAGTCGGCGCAGGGCTTGAACCCATGAACTGTGAGATCATGATCTGAGCCAAAGTCGGGCACTTAACCAACTGAGCCACCCAGGCGCCCCATAGCATCATTGTTCTTAATGGTCAAAAGCCGGAAATCACCCAAATGTCCATCAGCTGATGAATGGACAAGCAAGATGTCATATGCCCATACAATAGAATATTATCCGGCAACTAAAAGAGATAATAATGAAGCACTAATACATGCTGCGATGTGGACGAACCTCGAAAATACTGTGCAAGTGAAGGAAGCCAGACACACGAGGCCACGTACTGTATGCTCTGTGTATATGAAACGCCCATAACAGGTAAATCCATAGTGACAGGAAGTAGATTAGTGGTTGCCAGGGGCCTGGGGGCTGGGGGAACTTGGGAGTGACTGCTAATGAGTATGGGGGTTCTCTGGGGGTGATAAAAGTGTTGTGGAATCAGTGATGATAGTGGCACAACCTTGCACACATACTAAAGGTCACTGCATTGTACACTTCGAAGTGGTGAGCTTTATGGTGTGTAAATTATATACATTTATTGTTTTTAATGCCAAAAAAGATGCTCTCAAGAGATGAGCCGTCATGGGCTAGCAGAGGTGCAGAATGCAGCCTCAAACTGAGAGGAACAGACAGCATCTCAACCACTCCCCTGCAAAACCTGCACCATGCAAGCAAGGACATCTCCAAATGAGGGTTATATTTATAATCATGAGGGTAGTAATATTAATACTGTTCTCTTTTTCATGTTTTTATTTTATTTTATTTTATTTTATTTTATTTTATTTTATTGAGAGAGAGACACACACACAGTGAGAGTGGGTGAGGGGCAGAGAGAGAGGGAGACCTAGAATCTGAAGCAGACTCCAAGCTCCGAGTTGTCAGGACAGAGCCCGACATGGGGCTTGAACTCACAGTCTGCGAGATCATGACCTGAGCCGAAGTCAGACGCCCAACTGACTTGAGTCACCCAGGAGCCCCTCTATTTTTTTTTTGTGGCATACAAATATGCTTGTAGGTTATTTATCATTCTTAAAACTCACTTAGCCATTATTTAAGAACCTGGAGGCATAGCCCCCTTCAAAACCATGTGTCAAAAACACTGGTCAAGTGCCTGCAGTGTCAAATGTGGCTCGTATGAAATGATACTTCTGGCTGCCACAAAAAAATAAAACTCCCCACATGTCAGCTTCCTGGAGGAACACTGTGGATGGTCATTCATCACGAGTCCAAGCTCAACCACAAAAGCCAGATCCCCTTCTTGTCACCACCCTCTTAGCCATGTGCTCTGGCTACTTCTGGTTTCACTTCCTGTTGCTGACACCTGCTCCATGGCAGCCTGTCTGTTGTTGAGGATACAATGAGTGGGAGGCACTCTCCCCCACAGAAGACCCACAGCCAGCGACGACTCACAAAAGAAGCCAGCAGCATCTCGCACCCCACAGTCACCTGTCTGGTCTCGGGGAGAGCCTGGTGAAGGAAGAGAGGGTTACTCTGCAGAGATGTGCTAGAACACATCTCCCAGCTACACGGAAGGCCTCATATGCTTAATGTATCTGCTCATGTCACTGAGAATTTCAGAAGAAAGTGCAGTGGAGCACATTGGCACCCCTTCCTCCCCTGGGAAAGCCCAGTACACAGGAATTAGGAAAGTATTTTCCAAGTATTAGGAAAAATTCGTCTGAAGAAAAGCAAGGGATAGCCTGGAAAGACCACAGCCGACTTGTGAGCACATGCTCATTAAATCTGTTTTTGCCAGATCTAGGACAAAGAGCACCTGGCCAGAAAGCACCTACGTTCTTTAAAAAATAAAAATCAACCGATCAGTTCTGTAGCTTTTCACTCCCTAAAAATGATAGGTAGGCACTAAAATCCCATTTTGAGGGGCATCTGGCTGGCTCAGTCGATTAAGCGTCCAACTCTTGATTTCAGCTCAGGTCACGATCCGAGTTCATGGGGTCAAGTCCCACATCGGACGCTGCACTAACAGCCCAGAGCCTGCTTGGGAATCTGTGTCCCCTTCTCTTTCTGCCTCTTCCTCACTCACAGGCGTGTGCTCTCTCTTTCAAAAATAAATACATAAGCTTTAAAAATAAATAAAATAAAATCCCATTTTGAATGCTATTCGGGAACAATCACTGGAAGCCTGAGGTTTTTCAAGCAAACTAATTTTGGGTAATCTTCTGAACTTTGAGTAGGGCTGTGGGTACCAGGAATAGTGCATGGAGGGCCAAGCATATTTGCAGGAAGTTTCCACCCAAATTAAATGAGAAGAAATAGATCTGGTTCTACTAGATAAGTCCCTAGAATTAGTCCTCTGATGATGATCAACAGCTTGTTGCATTAAGGGAATGGGAGGGAAAGGACCTTCAGTGTAGTCAGTACAAAAGCAGGAATATGTGGAATTCTGAGTGTGGTAACAAAGTAGCAGACATAACCGGCCAGTAAGTCAGTAATGTTCATGTTAGAATTCTCTGCCCAATGGGGCTCATCAACATGTGCCTCCTGAAGTGAAGTACCAAGAACTGAGCATCATTGCTGAGTGGTGTGGATAACCTGACTGATCACCAGGAAACATCAGCCAAACTCAGACTGGGGACAGTCTACAAATTCATTGACCTATACTCATGAAATACAAAGACAAACTCAGGAATAGTTATAGATTAAAAACAGACTCAAGAGACAAGACAAATGCCTTGGATTTTCTTTTTCTGTAAAGTATATTATTGAGCCAACTGACCAAAAATGCACCTGGGTGGCTCTGTTGGTGATTCTTGATTTCAGCTCAGGTCATGATCTCCAGGTTGTGAGATTGAGCCCCGTGTTGGGGCTCTGTGCTGTGTGTGGAGCCTGCTTGGAATTCTCTCTCTCCCTTTCCCTCTGCCCCTCCACCATTTGCTCACATACTCGCTCTCAAAAAAAAAAAAAGACTTAAAAAAAAAAAAAAGAAAATATACACTGAAATATTTAAGAATGAAGAGACACCATGTCTGTGTCTTGCTCTTAAACGATCCAGAAAAATAATGAGAGAGAAGAAAGAGGAGACTTTCTTCATGAGCAAAATCATGATTCTGCTAGCAAGGAGGATGGGAAGAATGGATGTTGTATCTCACAATAAGCACACAGATCTTAATAAGGTGGCTTTTGTTGCTGAAAAACAACTTGGGTAAATTCTACCCTAAACTATTAAAACATGCAATTATATGTAACAGACCATCAAGTGAAATTTTTCCCATAGCCCTAGAATTAACCAGATGTATTAAGCACCCCACATTCAGAGAGTTGCTATCAGTTGGGGGCATCTATACACCTCAGGTTCAGAGCCAATCCTACTTTCCTACCACACTCCCACTCAGTGACTATAAGAAAAAGTTTAAGAGGTAAAGGTGTCCTCAGGTTTTTGACTAATATAGTGTTTATGAAAAGAAGCTATTTCCTTCCATTCTCTAAAACCCAGGGTAAGACCCCAAGAGAATCAGCTATAAATGTTTGGGAAAACTACAAGGAGGGGAGAATTGTATTTTATTCCTTGGTTGAATATCAGTCTATCTAGTAGAGGTCAAATCTGCCCCTGTTAGTTGAACACGAAGAAGAGAAACTTCAGGATGATTGCAAGATGGAGAGAGGTCTCCACAATGGGACAGCTTATACACTCAACATTTGACAAGACAAAGATTCATATTCTTCCACTATGTCAAAGAGACTCCAGTGAAAATCACTAGGTTTAGGTCACATTGCGGATGCCAGATCAAAGACAGTTAACCTGAAGGAAAGGATAATCCCCAGGTCAAGAGGTATGGGAAGGACAGGGGAAGTGAGAAGGGGGAAAAGAGAAGCCAGTACAATTACAGAGCCATGTGGTCTGGAATGTTGCCTATTAAATCAAATCTGATCCTGTCAAGGGAATCAAACCTGCTCTCAACCACACTTGTACAAACCACGTTTAACCTCATAAACTCTGATAACTAAGACAGGTCTAGTTAGTCCTAGGAAGACAAGGAAAAATAGCTTGGAATGACTTTTGAGGTGGAAGTTTGGAAATGAACAGGAATGGGTCTTAAATATCAAAGTGAGACTGTTCTAAAACAAGAATGCCTAAAGAATTATAAAATTTGGAAAAGATATTAATAAAGAATGACAGACCCATTGGTAAATTTTGGCAAGCCTGGTCGGACAAAATTACTAGAAAAAAAACATTAAACATTTTTTTCTTTTCAAAGTTTATTTATTTATTTTGAGAGAGAGAGAGAGCACACAAGCAGGGGAGGGGCAGAGAGAAGGAGAGAGAAAGAATCCCAAGCAGGTTCCTCACCATCAGTGTGGAGCCCGTGCAAGGGCTGGAACTCATGAACTGTGAGATCATGGCCTGAGCCAAAAGCAAGGGTCAGACACTCAACCAACTGAGCCACCCAGGCACCCATGGACATTTTTGTTTTAAACACATGAGTTTAGACTCCTAAATAACCTGGTTATTTATAGAAACTAAAATAGGATAAAACATTGGTCTTGAGTCATAATCCATCCCGATGTAACTCACACCCCTCCCTTTCATCAGCCCTGTCCTTGTGGTTGACCAAGCAGCAGAGAAATGGCAAGAAACCCTTCTAGGTGCTGTGGCAAGAGAAGGAGAGCCAACTTTTCCTAGGACATGTCAAGGGAGTGAAGTCAGAAAATCCACATCAAGTAGCCTCTGAGGGTGTGTTCTCCAGGGTCTGCCACTGCTAAGTCACCCTGATCGATAGTTGGTCAGTGAGCTGATGCCAAAGCTGACCTTCTGTCCCCTATGTGACATGATCCCTGTGACCCCACTTTCATGGGGCCACCACCTTGTTCCAAATCTATTACTGGCAAAAAAAGAAAGGTAGGGAGAAAGAGGTAAACTAACTATAGCAACAGTCAGAATAAGATTTTATTTACCTTAGGCTTCCTTATCTAAATTTGAGTGGGGTATTGACACAAGTATTGATGTATTTTC
Organism: Panthera leo; assembly: GCF_018350215.1. Classification (NCBI taxonomy): domain Eukaryota; kingdom Metazoa; phylum Chordata; class Mammalia; order Carnivora; family Felidae; genus Panthera; species Panthera leo. Next base: position 22,459,687 of record NC_056679.1, read on the forward strand.
TGGTTGTAATTCTAATTACCATTATACCTATTGCTTCCAAAGAAGACATTGCATGGGACAGGGTATAGAGGGAGAGTGCCTGGGTTCAAATGCTAGCTATCCCATCCATCAGCGTTATGACCATGGGAAAATTATTTTATCTTTCCATGCTTCAATTTCCTTATCATAAAAGGTCATTTGTACCCCCACTGAATTATTGTGAAGGTTAGAAAAGTTATTATATGTGAAGCCCTGAGCACAGTGTTTGGCACATCATGAACACTTACTAAATGACTATTTGGGTCCTAGCAGCCATAGTCATCATCAGCTGAAAGGTGATGGGTCTTGAGGTGACAGCTTAGTAAACATTCCTTTCTGAACACAAAAGTGTTTAACCTTGCCCACGGGGACTTCAGACACACTCTCAAAAATGAGGGGTTGAGGGGTGCCATGATGATTCTGTCAGTAGTGCATGCAAGTCTCAATCTCAGGGTCATGAGTTCAAGCCCCATGTTGGGCATGAAGCCTACTTTAAAAAAAAAAATAGAAATGAGGTATTAAGGGTAATCAAAAGTTAAGAATAGGAAATTAGAGGTACTTTGAGAAATTGAGAAATGCTTTCCTAAGAGAGCTCTACACAATGCATACAGACACTTGTAAGGTTAAATAGCACAGTGTTCAACATCTCCAATTCCACTCTCAGACAAACGTGTGTTTGAATCTCCACTGTGCCACTCAGAAGATGGATATCTCTGAATGAGTTACCTAACCACCTTAAAGTTAGGTTTTCTCCTTTGCAGTTGAGACTAGCGACAATACCAATCCATCTCAAGTGGTTATTGTAAGTATTGAATGAAAAAGCTTACAAAATAAATTCGGCATGTAATAGGAGCTCAATAAATGTTACCTATTGTCTTAAGTAACCAAGTTTCTTTGTCATATTCCTTTCCTACAGAAGGATAAGTGACTTTGAGGGTTTTGTTAAGAAACCTGGCAAATGCTTTACTATTTCACAGCCTTTCTCTTTTTTTTTTTTTCTAATGTTTATTTACTTACTTTTCACAGAGAGAGAGAGAGAGAGAGAGAGGGAGGGAGAGGAAGAGGGAGAGGGAGAGGGAGAGGGGGGAGGGAGAGGGAGAGAGAGAGAATCCCAAGGAGGCCCTATGTTCAGCACAAAGTCTGACATAGGCTTGATCCTACAACCCTGGGATCATGACCTAAACTGAAATCAAAAGCCAGATGCTTAATAAACTGAACCACCCAGGCTCCCCAATTTCACAGCCCTTTTTGACATCAGAATAACTTCCAGATATCCAGCTATAGCTTTCATGCAAATATTTTCCTGATATGGTATCTATAGAATGGCCAAGATAAGGAGCTCATTGCCTATATGCCCACAATTCCCAATTACATCTCTAGCTCGGGCCTCTCCCCGAACTACTACAGACTTGATTATTTAATTTCCTACTCAACATTTTTCCTGGATGTCTGAAAGACATCTTAAATGAAACATGTTGAAAATAGAACACCTGATCTTCATACCCCAAGTCTGCTCTCCCCACAGCCTTCCCCGTTTCAATCAATGATATCTCTAATCTTCCAAGTGCTCCCATGAAAAACCTTGAGACGTCCTTGATGCCTCTCTTTTGACTTCCAATGTGTCAGGAAATACTTTTTGCTCAGATTTCAAAATATATCCGGAGTCAGACCACTTCTCATTACTCTTCTACTACAACTCAGATCCAAACTAACAATCTCTCTCTTACCTGGGTTGCTGACATTGCTTCTTAGCTGGGCTTCCTGCTTCCACCCTTGATTCGTTCTGTGGGTTGCACTGTGTCTGAGGTAAAGATATATTGAAGTCCTAACGCCAGTATCTTTGAATATGACCTTATTTGGATATAAGGTCTTTGCAAACATAATCAAGTTAAGATGAAGTTGGATTAGGATGGGCCCTAATCTAATGACTGGTGTCCTTATGAGTGAGAGAGTTAGAGATACATAGATACAGGAAAGAAGGCCATGTGGAGGGCGCCTGGGTGGCTCAGTCATGCTGATGTCAGCTTAGGCCATGATCTCATGGTTTGTGAGTTTGTGCCCCCTTCAGGTGAGCACTACTCCCGCTTTGGGTAGAAACACCAGCCCAGCCTCAGGTGAGCCCTGCTTCTCTCTCTCTCTCTCTCTCTCTCTCTCTGCTGCTCCTTGGATTGTTTCTCCCTCTCTCTCTGCCCCTCACTCACTTGCGCTCTCTCTCAAAAAAAGAAAAAGAAAAAAAAAAAAGAAGGCCATGTGGAGATGAAGGCAGAGATTGAATTTATGCTACCACAAGCCAAGGAACATCAAGGAATGCCACTGATGGAACCATTAGGAACTGGAGGAAGCCAGGAAGGATTTTCCCCAGAGTCTTTAGAGGGAGTATGGCCCTGATGACAACCCCTGGATTTCAGACTTCTAGCCTCCAGAATGTTTAGAGAATAGACGCTTGTTGTTTTAAGCCACTCAGTTTATGGTATGTTGTCACAGCAGTTCTAGGAAACTGACACGCCTCTCTACAGTCTTATCAACATAGACCCAAGAGTGATCCCTTTAAAGAATGGTTCTAATCTGATCAGTCCTCCAGCAGAAACCCTCCAATACCCTCCATGTCCATCCTTACAGTTGCTGATGAGATCCACTATGATCTTTACCTCTTCTACCTCCCCACTGGTGATCTCGCCTCATTTACTCTATCCTAGCTGCTGTTCCTGCTGTTCCGTACAAGCCAAGCACCCTCCCACAGTAGGACCTCTGCTCCTGCCTGGAAGGCTCTTCCCCAGAAGCCCACATGGCTCCCCCCTCACCTGCTGTAAGTCTTTGCTCAGGTGTCATCTTCTCAGTGAGGTGTACCTTGACCACCCTGTTTACCCCCACACTCCCAAACCTTATCACTCTTCTTTATTTTTCCCATCCTGCAAATTATCTTTTCATATAGCATATGTATTTTGCCAACCTATTATGTCTTCTCCCCAAGCTAGGATATAAGCTTCACAGGGTAGATATTTCTGACTAACACATAAAAGGCACTTAGTAAATATTTGTTGAAATAATGAATGAAAATGAATGAATGATTCTGTTGGGACAAAACTGTGGTTCTTTAACAAAAAGTATCTTTTAAAGGCAGATAGTCCTTCTCCCTCAGTCTGGGAAGGCTGAGTTCTTTGTTCAATTTATCTGCAGGCCACATCCCCCATATCTAATTTAAGCTAGGATCTTTCCAACTTAATCAAATGAGGATTAAATGTATGAGAACAAAATATATGTAAATGCAGCTGCCTTTTTCCTGGCACAGAATAAGTGCCTAATAAATTAAGTTTCTATCCATTCCCCCCCACCCCCCCGCCCCATCCATGCCAGTGAATACAGGATTTGCTTTTCCTGAAGGAGTGGGCTGGGGGCTTCTTTAACATAAGTCCTTCTAGTGACAGGGACAAGTGATCTGGGGCCACGGTGGTACCTACACCAGAGACCGCTCTTCCAGACTTGTGGGTAAGCAATGACATGCCAACATGCCAACATACCAGAGAGGCAAAAGCACAGATGTACATTATGGTAATTCTGGGCATATAGCAATATGCCTTTTCAGTCCATTTGGGAATAATTTTTACTGTTAAGGATGTAGTTCTTGCCCCTCAGTGCCCTCTGGCACTTTGTGCTAAAGCACAGCATCAACACAGAGGACCCAGAGGAAAGAAGCAGGGGCTGTGTTCACCACCTGCCCTGGCATAGTGAGTGTAGCTTAACACAGCCCCCCAATCTGGGACCCCCCCAGACCGTGGGACTTAGCTTTCCAAGTAACAAAGTCACATAGCAATTGCTGTCATAAAGGGAAGGAGAACTCTTAAAGCAGAGCCTAGGTAGCTGACACTTATTCCAATTCATGTTCCCCTTTACTTATTCTTTTGCACTGGAATCATATGAGATTTCATAGAATTTTTCTCTGAAGTTCATCTTCCATTGAGTTTATAGTCATACTGCCAAAAAAATATAAAACTATTTCCCAGAATCCCCCAAAACAGTATCTTTGTGAAGCATATGAGAATTTCTAGGAAATAAAAATTTTGAATTAGAAAGACTTCTCGCTGTTACTTATACATGATCTTGTTTAATCCTCTCAAGAGGTGGCTATCACTGTCGTATAGATGATACAGACTAGATGAGTTCAGAAAGTGGCACAAGGTCACTCACTGTATTATTTTCCTGGCCCTGCAATAAAACATTGCTACAAACATGGCATTTTAAAACAACAAAAATGCATCCTCTTACAGTCTTTGAAACCAGAAATCTGAAATCAAGTTGTCGGCAGGCTTAGCTGCTTCTGGAGTGTCTGGGGAAGAATCCTTCCTTGCTGCTTCTCGGTTCCTAGTGGCGGTATCCATGCTGGCATTGTCTGGCTTGAGGCTGCGTTGATCCATTCTCTGCCTTCACATCCACACAGCCTTCTCCTGTGTGTGTCTCTTTGTGGTTAAATCTCCTTCTCCTCTCTTAGAAGGATGCGCTCGTGGCCCACCTTAAGTCCGGGATGATGTCATCCCTCGATATTGAATTTAATTACATCCACAAAGACCCTATTTCCAAATAAGGTCACATTCACAGGGACCAGGGTTTAGGACTTGGACGTATCTTTTAGGAGATGACACAAGTCAACCTGCTATAGTCACCAAGAAGTGACAAGGCCAGGACTCAAGCTCAATTCTGATGTTAGCATTCTAATTCCATACTGTCTTCCTAAGGAATCCCAAAAGAACTAGCATAAGCCACTCTAGACTTAATAGCTGTCTTGAGAACAAGTATCTCTTCAGTTGTCTTCTTTTCCTAAGAGAAAGTTTTAACTTTCCCACAATCTATTAGGATTCAGATGGAATGTAATCTCTGAGTCCTTGTCAGAATTCCTTGGGAAGTATACAGAAAGTTATTCTAATGCTAAGCATGCTTTGTACCATCTGTCTTTCTACTAGATGTTGAAGCTGTTCTGAGACAGAGTCCCAGTGCACACTACAACAGAGAGCTTCTAGCAACAGTGCCTAGGCAAATATTGCATTTGTAAAGATGCTCCTACATGGGGAGGGGTGATTTAGACTTTACTGTAATGTCTGATTTTTTTAATGTTTATTTTTGAGAGAGAGAGAGAGAGAGCACAAGCGGGGGAGGGACAGAGAGAGACACACACACACAGAATCCGAAGCAGGCTCCAGGCTCTGAGCTGTCAGCACAGAACCTGACACTTGGCTCAAACTCACAAACTGCGAGATCATGACCTGAGCCGAAGTTAGATGCTCAACTGACTGAGCCACCCAGGTGCCCCTGCCTGAATTTTTTTTTTTAACAATAAGAATGCATTTGTGTTCTGTGTAGTGAAGGATTATTTCAGCAAGTCTGTGTTGTCCAAACACGTACATTTCCTGGAAAAGTTTGGCCCTTACTCAACTCTTAGGAGATAACCTCTGGGTCATTGGAATATCCTGCCTGATAAAAGTATCTTTGTTTACCTAAGTTTCTTGGGCTATCCCAGATAGTTTACGCTAACAATGTGACTTATTGAGGGCCTTGGGCCACATGTTATTACCCTGAGGGTCTGGAGTCAGGTCAACCACATGGGCAGTCACCCATACATATGTAGTAGAACCCCAATAAAAATCCTGGACTACAAGGCTCAGTGAGCTTCCCTTGTTGGCAACACTTCATGTGCATTGCCTTATAACACTGCCTGAAGAATTAAGCATTGCCTATATGATGTCAGTGGGAGAGGACAGCTGGAAGTTCGTGCCCAGTCTCTCCTAGACTCTGTCCCATACACCTTTTGCTGTTGTTGATTTTAATCTATATCCTTCCACTGCAATAAGCCATAACCATTACTGTAACAGTTTTGTTGATTCTCATCCTACTGAATCATTGCATCTGAGAGTGGTTTGGGGAAATACCAAACGCAGGAACTATATCGCCTAATAAAACTCGATAATTTTGTAAACAATGCATGGTTGCTTCAACATTCAATTCTGGCAAAGTTCTGCTGAATTATAAACTCCATCACAGTGAGGATTGTGCCTTTCTATATTCATCTTTACCTCTCACCCCCAGTCCCACAATACTCCTATGGAGCTTGGCATGTACTAGTTGTTCAGTGGAACAAATGGAAATGACATTGAAATCTGACACCAGGCTGAAGAATCTCCTATAACCAGAGCTGACTTTCAGGCCCTTGACGAGCACTGTTGTAAATGTAACTCAAACAATGAAGATCACACAAGGTTGAGTGATGTGAGCCTCCATTTGATGATTTTGAATGATAAACTCTCTTAAGGTGGCCTTTCTCCTTGAAGCCTCTGTTCCCTCCCTCTGTGGCTTGGCAGACAGTGCTTGAACCATGGGCAAGTCTAGTATATTTGAACTGATCCTGAGTTGTTAGGAAGTACACATTCTCTCTTCCCTTCCCTTTCAACAAGAGATCTGTTTGCGAGGACAGTATTTGAATTTCAGCTCCTGGATTTTCTGATGCTTTTAACACTGCTATGCCATTATTATAAATGGGAAGTCTCCCTGAATCCAGAGCTTTAGTGGGAAGGCAATCCTGGGACTGAGCAACTTCTTCAACTGCAGCCTTGAAAAAGATGCCATGATGCCACAAGAAAAGCGGCAATGTCCTCAACAGGTTTAGTTTACAACTAAAATTTTAGTGGGCTCCCAGGTTGGTCAAAATCTTAGTCTAAGAAGAAATAAAGCTGGTTGAATTGTGGCAAATGTTAAGCTCTACCAAATTGTCTAGAGCCAGCATCTTTTCAGGAGTCTCCGTTTGGTTTGCTTTGAAATAGAATAAAATATTTTCAGCACATGATGTCAAGCAGCAAATAGACAAACCAGCCAGCATGCACTAAAACAGACAGTAGTAGAAGCATTTAACGCAGGATGGAGGCCATTCTCCACTGCCATCCAGAAATAGTTGAAGAGTCTGCACTGCTTGCTTTTATTCAATGCACCTGTCTGTTCATGTTTTTGTTTTTGTCCCATATCAATATCTACACCAGCAAAGTTTTTTTGGGTAAAAATTTGAAATGAAACAAAGTGGGTGGACCAACTGACTTTTTGACAAGGATGCCAAGACAGTTAAATGGGAAAAGAAAAATCTTCCCAACAAATGGTGCTGGGACAACAGGATAACCATCTGCAGAAGAATAGAGGAGGACCCTCACTTCATGCCATCACTAACAAAACTGACTCAAATGGTCAAAAGCCTAAATGTAAGACTTAAAACTGTAAGTCTTAGAGGAAAACATAGGATTAACCTTTGTGATCTTGGAATAGGCAACCATCTGTTAAGTATGACACAAGGCACAAGTGACAAAATACAAAAGGATTACAAAATAAGATATCATCAAGATTAAAACTTTTGTGCATCAAAGGGCAGCAAGTAAAAATAAAAAGACAGCCTAGGGGTGCCTGGGTGGCTCAGTCAGTTAAGCATCCAACTTCAGCTCAGGTCATGATCTCATGGTTCATGGGTTTGAGCCCCGCATCGGGCTCTGTGCTGACAGCTCAGAGCCTGGAGCCTGCTTCAGAGTCTGTGTCTCCCTCTCTCTCTGCCCTTTCCCTGCTCATGCTCTGTCTGTCTCTCAAAAAGTGAATAAACATAATTAAAAAAATTTTTTAAAGTAAAAAGCCTACAGAATGGGAGAAAATACCTACAAATCATGTATCTGATAAGGGACCTGTATGTATAATATAAAAATAAAATATATAATAATAAATAATAAAACATACACATATTATAAAAATAATAAAAATATATAAGCCAGTTGTAAAATAGGAAAAGGACTTGAATAGGCATTTCTCCAAAGAAGATATACAAATGGCCAGTAAACACATGAAAACATTTTCAACATATTAACCATCAGGCAAATACAAATCAAAACCACAATAAGATAGCATTCCACATGCACTAGGATGGCTGAATTCAACTAGTCAGATAGATAATAAAGTGCTGGTAAGTATGTGGAGAAATTGGAACCCTCATACACTGCTGATAGGGATGTAAAATGGTGTGGCTGCCTTGGAAAACAGTCTGACAACTCCTCATGTGTTTAAACATAGAGTTACCAATATGATCCAACAATTCCACTTCTAGGTATCTACTTAAGATATAGTCAGTTCAGGCTGCTATAATAAAAATACCATATGCTGAGTGGCTTAAACAACAAACATGTTTGCTTCTTACAGTTCTGGAACCTGGAAGTGTGAGAACAGAATGCTGACATGGTGGGTTCTGGGGAGAGCCCCCTTCCTTGTTTACAGTTAGCATCTTCTTGTGTCTTCATGTGGTAGAGGAAGAGAAAGAGCTAGGGATAGAGCTAGAGCTAGAGATAGAAGAGAGAGAGCATGGAGGTTTCTTCCTCTTCTTGTAAGGGTACTAATCCCATTCATGAGGGCTCCACTCCACCCTCATGACCTAATCACCTCCCATAGGCCCCACCTCCTAACACCGTTACATTGGGAGTTAGGGCTTCAACATATGAATTTAGGGGAACACAAAACATTCGGTCCATGACAACATACATCTGCACAAAAATTTGGACACAAATGTTGATAGCAGCATCATTCATAATGGCCAAAAGGTAAAACAAAAATCAAAAAACAACAAATTCATCAATTGATAAATAAATAAAATGTGATATATCCATACAATGGAATATTATTTGGCAATAAAAAATGAAGTACTCATATATGCTATATAGTGTGGACGGATTTCAAAAACATTCTGTAAGTGAAAAAAAAGCCAGTCACAAAGGACCACATACAGTATGATACCATTTATATAAAGGTCCAGAATACGGAAATCTATAGAGATAGAAAATAGGTTAGCGGTTGCCTAGAGCTGTGGGCAATGAGAAGATGGTGGGAAGGACAATGGCTAAGGGATGTATCCTTTCTCTTTTTAGGGTAATAAAAAATTGCTAAAATTGATTATGGTGATGGATGTACAATTTTGTGAATACGCTAAAAGTCATTAAATGATGCACTTTAAATGGCTGAATTGTAGGTATGTGATTATATCACAAAAACATTTTTAAGGCTGTTTTTTAAAAAGGGATAAAAATTGAGCAACTTTTTCTGAAGGGCATTGACCTGCACAAAAAAATCACACATAGGTCAGCCCCCCGTCATATGTCCCAGCACTTACTGAGCATGTCATTGGTGCCAGGCAATCCTGTTCTAACTCAGGCAAGATCGCACAACCAGGAAAGTGGGAGGCTATGTCCCCATGAGAAAGCACCTTGTTACACTGCTAACAATCTGTAGCATCAATCTTCATCCCAGCCTTCCCCCAAAGGGAGCTTCGGCCATTTACGAGGGTGACTGTGCACCGGAAAAGAGGAAATCATCAGACTTTTGGGGGCTCACTGGACACTAACTCTGAACTGACACTAATTCTAATAGGCCCCAAACATTACTGAGCCAGTCGGAGTGGAGGCTTATGGAGGTCAGGTGATCAATGGCATTTTAGTTCAGATTTATCTCACCATGGGGCCAGTGAGGGCCATCCCGTGGTCACTTCCCATTTCCGGCATGTATAAGTGAAATTGGCATACACAACAGCTGGCAAAATCCCCACATGGGTGGGGTTCTGGACTGAAATCCAGGTCTATCTGCCTCCAGAGGCCCGTGTTCTCTCCACCATGCCAATGCCATGAGAGCAAAAGATCAGATTACTAACAACAGGCTCCAGCAGCCCTAGAATGTATTCCTAGCTTCTGCATAATGAAGTTATGGCTGGTGATCTGGTTTCTCAGCACAGAGCTGATTAGAAGCAGCAAATGTGGAGGGAATACAAATTAGAGACATTCTGATGCCAGCCATGAGGAATAAACACCGACAATCCTCGATGAGACAGAACCTACAAGAAGGAGGCAGACAGTCCTCCTGCAGAGAGAGAAGCACCCCTTGGGGACGGCACACAGATGCTGCCCACTGCCACAGCCCCCGGGGGAGGGGGGTGTCCATGTCAGTCCCCAGTGGGCGTCACAGTCACCTGGAGGCCTTGTTACAGCAGATTTGCTGGACTCCACTTCCAGAGTTCCAGATTCAGTGGGTCTGGGGCGGGGCCTGAGAATGTGCATTTCTAACAAGTTCTGGGGGCTGCTGATGCTGCTGGTCCAGGGACACACTTTGAGAACCGCTAGCCTATAATTGAGCCCAGGGCACTACCAGGTGTTCCCAATAATTGAATCTTTTTTCTAAAAAAAAAAGATTATTTTTAAGAAATTTGTTTTTAACCTTCACTGTCTTTCTCCTCACAAAAAGTAAGCTTCTTGGTGTCATTGTCTTTTGTTCACCATGAATGCCCAGAATCTGGAACAGGCCTGGCACTTACTAGGGCCTTAATAAATAATTATTGAATGAGCAAATGAAAAAAATACATTGTTTTGCTATAATGTTGGTTAAAAGGAAGGGTTGTGTATGCCTCTGTGTGTGTGTGTGTGTGTGTGTGTGTGTGTGTGTGTATGTATTGTGTGTATAGGGCATGTGTGTATATATTGTGTGGGGGGCATGTGTGTATGTGTTGGTATGTATTATGTGTGTGTAGGGCACGTGTGTATGTGTATACATGAATTGTGGGGGGGGCGTGTGTGTATATAGGGCATATGTGTATATACATATTGTGTATGTGTGTGCATATGGCATGTGTGGGTATGTATTGTGTGTGGGGCATGTGTGTATGTGTATGTATGTATTGTGTGTGGGGCATGTGTGTATGTGTATGTATGTATTGTGTGTGTAGGGTGTGTGTGCATAGGGCATGTGTGTGTAGGGCATGTGTGTATGCACGTGTATGCATGTGTATGGCATGTGTATGGGTAGGGCATGTGTGTGGATGGGGTGTATGTTTGTGTGTAGTGTGTATGCAGTGTGTGGGGGGGCTGGGTAGAGAGGATCAGAGCACAAGAAAGCTAATTGTTGGGCAGGAAAGGAACCCTCCTGCCTTCACCTCCTTTAAGAAAACGGAACTTGAGGAGCACAGTGAGTGGGAGGAGTGACTGCTGTTTGTGAGAAGCTGATTTTCTTCTCGGTGCAGACGCTAAGAGGGCAGGTCCAGCCTCAGGACGGGTTAGAAGCCCACCGTGAGCACACACTCGGGTTTGCCTCTGCCAGGGCCGCAGGCTCGGCCCACACTGAACCGTGGACAGCGGGTGCCGGGATGAAAGCAGGCTCGGTTTATCTCCTCTGAGTCCTGTGTGTGCTGGAAGCAGGAGCTCCCTGGTGAACTGCCTGCACGGTGACTACCCGGTGCTGCTGAGAAAAGATGGACATTTCTGGTGGTAAAATATATATATATGTATACACACACACACACACACACACACACACAGTGTCTGAAAGTTCCCACCACACACCTTTCTGACACAGAAATGTTACACCAGAAAGCCAGGAGATCAGCTAGTCCAGCTTCTTGATTGCAGAGGAGGGTAATTACAGCCCAGGAAGCAGAGATCACTCATGCAAGTCAATAGCAGACCCAGAACTGGAATTCAACCCTGTCCATCAAGAGAGCTTTCCACTACACGCCCTGCCATCACCCTGCGAAGAGATGTTGCTGCATTCATCCCCCGGGCAGGGTCTGCTATAGAATAGGTCTCCAGAAATACCTCAGCAATGAATATGTGAATAACTCACTTCTTTCTGTGCCTACATGTGCTCTCAAGAGGTAGTATGATTATATATGACATATGAATATCTCTGTTGAGGTTAGAGAAAGAAAGGGATGTGACGGGGAAATGATAAAAGGAGATTTAGGCCTGGTGTGGCTATAGAGAATTAACTTTATGGGGTCATCACTTTCCAGGGTCTAGTCGTTAGTTGTTCGAGTCAGGAAACCCAACTTCACGGTGCACTCATGGTTGAGTGTTGAGGACTACCTCAAGCTAACCAAAATCCTGAGACCAGAATGCAATTAGCTTTTATTGTGCCAAAGGGACTGGGTATTTGAATTAGCTAATCAATCAGTCTTGCCCTATGGAAAGATCTAATTGGGAAGCCATTTCTATTAACTGTGAGTCCCTAGAGGGCCAGTCTTAGCCTTTATCACCATCACTCCAACCTCTAGCAGAGTGAATAATCACTCAAGAAGTTATCTCTTCATAGATGATAAGCTCCAGGAGGGCAGGCAATTGCCTTTCTTGTTCATTACTGTATTCCAAGCACTCAATAAATATTTGTTGAATGATTGAAGAGTTTTTTCATCAATGTAAAATTAGGACAAAAAAATGTGTTTTATTGTCCTATTGGTGTTGATAAGCTTACATGGACTGACACAGCTATCTATGCTAAGAAAATGAAGGTGCCAAGGAGCTGTAATGGGCCTGTGCCCACTGATATCTTCACTGGATGGTATTGAAAACACTGATAACATTTTGCTCCCTGACGTCCCTTTTACTTTGAAGATCTTCCCTTGGGTTGGCACACTGCTTCTTCAGACAAGGTACATTCCAGTTGCAACTTTCTTGGTTACACTCACCTTCTAATCACTCCTCCTGATAACTATACCTTGGCACCCTGGTCACCTTATTTGAAGTGGGTGAGCTGAAGTCTCCCCGGATGCTTGTATTTCTTGGGAGGAGTCCTATTTAGCACATGTTGATTCAACTCTGTTTCCTCCACAAAGGGCAACTGAGTTTCCAAGCCTCCTAGGAGTCTAACCATAGTCTGTAGCAAACATTCAGAAGGAGTCATAAAATGGGCAGGCAGCTGGGAAGTAAAAAACCCTGTGCTCTGTCTTCAAATATGAGATCCTCCTGAGCAACTAGCTGTCGATACCATTCACTGTCAATTCTAATTAACATGTTTGTGGGGCTCTTGGGTGGCTCAGTTGGTTAAGCACCCATCTTTGGCTCAGGTCATGATCTCACGGTTTGTGAGTTCAAGCCCTGTATCAGGCTCTGTGCTGACAGCTCAGAGCCTGGAGACTGCTTTGGATTCCTTGTCTCCCTCTCTCTCTCTCTGCCCTCTCTCACTCCTCTGCCTCTCAAAAAAAAAAAAATAATAATAATAAATGTAAAAAAAATTTTTAAAGAAAAAGAAAGGGGATGTAATTGTTGGCTCAGCAGTGGACATTTCCACAGTGCTGTAATGAACATTCTAAATGTAGATTGAATAAAAAATATGATGTAAGTTTATTGGTAGCTGTGGGTGAGAGGAGAAATAAGGTTGGGGATATACAGCAGCTAAATCTTCATCTATCAGAACAGGACAACAATAGCTACTATCTGAAACTGATGAGTCAGGAAACAGCGTTGTGTTTATATTCCTTAAAAATATGGAGTTAAATACCAGAAAAATGAAAGGGGTTTAGGAGGGTTGAAGGTGATTGCCATCAAGGAGCAGGAACAAGGAGGTGGAAAGACAGAAATGTGAAACAAGTCACCCTTGGTATTTATCTTTTAATCTTTTAGCACTATTAGGCTGCGTGTGTGTCTGTGTCTATGTGTGTCTATGTGTGTCTGTGTGTCTATGCATATACATTCCACTGATAAAAGTTAAAAATGCTAAGAGGGGCGCCTGGGTGGCTCAGTTGGTTAAGTGTCTGACTTTGGCTCAGGTCATGATCTCCTGGTTCCTGGGTTTAAGCCCCTGCATCGGGCTCTCTGCTGTCTTCCCAGAGCCCACTTGGGATCTTCTGTCCTCCTCTCCCTCTGCTCTTCCCCGGCTTGTGCTCGCTCGCTCTCTCTCAAAAATAAACAAACATTATAAAAAAATGTTTAAGACTGTGGAATGTGGTGCATTATAGAGAGATTTCCTTTAAAAATCCTGCTGTCAATAAGCACCTACATAGGATCTAAGATGCAAGCTTTAGCTATTTGAAAAGTGCCCTCATGTGGCCCCCTTCGCCCCAAACACTCAGTTCAGCACAGTTCATGATACCCTCAGGCCTCCCTTCAGACTCCTACCTGGTAAGTCACCTGAGCAAACAGAGGCTGTTTACTCTGCTTATCCAGGCACTGAAGGTTTTCTCCAGAAAAAAAGGTGCCTGTGCTTTTCTGTAGCTGATAAAGCGTGTCTCTTAACTCCCCACAGACAAGGGATTTTGGTGGCTCAGCCCTTCTGGCCTTTGCCAAAAGCCGGCTCAGGCTTTTAACTCACTCTCAGAAGTGAGTTCCAAAACTTCTGTTTGCATCATGACTTTTCAGGCTCAAGGCTCTTTTGCCCTCCAAGTCCCTTCCTCCATAAAAAAAAGTATCAAACGTTTTATCTGACGACTGCACCAGTAAAAAGATTACTACAATGCAGGCTAGACTCACTGTTATGTATTCATTACTATGTGTCTTTTCCTTCTAATTTTAAGAGAAATTACAATATTATCGTGAGACCCTAGAAGTCTCATGGACCTTTTGCACCGTGTCTGTTGTGACTAACGGGGAGATGGGCCCTTGAGAACCTGAGGCAGCAAGAAGGGAGAGCCTACCGAAGCGCTCTGCCGCCCTCTGCAGGTTCTGAGAGCAAAGTGTCAAAAGCAAAGAAGTGCTAGAACCCGGATGGGACGAAGTAATGGCCACATACTAGGCGGTCTTTGTTAGGCAGTTATTATATGTGGACTGTGCTGAGGAAGTTGCAGACACATCCTGGGAGCCTCAGGTCGCTAACATCCGGTGACCCCAGAGGTTAGGTTTCGTGCCCAAGTTCGCCCAGCTGTCAGTGGCAGGGCCACGTGACCACCAAGCTTGGCTTTTCCGCCTGTCCATCAACCGCTTCAGGAGCAGGCTGTCTGCATCTCCTGTCAAGCTCTGAGCCCTCCCTCCCCATCTCACTCGGCGTTGCCTGGAGAATAAGCATCGTGACCAATGAGAGTGAAGTCAGAGTCCGATATACTGTAGAACTCCGTAAGTACGTGCTCCTGTGTATCTACACAGATCAGAATGTTGGTAACCCTTTTGCCTTGTTGGGGCCCCGTGTTCCTATTTCATTAGTATTGTGAGGCGGCCTGAGTGGTGAAGGCTGAGCCTGCACCTCGGATGTTTACCCTCTGAGAGACGAGATTCAGATGAAGTCACCGCCAGCCAGTAATTCTAACGCACCTCATTTTCCTCATTTCTGGGCCTAAGAGGGACTCAGCAGGTGGGGGACGTGACGATCTGCATTTATAAAGAATCCTGGCTTTAAGGTAACTAGCCAAAATATTAAGCTACCCCAACAAATCCTTCAGCGAAAGCCAGAAGGCTAATCCCTGGTGCACCTTGTTTGAAATAAATTTTTTGGGCTGGGGCAAAATCTTGCAACAGGCCTCCTAAACCTCACGACCTCTCACCTGGGGTAATTATTCTCTCTAGGAAGACCCACTCATTTATTCCAGCAAGGCGATTTTCCTTTCCACTTTTCCTACCCTCCTATCTACTGCTACACCCACACCCTCCCTCAGCCCAAACGAAACCTGATTAAAGAAGAAAAAAAAAAGAGATTCTTTTGCTGAAGTAAATGAGAACCCATGCAAGGATGGGTCGAACATCCAAGCTGGCAAGACCCCAGCGCCCACGCCCTTTGGGCTTCTGTGACCCGCTGGAAAGCTGTAAATCACCCAGTGAAGGAAAGGCAGGCCTATGGCAGAAATTGAATCAATAGCCACAATAAATACTGGGATTGGGCCCCCAACTGTTCATAAGTAGTCGCCTCAGGGAAATAGTTACCTTGGGGAAATAGAGAGGAGTCTGTCACACATGCAGACATCTCCGCTTTGTATTCTTCTGAAGGTTCTTAATGTTTGTTAAACAAAGAGCATGTATTTGTTTTACCACACACACAGACACAGACACACAAGATTATAGAAAATACATTATTGTTTTCAGCTGCTGCATAAAGGAAATTAAATGATAGCCAGGGGAAAACTCCAGGAGGAAAAAAAAAAAAAAAAAAAAAAGATGAGAGCAGAGAAGCCAGAATCAAAAGATTTTTATCCCTGACGCAGCTTTCTTTGCCTGACATTCTTCATGTGAAAAATGGAGGAAATTATAATATTCATCTGCCGTGGTCACCCCAGGAGGATTAAATGAGATGAGTAAAAAAACAAACAAACAAACAAACAAGTGCAGGGTTTTTTTCCCCCGCTTAGTCCCTCATCCCTAAACCCCCTAACTTTGCCCAATGATGGAAGTTTAAATGCTCTGTCTCCGAACACAATTTGCCAAGAGGCTTGCCTTCAGGTGGTGTCCTAGGCAGCTGTGAGGCAGCACAGGTGAGAAGGGGAGAACATTCGGAAGAAGCGTCTGGTGGTGATAGTTAATGTAGAAGCATCTAAAGCTGAGTGGTGAAGACGTGGGTTGTTGCTGATTGTTAAACCACCCCGCAGATTACCACGCTAGTTTAAAACCAGAAACTAAAAAAAGGAAAAGAAAGTGTCTTTTCCAAATGTTTACACTAAACCGTGAGGGTCATCTTTACTTCATACAAGTGCCACTTAGCAACAGAAAGAGTAATATGTACAGGGTGGCCGTCCTATTACTGGGTTCAGAACTCAGGGGCCTAGGTAAACCATATAGCTAGAGGATCTGAGAACTGCTGTCCTTCACATTCCAGGGTTGAAATAAAGGAGTTTTCCTTTTTTTATTTAAGAAGGTAAGACAAGCGGTGCTAGAGATGCAGAAAAAGAGGTAAAGCCTGAAAAGAAATAATTATTGTATCAGAAAAGAGAATAGTCAAACCTCAGGACACCTGTTAATGAAAAGTGTGTTATTCGTAACCTTTCTCAGGGGGAAGAGTGCATGTTCTTTTTTTTTCCTTTTTTAAAATTTATTTTTATTTTAGTTTTTTAATTTACATCCAAATTAGTTAGCATATAGTGCAACAATCATTTCAGGAGTAGATTCCTTAGTGCCCCTTACCCATTTAGCTCATCCCCCCTCCCACAGCCCCTCCAGTAACCCTCTGTTTGTTCTCCATATTTATGAGTCTCTTATGTTTTGTCCCCCTCCCTGTTTCTATATTATTTTTGCTTCCCTTCCCTTATGGAGAGTGCATGTTCTTTTTAGGTAACTAAAATAGTTCCAGGTTGTGCAGCATTATTTACTCCTATGAGGGATAAACGGCAGAAACAATGGATGTAAAAATTAGGACGTTTGAATCCCTGTATAAAGTTGCCAACAAGATATCCCATTATATTCAATCTCAGATAGATAAAGAATAATTTTTAGTATAAGTATGTCCCGTGTGTTGTACATTCAAAAATCCTTTGCTTTTTATCTGAACTTCAAATTTAACCGGATGTCCTATATCTTTATTTGCTAAATCTGACATCCCTACTATTGCAGAAAGAATAAAAACTCTCACCACGCTTGGCATGAGAAAGGCATTTAGAACATAAGAGAAAGGTTCGTGAGAGGTCAGCCAACGAACACCACAAAGGGTTTTTATAGAGGATGTTGGAAAAACATGTGGTAAAGCACCAGCTTCTCGCTCTTATGAAAGGCTGGCTTTGTTTCTTAGCAGGATGGAGGCTGCCCTCACTAACCCCAATTTACAGACAGACTGAAAAACTCTCCCAGAGTAGAACTGGTCTCCATGGGAACACTCTGCCTGCCAAATACTCAGGTGCCAGGCGTACAGAGCTTGTAGTAGGTGCTCAGTGAAGATGGGCAGGTTGGGTAAGAGACTCGGCAGGTGAAGTCTCTAAACTTTAGCATCTAAAGATTGGATGACTCTTCAATAAGACTAATTAGCAATCCAAAGGGTCCCTATCTAGATGCACTTGTTGGCCAATGTTCAATTTTTTAAGTATAAAAATGGACAGATCTTTGGGCGAAGTCACTCAGCTGGTTAACAGCAGAGCTAACAAGAAGCTTCCAGGCAAGAAACTGTTGTTATGTACCATAAGGCTTGGCACACATATCCATTCCAGAATTTGCTCTCCCACTCAATAGCTAAGATCATTCTTATAATGTAAAATAAAACCACATAGGCATAATTTTTTATGCATTGTATGTAAGACAATTTACATGGCTCCCATTTTCTGAATTCTTTGATTTGTCTGAGTTGATTTGTATTTGGATAGCCACTGTCTTGCAGAACCATTCCAGCTACTCTATTTATTTGCAGATTTATGAATATCTAAATGAGCTCAGCCCCTGCTAATTTAGATATGACTTGGGTGGAAATTTTTTATCCCTCATTCTATTCTTCATTTATCCTGTCTCCATGAAGTGATGGTACATGACCATCATTTAAATCTAAGCCACACATTTAATTGGGGGTTTGAATATGCTGAGTGAGTTACCGTGAAGTTTGATGTTTGTTTATCTCATGATATTTGTATATCTTTGATAAAATTTGGAAACATTCCCAAAGATCTTTGATACTTGGCATGTTTTAAAAACTATCTCAATTAAGAAATGAATGTGGGTCATGAGCAGAATAACT
This sequence comes from Panthera leo, assembly GCF_018350215.1. NCBI lineage: Eukaryota > Metazoa > Chordata > Mammalia > Carnivora > Felidae > Panthera > Panthera leo. The sequence goes on from NC_056679.1 coordinate 22,478,089, forward strand.
CCTACAAGAGGCAGGGAGGTGGGGGGAGATGCATGAGCCCAGACTGAGCTCCCGTATGCACCGTACGTCATCACTGGACGCAGTCTATTGACCTTGAAGCACCATGTGGTGCTTTAGAAATGCCACCCAAAGTGTGTCATCATCCATGACAAAATCCCCGATCACATTAATAATTTCCTTACCCTCACAGATGTTTTGTGCTGGAACTCCAGAAGTTACTAAGTTTTAGAACTCATCCCATCATTCTTCAGGTGTGTGATGAGAAAAAGTGCATTCTTTGATTGGAGAACATAGAATCTGTATTTACTTGGAAAGTATATTTTATAAACTCACACAACAGCATCGTGGGGTGGACCTGGGGCCTGAAATGCTTTCTGATTACCTGCTCTATACCAGATCTTGAACTAGGCAACTGGGAAATAGAAGGATTAATTTGCCTCTCACCTCAAAGGACCATGAGATGTGAAGTTAAATAATTATAGCATAAGGAAGAATACAATACATGCCCTAAAAATAGTATAGAATGTTACAGGATTAAGAGAAAGGAGAGAGGCTTATACCAGGGAATAATCAGGAAAGAGTACTTTAGCCTTTAAAGACACTTTGACAGAGCAAGATGATGGTCAAAGCAAGTCAGCCAGAGGGAAGGGCACAGGGTGTGTGGGGAAGCCCTTTGTATTCCCATTAGTGGGATGCAGGGTGCAGCAGGCGCGGAGCCTGAAAAGGCGGTGCAAGACCTACTAGAGTGTCTTAGTGTGGCATTCAAGGGGCTCCAAGGCAGACCGGAGATCATCTTCACATCCTCCATCCCAATCCCATTAGGATTTCCTGCAAGGAGGAAAGAAGACAGCTCCCTTTGCTTCACTCTCCTGTGACTCTTGCTCTTAGATCTGAATTTTCTTATGGCGCTGTTGTCTGGTGTATGTTCTCACACCAGGACGGCGTACTTAGTCAAATGCAAGATGGTAGAAGGTGCATGTCTTTCTTTTGTTAGGTGGGAGAAGGGGATTGTGACAGGGGAGTGTTGACAAGAGGTGAGTGGGCAGCCCAGGGATGGAACTACCACAGGCACTTTCCCGGGCGTTTGGTTTTAGGAGCACAGAAGTCAAAGATGTAGACGATTTAAGTCCTGCAATGCTCAGACGGCTGACTTGATTCACCTGAAGAACCCAGGAACCTGAGCGCCCCACTCTGGCCACTTCAGGGTCCAAGGGGCCATTTATGTTAAGGAGGCTCTCTTTGTCCCTCCACTTTTGCTCTGGCCTTTACCAGACCACAGCTTCCCTTCAGGGTTTCCTAGAGTGCAGGACCCTCATGTGCCTCTGTCATGTTTTCTAAAGATTAGGCCTCCTGGAAAGGAATTCTTCCTTCTCTGTCTCTCTTAAGGTCTTGAAGAGAAGTTTTGGTCCCCAGTAGCCTCTGAGCAAAAGGTACATGCCACCTTACAGCAGCTCTCTGTATTGACAAGTCAAGAGGTTCCCCATCTGGTGGATAAACAGCCAAAAAAATTGCCACCAAAAACCAGTTACACTGAATGGAGAATGATCACACATTTTTTCCTGTCAAAAAGCAATTCTAATTTGATTGATTGATTTGGCAATGAAGGCTGTTTTTACCCTGAGGTGATATAGAAGGTATTTTTCATAAGTTTGATGAGCTCAGTCTGCATCTATTTAAACTTTTTTTAATGTTTATTTATTTTTGAGAGAGAGAGACTGAGACAGAGATAGAGCACAAGTAGGGGAGGGGCAGAGAAAGAGGGAGACACAGAATCCGAAGCAGGCTCCAGGCTCTGAACTGTCAGCACAGAGCCCAACCAGGGCTTGAACTCACAAACTATGGGATCATGACCTGAGCTGAAGTCGGATGCTTAACGACAGACTGAGCCACCCAGGCGCCCCAGTCTGCAACTATTTAAAGCACATAACATATGTGGGAACGTTCAACCTTCACAGCTGTGAAATTGATGATACAAATTCATACGTCAGTGTTTTCAAAAATATGCAAGAGGGCACATGATTGTTCACAATTATTTTAGGGGGTTTATGAGCGAAGTCTCAGGGCCCCTGGACCTTCAAGCTCTCTCCAAAGGAATCAATGTTGAGAAGTTTGTACACACTGCTGAGTTGAGATTCCAGGTTTGCCCTGCAGGGAGCAGCATTGGTAAAATGTTATGAGGCTGTAAAAAAAAAAAAAAAAAAAAAAAAAAAAAAAAAAAAAAAATTTTTTTTTTTTTCCTAACCGCTGTTTCTAGGCAAACTTTCCTCTTTTGCCTTCAGGTAATTTTAATTAGAGTAAGAATGAGCATCAGTGTTTGTGGCGTTGAGGAGAGTAGCTGTTTGACCAGAACGGAAATACAAAAGGCCTATGTATCAAATACCTGTTTCTAAGGCTGACACAGTATTCTTTTTGCTTTTCATTTTTTACTAATTTTTTTCCCCCAGCGTCTAATAGTTCCCAACACCAAATGGGTGCTCAAAAAGTGTCTGATGGAAGAACAGTTACACTAGTTCCAGCTCCAGGGAAGCTTTTGGTTGAACACACAGGATAATTGCAGGTCTAGAAGACAGTGGCAGGGCTCACCTGGTCCCTAAAACCCACCTTGCTCAGACTGCTTGAGTCCAACACTCCTCAGGGCGGGCACCATCTATGATTTAAAAGGACTTTGCACTGGGTGGCCCAAAATGAGACTACAGCTGTTTATAGTTCTCTCGGTGACTCCAGGAAATTATTTTCTGATGCATTCCTCTAAGAAAATCATGTCATTTCCTTATTGCCGGTTAATTTTGGCCAGGCCTTGAATAAATGGCCGAAATTTTAAATTTAAAGCACAGGTAAAGCACGTAGACAAATAATCCATGATTCACCTTGTACATTGCTATGTCAGCATTTGAAAGCTTCTTTCAAAGATGAGACAGGGAAGGGAGATCAGGTTGAAAGAAAAAGCATGACTTAATGAGCTGTGACTCTGAGGTTCTCAGTTCCTCTTTCCAACAACACACCCACTCCCTGCGGTGATCTTCTCCTTCCCGCCCCTTCCTCTTTCTCTGGAGGTAAAAACTGCCTTCAGGCAAGTTTTAATATGTGGTTGTTTGTTGCTTCCACTAGGGCATTGGAATATTTGTTTAACTGCAATTGAAATAAAAGGTTATGCTCCTAAAGAAGGAATTCCAGTATCAGGGAGAGGAGACTGAGGCAATTTTTCCACACGGCGGGGCTCTGCAGCTGTTGCTGAAACCACCCCCTTCACTCCCCTGTGACCCCCCCCCCACCCCTCCTCTCACGGCAGGTGTAAAAGGAGCCCTTCTTGCAGCTGCCCTTCACCACCATGGTATCTGCAGAGTGTTAATTACAAGGGACCTAGTGCTTTCAAGGGATTGAAAGTTACAAATAAAATATACAATAAAAACCACAGATTACTTTCTACTACCAACCAGTTGCCTTGTTTTTTCTAAAACAGGAGCCTATCAAAGTACCTGTGTACATATGCATATGTATATATGTACATATGTGTATATACTATGTAAGCATACAGTTAACTGCAAAAGTATAAGGCTTACTATATCAGGAACTGTATAACCTGCCAGAAAGGATCTATCATCACCACCACCAAAGGCAAAGAGTTATTGATTAAACCCTCATATTCACATGACATTTCCCTGAGCAAACAAAACAGCTGGCAGCTCTCGCTGAGTTTACCATGTGTGGTAACACCAGCGTGAGCCCTTCCATAGAGGGAAAAGGCAGACTGAGAAATGAACAGTAGGGCCAGGCAGCTGACTAAATCAATGAAGACATGCTCACTCTGTGGTTGAATCTACAGGATGCGAGTGTCCACACTGCATGACATCACGGACTTAGCTCTGCCCTTTCTCTTCACATCCTCAGGGACATAGACCAGTTGTGATCCTGACCCACCGGCAAGCTGGCTTATTCAGGCATTGGCTTATTCCAAACTAAACCCTTGGCTTCCTATTTCTAGATGCTAACACCAGGACTCTGGTAGCAAGGTGCAATGGGCTGAATACTTGTGTGCCCCTCCTCCATTCATTTGTTGAAATTCTAACCCTTGGTGCGATAGTATTAGAAGGTGGGGCCTTTGGGAGATGTCATTTTTCTTATATGGTTGTGATGGTGAAGCCCTCATGAACCAGATTCATGCCCTTATGAAAGAGACCCCAGTAAAGCTCATTGTCCCTCTGCCAGTGAGAAGAGGGCCATCTATGAGCTAAGAAGCAGGCTCTCACCAGACATTATACCTGTAGCATCTTGCTCTTGGACTTGCCAGCCTCCAGAACTGTGAGAAATAAATGTTTGAGTGTTTAAGACACTCAGTCTCTGATATTTTTGTTATAGCAGCCCGAATGGTCTAAGACACAGATAAAGGCAGTGTTCAGGGTCCCAGAAACTAATGCTGTCAGTCGGATACTGAAGAAAGTGACCACAAAACTGGTGAAATGCAAGTTTACAAAAAAAGTTGTTTCCAGTTTACTGTTGACTGGAAAACTCAGCCTTGGCCCACCTTAAAATGGAGGCATTGCCTGAGTGTTCTGTAAGTCAGGAGGGTGAGAGGGAGGAGAGTCAGAAAGGGCCACCATCTGTGTTCAGTTTCTTACTTGCTTTGCTTCACCCCCTATAAACAGAGGGTTAGTTCCAGAAATACCAGAGAGATGGCATTTAAAGTTTCAGGAGGAAACTCTGAAGGTTAAAACCCACATCCTATGCCTCAGCATCTGCCAGGGACTGCCCAGAATAACCTGTGTCCATAGGAAGGGGCACCACCTGCCCCCCGAGACAAGGGGTCTCCAGGTACTTTCTCCGTGGGTCAGACTCAAGGAGGTTTGGTGACCCTTGGGTGTGATACTGGTTTTGAAGGTGTAGGGATGAGAAATTAGTTGAAGAAGAAAAATGTCACCCCCATATACCCTCTCCCCAGAGGAATTAAAACCTAAGAAGGGGCTCTAAAGAATACAAGTGTCAGAGATGATAAGACACAGACCTTGAGCTTAGCATTTGATTCTTGCTTTGTTTTGTTTTGTTTTGTTTTGTTTTGTTTTGTTTTTTTGGTTGTCTATGGTTTCCTCAGACCAGACTCTCAAAGGGAGACTGAAATTCACATAAATTCTTAAAATAAAACCAATTTAATTCTATCATATTTAGAAAAATTAGTGTATGTCTTACAATATTCTCAGAAGGACACAGGGAAGGCTCTTTCTTACCCCCCAAATAATAAAGTGATTGAATTCACCAAAGACCAGGAATCTCTTTCTCTCCCCCTCACTATCTCACTGTATATATATATATCTATATATGTATATCTATATATCTATATATATGTCTATGTAGATATATCTATATATATATACGTATATATAGATATATATCTGAAGATAAAGGATGTTAATGAGCAGTGAGCAGCACCTTCAGTTACTCCTATGGGGCATTTTGCGTCATTATCTCCCCTAAACCTAAACCTCACAGAAAATCATGTGAGGAAACCAAAGCTTAGAGAGGTTGTGAGTTTCCCAAAGTAATAAGATCAGGCGAGATCAAACCTAGATCTGTTGAGCCAGAAGCCCCTGGCTTTAACTGACTCTGCTACACCAGTTCCCTGGACTCATTAAATGTTTGTTGAGCAAAATAAAATCCCGTAGAGAGCTTCAAAAAGAGGAAAAGGACGTTGCATCCCGCTGCTGTCAGCCTCTGTAAATGAAGATTACTGGTAAATACACTATCTGTGGTATAGTTAACATATTAGTTCCATCTGTGTCTTTGAGGGAAGAAGGGAAGGAGGCAGGAGAGGGGAGAGGGGAGAAGGACAGGCCCTAAAACAGCTTGAGCTCTCGGACGTATGTGCAGTTTTCTTTCCCACTAGGTAAATGGACAACATGTTTTTTGGGAGAAAAGTCAAGCCATTCCCCCATGACATATCTCTTCCCCTTAGAACAGCTATTTCTTTCAGAGGGAGAAGAGTTATCCCTGCAGGCAGGGTTAAGCACCTGGTCTCACAAAGGATTAGGAAATCAGAGATGTAATCTTCCTCATTGTGAAGACCCTTGGCAGGGCAGGTGCATGAAGCAGTTCCCTGGTTTGCAAACTTGAAGAATTTGAGTGCTGGCCAGAATACTGCTGAGGAGCTTCCTCTTTCCTGATGGCGTGGCTGAGTGCCCTTACTCCGGGGATTCTGGCAGCCTGGTTTCCTGGCCAGATGTTTCTCATCCACACCTGTAGACCTTAGGAAACCAAGGGTGACCTCAGTAGGCATGGCGTTGATTTCCTTCCCACCACTGCCCTTGAGATGTGGTAACTGAATGAACATCCACACCAGGACCATCCACTCAAACAAGCAGATCAGGGAGGGAAACTTCCTCACTTTAGTCAGCAAGTCAGCTGTTGGGTTACCTCCTGTCACATCTGGTCAGAGGACAGGGTCATCCATTCAGTGGATCAGGCTGTGTTCTCACAGCATGGTGTGGTTGGGCTTATATCTCATGGCTCACCCAGAAGTATGGATTTGATTCTTAAGCGATAACCCCAGAGCCTGTGCGAGACCAAGGAAGCCACCCATTTAGGGTCATTGGACATTGGATTAAGCCAAACCATTGAAGAGCTGCCTTTGTGCACTACATATTATCCTGGCCTCTCTTAAAAGCTATTTCATATACTGCCACTTTTTGTATCAAGGGATGTTATATCAGCCACATGACAATTTCTGTGATAACCACCGTACAGATGCTTTTGAGGATGTGGCCAAATGCACCTGACAGCACTGATTCTCCTTCTCAACCTCATAGGAGAAATGTTTCTCAGTTTAAAGAACCAGAAAAATGTATATTTCTCCTAAGTGTTAACATGTGATTCTCCTCAGCATTGTGAATCTTGTAGCTTGTAGAATTCCCCTCTTTGCTTTGGATGCTGGGAAACTCAAAGACATATTTTGCCTATTCCCAACAACTTGTACAGCACCTTGTAGCATACATTTTCTGTACATGCTTTGCACTTGTGTTCATCTTATTTCCCTTCCCTTGTTTTCCTTTTGCCCTAACTGCTTCATCTCTAAGTTGTTGCTTATCACATGAGATGTATTCTAAAGGTTTCCTATATTAGAGCAGATAACTGCAGTAAAAAAAAAAAAAAAAAAAAAAAAAAAAAAAAAAAAAGACTCTAAATGACTGCAGTGACTGCAGTGAAAAAGGTTGACTTCTGCTTACCTGAAGTCTAATGTGGATGTTACTTGATGATTCCCTGCCAAGTGAGGGACACAGGAATATACGTTCTTTAGCTTTGCTGTCTTTAGCATGTAGCCCTGCAGTGACTGCCAGAGGTAGAAAGATGGGAAGCACGTCAGGCCCTTCACTCCTTCAGCCTGGAAATGACACACACCATTACCTCTAACATTCCATTGGCCAGAATTAGTCACTCAGACATAAAGCACTGGGAAATATTGTTCCCAATTGGGCAGCCACTTCCCCAAAACAACAGTAGATGGGAGGGAACACAAATCCTTGGTGGTCAGCTACTGTTTCTGCCACACTCTCTAAATTCCCTCTGGAAACAAGAAAATTAAACAAACTCAATAGACTTTAGAGAAAAAGGAAATCTCTCTTCTTGCCAAAGAACAGGATTATCAATTAAGAAATGACCAAAACTGGGAAGATCTATGGTGGGACTGACTCTGTGCTGGGTATTAGAGGTGGCACAAAGCATGAGTTATAGTTCTTGCCTTCAAGTTGATTATAGGGTTTCACACACACCTTCCACACTTCTGCTTCCATGGTTGGAGATGTGGCAGTTCTCAAAACCAGTCTGTAGTGGAGACATCATTCTATAAGGTCTCTCCCCTGCCCTCACTGAACTCTGTAAAGAAAAGGGTCAGATGCAGCAAGGAGCTGGCTCTGCCTGTGGAATAAAAGCAAGCCCTTCGGTAGCCACCTTTGAGGTGGCCAGTGGAAAGTAAGGAGGCAGGGAGTCTTCATTTCATTTCTAGTCTTCACTCTGAGATGACCTTGGTTAAGGGTTTAATTTCCTCCTGCCTGGATTCCTAGTTTGCAAATTAGAGGTAATGATATTTGCCTACCTTGCCTTCAGGATTAATTAGTGGTTGTGTTGCACTTTGAGCCTGCAGATGAAAGGCTTTTATGTGATCATAGTACATCATCATCATCACCATCATCATCATCATCATCATGACCATTGTCATCATCGCCATCATTACCTTGTGTCCTAAAGATAAAATGATGGACTTCCCACTCAAAGTTTCCAAGACACTTGACCTTTCTAACTTTTCTAACCTCTTCTTCTATGCTTTTTAAAGGATTAATCCACTTTCCTCTTCTTCTTGGCCATGTTGCCAGGGACTGAGAAAGTGGGAACTAATCATACCTTCTTAGAGACCCATGTTTCACACACTCTAACGTGACAGTGCCTTTCTCCCAACAATCAAGCCTAGACATTTCAACTATACTCCAAATCCAGAATATAAGAGATCCATCAGAAACAGAAGGAAGGGAAAATTTTTAAGGAAACTGTTTTAAAAATCTCAGAACTCCTTAAAAAGTAATTTTTCCTCCCAGAACGTCTCACTAAGTAAATTGACCTTTTCTCCTTGCTAGATTACATTATAAAGAAGAGAGCTATTTCCTTTCAAGTCAGTACTCTGGGCTGATCCCATATCCTCTAGAGCTTCTCAGTCTCTAAACTCAACAGCAGTTCAAATTCTGACTCAAAAACTGGAACCTTTTCCTGGGGAGATTGGAGGACTTTTGGTGACATTCTGCTTTTGAAAGTGGGGGTAGGACCAGAAGTAGTGTGGGCTGTGAAGTGATAAAAGCAGAACCAAGCAGGTACGTTCAGTTTCCCTGCTATGTAGATTTAGTGTTCTGGATCTAAGACCAAGGATGGTGAAATCAAGTGGGGACTTTACTAAGCACTTCTAGTCCCCAGGACGAGTTTAGCTGAAGTCTTGTTACTTGTGGGAAACCATTAAAATCAAATTGTTTCCCAAGCTGGTGGAAGCCTCTTCACTTTTTGATGCAGGTGCCACTTCATTTCACATTAGTGTTGAAATGTGAAAGCTGGTCAGGATTGGAGGAGCTGGAATGACTCAGTTACTCCTATGATCCCAGCCCCAACTTGTCTTCAGCGAACAATGGCAAGTTGCACAAGGGGATTGAGGTTTTGATTTCGAGTTTGTGACTCACATGCTTTGTCGGGCAATAATGATAATAACCAACATGTTTACAGCTCTTCCTGTGTGCTAAATATTGTTCCAGTCCCTTTCTATGATATAAGTCATTAATTCTCAACGGACCTTAAGGAAGCAATTTCTTTTATAACCTCCACTTTAGAGACAAGGAAACTGTGACAGGAAAGGTTTAAATGTCTTATGCAAGGTATCATGGCCAGTCAGAGGCAAAGGTAGGATTTGAACACATCACTGTAAAGAAACAAATCTCAGGAGGGCAGAGAGTTTTGTCTCTTTAGTCCTCTGATATGTCCCAAGAGCCTAGAATTATTCTTGGCATAAAATAGAGTTCTATAAAACAATATTAGGTGTTTCAGAAAGAAAAGGCAGACTAAGTGGAAAGGATGAGTTTATCAAGGAAATAATACAAGAATATTTTCCAGAACTGAAATATCTCCAGATACAGAAAAATGAAAGAGAAATGGCTCAGCAAGACATGCCATTGTAGAGGTTCAGAATACCAGCAATAAGGAAAAGATCTTGAAAGTTTACAGAGAGAACTAAGAAAGAATGGCCTTGGATTTCTCAACAACACCAGAAGCTAGAAGATAATGGTAAAATGTCTTCGGAATTCTCAGGGAAACTTTTTCCAACCTAGAATTCTGTGTCTTGCTAAACTATCAATCAAATATGGAGGTGAATAAAGTCATTTTCAGGCACCCAAGGCTTTAAGATTTCCCTCCACCAATTCTTTCTCAGGAAGTTCCTGAAGGATATGCTCTAAGTAAGAGATTAAAGCATGAAACAGGAAGACACAGGGGCTCCGACACAGAGTGTGGGCAGAGGGGAGTACAGGGTGGTAGTGAAGGGAGGTGTGGCATCACAGATCAGCAGCAGACCCAGTCAGCAACCAGTCCAGATTGGAGCAAGAGGACAGAGAGGTCTCCACTCAAAAAGAAAAAAAAAATGTGTACATATTGTCATAATAATGTAAACACCAAATATTGGTTTATCCCCAATTTAAGAAATGTCCATATTGGAAGGTAGAGAGTGGAGGGGAAGATGGAAGAGAACTATAGTCTCTTGTTCTAGAATAAAAAGTCAACAGACGATGCTTACAATTAAAAAAATTAATAAATTGCGATATAAAGCATATGGTGAGAATATGGAGGTAAATGCCTGGAAAAAAAAGAATCAGGAGTTTCCCATAGGGAGAAGGCCTCAGGGTGGGGATTGGGAGCAGAAATCTGCTGGTCCTTATTAGAAACCTCGTGTGCTACTTGCCTTTTGAAGCTAGCACGTATATAATTTTGCATAAATACAAACTCGGAGTAACAAGGGAAGAAGGGGAAGGAGGAAGGAGGGGGGTGATAGTAACCCTGGAGGCATGCAAGTAGGTCCTTGTGGGGCTGCCTGTCTGCTGTGTTGGGGACGTCAAGGCCATGGGCAGGTGGCCCACCCCAAATCCCTCTCTTTCCCAACAAGACACAGAGCCCAGGCTGTGTCTGGGGTAGCTGAGTAAGGTCATTTTGGTGCATCAGCAATATCATTTTCGGTCTCCGTTTCTGTGCTCTCTGCATCTCTGGTTTTGAATCCTTGCAGGTTTGGAAAATGCTTTAAATCATACCTTAGCACCAGGGGCAGATCCAGATTTTATGGGACCGAAAACTTAAATGATTTGGGGGACCTTTTCTAAGAAAAGCAGTGCAAAAGGATGCATCCAAAATTAGGTATGAAAGTGAATATTTATTTAGAATGAGAAAATGTATCATAATAAATTACAAAATTTTAAAAGCTGTTAAATACCAAAATTCTAAAAATCCAGAGAAGCGACAAAATGTTTTACTAATTAACTACCTGAAGCATCTCTATGCTTTTTTCCTATATTGTTTTGGAGGTATAATCTTTGATTACCTCTCAATATGACAAACTTTTGTCATATTTTCTATAGAGAGAATAGAAATATGATTCAGTTTTCCCTCTAGCAGGGTTGATTAAAATCTATTTTCCACAATTGATTGTGTAGAAAAATTTCTCTGTTTTCCAACTCATTATTGGTAAGTCATGTACATTTTTAAGATTGTTGTCCTAAATTTTGAAACTTCTCTCTCTTTTTTTAAAAATTATGCACTGCTACAGACACCTTGCTTTTGTAGTATTGCTTCAGACTTGTTGACTGCAAACTCAGGAATTTTGATAAATGTTGTTGCGTGTAATTTCTGTCAAAAAAAATTGAGAAAAGAAATCTCAGGTGTAATTGTCTATACTGCATTTTCAAGGGTATGCCTGAAAGGAAAGAGCTTGCATTTTGACTCTGCTTCTTTGGGAACTGAATCTTCCATTGAGTGCTGATTGGCAGAATGTTCCACAGACTGCCTTCTGGCTCCAAAGGTTTCAAACCTTGTTTCTCTTCCACTCACCTCGTACTTCCAGTGCCACATGCCATCCATGTCATGAAATGACCTCTGTTCCCTGCATCTTCCTGTCATGACTCCCAGTGAGCAGGCAATAGGAGTGTTCCTAACAATAGCTTAAGTGCATGCATCAAGTATATCCCACTGAGCCCAGACTAAATGCATCTCCAATTCAACTTCCCCCCAAATGCCCATGGAAACCCACAAGGCCCCTAACAGATGGGGAAGCATGCTGGAAGGGAAATCAGAGTAGAAGTAACAGGATCTTCAGTGATTGTGGTTAAAATACGTCTTGCAAATTTTATAAAAAACCATATGACCATGAGAACATAGGCCTAGAGCTCAGAAGGGCCAATGCAAGTGAGGCACCCTGCAGCTTAACTGCATTCCTTCTGACTGGCACTCAGGCAGGAAATTGTGCTCCAGTCCTTCTGCCCTGACATGCCATGTGAGGACCTCTGCCCAGAGCTGGAGGGGAGAAAGCAGCCAAGGGAGGGAGAGGGGGTGGAGGGGGAGGGCTGGCACCTGTCTCCCCAGAGCCACCTTAGTTAGCTATGTGGCTTAAGGAGTGTGAGCAAAGGGCAAGGGAAGGAGCATTTCCCAGGAAGTGCTTTCTCTGCCAACTGACAAGGGAGGGGTGTGGACTCTGGTATTTATTGAAGGGAGGCAGGAAAGAAAGGAAAACCAGTCCAACTCTTCTGGGCCCCAGCACTTACTAGTAGGCACCAGAGAAGGTCTCTGCTTTATTGAAATCTTTTTATCACCTCACTAGGATAATTGATTTCTTACCATTTTTTTCCAAAAACAGTCATCTCTCCTTTATCTGCATGTATTTATGCATTCTGTAGATTATAACTATAATGGCCTGCCACAAATTGTCTCTCCCATCATCAGTTATATTTGCAAAAGAAGTAAAGATTGATATTGCTGGTATACCAAGCAAAATATAATGAGAAAGATGATTTAAGGCAGAAAGATAACAATACGTTCCATAGCCAACACAAATTATTCTTGAAAGTCTGTTTACTGTTACTTAAAAGCAAACATTTTTAGGGGCCCATCTTGTGCCTTTCATATTATATCCTTTAATTCTCACAATAATCCTGAAAGGAGGTATGATTATTCCTAATTCACAGCTAAGGACATGAACCCATAGTGGAGAAATAATCCAAGGAGAGGAATTGGGGCCTGTCCAAGACAATATGCTAACAAGGGTTTTCAAGTCATGTTTTTTTTCACCACCCCACACTGATAACTGAAAACCACCCATGGAATCAATCTCCCCAGATGGCCAGAGTCCTCCCCACTAAAGGCCTTGGTGTCCAGAATTGTCACACTTGGGCGTCTGGACACTTACGAGTGCAAAGAACCTTGCACAATATCTTCCTTGTACTTTACAGGGCTCCTCAGCGCTTGCTGAGTGCTCCAGAGAACTAGTCAACATATTTTATTATTTTCCAGATTCGCCATTACCTTTAGAGGAAAATCCTAGAGCTAAGAAAAAATGCAGAAAAAATTATTCTATAAGTACTTTAAAATTCCATTTTCAAACTGTACATTAGGAAGCACTGAAGGTTAATCGTGCTAAGTCGGATGAGTAAAAAAAATTTTTGTTTTTTCATTTTTGGGGCCTTTGCAAACATATGGAGGCATATTTACACACTATACCCCGAGGAAACAGCCAGCCAAACATTTGCTTCCTCTAGGTTCACGTATCTGAAATGAAAGCTGATATTTCTTGGTTGCGTGCTTAGTTTCAAAATGAAACCAGAACATTCCTAGCCTTCAGGCAGCTCTGGTAGCCACAGACAGCTGGAAATTCTGCAATCACAATAAAGTAGGTTAGGGAGAATCTCCCAGCAGCTCCCATACAACATGGGGTATTAATGTGTGTGTGTGTGTGTGTGTGTGTGTGTGTGTGTGTGTATTCATTTGTCAAAACTTTAGAGATGTTTCTAAAATAATAAGCATACTACCTCTTTTTCCCCTTAAAAAAAAGTACATAAAATGTATGGCAAGGAATAGACACTGTTGCTTTTTCTCCAAGCATACATATTTTAGTGTCTGTTGGAAGAATGTCCTTGAACTGTGTTGTCCCATAAAAGAGCAGAGGTAATCATAATGCTAGACCCATACCTGCAAGTTTTGAATGACTTTTCAAATGACAATAATGGTCACATTTGGGTAACATTTTTCCTAAGGGGAGCCTATAGCATTAGACCTTTCCCTCCAAGACCCTAAATCTCATTCTCTACAGAGTTGTGAGGCATCTGCTCCGGTCTCCATCTTTTAAAAAATTTTTTTTAATGTTTCTTTGTTTTTGACAGAGAGGGAGAGACAGAGCATGAGTGGGAGAAGGGCAGAGAGAGAGGGAGACACAGAATCCGAAGCAGGCTCCAGGCTCTGAGCTGTCAGCCCAGAGCCCGACACAGGGCTCGAACTCACAGACTGTGAGATCATGACCCGAGCCAAAGTCAGACACTCAACCAACTGAGCCACCCAGGGGCCCCGTGTCTCCATCTTTTTAATCTCCCTCTCTCCCTCCCTAGTGTCCCCTCATCTCACTAGATGCCCAAGGCTCTCTGGTGGCTCTGGATTGCTCAGATCCCCCAAAGCAGGGCACAGGGCCATCTACAGCCTTTCTACTCGAAGCCCAGCACCTCGGAGCTGGTTAGAAATGCAGGATCCCAGATCCCAGCCCAGACCTTCTGAATCCGAGCCCATATCCTAGCAAGATTCCTGGTGACTTGTGGGCACATTTACATTTGTAAGGTATTGGTCTACACATTCTTATGGGGTACCGTTGAGCTTGGTCACCAACTTGCATGTGACCTGGAGCAGATGAGGACACCTCTCTGGGCCTCAGTTTCCTTGTTTGTGAAATGAAGACATAAAGCCATCTCCAGATCACACTGCGATAGAGAGAGCTGGCTCCAGTCAGGCCATCAGCTCGCCTCTGAGTCAAATGAGTCAACCTCTGTCAGCCTCATCTGCAAACTAGCAGTATTAAGCACTCATCAGATACAGCTGCTATGGAGGTGCAATGAGAGCACCTGTATTAGTGCCCTCCTGCTGCTGCAACAAATGACCCTAAGTTCAGTGGTTTAAAGCAACATTCATTTTCTGTGTTACTGTTCTGGAGGTCAGAAGTGTGAAATAGGTTTCACTGGGCTAAAGTCGAGGTGTCAGCAAGGCCAGGAGGCTCTAGACAAGAATCTAGACATCTGTTCCCTTGCTTTTCCAGCTTCTAGAAGCTGCCCGCATTCCTTGTTCCTTCCTCAAAACAGCAACAGCAATTGGAGCCCTCCTGTCATATCACTCCAACCTCTGCTCTGTCCTCACATCTTCTCTGACACTGACTCCTGCCTTCCTGCTTATAAACAACCCCTGTGATCACACTGGGCCCACCAGATAATCCAGCGTAATCCCTCCACCTCACAGTCAGCTGCTTATGACCTCAACTCCATCTGCAACCTTAATTCCTCCGTTGCCATCCACTATAACATGGTCACAGGCTCCAGGGATTGGGACACAGATGTCTTGGCGGGGGAGGCAGTTATTCTGCCCACTACATGGCATAAGGGGTTATTACTGCGCCTGGCAAGTAATCAGCACCCAGTAAATATTTGCCGTTTTTATGGTAGTCTGTGATTCTGAAGACAGCCCGCCTTACTCTGTAGGAGCAGAGCAGTGAGCTGGCTGTATTTTTGTGATGAAATGCCCAAGACATGTTCTCCAGAAGTATCATTTAGTTTTGGCTTGACCTACCCTCTACAACCAGTGGCTGGACACACACACACCACCCCCCCCCCCCCCCTTATTAGGAAGCTCCCTCACTCCTGGCAAGCCACCACAATGACCGACATCCATCCTTCCACATCTAAAGCTTGAGAAACCTTTACATATAAACTAGACATGCCTTACAGCCTCATGGTGTCATTACAGAATCCACTGAACCCATTTATCTGAATTCTCTCCTGCAGACCACCTACCCTCTGTTGCATTCATTCGTTTAGGAAATATTGAACAGCTCTCACGCGCCGGATGAGTGGGCCTATCTCCGTCTCTCAGTAGAGCCCTATCTCCCTGCAGAGGTGCCACCAATAACACTCAGAGGGAGGCTGACTGGCCCTGGGTCCTCCAAGCCTTGCTTCAGTAGGACAGCTTCAGCTTTTCTGTTTTACATATTGGGGTTCTGTGTAAGATTTTGTTTAAAACCAAGGTCCACTTTCCAGTCCCTGGCACACAGTGGACACTCATAAATAAGTAGATCTCCAAGTGTCTGAGAGCCACTGGTCTACAAGGATTATCAAGCCCTTTCCAGCTGATTCTCCATGTTTGGCCTCTTTAGTCCTAAGCCTGGAAACGCCTTGCCTCACCCTGTTGTGCAGGTCCCCTCGAGCCACAAGCAGCCGCCATTCCTCTGCCCTTTATCAGTCTCCGCTTACTCTCTTTCCTTCCACTTCTGGGCCACATCTTTTAGTCCACTTGTAGTTTTTCAGGACCACAGTTGTCTCTCCCACCACCTGTCTGTCTCTTGTTAGTTAAATCCTGTTTCATGATCACAGTTCTCAAAACCCTGTGATGTTACTTACCTTCTCCAGAAAGTGCTTCAACTCTCCCCAACATTGATGTGGAGGAGAGGAAAGGCACCATATTCCTCACTCCAGCCCTGCCCCCTCTCCCGTTACCGAAGAGCAATAAAAATATCTAACACTCTCACACAGCTCTGCTTGACCCCGAGGCATTTAAAATTACTTAAATTAAGCTGTCTCATCATTTACTTTCAACGGCATCTAATAACACCTTATATTTACAGTTCTTTAGAGTTCACAAAGCTCTCTGACCTTATCGGTTTAATTTGAGCCTCAAACGCCCTTATGAGGTAAGCAAGGCGGTGACTTTTATTCTCCTTGTGCAGAGAAGGAAGCAGGCTCAGAGAAGGCCAGCACCTTGCCCAAGGCCAGATGGCCCAAAGCAGCAAGACCAGCCAGGAACAGAGATTTCCTCAAGCACGGCACTATACCGGGTGTTCAGCCTCACTTCCAGAAACTATGAAGAAGGTTCAGGGCCTGCTTCGTTTTTGTTTCAGGAATGGATTTCACAAAAGAACAAGATAGTACACTTAATCCTGGCTGCAGCTGCTGGAAAATTTGCTGTGGCCTCCTCATGTTAGCTGCATGTTGAACTTGGACCGTCAAACAAAGCACAGCAGGAGAAAGACAAAGAGATCTTCCGCTGGTGGCTGGAAGTTCATTTTGGTTCCCCCTTTGACTTCACAGAAAGAAAGAAGCAGGAAACCTGCATTTCTGTCATTGTTACAGTCACTTGAACTATGCAATGCCACTTGAAAATTGAGCCAGCTTTGTTATGAAAAACAATTGTCTTTTGATGAAATAGAGCAGCCTTTTAGAGCCAATGAAGATACAAAGGTCAGCAACATTCTTTGCAGCAGCACTTGACCCAGAAAGGAATAGAAGGATAGTTCCATTCCTTATCCTATTCATCTGGTAACAGAAATAAGCTCTCTGAGTCTCAGACTCCAAACATCAAGAAAGGAAGTTAGAGGTTGTAAGAGATCATGAGACAGTCAGCCCCATCCTTCCTGTTCTCTCTCTGCTGTTCTCCCTGGAGGAAGTTGTAAAAATTAGACCAACTTGGAGACATGTGAAGTGTTTCGGATTTGGGGGAAGTGAGGGTTTTTTGTTTTGTTTTGTTTTGTTTAATTGGTAGTAAAAGAAATGACAAGTCCTTCAGAGCCAGGCAAAAGGAATGGAAACTGTCGTATTTGGGAAAAGTAGTCTTCATAAATGCTAAACAGCCTTCAGATCAACAGCTTTCCCCTCACTGAGTCATTCTACCAGAAGAAGAAGAAATAAACAATTCCAAACTCAAAGGCAAAACAAGAAACACACCTGACTGGAGGACACCGATTTGCATGTGTGTGGTTTTGGATTAGGAACAGAGGACGAAGTGTGATTCAGCCGTGATGTAAACAAATAGATATTCTGACTCTCTCTACTGCAGGGGCCTGGAAGCAATGATACCTCATAGCGAAAGACATACCTTTGCCCAGATATTGGTTTCTAAATCATTCCAAGTCTCCTTGAGAAAAGGAACAGTTTCGGAGCTGGGGGAGGGAAACTTCAAAATGAGCCTGTGCTTTACCAAAAAGCAGGAAACACTCAAAGACTTACAGGCTTCTGGGAAAAACATCGTGCAAAGACATGCATATTGCTAAGTGAAAGAAGCCAGTCTGAAAAGGCTACGTACTGTGGGATTCCATTTCTATGATATTCTGGAGAAGGCAAGACTATGGAGATGGTAAACAGAACAGTGGTTGCCAGGCATTTGGGGTTGGGGAGAGGGTAGAACAGGTAAAGCTCAGGGGATTTTTAGGATGGGGAAACTGCTCTGGAAAGTAAAGAATCATTGATAATATGAAAAGTCACTTTGAGGGTTATCTGTTTTTCAACTTCAGATTTTATTGTCCTGGACTTTTTAAAAGGAAAGAACACACATTATACTTATGTATATATGTATTATCGAATATAAGAAGAAATGAAAAGTGTATGTGTTGATGTACGAAGTCTATAAGTGCATATAGGTAGTCACTTTGATGAAAAGAGTATAATAAAGTTCCAATACGTATTGTAATTTTGTCTTGATTAACATGTAATGTTTCTCTCTTCATCACACTCTGCCGTACAGCCACAAAGGACTTACTAAAGGACCTATGTGTCACAGAACCTGAGGCACAAAAGGCCAGAATATCATTGACGAAGCTATCACTGTGCTAGCCCCTACTCAGAGGTCCAGGGAACCCACCTGTATGCCTCTGAGAAGGAGGACATTTAGATTTAATGTGACAAAGTCAAATAGGCCACATTAAACCTTAAGAAGCCACCCGTCCTGGGTGAATGGGTGGCCCAGTCGATTCAGCATTTGACTCTTTATCATGGCTCAGGTCTTGATTTCAGGGTTGTGAGTTGGGCTCTGTGCTGGGTATGAAGCTTAGTTGAAAAAAACAAACACCAAAAAAACCACCCTTCGTGTTCCCCATTGTGAGAATACCTGTAAAATATAGCAGTAAGATGACTATCACCTGAAGTCTACAGAAATTAAAGTCTGATGCCTCGTGGGGTATACGTGCACACACTTATACTGACACTCACATATACACACACTTATGTCCCCCTTTCCTTCCCATAATACTCAATTCTAAGATAAATTCTGCATTGCCAGCAAGATTTGGTTTTCTTTCTTCTTCTTCTTCTTCTTTTTTTTTTTTTCTAAATAAGGAGCATGGGACCAAGTGTACTGATAACTGCAAACTTATGCAGAGTCAGTATTTGTAAAAGCCTTCCAAGTGCCTCTTATCGCTGTCATAATAGATAGGTCAGAAGACCAAAGAGGAAGTAAATCACAGACAAGGAAAGACATTCTTTTTAAACTGGTGTAAACATCCTTTATTTGCCATGGCTTCTCATGATCATCACTTTTTGTCTGCTATAATAATAATAATATTTTTTTTGTGTGAGCTGTTACTGCCAATTACCCCAGAGAAGAGATAGCATGCATTTATCACTCTTTATTTCTACATTAAAATAAATGTGAGGATATTAAGGGCCCTTCCGCCTTTCTGGTCCCAAGTTTATTTTCCATCTCTTTCCAAGATGTTGGTTGGCAACTGTGTATCATGTCTTCCCTTGGACACTTCTTTTACTACCAAACTTTAAACAGTCTAAAACACTAACAGGATCTATTGCTTTTTCTGGTGACTCAGTGTATTTAAAAGTGTATCAAAGCCAGTGCAAGCTTGAATGTGTTGATAGTGGATGAAACAGACACAGGAAGTTTTTCTAACCAAATGAAGGCTCACATAGCCTTATGTTAAGGTTCCTTTGGCCATTGTTTCTTAAAGTTCAAATTTTTACATTTAAATGTGATATTATCTTTAAACAACTGAAGCAAACCAGGTTTTGCATACAGAGCAGCCAGAAAATGGGATTGATAATTGGAAACTTTATAGAATAGTGAAAGAAAAGATTACCACCTCCATACTCTGCGGGACTAGGAAGTGTTGAGGCAGGGAGGGACTTTGGGAATTTATCTCACTGAATCCTTTTGTTTTATGGATGAGGAAGCTGGGAACCAGGGAGTCCTAGTGACATGTAAGGTCAGCAGTTAGCTGCAGGGCAATACAGACATTGCCGAGTGTTAACTCCATTAAATCATTAAATCATTGATTTAAATTATCTTTGGACATTGGGACAATAAAAAATATATTTTTTAATTAAGTTGCATCCTCATCATAGTTGTAGTGCTAAGTATCATATGCATCTTGTAGAAAGAAGTGTGCAAAACAGAGAGGAGCAAAGAGCATATGGCTCCTCTAGGATTTATTTATTTATATTTATTATTTTTTTAGTGTTTATTTTTTAAGAGAGTGCAAGTGGGGGAGGGGAAGAGAGAAAGGCAGACAGAGTATCTGAAGCGGGCTCCACACTGACAGCAGCAAGCCTGATGTGGGGCTCTAACTCAGGAACCTTAAAGTCACAACCCAAGCCAAAGCTGGAAGCTCAAACAACTGAGCCACCCAGGCACTCCAACTCTAGGGTTTACACAATAATTTCTGGGAACATTTAGCTATTAGTTACGTGTCAGTTCAGTGAGGGACTCAGAAGAAGAGAATCAAGTCCATCATTTTCTGATTTCATTGAATAGGTAGCAGTTTGGTCAACAGAGAATGCAATCAAGTATTGCTGGAAATAAAATATTTTCTGTCAGTTGCTTTTGGTTTTAGCGACGTTTTTCTTCCTTCTTTTGTTGTGGTACAATTTACATATAATATTGCATTAGTTCAAGGTGTACAACACGATTTGATGTATGTATATATGGCAAAAGTACAACCACCATAGGTTTAGTTAACATCAATCACCTCACATAGTTACAAATGTTTTTTCTTATGATGAGAACTTTTAAGATTCTGTCACGCAGCAACTCTCACATATATAGTATGGTATTGTTAACTACAGTCACCAAGATGTACATGACATTACTAGGATTTACCTTATAACTGCAACTTTGTACCATTTTACTATCTTTACCCATTTTGTCCATCCCACGTCCCTCACTTCTGGTAACCCTCAATCTGTTCTCTGTATGTTTAAATTCAGTTTTATTAGAATCCAAATATTTCATGTATCATACAGTATTTGTCCTTCTTTGTCTGACTTATTTCTCTTAGCATAATACCCTGTGTTGTAAATGGCAGAATTTCCTCCCTTTACAGCGGCATGATAGTCCATTTGTGTGTGTGTGTGTGTGTGTGTGTGTGTGTGTGTGTGTATGCACACCATGTTTTCTTTGTCCAGTCATCTGTCAATGGATTAAGGTTGTTTCCATGTCTTGGCTACTGTAAATAACGCGGCAGTGAACATGGGGGTGCAGGTATCTTTTCAAGGTAGTAATTTCATTTCCTTTGGTTAAATACCCAGAAGTGGCATTGCTGGATCATATGGTAGTTCTAATTTTTTGAGGAATCTTCATACTTTTTCTGTAGTGGCTACATCAATTTTCCTTCCCACCAATAGTGTACAAGGGTTCCCTTTTCTTTAGGTCCTTGCCAATACTTGTTATTTCTTGTCTATTTGAAAATAGCCATGCTAACAGGTGTGAGGTGATTTTTCATTGCAGTTTTGACTTGCATTTTCATGATGATTAGTGATGTCGAGCACCTTTTAACGTACCTGTTGTCTTCTTTGGAAGAATGTCATTTCAGTTCCTCTGCCCTTTTTTCAATTGGACTGTTTGTTTTTGCTATTGAGTTGTATAAGTTGGCTTTAGCAATCCAGAGTTGAGACCCCACTGAGAAGGAGATCTAATGGGGAGAATTCAAGGCAAAGAGACCATTGTGGTTAACAGGTCTATCTATCATTCTAGATAGAGATGGAAAATGGCATTTCCTAATATCTAAGTTACATTAGAGGGCAGAAATAGTGGTCAAGAGGGGTGCCTTGGTGGCTCAGTCGGTTAAGTGCCAGACTTTGACTCAGGTCGTGATCTCGCAGTTTGTGGGTTCAAGCCCTGCGTTGGGCTCTGCGCTGACAGCTCAGAGCCTGGACCCTGCTTCAGATTCTGTGTCTCCTCCTCTCTCTGCCTCTCCCATGCTCTGTCTTTCTCTGTCTCTCAATAATAAACATTAAAAAATTTTTAGAAATAGTGGTCAAGAGCTCTCATTTGTATCTTCTATTAACCTAATTATCATTAGGTTCCTTTTCCTATTACTTCAGATAACAGAACCACTTAAAAATGTGTTCTCTCATATTTTTTCCGAGTCTAGGCATATAGTAAAACGTTAATTTGTTATTATGGCTTTAAGTTTGGTACAAATTATTTACTTGAAGAGATTGTACCAAGTTTGGGTCTGCAACGTGGGTCATGAGGTTAACTACATGGTGGAAGAGAAACCTACGCTTGGAACCTCCCACATTGTCCAAATGAAGCCACACTTCTTGTGAATATCTACTTATGTGGCTCAGATCCCATTCTCACTGCCTCTTACTGAACCTCTCTTGTGCGCATTTTCTCTTTCTCTTCCTCTGAGGTCAGTGGTACTTCCTGCAGATAAGGTACTAAATATCTCAAGTCAGATTACATCACTTTTTCTATAAGATAACATTCAGGGAGGAAGACACTGGTCAGCATAAATTCTATTTGCATTAGACTTGTCTGATTTATCAGCAGCAGCAGAAGTAGCATTATAGATTTGCTTTCAACAACAGATTTGTGTGTACGAGTGTATGTGTATACATTTGTCAGTAAAACCATTTCAAAGAACTCTCACTAAACACCTTCATTAAGTTCACTGTCCTGACAAACACTGTAGAAAATATGGCCTTTTCAGGTACTAGTAACCTGTCATGTTATTGTAATTTACATGTGTTTCCTATAAATTTCTCAGGTTGTTTTGTGTCTCTCAGCCACTTTCTTTTGTGAAAACATCACAGCAGTAAATGGTGCAATCATTGCTTAAGTTTTTTTTTATGTACTTGAGTCTTCTGCTTAAGAGCTTGTAAATTCACCAAATCGGATGCTAATCTGTCATGGTCTGTGTTATGTAGTAAAAATTAACCAGAAAATAGTAATATCAATATTTGCCAACACTTCATTGACGATGTCAATCTTGTCCCGACTTTATGTATTTTAAAAACTAAATATCACTGTAAACAGTGGAATCATAAAAATTCCTGAGCATTTTGGCTTGGACTGTCAAAGTCTTAAAGGAATGAAGCAGCCTGGGTTATCAGCAGTCATCTTTCAAAAACCAAGGTGCTTGGAGAAGAGCCAAAATTGTAATGAGCTTGAAGCAAATTATCAAATTAATCCTGGTTGATGCAACTGTCATAACTTGCGAAGATACCTGTCTCCATTTGAAGATGTCAACATCAAACACCGAGCAGCATTTACTGAGTGCCCATAGGGCTGCAGGCAGTGAGGAGAAAACCAAATGAAAGAGCCTCATTCCAGTGATCTTGTAATTATAGGAGAAGTAATGGGTAGGGTATCTTAAGGCATAAATAAATAGAAATCACAAGATAATATTGAGCAAGAAGACATTTTAGGATGAGCTCAGGAAAACATTCCTATCAAACTTCCCAGTATAATCGCTGGAGCCATTATACTATATAATGTTGTTGGGGCTATTAGTATTAATAATAGTAATCATCATTTATCACAAGTGCAGCATAGAGAACAATTCTGCAGTGGTAGGAAGATAGAACTGATAGACTTGAAGAGATAAGTCTTTTCAATTCTGTGATGCTGTGCATGTTATGAACTCTAAGAACAGAAGGTCTGAGCCATTTCATTATCAAGTAAAGTACTCCCTGACCACATCCAAGGCAAGTGTATTCTTTATAGCTCTGTTCCTTTAATTAAAGAAGATGATTCTTAATATGACTGACTCAGTTGCAAAAACACTAGAACCAGGAGTGATCTGCTGACTGTTTGTTAGTTGGGAGTGGATTTATCCATCCTACTATTTTCTTTCATGTTGAATAAATAATCTACAAAATGAGCTTGTCTTGTAATTGTGTCCAATAAATAAGATAAAGGATAAGAATGAAACTTTAGTAGAAAAATGAAAAAAATTTAGATTATTTAGTAAGGCATTTTTTAATTGAATTTCTTTTCTATCTTCTACCCAGCTCCTCCAAGGGTAACACTCTGTACCTATCTTATTCATATTGCCCCAGCTTAATATGTACATATTTGTGAGTATTTAGATCTATACAATTTTATCACGTATGTGGGTTCATATGCCATTCAGCCCAGTCAACGTATAGAACATTCCACTACCACATGATCTCTCCTGTTGCCATTTTATTTTATTTTATTTTAATTTTATTTTTAATGTTTATTTATTTTCGAGGAGACAAACAGACAAAGCATGAGTGGGGAAAGGGAGAGAGAGGGAGACACAGAATCTAAAGCAGGCTCCAGGCTTTGAGCTGTCAACACAGAGCCAATGCAGAACTGGAACCCACTCATGACCTGAGCCGAAGTCTGACACTCAACTGACTGAACCACCCAGGTGTCCATCTCCTGGTACCCTTTCATAAAAACATCTAATTATCCCCTCCATCCTTACCTCTTGGCAACTGCTAATCTGTTTTCCATTTCTAAAATTTTGTCATTTCAAAAGTAGTTCATAAAGGAGTCATATAGTATGTAACCTTTTCTTTCTTTTTTTTCTTTTTTTGTTTTTTAATTTTATTTTTTTAAAATTTACATCCAAATTAGTTAGCATATAGTGCAACAATGATTACAGGAGTAGATTATTTAGTGCCCCTTACCCATTTAGCCCACCCCCCCCACAGCCCCTCCCGTAACCCTCTGTTTGTTCTCCATATTTATGAGTTTCTTACGTTTTGTCCCCCTCCCTGTTTTTATATTATTTTTGTTTCCCTTCCCTTATGTTTATCTGTTTTGTCTCTTAAAGTCCTCATATGAGTGAAGTCATATGATTTTTGTTTTTCTCTGACTAATTTCATTTAGCATAATACCCTCCAGTTCCATCCATGTGGTTGCAAATGGCAAGATTTCATTCTTTTTGATGGCCGGGTAATACTCCATTGTATATATGTACCACATCTTCTTTATCCATTCATCCCAATTGCTGGGTCATACGGTAGTTCTATTTTTAGTTTTTTGAGGAACCTCCATACTGTTTTCCAGAGTGGCTGCACCAGTTTGCATTCCCACCAACAATGCAAAAGAGATCCTCTTTCTCTGCATCCTCGCCAACATCTGTTGTTACCTGAGTTGTTAATGTGAGCCATTCTGACAGGGGTAAGGTGGTATCTCATTGTGGTTTTGATTTTTATATCCCTGATGATGAGTGAAGTTGAGCATTTTTTCATGTGTCAGTTGGCCATCTGGATGTCTTCTTTGGGAAGTGTCTATTCATGTCTTTTGCCCATTTCTTCACTGAATTATTTGTTGGGTGTTGACTTTGATAAGTTCTTTATAGATTTTGGATCCTAACCCTTTATCTGATATGTCATTTGCAAGTATCTTCTCCCATTCTATCGGTTGCCTTTTAGTTTTGTTGATTGTTTCATTCGCTGTGCAGAAGCTTTTTATTTTGATGAGGTCCCCTAGTTCATTTTTCTTATGTTTCCCTTGCCTCTGGAGATGGGTTGAGTAAGAAGTTGCTGTGGCCAAGATCAAAGAGGTTTTTGCCTGCTTTCTCCTGGAGGATTTTGATGGCTTCCTGTCTCACATTGAAGTCTTCCATCCATTTTGAGTTTATTTTTGTGTATGGTGTGAGAAAGCGGTCCAGTTTCTGCATGTCACTGTCCAGTTTTCCCAGAACCACTTGCTGAAGAGACTGTCTTTATTCCATTGGATATTCATTCCTGCTTTGTCAAAGATTAGTTGGCCATATGTTTGTGGGTCCATTTCTCAGTTCTCTATTCTGTTCCATTGATCTAAATGTCTGTTCTTGTGCCAGTACCATACTTTCTTGATGATTACAGCTTTGTAGTATAGCTTGAAGTCTGGGATTGTGATGCCTCTGGCTTTGGTTTTCTTTTCCAAGATTGCTTTGGCTATTCGGGGTCTTTTCTGGTTCCATACAAGCTTTAGGATTATTTGTTCTAGCTCTGTGAAGAATGCTGCTGTTATTTTCATAGGGATAGCATTCAATATGTAGATTGCTTTGGGTAGTATCTACATTTTAACAATATTTGTTCTTCCTATCCAGGAGCATAGAATCTTTTTCCATGTTTTTGTGTATTCTCAATTTCTTTCATAAGCTTTCTATAGTTTTCAGTGTATAGATTTTTCACCTCTTTGGTTAGATTTATTCCTAGGTATTTTATGGGTTTTGGTAAAATTGTAAATGGGATCAATTCCTTGATTTCTCTTTCTGTCGCTTCATTGTTGGTGTATAGGAATGCAACCGATTTCTGTGCATTGATTTTATATCCTGCAATTTTGCTCTATTCATGAATCAGTTCTAGCAGTTTTTTGATGGAATCTTTTGGGTTTTCCATATAGAGTATAATGTCATCTGCAAAGAGTGAAAGTTTGACCTCCTCCTGGCCAATTTGGATGCCTTTTATTTCTTTGTGTTGTCTGATTGTAGAGGCTAAGACTTCCAATGCTATGTTGAACAACAGTGGCGAGAGTGGACATCCCTGTCTTGTTCCTGACCTTAGGGGGAAAGCTCTCAGGTTTTCCCCATTGAGGATGATATTAGCATTGGGTCTTTCGTATATGGCTTTTATGATCTTGAGGTATGCTCCTTCTATCTCTACTTTCTTGAAAGTTTTTATCAAGAAAGGTGTTGTATTTGTCAAATGCTTTCTCTGCATCTGTTGAGAGGATCACATGGTTCTTGTCCTTTCTTTTATTGATGTGATGAATCACACTGATTGGTTTGCAGATATTGAACCAGCCCTGCATCCCAGGTATAAATCCCACTTGGTCATGGTGAATGATTTTTTTAATGTATTGTTGGATCCGGTTGGCTAATATCTTGTTGAGGATGTTTGCCTCTATGTTCATCAGGGAAATTGGTCTATAGTTCTCCTTTTTAGTGGGGTCTCTGTCTGGTTTTGGAATCAAGGTCATGCTAGCTTCATAGAAAGAATTTGGAAGTTTTCCTTCCATTTCTATTTTTTTGGAACAGCTTCAAGAGAAAAGGTGTTAACTCTTCCTTAAATGTTTGGTAGAGGAGTACCTGGGTGGCTCAGTCAGTTAAGCGTCCGACTTCGGCTCAGGTCATGATCTCACAGTCCGTGAGTTCGAGCCCCGCGTCGGGCTTTGTGCTGACAGCTCAGAGCCTGGAGCCTGCTTCATTTTCTGTGTCTCCCTCTCTCTCTGACCCTCCCCCGTTCATACTCTGTCTCTCTCTGTCTCACAAATAAACATTAAAATAAATAAATAAATAAATAAATAAATAAATGTTTGGTAGAATTCCCCTGGAAAGCCATCTGGCCCTGGACTCTTGTTTTTTGGGAGGTTTTTGATTCCTAATTCGATTTCCTTACTGGTTATTGGTCTGTTCAAATTTTCTATTTCTTCCTGTTCCAGTTTTGGTAGTGTATATGTTTCTAGGAATTGGTCCATTTCTTCCAGATTGCCCATTTTATTGGCATATAATTGCTCATAATACTCTCTTGTTACTGTTTTTATTTCTGCTGTGTGGTTGTGATTTCTCCTCTTTCATTCTTGATTTTATGTATTTGGGTCCTTTTCTTTTTCTTTTTGATCAAACTGGCTAGTGGTTTATCAATTTTCTTAATTCTTTCAAAGAACCAGCTTCTGATTTTATTGATCTCTTCTACTGTTTTTTTGGTTTCAGTAGCATTAATTTCTACTCTAATCTTTATTATTTCCTGTCTTCTGCTGGTTTTGGGTTTTATTTGCTATTCTTTTTCCAGCTCTTTAAGGCCTCAGGTTAGGTTGTGTATCTGAGATCTTTCTTCCTTTTTTAGGAAGGCCTGGATTGCTACATACTTTCCTCTTATGACTGCCTTTGCTGTGTGCCAGAGGTTTTGGGTTGTGGTGTTATCATCTTCATTGGCTTCCATGAACTTTTAAATTTCGTCTTTAACTGCTTGGTTAGCCCATTCATTCTTTAGTAGGATGTTCTTCAGTCTCCAAGTATTTGTTACCTTTCCAAATTTTTTCTTGTGGTTGATTTCGAGTTTCATAGCATTGTGGTCTGAAAATATGCACAGTATGATCTCGATCTTTTTGTACTTGCTGAGGGCTGATTTGTGTCCCAGTATGTGGTCTGTTCTGGAGAACGTTCCATGTGCACTGGAGGAGAATGTATATTCTGCTGCTTTAGGATGAAATGTTCTGAATATATCTGTTAAGTCCATCTGGTCCAGTGTGTTATTCAAAGCCGTTGTTTCCTTGTTGATTTTTTGATTAGATGATCTGTCCATTGCTGTGAGTGGGGTGTTGAAGTCTCCTACTTTTATGGTATTACTATCAATGAGTTTCTTTATGTTTGTGATTGATTTATATATTTGGGTGCTGCCACATTTGGTGCATAAATGTTTACAATTATTAGGTCTTCTTGGTGGATAGACCCCTTGATTTTGATATAATGCCCTTCTTCATCTCTTGATACAGTCTTTATTTTAAAGTCTAAATTATCTGATATAAGTGTCGCTACTCTGGATTTCTTTTGTTGACCATTAGCATGATAGATGGTTCTCCATTCGCTTACTTTCAATCTAAAGGTGTCTTTAGATCTAAAGTAGGTCTCTTGTAAACAGCATTTAGATGGATCTTGTTTTCTTATCCATCCTGTTACCTTATGTCTTTTGATTGGAGCATTGAGTCCATTGATGTTTAGAGTGAGTACTGGAAGATATGAATGTATTGCCATTATGTTGCTTGTAGAGTTGGGGTTTCTGGTGGTGTTCTCTGGTCCTTTGTAGTCTTTGTTGCTTTTGGTGTTTATTTGTTTGTTTGTTTGTTTATTATTTATTTTCATCTTTTCTCCCCTCAGAGAGTTCCCCTTGAAATATCTTGCAGGGCTGGTTTAGTGGTCACAAACTCCTTTAATTTTTGTTTGTCTGGGAAACTTTTTATCTCTCTCTCTCTATTTTGAATGGCAGCCTTGCTGGATAAAGAATTCTTGGCTGCATGTTTTTCTGATTCAGCACATTTAATATATCCTGCCACTCCTTTCTGGCCTGCCAAGTTTCTGTGGATAAGTCTGCTGCAAACTGGATTTGTCTTCCCTTGTAGGTTAGGGACTTTTTTTCCCTTGCTGCTTTCATGATTCTCTCCTTGCCTGAGTATTTTGTGAATTTGACTATGATATGCCTTGTTGATGGTTGGGTTTTGCTGAATCTAATGGGGGTCCTCTGTGCTTCCTGGATTTTGATGTCTGTGTCTTTCCCCAGGTTAGGAAAATTTTCTGCTGTGATTTGCTCACATAACCCTTCTACCCCTCTTTCTCTCTCTTCCTCTTCTGGGACCCCTATGATTCTGATGTTGTTTCTTTTTAATGAGTCACTGATTTCTCTAATTCTTTTTTAAAAAAAAATTTTTTTAACGTTTATTTATTTTTGAGACAGAGAGAGACAGAGCATGAACGGGGAGGGTCAGAGAGAGAGGGAGACACAGAATCTGAGACAGGCTCCAGGCTCTGAGCAGTCAGCACAGAGCCCGACGCGGGGCTCGAACTCACGGACAGTGAGATCGTGACCTGAGCCGAAGTCGGATGCTTAACCGACTGAGCCACCCAGGCGCCCCTTCTCTAATTCTTAAACCATGCTCTTTTGCCTTAATCTCCCTATTTTTTTATTCTTCATTATTCTCTATAAGTTTGTCCTCTGTATCACTGATTCTCTGTTCTGCCTCATCCATCCTTGCCGCTGCAGCATCCATCCATGATTGCATCTCAGTTATATCATATTTTATTTCATCCTGACTAGCTTTTACTTCTTCTATCTCCACAGAAAGGGATTCCAATATATTTTCAACTCCAGC
The DNA here is from genome assembly GCF_018350215.1 of Panthera leo. Classification (NCBI taxonomy): domain Eukaryota; kingdom Metazoa; phylum Chordata; class Mammalia; order Carnivora; family Felidae; genus Panthera; species Panthera leo. Next base: position 22,507,717 of record NC_056679.1, read on the forward strand.
TAGTATTCGTATTATCATGATTCTAAATTCTGGTTCAGACATCTTGCTTGTATCTGTGTTGGTTAAATCCCTGGCTGTTGTTTCTTTGTGCTCTTTCTGTTGGGGTGAATTCCTTCGTTTTGTCATTTTGAAGGGAGAAAAGGAATTAATGAGGTATTAACATTAAAAATATTAAAATTAAAAAAATTAAAATTAAAAAAATAAACACACACACACATACACACACACACACACAAATAGAATAAATGATGCTAGATCCTAGGTGTGTTTTGGTATAGGTGTTGAAAGTGGTTTGACAGATTAGAGAAAAAAGGGGGGGGGGAAGGAAATCGTTTGAGAATTTGAAGAAATGAATACACTGAAGTAGACTAAAATGAGATGATGGGAGTCCAATAGAATTTGAAAACATTTACAGAAAAGTAAAGCGTATAGTAGAAAAACTTAAAAGAAAAATATTTTTAATAAAAATTCAAATAAAAATGAATTTTTTCTCTTTCTGTATTCAAGAAAAAGAAAAGAAACGAAAAAGAAAAAAATGAAATCCTTTGAAAATTTGCAAAAGTGAATACACTGTAGTAGACTAAAATAAAATGAAGGAAGTAAAATAGAATTTGAAAAAATTTACATAAAGGCAAAAAATATAGTAAAAAATTAAAGAAAAATATTTTTAATAGAAATTGAAAATAAAAACGAAGTTTTTCTGCATTCAAGAAAAAGAAATGAAATGAAAAAGAAAAAGAGAAAGAAAAAAAGGAAATCATTTGAAAATTTGAAAAAGTGAATACACTGAAGTAGACTAAAATAAAATTATGGAAGTAAAATAGAATTTCAAAAAATTTACACAAAAATAAAAAATATAGTAAAAAAATTAATGTAAAATATTTTTAATAAAAATTGAAAATAAAAATGAATTTTTTCTTTTTCTGTATTCAAGAAAAAGAAAAGAAGTAAAGAGAAAAAAATAAAAAATAAATAAGAAAGAAAGTTGATTAGATGGACCTGGTAGCAGATTGAAATACAACTGAAATTACTTCGTTTTCCCCTAGAAGTGAGACTATGATGCGCTTTATAGTCCATAAACTAAGCAGGTGGTGAGACTTGTGTTCTTGAAGAGCAAGGTTGGCCCAGTTGGGCGGGGATTAGTGTAACGGCTCTGTTCTCCAGTAGATGGCGCTGCTTAGCTTACTGGGGTGGATTGTTGTAGCGCTCGTAGGTGCGTGTGCACATGCGCGGGAGCAGTAGAAATGGCGTCACCCAGCTACCCAGTCTCTAGTATCAGCACTCTGTTCTCCCCAATCACCAATCGTGCACCCGTCCTCTGTCTTCAGCTTCTGTCCACTCCCAGCTTCTTTGGTCTCCGTGACCAGGTCCCAGGCAGTACCTCTCTCCTGAGTTTTGTCTCAGATGCGGCTGTTTTCCCTGGCCCCTTACTTCTGAAGGACTGCAGCTTTCACTCGTTCCGCCCCTGTGCGGGAGGGTCTCACCGAGCAATGGCCGAACAATGGCAAAATGTCAGCTGCACCCAGAAACGCTTGCTGGACCCTGCTGCTGCCGGAGCCCCGAGACTGCGGCCAGGTGCCAGCCCACCCCAGAAAAAGTTCATGAGATAGTGTAGCAGCAGCGTTTCAGGGATTATGGAAAATCACAACACACATCTTGCACCAGACTTCACCCTCAACGACCTTGTTCCAGCACCAGCGAATGTGGCCGTTCTCTGGGGTCTGCTCAGACCAGGTGGCCGCAACAGTCTACCAAATGTCCTTCCAGCAGTGGAACCCCTTTTCCCTGTGTGGCCCAAGAACCTCCAAGACCCCACTCCACTCCTGGGGATATGCCCTTCCACCAGACTACCACCACGTATCGAGCTGCGGAGTTGCATACTGTGCTTCCCTTGTTTACAGTCTTAATGGAATTTAAACCCTCTCCTTTCTCCTTTCTCCTTTCTCCTTTCTCCTTTCTCCTTTCTCCTTTCTCCCTTTTTAGTTAGGTCCCTAAGGCTGTTTCTAATTTTCTAATTTCAATCCAGCTGCTTTTGGGAAGGGGTGCTTTTCCCATACTCCCCCCCACGCCCCCCCCATCTCCGTCCTCTCTGCCCACAAAAGCACCTCCCTGCCCACTGCAGCTTCTTGCTCCCTAAGTTCATCTCTCCATGCCACGTACCTGCTGAATTCTGTGGTTCAGGTTGTGCAGATTGTTGTGTTAATCCTCCAATCAGTTTTTTGGGTGTGTAGGATGGTTTAGTGTTGGTCTGGCTCCATTTCATGGACGCAAGACACACAAAAAACTTCCATGCTGTTCTGCCATCTTGACTCCTCCTGTATTTTATGTAACCTTTTAAAATTGGCTCCTTTTAGCCTAATGTCCATCAACTGATGAATGGATAAAGAAATTGTGGTTTATATACACAATGGAATACTACTTGGCCATGAGAAAGAATGAAATATGGCCTTTTGTAGCAACATGGATGGAACTGGAGAGTGTTATGCTAAGTGAAATAAGTCATACAGAGAAAGACAGATACCATATGTTTTCACTCTTATGTGGATCCTGAGAAACTTAACAGAAGACCATGGGGGAGGGGAAGAAAAAAAAAAGAGAGGGAGGGAGCCAAACCATAAGAGATTCTTAAAAACTGAGAATAAACTGAGGGTTGATGGGGGGTGGGAGGGAGGGGAAAGTGGGTGATGGGCATTGAGGAGGGAATCTGTTGGGATGAGCACTGGGTGTTGTATGGAAACGAATTTGACAATAAATTTCATATAAAAAATAATAAAAACAAAATTGGCACCTTTCACTTAGCATAATTCCCTGGCTATTCATCCAAGTTATTATGTATGTCAATAGTTCATCCTTTTTCATTGCTATGTAGTACTCCATGGTCTACATGAACCACAGTTTATTTAATCATTTACCTGATGAAGGACATCTGGGCTGTTTCCAGCATTTAACTATTACAGAACATGGCTATGAACATTGTACAGGTTTTCATTTCATTTTTCCAAGAGTTCAATTGCTAGATCATATGGTAATTGTCTTTTAGCCTTATAAGAAAATGCCACTATTTTCAGAGTAGCTGTACCATTTTATATCCCCACCAACAATGTAGGAGTGACCTGTATCTTCTTCATCCTTGCTGGCACCTGGTTCTGTCTCTTTTTTTTATTTTAGTCATTCTCATTGTGTCCAGTGATATCTCATTATGATCTTAATTTGATTTTCCCAAATGGCAATTGATGATGAACGTCTTCTCATATACTTACTGGCCAACTGTAGGACCTCTTCAGTAAAATGTTTCTTCACAACTTTTGTCCATTTTTGTTTGTTTGTTTGTTTGTTTGTTTGTTTTTTAGAGTTGAGTTTTGAGAAATCTATGATGTGATGTAGTTTTTTACAGATGCTCTTTATCAAGTTTGGGTTATTCCCCTTTATTCCTAACTCGCTGAGAGCCATTGTTTGTTTGTTTGTTTGTTTGTTTGTTTGTTTTAGAATTAATGGATGTTGGATTTTGTCAAGTGATTTTTCTGAATGAATTGATATGATCACTTTCTTTTTTCTTTAAACTATTGATATACCATCGATTGATTCTGAATGTTGAACCAACCTTCCTTTCCTGGAATAAGTCCAATTGGGCATGGTGTGTAATTCCTTTATACACTATTGGATTTCAGTTTGCTTAGATTTTGTTCAGGATTTTTATGTCTAAATTTATGAGCGATGTTGGCCTATGCATTTCTTTTTTCTTTTCCTTTTTTTTTTTTAAATTATTGTCTTTGTCAGGTTTTAATGTTAGGGTAATATTGATCTCATAAAATGAGTTGGCAAGTATTTCCACTTCCTCTGTTTTCTGGAAGGGATTATATAACATTGGTATTAATTCTACTTTAGATGTTTTGTTAGAATTCTCCTGTGAAAACATATGGGCCTGGAGATTTACTTTTCAGGAGATTTAAATGGTGAATTCAACTTCTGTAATGGTTATAGCAATTCAGATTATCTATTTTATTGTGGTTGAGATTTGGTAGTTTATGGTTTTCAAGAAAATGATCCATTTATTTAAGTTGTCAAATTTACAAACATAAAGTTGTCTTTAGTATTCCTTTATTAACTTTTTAATAGTGATAAGATATATAGTGATAGCTGTTAGATTATTTATGATTTTGGTGATTTGTGTCTTCTCTTTTTTAAAATTTTGGTCAGTCTTACTAGAAGTTTATAAATTTTACTGATTTTTTTTCAAAGACACAATTTTGGCTTCATTGATTTTCTTTATTGTTTTCCTGTTCCATTGACTTTTGTTTGTATTTTAATTATCTCTTTCCTTCTGCTTACTTTGCATTTATTCTCATTTCCTTTCCTAGTTCCTTGAGGCAAAAATTTAAATTATTGATTTGAAAACGTTCCTTATTTGTATCGTAAGCCTTTTGTGTGAGAAATTTCCTGCTCAGGACCGCTTTAGCTGTGTCTCACATATACTGATATGTTGTATCTTCATTTCACTCAGTTCTATGTATCTTTGTCTATTGAGGATTCCTCTTTGACCCCAAAATTATTTAGAAGTGTATCATTTAATTTCCATGTGTTTAGGTATTTTTCTGTTGTTTTTCTATTATTGATTTTTAGTTTGATTTCATTATGGGCAGAGAAAATAACCAATATAATTTCAGTTCTTTTAAATTTGTTGAGGTATTATTATTATTATTATTATTGCTATGATATAGTCTATCCATGTTGCCTGGGGAAAAAAAGGTGTATTCTGCTGCTGTTTTGTGGAATATTCTGTATGTGTCAATTTGATCCTATTGTTTGATTGAGTTACTCATGTTGTCTACATTCTTTTTTTTTTTTTTTTTTTTTTTCATGTTGTCTACATTCTTGATGATTTTCACTTTAGTAGTTCTATCAATACCTTAAAAGGGGTAGTAAAGCATTTTGAATCAGAAAATCTAAGCTAGTAGTTAATCTGTTCACAAACTAGTCGATGAATTCAGTAAGCACAGAACTTTGAGAAAAATATTTAGTATTTTATGAAGAATAAGCATTAGCAATTACTAAAAAGGTTCTCACTTTATTTTCAATTTCTAGGAAATCTAGATTTTTTTTTTAATGTTTTTATTTGAGGGAGAGAGAGCAAGAGAGAGGAGGGGAGGGGCAGAGAGAGATGGAGACAGAATCTGAAGGAGGCTCCAGGCTCCGAGCTGTCAGCACAGAGCCTGATGCAGGGCTCGAACTCATGAGCAGTGAGATCATGAACTGAGCCAAAGTCTGCCACCTAACCTACTGAGCCATCCAGGTGCCCCTCAATTTCCAGGAAATCTTAAAGTGAAAGGAATCATCAAAACCTAGAAATTATTTTTCAACCTGAAAAAAAGACTTTTTCATAAAATCTTAGATGAAATAGACTATTCATATTTTGTTAAATATATAGCAGTTTCACATCTGACAATCAAACATTTCTCCTCATCTGAATTTACTTTTTAAAAAAATCCATGTTAGGGTGCCTGGGTGGCTTAGTGCTTAAGCGTCTAATTTTGGCTCAGGTCATGATCTTGGGTTCATGGGTTCCAGCCCCACATGGGGCTCTGTGCTGACAGCTTGGAGCCTGGAGCCTGCTTTGGATTCTATGTCTCCCTCTCTCTGCCCCTCCCCCACATGCGTGAAGGCACACACAGTCTCTCTCTCTCTTTCAAAAATAAACAAATATTAAAAAAAAAAAAAGCCGTGTTGTTTTTTTCGACTATGTCTAAAATCATTTTATTTTGTGGCAAGGATTAGTCTTGACTTATGTGAACAGTGACTGATGCAAAATCTCTACAGTTGCATGCCTCCCATAAAATTTGGGTACTCTGTATTAAAATCCTGGTTAGGTGAAAAGAGTATCACGGTAGAATTAAAAGAACTGAGGTGATGACAGAAACCTCAAGTTATTAAAATATGAGTTCTGAGGGGGGGAAAAAGTAACTTTCTATGTTTTAGTAGATTTACATAATAAGAAGAGTAATGAGAAAAAAAATGAAGCAAACTGAAATGAAATTTAAACTCATAGCATATGACTCAGTGGCAACAATAGAAACCAGATGACAATAATGTATTGTATTTAAAGTACTAAGAGAAAAATGCCAACCTACAATTTTATATCAATGTAAACTATCATTTAAAGGTAAGGACAAAGTGAAGAACCTTTGAAACTAATAAAAACTGAACTTAACACTCACAAGTTCTTACTGAGTGATCAACTAAGGGATGTAATTACATCAGGAAAAGATTGGACTATGGGGATGGAAGAAGCAAAGAGATAACGTGTTGGTATATCCATGAAATATTAACTATAAAATTATTTAAAAATGACTAATTTGAGATGTTTAAAGGTAATATAGACCTATAAAAAGATTACAACATGAAAGATTGGCAAGCAGGGAGAAAACTGGAAATAAAGCATAAGAAAGTATGTAATTCAGTATGAGGATCAAGATTTCATTAACATTTCAGTTACCTGTTGTTGTGTCGCAATATACCTCAAGTATCAGAGGCTGAAAACAACAATCATTTTCTTTGCTCACAATTCTGTGCTAAATGTTTTTTTCACTCACTTGTCCAGTACCTGTACTAGTGTGGCTCAACCACCTGGTACTGGCTGGACCACTCAACTGAGGTCACATGCTGGAACCCTGATTCCCATAGTCAGCCCATTTCCTCAGTTCTTTTCTGAATAATCTCAAGGCTTCTCACTCTCTATGTGGTTTTTCTGCATGGTCTCTCCATGTGGCTTTCCAGCAGGAGCCAGACTTCTTACATGTAAGCTCAGGGCTCTTGAGAGTATAAAGGTAGAAGCTACCAGGCCTTTTAAAATCTTAGATTGTGATCTAATATAGCATCGTTTCAGCCATATTTGCTTGGTTAAAGACAAGCCACACCCAAGGGATGGTCATTAAACAAGAACAGGAATACCAAGAGGCATAGTTCAATGTAACAGATTGTCACAATTAACTTCGGAGTTTATTAATAAAGGTCAATTATGTGTGCTAAAAATTTAAGGTAATTAATAGAAGAATTAAAATAAAATGCTGAAGGACCAAGAAAGCTCAATAAACCCAATATTAGAGAAAATCTATAGTAATAGGGTAGAACAAAAGCAAAGCAAGGTAAATACAAAATAATAAGGCATCAGAAATAAAACCAAATATGTCAGTACTTACAATACATATAAATGGATTAAACTAGCTTATTAAAAAACAGAATTTCACTAATAAAATGTTTAAAATCCAGTTCTATGCTCTTTGTTAGGAATCACACTCAAATCATAAGGACACAGAAAGGTTGAAAGTAAGACAAAGAACAAGACAGATACAACAAGTAAATACCAAGCAAAACAAAGGAGATGTAGTTAAAGCAACATCGGACAAAAGAGACTTTAAGTCAAACTTTACTTTTAATGATAAAATGGATTGGTACTTGATGATAGAAATAATTTATCAGAAGAGGTAACAATCTTGACTCTGTATGCAATGAACAACATAGTCTTAAAAACATATTTTTTAGAAAGGAAAATTTGATAAAATATCAGAATAGATGAATGAGAAGATAAAGAGAAGAGACAGAAAAAAAATAGAAAATGTGAACAATAATATTGAAAGGCTTAATATAATGAGTATATGAGTCACTGCCCCCAATAATTAAAGTTCTGAATACACATAGAGAATTTATAAAAAACAAAAAACAAGCACTGAGGTAGGCCACAAAAGAAGTCTTAAAAAGTACAAATGTTCAATAGCATATAGATCACGTTGACCACAAAGCAATAAAATTAGAAACTGAAACTTAAAGGTAGCCTGAAAATAGAAGAATCATAATTAAATTTAAGATGTGTTTAGACCTGAATAATGATATTGCATTAAAAAAAAATCTCTATTTTTCAGAGAGAGATAGGAAGAGCATGTGAGAAAAGGGAGGGAGCAGAGAGAGGGGACAGAAGATCCAAAGCAGGCTCTGCACTGACAGCAGTGGGCCTGATGCAGGGCTCAAACTCATAAATCATGAGTTCATGACCTAAGTCAAAGTCAGACACTTAGCCAACTGAGCCGCCCAGGCACCACATGATACTGCATTTTAAAACCTATGAGATATAACTAGTGACACGTAAGGAAAACTTATAGTCTTAACTGTCTACGGTTTTTAAAAAGATTGAAAATAAATGAGCTAAGTGTTCAATCAAAAGTTAGGAAAAAACAAGAGAGTAAACCCCTCCAAATTAGAACTATGTAAAGGCTAATAAAGTCTATGCGAACCTCTCACAAAACTGATCAAGAAAACACAAACCATATTAAAAGTCAAAGAACTACTATAAAATTTTTAAAATTTATTTTAAAAAATTTTATAATAATACATTTAAAAATTTAGTTTTAATAGATTTTGGTTAAATGTAAGCCATTCAAATTATCTCAAGGAGAAATAAAAACGTGGAACAGGTCTATACCCAGAAGTAATATTTTAAAATATTTGACAACTGGGGTGCCTGGGTGGATCAGTTGGTTAAGCGTCCAACTTCCGCTCAGGTCATGATCTCCCGGTTTGTGGGTTCAAGCCCCGCGTGGGACTCTGTGCTGACAGTTCAGAGCCTGGAGCCTGCTTCGGATTCTTGTCTTCCTCTCTCTCTGCCCCTGCCCTACTTATGTTCTCTCTCTCTCTCTTGAAAATAAATAAATATTTTAAAAAATTGAAATATTTGACAACTGATGTAGGGCAAGCAGTGGTAAAACCAAAGGACAACTAATAAGTCCAAACAGACAATTGTTGAAAATAACCAAAGTAGGCTTACCATGCATACTAAATTACTACCAATCCCCTTCATCTCTGTTGAAGAATATAAAATGTTTCAGATACAAAATATTTCAAGTAATAAAAAAAGAAGAAGAATTTCCCACATTAGAAAGAGGAAAGAGGGGTGCCTGGGTGGCTCAGTCGGTTAAGCCTCCGACTTCGGCTTGGGTCACGATCTCACAGTTCGTGGGTTTGAGCCCCGTGTTGGGTTCTGTGCTGACAGCTCAGAGCCTGGAGCCTGTTTCAGATTCTGTGTCTCCTTCCCTCTCTGCCCCTCCCCTGTTCACACTCTGTCTCTGTCTCAAGAATAAATAAACATTGGGGCGCCTGGGTGGCTCAGTCGGTTAAGCGTCCGACTTCAGCCAGGTCACGATCTCGCGCTCCGTGAGTTCGAGCCCCGCGTCAGGCTCTGGGCTGATGGCTCGGAGCCTGGAGCCTGTTTCCGATTCTGTGTCTCCCTCTCTCTCTGCCCCTCCCCCGTTCATGCTCTGTCTCTCTCTGTCCCAAAAATAAATTAAAAAAACGTTGAAAAAAAAAAAAAAGAATAAATAAACATTAAAAAAGAAATTTAAAAAAGAGGCAAGAAAGTATAAGAAGAAAAATTTGTGTGCAAGCTTAGTTATGAATATGGATGCAAATGTCCCAAATAAGATATTAGCAAACAGAATTAATTAAGCAACGTGAATAAAAACTTAACATGACTAATTTGGGGGCATTCCAGGAATATAAGGGTAGTTTAAGTCATGAAACCCTATTAATGTAATTTGCCACATTAATAAATTTTAAAAATATATGTGATAATCTCAATATATGCTCCCAAAATTTAATCAAATTCAACATTTGTTAACAAATGTTAACAAAAAAGAACACTTTAGAAATCAGGGTGGGAAGGGAACTTTTTTCAGCTGATAAAAGATATTTATCAAAAAAGTGCTACAAATGTCATACTCAGTGGTGAAACATTAGAGCATTTTGTTTCAAGTCAGGAACATAGCAAGGATGTTGTTACCATTACTATTTCCATTCAACTTAGTTCTAGAGGTCTTAGCCAGAGGTAGAAATGAGAAAGATAAATGAAATGCAAGGGAAAAAAATCATTTCCAGAGATTTGGATGGTCTACACAGAATATCCAAGAGAATCTACAAAGAATTTAGCAAGCTAATATGTTACTTGAGCAATATTAAAAATTCAATGGTATTCTAGTACACTAGCAACAACCAATTAGAATGTAATTTTAAAAATCATTCCATTTACAAAACAACCTAAGAATACAATAACATAAAAGGTATGAAAGACATTTATGAAAACATTACAAAGTATTATATAGTAACATAAAAGAAGACTTAACTAAGTGGGGAAATAGACTATGCTCATGTTTGGGAAGACCCAGAATCACACAAATGTCAGTTCTTGTCCCAAATTAATCTAAAAATTCAGTGGAAATCCAAACAAATTTTCAGGAGACTTTATTTTGGGCTTTGACAAGCTGAGCCTAAACTTCAAGTGAATAGTAAAGGGCCAAGAATAGCTAAGAAGATTTTGAAAGAAAAAATATAAGATGGGTGGAAAAAAATAGATTAAAAGGTATCTTTCCAGATATCAATACTTATTATAAAACTAAATAAAATAAAAGAATGTGGCATTGGCAAAGAGACAGAAAAATAGACCAATTAACCAAGAAGAAAATGTCCAGAAAAAGAGCTTGCAAGTGTGGAAATTTGGTACATGACAGAAGTGGCATTACAACCCAGTGTAATAAGATGTCCTTTCAATAAATGATGCAGGAGCAATATGTTACCATATGGAGGGAAAAGGTTAGACCTTCATTGTGTACCGTATATATATTCAACTTCAGATGGATTAAAGGCTTAAATGTGAAAAACAAAACTTCAAGACTTGGAGGAGACAGTGGAGAAGAATGTCTTTCTGACCACAAGGTAGAATGAATCCCTACACATGATTCAAAAAGCACAAGTCACAAGTCACAAAAAAATATATAATTAGAGTGTTTTCAAATTTAAAACCTCTGTAAAACAAGGCATAATGGAAAACAGCCCAGACATTTGGAGAATATACTCACAATGCATATATTTAATAAGATTCAGTAGTCAAACTCTTTGAAGAACTTTTAGAAATCAAGAGAGAAAATGTCAAATAATTGTTAAGTAACTGGGAATTATATAAAGAGTAAATTCAAAAAAATGAAGACCTGAATGGCCAATTAATATAGATACAAATAAATATAAATGATATAAAATATAAGTACAAATTGGTCAGTAACCAAAGAAATGCAAATTAAAACAAGGAAACATCTGTTCAGGTTCATCAGATTGGCAAGATTGGTGATAGTGCAAACTGTTTGTTGGTCAAGATGGAAAAATTCTCATACAATGCTGGTAAGTGGAAATTGATGCAAACACTTCGAGAAATAATTTGGCATCATCTGATAAACCAGAAGTTGTGCATACCCGAAGACCTAGTATTTCTACTTTTCAGTAGATAACCTAGGGGAAACCTTTGCACTTGTACTTGAGGAGATATATAATTGGATTTCCATTACATCATTGCTTGCAATGGTGAAATATTAAAAAATATTTAAATGTCCATCAATTGGAAAATAGATAATTGTGGTATTTGGTTGAATCATATGAAATTGCTGCTTTTCAACCATTTTGACATGGTTCAATCTAAAACTTTATAAAACTGAATATTATTTAGGAGCTAAAATGAATGAACTACTTGGCTAAATCTCAAAAATAGTGAGGGAAAAAAACCATGCTATAATATATATGGTATGGTCACAAACACACTTGGGCAAAAATCAACTTTTTAAAAATAGAGTATCTACGCATAACAATAACTAGAAGGGTTTTAAAAATTCAGAACTTTTTAAAGATGACAAAAGGACTTGTTGAGGACCATATGCTCTTATAGTCACATTGAAAGTAGAAATTCCCCTAAAGGAAACCAAGCGCTGTTGAAATAAGAGACTGAACACTGGGTAGCCAAAAATTTCAAATGTCCCCTGTACCATCCTAGTTCCTTACTTTTATTTTAATTTATTTCTTACTTACTAGTGATCCATTACTGGTTATTAATCCAAAAAGAAGAGAGTAAATAATTTTATGCAGAAGATGAGTAAATCTCCAGAGCTAGGGAAAAAATGTTATTAACTGAAAAATTTATTCCAACATTTTCCACTCATTTCTTAGAAATTTCTATTCATATCATATCAATACTAAACTTGTTTTAAGTAAAGATTAAGATTGGTAAATTCACCTCTATTGCTCCCTTTGTTTTGTTTGCTCATGTGGTTAATGATCTATGCATGAAATTTTAAAAGTTATGTTCTAGTTCTTAGTGATGTAAAGGGAAAATGCAACATTACCACAAATGTGAATGAAATTTTCTTCATATCCAAAAATTCATTATTTGTTCCCTATCATATGTATTTTACAAATCTGAATTTCTTAGCATAGAATTCAAGGCCTTCTTGACATTACCTCAATAAAGTAGGTGATGTCTCTATTAGTATCAATTAAAATAGGTTCAGCTACCACATGCAGAGGGCTCTTAAGACAGAAGCTGGTACGACAACTCTATAATTATCAGAGACCCAGTCTCCTTCTAACTTTTTGCTCTGCCATCTTAAACATTTGACTTTTACCTGTGGCCCAAGAGGTCCACATATGCAATCTGGGCAGCAAGAAGGAAGAAAAGTGTAGGAGAAGGCATATCCCCCAACTCTAAGGACACTTTCAGGATATACATCACCTTATGCTTACATCTCATTGTCCAGAACTTAGCCATATCCTACACATAGCTTCAAGGGCAGCTGGTAAAAATAGCTTTTATTCTACGTAGCCAGAACCTATCTAAATTTGAGGGCTTATTGCTGAAGAAAAAGACAGTTAATATTGTGGGGACAACCAGTAGCTTCCACCATACCATCTTCATCCTTTCCTCTTCTCCTCCAACTGAGAGAATAGTAATTTGATTCTAGAACTAATCCTGGGTCAAGATTACTTTTCAGCAGGACCACTATGCACTAAGGTTTCATGAATGGATGCATGGATGTAGCCATTTCTTGGATGATCTTCTCCATTGTTTCTTGCATACAGCTGAACTGGTAAACTGATCAAAACTTGGCCTAAGGGATGACACAAGCATTTCTATTCCTGGACTCTTTCTCTTCATTTACAAATGTTTGAGCACATTCACTATTTTCATGACAGCAGTTGGCTGATGGCTTGCTTTGGCCACACAAGGGCTGTGAATCACATTCTATTTAACCAGGAGGTCATGCCTTAAGGATTATGGTTTGAGACCACACTTGTACCCCAATGTTTATAGCGGCACTTTCAACAATAGCCAAATTATGAAAAGAGCCTAAATGTCCATCAACTGATGAATGGATAAAGAAATTGTGGTTTATATATACAATGGAATACTACGTGGCAATGAGAAAGAATGAAATATGGCCTTTTGTAGCAACGTGGATGGAACTGGAGAGTGTGATGCTAAGTGAAATAAGTCATACAGAGAAAGACAGATACCATATGTTTTCACTCTTATGTGGATCCTGAGAAAATTAACAGAAGACCAAGGGGGAGGGGAAGGAAAAAAAAAAGGCTAGGGAGGGAGGGAGCCAAAACATAAGAGACTTTTAAAAACTGAGAACAAACTGAGGGTTGATGCGGGGTGGGAGGGAGGGGAGGGTGGGTGATTGGTATTGAGGAGGGCACCTGTTGGGATGAGCACTGGGTGTTGTATGGAAACCAATCTGACAATAAATTTTATATTAAAAATAAAATAAAATAAAATAAAATAAAATAAAATAAAATAAAATAAATTGCTACATTGGTTTTAGTTTTAAGGAAAAAGCACTTGAAATAGAAATCAGAATCTCAAGAAAATACTCAAATGATATAAGATGGCAGCTAAATTGTTTATGTAACAGAAGGAACCAAAGGGTCTGCAGGTTGTAAGGTGGAAGAATCAGAAGGGAACCACCTCCGTTAGGAACGGAGAGACAAGAAACCCCTATGGCAGTTTGTTGGCTATGTGCTGTGGATATATCTTGTCAACCTCTTCTTTTTTTCTCTTCTGTGAAATATTTAGGAAACTTTACATTGTTAACAAGGATTTATATGAGTAAATTCATGATGGGGCTCAAAGATGAGTGTTGAATGCATGGTGTGGAGAAATAGAAATTGACCAGCAAGATGGTCTAAGAATGCAACTTCTGAGTCAGAAGAAAATTATGGAAAGAATTTAGTTTAGTCTGATAGCTTTTATGCCCAGTTCATGACAGAATACGTTTCTAGATTTCTAAAAATAGGATTAATAGGTCAACAATTGTTCATATTTAATGAACTATCAAAATTCAAGTTGCGATGCAAAAAAGATGTTTCAATGTATGGTCCCATCAACAGTACATAAGAGTGCCTGTTCCCCACACCTCACCATTAGCCATTAGGGAAATGCAAATTAACACCACAATGAGATACTAGCACATACGTATTAGAATGTCTAAAATTTAAAAGACTTGCCATATTGGGGAAGACATGGAGAAACTGGAATTCTAAGATATTGCTCATGGGAATGTAAAATGGCTTATCCACTTTGGAAAAGATTTTAATAACTTTTATTCCTACTGTGTGATCCAGCCATTCTACTCCTAAGAATTTACTTAAAAGAAAAAGAACTGAGGGGCCTGGTGGCTCAGTTCGTTGGGAGTCTGACTCAATTTTGGCTCACGTCATGATCTTGTGGTTTGTGGGATCAAGCCCCACATCGGGCTTTGCGCTGATGGCAGGGAGCCTGCTTGGGATTCTCTCTTTCCCTCTCTCTCTGGCCCTACCCTGCTTGTGTTTTTTCTCTCTCTCTCTCTCTCTCAAAATAAATAAACTCTTTTTTTTTAAAGAGAGAAAGGAAACTGTATATATCCATACAAAAACTTAAACACAAATGTTCACAGCAGCTTTATTTGTAAGAGCCCCAAACTAGAAACAATCCAAAAGTCCATTAACAGGTACATAGATAAACAAGTTATAACCATACAACAGAATACTAATGAGCAAAAAAAAAAAAAGGAATGAACTATCAATACATACAACAACATGGATGAATCTCAAAATCATTATGCTAAATGAAAGAAGCCAGATTAAAAAAAGAGTACATACTGTGTATTATCACTTATATAAACATCTAGAAGATATAAATAAACAAAGTAGATGGGTAGCTTTTTGGAGAAAGGAACAGTGAGGAACAGAGGTGATGAGATTGCAAATAGGCATGAGGAATCATTTGAGAGTAATACATGTTCATCATCTTGAACACGGTGATAGTTGCCAGGGTGTGTACACATGTTAAAACTTGTCAAATTGTGCACTTTAAATATGTGCAGTTTAATGTTTGTCAACTATATCTCAATAAAGCCCTGTATGTATATATGCACATGTACATATACATGTAGACATATATTACACATATATAAACATAATATTATGCCTCAATAAAGCTGTATACATAGTGATTGATAGATTGATAGACTGAGTGCTTACCATATGCTAGGCACTGTTTTGGATGTTGAAAATTCAGTAGTGTCAATTGAAGTCCCTGGCCTCAATGGAACTTTCCTTATAGCAGAAAGACATTACTCACCTTCTCTCCCAAAAGCAAATAACTATATAATAATAAAGAAATGAGCCACCAATAATTTTCCTTTTCTCTTCCAATGAAGAACAATATAAATGAAAATGGCAAAACTCAGTGTAACAACAAAATACTCATTTTTTTTCATAATATTGGAAACAGACTGCTACTTTAATTGTTAAGGTTCTCAAGTACAAACTATTAACTAAAGGTTAAGTACACCTTTCCTCAAAAAAATCTGTTTATCTAAACTTACTTCTAAATACCTTCTGGGCTAAAGAGGAAATGAGAATTGAAATTTTGTACTTCAAAAATGATAAAAATGAGAACATCCTGAGGGATGTAGTCAAAACAACACCCAGAAGAGAACTCATAACCTTAAATACATGTACTTAGGACACAGATGATCTAACCATTGACCCATGAAGCTAGAAAAAGAACAACATAAATTCATGGGC
Organism: Panthera leo; assembly: GCF_018350215.1. Lineage (NCBI taxonomy): Eukaryota > Metazoa > Chordata > Mammalia > Carnivora > Felidae > Panthera > Panthera leo. Next base: position 22,523,647 of record NC_056679.1, read on the forward strand.
AGTTGAAGCAGATTAATAAAAATAAAAGTAGAAAATGACAAAATAGGAAGAAAAGTAGAATTGATCAACAATACCAAAAGCTGATTATTTAAAAAGAGCAATAAAACAGACAAACCTATGAGAAGTCTAATAAAAAGAAAGCTGAGAGAGAAACAGAGAGAGAGAAAACCTGTTAGATGTTAGATTCAGGCACCCCTTGACTTGAAACCCAGTTCATTTTGAGCAAGTTACCTGACCTCTTGAAGCTTAAGTTTCTCATTCATAAAATGAGGACAGTGACAAGGTGCTTATCTCATGGGATTGTTATGAGGATTAAATTAGGTCATATGTACTTAGCACAATGCCTTACACATGATATGTATACAGTAAATATTATCCTTATGATTATGATTAATTGTGCCCGGTACCTGGTACATTGCAAGTACTCAGTAAATGTTAGTTCCTTTTCTCCTTGTTGCCATGGTTCTATGTATCAAATCATTTTCCATTGTTCATGACTTATCACTAATTTCTTTCTTTTTTTTTTTTTTAACATTTATTTATTTTTGAGACAGAGAGAGACAGAGCGTGAACAGGGGAGGGGCAGAGAGAGAGGGAGACACAGAATCTGAAACAGGCTCCAGGCTCTGAGCTGTCAGCACAGAGCCTGACGCGGGGCTCGAACTCACGGACCGTGAGATCATGACCTGAGCCGAAGTCGGCCGCTTAACCGACTGAGCCACCCAGGAGCCCCATCACTAATTTATTTCTAAAGGCAAGTCTGCTCAGGCAAATGAGACGTGCTGAGACAGTAATTTGGGGGACAGTGATGAAAAAACATCAATGTTTGAAAAGTTTGACATGAGATTCCATAGTCTTTGTGTGAAGAGTAGATTTATTCATGGCTCAGAGGTGTTGGCTTTCTGGCATTATTGCCAAAATACAATTCTCCATTATACAATATGGGGATACCCAATATCTTACAAGGAGGGCTGGAAAGAGTGTCCCTGTAGTCAAAATAATCAGGCACCTTCAAGTCCCAAGCACTTAAGAGAAAACAGAGAACTGGTGAGCTTCCTAAGGGTTGTCCATTTGAGGTAGGGATCTCTCTGAACTTTTAGGGGGATGACCGAGATACATCTGAACCATGAGCTAGTTTGAGTGGCCCCATGTGAAAAAGGAAAAGGAGGAGTTGAGACCAGGAGAACCAGGAAGACTGGTTAAACTAGGGCCTGGACATTCTGATGCATGAAGTAGGAGAAAGTCCTGGGTCACAGATGGAGATCACAAGAGGTAGAAAGGTTGGAAACAAGGGTTTGTGGAGAGACCAGAAGGACACTGAAGCCCAGAGCTAAGCCAGAGAAGAGCTATTGTCAAATCCTATTAGTATTGTAGTCCAAAACAAAGCCCTATTAAGTCCTGTGGAAAGAGATTGGAAATAGAAGCAAGTTAAGAGGTGAGTATTAGAGAACATAGAGTATGGCCACAGTTGGGCAGTCTTTTGTCACATCTTCCTGGCTTCTTGATGGTGTATGTTCTGCCTATTTTGCATCCCTGTTGTAAACCCTGTTGACTAATAATTGATTCCTAATTTGCCAAAGGTCTTACTCCTTATATCTCCTTCTATATGTTACTTGGGAAGTCCTCTGAGAAGAGGATCCATAGCCATTTGTATGGTGATGTTGAGACAAATGTTCAGTACATGGTCCATACACCAGGTTAGGTGGTTCTACGCGATGGGGCCAGGACTTTTCTACAGTATTCTCTCCTAATTTTAATTTTAGGGACCTGAAGTTGGCTTTACCTCAACTCATTATGCAGGCAATTGTTTCAATGTATAAAAAAAGTAATAAATTTCATTTTGTTCCTCATTTCTCTGTGATACACACGAGATCATCTGTTCAGACCATACTACTGAGCTTTAGAAACATTAAACCAAGCCTGGAAAAATGAGACAATGAATTGGTTTCCAAGTGTTCTCTAGTGACTTGGGTCTGAAACATGAAACCCTAGCTAGGAACTAGCACACCAGATAGGAGTCTCAGAAGGGAGCAGGATTAAATAGACATCAGCCCTAAATAGTAGAGTCTCAACAAAGTTTCTTCTAGGTGGGGCTCTTATACTTTCTCACTGACCTATGCTTTGTATTTTCACCAGTTGAGATGGACTTCATGACCCAAAGCAGATCCAAGATCCTGATTCTTGAATAGCTTGGTAGGGAGACAGTCACAGCCTTTCCTTCAGGTTGCAGATATGCTACAGTATTTTCTCCAGACCAACATTGGTTCAAGCTTGGGGGGGCATAAGTTTTGAGTTCCTATTGTTGCAGGGAAGTCTTAGGGAGGCCTTATCTGACTTTTGACTAGGCTTCAGGACAGTCTGTCTCCTCAAAGGCAATTTTGGTGAACAGCTAACTACACAGGAAGGCTGTAAATGACCAGGTCCACTCCAGAAGTTATAAGAACACTCCCAGGTGAGAGTGTGAGGAATATCACCTCACTGAAGACTCTGAGGCCAGAACAGAGAGAAGATACTAAGGCTATAATATGGCCTTGGGATTTCAGGCCTACTATATTTACATTGGGGTCAAGGCTGCATCCCTATCTGTAGCAGGAGGTAAGTCCTACCGCCAGTCATCAGGGGAGGGGCTGGATCTATCAGACCACATAACAAACCTACAGATGACTTGGCAAAGAGTTTCAACACTTCCATCCTGGCTGCCAGGAGTAAGCTGTTTCTCCTTCAGAGCTCTGACCCAAGGGTGGATGGAGAAAACCTTGTTCTCAGTTCCCCTCACCCCCGCTAAGATACTTTAAATCCTGCTGAAGACTCCAGTGATGTTAAGAGAGAACAAGAGAGAGGCTATATGAAGTAAGTATTTGATTATTCCCTCATTTCTCCTCTCCTCTCCCTCCCAAAATCACTGCTCAAATTCAGGCTTGCATTGTCTCTCATCAGGACTTTTGCAGTCACTTCTTCATTTGCTTCCCTATATCCCTCTGTCCTCTGCTTGCCATTCTGGGGGAATGTATTGGATCTCTGTTTAAAATTCATCAATGCCCTCAAGGAACTGCCTTTCTAGACTCATCCCCACGTGGTCTTCAGGGGCATTTCCCCTCTGTAGATTATGAGGTCCAGGAGAGCAAGGTTATCTCCTTCATTGAAGTTGCCCCAGCAACTATGGTAACACAGGGCATACAGCATGTGAGCGGTAGAGAGTTGTTGGTTCAGTTTCCTTTGATTACTGTCATGATTGGCATAGCCCTGGCTTCCTGTGCTGATGGCCTGGCAGAACCAGCCACATAAATGGTAATTAATAATAGGAAGAAAGGCCTTTTTCTGATTTTATGCTGGAGGCCTAGATTTTTTTTAAAAAAATATCTTTGGTTTTAAGAATATGCAGCTTCTTGGGAGAATAGAATGTACCAAAAAAAGTAGAAATTTCTTAAATGTAAGCTAAAGGGAGACTACTTATTATTTTTACCACCAAGTGAAAGTTGTGCCAATTATATTTTATTGGTGACTGGAAAATGTCTTTAGTAAAACCCATGTTTTTCTGGACGTTTTTTCTTCAACAGGATGATTATGTTCCACTGGACTAGGAGTATTGTTAATTATAACAATAAGATACACAAAGGGAAAAAAAATCACAAAAATTTTCAGATCAGGAAATGCTTAAAATGTTTCCAAAAAATGTTTATCAGGAAATGTTATTCCAGAATCAAAACATTTCCTGCCTGGTGATTATACCATGGAGAAAAATCATGTGATGTGATGCCAGTTATGGGGTCTTATGAAAAAAAGACTTTTTATCATGAGATACATTTATTTGAAAGAAATTCATTATAAGTAACATGAGATAAATGAGAATTGCCCAGAGTCATACTTTTCAAAAAGTTTATTATTTACATAAAAATTTAAACTTTATACCTTATAGGAAAATACAAGGAATAAAGTAGAAATTCACCAATCTCTCAACAGTCAGAGATAATCAGTCTTAATATTTCAATGAACTTAATTCCAGTCAGGTCTTGGTATAAATATATGTGCTTGTCATCAACTCTATGTAAATAGTTTTAATGATATGTACTGTATCAGCAATATATCATAGATATCTTTCCCTGTCTGTACATCTAGATCTGCAGTATTAATGTTCATAATTGTGCCTATGTATCACATGTATCTACTGGGACATTCCAAGCTTAAGGTGCAGCTCCCCAAACATCAAGTCCCTATGCGACAATGTGAAAAAAGCTGAGGTGGTGTGGTAGGAAGAGGGCACTTGAGTGGGTGGAGGGGTCTTTCTTAGAAGTGAACTTCCTTATATGTGTCTACAGTCAGGACCAATTATATACCCACCCCAGACACTGCCAAATGAAAATGAATTGATAAGACAGGCTCAGTCAAGCCAGAATTTCTTCTCTGTGACTGAATGCATTACTACCTGCACAAAAACAGGGTTCTGTGAGAAAAAAAAAAAAAAAAAGGAGATGAAACAAAGAAGCAAGTTTAAATCCGTGGATTCACAATGATACCAACAAACAAACTCATTTGGTCACAATTGGAGAATGCTAGTGAAAAAAACTCATTATTTGAAAAACCATCAAAGTAAGAGAAAGAATCATGCTCTTCCTATATCACTGGGAAATCAAATCATTGAGGAAAGTATTTCCCCCTCTACCGAAGTATTCCAGCTAATGAATGAAGAAGAAATGATAGAATTAGGATTTCACCATTTAAAACATCTACTGAATTACATTATGTCTAATTCATAATACCATATTCAATATAGTATGACTATAGGCATTGAATATCAACAACTGTTAATGTCACAGAAACAATCCAACATCATATCCTTATCAATGGAAGGACACAACACCATCTAAGAAGTCATCTTGCCAAAAAAATAAAAATAAGACTTGAATATAATTAAGGCTCTAGATTATTAATCGATGCAAAATATGGAGACTGCCTTCAGGAAAATCCTGATTTTGGAAAATCTAGTGGACAAATAAACTGGTTCTTCAACAAATAAATTGCAAGAAAACAAAAGGTGCTGGAGAGGGAACCCACAGGTTGAAAGAAACTTAAAAGACCCAGCAACCAATTGCAGTATGTATACTTTATTTGAATCTCAAGTAACTCAAACTGTTAAAAATATATATATTATATATATAATATAAATATAATAAAATAATATAAAATATGTATTTGGTGTATATATAATATATAAATATATGTGTGTCATATATACATGTATAATATATATGTATATGTTATATATATGTATATATATGTATAATATATATGCATATATGTTATATATATATTATACATATATATATATATATGTATAATATATATATATATATATATATATATATATATAGTACTAGCAAAGGAAATTAAAAAACTGAGTTCTGAAAGGACCTTTCATGATCAAGTAATTAGTGTTAGTTTCCCTAAAAGTATGACAATAGTGTTTTGGTTGTTTTTCAAAAAAGACTTCTTATCTTTAGGAAACATCCATTGAAATATTCACAGATGAAGTGATAAGATGCTTCAAAATAATATGTAGTGGACAGAAGTATTGATAAAAGAAGGTTGGCTGTGAATTGCTAATTGATGAAGCTGAATGATAGGTGCATGGGGCTTTTAATCATTCTATTTTTGTATATGTTTGAAATTTCCCCTAATAAAAAGTAAAGAAGGAAGGGAGGGAGGGAGGGACAGAGAGAGAGAGAGAGAGCAGAAAAGAAAGAAATAAAGAAAGAAAGAAGGAAAGAAAGAAAAGAAAAGAAAAAAGAAAGGGAGGGAGGAGGGGGGGACAGACAGCTTTTAGGTGGACAGTCAACAGTATTTGCCATACTTTAATTTATCTAACCAGTTTGTTATAGTAAATAGGTTACTTTCTATTTTTCCAAATTATAAAAATGCTATACATCTTCCTCCATGTATCTTTTCATACCAGTAACCTCATCCAGGTGGGATTATTGAGTCAAAGGACAATTTAATACCTAAAGTCAAACTGCCTTCCAATGCACCTTCCAAAGAGTTCTACACTTTCAAATGGATTTAAGGACTATTTAAATAAAATGATTGATATTTTTATTGAGATAATATTATACATTTACATTAGTTTTAGGGAAATGGACATCCCTATATTATTGACTCTTCCTATCTGAAAACAGCATGTTTCTCCATTTTGCCTTCCTTTGTCTCAGTAGCTTTACAGTTTTCTTCATAATGATTTTTGTATATTGATTTTGTAACTGGCTGCATCACTAAATTCTATTATTTTCAAAAGATTGTCAGTGTATTTTCTTGGGTTTTCAAGGTCTACATTGGTCATGGCCAAAGTCAGGAAAACTCAAGTGGTATTTGACAAGGAGATCCAGAAAAACCCAAATCCTGTTTTGACTTTCTTTTCTCTGAAGTCCCTAAGAAAAGTACACGTACACACACACACACACACACACACACACACACACTGAACAAACCAAAACCAAATCAAATCAAAACAAAAAACCGAAGCAAGGCAGATGATCACTATTATCATCTGATGATTTGCCCTGAGCTCTAATGTTGAAATCAGCGTATTAGGCCACACCATTCATTATACTATTAAGGCTTACATGATTTAGAACCGGAGCAGGCTATAAAATCTGCCCTGTTTGTATCTTCCCTAGAATCCCATCCTCAATCTTGGTGCTTAACCCTGCAATGCAGGGAATGGCCAATCCAGAACAGACCACTTGGCCAGGAGAAGGCTGTGCAAGAGCAAAAACATATTTGCTCCAAAGCTTGGGGCAGTTAGACTGTATCACTGGGCTCATCTTGCCTTTCAGGGATAAGGAATGAAAAGCCACAAATGGAGTTAATATGTAGGCTATCTCCAAGAGGAGGCTCTGACATTTTTTCCTAGAGTCTTATAAAAAGAGTCACAAGAGTCATCCCCAGTGGGTCCACTGGACAGTGTGCTACCATGACACGGTAACAACTCCATTTTCACAGAAGGGTACCCATGAAATGCCTTTGAACTTGATCAATCCAAAATTGGAATGGAGCAAGAGGGTAGGAAAAAGGAGTTGTATGGATCCCTTAGCCAACAAATCTAATTGCATAGTTTATAAATAATGATATTTTCTGCATCCTTTGCAGTCTTTATATTCCTTACTTTATTTTCTTATATAAGTGCATTAGCTAGTACTTTCTGAATAGCATTTGAGCATTAAGCATATGTTTATTCCTATATTTAACGGATATGCTGTTAAAATTCCACTATTAAACATGAAACTAACTTTTATCAAAAATGCATATTGACTATTGAATTTTATCCAACATGCTCTCAGCATCAATTAAAATGTTTCTATTTCTTTGACCTGTTATTATGGAGAAGTATATTAGTAATATTTCCCCAAACACTAATCAAAATTTTCTCAGATTCAGAGCACCTGAGTGGCTCAGTCAGTTAAGCATCTAACTCTTGATATCAGCTCAGGTCATGATCTTGCAGTGACATGGTGCCCCACATCGGGCTTGGGATTCTCTCTCTCCCTCCCTCTCTGCCCTTCCCCTGCTTGCCTCTCTTTCTCTCTCTCAAATAAATAAATAAATTTAGAAAAATTTTTTCTCAGATTCATCTTCTCCTTTCTCTTTAAGCATACCCTACTCTCGCATTGAGTTCAAGCACTCTTGATGTCCTGCCTGGACTGACTGGATACAGTCTTAACATGGTCCCCTGGCCCCGACCTCACCATCTTCCCCACTACAAAATCGGGAGCCTCCTCAACACAAAGGTCAGTATGTCATCCTTTTGCTTAAAATTTTTTGTTGGATTCTGTGATATGTTTTGCTGTTGCATTGCCAAGGGCTTTTATTATTTGGCCCATTTACTTTTCCAGTTCATTTGAAAAGAGCCCACATGGTCAAGTGGGAAGAGCTTCAGATTGGAATCGGAGATGGATTTGAGTGCTAGCCTCACCTCTTACTAGTTATGTGACCCTAAGCAAGTTAGTTAAGTCTCCACTGTTTCATCTGTAAAACAAGGCCAAAATTAAGTTGCAGTTTATTGTAAAGATTAAGGTAATGTACTATAAAAAGCACAGCCCAAGAAAGCACTCAGAAAATTATGGCTACTTTAATCTTTTCCCATTACTCTATCCTCTCCACATAGCCTTTGTTCCTGCTTTGCCGAGCAGAACAGATTAAAATTCTCGAATACATCATACTCTTTCAGATTCTACTGAGAATGTTTCCCTTCCCTAGCATCCCCATCTGTAACTTTGTTCTCTCAGCTAACTTGTAAACATCCTTAAAACTTAACGCCAAAAGTTTTTTTCTTTTGGAAAGCCTTAACTGACCTCCTCCTGATGGTTTGTTGTTCTCTTATTGCTGCCACGGTAACATGTACATGTATCCTATCATCTTCGTTGCTTTGTATTCTAGCACTGTGCTGGGATATACCATGTCACATACCATGGTTAAGAGGAAGTGTCTGTAAAGGCACAGTGTAACTGACATCTCTCTAAAATACAGAGAGCTGGGCAGTGCCGTCTTTGTGCCTTCCACATTAGAGTGGCCTGGGCACTTACTCTGTCCCACACAACTAGGAGGAGCCAGGACCCCAGGAGAGTCACCTGTCCTCACTCAGAAGTGGCAAAGGAGGAGGATGCTACATGATGTCTATATAATTATACTCGAACACCCTGTTTTCCCAGCTCCTACGTGCTTTAAGGAGGGCTAATATTCCTACAAGGTTGCCCTTAGATGATAGAGTCAGAAAGTTACTCTTTTTTTTTGCAACCTAGCTGTATTTCTAAGCTATGATGTGTAGGGATATAGGTTATAGTAGTGATGACATTATCTGGAATATTTAAAAGAAATGATAAATTATGAAATAATAGACCAAAAAGAAAACCATAAAAAACATATATCTAGTACAGAGGCTATCACTTCTCTTCTAAGGAATGTGTTGTGTTTAATGGTCTTCTTCCCCTCTCCCTTTCCCCTCCTTCTTTCCACTGGAACAGCTCCCATCATTCAGACTCCTTGCTGCAAACCAGTCCTTTTCAACCTTCAGTTCCTGGCCAGTTGGTTTTCTCAGAGTTTGGTCAGCTGATTCAAGTCTTTGCTCTTAGTGTTTGTAGTATATTATTATCTTAAACATAGTGGAGGGAAAGTGGGGCAGGTGTATGGGACATCTTTGTACTATTTTTGTAACTTGATGTGAATCTATAATTACTTTAAAGTAAGAAGTTAAAAAGAATTTCTTCCACTTAAAGTTTTATGAGAAAAATCTGTACCTTTTCATCTTGTGCAATGGCTTTGTTGTTATCCTTCGTTTGATGGATAATGAGATCCTGCTATTTATCCTATGAGTGGGATGATGGATTGGAAAAAGCAATGAAACTCGGAATCCAAAGACTTGAGATAATTTACTTCATAATCTGGGCATCGATAAAATGAGGATTTATATTTAATCTCTCAGCTCTATGATAATGCAAATTTACCAAGATTTAAGTAAGTATCTCATGTTAAAAGTGATTAAAGAATAAACATTTACTTACTGCATAGTATAACAAAAGTAAATTTTTAACTATTATATACATTTCATGATTATTATATTTAAAATGTTGTATGCATCCAAATTATTGTATTTAAAATATTACAGAGTCAAAACATGTAGTGAAATCAGATGCCTGCCTGGTGGTACTCTAAAGAAGTGAGTGGTCTCTAAACATTTTTGGTCTTGTATTTTGATTACAAAAAATATGCACTATTGTCAATGTACATGTTAAATATTAGTAAAGTTTGATTTCTTAATTTAGATAAAAGTGGAGATATTCTAAACGTTTCTTGGGGGTGTCTGAGTGGTTTAGTTGGTTAAGCGTCTGACTTCAGCTCGGGTAATGATCTCATGGTTCATGAGTTTGAGCCCTGCATGGGGCTCTGTGCTGACAGCTCAGAGCCTGGAGCCTGCTTCAGATTCTGTGTCTCCCTCTCTCTCTCTGCCCCTCCCCTGCTCTCACTCTGTCTCTCTCTCAGAAATAAATAAACATCTGAAAAAAAATTTTTTTTAAGTTTCTTCCCACATTCCAACTGCTCTAGGTATTAGATTTGTTACAGGAAATTTCCCCTTCTGTATTGTGGGACTAAACCTGTTGAATCCTCTGCTCTGATCATTCTTGCTGCAATCACATCTTAACATTAAGTTCCCTATTAACAAGATGTTTCGTGGTAGAAATTGGAGAAAGTCTAAATAAAATGTCTTATTTTTATTATTATTATTATTTAGGAATAATCTTAGGACTTTTAAAAAAAGTCCTAAGAACTAAGAACTTTTATTTCTAAAATATCTAAATCTTAAAATATTAATTTGTAAAGGAGTATCATACCTGCAGGGAAAGAAATACTATATAGGTTGATTTGTAAATTATGCACTATATTATGAATGGAAGTGGTTTTCTATAATTTTGCTCTCTAAATGGTCACTCAAATTCCTTAAAATACCTGAAATACAAAGTAGTCTGGATACAGGAAAAAGGTGGAAGGAGAATTTGACTGTTTGAAGAAAGAATTCCTGTTTAATGAACCAACTCTGAACTTGTTTAATGATGAATTTTAGCTTTGGTGGTGACCAGAGGAAAAACCTTTTCCTGAACAGAAAAACAAGTCAGTGGATTTTTTTATGCAGACTCAGTGTTACACAGCTTTGCCACAAGGAGAGGAATGAGAGACCTGATGAAGGTATAAGAAAAGGTGACTTAAAGCCTTTTTGGATTAGATACCAACCTCTCTTAAGAAGTCAGCTTATCCAGGCAGTCAGGCCCAGGAGAATTGGCACAAACTATCTAAAATGAGAGTAAACCATGGATTCATGTTTATGTTTAGGTCTCTTAATGGAGTATGGATGCATATTTGAGGAACTAAAGGGCATGTAATCAATGTAATTTGATTCCACAAACATTTATTACACATTTTATGGTACAGAAATAAGGCATATCTTGCTCTTAAGAGTTTCACAATCTAATGAGATATAAACATCACAAATAAGAGAAGGAAGGTCTGTTTAGTGATAACCCCACCTTATCTCACTACTTAGTCTGGCAACCCTCTCCCTTAGATAAATACTCTGGAAGGAGTTCCTTATAATTATCCTTTTCAAGTAAAAAAAATCCAAGCTGTCCTTTCAGTTATGGTTATGTTACCTTTTATAACAAAAGGACAAAAGGTAACTGATTGTTTCAGGGGAAAAGCTTAATCTTAGGCACTGAAATGCATGTGACTCCTGCCCCCGCTCATAACCTATAAAATCAAGTAAATAAATGCAACTCTCCTTCTGGGGTTCAATGTAATATGCTGTGATAATAGACACAAATGTCTGCCAACGACAGCAACTGCAATAAAAACAGACTTTCTGGAATGATGTTTTTCTGGTGAATGACAAAGTCGAGATCAAACAAGACGACAGAATCACTCTGGACTGACATTTCTATCTGGCTGTGCTACTTTTTGGCAAATCATTTAAACGTTGAACCTGTGCCCTCATTTACAAGCCAGTGTAAAGGCATTCAGCTTACCTCCCAGGAACAGCTAATAAGATTAATTGTGGAGCATTTTACCAAAACCCACTCAGGTCAATTTAAGTGTAAAGTGCAAGAAATTATTGCACATTGTAATTATATTACATGTGGTGCATTTTACTAAAGTCTGCTGAGGCCAATAGAGGCGCAGTGTAATACAAGAAATTACTAAATTAATAAAGGTAAAGTGCGGTTGTCCCAGAGGACCTTGGTCCCAGGTCACCCCAAGACAAATCAGTCATTATTTCAACATTCTTATTAGGAGAGTACAGGACTTTGGCCCCACATCCCAGAGGGGCAAACAGGGGGAAACCGTGTGAAGACGTGATTTGAGCTCCCTGATGGTGGACCAGCTGGGGGGATAACTGTAGAAAAGGTTGCCCACACTACAATTTACACGCCTCACCCTTGCAAATTCCCAAGACTTTGGGAACCAGAACCCTAGCAGAGGAGAGGGGTGCCCCACAGAGCGGAGATGGACCCAGCGAGGGAGGCGAGATGCAGTCGTGGGGTCCGCTCCGAGAGGGGGAGTCGGTAAGGAAGGGGCGGGGGCGGTAGCGGGCAGCCGGAGGAGGAGAGGAGGGGCGAGGCGAGGCGCCGTCGCCGGCCCCCTCCCCTCCAGTGCGCTCTCCTCCCTTCCCCTCCCCGGCCTGGCACCCGAGCACAACCCGCCGAGGCCAGGCTGCTTCAGGGGGAGGCGCCAACTCGTCGCTGCGCCGGGCCCCCGACCGAGCAGTAACGGCGACCCAGAAAGCGGAGCGGATGCGGCTCGGGCCTACGCTGAGGTAAGGGGACAGGATGGTGTAGGAAGTCAAGAGGGGACGTCAGGCTTGCAGCAGGCCGCTCTCAGATCCCCCGGCGGCGGGCCACTTCTCCCTGCCCCCGCTGTCCAAGTTCCCGAACGCGGCGACTGTTGGAGAGCAGCCCCCGGAGTTACACCCCCGCCCGGGCCTAGGACCTAGGCGTTGCCGCGCATGCGCACACCCCCTGGCGGGGGCTGGGCGCGGAACTCTGGGATTGTCTCCCCACCCAGGCCGCGGGGCCCGGGCGGCGCTGCGCATGTGCGAGCCTGCGGGCGGATGTGGTGCGCGTTGCGAGGGTCGCGTGTAGCAACGCCTGCCCGGAGGCTTCCCCGCCTCCGGCGGGTGAGGCGGAGCGTCGCCCCGGGCAGTGGCTGCGGCGCCTGCCTCAGAGTTTCGCCTTCCCACTCCCCTCTTCGCCCCGCGTAGGCTGCTGTGGTTTTCGTTTCCGTCGCCTCGACCCGCGGCTGGCGTTCTGAAAACCCATTCACCTAGCTCCCGGCCCCGAACCAGCTCGTTCAGTGTTGTGCCTCCGACATTTGGTCCTGTTGTCGAGGGGACAGCGCAAAAAGTGTGGCTAAGCTAGGCGAAGCTGCTGTGGAGGCATAGGAGGAATCACCGAAAACCTTTATTTTAAGCCGGAAGGTATTGCTCCGCTCAGCCCCGGAAACAGGTTTTCAGCCGCTGAAAACTTTCCAAGCGCCCCGCCTTGGCCGAGGAGGAACTTCCTGTCTGAGTTGGAAGGCGAGTTCAGAGCGAACTTTTTGTTTTTGTTCTTTGGGAAGTTACATAAAATGTCAGAACAACTCGAGTCCAGGATTGTCACAAAATGCATGTCACAGCGCTGCCTCGTACCGTGCTTGGCGACTTAGTCTTTCTTAGAGGTGAATGAAACTGCTTAGGCTTGACGCTCTTTCCCCCCAGACTCGAATGACAGGCACTGTTTAATGTTTACTGAGCCTCCTGGCTTTGCACACTTCTAGTACCAAGTTCCTGCTTGGCTTTACACCTTCCTGCGCAGTGGTACTGAGTTAAGTCAGTTTCGTGACTCCTGAGGCTACTTGGAACGGTTTTTGACGATGTCATTCCTGTGCCTTGTAATCTTATATGGTGTGCTGATACGGTCATTTGGGGGCTAGTAAATAGAAGAAGCACTTACTATCAGGGAATCTGAGTACCCTAGGTGAAAGGTAATCTATTTCCCAGGGCATTAGGCAGTTTGTACATGTTATTAAGTAGTAAGTAAAGGCAATTGAAATGATACATTCTTGCACACCCCACTTCCACCATGCAGGCCTCTTTGGGCCCAAGTGGGCCTCCAGCCTAGAGCCTAGGCATTTGCTCATTCCGCCATCCTCAAAGCCCACTTTCCTCGCCCACCCAATGTGTATGGCACCCACCTTCATTCAAGCCTCAATTGCCTTCACTTTAGAGAGGTGGCTTCCTCATTTAAAAAAGCCACTGCTGGCTGTCTCTCCAGCCTCTTACCCTGTTGTTCTCTTTGGCTCTGTAGCACTTACCACTGTCTGATATTATGTATTTGTATGTGTATGCTCTGTCTCCCTTATATTCAGAGCGTATTTTGTACTGAATTCTCAATGTGAATTCACTCATTCATTCGACAAATATTGAGTGACTACCTTGCATCAGGTCCTGTCCAGGTGTTTGGGATATGTACGTGAACAAAATAGACAAAGATCTCTTCCCTCTGGAGCTTATGTTCTAGAGAAGAATGATTGACAATAAACATATTTGATTATCGTGTTAGAAAATTGTGCTATGAAAAATGAAAAAGGAGAGCAGGGAAAGAGGCCTGAGAGTACAGGTGTGGGTTGCAATTTTATAGAGGATGGTTATGGTGGATGCTTTTCTTTATTTGAAACTGGGTTGAAGATTCACCAGTATGATGTCATGCTTTAAGGTATTAAATTATTGCTCTTAGAGATTTCTGAATGAACCAGGCAAGACTTAGACAAAGAGGCTGATAGTAAGATGTGTTTTCCTTTGGGTCCTTTACTTCAGAAGAGTACAAACACTGTGTTTGAATATCAAAAACTATTAATCTGGAGCTATAAATTTAGGGTACTTATGGGGTTTGTCTGTCTTTAGGAGTTTGTCATGTTTAATTTTGGTTTTATCACTTGGTTAAAGTGAAATTACAATGCCCCTAAGATACCACTACTTTTGAAGTTTACTGGAGTTGTATTGGTATAAATCAAAATAGACCAGACGAGAGATTTGAGACCAGGAGTGGAATTATCAGGGTTGCAGAATGACATCAAAGATTCCCGTTTGGGGCTACATGGGGATATTTACTTCAAAGGAGCAGATAGCTTGCCTTTCTGAAAGGGATATTTATAGTGTCCTTCAGTGGAAGGCAGATATCCTTCTCACTTTCATTATCCAGAAGGAATATGTGTCTAGTTCACATGGTGATCCCATCTTAACAATATGAGAGGAAACTTAAGGGATAGTAGGGTTTTTTTCTAGCATTTATCTGACAATGAAGCATGTGTCTTATGTGTCTTCAGCCTTGCTAATCTAACCTGAGCTATTATCTATTATGTATATCTCTCCATGGAAGACGTTTTGAGCTAACAAGTACCAGTGGATAACAGATAGTAAGTAAATCATAAATAGTGATCACATCATATGTTCTGTATTGTAATGAATGTATATGATACTGAACAAAACGAATCCCAAATGGAAATGAGCCAAGGCTAAGAGAGCCTGCCATGCTGAAGGAATGTTTATGTTGTGGGATAAGGATCTTTCACAATTAGGATTCTATTTCGTAGGCATGTTAGGATTTTTTTTTAACTGTACTATATCTATAAGGACCTAAATTTCAAGTGGATTTACAAATGTCTCAAGTATCAACGTATTTTAGCTAGTATAACAACAGAAAAACATCAATATATCTTGATAATTTTTCATATTTGGAAGGGGCACTTTTGCTATGTGTAGTTGAAAAGGCTGACTTTGACAAGCTCGGTAATCTCTTCAAACTAAATACAAATTTGCTTGGGACTGAAGATCTGCCTCATCTCTCTTGATGAAATTTGAAACCCTTCCTTTATATAAATCTAATTAAAGTGGAATGATGTTTGTGTGTTCTAAAAGTCAGTTTGATGCTTATCGTAAACATGGCAATACCATTTCCTTTGAGGTGGTACCTTACTTTTAGTTGTGATTTTAGTTTTTCAGTTTTGTCCATCCTATTTTTATTATTTATTTATTTTTTTTTTATTTAAAAAAAATTTTTTTTAACGTTTATTTATTTTTGAGACAGAGAGAGACAGAGCATGAACGGGGGAGGGTCAGAGAGAGGGAGACACAGAATCTGAAACAGGCTCCAGGCTCTGAGCTGTCAGCACAGAACCCGATGCAGGGCTCGAACTCACGGACCGCGAGATCATGACCTGAGCCGAAGTCGGCCGCTTACCGACTGAGCCACCCAGGCGCCCCGTCCATCCTATTTTTAATTGCCTGACATTAGTTAGCAGCTGTGTAGGTGTTTCACTATTGTCACAGGCTTAGGACCTCTCATTCAAGTGGAGGTAAATTATAGCTATCATCCTTTACAAATGATCATTGGGATCATCATTTCTTATATTTTTATCATTCATAACTCACAGATGACAGCCATTTAATGATTCAGCTAGCATATAGTTGGGAATCATCAGTACCCCATTGACATTTACTTTGCCTGGAGCTCATTAACACACTGTAAACTGTGTGTTGGCATCCTAAAAGACATTAGTTTTCTTTAATGTCCTACTTCTTTGATTATAAAAGCATCATCAACTGTGTTGCCCAGATGGGGGAATTTGTTAAAGGAACTGAGTTCTATATTGCAAGGACACTTTTTTATATATTATATTTTTAAAGCACAGCTTTGAAGTTGACCTCATATTATTAAATTGGATTAAAAAGGTATATAACACTGGGCTTTATTTGCAGAAATTACTGTATTTTTCTTTTTTTCTTCAGGGATTACTTCTAAAGAATGGTTATCAGCTTTTAGAAGCTCCTGATCAATTGCAAAATATCCGTTTCCATGGAAAATGCTTTGCTCTCATAGATACAATGTGTCTTGGTTATTAGATCTTAAGGCCCACGAGTACCATTGTGTTGGGGTAATGTTGACACAAGCACCTGGGAGGTGGTTATCCTTTTGCTCCATATTATTTTGTTTTTTCTTTTATGTATTTACTTTGGCTTAGTGCCTTCTGCAGGTACCAAATCAACATTTGTTGAATAAATTAGGCAAACGAACGTATGTCCTATAATCAGCTTAACTCTTTATTTGGGTCAGAGGTATTACCAAGTAATATGACACATTGTCCTGCTAGTAAACACACTGATTAACATTGATTGCCAACAATAATATGTAGAGGCTACCTATTATATGCTTTGTGCAGGGAGCTGAATTATTTGACCTGCTCTTTGAGAGGATTAGGAGTTGATATGTTTATCATGTTCAGTTATCAAAAGACTGTCTTCTTATCCACCAGTCTTCAACTGTGTAGTTATTCAGAGTGTAGGGAAAGCTCTCAAAATACAGTCTATAAGAATAAGAACTTATCTGTTCCAAACAAGGATAATTTGGAAATAAACTGTTGAACTATACAAGTTTAAGAAAACAGATATAATAGGAAATGTTAGGGGGGTGATCCAAGGTGGTGGGTGTACTCAGCTCCTCCCATGGACATACCAAATCTATAGCTACGTATGGAAAAATTCCCTCTGAAAAAGACCTGAGAACTAGCTGAATAGCTTCTTCACATCAAAGCAGTAAAAGGGTCACATGTGAGACAGTCTCACCAAAAACCCCACTGCCAGAGTGGTGACCCACAGTTGGGAGGAATCTCACAAATCTGGAGCTTCTCCTTGATGAATGAGGGGTTTATGCCCCACATCAGGCACCGCAATCCCTGGGACCTGCAGTGAAGAGATGAGCCCTCCAAACATCTAGCTTTGAAAAACAGATGGAAAATGGATCTCACAACCAGGAGACCCAAAAGGCTATATAGTAGAACTGAGATATTTCTCGGAAAGGGCTTGCATGCAGACTCACTCAGGAACCAGCACAAAAGCAGCAGTTTGAAAAGCGCCTAGACTATATGTGAAAATTTATTTTCTAATCTTAAAGCATCTGCTGGAGGGGCAGGGACCAGTTGGGACTCTGTCTGGGGACAGATGTGCTGGTGTGTACTATCTTGCACTCTTGTTCTACCTAGATACCATGGGCAGGCATGGTTGTTTTTCCTGGGTTCCATGGGCCTGTAATAAATGGAGAGACAGTTCTCGATAGGCTGTCACCCCCAGGGCGCTGCACAGACAGCAGACTGAAACACACCCCCAGTCTGTTTGTGAAAAAGGCCTGTTGTTCTGACACTTCAGCCTGAGGGGCAGACTTCTGGTCTGCCACATATGTAGAGGCTTACAAATGTGCTCTCAGGGAATATAGGCAAGGGGATGCCATCTTTGTGCTTTCCCTTAGCCTCATTACTGTTTGCCAGGACCTCCCAGAAAGGAGCTTATGCAATGGTCTGAAGCTCCAGTTTTTGCAACTGTCACTCAGGGGACAGTCAGATCACTTACATTAAGAGAGTCTATACTTGTTTCATAGGACTGTATGTATTTGCATACTCTAAAAGCTGCTGCCTGAGGGTCTGGCTTCCAATCAGCCTAAAACTAGGTGCTGACTGAGATTCCCCCCTTTGGAACACGGACAGTTCTTGGCATACCTTCAAAAACTGGGACCTATCAAGAATAAATCAGACTCCTTAGACAGTCATAATGGTTCAAGAGACAACCAAGAGCTAGGGCAAAGTTTAAAGATAAAGTTCATCTGTACAAAGCCACTTTAAGACTGGGAAAGGTAGTTGTTTCTCTCATTAGATATAAACTAACACAGAGGGTGAAGCAAAATGAGGAAAAAGGAATATGTTACAAATGAAGGAACAAGGTAAAACCTCAGGGGGACCAAAAAAAAGACACCCTCAAAAACCTTAAAGTGGACGTAAGTAATTTACCTGGTAAAGAATTCAAATTAATGGTCAAAAAGATGTTCACCTAAATTGGGAGAAGAATGAATGAACACAGTGAGAACTTCAACAAAGAGAAAATATAAGAAAGTACCAACTGAAGTCACAGAGCTGAAGAATACAATAACTGAACTGAAAAATACGCTAGAGGGGGTTCAACAGCAGGCTATATGAAGCAGAAGAAACTATTGGTAATCAAGAAGACAGGGGAGTGGAACTTAAACAGAACAGCAAAAAGGAAAAAAAATTAAAAATGAGATAGCTTAAAGAAGCTATGGGACAACATAGAGTAGCATTAGCATTATAGGGGGTCGCAGAAGGAGAAAAGAGAGACAAAGGATCAGAAAATCATGTGGAGATTAAACAGCATTCTGCTGACCAATGGATCAATCAAAAGACTCAAAGGAGAAAAAACAAAACAAAACAAAACCTTGAGAAATTAAAATGGAAATATAACTTACAAGATCTATGTGATTCATCAAAAGTAGTTATAAAAGGGAAGTTCATAGGGATTCAGACCTACCTGAATAAACATGAAAAATCTCAAACAACTTAACTTTACACTTAAAGAAGCTAGAAAAGAACAGATGAAGCCAAACATAGTAGAAGGAAGGAAATAACAAAGATCAGAGTGCAAATGAAACAGAAACAAAAAATAATAGAAAAGATCAATGAAACTAAAACCTGTTTCTTTGAAAAGACAAACAAAAGGTTGCCAAACCTTTGGCTAGACTCACCAAGAAAAAAAAAAAGAGACGGTTCAAATAAAATGAGAAATGAAAGAGCAGTTACAACTGATACCACAAATGCAGTAGACCATAAGAGACTGCTATGAAGAATTATAGCTCAACAAATTGGACAATGAGAAGAAATGGATACATTTCTAGAAACTTTCCATGACTGAATCATGAGGAAATAGAAAATCTTAATAGACTGACTATGGTGTATTACAGTAAGGCAATTGTATCAGTCATCAAAAACTTCCCAACAAATAAAAGTTCATGACTTTGCTGGTAAATTCTACCAAACATTTAAAGAAGATTTAATATCTGTCCTTCTTAACCTCTTCCAAAATATTAAGGAGAAGGGAATGCTTCCAAACTTGTTTTACAAGGCCAGCATTACCTTGATACCCAAACCAGACAAGGATATCACAAAACAAAACAAAACAAAACAACAACAAAAAAGGATTTTACAGTTTACTATCCCTGATGAACATAGATGCAAAAATTCTCATCAAAATATTTGCAAATACTGCACACAGATTATTAGCAAATATAACATGAATTCACTAATACATTAAAAAGATCATATCATGATCAACTGGGATTTATTCCAGGGATCAAGGATGGCAACATTCACACATTAATCAACATGATACACCACATTAACAAAATAAAGGATAAAAAATATATAATCATCTCAATAGATGCAGAAAAGCATTGGACAAAGTTCAACATCTGTTTAAGAAAAAAACTGTCAGGGCGCCTGGGTCACTTAGTTGGTTAAGCTTCTCACTTCAGCTCAGGTCATGATCTCCCAGTTTGTGGGTTTGAGCCCTGCGTCAGGCTCTGTGTTGACAGCTCGGAACCTGGAGCCTGCTTCGGATTCTGTGTCTCCTTCTCTTTCTACCCTTTCCCTGGTCATGCTCTGTCTGTCTGTCTGTCTCTCTCTCTCTCAAATATAAATATTAAAAAGAAATGTTAAAAAAAATCTTAAGGGGCGCCTGGGTGGCGCAGTCGGTTAAGCGTCCGACTTCAGCCAGGTCACGATCTCGCGGTCCGTGAGTTCGAGCCCCACGTCGGGCTCTGGGCCTATGGCTCGGAGCCTGGAGTCTGTTTCTGATTCTGTGTCTCCCTCTCTCTCTGCCCCTCCCCCGTTCATGCTCTGTCTCTCTCTGTCCCAAAAATAAATAAAAAACGTTGAAAAAAAAATTAAAAAAAAAAAAAAAATCTTAAAAAACAAAAACAAAAACAAAACTCTTAACAGTGGGTAAAGAGGTAACATACCTCAACATAATAAAGGCCATATGTGACAAGCCCAGAGCTCACATCATACTCAATGATGAAAAGCTGAAAGCTTTTTCTTTAAGATTAGGTACAAGACAAAGATGCCTACTCTTGCCATTTTAATACAACATAGTGTTAGAAGTCCTAGAGCAATTAGGCAATAAATAAATAAATAAATAGCATGCAAATTGGAAAGAAAGAAACCTTTCACTATTTGTGACATGATTTCATATATAGAAAACCATAAAGATACCACCAAAAAACTGTTAGATTCTTTAATTCAGTAAAAAAATAAATAAATGAATTCAGTAAAGTTGCAGGATATAAAATCAACATACAAAAATCTGTTGCATTAAAAAACATATATTTTATTTTTGGGAGAGTGCAAGTGGGGGAGGGGCAGAGAGGGAGACAGAGGATCCGAGGTGGACTCTGCACTGACAGACTGACAGTAGTGAGCCCGATGTGGGGTTCGAACTCATAAACCACGAGATCATGACCTGAGCCAAAGTCGGATGCTCAACCCACTGAGCCACCCAGGTGCCCCATCTGTTGCATTTCTATACACTAACAAACTGTGAGAATGAGAAATTTTAAAAATCCCATTTACAATTACATCAAAAATAATAAAATACCTAAGAATAAATTTAAGCAAGGAGGTGAAAGACTTGCACACTGAAAATTATAAGACATTGATGGAAGAAATTGCTGAAGACACAAATAATTGGAAAGATATCCCATGCTTATGGATTGGAAGAATTAATATTGTTAAAATGTCCCTATTACTCAAAGCAATATATAGATTCAATGCAATTCCTATCAGTCCCAAGGGCATTTTTCACAGAAGTATAACAAATAATCCTAAAATTTGTATGAGACCCTGTGTAGCCAAAGCAATCTTGAAAAAGAAGGGCAAGGCTGGAGGTATCATGTTTCCTGATTTCAACCAAATTATGAAGCCATAGTAATCAAAACAGGATGATATTGGCATAAAATCAGACTCCTAGACCAATGAAACAGAATAGAGAGCCCAGAAATAAACCTATGCATATGTTCAATTAATTTCTGCCCCACAATGCAAGAATATACAATGGGGATAAGGACAGCCTCTTTAATAAGTGGTGTTGGGAAAACTGGATAATTACATGCAAAAGAATGAAACTAGATTACTTAAACTATACACAAAAATTAGCTCGAAATGAATTAAAGACTAGAATGTAAGACTTGAAACCATACAACTAGGGGAAAACATAGGCAGTAAGCCTCTTGGTATTGGTCTTGGCAGTGTTTTTTGGATCTGACACCAAAAGCAAAAATAAACAAGTGGAACTACATCAAACTAAAAAGCTTCTGCACAGCAAAGGAAACCATCAACAAAATGAAAAGGCAACCTACAAAATGGGAAAAAAATACTTGCAAATCATATATTTGATAAGGATTTAATATTCAAATATGAAGAACTCGTATAACTCAATAGCAAATAAACAATTAAAAATGGGCACAGGATCTGAATAGACATTTTTCCAAAGGAGACATACGGATGGCCAACAGGCACAGGAAAAGATGCTCAACATCACTAATCATCAGAGAAATGCAAGTCAAAACCACAATGACATGTCACCTTGCACCTGTTAGAATGGCTGTTATCAGTATGCCAGGAAATAACAAGTGTTGGCAAGGTTGTGAAGAAAAGGGAACCCTTGTGCCTTGTTGGTGGGAATGTCAGTTGTGCAGCCACTATGGAAAACAGGTTCCTCAAAAAAGTCGCATATGATCCAGCAATTCCATTTCTGGGTTTTTACTGAAAGGAAATGAAAACACTAAATTGAAAAGATATATTCATCCCTGTGTTCATTGCAGCATTATTTACAAGAGCCAACATATAAAAACAACCTAAGTGCCCACAGATAGATGAATGGATAAAGAACGTGTGGTATATATACACAACAGAATACTACTTAGCCATAGAAAAGAATGAGATCTTGCCATTTGAAACAACATGGATGGACCTAGAGGCCACTATGCTAAGTGAAATAAATCAGAGAAAGGCAAATACTGTATGATCTCACTTATATGTGGAATCTAAGTAATACAACGAACAAAAGTTATAGAGATGGAGAAAAGGGTGGTGGTTGCCAGGAGTGAGGGGGTTGGGGGAGCGATGAAATGAATGAAGGGGGTTCCGAGGTACAGACTTCAGGGTATGAAATGAATACGACATGGAGTATGATGTGCAGCATGGTGACTATAGTCAATAATATTGTAGGTGCATATTTTGAGTGTTGCCAGAAGAGTAGATCTTGAAAGTTCTCATCATAAGAAACAAATTTTTTTCTTGTAACTTATGGTGGTGAATAGATTTATTGTGGTGACCATTTCACAGTGTATACAGATGTTGAATCATTATGTTATACACCTGAAAGTAATGTTGCATGTCAATTACACCTCAATAAAAAAGAGAAAATAATAGAAATATCAGCACAGAACTAGTGTGACTCCAAACAAGATCAGATCTTGTCACTTTTCTGCTCAAACCTACTTACCTCAGAGCTTTAGCAGTGGATAGATTTTGTGTGTGGATCACTTTTGCTCTAGATGTACTCAGAGCTCACTTCTTCCTTTCTTCAAGTCTTTCCTTAGATATTATATAGTCAGGGAAGCTCTCTGACCACCCTGTTCAAAATTGAAAACCTTATAATCAACCTCAAGACTCCTGATCCCTCCTATCTTGCTCCATTTTCATTTTTATGGCACCATCACTTTTCAATATACAGTATAATGTACCTATTATGATTGTTAGCTTCTCACATTGGAATGAAACTTGCACAAAGCAAAAAAAAAAAAAAAAAAAAAATGTTATACAAAAAAATTACCTTTGGTAACGTATATTTGCTTTTGAAAATTACTGTTGCAAAAACTTGAAACATTGGCCCTGTGAGTGTCCAATTTAGGTCCTCTAAAG
This sequence comes from Panthera leo, assembly GCF_018350215.1. NCBI lineage: Eukaryota > Metazoa > Chordata > Mammalia > Carnivora > Felidae > Panthera > Panthera leo. The sequence goes on from NC_056679.1 coordinate 22,547,035, forward strand.
GCAGAGATCAGTGGTAGGAGTTTCTTCTTTGAAAAGGCATTCTCTCATTTTCTTTTTATATTGTGAAGCAAATGTGAGTATGGTATGATTCTGTAATAACATACTTATTACATTACCAAAAAAGGAAATTCATAAACTGTTTTGCGAAGCATAGGCACTAATGAACAACATACATGAGTCAAGTTGTAAGTGTGAAAACACATGTAAGGAAAAAAACAGTAAATAACATGTAGTAAGAATTGTATGGAATAATCTTTTTTTTTTTTTTTTTTTTACATTTATTTATTTTTGAGAAACAGAGTGAGACAAAGTGTGAGCAGGGGAGGGGCAAAGAGAGAGAGGGAAACACAGAATCTGAAGCAGGCTCCAGGCTCTGAGCAAGCGTTCAGCACAAAGCCTGATGTGGGGCTCAAACCCACAAACTGTGAGATCATGGCCTGAGCCGAAGTCGGACGCTCAACTGACTGAGCCACCCAGGCGCCCCATGTATGGAATGATCTTAATCTGTGACACTCTATCACTGTGAAGAGATCTTCCTAATACAGATGCCAACCTCTTCTCTATAAGAGAAGAAGAGGTCTATAAGAAGTCCGTAAGAAACATTGCCCTCCTGTGCAGAAAAGGGGGAAATTTGTAAACAGTTTTATTGTATTGCATTGTATTGTATTTATTTTATTTTACTTCATTTTATTTTATTATTTTATTTTAATTTAATTTTGTTTTTTAAGTTTATTTTGAAAGAGAGCACACGCATGTGCATGATTGGGGGAGGAGCAGAGAGAGAGAGAGGGAGAGGGAATCCCAAGCAGGCTCCATGCTGTCAATGAGGAGCCTGACTCAGGGTTCAATCCCACGAACTGTGAGATCATGTCCTGAGCTGAAACCAAGAGTCAGACGCTTAACTGACTGCGCCACCCAGGTAGCTCAACAGTTTTATTTAAAAAAAATTTTTTTTTCAAGTTTTTATCTAAATTGCAGTTAGCTAATATACAGTGTAATACTACTTTCAGGTGTAGAATTTAGTGATTCATCACTTACATACAACACCCAGTGCTTATCACTAGTGCCCTTCTTAATATCCATTACCTATTCAACTGCCATCCTCTCTTCCAGCAACCCTCAGTTTGTTCTCTTTAGTTAAGAGTCTGTTTTCTGGTTTGCCTCCCCCCCTCCCCCGCCAGCCCACATTCATCTGTTTTGTTTCTTAAATTCCACATGAGTGAAATCATATGGTATTTTTCTCTGACCAACTTATTTTGCTTAGTTTAATACTCTCTAGCTCTACCACGTCATTGTAAATGGCAAGATTGCATTCTTTTTGATGGCTGAGTAATATTCCATATATATATATGTGTGTGTGTATATATATATGTATATGTATATACACACATACATACACATACATACATGCATACACACACCACATCTTCTTTATCCATTCATCAGACAGTGGACATTTGGGCTCTTTCCATAATTTTGCTGTTGTTGATAATGCTGCTATGAACATTGGTGTGCTTATATCCCCTCGAATCAGTATTTTTTGTATTCTTTGGGTAAATACATAGTAGTGTAATTGCTGGATCATTGTAAGCAGTTTTGGACCAGAAGTAGAAAATACATTTTTGCCATTCTGATATGCTAATAGTAAACTTTTTGTCTATTTTGAAATTTCTTCCATGGCATTTAAGATACTATAGTTTCTCCATGTTATTTATTTGTTATCTTCTTTTGGTATTGATAAAATTTTCTTTTTCTGATGGCAAAAGAGATTGTGGTTTATGAGTTGTGATTATCAAGACTTTATTGAATTCTTATGTTGATGGTAGAGGCAATATTAGAATGGATGTATTTTGACTCCAAAATGGTGTTTTCTTTAACATTGGGTAACTATTCTCCTATACTCCGATTATTAATATAATTTAAGTTTAATATCTTGAAAACTGCCTTCTCAGATGGAAAAGCCAATCATACCAATTCACTGAGAGAATTACATGGAAAATTTTATCTTTCGCATTACCCTTATCAAAACTTTCCTATTAAAAAAAATTCCCGTCAGACTCCACCCATATATATGTCAGTATCCATGACACATTAAAATAGTATTGTCTTCTGCATGTTTTAAATTTTATTAAATTTGATGAATTAATTTATCAAATAGTGTACCATCTGTATCATTCTGTGACTTAGTGGTTTTGGCTAAAATTATTTTGGAGATTTATCTGTGTTGATTCTGTCTAATTTTAATTGCTGTATGGTATCCACATGCCACAGTTGATAAATTCTGTTGAGGAATCCTGTTGATCAATTCTGTTTGCTATTTCTAGTGTTCTTCTATTGCAAACAATTGTGAATATGCTCTAGAGTTTATCTAGGCCAGCACTGTCCAAGCTATAAGGTGTGACTTCTTAGTGATCATGAAATTATTTTAGTGAGTTGAGACCAGCATTTTCTTTTTTTTTTAATTTTATTTTTTTAATTTGCATCCAAATTAGTTAGCATATAGTACAACAATAATTTCAGGAGTAGATTCCTTAATGGTCCCTGCCCATTTAGCCCATCCCCCCCTTCCCACAACCCCTCCAGTAACCCTCTGTTTGTTCTCCATATTTGAGTCTCATGTTTTGTCTCCCTCCCTGTTTTTATGTTATTTTTGCTTCCCTTCCCTTACGTTCATCTGTTCTGTGTCTTAAAGTCCTCATATGAGTGAAGTCATATTTGTCTGTCTCTGACTAATTTCTCTTAGCATAATACCCTCCAGTTCCATCCACGTAGTTGTAAATGGCAAGATTTCATTCTTTTTGATGGCCGAGTAATAATCTATTGAATATATGTACCACATCTTCTTTATCCATTCATCCCTCGATGGACATTTGGGCTCTTTCCATAGTTTAGCTGTTGTTGATAGTGCTGCTATAAAAATTGGGGTGCATGTGTCCCTTCGAAACAGCGTACCTGTATCCCTGATAAATACCTAGTAGTGCAGTTGATGGGTGGTAGGGTAGTTCTATTTGTAATTTTTTGAGGAACCTCCATACTGTTTTCCAGAGTGGCTGCACCAGCTTGCATTCCCACCAGCAATGCAAAAGAGATCCTCTTTCTCCCCATCCTCGCCAACATCTGTTGTTGCCTGAGTTGTTACTGTTAGCCATTCTGCAGGTGTAAGGTGGTATCTCATTGTGGTTTTGATTTTTATATCCCTGATGATGAGTGAAGTTGAGCATTTTTTCATGTGTCAGTTGGCCATCTGGATGTCTTATTTGGGAAGTGTCTATTCATGTCTTTTGCCCATTTCTTCACTGAATTATTTGTTGGGTGTTGAGTTTGATAAGTTCTTTATAGATTTTGGATCCTAACCCTTTATCTGATATGTCATTTGCAAGTATCTTCTCCCATTCTATCGGTTGCCTTTTAGATTTGTTGATTGTTTCATTCGCTGTGCAGAAGCTTTTTATTTTGATGAGATCCCCCTAGTTCATTTTTCTTATGTTTTCCTTGCCTCTGGAGACGGGTTGAGTAAGAAGTTGCTGTGGCCAAGATCAAAGAGGTTTTTGCCTGCTTTCTCCTGGAGGATTTTGATGGCTTCCTGTCTTACATTGAGGTCTTTCATCCATTTTGAGTTTATTTTTATGTATGGTATAAGAAAGTGGTCCAGGGTCATTTTTCTGCATGTTGCTGTTCAGTTTTCCCAGCACCACTTGCTGAAGAGCCTGTCTTTATTCCATTGGATATTCATTCCTGCTTTGTCAAAGATTAGTTGGCCATACCTTTGTGGGTCCATATCTGGGTTCCCTGTTCTGTTCCATTGATCTGAGTGTCTGTTCTTGTGTCAGTACCATACTGTCTTGATGATTACAGCTTTGTAGTATAGCTTGAAGTCCGGGATTGTGATGCCTCCTGCTTTGGTTTTCTTTTTCAAGATTGCTTTGGCTATTCAGGGTCTTCTCTGGTTCCATACAAATTTTAGGATTGTTCTAGCTCTGTGAAGAATGCTGATGTTATTTTGATAGGGATTGCATTCAGTATGTAGATTGCTTTGGGTAGTATCTACATTTTAACAATATTTGTTCTTCCTATCCAGGAGCATGGAATCTTTTCCCATGTTTTTGTGTCTTCTTCAATTTCTTTCATAAGCTTTCTATAGTTTTCAGTGTATAGATTTTTCACCTCTTTGGTTAGATTAATTCCTAGGTATTTTATGGGTTTTGGTGAAATTGTAAATGGGATCGATTTCTTGATTTCTCTTTCTGTTGCTTCATTGTTGGTGTATAGGAATGCAACCGATTTCTGTGCATTGATTTTATATCTTGCAACTTTGCTGTACTCATAAATCAGTTCTAGCAGTTTTTTGGTGGAATCTTTTGGGTTTTCCACATAGAGTATAATGTCATCTGCAAAGAGTGAAAGTTTGACCTCCTCCTGGCCAATTTGGATGCCTTTTATTTCTTTGTGTTGTCTGATTGCAGAGGCTAAGACTTCCAATACTATGTTGAATAACAGTGACGAGAGTGGACATCCCTGTCTTGTTCCTGACCTTAGGGGGAAAGCTCTCAGGTTTTCCCCATTGAGGATGATATTAGCATTGGGTCTTTTATATATGGCTTTTATGATCTCGAGGTATGATCCTTCTATCCCTACTTTCTTGAGGGTTTTTATCAAGAAAAGATGCTGTATTTTGTCAAATGCTTTCTCTGCATCTGTTGAGAGGATCATATGGTTCTTGTGCTTTCTTTATTGACGTGATGAATCACATTAATTGTTTTGCGGATATTGAACCAGCCCTGCATCCCAGGTATAAATCCCACTTGGTCGTGGTGAATAATTTTTTTAATGTATTATTGGATCTGGTTGGCTACTATCTTGTTGAGGATTTTTGCATCCATGTTCATCAGGGAATTCGGTCTGTAGTTCTCCTTTTTAGTGGGGTCTCTGTCTGGTTTTGGAATCAAGGTCATGCTGGTTTCGTAGAAAGAGTTTGGAAGTTTTCCTTCCATTTCTATTCCTTGGGACAGCTTCAAGAGAGTAGGTGTTAACTCTTCCTTAAATGTTTGGTAGGATTCCCCTGGAAAGCCATCTGGCCCTGGACTCTTGTTTTTTGGGAGGTTTTTGATTCCTAATTCGATTTCCTTACTGGTTATGGGTCTGTTCAAATTTTCTATTTCTTTCTGTTCCAGTTTTGGTAGTGTATATGTTTCTACGAATTGGTCCATTTCTTCCAGATTGCCCATTTTATTGGCATATAATTGCTCATAATACTCTCTTGTTACTGTTTTTATTTCTGCTGTGTTGGTTGTGATTTCTCCTCTTTCATTCTTGATTTTATGTATTTGGGTCCTTTTCTTTTTCTTTTTGATCAAACTGGCTAGTGGTTTATCAATTTTCTTAATTCTTTCAAAGAACCAGCTTCTGATTTTATTGATCTCTTCTACTGTTTTGTTTTTTTTTTTTTTTTTTTTTTTTTTTTGGTTTTGATAGCATTAGTTTCTGCTCTAATCTTTATTATTTCCTGTCTTCTGCTGGTTTTGGGTTTTATTTGCTGTTTTTTTTCCAGCTCTTTAAGGCCTCAGGTTAGGTTGTGTATCTGAGATCTTTCTTCCTTTTTTAGGAAGGCCTGGATTGCTATATACTTTTCTCTTATGACTGCCTTTGCTGTGTGCCAGAGGTTTTGGGTTGTGGTGTTGTCATCTTCATTGGCTTCCATGAACTTTTAAATTTCATCTTTAACTGCTTGGTTAGCCCATTCATTCTTTAGTAGGATGTTCTTCAGTCTCCAAGTATTTGTTACCTTTCCAAATTTTTTCTTGTGGTTGATTTCAAGTTTCATAGCATTGTGGTCTGAAGATATTCACGGTATGATCTCGATCCTTTTGTACTTGCTGAGGGCTGATTTGTGTCCCAGTATGTGGTGTTCTGGAGAACGTTCCATGTGCACTGGAGGAGAATGTATATTCTGCTGCTTTAGGATGAAATGTTCTGAATATATCTGTTAAGTCCATCTGGTCCAGTGTGTTATTCAAAGCTGTTGTTTCCTTGTTGATTTTTTGATTAGATGATCTGTCCATTGCTGTGAGTGGGGTGTTGAAGTCTCCTACTTTTATGGTATTACTATCGATGAGTTTCTTTATGTTTGTGATTGATTTATACATTTGGGTGCTGCCACATTTGGTGCATAAATGTTTACAATTATTAGGTCTTTTTGGTGGATAGACCCCTTGATTATGATAAACGCGCTTCTTCATCTCTTGATACAGTCTTTATTTTAAAGTCCAAATTATCTGATATAAGTATTGCTACTCTGGCTTTCTTTTGTTGACCATTAGCATGATAGATGGTTCTCCATTTGCTTACTTTCAGTCTAAAGGTGTCTTTAGGTCTAAAGTGGGTCTCTTGTAAAAGCATATAGATGGATCTTGTTTTCTTATCCATCCTGTTACCCTATGTCTTTTGATTGGAGCATTGAGTCCATTGATGTTTAGAGTGAGTACTGGAAGATATGAATGTGTTGCCATTATGTTGCTTGTAGAGTTGGAGTTTCTGGTGGTGTTCTCTGGTCCTTTCTAGTCTTTGTTGCTTTTGGTATTCATTCATTTGTTTGTTTATTATTTATTTATTTATTTATTTATTTCATCTTTTCTCCCTTCAGAGAGTCCCCCTTAAAATCTCTTGCAGGGTTGTTTTAGTGGTCATGAACTCCTTTAAGTTTTGTTTGGAAAACTTTATCTGCTACTGTTTTGAATGACACCCTTGCTGCATAAAGAATCCTTGGCTGCATATTTTTCTGAGTCAAGCACAATGAATGTATCCTGCCACTCCTTTCTGGCCTGCAAAGTTTCTGTGGGTAGGTCTGCTACAAACCTGATCAGTCTTCCCTTGTAGGTTAAGGACTTTTTTTCCCCTTGCTGCTTTCCTGATTCTCTCCTTGCTTGAGTATTTTGTGAATTTGACTCTCATATGCCTTATTGATGGTCGGTTTTTGTTGAATCTAATGGGAGTCTGTGTGCTTCCTGAATTTTGATATCTCTGTCTTTCCCTAGGTTAGGAAAATTTTCCACTATGATTTGCTCACCTAACCCTTCTTCCCCTATTTCTCTCTCTTCCTCTTCTGGAACGCCTGTGATTCTGATGTTTTTCCTTTTTAATGAATTACTGATTTCTCTAATTCTTAAATCATGCTCTTTTGCCTTAATCTCCCTCTTTTTTTCTGCTTCATTATTCTCCATAAATTTGTCCTCTATATCGCTCATTCCTGTTTTGCCTCATCCATCCTTGCTGCCGTAGTGTCCATCCAAGATTGCAGCTCAGTTATAGCATGTTTTATTTCATCCTGACTAGCTTTTACTTCTTTTATCTCCGCAGAAAGGGATTCTAATCTATTTTCGACTCCAGCTAGAGTTCGTATTATCGTGATTCTAAATTCTGGTTCAGACATCTTGTTTGTATCTCTGTTGGTTAAATCCTTGGCTGTCATTTCTTCGTGCTCTTTCCTTTGGGGTGAATTCCTTCATTTCATCATTTTGAAGGGAGAAAAGGAATTAATGAGGTAAAAAAATTAAAACTAAAAAAGTGTTAAAATTAAAAAAATTAAACACATACAAACAAAATCAAATATATGATGCTAGATCTTAGGTGTGTTTTGGTCTGGGTGTTGAAAGGTTCTTGATAGATTAGAGAAAAAAGGGGAACGAAAAAAACGGAAATTGTTTGAAAATTTGAAAAAATGAATACACTGAAGTGACTAAAATGAATTGGTGGAATTAAATAGAATTTGAAAAAATTTACCCAAAAGTAAAAAATACAGTAGAAAAAAAATAAAATATTGTTTACATTTTTGTTAATGTTTATTTATTTTTGAGAGAGAGAGAGAGAGAGAGAGAGCATGAGCAGGGGAGGGGCAGAGAGAGAGGAAGCAGGCTCCAGGCTCTGAGCTGTCAGCACAGAGCCTGATGCGGGGCTTTAACTCACAAATCATGAGATCATGACCTGAGCTGACATCTGATGCTTAACCGAGTGAGCCACCCAGGTGCACCCAAAATTAAAATCTTTTTAGTAACAATTGAAAATAAAAATGAGGTTTTTCTCTTTCTGTGTTCAAGAAAAAGAAAAGAAAAATAGAAAAAAGAAAGAAAATTGAATAGATGGACCAGTGAACGTACTGAAATATGACTGAAATCACTTCATTTTCCCCTAGAAGTCAAACTATGAAGCACTTTATAGTCCATAAACTAAGCAGGCGGAGAGACTTGTGTTCCTGAAAGATCAAGGTTGGCCCAGTTACGCGGGACTCAGTGTAACGGCTGGGTTCTCCAGTAGATGGCGCTGCTTACCTTACTGGGGTGGATTGTTGTAGTGCTCGTAGGTGCGCACGCGCAGGAGTGGTAAAAATGGCATCACCCAGCTAGCCAGTCTCTAGTATCGGAACTCTGTTCTCCCCGATCAGCAATCGTGCACCAGTCCTTTGTCTTTGGCTTCTATCCACTCCCGCTTTTACACAGTCCATGACCAAGCCCCAGGCAGCACCTCCCTCCTGAGTTTTGTCTCAGACGTGGCTGTTTTTCCCGACCCCTTACTTCTGGGGGACTGCGGCTTTGACCCTTTCTGCCCCTCTGCAGGAGGGTCTCATCGAGCAATGGCTGGGTGTCGGCCGCACCCAGGAACATTTGTGGGGCCATGCCGCTGCCAATGCCCAGAGACTATGGCTGGGTGCCAGCCCTCCCCAGAAAAAGTTCGCAAGATAGTGCAGCAGCAGCGTTTCAGGGAGTATGGAAAATCACAACACACATCTGGCACCAGGCTTTACCCTTAACGACCTTGTTCCAGCACCATCCAATGTGGTTGTTCTCCTGGGTCCACTTGGACCTTGCCTTTGGGGGACCCACACAGCCTCTACCAGGTGTCCTCCCAGCAGGGGAACCGCCTCTCCCTGTGTGACCTGAAGAGCCCCAGAATCCACTCTACTCCTGGGGATTCACCCTTCACACCAGAGCACATCCAGGTGTTGAGCTGCAGAGTTGCAGACTCTGTGCTCCCCGTGTTTAGAGTCTTAATGGAATTTAAACCCTCTCCTTTCTCCTTTCTCCCTTTTTAGTTCAGTCCCTGCAGCTGTTTCCACTTTTCCATTTTCTCTCCAGCTGCTTTTGGGGAGGGGTGCTTTTCCCGTATTCTACCCCCCTCCCCAGTCTCCGTCCTCTCTCTGCCCCCAAAAGCGGTTCCCTACCTTTTGTGGCTTCTTGCTCCTCAAATTCACCTCTCTGCACCACATACTGCTGAATTCTGTGGTTCAGTTGTGTATATTGTTGTGTTAATCCTCAGATCAGTTTTCTAGGTGTGTAGCATGGTTTAGTGTTGGTTTGGCTGTATTTCATGGACACGAGACACAAAAAAAACTTCGATGCCGTTCCGCCATCTTAGTTCCTCCGACCAGCATTTTCTTTTAAATAGTGAAATAGGAAAGGATAAAATAGAGTAGGATACAGTAGAATAGAGTAAGACAGAAAAAATAGAAAAAAGGATGTCCTTAAGCACATCATATAATAAGAGTAAGAATTATTTTGTCGAACTTTTGTTTCAGGTACATACATGTATCAAAAAAAAAAAAAGATCAAAAGACACTGCTCTGGCCTAAATATTGTTGAGTTACTCTCTAAAGTGATTATACCAGCTGCTTTTCTTACAGCAGTATGAGTGTGCTTTATGATATGTATCCTCACCAACACTAGGTATTATCCCCCTTTAATTTTGCAGATGGGTGAGCTCTGTCTCACTGTGATTGCATTTCCATAGTGAATTTGAGCATCTCTTAATATGTTTATTGTTTCTGTGAGTTGTCTTGTCTTTTGCCCATTTCTAAATTGGATTGGTTTTTTTGTTACGGATTTTTAGGTATTCTTTATTCTGGATACAAATTCTTTGTAAGCCACCAGTTATATATGTTGAAAATATCTTCTCTCATTCTGTGGCATGTGTTTTCCTTTGTTCATTTTGTTTTTTAGTATGCCATATTTTTTTAAGTTTTACCAGACATTGTGGTTTATGCTTCTGTGTTTTATTTAAGAAATCTTTCCCTGCCCTAAGGTCACAAAGATGTTTTCTATAGCTTCTTCCAAAAATATGAAAGTTTTGCTTTTTTCACATTCCAGATGGCTTCTCTTGCATTTTCTGTGTTGACATATTACAAATTAAACTGTATAGAGTTTTTTCGTATGTTACAGTATTCAAGTTGGTGAAGTATTGTCCCAAAACTTACAAAGTATAAAATCTAAAAGTTATATTTTACAATATTGATTTTTAATAATTGAGCATATCTACTGACTTTTTAATAACAGAGCTAATACAGTTTTTAAACTGTATACTTCTCAGATAAATAATAGCTTGTTGTAGTTGCAAGATGGTATATTCTTTTCCTTCTCTGTTTTTCTCTAATAGAATTTATGTATTTATGTTTTTCAGTCACATTAACTTTATCCTAGAAGACAACTTTACAAGGATCTAGACAGAACAGGATTAAAGATGACTGAATACTGATCCAGAAATTTAAAACAATCAGGTACAAAAATATTTGGAGGGAACTTTCCCAACCAGTCAGTACAAAATAAAGTGGGAACGCACATAGGAAAACTTAAAATATCCTTGAAATACAGGAGAGGGTCCAAGAGAGAAGTTTTGAAATCCATCTTGTGTTCAAATACTGGCTCTAACCCTGACTGGTTGGTGATGGTTGGTCAAGTTTTGTAAACATGTCCATAAAATGGAGGCAATGATTGTGTCTGTTCATTTTGGCTATTGTAAAGTTTAATGAGATAATATAAGGCACTTAATACTTGGCACAGGGTTACTGTTTATTTTAACCATTATTATTGTTGCTACTGTTATTTGTAATTCAAAGGTATGGTATTCTGTATATTGTGGATTTTTAGGAAGTATATATTGATATACTGCTATAACATTGATAGTAATAATAGCCTGCTAAAATCATGTAGAAAGTAGAATAAGATAACTATAATACTCACATATATTCCATAAACTATATTCCTTAAGTGGTGCAAATTGACGCTAGTTTTCTCTATTATGTTTGTATCACACTGAAATAATGTGAGAAAAAAAATCAGTCTACTTTCTACAATGCTAGAGAATTCAACAGTTTTTTTTTTTCACAGTACTGTACAATAGTACTTATTCTTGAATCATTTTTAAATCTTCAAGAATGTTCTGACCAATAAAGATGAAATTATGTTAATCTTATGGTTAATGTTAGTTGAATCTTACAAATGTTATTTCTTTGATTGTGGTAATTTCAATATGCCACTCATGCAATTATGTCTTAACTTGAGTGTCAAATAAACACAATGGGCTGTGTTCCACCACTCTAATTTTTAAATAGGTACTATAATTGAAATTGATCAAAGACACCAAAAAGAGCTATTTATTTTCTTCCTTTAAAAACTAGGATACTCAGTTGATTAAACAAACCAACGAAACAAAACAAAAACTCTGTTAGCTGATATGGAATGATTTCCAGGAGATATATTGTTAACTGAGTTTTAAAAAAATGCAAATTGCCCAAGAGTATATAAAATTGCTATTTTTTATGTAAGGAGGAAACGAAACAGGAAGAATAAACCAGAAAACGATGGAATTGGTTACTTACAATGGTAGAGTGAGGGGTAGGGTGGGAAACGACAAACCGGGATTACTGGTTAGTGTGTTGGAAAGATTTCCCTTCTACTAGGCACAAGGTAGCCTACAATACAATGAGAGGCATCTCTTCTTTGGTCCCTTTTTCTCCTCTTATTCATTTCCTCTTTTTTCTTGCCTTTGACTTCTTTTCTAGTTTTTTTCTCTTCCTCTTTCTTTTTTCCCTCTCCTCTTTTTGTTTTTTGTTCTAGTAAACTTGGGGCAAAATGTAGATGATGCAGTTAGGATGAAACAAAACGAAAAGAATCTTCAATGCAGGCAGTCTCTTGTATACAAAAAGCTGTATTCAGAGGATGCTTTCAACCAATATATGGTATTGTGGTCTGCTGTGACCCATGTCCTGAGGTGGTTATAGCAATGAATGAGTCAGGGTTGCCTCTCTTAACAACGCTTGCAAATTAATAGAGAAGCACAGATCAAGTAGGATTAACTGTCACATGAAATTATCTTCCCATATTGGCAACTAGACCAAGTTTTATAAATAAATAAGTGAGAAAAGTCTAAGTGATTATTTTAAAAACAAGCATATCTTTTCCAAACATTAGAAACAATGATTTGTATCAGTTGTCATAGTTTGAGTTACAATTATTCTGAATATGATTATTCCTTATATTCTAAGAGACCTTTCTATAGCTGATGAGAACAAAATTTTACCAGCATTCTCTATTATAAAGCTCTAACTGCTTATAAATAATATCAGATAAAATGTTCTGATGTTAGTCCCTTTGAAATGTGGATTGTATTTGTTTGAGTAAATAGAACCCAAACTAATAAATCAGAAATATCAACATTATTAAATACGATTTCATTCTATTGCTTTGGGGTAGGGGAGAATATTTCTTTATATTTACTTTTAGTGATGGGATAGTTAACTGTGTAATGACTGAACCACAGTCTAGACATACTGCATATCTTTTGTTAGAGCTGCTTCTGCTGTTACTTCTATGTGGTAGAAAGTAGTCATTGTGGAGATGGTTAATTAAGGCAAGAACATTGAGTGCTGTTGCTACCTACTTGGTGGCTGTTGTTGCAGATTTTTTGTTAAAGTCTAGGATAACAAAGCCATATTTGGTTCATCCTTTCATTTTTTTCATTCATTCCTCCTTTTTCTTTCTTTCTTTTTTTTTTTTTTTTCCAGCTTAGCAAATCATACACTCTTCAGTGGAGCTGAGAACTGATAAGTCTGCTGTTCACAGATTTGGAACTTTCCAATCCCAGGGAAAATTTGACCAAGGTCTAAAATTTTATTTTTCCTTATCTAGAGGAGGTCAACTGTAAAATGAAAATTTTCTACTTATTTCCTTATAGATTTAAGAATCTTCATTTATCCTGGGATTACTTTTCCAGACCTCAGCAGGAGGATTACATAAGAGACCATAAGATAGTTTCAGAACAGTTAAAACACCTTTTGGTTTTTATAGCTGTTAACTCTCATGCCTACACCTTAATTCCCTTATCTTCCCTTCACCATATTTGAGCTTAGCTTATTTTCTCTGTTAATTGGAAGTAAAATAATTTTAACCTGCCTAGTTTCATTCCACACACAGGATCCTGATTTTACCACATACTTTTTCCTCAGGGACTGCACAGGACTGAGTCCGTATGGAAGAAGAGCTTTCCCTTTCCTATGGAGAAAGTGGCAAGGTTAGAAAAAACAAACAAAGAAAAACATGCCTCTGGAGCATGTATTTTCTGTTGCATGAAACCTATACCAATCATCTGTTGGTCATCCAATAGGAAGATCAGTGAGATAGTACTTGTCTTTGAGGGGCTCACAGTGTAGTTACTCAGATGCAAACATAATTACTGTGGGTACAGAGAATGCCAAAGGGGCTGGCAGAAAACTGTGGGTATTGTCTGAGGGGTAGGGCAGGGTTCCTGAAGATGGTGCCTTTTGAGCTGGATGAGGAGTACAGACCATCCCTACTTTCACAGATAATACCACCCTGCAAGAGCGTCTGAGTTGAGCAATGTTTGCTCCATTCCCAGAGATTTCAGAAAACTATAAAACACCTAATCTTAGATGACATATTCTTAATTCATCACAGATATTCTTTAACTTATTTATTTTCCACCACAGCTTAACATTACAGTCAACCAGCTTAAGTCTAGTCAGTGTCCAACTGATGTTAGAAGTTTCACACCTTTCAGCATGCACATCATTTTCCATCTTGTGTTAATTTTATTAAATTGACATGATGTCTGTTCTTCGTTAGTAACAATATTAACTGCCACTGTTAACTTTCATTTTCCTGTTTTCTGCTCTTTTTAAATAAATATGGTCAAAACACAGTAAAAGATGTAAATAATTATACAAAGCCAGCATAGTGTGCAATGGTGGCAGAACTTCTAAAACTGAACCATAGTATCACCATGGACGTGTTTGTTGTGAACCCTTGTAGGAAAGTACGAAAGTAGCTTACAAAAGTAATGTATAGAACTTGAGAATGTTATAAAATGCTAATAGAAAAATTCCTAATTTTTCCTGGGAGCAACAGGTTTTGTAAAATAGAAGAACAGACTCACAGAATTAACAATGAAATGACTTTATTACATATAAAGTGTTACATTGCCAGGAAGTCTTCAAAAGGCAAGGTGTTGGTGGGTTTTTTAAAATAACTTTTTTTGTTAGGCATGCCCAACGGGTAATTTTGGTTCTAATGCTATATGCGGTATTTTAAATTTAATTGTGACAACTTAGTAATCGTCTGGAGTCAGGTGAAGTATCATAATCTGGTTCTTCATATTGTTAGAGAAGCAGAGTTATATCGGTAGCACATACTCAAAAGAATAATAAAATGCTTCTTGGTCTCTAATTTTATGGAGCTTAGTTTCCTTAATTATATTTTTCTTGAGCTAATGTTAAAATTTCACTACTTTGTGTCTCCCAGATAGATGCCAGTGAAAGACAGGGGGGTGAGGGGCTGGATGTGAGCAAAGTAGTAAAGGAAATCTGGCCAGGAAATAGTTATTACCTATAATAATGTTATATGTAGGAAGGAGGATTATCTGGGCCAAATTAGGACTGAATTCTAGGGACACGATCTAGATGACTTATCTTGTCTACTGCTAAGCTCTCATTTCCTGGCAATGTTTTTGCCCCATTCAGATTTGTCTGTTGCCTGCCTTGGCTCTTGCTCAGCCAGTCCCTTATTTAGCAGGTGGGCACAGAGGTGGTTGGGTGCTTTTTGTAGAGATGGCTGCTGTCATGCAGGGTGGCTGCAGGTCCTACAAGGTGCGCTATATGTGAACCCTATGCTACCTACACTCTTATTATATACACAAAGTGTATATATACATATGGTACGTGTACATGTTTATAATACATACGGTGTATACAGCTGTATATACTCTTGAGTGTGTTGGAGAGAAAAATGTATTTTTCTTCTGTGAACAAAGATGTTACAGTTCCTTGAGACTGATACTAAATGTTTACCTCAAAAAGTGTAAATGTATGCATTTCGTAAAGTAAGTCATCAGTTCCCCCATGAAATAACTCCCCCAAAAGACTTAGAAAAATGAATTTTTGATGACTAACCTCCAGGAGCCCGTCTGACAGATATTTGAAAGCAATGCATTCACACCTCCTTTGTACCCAGGTTATATTGTAAATATTTGTTTTCTATCGTGAGCTCCTTGAAGGGAGTGATGATGTTTCGTTTTTATATCTTTAGATCCTTGCACTCTATACATGTTCAATGATACTGTCAGACCTGATGTTTTGTTGACCTGTGTCATCCTTTAACAAATGTATGACTGCAGGTGACATCACCCCCCCCCCCAAACACACACACACACATGAGGCCCAGTGGTTAGTAGAGTCATGGGGGGATGGGGGGTGGGTACTAGAGGTTTTATTCAGGTGGGCCATACTTTGTAGACAAGTGTTTAGGAGCTTGTTGGATTTATAACCTGATTCTAGGCATCTAAGAGACCACTTGATTTTTGTAGCAGGGCAAGTTGCAATCCAGAAATCTGCTTGAAAGGAGAAAATGAGGTAGCAGTGCTTATTTTCTCATTGTATATTGCCATCTGCCCTGTTTATGGAAGGTAACCCACAGTGTGGATTACTGCCCTGTTCAGCAAGGACTTTATGAGACCAGCCAGTGCCCTGTGATTGCAAGCAGTAGGTCTACCAGTGGTATAACTTTATGTGAACTGTTTTCTCTGCAACATGTGGTGTGTGGAAAGCAATCTTTAGAAGTAAGTGATCTTGGAGGGTTACTTAGTGCTTCTGTGCCTCAGTTTCCTTGCATTTAAAATGAGGATAGCAATATCTATGCCCTACAATTGTGAAGGTTGGAAATAATATATAAGAATTCTTTTAACTCACACATTAGTTCATCTATAAATATTTGAGGTCACATTCCAAATGTTGTTCTTTTTGAAATTTATAGACTTAAATAGGAAAAAAAATAAAATGAAGACCCCATAGAAAATAAGATTCCTTCATGATATATGGACGTGGATAATTTATGTAGAAGCTTAGAATAAAAGCTAACCTAACAAGATTCTGTCCTTAGCTCTGTAGTGGCCTTGGGTGCTGCCCAAAAGAGAATAGAAGACATCCTTCTCCAGACAGGGTCTTAGAACTTGAATGACATCGCGAGGGAAAGTGGCTGGATTTGGCATCAGGGGAGCTCATCTTGGTCAGGTGCTGCCATTAACTCAGGATGGTGCTGTGAGCTGTTATAAGCTGCTTACCCTCTGTATTAGTTTCTTAGGGCTGCCTTTGAAAAGTACCACAAACTGGGTGGCTTGAAGCAATAGAAATTTATTCTTTTATAGCTCTGGAGACTACAAGTCTGCAGTTAAGGCATCAGCAGAGCCATGCTTTCTGAAGGCTCTAGGGAAGAAGCCTTCCTTACTTCTTCCCAGCTTCTGGTGGCTCCTGGCAATCTTTGGTGTTCCTGGACCTGTAGCTGGATTGCTTCAGTTTCTGCCTCCATGGTTCACATGGGCTTCTTGAACACTGTGTGTCTTCACATGGTGTGATGCTGAATTTTATGTGTCAGCTTGAGTGGGCCACTGGTGCCCAGATTAAACATTGCTCCTGTGTGTGTCTCTGAGGGTGTTACCTCACAGAAGAGAATAGCGTTTGAATTGTTGAGCTCAGTAAATGGTTTGCCCTCCCTGGTGTGGGTGAGCATCATCCAATATGAAGGGGCTGAAGAGAACAAAAGATAGAGGAAGGAACAAAAGTAGTGGAACCCTCATGAATGGGATTGGTGCTTTATAAAAGGTGCTTCAGAGAGATCCCTAACCCTTTCACCCTGTGAAGAAACAGGGAGAAGGCAGTGGCTATGAAGCAGGAAGGGGGCCCTCATCAGAACATGAGCACTTCGGTGCCTTGATCTTAGATTTCCAACCTGCAGAACTGTGAAAAGTAAACTTTTGTTTTTTATAAACCACCCAGTCTGGCATGCACTAAGACTCTCCAGTACCTCAGAAGGTGACCTTATTTGGAAATGGGGTCATTGCGATGCATTTAGTTTAGTTACGATGAGGTCATTATGGTAAGCCATAATCCAGTCTGACTGGTGAGGGGAAATTTGGGCCCAGAGGCAGACATGTATAGAGGGAAGATGATGTGAAGATACAGGGAGAAGATGGCCATCTACAAGCCCAAGACAGAGATCTACATCCTTCCCTTGCAGTCCTCAGGAGGAACTAAACTGGTGGACACTTTGATTTTGAACTTCTAGCCTCCAGAACTGTGAGAAAATAAATTTCTTTTGTGTAAGCCACTCGGTCTGTGGTACTTTGTTATGGCAGCCCTAGCAAATGAATGCACACTTTGTGGGTGTATCCTCCTATCTCCAGACCTGAGTGGGGGGATGAGAGAAGCTGCTAACTGCTTAACTGGTGGTCAGAATGGACCCATGAACCGGCACTTCTGAGTCGTTTCCTTGGTGTCACCTTCAGCATTGTTCTTTTCCAAGGACACTTTTTGTTAAGACTTAGGCATCTGATGAAATAGCAGTGCTGTCTCTCTGTTTTTCCTGCCTTTACAACCAGCCTAGTTTCCAGAGCTACATTTAAGACCTAGCCAACGCTGAAAATACTTGCTAGCCATTCGGCCTCCCAGAAGTCAGTCAGGACGATTCCTGTGGCCTTGAGGAAAATTAGTAGGTGGGATCTGATCTCACCTGGAGTCTCTGTCTCTTGGTGGCTGTGAGAGCAGGACTGAAGCAGTGGGTTTGTAGAGGCATTTCCTGTAGCTATAAAGGGCCTCTCAAAAAGAGAGCCGTCCCTGCCTGAACTGGTGCTGACTCTTCTACAGAATTAAAAGGGGAAGGAAGAAAAAAGTATTTTTTAATTAATAGTCTTAATGTATATATATATGTATTTTTTTTTTTCCTTTTCAGCCAGTACAGGCTACTCTGTCATCTTTGAAGATGTTAGATGTGGGAAAGTGGCCAATTTTCTCCCTTTGTTCTGAGGAAGAACTGCAGTTAATTCGTCAGGCCTGTGTCTTTGGCAGCGCTGGCAATGAAGTTTTATATACTACAGTAAATGATGAGGTAAATTTTGAAGAAAAAATTCAGCCTCTTACCGTAATAGATTCGATGGAGTGGGGCAGAAACTGAGGAATTAAGGTTAAAAAGAAAGCATGAGAGTAGATTCTTACTTGTTACATAATGTTATACAATGAAGCAGTAATTACAGGTTTGTCAGAAATAGAGGTGCTTGAACTAACAGTCGTTTTCCCACAGATTTTTGTGCTTGGCACAAACTGCTGTGGCTGTTTGGGATTAGGTGACGTCCAGAGCACCATTGAACCTCGGAGACTGGATTCTTTAAGTGGCAAAAAAATAGCCTGCCTCAGCTATGGGAGTGGCCCCCATATTGTCCTTGCCACAACAGGTAACCTAGGATCACAGTGTAGAGGTTTAGCCATTGCCTTAT
Source organism: Panthera leo (assembly GCF_018350215.1). Taxonomy (NCBI): domain Eukaryota; kingdom Metazoa; phylum Chordata; class Mammalia; order Carnivora; family Felidae; genus Panthera; species Panthera leo. Next base: position 22,565,632 of record NC_056679.1, read on the forward strand.
TTGTTGAGAAACAAGATTTGGGACCACCCGTTAAATCGAGAACATACTTCTTGATTGGGTAGGAGTTTCCGGCTCTGTCCTGTGAACTTGACTGTGCTTTGGACAATGTGAAATATGAACATGTCTGAGTATCAGAGTAAGGTAATGGAGCAGATGGAATCTAGCACTTTCGATGTGAGAATGACAGTGCTATAAGCCCAGTAAACCCCTTTTGTTTACACTTCATAAGTTTAATTATTTTGCATTAAAATTAACTCACTCTGGACTTTTTGAATTTGAGATCTCTGATCTATGAACTGAGACACTGCAGCTAAGTCCAAGATGTTCTCTGACTCCTAGCACACTGGGATTCTTACCATGAATAATGACTGATGGCTGAAATATAATTACCACGAATAATAGACTAATGGCTGTTTCATGAATTCAGACTAATAAGACATTATAATTAAATCATACCTTAGTCTTTTCTTAAGCTAGGTGTTCATTTCATTAGTATTCTTTGAATTGAAAATAAAGTTTATAAATACTGTGTTGTATACTTATTTCACATAAATTTTAGGGAATTTTGGTTGCCAGTAATAGGCTAGATTATTGGGACCACTTCTTCACTGGAAACAACTAAAAATTCTAGATAAAATATTTAATTTTTTTCCATAAAGGCATCAAAGCACTAACAAGGCAGCGAGGAATTACTGGATCGGATTCAAGAGAAAGTATGAACTAAGGTTAAAGGGGAACTTAAAGCTAGTTTTGCCTTAAGGGCATCTGCTTCCCCCACCTAAATGAGTTGTGGTTTGGTGTACTCACAAGGTGAAGGGGTCATGGGTCAGACATCTAGCCCATTAGGCTAGGAACACCAAGGGCTAGGCTCTGGGGGCAAGAATGGGCCAGCTCTTTCATCTCTAAGGCACTGAACAGAAGAATCCTTGCCTGTGAGAAAAGCAAGGAGGAAAAAAGAAAGAAAGAAAACCTCTCCCTGAAGGGTTGTAATCATGGATTCGTATTCCAATTCACATCAGACTGGTAGTCCAAGAAATCTCAAGCCTTGGATTTATTAAAGAAGTACCTTTAAGTGCCTTAGTGGCATGACAGAAGTTAATGCGGATCCTTTCTAGAGGAAGGCACCTTCATTTCATCCTAGGCCTGAAGAAATATAATGCCATTGCAAAATGAGTTTTCAATGGCAATTAGCAGCACATAGTAAAAGATAATCAGGTACACAAGGGAACAAGGCACCATGAATGAGAACCAGCAAAAAAGATAGCAAACACTGAATACTAAGTATCAGCTGTTACCAGGTACAAGATGACTATATTTATTATGTTTGAAAAAATAAAAAACCAGCTTGAAGACCTGCAGAGATCAAAGAGGATTTGAAAAAGAATGAAATACACAATATAATTATCAAAATGAAAACTCCTTGGGCAAGTTTAATAGCAGTTTGGGCATATCAAAAGAGAAAATTAGTAAACTGGAAGATCAGAAGAAATTATCTGGCATGTAGCACCCAGAGATAATATGGTAGAAAATACAAGCACAAGGAGTATATACTGTATGGTTCCATTTATTTACAGTTCAAAAACAGGAAAAACTAAATTCTCTTATTGTGGATTATATATGGGGAGCTTTTGGAGTGATCATAAGGTTATATTTCTTGACCTGAGTGGTGGTACATGGGTGTGTGCTTTATAATTATTTATAAAACTGCATATATATCTTATGAACTTTTCTGAATATATATTATACCACATAAGAAATAATATATAACAAATATTTTAAAAATTAACTTGATCATTTTATAGATAAGAAAATAGGCCCAGGGAAATTAAATGACCTACAGTGTCTTGACTTTCAATCTGATGTTTTTTCCTATTATTCTTAGTAGCATTTCTCTGCTGTTTATTTACAACCTATCTGCCAGCTATTTTAACTCATCCATTTAAATTTCATCTTGTTGCTTTGAGATAGAGTATCTCAAATTTTCCAAGTGTATTCTCTTATGGAATGAGTTTGGTGGGATAGGGAAATCAATTATCATTTGCACATGAATTTTTAGTTTTCATTTGTAGAAGGATGCAATATATATGTTCATATAATGAAGTAGATGTTTTGAAAGCTGGTTTTATTTCTTTTTATTTTCAGAAGGAGAAGTCTTTACCTGGGGTCATAATGCTTACAGCCAGCTGGGCAATGGGACAACTAATCATGGTTTAATGCCCTGTCATATTTCTACTAATTTGTCAAACAAACAAGTCACTGAAGTTGCCTGTGGGTCTTACCATTCTTTGGTGCTAACATCTGATGGAGAGGTGAGAATAGTTAGTGTAAATCTCATTGATTTTTTTCAGTAAGATTATATGGATTGTTACAGCCATCTTGGAAACATGGTCATTTGATTAAAATAACCACCTCCCTCAAATTCAACCTTATTCTTGTTAGCAGTTCATAATCATGGTGGTTACATCATTAAGTGTACCTTTATGTAGTAAGGATTTCTATAACTGCAGAATTTAAAAGGTTGTAATGTTCTTTCTATATTGCTATATACTCAAGGGTTTTATTTGCAAAAAGAAAAGCCCTAAAATGCTGGAAAATATGGCTGAAGCCAAGTAGATATTTTGATAAATATTATATATTTGATGATCATTATTGTTATTTGTACAGATAATACCAATAACCCAATTTTATAAAGTATTGTAAATTTTGTAAGAATGAATTTTACAAAAACTTCTCTATGTTGTGAGAATTTATGGATATCAAGCATTCTGAAAACAAAGATGAGGCATTATGAGTACATGTTAATTTCTAATTGAGATACTTTTTAAGTTAATGTGTTTCATTTATTGATCCCCAGGTATTTGCCTGGGGTTATAATAACTCCGGGCAGGTAGGATCTGGATCAACAGCCAATCAGCCAATCCCTCGAAGAGTCACAGGCTGCTTACAGAATAAAGTAGTTGTGAACATAGCATGTGGGCAGATGTGTTCAATGGCAGTGGTGAACACTGGCGAGGTAAGAAAGTTATTTCATATGTTGTTTAGAAAAAAAACCCATTCGCCTGATCGGTGGCGTGTTTCTCACAGCAGAGAGCTTGCTTGCATGTGTCTTTCGTGGGACTGAGTCTCTGGTTTTCTCTCAGGTCTATGTCTGGGGTTACAATGGAAACGGGCAGCTTGGACTTGGCAGTAGTGGCAACCAGCCAACCCCCTGTAGAATATCGGCTTTGCAAGGCATTCGTGTCCAGCGGGTACGTCCACAGGGGTCTGTGTGTGCCTGGTTTTACGTCTTTCGTGGCAAAGATGCCAATGTACACAGTTTTCTTGGCAGATGAAAAGTTTAGCTGCTTGATGTTTTCTTTATTGAACTAAAAACCAAAGCTCTGTTTCCCTGAGTAAAGTTGTAGATGTTCATCAGGAAATTCTGTTTCTAGGCCACTCTCATACATAGCTGTTGGAATGTAAATTGTTACAATCTTTTCCAAGGAAACTTTGGCAGCATATATCAGGAGCCTTGTAAATATTCATACCCTTTGTTCTGTAATTTTCTTCCAGGGATATTTAAGGAACAAAAAAGAAAGACACAGCATTAGTGGAGAGATATAGCAAAAGAGGAAGGAAGCGAGGGAGGGAGGGAGGATAAAGAGGGAAAGAAAGAAAAGAAAAAAATATCAACTTTAATAAATAAATAATAGATATAGCATAATTTAATCAAATAATAAGTTAGTGATTAAATAAATTATACAAAATCTACATGAATGGAAATGATGCTTACAAAGGATTTTTAATGATATGGAAATAGTGCTATGTGATGTTATATAAAAATGAAGATACAGACATGGTGCATGGAGACATGGCACGTGTTTCTGTACTGTATGTGTGTGTGTGTGTATATATATAGAAAAAAATCCTGATCTTGAGATTACTTTCATATTTATACTTTTTTTATGGTATTTCACATTAAACATGTTTTACAAAAAAAAAAAAAGGAAAGTAATTCTTAAAAAATAAAAGTGTATTTCATATTCACTTCACACCCCTTGATCTCTGTGAGCATAATGAATGCCATATGAAAGCTGAATAAACCAGACTCATGTCACTGAAGGAAATCATGTTGATCTTAACGGCCGTTTTGGCCACATGTGGGCTGAGCTAGTTCTGGACTAATATAGGTTACCTCAATGTTGGTCTCTCTGGGCAGGCTGCCTCTTTTTCTTCTTCTTCTTCTTCTTTTTTTTTTTTTACATCTTTGATTCTTAACCTATCTCGTGAAAGCATATTTGCAGGCCTAAGTGAATTTGGTTTTCCTCTTTCCAGGTTGCCTGTGGCTATGCGCACACATTAGTGTTAACAGATGAAGGCCAAGTGTATGCTTGGGGTGCAAATTCTTACGGCCAGTTGGGCACTGGCAATAAAAGTAACCAGTCCTATCCTGCACCTGTCGTTGTGGAAAAGGACAGGTAATATGTGCATTTTCAAAACAACTTGCATGTTCTTTAGTGATTAAACAGAACTTGGACGTGATACAGAATTGTGGGGAAACTTACTGCTAATATTAGAATAGTCTTTCACCAGAGCATTCATTCCTCTTTAAAATTGGCTTTTGAACCCTTGGGGAGTTTGTATGTTAAATACTCTACTTTCATTTACCCCTATTTCAGCTACTGTACACAAACAACAAGGACTAAGCCTCCCACAGCTGTTCTACATTATTCCTCTCCCTCACAAATTACCTTTTCCTCCTCCTTGTTTTCTGTTTTACATTAAGAGGAAGTTGATGATGCTTGAGGTGGATTTTCTGTGGCTTAGAAAAACAAAAGTACCTCAGATAGATTATAAAGCCATTCACTCAGCTACGTGTAAAATTTGCCAGTTGAAAGGATAAGACCATCTCATGATTTTAGCTCCCAAGCTATCACTATGAGGCAGAGTATAGTGGTTAGAAAATTAAGACTTAGTTTTGCTCACTTGTTTGCAAGGTTGTGTCAAGTAATTAACATATCCAAAATTTTCTTCCAGTTATCCTACTACTTTTGAAAGCCCTTTGAATGTCTCAAACATGGCCATAGCACTGCCTTTTCACTCTTATCTCTTGACACAGTAGTATAGGACAAAAATATTCATTATTGTGTCTGTTAAACCAGGTTTATAATCATTGTAGGAATGAATACTGCTATTTTCATTTTTATTGTACATACTAATTTTTGTTATATCTGATTTCAAAGTAAGCATATGGATATATAGATTATCTTGCATTTGTATGCAATTCTTTCATATTTTCCTGTTGGAATATTTAACAATAAAAGTGAAGAACCAAATTGTCATTTTCAACCCCCTTGATTTTCATGTGAGTATTATAAACCTGGCTAATTTTGTTTAACCTATGTTAAATAGGTTTTAAAAAAAACCTATTTTTGTTTTTTTCCCCCAAAATCTTAGAATAAGAACCTGGACCTCATAAGGATTGGGGAGAAGGAGAGGGAATGGAGGTCAGGAACTGGTGGGAATGTACTAGATGTGTGCAGCCGTGCCATTGCCACCCCCGTTTAGGTAGTTCAGGGCTCCTCAGTGAAAAGAGAAGGGACAGTCTTGAGGCTTTGAGCAATCACGAAAATGCTTCAGTTTAGCAAATCGGGTCAGTAGGGACATTTAGTATTTAGACAAACAGTAAAGTGTTAAAGGATCAAATAAAGGATCAAATCAAAACATGTTTGTATAGCCCTTTACCATTTTTATGGTGCTGTCACACTTTCTGTAAATTTGAACTCCTCGTCCCTGGACTTGCCAAATCCACTACTGTCTGCCCACCAGCAGCTTGCCCCACATTGCTCTGCTGGTCCCTGGTCGTCCCAGGATGAGCACCAGGTCTTCCCACTCCCATCATGCTAGGCCAGAAAGAGTGTAGGACAGCTTGGGGAAGAAGGAAAAAGAGGCAGAAAAGGAGGGCAGGGGAGTTATGTTGAGTGCCAACTCCTTACGTGGTACTTGAGAGTATTGCTTGTTTATTTTAAAAACTTAAGGTTTTAAAAAAACTAACTTTTTTCAAATTTTGAATTATAAATGCAAAAAAAGTGGAAATAGCTCCACACTTGCACACTCGCTGTTGTCCATGTAGTCATTATTTGGGCTACAGAAATCATGGCTGAATGTTTTGAATGCAATATTCCTACTTTTCTGTTTTCCATGCCTGAATTCGCTGTGGTAACCCCTGAGCTTGCAGGCTCTCCATCACACCAATATTGCGAGGGAGGAATTTGTAAGTCTGCTGGGACTTGTTTTGCACGTACCCACCCTTTTCAGCGACTGAAATTTGCAGATATGTTATGACTTATCTCTCAAGAACTCACTTCTGACTCTTGGGGCCCATTTCGGGGAAGTTTGACTAATTAGAAACAAAAGGATTGAATGTAGGGTGGGGTGGATCTTCAGGTCCTGGTTACCTGTTCACAGAAGTGGAAAGTGAATATCTGTGTACATTGGATCCTTTGCTTAAACGACAACCCAAGGAAAACCTTTTAAAAATTTTTCCCACAGAGATCTATGATGAAGAATGCTAATGACATTTGTTAGCAATTTATGTTCACATAAAAGTAATTTTAACGACTAAAGTAATTCTCTTCTCTCTAACCCAGTCATTCCCAATCTTTCTGAAGTCTCAGTACTTTGATTCACCAGCATTTATCTTTGTTCTTAAAGTTCCATAAAAGCATAGTTGAAGTTAAATTGATTTAAAGCTAACTTTGCCTTGAATTTTTGGGAATTTTGTGACACCTTGATAATTGGTAGTATGTTGGCCTCTTACAAAACCAGGCTTGGGAATCACTGCTCTGGATCTTTTTATTATTACTGTTTCTTCTCCATTCTTCTTCTGTCTCACAAATTACCTTTTTTCCTCTCCTCATTGTTTTCTGTTTTATATTCTTCCTCACTCTCTGCTTTTTCATTTCTAGTACTTCACAGCCATTAAGCTGCAGTCGTTGGGGATCATTCCATTGAGGTGACACAAAACTCATTTATTATGAATGGCTAGTACTTTTTTTTTTTCATTAAGCATGGCTACAAAATAAAATGAAATATGCCAGACATTCTGACAGTAAAGTTTAGCTCAGTTTATAGTCATCGTCTGTTGCATATTAGACTGGAAAATCTGAGCTTCAGAATTTTGCTTCTTGGTATGAATCGGATTTAAGAACAGATGACCTTAGGCAACAGCTGGATGCGTTGGCAGTTGGTTGGGTCCCAAGCTTAGACTTGAAGGTTCCCTCTAAACTTTCTCCACTCTTGTTCCTGTAGCAGCTGCTGCCGTCAGCCAAGCCCGTGCCCCACCCCTGACTTCCCGTGTGCCGCTAGGTGTTCCAGGTAAACTTCACGAGGCCATGTTAAGGGAAGGCCACTGCTCCACAGCCTTCTGCATCTTGACCCCTGTGCTGTGTCTGTTCCAGCCTTCCTCCACCAAGCAGTGTTCCCTCCTCCTGTGAAGGCAAAGGCTACTTCCTTTCCACGGAGGCTAGTAAAGATATTTCAGAAGTGAATGCAGGAATTAAATTATTTTGGTTTTCTGATGTTGGGTAGTTGAGCCCAGAAGGACACTGTTATGTTCCCATCAGTTACATTTTTCATAGAACATCATCAGGGAGGAGAGAGGCTATCTGTGATTTTAAGTGGTTTCCCAGAGTTCCTGCAGCCACTGGTAAACACTTCAGTCACCAGAAGAAACTGGTTTTGAGTGTGCACTCTGCCGTAGCTGATTTCATTTACTCACAAGGCTGTGAAAGGATTGCTACCTGGATTCTGCTCTCCTCACTTTTTTTTTTTAAGATGATAAAATAGAGGATAAGTGTTTAAGTACCTTGGCCTCCATAGGCTGCTGTCTGGCCCTCAGCCCTGTGCCCTGCCCCTCGCACCAAGCCATGTAAAATGAAGTGTGTTGCTGCCCTCACATTTGGTGTAATGTGTGAGGGTGGGTGGCCTTTTCTTTGAACAGATGCCTTTTCTTTGAACAAATGCATTTATTCCATTTCCTTGCCTTTTCTTTATTGAGAAGGATATGCTTATTGAGAAGCCAAATAGGATTGGCAATATTCCCTGTGTGGGCAAGGAAGATTCTTTTGTAAAAAGCACATATTAGAGGTTTGGGCCCATTCACTGACTTGACCATGCAAATAGGGAAGGTCTCACTGTCTGAATTGATCATTGGAAATATAGTCTCTGTGTGAGGGAGGCTTTGTCACTTAAAATGCCAAGAAGTAGTAAACCTGTTAAGCCTCTACTGCTGGCTACACTTTGTACACCAGACTCTGTGCTTGGTGTTTAACATTTTATCATTTAATTTGTATGTACTGGCTTCCAATGTGATGGAACAGAGGCTTGGGAACATTTACGCCGTCACACAGCCCAGTGGTAGAGCTAGGATGTGGCCCTCGGTGTGTTTGACCCCAGCATCCAGGCTCTCCACCGTGGTACAGCATAGCTTCTTGTGTAGTACTCCCATCTTCAAGAGCTAAGAGCTGCCCTTGAATGAATCCCCGAAATGATTGGGACCACACATGAAAACAGTACACCTCAGCCTTCTGAGGCAAGCCACCACGACAGTGTTCAGCTTGCATGATGACCATCTTCCCTCCTTGTCTGGGAAACGGCCGATTAAAACAGGCAGTGGAGGGATGTCTCCACCCTCCAATTGCTAGGCTGTCAATGGGGTCTTCCCATCCCTCAGTCGCTCTGTGTTGTTCTGTCCTTCCCAGTTAGTCAATAAAATAACCTAAAAATTGTGCTTAATCAGACACCTTACTGGGGAGAGAAAGACACTTGGGGAGAGAGAAATAAGCCAGTGATTTAGCCTGCCAGGAACTTATAATCTAGCAGAGTAGGTGAGACATACCTCCCTGAGAAGTTAAGGGCCAGGCTGGAGTGGTGTGGATGGGATGAATGGCAAGAGTGCAGGTGAGCAAGAGACCTCTTCCTCTGGGGCCATTTGAGCTGAGCCTTGGAAGATGGGCAGGATTTCTAAGGCAGAGAGAAAGGAAAGAGCATTCCTGCACAAGGACTTTGTGAGGAAAAATGTTGAGGGGCAGTGAGTACATCTGTTTGTTGGAACATAGGGTATGTAGGTAAATGTGATTTGAAAGAGGATTGGATACAGGCGCAAGACAAATTATGGAAGGTCTTGATGTCACACATCTGGATTTTATCTTGTGGGAAGCCACGGAAGGTTTGAGAGTACCGACGAGGATGCTGTTTTCAGAGGATTGTTAACCTGCCGGCCTTGTGTGATTTGGATCGGAAAAGAGAGTCTTAAGGCATGGAGACCACGGAGGCTGTTGCTTTGGAGTCAGATATGGGCTGTGCCTGGCCTAGTGGCAGATGGGAGAAATTAACAAAGAGAGAATCTATGTTATTTGTCAATTGGATATTCTGAAAAAAGTGAGGAGGGAGAAGTCAAAGATGACTCTGAAGCTCTGAGCCTAAGTCACTGAGGATCTTGGTGCCACTGCCTGCTGTGGGCAAAATCAAGATGGCAACCTCACTTTGGGTAAAATAGTTTACTCTCTTTTGTGAATCTGTACAGTGGCTTATTCTTAGAGAAAGTTAATTATTTCTAAATCAACAAAAACAGGGCTATTAGGAAGTATTCTGAGAACTACCTCCCTGGCAATTGTGAACTTATCAGAAAACTGCTCTCTTGGGCTCTCAAAGATAGAGTCCTATGAGTTAGAACTACTGACCTTACTGTTTGCAGTGTGAATTGGGGTGGCCCACAGCATGCTGCATCTAACACTAAAATCGGTAAAGTTTTAATGAAAATATTTCTTGATACTGGATCAAGACCTGGGTTAAGTAGCCCAAGTCTTTATCACTGTTTTGTTTGTTTTGGCCTTTACCCTTGGATTGTTTTTGCATTTCACCACGGGACAGTATATATTTTTGTAGGCCTACGGGCTGGAAGTGGTAACAGGTAGATCTTTATGAGTTGTGCCATTGAAGGATAGCTTAAACCTAAATAACTGTTTCGTGCCTGAAAATCTAGATTAAGTCTCGTTTTGTTTTTTAAATCCGTTAAAGTTAAGGGAAGGAGAAATCAACTTGTTTCTTCTCCTGTTTGCCACGTTCACTTGGCATTTATTTGTGAACCTAGAATTATAGAGATTGCGGCCTGCCACTCGGCCCACACTTCGGCTGCCAAGACCCAGGGCGGGCACGTGTACATGTGGGGCCAGTGCCGGGGCCAGTCCGTGATCCTGCCTCACCTCACGCACTTCTCCTGCACCGACGACGTGTTCGCCTGCTTCGCCACTCCTGCTGTCTCTTGGCGCCTCCTGTCCGTGGGTGAGTGGTCTCTGCCCATTTGGGTGAAAACTAGCAAGACAACCCCGGTGATAGTAAAAGGACTTTTTAGGTGCAGAATCATATATTTTCTCGCTAATGGGCTCCTGTGAAAGGAAACTGATTTGATGGATTAATTTTTCTTGAAAGTATCAGAAACCAGGATCACATACTAAATTAAAAGCTATTTCATTTGACTGCTTTTTAGTGTTCCTGAAAAACTATTCTCTTTTATTTTTAGCTAGTCTATTTACTCAAACATTCAAAAATTTCATTGAGGGGGCAGTTTGGGACTTTTTAGTTGTTCTGTCAGGTTTACAAGGAGATGTGTGTGAGGCTCTTACCCTTAATGATTACAGAGACGTGAAAATCTGTATTTAGGGGAAAGAAAGCACCACTCAGCCATTTATTTCGGGTATTTTCCTGAGTGTCACAAGAGCGATGTTGTATTCTGGCCTGCATTTCTACTGTGTCTGTCCTTAAGCCTGGAAACATTGGTGTTCCTCTGTAGAACCTGATGACCACCTGACAGTGGCAGAGTCGCTCAAGAGGGAATTTGACAACCCCAGTACAGCAGACCTGAAATTCCTGGTGGACGGAAAGTACATTTATGCACATAAAGTCCTTCTCAAAATTAGGTAAGGAGTCATTTACGTTGAGACTTGAGATAAACATGATTTTCTAAGTGTTCACAGAACTAGAGGAGGCACTTCAGTAGTTATGAAAATAACGTAAGGCTGATTTCACCCTTGCGAGCGTGCAGTGCAGCCAGGGAAACACAGGACACAGGAAACGAGAACCACCGGGGCCTGTGGGGGAGAGAGTAAACGGCTACGGGCTTCCTTAGACACTTTGCGGGTGGTCTGTCCAGCCCGGCGTCAGAGCGGCTGGCTGCCACCTGGGCTTCCTGCCCAGGACCCGAGCTTCGTCGCTTTCCTTGTCAGTTGTGGGACAGTGAACTTTTAGATGCTTGGGAAAAAGAGAAGGTAAGGCTTTTGCAAGGCAGCAAGGTCTGGGGTAAAATTAACACCGAGATTTTAAAATTCAGATTTATTGAGGCATCATTTTTGAGCAACGAGCTGCATCCATTTGAAGTGTGCAGTTTGAGGAGCTTTGACATATATTTATGCTGTGAAACCACGGCCCTATATCAAGACATAGAACATTCCTGTCATCCCTCAAAGGTCCCTCATGCATCAGCCCTGGGGCAAGCACTGATTTTCTTTCAGTCACTATAGATTCGTTAGCATTTTCTAGAAATTTATGTTAATGGAATCATATAGTCTGTATTCTTTTGTGCCTGGCTTCCTTCTCTTAGCATAATGATTTTAAAAACCATCATGTTGTTGTGTAACAGATATTTAAATCCTGCTACAATGAATCACAAACTCAGTATGGCATTTTAGTCTCAAGTACGCCTCTTTGGTTGTGCTGTCCAACATTCCTTCACTCCTACTATTGCCCCTAAACCTTCATAAAAGAGACAGGGGCATTAGTTTGCTAGGGCAGCTGTAACAAAGTGCCACACACTGAGTGGCTTCAACAACAGCTCTGGAGGCAGAAGTCCAAGATCAAGGTATTGGCGGGATGCGTTCCTCCCAAGGGAGAATTCATGCCTCTCTCCCAGCTTCTGGTGGCTTGCTGGCAATCTTCGGCATTCCTTAGCTTGGGGCATGATTGACCACTCCAGTCTTTACGTGGGGTTCTCCCTGTGTGCATGTCTGCATCCAAATTCCCCATTTTTATAAGGACACCCGTCATCTTGGATTAATGTCCACCCAGATGACCTCATTTTAACTTGATCACCTCTGTAAAGATCCTTTCTCCAATTATTGTTATATTCTAAGGTTAGGGCACCAGCATATGAATTTTGGGTGGAGGGGCACAATTCAACCCATAGCAGGAGGTAAAGAAACAAAATGACTCAGTTTATGAAAAGAAACCCACCCAATTTCCATAAATGCCGCGCTGCGCACGGGGTGCGGAAATGACACCTCGGAGTCAGCTCCGCTACATCCGGTTTCCATCTGCAGCCTCGTCCAGTAAGTGGTGGTCACTACACTTCCAGCCAGCAGAGGAAGTGAGGGACCAGGATGGGGACACAGAGGTGTGCAGTGTGAGGAGAATCCTGTGCCACGCCGTGTCTCCTTTCTCCTTGTCAGTTCCCCTTGAAGCCCCACAAGGATGTGTCCCTCAGGAGGGTCGTCTGCTCTCGCCCAGAAGCTAGGACCTCACATGCTCTTTCTTCCTTCATTCAGGTGTGAGCATTTTCGTTCTTCATTGGAAGACAACGAGGATGATATCGTAGAAATGAGTGAGTTTTCGTATCCTGTTTACCGAGCCTTCCTGGAATACCTGTATACAGACAGCATCAGCCTTTCCCCCGAGGAGGCAGTAGGTAATCGCCACCACACTCTCCCAAGAGACGGGCACGATGCTGAGTCACGCGCAGGGTGGAAGTGGCCGTGAGGGCGATCGCACACACAGTTCTCTCTGTGTCCAACCCACACTCTTTTCCCTGGTTACTGCTTCATACAGAGGGTGACTTGGTGGATCTCAAACCGTCAGACTGTGGAGCGGGTGCCATTCTTCCGTAACTGCCGTATGTAAGGAATGCGCATGACTGTTCGGCAGCCACATCTGCCGCCCCTGAGATGTCTACGTTAGAAAGAAGATGAAATGCACGTAGTAGTAATAAGCCCTGTGGTCTCCATAACCGGGAATTGCCCTCTAGACGGCTTTGGGACAGAACGCTGTGGGACTTCTGGGGCCTTCTGTCCTGAAGGTAGTGTGGGGCGTTCACTGCGCCTCAGGGGTACGGACAGTAAAAAAAAAAAAAAAAAAGCCACATAGATCAAACGGGCACAGAGTAACAGACATACTACATTTCAGTTCACAGCTGTTGGCAATATTGTTAGCTGGTGGCAAAGAGAATTAAGGAATTCTGTAAGGAACTAAAGAAACAGCTCAGCCTTCAGATTTTTAAATTAAATATTCCTTTTACATGTATAAATCCAGTATCGGTTTTTAGCAGATCAGCATTTAATTTTCCTCAGGTAAACAAAAATCTGATTTCTGGAGTTTTACAGTTTTCCTCCCTTTCTTCCACAAATGATTTAGTGCCTATGCCCAGCATGTGCCACAGCTCCTCTCAGTGTCTGTGCAGGAGACGGACCAGGGCCTTGCCCCTGGGGGCTTGTGTTCAGATGGGGGAGACCAGCCCTAAACAAGCAAATATGGAAGGCCTCCGTGAGGAAGTACAGGGAGCAGAGAGCGGGGGGAAGCAAGAGGGAACAGCCGCGCAGATGCCCGAGGGAAGAGCCTTCTGGGAAACAGTGAGTGCAGAGGTCTGAGACAGGCACAGATTTGTGGAGGAAGAGGAAGAAGGCCAGGGCAGGTGGAGTGAAGTGAGACTCAGTGCGGTAAGAATTAGGTCAGGCAACGGGATGTGGGCAAGTGCATGACTACCCTTGGGGGCCACGGTGAAGAGCTTGAGTTTTAATCTTGGTGTGGTGGAAAGCCTTGGAAGGTTTTGAGCGTGAGGCTTGTGTTATTTAGGATTTGCTTTAACAACAACATTTTAAAAACTGTGGTTTAAAGGAGACAGTGCAGGGCATCCCTGCGTGTGGCCCCTGTGCTCATAGTCCAGGACCGCGTTTGCATTACTGGCAAGATGGAGGAAGGGACGATGACGAAGGGGCAAAGGGAAAATCCTAGTGTCTCTTAAGGAAGGGTCCTGGAAGTGCTACATGAGAGGCTGGGGGAAGTGGTAGAGGAAGAAAGGGAGAACAGGTCTGTGCGCTGGTGGGGCTGAGGCACAGCAGCTTCCATGACAGGAGTGATGTGTTTTAAAAGATAGTAATTATGACGGTTCAGGTATAAGGTGATGACGATACCCTGGATTAGGGTGGCACAGCGGCAGAGGTGTTGAAACAGATCCTATTCTGGATGTATTTTAAAAGTGGGGCTGATGGCACGTTGGGGTGTGCGGAAAACAGAAGTAACGACTGCTCTAAGCTGTTTGGCTGAGTCGGTGGGTTCATGGAAGTAGCATTCAAGACGATGAGGAAGATGGAGAGCAACAGGTTTTGCCCTTGAGTGTGAGAAGGCAAAGGAGTTTTGAGTTGCTTACTAGACATCTGCACTGGAAGGGCAGGCCTACCATCTTTCTATACCCACTGCCAGCTACACCCTGCATCACAAGGGATGTGTGGGCACGCCAGCCTGCATGGCCAAGCTCCATTCACCTAGGCCACCGCCGGGGCTGGGCATCTGCACATGGGTGGCATGGTTGGGAAGGGAGCAAATGTCCACATAAGTGGCCTCAGGGCCAACTAGCTAGGGAATTCCAGAGTCCCCGGTAACCAAAGTGTGGTTTAGGAGTGGATGCCTGGCTCTTGGCCACTGTGGTGAGGACTGTGCCTGGAGGAGGTGCAGATCTGGGCTGTTTTGAGCAGGGGCTCAGGGCAGGATCTTCTCTGAGGGCAGCTCAGGAGAACACATTTATGTGATTCTGCAGTTTGGAGTGGGGACTAGAGATAGGAATTTGGGGTTGCCAAGAACTGACCAAAAACAAATGAGCCATCACAGGCCTCAAGATTTCAGAAGATTTCAGTATCCTTCACTGGGCCATGGGCCTTGCCACTGTAATTTTGATAGTATTGGTCAGGTTACGATGAAAACAAGTTTGCACCCGGCCCTCCTACATACGCAAGACGCAGTGGCAGATGGATGCAAAAACGGTTGATGTTTTAAGATTGATGAAATCCCACCTCTTTGTCTCTTAGGCCCCTGGGAAGCACTTTGCAGGTTAGCTTGATGTAGATGTGATGATTTTCTGGCAGAGGATTCAGCTAACCTTTTGATCAGATGACAACCCAGACTGGAGGTAGAGCTAGTGAGTGTACCTCTCTGAGCGTGGGGCGTGCTGGTCTCGGGATGCTTCATCCTGTTCATGCCAGGGCAGGAGGCCTCGCACAGTGTTTCTAGCCAAGCCTTGTATCCAGACACAGCTCCTTTCATAAGTATTTTCACAAAGTGTTTCTAGCATTCTGTATGCTAATTAACAAATCCCCTGATGGAGATTTAGATAGCCATATCCTTAACTTACATGTGTTAATCACTCCGTCGTGAATTATGTGAAAGTAGTTGACAGATAATATAACGGCACTCATCAATATTTACAGGTGGTATTTTAAACTGAGGGGCAGGGTTGGTGCTGGAAGTCACTTAGGGAAATAAGTGAAATTAGAATCTGAGGATTGAACCCTGGGGCACTCAAAACATTTGGAAGTTAGGAAGAACGGCGGAGCCAAGAGACTGAAGAGGATTACGGAGAAGAAAAACATAAGTAACACAGAGTTTCAAGAAGAGAAGCATCACCAACCACGTCAAATTCTGTGTAAATGTTGAGTAGGACAAACCAGACAACAGCCTCTTGGATTTGGCTCCATGGAAGCATTCGTGACATCCGGGAGTGGAGGGGATGGGATTCTGCTGGAATGGCTTAGCGGGAGAAGGGGAAGGGAGAAAATGGAGACAGCAAACAGAGAGGACGTTCCCCAGGTTTACAGAGAAATGGGGGAGACTGATGAGAGACGGACACGTGTCCATGTGCTGATGGAAATGACCCAGGAGAATAAGTGACAGTGCGGGGTCGGCCTTTACAGGAGAAATATGAAAGCCATTTTCACGGTGTGTCTGCTTTTCCACAGCTACTTGTTTGTGTATTGTATTTGCTCAGTTCCCACATCAACAATCATTGCTTGAAGGGTTGAGTGAGTTTAATGGGGATGCTTCTAATCACTCCCCCTAATAAACATCTCTTCCTGCCAGGATTGCTGGATTTGGCTACCTTTTATAGAGAAAATCGTTTGAAAAAGCTCTGCCAACAAACTATCAAGCAAGGAATCTGTGAGGAGAATGCCATTGCCCTGCTTTCAGCTGCTGTGAAGTATGATGCTCAGGTAAGAAAAGCACCCTTTCAACTAGCTGACCTTGTGGAAAGGATGGTAGGTGTTTAGTTCATAAACTAAAATAAACTAAAACAAGTAAACCAACTAAAAGTACCAGAAAAAGTGACCATTTGTATAATGTTAGGGTGGAGCTCCAAGGAAGAAGCCCTAAATAAAGGAAAGGCTTGACAGGGGCACCTGGGTGGCTCAGTCAGTTGAGTGTCTGACTTCGGCTCAGGTCATGATCTCGTAGTTTGTGAGTTCGAGCCCCGTGTCAAGCTCCGTGCTGACAGCTCAGAGCCTGCTTCGGATTCTGTGTCCCCCTCTCTCTGCTCCTCCCCTGCTCACATGCTGTCTCTCTCTCAAAAGTAAGTAAAGATTAAAAAAAAATTTTTTTTTTAAAGGAAAGGATTGATAGGTCTGATTTCAGAAAGAAAAACATATCTAGACATCAGAAATTACCACCAAGAAAATTAAAAAGTTGATACAGTGGGGAAAATATTTGCAGCATATGGTGAAGCACATTTACCATAGTTAACATATAGTTCTTAGAAAACAAAAAGAAAATATTAGCAGTTTGATGGAAAATGGACCAAAGAACAAAATGGATTTATGAATAAATGAAAAATATAAATGAAACTAAGGTATAATTTTTCACTTGTGAAACTGGGGAATATATTCTTAGAGATAATGCAGGCTCAGAATATTATGTGTTCTCCTGAACAGCTGCTAAGGGTGTGCATTGGGGCAGTCATTGTGGGGGCACTTGGTACCAAATGTATTGAAAGCTTTAAAGGTGTACTTCTTTAAGGAATCCACTTGTAGGAATTTGTCCTAAGGAAGTACTCGTGGATTCAGACAGATTTAGCTTCAAAGGCTAATTGTACTGCAACACTGCTTATAATTTTGAAATTTAGAAAAAGACAACATGAACAGTAGAGGTTTCTTTAAACTGTAGAATGTTTATACTATGAAACTATGCAGCAACTCAAAATACATTAATTGAAAAATGAACATTTTTAAAAGCATCAATTTAAAAAAAATTTTTTAAAGCCGTTTTTAAAAAGACTGACATTATCTACATAGAAAAAAAGAGACTGAAAAATACACTCAAAGGTCATCTTTGGTGGAATTATGGATGATTTTTATTTCCTATCTTTGCTTGTTTTTTTCTGAACTTTCTACAGTGACTGTGTATTGTTTTGACAATAAAGAAAGGAAAGAAAACCTGTCTTAGAGCTAAATCTTTAGGAAGCAGCCCATTCTTCTTGGAGTCGATTTCCTTTTGTTATAAGGATATCCTCTCTGGTCAAAAAACAGGAACATTTTAGTGGTGGGCAAAAAAAAGTTTGTAACTTCTTTTCTGCTTATTAAAGAAAATTTGGAAGATACAAAAAAGTATGAGGAAGGAGATGACTCATCAAACCAGAGAACATTAACATTTTCATACAGCTGCTTCTGTTTTTTTCCTGTTACATGATGTATATTTCTCTAAACACTAGATTTTTTTTTTCCCCTTAACATTTAAAAAAAATCTTACCCACCTTGAAACATTGATATTAAAAGCATAGTGAATGTCTTTCATTAACATTATAATATATTGGGCACTTACAACATGCAGAACACTTCATGGCTAGGCCAAACTCTTCGCTAGTTTGTGCAAGTCATGGTGATAATACTGGAGGCTGGTGCCTAATCTCCAGTGATGAGGCCGTGGGCACACAGTGTTTCTGCCAGGACTGGGCTTCATTTTCAAGACTTTTTCAGATTCCATATTTATGTCAATTATTTGTATGGTTACTTTCCAGCCTTCTGTTTCCTAGAAAGTAAGCTCCTTGAGGAAAGGCAGGGGCTTTGTTTTGCTCACAATCATAGACCTAATGCCTTAGGGTAGTACCTAACATATAGTAGAAACTCTTTTCATCTAGAAACATTTCAGCTCCTAGGGGAATATAAAAGGGGAGTATTTTAACAAATACTGACAGTGGAATGAACAATACAAATACTGTCACTAGAGAAAGGTACGTAGTGCCTATTTCTGAGAATTAAAAATCTGATGCTTTGCACTGGCTGGTATGGAGGAACTTGAATATTTTACTCTGTTATTTAAATGTTTACAAGCATGGATTCACATTAGCTGTACAGTTTTATAACTATTCTTTAGGTATTGCTGTACCAACAATTCTTCCTATTGGCTTTCAAATGCTTGTCCCTTCCTATGTGTCTTGGGAATTTTCATGCTGTGTTGCATTGCATTGGGATATACAAATTTATTAAAGCATTTTTTGTTTTTGTTTCTAGGATTTAGAAGAATTCTGCTTCAGGTTTTGCATAAATCATTTGACTGTAGTAACACAAACTTCAGGCTTTGCAGAAATGGACCATGATCTTCTGAAGAACTTTATCAGCAAAGCTAGCAGAGTTGGAGCCTTTAAAAATTGATCCTCATCTGCAAGAAAGAATTTTTGGTATTTCCATTTTCCCTGCAAAAGCCAGAGAATGACTTTTCCTTAATTGGCTGAATACTTACGTTCTGTCAAAAGAAGGTGGTGGTCAGTCTGCCCTGTGCTGAAGTCTGAAGTTTACTGTACAAGGCATTCCGTGCTCTGATCAGATGTGACTGAGGTCAAGGGAAAAGAAATTAAAATGTCTTATTTACCATTTCCTCTTTCACGTCCCTTAAGTTGGGCATTTTTGGTACATTGGTCTAAGTATATGCTATCCTGGCCAAATTTCTGTTCTTAACAGGCTGATATCACATAGAGAGCTGGACAGTACATTGTCAGCATCCAGAACGGTGCCTTGCATACATAGGCACTCAATTCATTTATTACAAATCTTACGTATGCCCTGAAAACAGCTTTATTTGTGGAATACCGGATGAAGGTATAACAAATTGCACAAAAACAAATTTGAGACAGCCCATCACTATTGAGGTTCATATTCTTCTGGTACCTGGTTCTAAGTAATAGTGGCTAACTTAGAGCATTAATTAGAATTCACAAACAGCCTTGACAATTTAATTGTCGAAGTCCCAAGGGCTAATTTTAATTTTCTATTTACTCTGAGTCATTAATTTCTCATACGGGATTACTGAATATGAAGTACTGTCTTTGAATGAATGTTATTTCTGGGCTCATCTGCCTTACATAATTGCATAATGTCTTTTCTTTTTGTGTTGAGAGATTTGCCTGTGTATGTAAAAATGATTATGTGTTTTTCTTGTAGTGGAGTTTTATGTCACTATAAAACAGTTCTCTTAACCTGGCACAGAATAATTATAAAGTACTAGCTGAAAAGGAACTCATACTTACATTTCATGGACAGCATTAAGAAGAATGAGATAAATTTATACTTTTTCGGTCAAAACAAGTTACCCAACTGCAAAAGAAAAACTGGAACGGGATGTAGGATGTAGTGTCAGATTCCTCTAACATGGGTTTCACAATGTGGTATGTATTTCACAATATGATATTATGTAAAGAAAACTCTTTTGGAATTAAAAACCTTGTTCTGATGCTGAACTATTTGATAATAAAGTGCTTATTTGTAGATAATAGAACAATTGTGTTTTTTTATCCCTAATAAGCAGCAAAATTATATCAACTTTATATCTCTTACATTTATACAAATCCATTTGATTAAGCTTATTTTTGGAAGCAGTTACTCAGATAACCTATCATAGCAAAGCCCACCCTAAAACATAAATGGCATATAAACAACATAATTACTGTTCATATTATTGCCTCGGACTACTCTTTATTGGTGAGGTCACTTTTTAATCCTTAGTTTATCTTGGTTTATCTGTTTTTGCAGACCTTATCTGGTAGAGGCAAAGTGGCCTTGACCTCTAGTTCTTAATCAGAATCCAGTTTTGGGAATTATATAGTCTTATTCAGTTATTTGTTATTTGAAGTTAGCCATATATACCATTTGTTTTCATTGTTTGTTAGATTTGCTGTTTTATCTATCAAAGAAACCTTCACACCTGGTTATTATCCACAGCTGTCAGTTTAGGCATTTAGACAACCGCAGCCTGCATTGCTGACTTTTCCTCCTCACCTTCCAATGCTAGCTGGAACGGACCAATGCCTTTACAACTTCACAAGGTCTTCCGAAACCTTCTCTTCCTTTCTTGCCTATTTCTGACAGGGTCTTAAGCTTCTTTCTTTTATGAAATCATTTCATGTAAAAACTGGAACACTCAAAGGGAACAGATGAGTTTACTGAGGTATGAAAAAATGGTCTGCCTTTTACCAAACTCCACAATGGGTCAGTAGCCCATGCTGCCACAGTACAAGTTATTAAGAAGGGCTGCATGGATTTTTACCCAGATTTTCTAAGCTCTGTTATGTGTAGGTTTGTGCTGCTGTATCTCTCAGTTCTTCTTATCGCTTTGTACAACAGAATAATCTATGGAACTTGTACCAAACATAAAGATTCTAATTCAGTATATTTGAAAAGTTTCCCAAGTAATCTTGATATTTAGCCAAGTATGAGAATCACCATTTAACCCTTAAAATCTGGGACTCCAAACAAGAAGGGGCTCATAGACCAGTTTGAGAGATGACGGATGAGTCCCATGGATACATCTCTGAAAAAAACAGAGCTTTCTCTCTCATCCTGGAGGATAGGCTTGCCATCAACACTCCTATACAGAGGATAACACTTTCTTTCCTTTATTTCTAACAGATGAGTGGAGAGCCCCAGAAACCTTGCTGTTCAGTTAGGGTTTTGTGAGGGAAAAGGGACATTTTTTATAACGACACTACATCATAAATTAATGGATCCTTCATTTTACAGAAGTTATTCTTAGATTTTCTTTCCCTATGTTCTGTTTCCTCTCTGCTCACATAAGAAGTTCGGTGAGTTAGTGCTTCCAGCATAATTCCAATACACCTTACACAGAGAAAGGTTAAGATTTTACAAGAATTATGGTCATTTGCAAATAGAGGTTTGTGAAGATATCATTTAAAGCTTTTTAAAAGTAAAGGTTAATGTACTGACCTGAGTCATTTTTCAGCTGAGACCTGAAAAACTGTCAGTCATTATGGACCAGACTTGTTGATTTTTATTTAGAGGCAGGATTCCTGACCAGTGATAATGAAAAGCAAACAACAAAAACTATATAGTCTTGTCTGTTTTTTGGTCTATCTTATTAGCCTTCCCCATGCTATTACTACAACAGACGGGCTGGGAAAACTGTAAAGAAAAATGATAAATCATACCTGTTACTTTCAATTCAGTCTTTGTCACAGCATAAAAATGTAAACCATACTGATTTTCTTTCACTAAATGCAGTTAAAATCATGATGTTTTCTATTGAGGAAGTAAGTGATGTTAGTCTGTGGAATAAACATAACTTTCATATTAAACTGTCATTATTTTATATTTCAATGCTAGTATATAAGCATACTCCCAAAATAACAGACACAAAAAAAGATTTATGAGAATATCCAGGTTCATACTAAAAGAGATTGTTTTAAATCCCAGACACTATCAGCATTACCAAGATATATTTCTATGTAAGACACTATACTTGTGGTAGAAATATGCTATTTCTAAAGGTAAGGTTTCCTGTTGTCCCATAAAATACATATTTAGTCCAAAGGAAAATTCTACTGAATGAATTGTTACCAATACCACGTACACTGTCCCAAAAATGAAAAACAAAAATACGCCTTGAGAGGCAAGTTTCTATGAAATCATCCAGATGGTACTAGAACTACAACATATAGGTTCTTCCTCCCCACCGTTTGCACCAAGAAACTGTAATGAGAAATAAATCAGTAAATGAATTTGAATTTGTCCTTTTTATTCTAAAGAGTTTTTATTATTAGAATGCTAGATCCCTGGAAGTGATCAATTTTCTACCATCCAGACTAAAAACTTTTAGCATCCTAAAGGCTGCTTTTTTGCTTTGACCTAAGAGATGCATTTCATGTAAGATCCCAAAATAAATACAGTCCATTGAGGTGTGATTGCCTTTCTTCCTTCAGGAACAAACATGTTGCTGTTCTAGAAGGAGAGAATTCCACTTTCCACCCTGTTTTTGAGAAATCATGTTACTGAAATTCAAGATAATCCCCTATCTGGAACCCTTGGTATGAGATACAGGTCGTCCTGTTTTTGGAGTTTAGTACCTATACCACCTAATATGTAATACCTGAGTAGGGCCTAGGTTAGATTCCCAAAATCAACGTATTAATATTTTTTTGTAGTGAAACAAGAGTATTCCTACTAAGTAGGATAAAAGGCTGTAAATAGCTCTATGCCAGTTTAGACACGTTTGACGTCACATGACTTTTGCCACCAAACAAACGCACAGACCGCTTGGGTTTTTAAGCCTTTTGGATCTCAGAATTGCAGGAAAAGACTGTGAACCTGTGAGACACAAATAGGATGTTTGGGAGGAAAGGCCTTTAATATACACTTTGCATTAGATGACGAGAGATTCTTGCTTTTACTCCCCTTACGATTGTCCATTTTTCTATGACGCCTTATTGTTCGTCAAACACACAGGCGTATTCCCATCTCGGCGCACTGGCTTTTCCACTGGGTGTCTTCCCATCGTTGCATGACTTACTCCCTCACCTCCTGGCAGGCTTTGCTCAAATACCACCTCAGTGAGTCTTTCCCTGACCACCTATTTCCCTAGCAGTACTCCCTGCCCTCCCTGCTATGTTTTTCTGCACAATGTATTTCTTGTTTATTCACTTCCTCTCTTTCCCTGAAACTACAATTAGAAGGTAAACTCCACAGAGATGGGGATCTTAGCTTTATTTACCCATTGCTGTATCTCTTGCATTTAGAACTGTGCCTGGAATATGGTGGGTACTGAGTACATGACCTATTAAAAGAGGAAGGGAATATTATTTGTTTCCATATACTTGGAAAAATATGCAAATATACATTCTCTCTTTTTTCTTTTTTGACCACGTATGAGTTTCTTTTAGGCGCTAGAGCTATAAGAGCAGCCAGGCTGATGCTTCCCATCTGCAGAGGGAGTTTGATGCAGGGATGAGTAGACGGGCAATAGGTAGGTCAAACAAGACGATTTCCGATGGTGATAAACGCTGTTACACTCTTGGAGGACAGTGACACAATACAGAGTAAGCATTTTTAGCTTGTGTGGTCGAGGGAAGGCCTGTGAGCTGAGCCATGAAAGACAGGAAGGAATCACCTGTGCAAAATTCTGGGGGAAGAGCACTCCAGGCAGAAGGAACAGCAAATAGAAAAGCCAGGGTTGGTATTAGGAGAGAAAAGGTCAGTGTGGCTGAAGCACAAGGAGCAGGAGAAAGTAGCAGAGGAGGAGGAAGAGCAAGTGAATGGGGCCACGCCACAGGCTGTGACAAGGACTGTCCATACTTGAATAACAATGTAAATGAATTTCTATTTTAAAGGGATCAATTTTGCTCTTTATAAAGGATAGAAAGGGAACAAGGAGACCAGTTAGAAGTTTAAAACCATGGTCTCGACAAAAGTTGATAAATGACTCTTAAGATTTTGACTTGACCAAGTAAGTGGTTAGTAAAATGGGGAAAGACCGAGGTAGAAACAAGGTATCTTGATTTAAATTTGGTTTATGCTTTGAGAATTGGGGGAGGGGGTGGGGGAGTCCCACTGCCTGAGGGCTTTGACCTCCACAAAGAGGTCACGCTGGATAAATACATTTGGGAATCATCAGCATAGGAAGCCAATGGAAGGTTAACAATGGACAAGGCACTAGGAGAGAAGCCAGGAAGAGAAGAGAACATTAGTGCACTTGATACAAAGAACACATCAGACCATGAAGACTCTTAACAACTAATTTATTTTAAAATAAACTATTAATTGTAGAAAATAGTAACAAAGCAATTTTAAATGTACAGTTTTAACCAATACAAAAAAAGCAATAAAGCAATACCTGAAGCCTTATGTAAGTAATCTCAATATATGATCTCTGAAGTTCCTAAAATTCTGGCACTAACTCTAACGTAAACCTTTATTAGCTAAAGACCCAGAAATATGGTAGCCCTTGACCTAAAAGCTAACTGATTTGTATGATGTTCATGCAGAAACTAATGAGGAAATGGGAGAAAGCTTTCTAGTGCCTTTGTTATCAAGATAACAAGTTTGAAACTTAACCGAGCACAAAATAAAATGTCATTTTCTAACAAATAAGACCAGAATTCTTTTTAAAAAGAATTCTGGGTAGACAAAGTGATTTTTCCTAAAAGCTAGCTGATGCTACCTTAAATATCACCTAATTTAAATTATACCATCTCTAAATAAGTTAATCACACAAGATAGTTTAAATACACCTTTAGGTGCTGGGGGGGGGGGGGGGAAGCGCCTCTTTTTCTAACGTAGCTGTTTTAAGTTGAAGCTTTTGCACAAAATCAGATAGAAACATGAATGCCTAACCCAAAGACCTTTGATTACTTGCAATTTTGGAGTAGAAATGATGTGGCTTTGAATATGCCAGTGTTAGACCATACTGACTTAAAAAAAAAAAGATAGACAATTGCCAGCTCAAAAGATACATGGAAGACATGTACAATTCCCGAGAAAACACACCCCTTCCCAAGTTTAGGAGGGCAGAATAATTGCTGAGATGCAATTAAACAAACCTCTAAGAAAGAAAAATTAAGGCTCCTATAGTTAACAGTCTGTGGAGTAAAATTATTTTAAGTCTTGATTCTTCGGACCCAGAAACATTAGAAAGTGCACTTGGGATATCCTGTCTTAGGGCCCTCTATGGCAAAGCTCTAGCTGAACACTTTATTTTCCAAGTACTAGATGGGTACTTCCTGAATTCGGGGTTCTGAATGGTTTATAAAAACCAAGAGTACTATTAATAACCCTCACTTTAAAGCAGGAGTTGGATGGAGAAAAGGATCAATAAATTCTTACAAGTCCTGAGGTATGAAATCTGTATCAGTAGTATGACGACATCATTTGTTTATACTCTGCTTTCTGCTTGTATTTTAAAACTAAAATTTATAAAACAAGCACACAGTACATCAAATTCCATTAGTAAACTAAAATCTAATGTGTAAAAATTAGTAATTTTTTTTTTCTAGTTTCTAATATCTGTTTTAGCAGAAGAGTTCAGGATCACTTGGGTGAGGGGGAAGTAGTCAGCCAAATTGCATTTGGAAGACAGGACACATATTCTAAGGGCGTTCATGTTAAATTAAAAAATATATAAATATAAATTAATAAAATAATAGCAAACATCACATATATGCCACAAGAAAAGACAAAGTACTCAAATAGGCCTGGGTTGCTGGGATGCCCCTCCCAGGGCATCCTTGCCGTTTGTAGAGCACAGCAATTATATTTTGGAAATGAAAACATCTGCTACAACTTTCTAAATGGCAGTATTTACACAAGATTTTCAATCTTGTGCAATAACAATGTATATTCTACTGACTACGACGTTGCAAATGGCTTAGGAATCCCCTGCACGCGCAGGCAAGCCCATCTGCACACTCGAGATCCAATATCCGTAAAAAGAGCTGAAGATCATATCCAATGCGGCCGTAAACAGAACCTGGGAGAGTCACACAGTCTGCTCTGTGAGAGACAATGAGGCCACAGGTGTATACGGTGCCCAGTGAGGTCATGGGATCCTCATTTTTCTTCCCTGTTTGAGGTATCCATGCTATCGTTCATTTTTTGCTTCTGCATTCGTGTTCGGGTAGATGCTGGAAAAAGGATGCAGAAATGTTAACAGCACTGATGGTGCTGGATGCGTTGACAAAGGGCTGCCATAAACGTTAGGCTTGTGCCAAATCGATGGAGTTCAGGGCCTGGCAAAGCAGTGGTTTCCAAAATTTTATCATATAATTTCTATCAGTACATTTTTTTCCCAAGTATGTACCACCAAAATGTGTATGGTGTGTATGTATACCATCTATGTTTGTAGATAAGTTATAAAACACACACAGCCCAAACATCAAAAACAGAGGAGATAAAAACAGATTCTAGTATTTTCTCTATGTACCAAGAGGTGGTCTCGCATACTTGCAGGCGTGCCCAGCTCTGCAGACCACCGCTCCAGAGATGCTGAGGCTGGGTTTGGCCCTGTGGCCCAGCCGAATGCGGGCCTGGCAGAGAATGATCTGTTGGAGTGAGTGGTATTCGTCACAAAGCAAGTAATTCCCTTGTGCTTGCAGATACCTCGCAAAGACGTCAGCTGGCAGCTCATTTAATTCGGACATGAACATTTTAAAAGTACGGTATTAGTTACAACACAGCCAAAACCAGAAAACTTCTTTTAAGTTATTTAAAAATTCTTAACTTGATTTTTGTGGTGGGCAGCAGCTCTTCATAAAGAGGAAACAAATTTGCATTTGGAAAAGAAAGAAAATACGAATTCTCAGTCTTCCCCCTCTCGGCAATCTAGCACTGTCTGATGGTCTTCTTTGAATGCAATTCAAGTCTTTGAGGAAAACTGAAGAATTCCTTAGCCTTAGGGGTTAACATTCCTGCTGCTTCTCCCCAATTTTCCAGCCTCAGAAAGGTCCTGAACTCCAGCCTGGCACTGAGAATTCACCATCACAGCTGAGTGTGCCACTGGAAAATGTACTGATGACAGCAACTGAACTCTTCTCTAAGAAAATATGCGTGTTTTTACAGCTTTCTGCTCCTTTTAAAATGCGTATTTGTGAGCTTCCAAATGCCTCCAAATGTTTTCAAAGCTTCATTTTGGTCATAAACTTCATGTCTATTTTCACATAATGAGGGGAAATGCCACAACTACTTAAAAGTTAAAATAGGTGTGTGTCAGTTGATGTAAAATACAAAAAAGATTTATTTATAACCAAAAAATTTAAACTCTTGGTATATTTAGTTTCAATTGTACTCTTTGAAATAACACATAGATAAGGTTTTAAAAAATCAAAAGCATTCTTTTTGGTTTTTTTATTGTTTTTTTTAATTTTAGAGAGAGACAGAGAGTGCGTGTGAGCAGGGGAAAGGGGCAGATGGAGAGAGAATCTTAAGCAGACTCTGTACCTACGTGGGGCTTGATCCAACGACTCTGGGATCATGACCTGAGCTAAAGTCAAGAGTTGGATGGATGCTCAACCGAGTCACCCTAGCGCCCCAAAAAACATTCTTTTAAATACTTTATAGTTTAAATACTTAGTATTGACAGACACATGTTTAGAGAAAGCCTTTTTTTTAAAAAGTCACATTTCAGTTGGTATTGTTCTTATTGATATGTCCTATGACCTAGGAATAATAGGGTTTTGGTTTTTTTTATGTTTGTTTGTTTATTTTTGAGAGAGAGAGAGGGAGGGGGGAGGGAGAGAGAAAGAACGAGAGAGAGAGAGAGAGAGAGAGAGAGAGACAGACAGACAGAACGAACTTGTGCATGTGAACAGGGGAAGGGCAGAGAAAGGAGACACAGAATCCCAAGCTGGCTCCATGCTGTCAGTGCAGAGCCTGATGCAAGGCTCAAACTCACCAACTGCAAGATTAAGACCGGAGCAGAAATCAAGAGTCGGACGTTTAACTGAATGAGCCACCCAGATGCCCCAATAATTTTAATACCTATCTCTGAAGTATGTGTCTTCTTTCCCCATACCAGCTATATTTCCTGTCAATGGATCTGGCAGATTATCAGGAAGTGTCACACTTAAACTACCACAGTTATCTCTGTAGGACAACCCAGTAGCAGTCAGTACATGTTTGTCTTTTTCTTAATGTAGTTTCCATTTATTATACTTAGGTTAATCTTTTATAGTCTTAGAGTGGCTGAGGATAGAATCCCATTTGTCTTAACATTCCCGATTTATGTCACTCTGTGTAATCTGGAAAATGATTTGGTGCTCTTTATCAAAATTTTGATTTCCAGCAATGGAAAACTTGTTTGACAGTAAATTTTTAAAACTTGCAAATTAGAGAAGTTCCATAATAGGATAAAAAATTATTCTTCAAATAAGGGGGATGATGTTTATATATGCTAATTTTATTTAAAAAAACCTTTCCTTATATCCAACACTCTTAAAGAGTTCCTCATCATAGTTTCGCTCTCCTGAAGTATTTCTAGCCATTCATGTTGAAGATGTGGTTTCACTTCTTAGTATTTCTACACTAAAGATTTTAGAAAGAGTAAAGATGACCTTCACTTTGCATCATACATCTAATCCACAAATGTCTGTGGATAAAGAGTACATACTTGATTGAATTACATCTTCAGTGTATAAGCGAGTGTGCTAAGTTAGGGAATTATATGTATTTATTCCTTTAAAACAAGAAAAGGCCTTTTGCAAGATAAACAATGTTTCATATTTACATAATGTGAAATGATAAGTACTTACTCATTTCTGCCAGTTTCTGTTGAAATTTGGATTCCCCTGGGAGATGTTTACTGCAGATTTAAAAAAGACAAAACATTTCACATGTATACAGATAAACGGAAAACTCAAATTTTTATTAACTATGGTGATTTCAATGACTTACTTTATACTCTTAGTGAGTGACTTTTAATTTCAACAGTTTATAAACAAAAAACATCTAAAATATAACCACAAATTTAGAACCTTTTTGTATTTTGCCAGTGAGTCTTACAAAACACAGTAAATATTTTTCAAGAGTAAGCACTTAAAAAGTCTAATGTTAATCATAACGAATTTTTATTAATAGCTTTAAAAAAAACATGAAAAAACATCAGATTGCTAGTATCTGATATTTTCAATGAATTTCAGTAGGCAGTACATGATTTATATGGTGCTTTTAACTTTGGGATACATTCCTACCTATTTTGAGCAATGTTCACAACTTCCAAATGAAATCGGCATAAAAGGGCCTGGTGGAAGTTAGGAGCACAGCTGCACTCTGGCTTCTCCACAGGACCATTTCAAACCTGTGCCTACCTTCCGTCTGCTTCATCTGATCCTTCAATATCAAAGCGTAGTTTTTTCAGCGGTTTAGGAGGGTTGCCTCCTTCAGCACTTCTTTTGAGCACACGGTCGCTGTTACACACCATCTGATTTATTTTCTGGAACTTCTCAGAAGTCTACAAATTACAGAATTCTTTATTTTAAATCATTAAATGCCAGAATCTTGAAGTCAGCAACCTTTAACTGTAGTCTGAGGGGTGTCAAAAATCAGCTGGGGTAATACCTGCATTTTCATTTTCTGCTTTATTGCACCAAATGAGATATGAAAAATCTTAGAATCAGTGTAACTACACTTACCTCTGCCCCAATTAAATACCCTCCTGTCTCTCCCCATGAGGCGTCTCGCCTTCCTCCAACAAGTCTGACTTACTCTGAAAATCCTGGTTCCTCATTTTGGGAACCCACCCACACACAAAACCAAGGCTACTTCTCAGAAGTGTGTAAAGTTAGAATGGCTTTCTGGAACCTTATGGGTTTTGTTTGTTTGAGGGCATAACAGGACCAAAGAGACTATCACAAGAGTCTAATAAGAAGTGAAATGTCTTTTCAATAATAATTCTGGATTTGCTTTGTGGGTGTTATGTCGACAAGTCATATAGTTTATATATTTTAAACCATTACTGATAACAATATTTATTGAAATGTGAATTCATTAAGTTTTTAAATAAAAATTCAAATATCAAAAGACTTTGAGTCCATTCATTATTACTGGAGATGATTTGCGATATACATCTCTTGAGGGAGAATCCTGTCACAGCAAAGTAAAGAAAGCTTTGGTAATAAGTACCGAAGGGGACACAATAACTTACTTCATCCAAGGGACAAACACACGGAAAAATTCTATTTCTTATGTGTCTAATTTAGAACTGGAGCGGGCGAGTACCTCAGGGATGTGTATGAACGTGTTCATCCAAACTAAAAAATGAAGTCAGACTGTTGATAGAAATATTAAGTCTGACTGATCTGACAGTGAGGATTAGCTCTGTTAATTAAGCTTTACTTTCCAAAAATTAAATGCAAAAACAAGTTTAGATGGAAAATATATTTAGAGCACATCCTGTGTACATATCAAATTTATGATAAGATTTTTAGTTATCAGCTTTAACGTATATAAGTCCCTGTAACATTTTCTCAATTCTTTTAGCGGTTATAGCAAGCAGAAAAGTTTGAGGACCCCTACTCTATTCGGATCCAGATCCAACTCTTCCTATGTGGTCCCACATCTCTTTTGTGAAGCCTGATAGCTATACCCTAACTTGAGCTCAGTACCACAGCATTTACTACTTGTAACATATGTTTTAACACTCAGTCTTTTAGTATACAAACCACCATCCTTCTCTAGTTATTTCATTTGAGGCAGTGGGTAGGCAGACTCTAGAACGGCACTCATGAATCCCCACCTCCTAGTTTTTACACCCTTGTGTAATACTCCCTTCTCTGAGTGTGTGGATTGGACCTAGTGTTACCTTGCTTCTGACAAAAATACGACAAAAGTGATGGAACATCACTTTCAATATTAGTCACAAAAAGACTGTGACTTCCATTTTGCTCTATACCTCTCTCTTTCTTCTTGCTCCGAGGGAAGCAGGATGCCATGTTGTAATGAGTGGCTCCATGTAGAGGCTCAAGTGACAAGGAACTGATGGCTTAGAAAAATCTATGTAATGTATTATATAATTTCAAAGGATGTTTAAAAAACCACTTTGAAATTCACCAATTAGGAGTATAATTTGAAATTAAATGTGATTTGAAAATAAATCTATTTCTCTTTCTTTCTAAATTCTATGCAATATGCATTGATGAGGTGTTTGAATAATAGCATTTGTTAATTCAAGTTAACAGAAATCTGCAATTTCTTTTATAGTTACAATGCATGCTCCTGTATTTTACAGAAAGAAAATACTCACCCCAAATGATTCACCAATTGATACTAAGATTCTGTCAAGATAAAATACAAATTAGTAATGAAAATCATATATAACTGTGCAGAGATGAACATACATCATTCGAAGCTATTAGAAATACCAAATCAAAAGTTTGCTCTACCCCAGAACCACAACAAAATTATAGTCATCAGTGGCTTATTCTAACAATGCTACTCTAATCATACACTGAGCTGGTCTCTTAGATTTTTAAAGAACTACATGACTGAAAGACTATATTCTGCCACTGTCCACATTTAAAGAAGATAAAGGAAAATTTTAATTTATCCATATTTAATTCTCATAAATCAGTGCATAAGATAACAATTAAAATTTCTTTCACATTTTCTCATTAAAAATTTGCCTAACATTTGGCAAAAACTTACAGTATTAAATAATCAGTATTTGAATTAAGATTTCTACTGATATATAGTAAAGTCTGTCATATATCTTAGAATCAGAAATCTCTATTAGTCTGCCCTTGTTTGAACCATATAATTTATGTTCTTTTGTTTTTGTTTGAGTATAGTTGACACATTACGGATACACTAGTTTCAGGTGTATAACACAGTGATTCAACAAGTTTATACATTATGCTATACTCACTACAAGCTTAGCTACTGTTTGTCACTATGTATTGCTATTACAGTATCACAGACTATCATCACTAGTGTCACTACACATGCTGTACCTTTTATTCCCACAATTTACTTATTCTGAAACGGGAAGCCTGTATCTCCCACTCCCCTTCACTCATTTTGCCCATCCCATAACTCCCTCCCCTCTGGCAACCACCAGTTTGTTCTCTGTATTTATAGGTCTGATTCTGATTTTTGTTTATTCTTTTTTTTTTTTAGATTTCACTTATGAGTGAAATCATGTGGTATTTGTTTTTTTCTGACTTATTTCACTTAGCAGAGTATCTTCTAGGTCCATCCATGTTGTCTCAAATGGCATAATCTTGTACTTTTTAACTGCTGCATAATATTCCCTTGTACATATATACCACATCCTCTTTATCCATTCATACATGAATGGACACTTAGGTTGCTTCCATATCTTAGATATTGTAAATAATGCTGCAGTAAACATACAGGAGAACATATCTTTTAGAATAAGTGTTTTAATTTTCTTGGATAAGTACCCAATAGTGGAATCATATGGTATTTCTATTTTTAAGTTTTTGAAAAGCCTCCACACTGTTTTCTGTCATTGGCTGTACCAATTTTACATCCCCAGCAACAGTGTACAAAGGTTCCTTTTTCTCCATATCCTCACCAACACTTGTTATTTCTTGTCTTTTTGATTCTAGTCATTTTACAGGTGTGCTATCTCACTATGGTTGATTTGCATTCCCCTGATGATTAGTGATTTTGAGTATCTTTTTGTGTATCTGTTGGCCATCTATACATCTTCTTTGGAAAAATGTATATTCAGATTCTCTGCTCACTTTTTTAATTCAATTGTTTATTTGCTATTGAGTTGTAAGAGCTCTTTATAAATTTTGAGTATTAACTCTTTTTCAGATATATGGCTTCAAATATTTTCTCCCATTCATTAGCTTGCCTTTTCATTTTATCGATGGTTTCCTTTGCTGTTCAGAAGCTTTTTATTTTGATATAGTTCCACTTGTTTATTTTTGCTTTTGTTTCCCTGGTTTTGAAGAGATATTGAGAAAAAAAATGTTGCTACAGCTGATGTCAGAGAAATTACTGTCTATGATCTCTTCTAAGAGTTTTATGGTTTCAGGTCTCACATTTTGGTCTTAATCCATTTTGAGGTTACTTTTGTGTAAGGTATTAAAAAGTGGTCCACTTTCATTCTTTTACACGTAGCTGTCCAGTGTTCCCAGCACCATGTATTGAAGAGTTGGTCTTTTCCCAACTGTATGTTCTTTCCTTCTCTGTCACAGATTGACCATATAATCATTGATTTATTTCTGGGATATTTTGTTCCATTGATCAATGTATTTATTTTTGTGCTAGTACCATGCTGTTTCGATTACTACAACTTTGTATAATTATGACATTGAAACCTTTCTTGAAATCTGGGATTGTGACATTTCCAGTTTTATTCTTTTTTTTTTTTTAATATTTATTTTTTGGGAGAGTGCAAGTGGGGGAGGGGCAGAGAGAGGAAGACAGAGGATCCGAAGAGGGCTCTACACTGACAGTCTGGCAGCAGCGTGCCTGATGTGTGGCTCGAACTCACAAACCACAAGATCATGATCTGAGCCAAAGACAGACACTCAACCTACTGAGCCACCCAGGTGCCCCTGGTCTTTTTCAAGGTTGCTTTGGTTATTCAGGGGTCTTTTGTGGTTTCATACAAACTTTTTTTATATGTTGTAGACTGTGAAAAATGCTATTGGTACACGGATAGGGATTGCATTGAATCTGTAGATTGCTTTGGGTAGTATGGTCATTTTAACAATATTAATTCTTCTAAGCCATGAGCATGGAATATATTTGCATTTGTTTGTGTCATCCTCCATTTCTTTCGTGTTTTACAGTTTTCAGATACACATCTTTCACCTCTTTGGTTAAGTTTATTCCCAGGTATTTTATTCTTTTTTGGTGCAACTGTAAATAGTGTTGTTTTCTTAATTTCCCTTTCTGCTACTTCAGTATTAGTGCATAGAAATGCAACAGATTTCTGTATGTTAATTTTATATCCTACAACTTTACTGAATTCACTTATTCTAGTAGTTTTTTGGTGGAGTCTTCAGGATTTTCTATGTACAGTATCATGTCATCTGCAAACAGTGACAGTTTAACTTCTTCTTGACCACTATGGATGCCGTTCATTTTTTTTCTTCCCTGATTGCTATGGGTGAAGCTTCTAGTACTATGTTAAGTAAAAGTGATGAGAGTGAATATCCTTTGTCTTACTCCTGATCTTAGAGAAAAAGCTCAGTTTCTCACTATGATGTTATCATGTGGTATGTATCATGTTATCTGTGGGTTTTCATATATGGCCTTATTATGTGGAGGTATGTTCCCTCTAACACCACTTTGTTGAAAGTTTTTTATCATGAGTGATGTTGAATTTTGTCAATGCTTTTTCTGGGTCTACTGAGATTATCATATGATTTTTATCCTTTGTTGATGCACTGCACAATGTTGATTGATTTGTAAATATCAAACCACCCTTGCACCCCTGGAATAAATCCTACTTGCTTGTGGTTAATGATATTTTTGATATGTTGTTGAATATGTTGTCAAGGATTTTTGTATCTATGTTCATCAGGGATACTGGCCTGTAGTTTCCTTTCTTTGTGGGGACTTTGTCTGGTTTTGGTTATCAGATCAGGATAATTCTGGCCTTGTAGAATGCATTTGGAAGCTTTCCTGCCATTTCCATTTTTTTGGAATAGTTTGAGGAGAATAGGTATTAATTCTTCTTTAAATATCTGGTAGAATTCATCTATTAATGCATCTGGACTGGACGTTTATTTTTTGGTAGTTTTTTGATTACTGATCCAATTTCATTACTAGTAATCAGTCTGTCCAGATTTTCTATTTGTTCCTGATTCAGTTTTGGAAAATGGTATGTTTCCATGATTTTATCTATTTCTGCAAGGTCATCCAATTTGTTGGTATACAATTTTTTGTAGTAGTCTCTTAAATTCCTTCATAATTCTGTGGTGTCAGCTGTTACTGCCCTTTCCTTTCTGATTTTATTTACTTGGGTCCTTTGTCTCTTTTTCTTGATGAGTCTAGCTAAGGGATAATCAATTTTGTTTATCTTCTCAAAGAACCAGCTCTTGGTTTTGTTAACTTTCTTCTTTTTAGTCTCTACATCATATATTTCTGCTGTGATCTTTATTATTTCCTTTCTTCTACTCACCTTGGGCTTTGCTGTTCATCTTTTTCTAGTTCATTTAGGTGTAAGGTTTATTGTTTATTTGAGCTTTTCTGGTTTCTTGAAGTGGGCCTGTATTGCTATATATTTTCCTCTTAGAACTCTTTCACTGCATCCCAAAGATTCTTGGACTATTGTGTTTTCATTTTCATTTCTCTCCATGAATCTGTTTCTTCTTTGATTGTTTTGTTGGCCCATTGGTTATTTAGTATCATGTTGTTTAGTCTCCACGTGTTTGTGTTTTTTCCAGTTTTTTTCTTGTGATTTATTTCTAGTTTCATACTCCTGTGATCATAAAAGATGCATGGTATGATTTCAATCCTCTTAAATTTATTGAAGCTTGTTTTGTGTCTCACATGTGATCTATCCTGGAGAATGTTCTATGTGCACTTGAGAATAATATTTTTTTTGTTTTTGGATTGAATATTATGTCCACCTGTTCCAAAGTGTCATTCAAAGACACTGTCTCCTTATTGATTTTCTGCCTGAATGATCTATTCACTGATATTAAGAGGAGGGTTAAAGTCCCTTACTATTACTGTACTACCATCAATTTCTCCCTTTATGTTCATTAGTATGTGCTTTATGTATTTAAGTGCCCTAATACATGTGTTGGGTACACAGATATTTACAAATGTTACATCCTTTTGTTGGACTGCTTTATCATTCTGTAATGCCCTTCTTTGTCTCTAATTACAGTCTTTGTTTTGAAGTGTATTTTGTCTCGTATAAGTACTGCTGATTTTTTTTTTGCCTTTTTTTTTGCTTCCATTTACACGGTGAATGTTTTTCCATCCCTTTACTTTCAATTTGTATGTGTCTTTATGTCTAAGGTGAGTCTCTTATAGCCAGCATACAGAAGGGTCTTGTATTTTTATCCATTCCACCACCCTCTCTCTTTTGATTGAAGCATTCAGGCTATTTACATTTAAAGTTATTATTGATAGGTATGTATTTATTGCTATTTTGTTCCTTGTTTTCTGGTTGTTTTGTAGTTCTTCTCTGTTCCTTCTTCTCTTGCTTTGTGATTGATGAGTTTCTATAGTGTTATATTTGGCTTTCTTTCTATTTTTTGTGTATATATCATAGGTTTGGGGTTTTGTGGTTGCCATGAGTGAACCATATAACTTGTTTTTAATAATAAAGCTGAAGAACAGCATTAGCCTGACATAACAAGGATATAATAATATGCACATGAGACTAATCATATGCACATGGGACTAATAGATTTTACTGTCCTACAATTCCTTGATAAGTGGCCATCATTCTATATATATTTGATTAAGCAGAATACCTAAATATGCTGGATAAGTAGAGTATTAAGATGCTCTCTTAGGGTGCCTGGGGTGGCTCAGTCGATTGGGCATCCGACTTTGGCTCAGGTCATGATCTCGCTGTTCATGAGTTCAAGCCCCGCATCGGGGTCTGTGCTGACAGCTCAGAGCCTGGAGCCTACTTTTGATTCTGTGTCTGCCTCTCTCTCTGCCCCTCCCCTGCTCATGCTGTGTCTCTGTCTCTCAAAAATAAATAAATGTAAAAAAAAAATTTTTAAAGATGCTCTCTTAATGCCTGACAAATGATTTATCTAAAACTTTAAGAATGTGAATTTTTTGCTAAAGAACCTCAACCCAGAAATGATTTACTAAACTCAGCAAATAGCCATCATCATAAGTATAATATGGATCAATTCTCATTACCTAAGTATACATTTTCATGTGGCAGTGTGGGACTGTAAATTAAATATGCACAGTGCAGCATGTTAGGAACTTACAACATAATTTGTAGGTATCAGTACACAGATACTATAAGAACATCAAATAAAATATGGTACAAAGTGCATGAGAGCATTTATATCATTTGCCAATTATTTTCTACTTTATCTCTTCCTGTAGAGTTGGAGATTTTTACCATGAGTGTGCATTACTTATGTAATTAAACACCCCACACAAATGTTTTCTCAAGGGTTAATATATCTCCTTCTCCCTGTTTTTCTTGCCCATTAAGTACAACTATATGAGCTGACAATTTGGGGAGATGAGACTACATTAACTATACTTCCTAATCTGCCTACCACTCTACAAATTAAGTCAATTTCAAACTGCCCATGATAACATATAATAAGTCAATGGAAGCACTTCAAAGCCAGAAAGCACTTGTGGTTGGATGTAGAAGATGATATAATGATTTGTAGTTGCACAGAACCTTTCATCTAGGAATTTAAAACAGCTTCATACTCATCATCTCCCTGATAGACAGCACCCTTCCGTAGTAGCCCTGACACCTGCCCCAAGTAATGTAAGGAAACCGCAGGCAGAATTAAGAATGGACTTCTAAAGACTTAATTTACAGTCATCTACATTTAATCAGTCATCTACATTTTAACAACAAAGCAAGACGAACAAGTTCACTGAGCTTATAGGACATTCAATAAATCTACAGAATAAAAATTCTTAACTGAAAGTAATCCACTTTGTTTAGCAGATTGTCGACTTGCAAAAATATGAAAGTGATTTTAAACTTATTACAAAAGTTGTTCTCTGTTCACAAAAAATAGATCCCAGCAACCAGAAAGGTTGATGACTAAATTTGCAAAACCATTTAAGTAAACATTATTTATCTTTCCTACCAAATTCTTGCCATGTCACTTAATATAAATTGTCATTCGTTTTAAATGAAGAAAGCTTTATATTTTTGTACTTGGGTCAAAACAATCTCCTCTTATTCTTTGCCCCTTCCCTAAAGAGAAAACACAAACCTCGATCTTGGAGTCATTTTTGTTGGTGTTGGCACACCTTCTGAAATTTTATGTGGATTCTTCAGCGGTGATATATAGATGTTTCCCCCAGGAATTCGTAAAGGTGAACTAGAAAACTTGTAAGGGCTTCGAGGAATGTGAGGTATTGGTGACAAAGTCGGGGGCTAAGGCAAAAACAAAAAGTAGATTATTTTTTTAATGTTTTAATGAGATCCACTGCTTTATAAATAGAGTTTCCCAATCAAAGGATACTTCTGACATACCCTGGTAGAAGCATACTGCAAAATATTTGTTTTAAGTCTCTGCATGAAGACTGAGTTATAGAATACTATAATGGAATCATACTCCTCTTCTCTGATCAAAACTCGTTTGAATGTCTGAGGAAGAAGAATAAAAACAACTGTTAAATGAATTTAGAAATTTATCTCTTTAGATTTTCTTTATAAATAATTCATAATATGTTTGAACAGTAAGAATCACATAGTATGTAGTAAAAAATCATCTGAAAAAGCCTTCTTAGGTTTAGATTATAGCTGCTCTACCAGAAGTGAAATGTGATGCATTTTTTTTAAAGTTTGTTTATTTACTTTGAGATAGAGAGAAAGAAAGAGAGAAAGAGAAAGAAAAAGAGTTGGGGAGGGAGAGAGGAAAAGAGAGAATCCTGAGCAGGTTCTGCCCTGTCAGCACGGAGCCCAATGCGGGGCTTGAACTCATGAACTATGAGATCATGACCTGAGCCAAAACCAAGAGCTGGACACTTAATTGACTGAGCCACCCAGGCGCCCTGAAACATCACAGATATTTTTTATGTATATATACATGTAAAGTTTATTACAAATATTCCTCTTTGTTGGAGGGATACAGTATTCCTTATTAACTTTAAAATATAAATTTGGATATTAAAATGTCTTAGCTTTCCAATTCCATTTTAGTTACAAATAATTAATAACATAAAAGTAAAAAATTGACAGGTGAATTTATATAATAAGGTCAGAATATATGGTCTAATTAATGACTTAAGTTATCTATATTATCGATATGGATATATCTAAAATCTTACCATGGAAGGTTACTTACCTCCTGAACAGCATGAGGAAGATCCTTGTATGCTGTTACAATGATTTTGAATTTAAGGTCTATATTCTTCACTTTGCAAATGCCATACATGGAACACATCATAATCTAGTAAATCAACGTAATATAAAAATATCAGAATTTTGTTACATAGTTGTGTTCTAAAGAGTACTCTGTTATCTTTCTTTTAGCTTCAAAAATAAAACGGAAGCTTAAGTTCCTATAGGATTATCTTTTCTAATCCTGAGCCCAGTTTGAAAGTTGATGTGAAGTGTTTAGCCCAAATTGTTTTTAAGGGACAAAATGCAAATAGCCAAATCTCAATTATTAGAATTGATCATCTGGTTTGTAAATAACTCTAACCTTCACCCATTACTTAAATTTTTCCCAGAAAAGCTGAAACTCGAATGAGTTAACTGTGTAACTAGAACTTAAAAAGAAAAAAAGCCAGTTGTGTAAAAGGTTCAAACT
Source organism: Panthera leo (assembly GCF_018350215.1). NCBI lineage: Eukaryota > Metazoa > Chordata > Mammalia > Carnivora > Felidae > Panthera > Panthera leo. Next base: position 22,604,888 of record NC_056679.1, read on the forward strand.
ATCAGATAAAATAATACTGAATACATTTGGTGATAGTGGTAAGGGAACTTTCTAGCAAGGGGCAGGAGAGAGTCTTTGTATTATAGATAATGTTCCTGATTTGGAGGCAGGTTATGCAGGTGAGTTCAGCTGATGAATCTGCATTAAGATGTATCCTTATGATACATGGATGTTTCTATATGCATATTACATTTCAATTTAAAAAATTTAATATAAAAATTAGATTAGAAATTATTCTCTATGAACTTAAAAAATCAAACTTTCTTCATTTGCATGAATTTTATTGCCAAATTTAAGTATTCATATCTCTGCAACATTCTTGCTTATATATACTATCGCCGAGAATATCTATTCACCATCCCTTGTTCAGCAACCTACCAGCCCCAATTCTGGTCTCCCCATTCAGAATGCCATCCAATAACTTCTTTGCTAATTCACATTTTTTTCCTACTTCAGTTCTTTTCCTAAGGTTTCTCTCTGCAAAAATCTTCTTGATTCAAGATACCTAATCTCTTTAGAAACCCTTAGCACTACTGTCTTTCTATATTGTAGAAAAGCAGAACCATAAGGCAATGAGTGACTACTTTTAAAAATCCAACATCCTAGAATTTATATATCCAAATATTTATTCTCTTGTAAAATATACATATTTGTAGGTTATACCCTTATACACTAGTGTACCTTTTGCTAAAAATATTCTTATTGGGAACATTACTACTGACCTTACAGAAATAAAAGGATTTTAAGGGAACATTATGAACAATTGCATACCAACAAAATAACTATCTAAGATGCACTGGAAAAATTTAAGAAAAGACACAAACTACCAAAACTGACTAAAGAAGAAATAGAAAATATGAGTTTTCATTAATAATAAAAAACTATCCACAAACAAAAGCCCAGGCCTAGATGGCTTCACTGGTGAATTCTACCAAACATTAAAAAAAAAAAATCAATACCAATTCTTCACAAACTCTTCTGAAATTAGAAGAGGAGGGAACACTTTCCAATTAATTCTGTGAGGTCAGTAGTACTCAAAAACAGACATCAGAGGAGAATTACCATTATCTCTTATGATTACAGATGTAAAAATCCTTAACAAAAACAAGCTGAATCAGCAGCATATCTAACATACTATGTGACCAAGTAGGATTCATTCCAGAAATGCAAGGCTGGTTTAACATACTGAAGAATTAATTAATATAATACACCACAATACAATAAAAAGGAAAAAACCCAATGATCATCTCAATAGATACAGAAAAAAGCATTTGAAAAAAGCATTCAATACCCTTTTGTGATAAAAACACTCAATAAACTAAGAATAGATGGGGACTTCCATTATCTGATAAAGGGCATATACAAAAACTCCATAGCTAACAATACATTTAACGGTGGAAGACTGAATGCTTTCCCCTGAGGTCAGGAATAAGACAAGGATGTCCCCTTTCACCACTTTCATTAAGTAATGTATTGGAGGTTCTATGCGAAAGCAATTTGACAAGTAAATGAAATAACAGTCATCTAGATTGCAAAGGAAGAAGTAAAACTACCTCTATTTGAAGATATATGAGCTTATATATTTAAAATAGTAAGGAATCCACTAAAAACTATTACAACTGATAAATTACTTCAGCAAAACTGTAAGATAATATGATTAATATATGAAAATTAATTGTATTTCCATACACTAGCAATGAACAATCCAAATAAGAAATTAAAGAGACAACTTCATTTACAATAGTGTTAAAAGGAATAAACTACTTAGGTCTAAATTGAATATAACAAATGCAAGGCTGTACTCTGAAAACTTAAAAACGTTACTGAAAAAAATTAAAGAACATCTAAATAAATGGAAAGACATCATATGTTCATGGACTGGAATACTTAATATTGTTAAGATGACAGAGCTGCTCAAACTGATTTATGATTCAGTACAATCCCTATCAAAATTCCAGTTGCCTTCTTTGTACAAATTGACAAGGTGATCCTAAAAATTCATATAGAAATGCAAGCTTCAGAACAGCACAACAAATCTTGAAAAAGAAGAGTAAAACTGGGGTATCATGCTTCCCTACAGATCAATGCAGTACAATTAAGAGACCAGAAATGAACTTTTACATATATATAGTTAGTTGATTTTTGACAACTGTCAAGAGGGAAAGAAAAGACTTTTCAAGAAATGGTGCTGGAACAAGCAGTATTCACACACAAAAGAATGAAGTTAGACTCCTATCTCACACCATACAGAAAAATTAACTCAAAAAAAGCCGTAAGAGCTAGAAGGGGAATTAATCATGTTTATTATTCATTTTCAATTACAAGTGGATTTTTCAGAACATTAAATTGTTCATACTCATTTTTCCCAGGCTCTGAGAAAAATGGAGAAAAATAAGGATAAACCTTGGTGGTCTCTGATTTGGCAATGGTTTTATAGATATGACACCAAAAGCACTAGCATCAAAAGAAAAAAACAGATAAACTGAACACGATCAAAATTTTTTTATATTAAGTATAATTTATTGTCAAATTGATTTCCATACAACACCCAGTGGAATATGATCAAAATTTAAAACTTGTGTGCCTCAAAGGACACCATCAAAAAAGTGAAAAAGACAACTCAGAACTGGAAAAAACACTTGCAAATCATATGAAATAAGGGACTTTTATGTAGACAACATGAAGAACCCTTATAAATCAATAATAGACACTCAATTAAAAATTATGTAAATGATCTGAATAGATATTTCTCTAAAGAAGATAAACAAATGGCCAATAAGCACATGAAAAGTGTGTTTAATGTTCAATCAGTATCATTAGCAATTAGGGAAATGAAAATCAAAACCATAAAGAGATATCACTCTATACCCACTAGGATGAGTATAATTAAAAAAGCAAATAAGAAGTTGGTGAGGATGTGGAGAAACTGGAACCTCATACACTGCTGGTAGGAATGTAAAATGATGTGGGTAAGTTGGAAAATAATCTGGCCAGGCTTCAAAGGTTAAACACAGTTATTATATGACCTGACAATTTCACTTCTAGGTATACATCCAGAAAACTGGAAACATATATCCACACAAAACTTGTACATACATGTTCACAGTAACATTAATCATGATAGCCAAAAAATAGAAAGTAAATGTACACTAAATGATGAACAGATATATATGATGTGGTATATCCATACAATGGAATATTATTCAGCAATAAAAAGGAATGAAGTACTTATACAATCTATAACATAGATAAGCAATGAAAACACTATACTAAATAAAAGAAGCCAGACACAAAAGACAATATATTATATGACTGCAATTATTAAAAATGTCCAGAATAGGCAAATCTACAGAGATAGAAAGACTAGTATTGCCTGGGGATGGAGGGAGTGGGGGAACAGGGGGTAAGTACTTAAGGGTATGGTGTTTCTTTCTGGCATGATAAAAAACTGTTTTAAAAGTGTTTGTGACGATGCTTGCACAACTCCATGAATATACTAAAAACCACTGGGGTGTATACTTTAATTTGTATGGTATGTGAATTACATCTCAATAAGTTGTTACTAAAAAAAAAATATATTCTTATTATTCGGTACAGAGAAGAAAAATGAAGATGTGAGAGATGGTTCTCTGTAAATTAAATCTTTTAGTCATTACTTTGTTCATTCATTCAAACAGTGGGCACTGTTTTAGATAAACTTGGGTTTTTTTAATAAGTTTTTTAATGTTCATTTATTTTTGAGAGACAGAGAGAGACAGAGTGCAAGCAGGTGATGGGCAGAGAGAGGGAGACACAGAATCTGAAGCAGGCTCCAGGCTCTGAGCTGTCAGCACAGACTCTGATGTGGGGCTTGAACTCATGAACAGCGAGATCATGACCTGAGCCGAAGTTAGACGCTTACCCGACGGAGCCACCCAGGTGCCCCCAGATCAAATTGTTCTTAAATCTCATGCTTTTTCCATACTAACATGAAATCTAGTTTACCACAAGACAGAAAAAGTCCACAATAAACGGTTTCTTCAATGATTTGTGTAAACAAGATCTTTTAGTTCATTAAGCAAGTTACTAAAATACTCTCAAGCTCTAAAGCTCTAAGAAGTACAACAAAATTACAAAAGGTAGCTAACAAGTGCACATATATTAAGTCTGCAAAATTGATTTAGCTTCTCATTTGGATCTAATCTTTTAAGAAATCAGTATACAGTTAACAAATAAGTAGGAGAAGAGAAGTGAACCACATTATTACCTGATCCAAATGCCTGTCTCTCATGAGTTCATACTCATTTTGCAGTGTGTGCTGAAAAAGGGTCCAGATGATGTGTTCCAGTTCAGGGTGGTCAGACAGAAGGCGTGCACACAGAGTATTTAGTCGAAGATACGCCAGTCGGTACACTGGAGACATAAGGGGAATTAATCATGTTTATTATTCATTTTCAATTACAAGTGGATTTTTCAGAACATTAAATTGTTATAACCATAACACTGTTAAACAGCACCTTTTTTTCAGGCTTTTATTTAAATTCCAGTTAGTTAACATGTAATATTAGTTCCAGGTGTAGAATTCACTGATTCATTACTTACATGCAACACCCAGCGCTCATCACAAGTGCCCTCCTTAATACCCATCACCTCTTTAAGCCACTCCCTACCTGCCCTTTGGTAACCAACAGCTTGTTGTCTATAGTTAAGAGTTTGTTTCTTGGTTTGCCTCTTTTTTTCCCCTATGTGCATTTGTTTTGTTTTTTAAATTCTACAAATGAGTGAAATCATGGTATCTGTCCTCTGACCAACTTATTTCACTTAGCATAATACTCTCTAGCTCCATCCACATTGTCGCAAATGGCAAGATTTCATCCTTCTTTTTTGTTTTGAGAGACAGAGGGGGGAGAGAGCATGCAGGCAGGGGAGGGCAGAGGTAGAGGGCAGAGGGGGAGAGAGAGAGAGAGAGAGAGAGAGAGAGAGAGAGAGAGAGAGAGAGAGAGAGAATCCCAAACAGGCTCCATGCTCAGCATGGAGCCCAATGTGGGGCTCGAACCCATGAACCATAAGATCATGAGCTGAAATCAAGAGTCGAACACTTAACCAACTGGGTCACTCAGGCACCCCAAGATTTCATTGTTTTTGATGGTTAATATTCCATTGTGTGTGTATATATATATGTGCACGTGTGTGTATATACACATATGTATGTATATATGTGTGTGTACACACATACACGTACATACACACATACCACCTCTTCTTTATCCATGGACATTTGGGCTCTTTCCTTAATTTGGTTATTGTTGATAATACTGCTATAACCATCAGGGTGCGTGTTATCCCTTCCAAATTACATTTCTGTATCCTTTGGGTAAATACCTAATAGTGCAATTGCTGGATCATAGGATAATTCTATTTTTAACTTTTCAAGGAATGTCCATACTGTTTTCCAGGGTGGCTGCACCAGTTTGCATTCCCACCAACAGTAAACAGCATTTTAACAGTAACCTCAGCTACCTCCATCACTATTTTATGAGTTAATAATCCCTAGTCTTAGTGCAGAGCTATGTACATAGAAGGCAAACTAGCCCTTGGATACTAACATAAGATTTATTTAGAGAGTCTATAAAAAATACTACTGGGATACAGGTTTGGAGAAAAGGAATACACAAAATTGAGGTTTTTTTCCCATCTACTTTATATATTAATGACCTTTGTTTTAATTACACCTTTCAAAGACTCATAAAGTAGTCAGAATTTTTAAGGTAACTACTCTACTGGGTCACACTTTAGCATGCATTAGACTTGCCTTGGAAGGCTTGTTAAAATAAGGATTTTCTTTTTTCTTTTTCTTTTTTTTTTTTTTGTTTTGTTTTTTTTGCACATCCTTCTAGAGTTTCTGATTGAGTATAGTTCTAAATGGGGCCTAAACAAAAATTTTCCTTTCTACAAATTTTCAGGTGAGGTGGATTCTGCTTTTGGGGACCACACTCGCTAACACTGCTCTAACTTAAGGGATATGTTACAATATGCCTATAAAACTCAGTATATTTCTGACCTGAATAAAATCAGAAAAAGTATTTATCGCAGAGGAATCTGGCTTTTCATGTTCCGTCAGAGAGCTTCAAGTGCGTGTGCCCTTGCACACAGAGCTGACCCTTAAACAACATGGGTTTGAACTGTGAGGGTCCATTTATACATGGATTTTTTTTTATAAATACAGGACAGTACTATAAATGTATTTTCCTTATGATTTTTTTAAAGTTTATTTTGAGAGAGACTGAACATGAGCAGAGGAGACAGAGAGAGGGAGAGGGAGAGGGAGAGGGAGAGGGAGAGGGAGAGGGAGAGGGAGAAGGAGAAGGAGAGGGAGAGGGAGAAGGAGAGGGAGAAGGAGAGGGAGAGGGAGAGGGAGAGAGGGAGAGAGGGAGAGAGGGAGAGAGGGAGAGAGAGGGAGAGAGAGGGAGAGAGAGGGAGAGAGAGGGAGAGAGAGGGAGAGAGAGGGAGAGAGAGGGAGAGAGAGGGAGAGAGAGGGAGAGAGAGGGAGAGAGAGGGAGAGAGAGGGAGAGAGAGGGAGAGAGGGAGAGAGGGAGAGAGGGAGAGAGGGAGAGAGGGAGAGAGGGAGAGAGGGAGAGAGAGAGAGAGAGAGAGAGAGAGAGAGAATCTCAAGCTGGCTCTGAAGGGTCAGCGCAGAGCCTGCGGTAGGGGCTCAAACTCATGAAACTGTGAGATCATGACCTAAGCCGAAGTCAAGAGTTGGATGCTTCACTGACTGAGCCACCCAGGCACCCCTGATTTTCTTAATAATACTTTTCTCTAACTTCCTTTATTGTAAGAGTACAGTATATAATACATATAACATACAAAATACGTGTCAATTGTTTATGCTGTCAGTGAGACTTCTAGTCAACAGTAGGCTATGAGTAAAGTTTCTGGGGAGTCAAAAGCTGTATGCAGATTTCTGGCTTCATGGGAGATCAGCGCCCCTAACCCCTACATTGTTCAAGGGTCAGCTGTATATACACATGCACAGACACAACTGCCCCACCTCATACACACACAATCAGAGAACGCTCTACAACCTAATTACCAGGAAATATGTCTGAACTAGACCACAGCACACTTTAACAGTCTTAACTTTACATACACACCTGAACAGTAGAGGTACTGTCAGGGGCAAACATTTCCAAAAACAAATTTGAAGGCATAACAAACGCGGCAGCAGCAACAATACCAACATCCAACACTTTTTGAGTGCTCACTATGTGCTAAGCCCTGTTTGAAGCATTTATGTATTAATTCATTTAATTAACTCAAAAACCCTATAAGGTAGATTATTATTATAAAATACATTATTATCATTTCCACTTTACAGATGAAGCAACTGAAGCACAGAGATAATAGGTGACAAAGTCAAACCTAGTAAGCAGAAGGGCCATGATTTGAACCCAGTCACAGCCAGGTTTCAGAGGTCACGTTCTTGAAAGTAATCATCTACTAACCTTTTTTGTAAAAAAGTGAAAGGGAGGTAGATTTCAATGGCTTCTGAGTCTGGAAGGCTGAGGTTGCTTGTGCCTCTGTGTTTGCAGTAGAATTTACACGTGTAGTTCCTTTTTTCTTTGGGGATCTGATTGGAGAAAGATACCTAGACATATTCAAAGGAAAAGACTTCATTTGAAGTTCGCTAAGAGTCTCTTTCTCTTTCTCTCTCTCTCATGCACACACAAACACAGCTGTACACATGCATCTAAACATATCTATTTAGTTTGTTATTATACATCAAATTCCTTCATTCAGCAAGCTATTTAAATACAAGCTAGAAAAGATACTGCCTAAAAGGAAAACTAAGCTGGTTGTTATAATTTCTAACTATTTTAAGAAATGGCTTTTTCTGGGAGTTACTGCTTTACTGGAAAAAGAAAAAGACAGCTACATTTGTATATATGCTCAATTTTAATAGTTACAGTGAGATTGAGATCATAAAATAACTCTAGCTTAAAAGAATAAGTTATTGACACCAAAATAGTGTTGTCATGTTTCTGATTTTCCTCTTAAAAATGTTGCATTGATAGGGTACCTGGTTGGCTCAGTCAGTTAGAGCATCCAACTCTTGGTTTCAGCTGATGCCATGATCTCACAGTTCATGGGTTTGAACCCCACATGGAACTCTGCAGTGACAGCACACAGCCTGCTTGGGATTCTCTCTCTCTCTCTCTCTCTCTCTCTCTCTCTCTCTCTCTCTCTCTCTGTCTCTAAGCTAATAAATAAACTTTAAAAAATGCTTCATTGATAACTATGGTTCATATATATGATAAAACTTCAGTTATACACACACACATACCACCTAAATTACACAGTACAGAATTCTAATACTTCAGATAACATTATCAAGGAAGATTTATACCTGTATACTAAACATGTCAGGCATAAATCAAGGAAGATATTAGTAAATATTATATCTCAATTTCTGACATTCTACCACTCTTGTGTTACCTTTTATAGGATAATCCAGAGCTACTTTATAATTTTGTCCTGTAGCTGAGAAGTAATTCTGAGGATTTAAACCTTACTAAGGATGTTTCCACTACATATAGTATGTTAACTAATACACTAAGAAAAGGGAATCACCATCATAATCTTTTAAGTAACAGGGTCTAGTCTACTTCCAATCTTGTATTTCCCTTCAATTCACTAATTCATAATATTGTAGACAAATTTAACTTGGATAGAAGTTAATCTCCCTTGAGTTCTAGGTACAAATATTCAATTACCTACAGGACATCACTACTTGAATCTCAAACTTAAGAAGGCCAAAGGGGAGCTCTTGATTTCTTCCCTCCGTTTTTCCCGTTTCAATAAATGGCTCCACATTACATCCTGTTTCTTAAGTCTAAAATATAGGAGTTATGTTTAATTTCTTCCTCTTCCCAATTCCTCAAACTCAATGCAAAACGAAATCTTATTAAAGCTTCCTCTAAAATACATCCTAGATCTTTCCATTTCTTTCTATCTCTACTGATGTATCTTAGACCAAGTCACCTACCTCTCTCACTTGGACTATGGAAATTATCTCCAAACTGGTCTTCCTACTTCTTCTTTACCCTCCTCCAAACCAATCTGCACTTCAAACAGCAGCTAGAAAATGGCTCTTTAAAAATACAAATTATAGCAAGCTGCACCCTTACTTAAAACTTTAATGCTTTCCCACTGCCCTTCTAAAATCCAAACCCCTTCCTATGGCCCATGGAAACCTAAAAGGTCCAGCCCTGGTTTGCCTCTCCAAACTTGTCTTATTGTACCTCCAACCTCCTCTTGCTCACTTTACCCCAAGCACACTGGGATTTCCTTCTGTTCCTCAGACCAGCTAAGTTTGATCTGCCCTAGGGCCACCACACTTACTGTTTGCTCTGCCTGGAATGCATCTCATGAAGATTCATGCCTGGTCAGCATCCATCTGTCCTTGAGGTGTCAGGTGCAATATCACTTTATTAGAAAAAGTTTCCCTAAACATTCCTACACTCTCAGTTTCTCGCTTTCATATCACTTATTTCCATTATAAAACTTAATATACTCTATTTTTTTTTTCTTTTTAAGTAATCTTTACTCCCAACATGGGGCTTGAACTCATGACCCTGAGATCAAGGGTCACATGCTGTACTGACTGAGCCAGCCGGGCACCCCAAACCTAGTAGACTCTAAAAGCACATCATATATTAGTTTACTTCCTCCATAATATAAGCACTATGAAGAGAAGAACCTAGTCCACCTTACCCACCTTTTATTCCCAGAGTCTAGAAAACTTCCTGGCACTTAGACAACTGCTTACTGAATTAAAGAAAAAGATAATGCTTGATTATTTATATTAATGCATAACTTAGCCAACAAATTTATATGTAAAGGCAGAAGCATCATATGCTAGAAATAGTTTGGGTACAAGTTAGCATGGAAAGGACATCTCTGGAAAGTAGTCCCTGAACTAATCACAGAGCACTATAATGTCAATTCCTAGACAAAACTAAATAGAAACAACATTAGGTACACTTCTATGAAAGGCAGAAGAGCTAGAATGCTTAGGAGCATGCACTTCAGGGTCAGATTGCTTGGGTTTGATTTCTGTTGAGTTTTGGCAAGTTACCTTATTCCTCTAATTCCTATTTTACAGAGAACTGAGGCTGATAGCAGTATATATCACCTTATAGGGATGTTATTAAGACCAAATGGGGGAAAAAAAAACAATCTCAAGTATTTAGCCAACTGTCCAGCCCATAGTGAACCCTCAATAAATGTTAGCTATTTGCTTTTTTCTTCCATTATCGTCACCATCATCATCATCGTGTACCTATTAACTGATTTAGTTTCATATCCTACGCTAATCCCTATGCCTATCCTATGCTTTACCCCAAATGCATTGATCTGTACTCCCTGAAAATGTTTCCTGCTTTCTTGGCATTACACTTTGGAACTCATGCCATTTCTGACTTTTGCAACACCTTCTGTCTCCTCCCTCCTCTCCAGTTTCCATAGAGAAATCCCACTTTCCATCTTTCAGACCTAACTAAATTGCCATCTCTGCCATGAAAACCATCCTCATTACATCAAACATGAGTGATTTCAGTAGCACTTGGTACCACTTTTATATGATCTTTACTTGGGTCATGTATCTTATATTCCTGCTCCCTCAAAGCAAGAACAATGTCTTATTCAAAATTCTATTCCTTACAGTTTCTATATCTTGCATTACACCATGCTCAAAACCTATTTGCAGGTTGAGTTAATAGCACAGCATACATTCTACTTACATATCTGCTGCAGTGTGATTACTCTGGAGAGGAAGGCTGAGAGCACAAGCAGATTCAAGGTGATCAGCTGGTCCTTCTCGGTCCTTTGCTTGTTTAATAAGATCAAATAAAGGTGAATCCTATATGAAACCAGATGACATTAAAACCACACTGGTAAGTATGATTTTCCCATGTGCATAACAAAATCCTACTGCCTGACATGGGGAGTGCTACAAAGTTAGTTACAATTGACAGCAGTGACTTAGAATTCAAATGAGATCCTTTTCTTCACTTTGAAGATACTGATTGCCAATTTTTGTTCTATATACATAAAATAAAGGACCAGAAAAACGCATAACTTGAAATGTTTATGTTAGAAAAGAAATTAAAAGTTAGGGAGAAATACACAGAAAATACCTAAATATGGCACAAAGACAAATAATAAAGATATGAGCATAATTTAATGAAACTAAAAGATACATGCACTGTTTGATCACAAAGCTAGTAACTGGTTCTTTGAATTAACTAGAAAAATTAAATCTCCAGTCAGATTGAGAAAAGGAGAAGAAATAAACAGTAATAGGAACAAAAAGTGGGACTATTATCACAAAAATTAGGAAGATAATAGGGAATTGTTATGAATAGTTTTATGCCAATAAATTGGAAAACTTAGACCAAGTAGAAAATTCCACAGAAATATAAATGAACTAAACAATAAAATAAAGTAGTAATAGTCCTATATAAACTATTAAAAAACTAGAATCAATAATTAAAAATCTCCCCATAAGGAAAATACTAAGCATATCAAACACCTTTGGTTTTACCGGCAAAGTCTACCAAACATAAAAAGAACAGATAATTACACTTTTACTCAAACTTTATTGACAGTGGAAAAAGTAGAAACTTTCTTGATCTCATCTTATGAGGCTAGTACAACAATGATACTAAAACTCGTCAAGGACATCACAAAAAGGTAAGTTATACCCCATTCCCACTCATGAACAGAGAGATAAAAATCTCTCCTTAACATCACTTTATTTCTATTATAGAACTATATATTCTATTTCTTTTCTTTTCTTTTTTTTTTTTTAAGTAACCTCTACTCCCAACATGGGGCTTGAACTCATGACCCTGAGATCAAGAGTATTTACACAAAGTGATGTGTAAACACAATAAAAAATTTTATAATGAAGTCATGAGTAACATTATTACTGATACTAATTTTTACAATAAGGACCATTTAACATTGAAGAAAAAGGTTCTAGGTGATAAGGCGTTCTTTCTATCTCACAAGTTTATTTTCTACTATAATATATAATCAGAGAAGTTGCTTATTTCTTACATTTGGAACTTACTTTCTTTTATGGCCTAACATATAAATACTTTTATAAACATTCCATGGGCACTGGAAAACTACTTTCAGCCTATAGAACTTTATATATCAATTACATGTTTACTAATTATAGCATTTACATCTTCCATATATTTATCTTTTGTCCACTTGAGCTATGGTGGGTTGGGAAGCATGAGTTAAAAGTCTCCTTATACTAACAATGCATTTCTTACTATTTCATATAAGAAGTTTTTTCTCAATGAATTTGAATACTATGCTACTGAGTGTATATTCAGAACTGTCAAATCTTCACTAAAGATTGCATTCTTGAACATTACAACATGGCTTTCTATTCCTTAATTGTATTATGTTGAACCTATTAAACCGATGTTAAGATTGTGACTTCTTTTTCTCTTACTATTAGTCTAATATGCCTTTCTCTGTTCTTTTATTTTCAACATTGCTGAGTAACATTATTTGAATACAACATATATTTAGGTTTTGGGGTTTTTTAATCCAATTTGGGTGATTTTTTAAATGTTTATTCATTTTTGAGAGACAGAGAGAGATGGAGTGCAAGTGGGGGTGGGGCAGAGGGAGAAGACGACATAGAATCCAAAGCAGGCTCCAGGCTCTTAGCTGTCAGCACAGAGCCCAACGTGGGGCTCAAACTCACAAATCATGAGATCATGACCTGGGCCGAAGGTGGACGCTTAACCAAATTTCAGTGATTTTAGACATTTATAATTGCTGACAGATTTGGTTTTGTGTGGTTACTGTGTTTTATGTTAGCATTGTTTTCATCAGTTTTTAAAATGTTTCATTAAATGATCTGTGATATCCAAAAAAAAAAAAGGACTTTGCAGGCTTAACCAAAATCCAGAAGTCAAAGAAAAAGATGAACTGATTTGACTACATAAAAACTAAAAACTTGTTTGACTAAAACCACAACAAACCAAGTTAAATTAAATCTTTAAAAAATAAATAATACTAAGGTTTTTTCCTACAGCTTCATAACATGATTTTTATTATAAATAATTCTTTCCTTTCATTAGGGGCACTCTGAAGTGCAATCTAAGTAAATGCTTTCATTGGAGTAAGGTAAGGCTAACAACACCAATTAATACATGTAGTCATATTCAATGTTTTACATATTCTAGCCACTGACAAATTGAATATACTTATTTAACTAAAATAGTGTGGGTATAAATCCATATATAAATCCATATATTCAGCAGGAGTGGCCTATTCCCATTTTTATTTCAATGATATTTGAAGAGACCCTAAGACTCACTAAGAAATGCAAGTAAACCTGAGCCTTCACAGGATTTAGGTATACTACAAATCAGGCATTCTACTTTCTCTTCAGATTAGCACAACAAGCTGGGCTGCGGATTAGCATAATAGTATTATACTAAAGTGAATGCCTCCTCCAAGGGTTAAGGTAGCATTTTTAAACCAATACTCTTCATGTTTCACTCAAGTATCCCTTTTATTCCTCCATCTCCCCCCAACACAAGTGGTAACACAGATATATAGATATGTTTATAATGAGTATGTCATGATAGTGGGAAAGAAGCACAGTGCAGTGGTCAGGCATGAGACTCTGGAGCCACACCACACAGAATCAAATCCCAGCCACTTATTGGTTGCGTAACTTTGGACAAGTTGCTTAACCTCATATGATTCACTCTTCTGAACTGTTATGTGGAGATACTAATCATGATAGTAACTTATAGTATTGTGAGAATAAAGTGAATAACACATGTTAAGCATTTAGAACAAAGCCTGGCACAGAGTGCTACGTAAGCATTTGAAATTATTATGGTTCTTGTTTATACATAATAAATGCTTTTATACAAAGGATGATGTATCTGTTCAAACATATGAATGTATACCTCATACATTCCATCTGTCTATCCACCCAATATTTGTTGTTTGTCTACTTGGTAAGTGGCCCTATGCTAGGAATTAAAAATTACAAACAACCCTCCAATTGCCAGATACCAATGGACTGGAAGAATCATTTCAGAAACGTCTGTCTTCTTCCACCTTACTCAACATATTCAATTGAGGTCTATGTGCAAAATAAACTTCGATAATCCTCTACCACCAAAATACTCTTGCTGTTTTCTAGTTTTTCCCATATCATTATCACTCATTATAACCTGTTGTCCAAAGCAAAAAAGGAGTCATCTTCAATTATTTTTTCCCTCACACTCCACTATCCCATCCAGGAAAGTCATGCTGACTCTAACTTCCAAATATATCCCAAGTCTAACTTCTCATCATCTCTAACATTACTGTAGTCTAAGTCATTATTATCTCTTGTCTGTACTACCACAAAAGCATCCTCCAACTGTTTTTCAACACTTCCACTCTTGCTGCCTCCCAGCTCTTCTCAATAGAGTTAATAGGCTATTCCTCACACCCTCCACCCTACTCAATGACTTCTCATCACACTAGAATAAATCCAAACTTAATGTCTGGCCCTTGTTACCTCCCAGGCTTCACTTTCTACTACTTTCCTCCTTTTACTCCTGTCATACTAGTCATCTTTATATTCCTTGAACACAGCATGATTCTGTCTCTGTTTCCATATATGCTCTTTCCTCTGTCTGCAGTGCTCTTTGCCAGAATTTTCCATGGCTCAGCCCACTCTATTATTCACATTGTCTCCTCAAATAGCACCTTCTCAGCAAAGCCTTCTCTGAACATCCTGTCCAAAGCAGTCATAATTCCCACTTGTTTGCTACTCCCAACTCTGCCTTATTTTCTTCATAGTACTGATCACTATTTGAAATTATATTATGCATTCATTTGTTTACTTGTTTATTGTCTCCTCCAGTTATCTTGTTCACAACAGCATTTCCAATGTCTAAAAATGCCTGGCACACAGTAGGGACTCAACATTTATTGAATAAATGAAGTGAGTAGGCAAAAAGTGTTCAAAATTCTTTGAGGTTAATTCTGCCTTAAAGTGAGGATAAGATTAAAAATAGAAGTTTCTTAGTTATATATACCCTAGATCTTTTAAAAATAAAGTATTTACCTACTGCTTTCCCCCATCTTTTTCCCTCAAGCATTAGTCAAACATAGTATGTGTACCTTAGCCATAAAGAAAGCAAAAACAGGAAAATCATTTCAGAATGCCTATTCTTAGAAGGCTTTTGTTCAAAGTGAAGTACAGTAGAGTACCTTGGAGCACTTAGGCAATCTGGAGTAAAACTATTAGTTTTGTCTATGAAATAGTTCCAGGGAAAGATATTCCTCCTCCCCACATGGTGCTCAGAGTCCAGTGGGAAGAGGCAGACAATAAACAAGGAATGACACATTCAGAAAAAATCTATGAAACAATAGAGTTTCTCATGAAGAATACAAATGGAAACCCTGGTAGAGGGGGTTAGTTCAAGGAAGATATATCTGAGAAGGTAACATGGATGCTGAGATGTGAAGAGAAGTTGTACTTTGAGAGAAGCAGGAGGCAGAGGTTTCCTAAGATGAAAGAAAATGTGATAAGAAACTGATGTTAGTTTAGGAACTAAAAAAGACACTACTAGTACTAAAGTAAAGTGGTGGTATAGTAGTGGAGAGACTGCTAGAGAAAAAGGTGGGTAGCTGTTTGATGATGCAAAATCCTAAAGACCATGCTACAAAGTCTGACCATGCTAAGAGAAATGGAACATCTATTACAATAGAAACTATGTTTTAAGATACGGACTTTTTGTGTCAAAAATCACTAATATAGAGATAGCTAGTTCAATTGTGCCTTGTTTCCTATTATATGTATTTGTAGCATAGAACTGGGGTTCTAAAAATATTTGATTAATTGAATGATTTATTGTTTGCTTTCAGGAATGTACTGCAGGAGATAGAGGTCACTATAATCCATACTGCCTTAACTCTGTTACAAGTGACAGAATTTCCTATCAATTTCTTAGCTCCGTTATGAGTGAAGAATGTGCCAGGCATGTTTAGTACCAAGTCTAGTGAGAGCAAACAACTTTGGAGTTGTGTGCATGTAACTCAGGAATTAATGCTACTGATCTGAAATTTAAAAAAGAAAAGCCTACTATTTACTTAATTTAGTCCTCAGCTTCACTGTAAGCAGAACGGAAAATAATGAAATTACCAGTATACTCTGGGTTATTTATATTTCAGCAGTAGTATGTTATCAACACAAATGTCTTTCAGCTTTTCTTCTCTCCAAAAGAAAAATGTCTGTAAGTAGTATAAAACAGGGCCAGGGCCAGGACTAGGGTAAAGCAAGAGAGGCGCCTTGGATGCAAAATTTAAGGAGGCAATAACTTATACTTGCATGACCCTAATATGAAATTTGCCCTTTGGGGCACTGAACACTAAATTGATAATGAAAGTTAATTTAAAATACATTTGGCAAAGCACAATGATGTATTATTTTTATCGTTTCCTTAGGATTAAAGCACTTTGAGTTTACAAAGTTTTTTACAAAGTTTACAAATGTATTATTTCATGTAATCCTCAAAATAAACCTGTGAATTAAGCGTTACCACTACTAATTTTACAGATTAGAAAATTTCGCTATTCTAGTAAATTCAAACAATACTGTATTATACACTAAAATTATTTTCAGAGCACAGGATAATAACTTTTGACATTTATAAATATAAAAACCAAAACTCTTTTAAGCTATTTTTACATAATGAATACAGTAGCCTCCTAGAACTAGTAGTATTAATTATGAATTATTAAAAATATTTTATTAATTTCACTATTATTTTTCATCTTTATCCAAAGGATTTCCTGGAAAATAAATCCATATTAATATCTGTCATTAACAATAGTAGCATTTAGTAAATGCTTACTGCATGTATGCGTTTAATTTTCACAAAACCCTACGATGTAGGTATACTATCCCCACTTGACACAGAAAATGAAGCTAACAAAGGCATTTGAACTTAGGCGGCCAGGCTGCAGAGTCAGAGCTCGTATGCACTATGACTATACTATAATATTTCATTAATTTCTTAGTACAAAAGACAGCAGCAATAAAACAAGTGCATGAATTAATTTTACCAAAGCTAATTCTGGTATTATACACTATTTAATAAAGTTAAATATTCCTGATGATCATTCTTCTCTCAAAAAACAACACAAAGTCATATTTATTTAATCAGAGAGGACTTCTACAATATTTGCTTAAAATAATTACATAACTTACCAAACAGTGACAGCTTATATAAAATATTATTTTTCCTTTCAAGGGTAACTATTTGGTATAGTAAATACCAGAATAATATAATGATGAACTATGAATCAAATTTTGACAATACTCGACAATTTATATTATAACCCGTTTGAGCAATGTTTGAGTTAGAAGCATTGTTTTTGAAAAACACACTCGTTAAATATAAGAAATTATGCAAAAGAGAACCAAAATTCTAACTAGATTTTCACTATAAGTGATCATTTGAAGCAATTTTTAAAAAGTCTCCCAAAACAGCAATCCCTTTGTTACATTACAGACTAAAAGCAGATATTTTTAAGAACTTGAAAACTTTAATTAATTTATTTTTTTATTTTAGAGAGAGCGTGAGTGGGGGAGGGAACAGAGGGGGGAAAGAGAATCTTTATATTTTTCAATTATTTTTTTAAATTTACTTATTTTGAGAGAGAGTGAGCACACGTGGGGATGGAAAGGGAGGGGGAGAGAGAGAATCCTAAGCAGGCTCCTCACTGACAGCACAGAGCCCAATGTGGGGCCTGAACTCACCAACTCTGAGATCATGACGTGAGCCAAAACCAAGAGTTGGACTCTTAGCTGACTGAGCCACCCAGGTACCCCGAGAAAGAGAATCTTAAGTAGGCTCCACGTTCAGCGTAGAGTCCAACAAGGGGCTCATTCCCACGACCCTGCGGTCATGACTTGAGCCAAAATCAAGAGTCAGACACTCAGCCAACTGAGCCTCCCAGGCGCCCCAGGACTTGAAAACGTCAAAGTAGTAGTAATGTTATTATATCAATTATATACAATTTTACACACACACGTATATATATTTTTAAATTTACATCCAAGTTAGTTAGCATATAGTGCAACAATGATTTCAGGAGTAGATTCCTTAATGCCCCTTACCTGTTTTAGCCCATCCCCCCTCCTACAATCCCTCCGGTAACCCTCTGTTTGTTCTCCATATTTAAGAGTCTCTTATGTTTTGTCTCCTCCTTATTTTTATATTATTTTTGCTTTCCTTCCCTTGTGTTCATCTGTTCTGTGTCTTAAAGTCCTCATATAAGTGAAGTCATATGATATTTATCTTTCTCTAATTTCGCTTAGCATAATACCCTCTAGTTCCATCCAGGTAGTTGCAAATGGCAACATTTCATTCTTTTATTTTTTTTAAACGTTTTTATTTTATTTTTGAGAAAGAGAGAGACAGAGCATGAACAGGGGAGGGGCAGAGAGAGAGGGAGACACAGAATCTGAAACAGGCTCCAGGCTCCAAGCTGTCAGCACAGAGCCCGACGCGGGGCTCAAACTCACGGATCGTGAGATCATGACCTGAGCCGAAGTCGGCCGCCCAACCGACTGAGCCACCCAGGCGCCCCAACATTTCATTCTTTTAATTACTGAGTAATACTTCATGGTATATACTTACCACATCTTCTTTATCCATTCATTTATTGATGGACATTTGGGCTCTTTCCATACTTTGGCTATTGTTGATAGTGCCGCTATAAACATTGGGGTGCATGTGCCCCTTGGAAACAACATACCTGTATCCCTTGGATAAATATCTAATAGTACAATCGCTGGGTCATACAGTAGTTCTATTTTTAACTTTCTGAGGAACCTCCATACTGTTTTCCAGAGTGGCTGCTCCAGCTTGCACTCCCACCAGCAGTGGAAAAGAAATCCTCTTTCTCCGCATCCTCGCCAACATCTGTTGTTGCCAGAGCTGTTAATGTTAACCATTCTGACAGGTGTAAGGTGGCATCTCATTGTGGTTTTTATTGATATTTCCCTGATGATGACTGATGTTGAGCATTTTTTCATGTGTCAGTTGGCCATCTGGATGTCTTCTTTGGAGAGGTGTCTATTCATGTCTTTTGCCCATTTCTTCACTGGATTATTTGTTTTTTGGGTGTTGAGTTTGAGAAATTCTTCATAGATTTTGGATACTAACCCTTTATCTGATACATCATTTGCAAATATCTTCTCCCATTCTGTCAGTTGCCTTTTAGTTTTGCTGATTGTTTCCTTCACTGTGCAGAAGCTTTTTATTTTGATGAGGTGCCAATAGTTCGTTTTTGCTTTTGTTTCCATTGCCTCTGGAGACGTGTTGAGTAAGAAGTTGCTGAAGCAAAGGTCAAAGAGGTTTCTGCCTGCCTTCTCGAGGATTTTGATGGCTTCCTGTCTTACATTGAGGTCTTTCATCCATTTTGAGTGTATTTTTGTATGTGGTACACACAAATATTTAAAACAACCATGTACCCCAAAATGCATTTTTAAAAGTATTTTCAAGGGGCACCTGGGTGGGTCAGTCAGTTAAGGTCCGACTTTGGCTCAGGTCATGATCTCATGGTTCGTGGGTTCAAGTCCCAAGTTGGGCTCTATGCTGACAGCTCAGAGCCTGAAGCCTGTTCCTGATTCTGTGTCTCCCTCTCTCTGCCCCTCCCCTAATTATGCTTTCTCTCTGTCTCTCAAAAATAAATAAATGTTAAAAAAATTTTTTTAAAGTATTTTCTAAATTGGTATCTTCATCGACTCTTTCAAAAGCAATGAGAATATATCAATTTGGGTAGATCTTTTTTTTTTAAACGTTTATTTATTTTTTAGAGAGACAGCATGAGTGGGGAAGGGGCTGAGAAAAAGGGGGACAGAGGAGCTGAAGCAGGCTCTGCGCTGCCAGCAGCAAGCCCCACACAGGGCTTGAACTCATGAACTGTGAGATCATGACTTGAGCCAAAGTTGGACACTTAACTGACTAAACCACCCAGGTGCCTCAGATCTTATTTTATTTCAAATTAAGTTATTTTCTGGTATTGGGTATTATTTAAAGTCTTTTCTAAAGATGTAGCTCACACAATATGTTATATTTTGCATTTGTTGCATTAATTTTAAAATACTGTTTTAAGAAAGGAATTCCTAACTCAAAATTAGCCAAGAATTCTAAAACTAGGTCAGGGTATACTTAAAGATGTTTGACATAATTGCTCTGGGTAGGCAGCTCCAAGCACAATGACAAAATTTATCCAATTAAACTACTATAGCCATTTTTCTAAATGAAATATTACAGGAGTCAAAAGTCCACTCCTATCAGTACGATCTTCAATGGCCATGGCAAGCATATCCAATGAGAGCTTCCTCCATTCTAGCAGTCATGATAAAATCATGTTCAAGAGTCATTATTTGTAGAACTTACCCTAAATACTGTGTGAAAGTTATTGTCCTTAATCCAAAGAAAAAATCTTATTCTAACTGAAAGTATAAGAAAACCTATAGTGAATATTTGCAAAATGAATAAGAATTCATATAGTAGGAGGAATACTATCAAAGGAACTAATAGAGTGTGAGAAACAGACGTTAAAAGAGAAATAGGGTATGAAAGTTTGTGAAAAGAAACTAGCATGTCTGAATATGATGAAAATCAGTTTTTGTCAAACTGTGAAAGAAGAGAGGGTTTTGACTGAAAAGAAAAGCACAAGAAGGGTGGATAAGAGTTCAAAGGTGAGGAATAAACATGCTTGCCATGCTGAAGTGAGGAATCACCCAATTATCTATAAATAATGCTGATGACAAGGATTTGTAAAAAAGTAAAAAAACAAAAACATATATCCTATGATTAAATAATCACAATTAAAGTCATTTTTCTCAATAAGTTTTGCCTTAGCTAAGGCCTCTCTATCAGATTTATACCTTTGGGAATGTAACTAGTACCCTTTACTTATATATCTTATTCCATGACAGCAAATATTGCATCAGGTTTAACCTATTTGTAGTGCCAAAGTTTTGTGTCAAAAATTATTTAATGACTGGACAGTGAATTGTTTTCAAGAAAACAAAGCTTAGAAAGTTGTTATATTGTGCCATATGTCTTTAAGTGTAACACAAGTTCAGAATCTCTAATGATTAATTTTAAGTTTAGACTATCAATGGCCTAGGTCATCCGTAGAATACCACAATTATATTTTATAAGGTAAACTCTTACTTTCTGATATAGCTTCTAACTTAGCTGGAAGGTCAGGGCCCCCAAGGAAGCTTTATTAAAAACACAGGTCAGATTTCTCCTCAACCCCTAAAATTCTGATAATGCCAGGTATAATTCTAATAATATCTACATTTTAGAAACGTTTCTCACTAGAGTCTAATGCAATCCCACCATTCCAGCTTCTTCCCATGCCATCCCTGCCATATCTCCCTTATATTTCTCTCTCGTCTGCCACTCCCTCAAGAACTAACTTTATTTTTCTAATTCTGGTATAAACTTCTAAAAACTGACTCACTCTTTCTTAAATAGAAATACTATTGTAATAACTCCACTTATTGCCTTCTTAGGTTTCAAAGGCATCCTTTCAATCTAAACTATATGTTCTAGAATGCTAATAACCCAGGTAAATTTGAGATCAGATACAAAAGTGTAGTCTCTACTGTGAAACTCAAAAATTTCCTAACTCATAACATAGTCAATCATTGACAGAAGACTTTTGGTTCTCATTTTCCCAACATTTGGGCTAAAGTGGCGATAGGGTAAGATGGCAGAATATTAGAAACATTTCACTAACTTTATGAGAACTAATTTTGAGACCCACAGCAAAAACTTGGTGTTGTCTGGTGAGGGTACCACACTGTAAGGTAGAATAACAACTGTGATCTTCCTTTCTATCATATCTAATGTTGATAACTATGATTAATGATGCAAAGTCATTACCACATACTTCATAATATTTTACTTCCTTCACTACCAAAATTCTGTCTTCTTGATTCTCTCAATTTAAGAATAGTACTAGTTAATGCTTACTGAGTATCTACTGTATGCCAACTTCTATGATAAATATTTTAGAAACATGGTCTCATGTAATCCTCATAGTAAATCTATAAAATACATACTATTATTATCCTCATTTTACAGACAGAGAACCTGAAGTACAGAAGAAATTTTCCCCAGGTCATATGGCCAATAAATTGTGGAGCAGGGATTTAAACCCAAGTCTATTTAGAGGTTGTGTGCTATTAGCTCCTATACAATGATGTAAACCATGTTCGTTTGTACATTTTCTCGTCATTCTTTTGCCGACTACCATGCTTTTAGCCACATTTCCATGGCGGTGTCTCGCCCTAAAATTAGCTCTACTCCCCACAATTCCATCTATCATTCATTCATTCATCCATTCCACAAATACTCACATTCTGTGACAGGCACTACGCCACAAGGAAGAATGTAGCATTAATGACAGTACCTACCACGATGGGTTATTGTGAGAATTAAATAAACTACACAAAGGTTTTGAACAGTACATGGCACATATTAAGCATTCAATAATGCTGCCCTTGAAGAGTTTACAGATTTACTGAATACCAGGCAAACCACCCAGCACGTTATTTACATTATTTCATCCCCACAACAAACTCTAGAGGAAGGTACTATTTTTTATGTCATTTTACAAGTGAAGAAAGGTAGGCTAAGATTAAATTGCTCAAAGGCACAGATAGTAAATGGTGGATCCAGGATTCGGCCCCAAGCTTTTTCACTCCAAAGCCCTTGTTTTTAATCCCTATGCTACAGTCTCTAGTCTAGTGAAGGAAACAGATAAATAAATTAAAAAGCAACAATACAGAGCGGTAAATTCCATAATCAAAGGATACGCACAGGGTATATACTGGAAATCAAGAGAAGGACATCGAATCCAGATTAGGTACATTGCCGAAAACTTCCTGGAAGATTATGCCTGATTTGAGTCCCAAAGACAGAAGTCATTTCAAGTGGAAAGCAGAATAGATGGCTCTGAACAAGAGAAAATATGACCCTAGAGATGTCATATAGCTCCCATAAAATGAGGAAGGTAATACTTCCTTATAGGGTTGGCTGTTATAAAAATCAAATGAGATGATAAGTATTAAGTATTCAAAATGGCATCAGGGACATAAGCCCTTAAAACTCAGATGATTCATTCCATAGAGCTAAAACATAGAGTTTATTGCAAGGAAACAGCAGAGGATTAACTAATTAAAGGATTTTAAGCAGGTGACTAGCAGGGTGCAGATGAGACCTTTAGAGAGCTCTAAAATAAAATCCCAGTGCTTAGCACATAATGGATACTCAAGAAATATTTCTAGAATGTTATACAACATAGCCATATCATGGGTCAAATTAAAATACAGCAAAACACAAAGAAGAAAAGTGATGACATGATTTTCTTTCTAATTGACATTAAATATCAACTGTGGCAGCCAGCCTCCACACCAATAATCCCTGACACTGGGTTATTTACACCCTTGTGAAGACCCCTTCTATACTGTACCAGGGTTAGTCTGTCTGGTCAATAGCATATGGCAGAAGCGATGGCATGTCACTTCTGAATTAGCTTATAAAAAATGTGCAGTTTCATCTCCGGCTCCCAGAAGTCCCATGGAGAGAGGTCCATGTGGCAAAGAAAAGAAGCCTCTGGCTAACAACCAGTGAAGAAGTAAGGCCTACCAACAACCATGTGAGTGAACTTGAAGGCAGATTCTCCAGCTCCAGCAAAGCCCTAACCTGACTGCAACCTTAGTTAAGAACTTGAGGGTCTCTCCTGAGAAAACAAGAGCCAAAACCACACAGCAAAGCCACTCCCATATTTCTGACCTTCAGAAACTTGTAAGATAGCACACTTTAGTTATTTTAAGTTGCTACATCTTGGGGTAATTCTTTACACAGCAAATAGATAATACAGCAAATGGTTTTTTCAAAGACTACAAAGAAAATATTTAGTGGAATACTTAACTTTTGAAAATTATGTATTTATATCTATATTGTATCCAGGACTCAGAAAGCAGTTTTTCTTTCAGACTCAGGCAAGCTGTCTCATTTCATTACTTAGCTACTGAAATTAACTGCCAGCATAATCACTTTCTGGACAACACTTCACTCTGTTTTGCCACTTGATTTTGTGATATAAACCAGACTTTATCAGCAAGATTAGAATAAATCCCACTGAGTAAATAATATGGATAGAAAAAGCAGAAGCTATAAGTCTACTCTACATATTTCATGATGTTAATTATGAAATCAACTAATTATTAGAATAATTTCTAAAAGCAAGCATGAACTTTGGAATTCCAGAGAGTCAAGAACTTAAAGGCTATCAAGTTGAGGTGTTCCTAAGAGATTGTAATTATCCAAGTAAGCACAAGGTCTCTAGTGCTAGTAGATAAATTAATAATAGAAGGGGAAGGCAGGAATTGCTATTGTTTTCTGGATATTTTGAGGAATATTATTAGACCTGCATTACAGGAAATGTTTTTGTACTATCCTAAGCCAAATCATTAGAAGATAATTTTGCCTTGCAAAAGGAACTTGAATAGAAAATAGATAATCTATGGCTGGCCTTGACCTTTCTGACAGTTCTTTCCCATTTTACTTTACTACTTTTTTAATATTGATATTCCTCAGGATGCTCTTCCCAATATATATGCTGGCTGAGCCATTATCCTGGCTTTAATTATAGCTATTCTACTCCTAAATCTGCTTTCTGACTAAAGCTTCTCATTCAAGTTCCAGATCCATGATTTCCAACTAGATATCTCAGCCCTCCAGATGGATATGTGGCAAACCCATCAAATATTCACATGTTCAAACATTAACATGAACTCATTATCCTCATCACCAATCAGCTATGACTCCTTCAATATCCTCTGTAGTTAACTGTGTTATCAACCACCTAACCACTGACAGTACATACAAATCTTAGAATTATCCTTACTTCCATCCAGGCTCCTAATCTTTGGAGGTTCATACTTTTACTTTTAAGGTATTTATATCTTTATATTTAAAACCGGTATGTTGTAAACAGCACAGAGTTGGGTCTTTGTTTTTTGTGTTTTTTTTTTTTTCAAATATTTTATTTATTTTTGAGACAGAGAGAGACAGAGCATGAGTGGGGAAGGGGCAGAGAGAGAGGGAAACACAGAATCTGAAGCAGGTTCCAGGCTCTGAGCTGTCAGCACAGAGCCCGACGCGGGGCTCGAACTCACAGACTGTGAAATCGTGACCTGAGCTGAAGTCGGACGCTTAACCGACTGAGCCACCCAGGCCCCCCAGGTCTTTGTTTTTTAACCACTTTGACAATCTTTGACTTTTAATTGGGGGTGCTGACACCATTTATATTTAATGCAATTATTGCTAATGGTTAGTTTAAATACTACATCTATTTGTCCCATCATCTTCTTTTTCCCTTCTTGAAAAGGTACAAAAGCAAATCAATGGAAAAAGGATTGGCTTTACAACAAATAGTGCTGAAAAAATGAATATCCGGATATAAGCCAAAATAATAGAACCTTGACTTAAATCCTAAACCTTGTACAAAAATAAAATAAAAATGGGGTACTAGGCTAGAACATGCAACTCTTGATCTCAGGGTTGTGAATTCCAGTGCCATGGGTATAGAGATTACTTAAAAAAATAATCTTTAAAAAAGTTTTTTAAAAGCTAAAAATGAATCATGCACTTACATATAAAATGTGAAGCTATAAAACTTTTTAAAAAGGCATAGGGGAAAACCTTTGGGATCTTAGACTCGATACCACAAGCATGATCTACGAAAGAAAAATTGATAAGTAGGACTTCATCAAAATTAAAATCTTTTGCTATGAGAAAGACCACAGAAGAGGATGAAAAAAGAAGCTACAGACTAGGAGAAATTATTTGTAAGCCACCTCCCTAGTAAAAGACTCATACCTAATATATAAAGAATTTGTAAAACTCAATGATAATAAAACAATCCAACTAGAAAATGGGCAGATAATGAAGAGACCTTTTAGTAAAGAGGAAATACAGATCACAAATAATCATAGCAAAAGATATTCAATATCATTAGCCATCATCCTAATAGGAAATGTAAATTAGAACCTCAGTGAGCTCTCCCTATACTATCAGAATGGCTCAAATAAAAAAAATGGTGACAATACCAAATGATGGCAAGGAGGCAGAGAAACTGAAACCTTCATGTATTGCTGGTGGGGATTTAAAATGGTACAACCACTCTGGAAAATACTTTGGCAGTCTCATTAAACAACACACACAATAACCATACAATTCTGCAATTATACTCTGGGTATTTATCCCAAAGTAATGAAAACTCAAGTTCATATAAAACCTATGCACTAATGTTCAAAGCAGCTTTTACTTGTGATAGCTAGAAACTGGAATCAGGCCAGATATTCTTCAATATGAGTATGGTTAAAAAAAACTGTTGTACATTCAGGGGTGCCTCGGTGGCTCAGTCCGTTAAATGCATGACTCCTGGTTTTGACTCAGGTCATGATTTCACAGTTTGTGAGTTCAAGCCCCACATTGGACTCTGTGCTGACAGTGTGGAGCCTGCTTGGGGTTCTCTCTCTCCCTCTCTCTCTCTGACCCTCCACCATTTGCACTCTGTGTCTCTCAAAATAAACTTTAAAAACAAAAGTAAAAAAAACCAAAACTGTAGTACATTCATACTATGAAATACTAGTCAGCAATTAAAAGGCATTAACTATTGATAAATGCAGTATCTTAAATGCATCTCTAGAAAATTAGGCTGAGTGGGGGAAAAAAAACCATAATCCTAAAACGGTAATTGTATTTGATTCCATTTATATTACATTCTGAAATTTAAAAATTTTAGAAATAGAAGGCAGACTAATAGTGACCAGGGGTTAGGGACAGGCATGAGGGGCTATAGGGATGTGGGTTTAGTTCCCTGTATGATACAAGCATTCAGTATCTTGACTGTGGTGGTAGATATATGAACCTACACACATTGTTCCCAGGTCAGGCTGCCAGATGTGTCTTAGTTGGGGGTGTGTGGTGGGGGTGGGTGGGTAAAATATTCTTTACTGGTGTTCCTCTATGGTCCTGCTGTCTCTAAGGCAAGGAAGGGAAGTCTTGGGACAGGCTGCCTGTTGTGGCTGTGTCCATTCTGCTGGTTCCATTTGCCGCACGAAGTCTCCTGATGGGGCAAGGGGATCTTAGGAGTCTTGGGCTTGTGGTAACAGTACCTGAAGCAAAATGTCTGATGCTATTTCAGGACTCTGCTAACAGAGCAACGGTATAATAATGTGTCTATTACAAAAATCTCCTTTGTGGGTCATGTGGGTGGCTCAGTCAGTTAAGTGACTCACTTCAGCTCGGGTCATGATCTCACGGTTCGTGAGTATAAGCCCCGTGTAGGGCTCTATACTGACAGCTCAGAGCCTGAAGCATGCTTCAGATTCAGTGTCTCCCTCTCTCTCTCTGCCCCTCCCCCACTCCCTCTCTCTCAAGAATAAACATCTAAATAAATAAATGAATAAATAAAATCTTTTTCATTATTTATACTGAATCCCAAAACACATTCAAAGTTGAGTTCTTAACCTTTGAAGTTTCAATTTATAGTGTTATCAAATACAAAGTATTATTATTGAAAAGGTTATTTCTTCTAATTATCAATATTTTAAGAACATATTTTCATGTAACCTTTAAATAAATATGAAGGTAACAGATTAAAGTTTTAAGATATGCTCCTTCTCAAGAAGAAACTAGTTCAAATCTGAATAAAATAAACTATCCACATCTCTAGTTCAGCTGAAAATTTTCTCAAAGATATCAGTGTTTTATAATGCAGAGCATATCTACTGAAAGACATTTTAATTAACAGGGAAACAGCTTTATAAAATAAGAATTAAGCCTTGATAGTGTTTCTAATAATTTTAAATGGTTTATTTTAAATAAAGTCTGTCTTCTGTAGCATACTTATTAAGGCTCATTTGGCGGCAGAAATTCCCTGATCAGACTCATCTCCAGCACCTTTACTGCTTTGAGAAAGTCCCTGAAAAAGCCTTCTCTGTATTAGAAAGCAAGGCAGCAGAATCTCAACTCTCTTCTTCAGACAGTATATATCTTAGACAAGAATTTCATTGCTTCTAACTAATCATTGTTTTTAAATTTATAAAATAGTGACTATAAAATGACTTTAAGTGCTTTAAATCATCAAAGTACCTTTTCCTATTTTCTAATTAATCTAGGTGTACTTTTATAAACAGAAAAACACATGAGTATTTTTTTTAAAAAAGATTAAAGTCTAAAAAGTTAATCTATTCCTAAGAGGTTATATTTTAGAGATGTCAATAGCTTACATTTAAATGTATGTTCATGTCAGAAATTAGCTTATTTTTCATATTGTTTAAAATGGACAGTGACTAAAATCATTTTGAGAAATTTATGGTAAGACATAATTTAAAAGATACAGTGGAAATGTTATTATCTAATAGCACATTAAAAAAAAAAGCACTGTTCCCTTCTAGACTTCAAAGAGAATTATTGTTTGATTTCAACTATGTAAGTATACTAGCAAAGACTTAAATTAAACCTAGATCTTGGGGCACCTGTCTGGCCCAGTCCATGGACTTGGGGTTGTGAGTTCAAGCACCACACTGGGTGTAGAGATCTTAAAAATAAAATCTTAAGAAACAAACAAACAAACAAACAAACCTAGAACCTAAGTGTTCACTGATGGGTGAATGGATAAAGAAAATGTGCTATATATATAAGATTCAGCCATAAAAAAGAAGAAAATCTTGCCGTTTGTTGACAGTTCAGAGGGACCTTGAGGGCATTATGCTAAGTGAAGTCAGAGAAAAACAAATACAGTATGGTCTCACTTATATGTGGAACTTAAAAAACATCCAACACTGAGTACAGAGAATAGATGTGAATGCCAGAGGGGCAGAGGGGTGGGCAAAATGGGTAAAAGGGGTCAAAAGATCCAAAATTCCAGTTATGAAATAAGTAAGTTATAAGGAGGTAATGATATAATATACAGCATGGTAACCACAGTTAATTATACCGTACTGTATAGTTTGAAAGTTGCTAAGATAGTAAATCTTAAAAGTCCTCATCACAAGAAAAATTTTGCCACTATGTATGGCAATAAATGTTAACTATACTTTTTGTGGTAATCATTTCACAATATACACAAATACTGAATCATTATAGTGTACACCTAAAAATATAATGTTTATGTCATTTATATCTCAATAAAAAAGCTTTCGCACAGCAAAGGAGACAATCAACAATACTAAAAGGCAACCAACAGAATGGGAGGAGATATTTGCAAATAACATATAAAGAATTAGTATCCAAAATTTATAAAAAACTTTTCAAACTCAACACCCAAAAAATAAATAATCCAGTGAAGAAGTGGGGAGAAGACATGAATAGACATTCTTCCAAGGACATCATACAGATGGCCAACAGACAGGGAAATGTAAATCAAAACTATAATGAGATATCACTTCACACCTGTCAGAATGGCTAAAATCAACAACACAAGAAACAACACGTGTTGGCAAGGAGGTGGAGAAAAGAGGACCTCTCTTGCACTGCTGATGGGAATGCAAACTGGTGCACCACTCTAGAAAACAGTATGGAGGTTCCTCAAAAAGGTAAAAGCAGAACTACCCTGTGATCCAGCAAAGGATACAAAAATACTAATTCATAGGGATATACGCACCCCAATGTTTACAGCAGCATTATCTATAATAGCCAAGATACTGAAGTAGCCCAAGTGTCCATCAACTGATGAATGGATAAAGAGGTGGCATGCGCGTGCACACACACACACACACGCGCTCGCGCGCGCACACACATATATAGTGGAATATTACTCAACCATCAAAAAGAACGAAATCTTGGGGTATCTGGGTGGCTCAGTCAGTTGAGCGTCTGACTTTAGCTCAGGTCATGATCTTGCAGTTTGTGAGTTCAAGCCCCACATTGGGCTCTGCACTAACAGTGTGGAGCCTGCTTGGGATTCTCTCTCTCCCTCTCT
Source organism: Panthera leo (assembly GCF_018350215.1). Taxonomy (NCBI): domain Eukaryota; kingdom Metazoa; phylum Chordata; class Mammalia; order Carnivora; family Felidae; genus Panthera; species Panthera leo. The sequence continues at coordinate 22,635,005 of NC_056679.1, forward strand.
CTCTGCCCTTGTCCCACTCTTTCTCTCTCTCTCTCTCAAAATAAATAACTAAACTTTAAAAAAAAAAGCGGGGGGGGGGGGGAATTAACATCTTGCTATTTGCAACAACATGGATGGAACCAGAGAGTATAAGGCTAAATCAAGTAAGTCGGTCAGAGAAGGACAAACACTGTATGATTTTACTCATGTGCAGAATTTAAGAAACAAAACAAACGAGCAAAGGGGGTAATACAAAGAGAGACAAACCAAGAAATAGACTCTTTTAATTACAGAGAACAAACTGATAGTTACCAGAAGGGAGGGGGATGAGGGGATGGGTTAAACAGGTGATGGGGATTAAGGAGTACACTTGCTGTGATGAGCACTGAGTAATGTATGGAAGTGCTGAATCACTATATTGTACACCTAAACTATTACTACACTGTATGTTAACTGGAATTTAAATTTAATATATATATTTTATAAAAACTAGAAAAATTACAGACAGCTGATTTATTAGAATAGTAGAGTTATGCTCCCTTTTCTCTAATTTTTTCTATTTCTCTTATTATTGCTCTTAAGAGCCTTAATAATATCTCTCCTACATTATAAATAATAAATTTATTCCTAGGAAGAATTATTGAAAAGCCAGTCTCATGGAATGATGTCATGTGTGTCTAGCAAATGGAGTTGTGTCAGAGAAAAGTGAAGTCACGGTTCCAAGAACGAGAGTAGGGCTTGGTAACGGTTACGTGTCAGAGCACAAGAGTAAGGAAAAGAGTTGGCTCCTTGAAGGACTGACACAATGCCAAGAATCTAAAGGTGAATCCACAATTAGGATACCATGTGATGATGAAGAAAAGACAACGGTAATGTAAGTAGATCCCAGACTGGAGCATATGTAGGACAGGTAATTAACAGAGGTCAAGGAAGTCAACTGACATAGGCTGTCAGATGTTGCTGTTACCAGGGAAACTGAACCCAGGAGAAAATTCAGTCCTGAGGTAGTAAGGTGCTAGTCAAAGCATCAAAGAGTAAAAGACAAATCTGATAACTGCAAAGAGAGGCAGAAATCAGGGTGGGGTCTGACTTGAAATCAACTATAGACCTGGAGCTCCTTTTAATGAAAGACAGGACTCTCCTAAAAGGATTTAGTTTCAAGAACCCTGATGAGTAGCCAAAACTAAGCCAATCCCAGTTTATAAGGTATTACACAAAACAAAAATCAGAAGTAGGTATGTGGAATTTTATCAAATTGAAACGCTACTTAGAAATTTCCAGTTGCCATGAAAATTTTGGTTACGTGAACCTGGTGAGTGAATTATTTAAGATGAGGCTGGAAATACAAACTGGGGAGGGCATTTTTAAAGACTGGTTCATTCCTTCACTTCTTTCAAGTCTTTGTTCAAATGTCCCTTTATCAACAAGCCCTTCCTAGGACTCTCTCTATAGAACACCTTGCTTTTCCTCCTAAATGTATTTTTCTTCAGAGACCTTACCACCATTTGACCAATTATATAATTATTTGTTGATTGCCCATCTCCCCCAAATAAATATAAGGTCAGGAATTTTTTTTTCCTCTGCTGTAATCCTAGTACCTGGAAGAGTACACAACTGGCATTCCGTAAATATTTGCTATTGAATAAACAAATATCAGCAGACCCAAGATCAAACACAACATAAAAAGGAAAAATAATTTAAAATAATTTAAATGTCCCTATCCTATTTCCCTATCTATATAGCCAGGATAACAATCTAGTAACTGTTTTTTGGTCTGGCTGAAGCAGTCCACTTTTAAGTAAAAAACAACAACAAAAAGCTGGGCTTTGAAAGGGGCCCTATTGTAGAGTCAGTCCTTCCGGTCTTTTGTTTCTAACCTTTCCTAGGCAGCACTGGTGACATCTGGGTATGGATAGGAAACTCTCAAGTTTTCCAAGAATGTGAAATCAGTTGATTAAAATAATCACACCAACAAACTAATAAAAGAAGTGACCATGGAAATTTTGTTCTGCAAAAGGATTAGTAGTGGTTTAGAATCTTATTAATTCTTCCATATACCTTGAGTATCAGTATCTGTTAAAAGAGCCAGTCTCTCTGAATTCTAGTTAAGAGTAAAACATCTGCATAAATGCTTAAATATGTTTCCACTATTAAGTGTATTTGCAATCGCGTTCACAGAGCTAGATCTTAAAAATCTGTCATTTGAAAGCAAAAAAAAAAAAAAAAAAGGAAAAAAAATCTAAATTAGGTGCACTCATTTTTATTTTAAAGGCCAAAACTTAAAAAAAATGAAAATATTAATTTGGGTATCAAAAACTGTGAACCAGGGGCACCTAGCTGCCTCAGCCAGTAGAGCCTATGTGACTGTTGATCTCAGGGTTAAGCCCTACAATGGATGTGGAGCCCTACTTTAAAACAAACGAAATTGCAAACCACTTTTAAGTTAAGAGAAAAAATGATATTCTTGTTCAGATCCTTTTCCCATTTTTCTGAATGGATTAATTTTGGGTTTTTTTTTCCTACTAAGTAAACTGTATACCCAACATGGAGTTGAACTCACAACCCAGAGATTAAGAGTAGCATGCTCCACTGACTGAACCAGCCAGGTGCCTCTCATTAGTTTTAATCTTATATAAAGTGCAATATGATAAACTGACATTTTCTTCCTACTCTATGTGTTCTTGTAGCCAAACTAGTTAGTCAAATGTACCTTTTCCTTTAAAACTGTAGACTTCATATAATACTTTACTACTCTTTTAAATGCACCCAATTTTTTCCCAGAAATTTATGGAGGCTTTTATTTTTAATGGAGTCATTTTTTCATTTAAATTCTTGATCTAGTTGGAATTTATTTTGTTTGGTATAAAGAATAAGTTAAAGTCCACCTTTTTTTTTTTTTTTTAAATTGCTTCCCTGATGACCCATTAAGCATTTCTAAAATATTTGTATTTTTCTTACTGATTTAAAGTACTAATATTATATTTCCCCATGTGCATGCCTATTTCTGGGCTCAAATTCACTCGTAACTAAAGAAATGCAAATTAAACAAGATACCACTTTTAACCTATTAATTTATGAAGGGTTTAAGTCTCATAATAATCCGGCTTAGAGGAGGATGTGGGGAAATAAAGTACTACTGATAGGAATATGAATGGGAAACAAGGACAAATTTTTTTAGAAGTAAAACTGCTAGGTTATACTATGTGTATACATAGTATATACATAATATAGTATATAATATATATGTATTTAGCATGTGTATATATATTATTACACACACTAAATATAATCCACATACACTATACATATATATACCATTTTATTCAAGACATTCACTGAAAATCTATTGGGATTTTTAGTGGAATAACATTAAACTTTTAGATTTGTCCCAGTAAAACTGCATGTCACATATTTAGGTATTCTTTTATGGCCTTCATTACAGTTTTGGGTCTTTTGTTTTCATCTAGATCTTGTTCTTTCCCTATTACATTTATTCTTAAGGTATTTTATACTATTTACTGTTTTAAGCAGAATCTTTTTTCCATGACATTTTCCAGTTGATTAGTGCTGATACAGAATTATCTTATTTAATGAGAGTGACACCAGTTAATCAAAAAAGCTAAGGAATCATTTTTAAAGGATACATATGTATTTTAAAACATTTTACTTGAATTTTCAAAAATATATAACATATATTCATTAAAAAATTCTCCTTATGTAGGGTCAAAGTTCCTTTTTTAGGTAGAGTTTCAAGTTGTTTCTCTCCTATGAATCACATAAGCAATGCTTGTCTATGATTTTCACTATGCATAGAGTAAGGACATAAAGACTCTTGCAAGGCAATCTGAGAACTACAGAATCAATCCTTCTAGTTTCTTATGGCATCCCTATGAACCTTTTACAGATGTATACATCTAACTCAACGATGTATTTTCAGCAACTTGCCTCTGAGTCACTCAAAAGCACTGACCTTGGTTTTCCTAAAACACAATTTCATTAGTGGGAACAAAAAACCTCAGGTGTATCAAAGAGCAGCTTTCTGGCCACAAGTATTTATTTAGCTTTTCAGGAGCATCCTAAAAGAGCAATTCTTCCCTTTCTCCATTTCAGTAATGGATAAAGTCAACAAATGCTTACTGAAATATAACTCAACTACTTGGATTTCTGATAATAAACAGTGCTAGAAAATGTTCAATTATTGTTCACAGAAAACGTCTGTTCTAATTATTTGGAAGAAAGAGAAATATTTCCTTCCCCTATATAAAATCTGGCACTTTTTCCATTTCCAACATTTTTTATAAAAAATCAACATGGGGTGCCTGGGTGGCCCAGTCAGTTGAGCGTCCAACTCTTGATTTTGGCTCAGGTCATGATCTCAGGGTTGTGGGTCAAGCCCTATGTCAGGCTCTGCACTGAGCATGAAGTGTGTTTAATTCTCTTTCTCTCCCCCTCTGCCCCTCTCCCCTGCTTGCCCTCTCTCTGAATGAATGAATAAAATCAATATAGGTGAAGCTAAAAGTGAAAGATGGTTGCAGTATGATTTTAATCTACTCTAAGAGATTAAATCTATCATAATTTTAGACTATAGTGTTTCCCCAAAAAGGCTATAAAGCAAAGAAGGATTTTCTCTGCTTAACATTCACCTAAGCTATGAACCAAGGTTCCTATTTTATGTCAATAAGAAAAAAAAAAAAAAAAACCATGATTAGATATCTCTAATTTGACAAAGAAGTACAAGGAACTGGGCTGGGTATTTAATGGTGAGGATCTGGTTTCTAGTTCTGGCTTCATCATTCTCCATTATTTAATCACTTTCATAATTTTAGACAAATCACAACTTCTCTGATTTTCAGTTTTTTGGAGACAATAATATATGTTCTTTCTACCATTCAAAATTTGTATGAAGATTAAATTAGAAATGTAAGGTCTGGAAAGGATTTTAAAGATCTAGTTCAATATTTTTTTATAAATGTATAATAGAGAAGTTAAACTATTTGCTCAATGTCACACTAATTTTTAGTAGCACAGCTGGGATTACAAATTTAGGTCCCTTAACATCTAGATTTTTTTTTTACACTATATCTACCTGCTTCTAAAGTAGGTAAAAGACTTTTGAAAACACCAACCAACCTATGACCTTATTTGAGTGCATTTTATGACCAAATTAAACCCTTATGCCCCAAAGCATACATTGTATGTGATGAATTAACTTCTCTCCTAGAAATTTAGAGTGGAACTAATTATGTAGGATCCTTGAAAAAACTGGGAAAATCATCACTCAAATAATTTTATGTGTTTTTGGCTGCAAAAGACAACATTACTACCAGGCATGACTCTAGCCTTCAGGACTTAAAATTTAAAACTTTTATTCAGCTTAAAGGCTACCCTTCTTTAGATATCATCTCCTCTGAAGGCCGTTTAACTGACTTGGTCGACTCTCATCTCTACTCTGTATAAATATCTACTATTATACTCTGTATTGCAGTTACTATTATACTCTGTATTGCAGTCTTAAAAGGAAGACAAACTAAGTACTATGGAAGTATAGAAAACCAATTTATGAAATTGAGAGGTCTCCAAAAAATATGTGATAGGATTTTAAGAGGCAGCAATGAAGGAGTGGGGATCAGGCTGAGATAGGAAAAAAGAAAGAAGGGACAACTCAAAAGTTGGCAGTGATACATATGTTTACTCAAGTTTTAAGTCTTACACCACAAACAACATTCCTGCTCCTCTTAATTTCCTTCCCCTGTTTGCTTGAACCTACTTCAACCACCATTTCCATCTACTGTTACTTTGCTATAAATCATTATTCATCACCCTTTACATCTTTCTTCTATTTCCACCCAACACTATAAGCAGGTTCAACCCTCTGAACTTGGGTAGATGACTCATGCTCCAGTAAAGAGTAACAAAAAGTACTAAGTGTCTGCAATAATGATAGAAAGGTAAACCACTTTCAAATGATATCAACACACTTACAGTAATACTAAATTGGTATAGAATTTAATAAGTTTTCTTGTTAGGTTAAGAGATCTTTTTATATAAAATGAATATACTTCATTGTCATAAATTATAAATGTTCATTACTCAAATTGAAAGTTTTGCTCATGTCTGAACTTAAATAAAAATTTTATCATAATAGCCTTCAGAAGGCTCCAAAATGAGAAAAACTTTGGCTTTTTTAGTAAGTGTATATTTGAGGGGTGCCTGGGTGGCTCAGTCTGTTAAGCGTCCAACTCTTGATTTCAACTCAGGTCATGATCTGAAGGTTCCTAGGATGGAGCCTTGCCCATCAGGCTCTGGGCTCTGAGCTAACAGCACAGAGTCTGCTTGGGATTTGCTCTCTCCCTGTCTCTCTCTCCTCCTCTGGTAGCACGTACATACATACTCTGTCTCTCAAAATAAAAAAAATAAAACATTTTTAAAAATAGGTGTAAATTTGATATGGAAGAGAACATTGAAGAGTCACATATCATCACAATAAACATCTGATGCATTCAAAACAAGTTTAGAGTATTTTTCTTACATTTTAAAATTTCACTGTTCCACACTTTATTTTGAACTTGAACTTTATTTCAGTTTAAGTTTCACATACTCTCCTGTCCAATTGTTTTCATACACCTCATATTCAATGTTATTTTAGGCATAACTCCAATTATGACCATCAAAACTTTTAATAAGAAAATACTTTAAAGTTGTGATCAATTTTATAGTAAGAACATGGCATCTTATTCGTGCTTTGGAAAGAAAAACCTTTTAAAGATGAATGCTACAGAAATACAAAGGAAAGTCTTTGTTCAATGTTAAATCTTTACAGTATAACATGTTAACAAAATTCTTATATTATGAGACTCTTGGTGTAAGCAAAGAATATTTCTTGTACATATTTCTTGTATAACCTGTTTCAAAATTAGATATCCTTAAACATAAAGAATGAAAAGTGACTCCTTGATTTGTTATGCCTGAGAGTGAAAAAACCCAATCTAGTAGCTTAAGTATTCACAGTATTTAAAGAATCAGAATCAGGTATAGAAGCAGGAAGAGACCTCTGAGCAGTCCAGCTCCCTCAATTTACAGCCAAGTAGCCAAAATCTTAGGAAGGTCAAATGACTGTGTAACAAGCTTCTCTGTTCTTTGCCTGTCCTCTTTATACAACACTTTCACATTTCCCTATTCAAAATTTAAAAAATTACAGATTTACATTCTATTGCCTACACACACACTTCTGTACTTCGTTCATAAGGAACCTGCACTAGCATCTAATAGCCTTTTTCCTTCTAGTCTATCCATAGAGAAAAATTTTCAAAATATTTCTGAGATTTCCAGATATTTCAGAGAAATGGCCTGCAGGACTTGCTACTCCTTCAATTCTTAAGATCTGTGGTCTCTTATGTGTTTTTAGTCACAGTTTTATTTGAGAATATCATCAAAACCATGGACCTAGTCCTCGGGGGAATTAATTAAACAGTAGTTTTAGATATGTCAAGGTCTTCAGGTAGAGATCCCTTACAGTAGACTACCAAAATAGCCTCAGCATTAAACCAAATTACCACATATATTTGGACTATATTAATCTACCAAACCAACATACAGTATGTTTCTCAGAACCGCAATTTGACATTAGGTGCTTTTCTTGAATTGAAATGAAGGCCAACGAGAATTGGTGTATGTTCTGCCACTAGAAAACAATCAGCAGTGGTCATTTAATTGTTCATGGTAAAGATTCACAATGTATTTCTGAGACAAAGCAAAAGAAAAGTTTCTCCCTTGACACACGGGAATGTTTTCCTTCATTAAATAGAAGCGACATAATCCACTATGATTTCCTTTTCTCCCTTGCATCAAATGCAGCAACTTCCCTTAGCCTAGATTTTTCTAACATCATCATTTCATATTCTGCCCTTCCTACCCTTCTCTCTTCCTGCTAATACTTGCCTTTTATTCTTTTACTAACATGTTATGAATTTGTGTGTTAAAGATTTTTTTTACCTTTTGCAAACACTGTAGTGTTCAAAATGAATAATTTGTAAAATGAAAATGACGAATGTATACAATAATTTCACATATCTCATATTCAAACTTTGTAACTGTTCTATACGCTCTTTTTAAACTTTTAAAGTTTAGGTATAATTTACATATAATAAAACACTAAAATCTTAATGTTTATTTTCATCCGTTTTAAAATCAGCAGCAGCTTTAAATTCTTTTTGGAAGCAAGAAGGGTAATATATGAATAAATAGTTGATTCACTCATGAGCTGATCTGTGACAGGCTGGCAGGGGGAAAACAGAAAAGGGTAGGACTAAAAATCAGAAGACAAGATAAGACATTATAACAATCATACAGATAAGAGTAACAAGGTTAGCCCAGAAAGGTGGAAGTGAGTGATCTTGCAATAAAGCCCAGAAAATAGGCTTGATGAAAACAAAGAGAAAGTAAGAATGGATGAGGAGCACACTTGACACACTATTTGTTTATAGTGGGTGTCTAATAAAGCTTTGTTTATTCTTTCAACAAACATTATTATGAATGTTTTGAAACATTTTGAAATGTTTTTTCATTTTCAAAATGCCTATTTTGAAACAAGTCAGATTTGTTGCCTCCTCAAAGTCACAGTTGCGGCAGAAATTTAGTCAAGAACTCAGAAGTTAACCAAATCCTTACGCTTCTAATAGTTAACTACCAGAATACTCTCTCTCACCCCAAAGAAAAATTAGTTACAAAACTAACTGATTTATACCACTATTGTAGTGAATCAAACATCTACTTTATAGGCTGGGTGGTTATTTAATTGGCTTCTTGATAAAATTAAAGTTTGAAAGTGATGACTTGCATAATGAGATTCACTACATCTCAAATAGGTGGCACATGTTATTTCTCCCCCGGAGAAAACCTCACACAAAAAACGAGTTGATTCACAGACTTAACCTTCAGAAGTATACAAATCTCGTATTAAAATAACAGTTTGGCCTGAAGCTATCAAATACAAAGTACCTATTAAATACACTCAATTCTCTATATTTATTTAACTCCCTTTGCAAGGAGTTACTATGTATTTATCAAATCTTAATCTAAAGAATTATCAAGGTATCTAATTTCACTTTGGTTCCTTAGAAGTCAACATAAATATCTCGAAAAATCTAGCATTTGATGATCTTCCCTGAAGCAGACAGCCCCTCTGCTGTTGTTCTTTTTTCTGAACAGAAACACTTTTCAACAAAATTAAAGTTTACTGATATGATTCATTCATCAACAAACATGTGAGTATCTACTAAGGGTCAAACACTATATAAAAATTAGAAATGCAAACATATACTAATACACTGATAACAAAAAGCTTAATTCACAAATAGTGATCTATAAGCAAAATAACTCAAACAAGAAATGAACAGTTACGTGAATAAGTCTTGTAAATAACATCAATATGTAGAAGAATATTCCAATATAGAATTAACACAATTTTTAACTCTTTGAGTAAATGCCATATTCAAAATGAAAGCAGAAGTAAACAAGGTCAGGGCATATGACTGCTTATTATTTCATTATTTAATGATGACTAAAGAGATAATCAAAGTAATAGATTATTAAGACACTATAACAGAAAAATTTTCTCCAATAAGACTACAAGCTTATTGGGCGCCTGGGTGGTTCAGTCAGTTAAGCATCATCTTGGTTTCAGCTGAGGTCATGATCTTACATCGTGAGATGGAGCCCTGCGTTGGGCTCTGTGCTGACAGTGTGGAGCCTGCTTGGGATTCTGTCTCTCCCTCTCTCTCTCTCTCTGTCCCTCCCTTGCTTGCTCCCCCTCTCTCCCTCTCTCTCAAAATAAATAAATAAACGTTAAAAAAAAAAAAAAGAATACAGCTTATCAACTACGTATCTTGTTACTATTCACCTGCTTCTTATATGAACACACACAGGCTAACTCTTTTCCATATCAATGCAATACACAAAGAATTTAACCCTTTAACATTTAAATTTATCAATTATAAATAATACTCATTTTTTGGTGTCACTTTATTATAAATTTCCCAGTCAAAACAATAAAAAAAATAATACAATTCAGGCAGGATTCATCAACAAAAGTTGCTAAACTTAATTTTATAATTAAAAGGGTATTAAAACATATTATTGCAACATATTACTTTCAAATTGGTTAAGTAATTCAGGAAGGAAAAACAAATCACTCATAAATTCCCTAAATTTTCAAAATTGATACTTGGAAAGAGTTTTGCCCCAAACTGAACCAAACTAGAAAATATCAACAGTCAGCGTACCTGGGTAGCTCAGTCAGTTAAGCGTCCTACTTTGGCTCAGGTCTTGATCTCACAGACCCATGAGTTTGAGCCCTAACAGTAAGTTGGAGCCCAGCATAGCTCACTGCTGTCAGTGAAAAGCCTGATTCAGATTTTCTGTCCTCCTCTCTCTCTCCCTTCCCCAGCCCGTGCTAATGTAAATAATAAAAACATAAAAAAAAAAAAAAAAAAAAAAAAGAAGAAGAAAGAAAATAGCAACAGTAAAACATAACTGGATCTTAGCCTTTTCTGAAAAATGGTAATTTAGAACAAAAAAACCAAGTATGTGTCCAAAGGTTGTGTGGTATCTTCGATCCTGAAGGAAATATCATCTATATTCAATGACCCCCATCCTGCACATACTTTATTCCTCCAATTTCTTTGGACTTTAAAAAATGAGTATCCTTCAAATACAAATATATTCAGAAACAACTCATAGGAGCTTTTAAATGAAGTCAAAATCTGAACCATATTCCAATACAGTCAAAGTCATATTAAGAGGGGTAAGGTGTGGGCTAAGGGTAAGGAAAATAAAATTATGAACCTAAAATTTAGCCAAGTAGTATAACTTTTATTCTCCAAAACTTACTTCAATCAATTTAAGGAAGAAAAAAAGTTCATTTAAAAAGATGTAATTTAGCTCTGTGTGTAAAGAAGATTAATACCACACCAAATGTGAACATCCTTGAATGTATTCTTGGGGAAAGTGGTAATTTAAAAATTGAAAGTGTTCTAAAATATTAACTTAATTTTATGGGAAAGAGGAAAGAATGTTAGAAGATTCCTTCATCAAAAATAAAAGAGATTCAGGATTGGAGCCACTCACAATCACACCAATTAAATCTTGAGGAACAATTATGGCAAAGAGAAGCCAAGACTGGCAAAACCACCACTGGGCAGTCAAGTCCTTTTTATCCCTAAAGATTAAATTTCTCCTAAACACTTTTTTTAATGCTATATTAAGACACCACAAACAATTTAAATTTATAAGTATACACTCCTATACATTTCTTGAAAACAAAGTCACATTCCAAACACAAAAGCAATCAAATAAGAGAAAAACAGGTTTAATACTGATTTCTTTCTTAATTTTTACTACCAAATACAAAGAAATAAAAGAAAGGAAAGAAAGAAAACTCTTTGTGAGGTGGCTAGCATCCCAGAAGGCATTTCTGCATAAAAAGAGTTAAAGGGCAAAGGCTCAGCTAAACAGCCAGTGACCATTTGCAAACCTCCTAGGTATATTCCCAGCAGACACATTATCAGATTAAAGGAACTGCAAACAAACGGCTGAAACCTTTCTTTGTCCAAGCCCAGCCTCTTCTTCCTGTGATGTCATATTACAAATCTAGCGAGCCTTTCTTTTCCACTTCAGAGAAAGCCCATCTCACAATACATCTGGCAACAGAGGAAAGGCTTCAATTCAGCAAGAGCTAACACGCTTAGGAATTTATTTCGGAAACTTTAAAGACTCTTCTGCTTACTACCGTCTGGAATCCACTTCAGGAATACCAAAAAGGAAAACCTTATTTAAAAGGAGCAAGAAGTAAGTGAGACCAAACTGGGAATGTTTAAGTCTCTGAAACTCTGCACTGAAAAGCAAAAAAGATTGCTAACTTTAGCTTAAATATTCTGGAGCATAAAGAAACAGTTCTGAAATATTCATTTTGCCTACTGAAATGCAAGTTTACCAGAAGAGTAGTTTTATTCCTGTTTCAAAACACCGCTTTTCTTTAAATTTATAATCTAACAGGCTGGCTTCACTGACTACATTTCTTTTTAAAGTTGTTCGTGGGCTACCTAAACCCTGGATTCACGGATTTTCTGGAAATCAGAAAATGAGAGTATTTTCCTGTTGAAGAACCAAGTGGAAAATTTACAACAACGAATTTCATGTTTCCTGTCGAGATTTCGAAGAAAAAGGAAATATTTACAAAATCACCCAAAGATACAAGGAATTTGCAAATACTCCAGAGGTTATAAAGTGGTCACAATCTGAATACCAAAGAAAACTGCGGCAGACCAAAGGATTTAACACTGTAAACTGGACGTGCCTTTATAATGGTAAGCAATAACAGCTCCCAATGCTACTATGATGACTCCTTTAAGTACACTTTGTATGGCTGCATGTTTAGTATGGTATTTGTGCTTGGGTTAATATCTAACTGTGTTGCCATATACATTTTCATCTGCACCCTCAAAGTGCGAAATGAAACTACAACATACATGATTAACTTGGCAATGTCAGACTTGCTTTTCGTTTTTACTTTACCCTTCAGGATTTTTTACTTTGCAACCCAGAATTGGCCATTTGGAGATCAACTCTGTAAAATTTCAGTGATGCTATTCTATACCAACATGTATGGAAGCATTCTGTTCTTAACCTGTATTAGTGTCGATCGGTTTCTGGCAATCGTCTACCCATTTAAGTCAAAGACTCTAAGAACCAAACGAAATGCAAAAATCGTGTGTATTGCTGTGTGGCTAACTGTGATAGGAGGAAGTGCACCAGCAGTTTTTTTTCAGTCTACCCACTCTCAGGGTAACAATGCCTCAGAAGCCTGCTTTGAAAAATTTCCAGAAGCCACATGGAAAACGTATCTTTCAAGGATTGTAATTTTCATCGAAATAGTAGGATTTTTTATTCCTCTAATTTTAAATGTAACTTGTTCTAGTATGGTGCTAAGAACTTTAAATAAACCTGTTACATTAAGTAGAAGCAAAATAAACAAAACTAAAGTTTTAAAAATGATTTTTGTACATTTGGTCATATTCTGCTTCTGTTTCGTGCCTTACAACATCAATCTTATTTTATATTCTCTTATGAGAACACAAACATTTGTTAATTGCTCAGCAGTGACAGCAGTAAGGACTATGTACCCAATCACTCTCTGCATTGCTGTTTCAAACTGTTGCTTTGACCCTATAGTTTACTACTTCACATCGGACACAATTCAGAATTCAATAAAAATGAAAAACTGGTCTACTAGGAGAAGTGACTTTAGATTCTCTGAAGTTCACAGCACAGAGAACTTTATTCAACATAACCTACAGACCTTAAAAAGTAAGATATTTGACCATGAATCTACAATATAAGCTGCCTGAAATAAAACCGCTGGGACTTCACTGGGCACCTCTAAGTTCCTTCAACTGTGAAAAGTGTTTTCTTGGACAACTATTTCTCCACCTTTGAAAGAAAATAAACATGTGGACATTTTAAAGTTATTAGTATAAAAAATTGTATTCAATGTGTTAACCATTAAAATGTATTCTATTCTGTATACATACCACTTTATTTTTCTGAGCCAGTTTGATCTGTTCCTTCCTCTTCATTAAAAAAATCCCTAAAAAAGTTGCTCAAAGTCTAAAAGTGACTATGATTTCAATCATGTGGTGACCATGTGCACTGTCTGAATTTCTTAGCAATTTTAAACTAAACGAAGTAGAACATTAAATGTTTTAAAGTATTTAATATTTTTATTCAACATATATCTAATTTCTATTTGGATTTCAAGTGAAATAACTAATCACGTTTCTTGAACTGTAACATAAATGAGAAAGGAGAGTAATTTGAAAGAGTGTTTGGGGAGTGTTTTTGAAAAAACAGCTAAAAATGTCTTCTGTAGACTAACAACACACTAACGCTATTTGGGGATCTCTAACAGTTACACTTCCAGATAATATTTAGGATTTTGTCTTTGTAGGAAATTCATAAGAAGCATATGCTATCTCACTATATAGTATAATATGCTTTCAAATTGTTATTTTGATCCATTCACTGGATATAATAGCACTCAATTTCAAAATAATATACATCACCAAAATTGAGAGGGAAGAAACTAACAAAATTGTTGTTTTGCTAAGTCCATTAAGAAAATACTACTTGGAGGTACATTTTAAAGGCATATTTATGTCATAATAAGTAACTTGTATATTAAGTATTTTAAGTCAGAAACACCACAGATAGTAAGATAGTGAAATACAAGACTCGGCACTTAGAAAGTGATAAATAAATATATTACTTCCCTTCCCTCTTGACCATTTAAAGCCAAATATTGAACAGATGAAAATATTATTTCCAGTAGGCAAAGTGTTATTGTATGTCAATATAATTTATAAAGTAAAAACATAGATCCATAGGCAAAATGTTATTGTACGTCAATATAATTTATAAAGTAATATAGTTCCTTACGTACAAAGCAGGAAAACTACAGGGCCAAATTACTCAGTACAACTACATTCCATTTTCTTAAAGAAAAGGTATCGATTTGAGCTATAATTTAGCTATGAAGCACCAACTACACTAAAACTTTTTCATTTTCCAACATATTTTTTTCTTTCAAATTCAAGCAGTTCTCCAAAGTTAACTAAAAAGGAATACTTTTTATTTGAGAAAAATGCACATAATTAAATTCAGCATTCAGTCTACTTTTTACACCTAATCTTTCACATCCTGAATACAACTTTGGAAAAATACCCTTAAAATTTAAATTTGATTTTTGCTCTTCTCTGGGTTTGGGCTACAATGATTTCAGACAAATCATTGTCACTTGCTAAATAAGTAATCCATTTTCAATAAAATAACAGTGGGAGATTTTCTTTAGGTAGCCATGGTTTCCTTTAGATAAACCAAAAGCAAAACAAATCCTTAATGTCTTCAATTGGTCCTGTAGTACCTCTATTTGATATCACTCTTCAGAAAATAAATAGACCTAGTACTCTTGAAAAACAACTAGTGACTTAAAGATGTGGAACAAAGGGCAGGGAGGTTGTAACAGATTTCTCAGAAATTTTCTTGGCTGAAAGGTCTTGTGGGCAAGACCTCAAAGCATGGCTATTAGTTTAAAATACAAGCAAAAGAGTGATTAGATATTTGTTGTTTCTGTGATTACTGGAGAAATTTTTGTAACCCTCTTGTCAAGGGAAAGATGAATCAAAGTTTTGTAGGATTTTTCGCAAAGTAATACCTAACAGATAAAAATATTAGTTTTCTTATCAACAACTTCAAATCCTGGGTAAATCTCAACTACATGGAGAGAAAGCGTACTAAAGTTATTTTCCTTTTGTTAGCACTACACTGGTAAATTACATATTCTGAGAGTTTTCTCTTTTCTCTTTCTCCAAAAAACCTGTATTACTACAACTCTGAGAATTTTACTTTTTGTTACTCTAAGGTAACAGTGCCAAGCCCTCTCTCCCAAAGAACTGTACCCACTGTTTTCAACATCTCTATAAAAGAGTAGATGATTTAATCTTCTGTTCTACATTAATGCCCTTCAAAGGAACAGAAAATGAGAACATTTTTAAGGTGTAGAAAACAGCTCCCCAGGATCCTAATGATTGGTTCTAAACTCAGAAATGGCCTTTCCAGAGAAAATAACAACTAAATAACTAGTTTACCAAAAGAATGTACAAAAATATATACATAGTAAAAATAACATTCGTTCAAAATATTTAAAGAAACAGAAGACATTACTTTATCAAGGAGTTTTGACTTTATATTCTACACTCAAGATACTGAAAGTATCTTATATCTACACTTAAGATACTGAAAGTAAATTTAAGGTATAAATCTAAATTACAGATACTGGTATTTAAAGATTAATCACTCAGTTGAGGAATATAAAATGGAACATCAGCTAACTTCACATCCCCAACTGAGAAACATTTAATTCATGACTCATATCTAGCTGGCAAAGTCTGAAGCAATTGTTTTTTGGTTCTATAATTTTGGATCCCCAATGAATGAACCAGATACTTGAGACTTCTGTCAATATATTAAGTTACTATTGCCTAACAGAATCTTTACTACCTCCCAACACCCTTTTTTAGTGCTTGCATGTCAATCCAACCCCAGATGCAAGTAAGGGAAGATGTAACTTGGTGTTCTTAGTTGTGAATAAGTATATAGAAAATTTTATAAACAATGCTTACTAGTAGATGAATCTTAAGGCAATCCTAAGATACAATGTTTTTTAAAAAGCCCTTTTGGGCTGGAAATCAAATTATCCACTTATAACATGATTTCCAAGTAAAAGGGACTAATGGACAAACTTAAGGACCCAAAGTGTATTTGAAAAGACTAGAGTACTTAATGGTTGACAATGTTACTTAATTAGCAACATTTTCTACAGATCAACATATATACATCCTCCTACAATCACTAATTCTCAAATACCTATTTAATCTGTCTCTTTAGCCTTTGTGCCTGATATCTACTACAGATTTTCTGACAGTCAATTTTATAAGAGTACAAAGAATCATCAGTTAAACGTGGCAATAGATCAGGATAATAAGAGTATGAAATTAAGTTCAGGCCAACTTCACCATTAAGCCTTCCCCTTTCCTCCTGCTCTCAAAAAAGATTTATTCCAATAAATCTTTAAAAGGGTATAAAATTAACTCTCATCACAGTGATTTAAAGTGCTGAAAGTGGTCACAAAGTCAGAATCTACGACACAGGACCCCAAAAGTAGAGATAATTCATGATTTTAATAATCATTTTCAAACTTAAACCTTGCCTTACTCATATAGAGTCAACTAATAATTTTTGAAAATGATTAAAATTTAAGTAAAGAGTTAGAAAGTGGAAAAATATGTGTTATATACTTAAAGCCAAGTTACAGTTAAAAGCCATAGGGTGATAGTGCTAGTTCTGTTACTTTCCCATCAGAATGATTCCTGGTAAATTTGCAACTTAAAACTGAGAGAACCTGTAGGTCATTTGATACAACTACTTCACTTTAGGTTAAGGAAACTGAAGAATTAAAAGGTTAAGTAACTTGCATAAGGTCACAGAAAGGTACACTAAGGATAAGAACTTGGATTTCCTGTTTGTTTTTGACTCATCTATTTCTTTAACGGTGGCAAGGGAAGTAGCACATGGAAAGGCCCTGTGGTCTGGTATACTGAAAGAACTAAAAATCAAAGTGGCTGTAGATATAGGGCTGAGACCTTACATGTACTTATAGGCCATAATAAAATCTGAGGAAATGTGGAAAAAGCCCTGAAGGATTTCCCATTTAGGAGAGACAGGATCAGATATGCATTTCAACAAGATTCCTCTGATTAGAGGGTAGAGATGCATTTGTCTTCAACAAAAAGAAAAACAATCACAATAAGAGATAAATTTATTCGGTTTAAACTTAAAGAGTTGTTACCCTTTATTTTAATTATGTTTTTTACCTTATTAAAATGGTAAGAAATATTAAAATCATTTGAAATGATAGTGATGAAAGATGGGAAGAATATTTTAATGCCATCATTTTGCAAAATTAAATGAGCAGCCCTTGTGGAGAAACTGATACATATTCATACACTGTTCACGGGAATACAAAATGGTTTGATCTTTATGGATGGGAATGTGGCAATATCTCACACATCTCTCTCTCTCTCTCTCTCTCTCTCTCTCTCTCACACACACACACACACACACACACACACTCTCTCTCTCTCTGTCACCCTTTGAGCCAGCATTCTCACTTCTAGGTATTTACCCTGAAGACATAATTTCAATAATGTAAAAATATATATGTACAAGGTACAGCACTGTTTGAAATTATAAATATTGGTAACTACTACAAGTCCAAGCATAGAAGACTAGTTGAATAAAACTGTAGCACATATACAATGTAGTACCATGCAGCTGTAATGAAGAATAAGAAAGAGCTCTATGAACTGATATGGAGAGATTTCCAGAAAGCATTACATGAAAAAAGTTGTAAAAGAATACACATGGCATGCTACCTGTGGTATAACAAAAAAGCAAAATAAGAGGGCATACATATATTTGCTTATTTTTACAAAAAGAAACACAAGAAAGATAAACCAAAGAGCAAGGAGTAGGGGTGAGGAACAGCACAGACAGGATATTGAAAGCTATGACACTTAACTGAGTGTAAGACTTTGGGATGCATGTTAACATACATTAGGAATCAGAAACCCTTTTCTTCAAGGGTCAGATAGTAAAGATCTTAGGCCTGCAGGCTGTACAGTCCTGTTGCAACTTCTCAACTCTGCATTACTGCACAAAAGCAACCACAGACAATATGTAAGTGAATGAGTGTGGCTGTGTTCCAATAAAACTTTACAAAATGAAGTGGTTGCCTGTGGGCTGTATGTGCCACTTCTTGTTCCACATAGTCAAAAAACTAAAGCCAACAAGAAAGGGAAACAAGGAAAAAAAGACACCAATCATCCTAGAGCTACATCTGTATTAGTGCATGGCACATAATCGGTCTCCATCATCTGTTAAATGAATGAAACTTAAAGTTCTATTAAAAGATGGACATGAGTTCTAGTCAGGGTTTTCCTACAAACTAGTATAATTTTAATCATTTAGCCTATGTTGACCTCTTTATCTTAACTAAGGGTTTTGGACTAGAGAATATAAGGTCCATGCCACACCTCATGTCCTGTTTCTCATTCTTGTCAGTTATGATTTCATCCACTCCTTACTTTTAATAACCATTGTCGCCACTGTTACCGTGTTATATTGGGACTATATCGCAATATTCCCCAAAATATAATCCTGACGTACTCAATTCTGGAGCTTCTTTTCTGTCTCCCAATTAAGATTCCTCCTCATTGGTCTACTACATGTCCTGTGTTCATAACTCTCATCTTATTGACTCTAGACATGTAGGCACAAGACACACTACTTGCCCCACCCCCCACCAGTCAATAAAATTCACTCTGGCCCTGATAAAATCCTTTTCATCCTACAAGGCCCAGTTCAACTGCTAAACAAAATCTTTGATAATGCTTATTGTCTCTATCACTTATTTGGTATTTTTGTTAACTGCCTTAGTTATCTCTTTACATGGTCTGATCTTCCTGATACCTCAAACTCCTTGAGGAAAGGGATTATGTTCTGTACTTCTTTGTATTCTCTATAGCATCTAATGTGGGTTGAAATAGAGGGGGTAGAGATTGGAAGGAGAGGGCTTAGAGTTAAGAACAAATTAAATATTATTTGCCCGTGCCAAAGATTAATTTTTTCCTTTCATGTTTCTATTTTTATTTTTTTAATTCCAGTATAGTTAACATACAGTGTTAAACCAGTGTCAGGTGTACAATGTAGTGATTTGAAGATTCATTTTTAATAATGAATATATTTACTTATATAGTACCTATGCTGGGTATTTATTAATGTAGTTCTAATAAATGTCCTATACCTACACACAAACATGTAAAGAAAGTAAAGACTGCCTCTTGTATCATCAAACCTATGTTTGGTTCACTTAATCCATCAAAAGCTCAAGGTAAAGAGGCAAATTATCCTTTGTCAATACTATAATACAAAAATTCAACTCTTGCAGCTATCACCATAAACTTGATTTATCAATCTTAAACTGTTACTGTTGAATCTCCACCTTGAGTGAGGTTATAGAGTTGTTAAAAGAAACCACTCTTCTTGACATTCTTTATGTATCTATAGATTTCTCTTTTGGAACAACTATCTAGGCCTGTTGTATCCTGGAGTTTTTCCCCATTTTTTTTTCTCTCTGCATTCCTGTTTCATTTTTAGCTCCCATAATTCACCTTTCTTGGATTTCTTTTTTACTTTGCTGAAGTATATTCTCTAGTAATTTTATTTCAAAAAGGATAGTCAAGAGGTAAATTTTCTGAGTCATTACATGTCTAAAAATTGTTTGATTTTACCCTCCTGTTTGACATGTAGGTCAGATACAGAATTCTAGGTCATCAGACATCCAGTACTCCTGCTAAGAACTTTGATGCTGATCTGGATCTCATTCCACTGTAAATAACTGACTTTTTTCTTGCTGGAGGCTTTTATAATTTTCTCATTACCTTTGGAATTCTGAATTATTCACCAAGATATATCCACACTCATTTATCCTGCTTGGATCTATGAATATTTTCCATTGAAAGCCTTCAGGCTTTTATTAGCTTTGGAAATTTTTCTTCTATTTTAATCTGGTCTTTCTTTTGGGAATGGATATTGAACTGAGGTTACCCAAAAAATACCAAAATAAGGGCAATATAACCTTGCAACACAATAATTTGATGCATTTTTAAGCAGAAATACCTTTCCTATTCTTTTTTTTCCCCTTCAAATCTGTTATAGAAGTCTAGATTTACCTAATCTCCTGCTCTGTTTCTTTTGTAGGCACCATCAGGTAGCTGTAGGGGTAGGGGTGTGTGTGTGTGTGTGTGTGTGTGTGTACACAGAAGTTAGTGTGGAGCCAGACATGTACTTGTACAGACTGTGTACTGCACAAAAGCACAGGGCTTCAGCATAAAGTTTCATACCAAACCAGGGGTATCTGTATCCAGACGGGCATCTTTTTCCAATTCACTGGCACAGAGGAAGGTGCATTTTCCTGATTTTTATAGCCTCGCATGGCCTGAGGTAGGGGGGCCAGTCCAACTGTTCACGGACCAGTGTTCTCAAAATGTAGCAGCCAGACCAGCAACATCAGCATTGCCTGGAAACATGTTTGAAATATAAATTCTTGAACCTGACCCTAGAAACTTTGGTGGTGTGCCCAGCAATCTGTACCCTGTGTTTTTAAAAAGCCCTCCAGATGATTCTGATGCATGCTCAACTTTGAGGGCCACTGGCAGACAGTACTTTAAAAAACTCTCCTGATTACTGCCTTACTCTCTGTATCTGCTACTTTGAGCTTGGAGGCTCAAACTCCCACTTCTACCAGACCCTCTTCTGTATGTATTCAGAGCTGTAGTTTTCTCTACTTTGTTGTATCCATCAGTACACTCCTCATTTACTTTTTATCCTCAAAACTGAATCAACCCAACTTCTCTCCATAGATTTTCTACTTTATAGTCTCAATACTACAGGATTTCACCCCAATGTGTGTTTTTTGTTTCTTTTCTGTAACTTCTGGAGGGGTTTGGGGGGAGAAAGGAGGTAAAGGTGTATGGTCAGTTTGCTATTTTGAACCAGAAATATTCTCATTTTTAAAACTATGCACAATGTAAGTTACACAAGAAAAAGTTATACAACTTACTGGTTTACTGCTGCTAAAAAATAACATGCAAAGGGCTTTTTCATCAAAGCGTAGCAAATCCTTGTATCATGAACAATATAACTTTCAACTTATTTTCTTTAAAAAATATTTTAAACCAATTATTAATTGTTAGATCATAGTTTAATAGGTCATAAAAACCTATGAATCACTTTATTATAATTCTTTATTTTAAAATAAAGAACTCTTATTTAATTACAGGAGTACAAAATATTCACATTGGACTAAAATTTAGGCTTCCCAGGGAAAGGATTTTATGTATAGTACTTGTCAAAAGAAGTTTATTCAAATAAAAATGAATATTGAAACAGAGTGCTAGGAATTATACCTTTTGGAATGTATATTACATATGTGATTTTTGCTGATGGCCAACATAACTGGTTTCAAAACTGTTGGGCAAAAAATGCTACATTTTGTGTTGTGATCTCTTAAGACTTCTTTAGACTGACACACACATAATTTTGATATAATCTTAGCTACTTAAGAGAAGGAAAAATATGGGCATGTATTCAAAAATAGGGACGATGATAAATGGTCTGTAAGAGATTGTAGAAAAAGTTGTTGTTCCTACAGAAATAATTACAAAGGTCAGATATATCATTTTTGCATTATCATGGCAATCTCCATCCACCCAGGCCATTTATTCTTCATTTGAAACTGGACTGTGGGAAAGTTTATTTTCAGAAGACTTTAAATATGTGAGTTAGATCCTAAAAGTACATAGTACTGAAAGTGTGCAGTATGCCTGCTACAAAGATAATTAAAAAAATGTAAACTTTTGCACTATTATTATTATTGGAGAGAGCATGCATGTGCAAGCTGGGGAGAGGGGGAGAGGAAGGGAGGGAGGGAGGGAGGGAGAGGGAGGGAGAGAGAGAGAGAGAGAAAGAGAGAATCCCAAGCAGGCCACACATTCAGCACCAAGCCGGAAGCGGGGCTCAATCCCACGACTCTGGGATCACAAACTGAGCTGAAATCAAGAGTCAGATGCTCAACTGACAGAGCAACCAAGGTGTTCTGCAGGAGTGTATATATATATTTTTTAATGTTTTATGTATTTTTGAGACAGAGAGAGACAGAGCATGAATGGGGGAGGGTCAGAGAGAGAGAGGGAGACACAGAATCTGAAACAGGCTCCAGGCTCTGAGCTGTCAGCACAGAGCCCGACGCGGGGCTCGAACCCATGGACCGCGAGATCATGACCTAAGCCGAAGTCGGCCGCTTAACCGACTGAGCCACCCAGGCGCCCCCAGGAGTGTATATTTTTAAGAAAAAGTTGGTATTTTCAAGATCTTAGTATTGGATTAGGGAATCCAATGTTAATTTTTGTTTAGGACTCATGTATTAGTAAAAGATGAGTCATTTTACTTTTCCACCTTTCTCATTTTTACTGTTTAAAAGAAAAAAAACAAAATGACAAACTTAAGTTATAGAAACTAGTGTTACTTAGTATGTAAATGAAAACTTTTAGGTAATTATCTTAAAACATAGAAAGGGCAAGATAATGATCAGATATTAACAAAAATAACAAGTTTTATTAATTTATTAGTAAGGATATAAATTACCAGATATTAAACTCCAAAAAGGAAATAAACTTAAATAAAAGATAGCAAGACAGATTTATGTTAGACTTTGAAAAATTCTTAGAGTATTATCAAATCTTAAAGAGAAATTATCTTTTATACTTTAACAGAGGCAAGAAACACTGAAACTCAGCAAAAAGAAAAAAATTTTTTTTGGAAGAGAAACAAATCCAGCGGTTTCCTACTCTACATTCCCTTATGTTCTAAATCCACACTTATAGAAAGACACCATAGATACTTCTGATATTTGGCTACTGCTGACAATAAGTAAATTAGTAAAACCACAGACACAAGGGCTACTGACATGCATTTTGTTTTTTGTTGTTGTTGTTTTTTTTCTGACATGCATTTTGAAACAGACTAGATTGTGACAGTTCAGAGTTCTAAAAACATGCCATAAATATTTGGAAAAGATAAATGTCAAAAAGTTGGTTCTATTTTATTATGAAAAGTAACTGAGCTTAGATGATTTAGGAGTAAACGTCCTAGAGTGTTTCCAAAATTTTACTCAACTTATTATTATTAATAGCCTCTTATTTTTCTGGAGGAATTTAGAAACTGTATTAATTGAAATACATATCTCATAAGGTATTTCTAGTTTTTGTTGTTTTCATATCCAGATTCCAGAACCCTTCCTCAGTATTATAGTCAGGATATGACTATAAGCTTAGAAACTGAAAATTCTAAGATTATATTCAAGCAATTTTCTAGCGTCATGACCTTGCAGAAGACGCTCTGAACAACAGTACAATTGCTTCCATGTCCACAGGTTAATAAGTACAGAGGATCTTTCTGAGCTATTCTTCTACAATTGCTATCTCCCTTCTTGTTTGTACTTGAATAATGAACTAACACTGCCCTTGGGTAATTACTGACATGATTCATACCTAAAGCAATATGACAAATTCCAACTGCAGTATAATAGTGAACACTGCCCACATTAACAATGCTGGAGTTCAGTTACACCTTTTTCCCTCTGAACTTTTTCCACTTTGAAAAGGCAATGGGGAGGGCAGCGCCTCAGGAGAAAAGCTCTACATACATTTCGTAAGTGAGGATAAACAGATCTAATACTGTTTAACTGTATTCTCAGTTCTCTGTTCTTAAAAAAAAATCACTGTATAGAAGAAAGGGAATGAAGGAAACTAACAATTGTGCTGTTTCTAAAATATACCACTCTCATAAATGTTCATTTACTCTGTACATTAACTCTGAAAGATAAATATTATTATCCCTGTTTTATAGACAAGGAAACCTGAGATGCAGTGACATAACTTGTTCAGAATCACACCAAAGTGAGTTATATAGTATCTCTGAAGCTTAGCTTTCCTTATCTGTAAACTAGGGATAGTTTCATTTACCTTCTGTGAAAATTAACTGAGAGCTGGTAACTCCAAAGCCCAGGTTCCTCCCACTACAGCAGAGTGACACAGAAAGAAAGATACAAACACAAATAAAACATGAATAAAGAAACTAATCACAACACTCAATATATCCAACAATAAACTAATACACACCATAAGACAGCACAGAGGTTAAGAGCACAGTCTCCGGGACCAGAGAGCCCAAGTTAAAATTCTGTCTCTGTCATCAACTTAGTTTTGCGGACCTGCAATATAATGAATTCCAACTGCAGTATAACAGCAAACACTGCCCACATTTAACAATGCTGGAGTTCAGTGACACCTTATAAGGAAAAGGTTCTCAATTTTTCTGTGCCTTAGTTTCCTCACCTGTGAAATAGTGATAATGACAGCATCTATTTCACTGAGTTTACAAAGCAAATGAGTTAACACATTTCAGCACTTTTAATAGTGCCAGTAAGAGCACACACGCAAGTATTATCTATTATGATTTCTACACTGAAATGTTAAATGCATAAGTGAGGATCATTTTGATGCAGGTCTGTATGTGATCAGGAAAAATTCTAAAGAATTAAGCCAGTGATGAGCTTTTTAAAAGCACTGCTTCCTAAAGCAAGTTTCTATGAGGTACACTTAAGAGACATTTCTGAGTTGTTGATTTTTTTTTAACGTCCCCAGATTTCTTTAGTCCCTTGTGCCAATTCATGAACAAGTCAAATGTACAATATTGACAATAGGGGAGAAGAAAGAGAAACATGAATGGGCAAGTCTCTTCCAAAGTGAACTCTAGCCATTACTCGTGTGTGTCAGAGTATTCTAAAGATTAAAGAAGGAGGCAAATGCAGAGAGAAAAGAATAAACTACACGGTCAAACATGGGATGCAAGACTAGAAGGCACTTAAGTGAAGGTTTAGGCAAGGAAAGATTTTATGTTTAAGACCATAAATAGATCTGGATCAAGAACAAGAACTCAAGCTCACATCAGCATTTAGTACAGGAGAATACTTGCATTGATTGCTAACAGTCATCTAAGTTACATTGGATTTTCCATTTACTGTTTTTTAACATATGAGGAACAATATAAAAAACCATTTAATGCTTCACTGATTCTTAACTATGAAGAAATAGAATTATTTTACTAAATTGAGCTTATATTCTTAGATATTTTTAAGCAATCATCTATTCACATTTCAGTGAATAATTATTCAGATGCACTAAGTATCCTTATCTTTGTGGTTTTTCTGGAAATCTATATTTTTTATTTCTCTCTAGAGAACTAATAGAAAACAAGGCCGCTATCAAAAATTTTATTTCTAAGATACTGCATTTCTTTACTTTCCCTTTTCAGGCTCTACATTTGTTCATTCTTATAGAAGACAACAGGCATACCTGGAATCTTTTATTAAAAACTGAGAGAAAACTCAGTTCTAATATTTCGGTCTATTAAAAACAGATTTAGCTTTCCATTTTACCTCATTTTTATCCCTCTCTTCAATCTCCTTGAAGGTTGATCCAAATCCCTAATGTTATCAACCCTAAATTATTATGGATTCTAGTAACATATTATATTAAAACCACAGGGCACCTGGGTGGCTCAGTCTGTTAAGCATCTGACTCTCGATTTCAGCTCAGGTTATGATCTCACAGTCATGAGATCCAGCCCCGCATCAGCTCCAGGCTGGGCATGGAGACTGCTTAAGATTCTCTCTCTCTCCCTTTCCCTCTACCCCTCCCCAACTCACATGTGCTCAAGCGCACATGTGCAATCTCTGTCTCAAAAGCAAAAAAAAAAAAAAAAGACCAGGGACCATTTCCCATGTCATTACATATTTCACAGGGACAAGTACAATTCCTTTAAAATATCTGATGTACAGAATACCCAGGTACGGCCCAAACAGAATTGGGAAAATATGAGCTGAAGGAGTATAGGGAAATGAGATCACTATGTAACCTTTTTATGAAAGAAAACTTCCTTCAATATTTAATAAATTATGAAGCAATCTAAAGGAATATGAATATACACTCAGTATTAGCAAATAATTATTAATATTTAAATGGTTTTATAGAAACAAAATATCTGAGCTAGAAGGAGGGAAATATTTTGGTCTATCTCAATTTACAAAGCACGACACTAAAACAAAAACATTAACTTGCACATGGAAGAGTTAGAACATAAAGCCAGGTCATCTGATTCCACGTCCCACTTTAGGCAGGCTATCTCTCACTGGATAAGTGTGGTTTGCTCCACAGATGAAAGAGTTATCTGGCTATGGTAACTGTTTGAGGAATAGTAGGAGTAAGGCTAGGAAAGGCCAGATTACCACAACCAGGGAAAAGAGGTTAAATTTTTCTGAATGGCAATAGGGAGCTATTATTGGTTCCTACACTGGGGTGTGGCATGAATAAGTATTTAGGGATATTAACTTGGCACCAAAGTTTAAATGGAGGTTAGTGGCAGAGCTGGGAGACCAAACAGGAGCATATAATAAATTAAATGTAAGAAATAAAATATCTAAGGAAATTTAAATGAAAATAAGATTTTAAAAATAGTAAGATGAATCTAAGAGACATGTACAATTTCTTTAAATTTTCAAGATTCTGTATTTAACTATAGAGAAAAAGGAAGGAAGGAATACTCAGTCTTTAAGCCTGGATGACTTGAAAAGTAATGTAAAAATACAGATTGGTAAGAACAGTTGTATTTAGAACAAAATAAAATAATTTCAGTTTTGAATAATGAAGTCAAGTCTCTTAAATCTTAAAAGACTACTAGTTATGGGAGTTAAGGGCAAGAAATTAGGAACACACTGGGTCAGAGTGAGAAAGGTTAAAGCCTTAGGTATATGTTCAGAAAGAATCAGATTTTCAAAAATTAAAATGTTTTCTCTTAACCGGCAAAGAAAAAGTAAATATATGGTTATTTTAAGTAACTCATGAAGTGCTTTTAAAAACCCAACATATGGAAGTTCTAGCGTCAGCAATCAGACAACAAAAGGAAATCAAAGGCATCAGAACTGGCAAAGATGAAGTCAAGCTTTCACTTTTTGCAGATGACATGATACTATACATGGAAAACCCGATATACTCCACCAGAAGTCTGCTAGAACTGATACATGAGTTTAGCAAAGTTGCAGGACACAAAATTAATGTATAGAAATCGGTTGCATTCCTATACACTAATAATGAAGCAACAGAAAGACAAATAAAAAAACTGATCCCATTCACAACTGTGCCAAGAATCATAAAATACCTAGGAATAAACCTAACCAAAGATGTAAAAGATCTGTATGCTGAAAACTACAGAAAGCTTATGAAAGAAATTGAAGAAGATAAAAAGAAATGGAAAAACATTCCGTGCTCATGGATTAGAAGAATAAATATTGTTAAAATGTCAATCCTACCCAAAGCTATCTACATGACATTCAATGCAATCCCAACAAAAATTGCACCAGCATTCTTCCCAAAGCTAGAACAAGCAATCCTAAAATTTCTATGGAACCACAAAAGACCCCGAACAGCCAAAGTAATATTGAAGAAGAAGACCAAAGTGGGAGGCATCACAATCCCAGACTTTAGCCTCTACTACAAAGCTGTAATCATCAAGACAGCATGGTATTGGCACAAAAACAGACACACAGACCAATGGAATAGAATAGAAACCCCAGAACTAGACCCACAAAAGTATGGCCAACCAATCTTTGACAAAGCAGGAAAGAATATCCAACGGAAAAAAGACAGTCTCTTTAACAAATGGTGCTGGGAGAATTGGACAACAACATGCAGAAGGATGAAACTAGACCACTTTCTTACACCATTCACAACAATAAGCTCAACATGGATGAAGGACCTGAATGTGAGACAGGAAACCATCAAAACCCTAGAGGAGAAAGCAGGAAAAAACCTCTCTGACCTCAGCTGCATCAATTTCTTACTTGACACATCTCCAAAGGCAAGAGAATTAAAAGCAAAAATGAACTATTGGGACCTCATCAAGATAAACAGCTTCTGCCCTGCAAAGGAAACAACCAACAAAACTAAAAGGCAATTGACGGAATGGGAAAAGATATTTGCAAATGACATATCGGACAAAGGGCTAGTATCCAAAATCTATAAAGAACTCCCCAAACTCCACACCCAAAAAACCAAATAATCCAGTGAAGAAATGGGCAGAAGACATAAATAGACACTTCTCTAAAGAAGACATCCAGGTGGCCAAAAGGCACATAAAAAGATGCTCAACGTCACTCATCATCAGGGAAATGCAAATCAAAACCACATTGAGATATCACCTCACGCTGGTCAGAGTGGCTAAAATGAACAAATCAGGAGACTATAGATGCTGGAGAGGATGTGGAGAAATGGGAACCCTCTTGCACTGTTGGTGGGAATGCAAACTGGTGCAGCCGCTCTGGAAAACAGTGTGGAGGTTCCTCAAAAAATTAAAAATAGATCTACCCTATGACTCAGCAATAACACTGCTAGGAATTTACCCTAGGGATACAAGAGTGCTGATGCATAGGGGCACTTGTACCCCAATGTTTACAGCAGCACTTTCAACAATAGCCAAATTATGGAAACAGCCTAAATGTCTATCAACTGATTAATGGATAAAGAAGTTGTGGTTTATATATACAATGGAATACTACTTGGCAGTGAGAAAGAATGAAATCTGGCCTTTTGTAGCAATGTGGACGGAACTGGAGAGTGTGATGCTAAGTGAAATAAGTCAGGCAGAGAAAGACAGATACCATATGTTTTCACTCATATGTGGATCCTAAGAAACTCAACAGAAGACCAGGGGGAGGAGAGGGGGGGAAAAATTACAGAGAGGGAAGGAGGCAAACCATAAGAGACTCTTAAATACTGAGAATAAACTGAGGGTTGATGGGGGGTGGGGAGGAGGGGAAAGTGGGTGATGGGCATTGAGGAGGGCACCTGTTGGGATGAGCACTGGGTGTTGTAGTGAAACCGTTTGACAATAAATTTCATATTAATAAAATACACAAGATTTCAAAGATTTAGAATGGAAAAGTTAAAAAAACCCCATAGAATATTTTCCATTATAGTAGCATGGCTGTTATATAAATATAATACATGGCATCTTAGTATTTCATTATCCTTACCCATATTTTTAGAAAAGAGTTCTATATGACTTAATCATTATCTTACAGTTCACTCACTTTCCTGAGACACAGCTCTCAGAAAAATGTACCTCTTTTAAAAAAACAATGTCTTGTGGTAAATACTAAAACCTTTGTGTAAAGTGCATGAGAGGTTAATGATCTACCATACAAATATAGAACAGATATCCTTTTTGGCTTTTTCAGAGCCACAGGCTTTTCTGCCTTTTGTGTTCACTTCCTGTCAAGTTTGGCAGTTCAAAAGAAGCTTAAAAATTTGTTTGTAAGTTTGTTATCAAATTGGAACTCTAAAAATATAAGCCATTCATTATAACTATACTGCTATGTAAAACAGGCTTTCATTTAAAGTTTGGAAAAATAATAAAAAAAGAAATACTTTAAGTTTTTTCTTATGTAAAAGTTGTGTAACTGAAGAAAGAAATCCACTAATGTTTGGTGACTAAAGAAAAGTAGTACCACAGAATCCATTGTAATGAGTCAGCTATATTTAACAACAATTAAAGGATACTTAACTTTCTTGGGACTTATTAAAAGTAAAACAATAGCTAATAACTAGTACTTCTATGATCTCCATATAAGTACCCCTTCATAGCAGTATTATTCAGAAGATATGATGTATTTAATATAGGAAAACAGAAATAAAATATTTAGGGTATCCTAAATATTCTTTAAGCAGGCATATTTGTAAAAATGTTATCAGTAAATACTACGCATAACTCTTTCAGTCATGATGACGAAGTAACAAATAGGACTTGTCTTCAACAACTCCAAAATTGAACTACATAAATGAAACAATTGTTTTCTGACACTGAACAATAGGCAGCAAAGGACAGTAATCCCAGAGAGAAAGAAAACAAATGGTAAGCCTGACCGCTGCCTCAGTTTACTGCATGGAGAGAATTCCCAGGCTACAACACAAGGAGAAGACACTGAAATAAAACCCAAAGGTCCCTCTCACAGAACTGAAGATTCAGTTCTGAATCAGAACTGAGAATTCAAGGAAGCCAAAGTAGCTAAAATTAGCTGGGCAGAATACCAGAGAAGGGAGAGTTACACAGAAAGGAAAGAGGTACAAAGAGAGAGCTCCAGAGATCTGCAGAGGGTTAGTCTCAAGTCTTCTTCAGAGGAGAACCCATCAGTGCATACAAACTACTGAAGCCAAAGAAAAAGCCAGTGGGAAAAGCAGAACCATTCCTGAAGCTGACACAGGTCCAGGAAGAATTCTGATTTCTACCACCCAAAGTGGAAAAACCTATTTAATACATGGAACATGAGGTAGAGTACTCAGAAGGGTGTTACAGATTAGTCATAAATTAAAGACTGCTCTGGCTTTGTCTAAAAACAACAATAACAAAAGCCTTGAAAAGGGTCAAATTATTTTCAAGAAACTAAACTGTGTACCAAAACACAATTCAAGCACAGTGAAAGGAGTATGAAAGTATCTAGGACTCCATAAGGTAAAGCTCACAAAGTCTGGTATCTGATAAGAAATTACAAAGCAGACAAAGAAAAGCAGGGAAATATTAAAAAGGAGAAGTATCAGTCAATAGAAACTGACCTAAAATACAGAGATGCTAGAATATGTAGGCAGGGACTTTAAAAGTTATTCTAACTATATTCTACATGATCAAGAAAATCAAAGAAAGCCCAAACATGTTTTTCCCCATTACATTAAAGAGAGTTTATAAGACATAAAAAAAGATTCAAATAAAACCTCAAGATGATAAATACAGTGTCTGAGATTAAAAGTGCAATAGATGGAATGGCAGATTAGACATTCAGAAGAAAAAATTAATGAACTTGAAGATATAGCTATAGAAACTATCTAAAATGAACAACAAAACACCTGGGGGAAAAAACAAACAAACAAAAACAAGAACAAAATAGAAGATCAGTGAGCTGTGAGACAACTTCAAGTCACCTAATATATTTATGACTGGAATCCCTGAAGGGAGGGGTGGGAGGAGTCAACTAAAATATTTTAAGATAATAATAGATAAAAATTTCCAAATTTGATGAAACCTATAAAGTCCACATATCCAACAACTTTAAGCAAGTGAAACATGAAGAAAATGAAACCAAAGCACACACAGACCTACCTTAAGAAACAAGAAAAAGCTCAAATAAACTATCTTCTAAATATAAGACCTAAATATAAGACCTGAAACCATAAAACTCTGAGAAGAAAATAAAGGCAGTAATTTCTCTGATAGTGGCCATTGCAACATTTTTGTGGCTATGTTTCCTAAGGCAAGGAAAACAAAAGCTAAAATAAACTGTTATGACTGCATGAAAATAAAAAGTTTCTGCACAGGGAAGAAAATAATCATCAATACAAAAGGGCAGGCTGGTGAATGGGAGAAGATATGTGCAAATGACATACTCAAGGAGTTAGTATTCAAAATACATAAATATTCAAAATACATAAATATTCAAAATACATACAACTCAACACTAAAAAAAAAATATGAATCAAAAATGGGTAGATGATTTGAATAGACATTTTTCCAAAGAAGACATAGAGCCAACAGATACATGAAAACATGCTCAACCAGTATTCATCAGGGAAATGCAAATCAAAACTACAATGAGCTATCACCTTACACCTGTCAGAATGACGATTCGAAAAGACAATAGTTGACCAGTGGCCTTATGGATAAGATAAACAGTCAATCAACTCATATCTTATATGCTATATACATTATATACCGTATTCTTACAATAAAGCAAGCTAGAAAAAATGTTATTAGGAAAATTATGCAGAAAGGAAAATACAGTATCTATAATAGTGCACTATATGTACAGAAAAACATCTGGGTATAAGTGGACCCATTCATTTCAAAGTCTTCTGTTCAAGAGTCAATTCAACTGTACACATTGCCTATAAGAAATCTACTTTAAGTATAAAGACACAAATAGGTTAAAAGTAAAAGGATGGGATAAATATGCCAAGCTTGTATTAATGAAAAGAAAGCTGGAGTGGTTTTACTAATATCAGACAAAGCAGTTTTCAGAGCAAAGAATATTACCAGTGATAAAAGGGGTCATCTCATAATAATTAAGGTGTAGATTCATCAAGAAGACATTATAATTCTAATTGTTTATGCACCTAAATTCTATATGTAAGACAATAAACTAGGTTTTGTTAAAGAGATTATTTAAAAATTAAGACAGGGGCTTTTAATTTTTCGGAACTCTCTAACCCTCTGCCTCTCCTAGAACCTCTTATCTCAAGGTCACTTCCTTCAAGTATTGAAGACTTTGGTCCCTAGTCCACACTCGTCCTAACACATGTCCTGGGTGACTTCACTGTTCACTCAGCCTCTTGGTTCCTTGACCACCTCATTTCCAGTGGTGTTCATGTGCATTCCAACTCATTTATGCATTCCTAAGTTTATTTCTTAGAATACAGTAAACTATGCAGAAATGTTCTAGCTCTGGAATATGAAGTTGAAATCTCTTTCTATTAAATTTCATTAAAAGAGGTTTCTTAAAACCTCCACTTTCTCCATCAGCCTCCTATCTCTTCTATGCAACTGAAACTACTAAACTTACCACTTTAATCACTCTGACCAACTTCCTCACTTTATTTGCCCCATTATCAGTCTACCACATCTGTGTTGGCAAACCCTAATATCCTGGGTCAATCTAGCTGTTGGTCTTTTCTAATCCTACATCTAGTTGCTAGGTGGTGCTGGAAAAAATCATGCCACCACAAAGAGTTGGGGTGGCACTACAAATTTAAAATTTCTACCTTCAAAATTTCCTTCAGTGCTGCTAGGTAATCCTCTTATCTTTCATCACTCAGTTCTATTATTCTCCTCAGCAACAATTTCAAATTGTATGCACTCTCCTCAAACTTCTGACTATACTACTTTGGACTCCCTTCTACCCTCTATCAACTCATCCTCAGCAAACTACTCAGCTCTATTTTATATATAAAAATAAAGCCATCAAATGGAAACTTCCTCATTTTCTGCCATGGCACCCACATACCAACCTGGTAACTGCTTCCGTTCTTTCCATTTTGCCACACGATATTTGCCATCCCACCTTGCTTCCCTTTTAATTTTTTTTTTAGTATTTATTTTTGAGAGAGAGAGAGAGGGGGAGAGAGAGAGAGAGAGAGAGAGAGAGAGAGAGAGAGAGAGTGGGGGAGAGGCAGAGAGAGAGAGGGAGACACAGAATCTGAAGCAGGTTCCAGGCTCTGAGCTTCCAGCACAGAGCCTGACATGGGGCTTGAACCCATGAACCATGAGATCATGACCTGAGCCGGTCAGATGTTTAACTGACTGAGCCACCCAGATGTCCACCCTGCCTCTCTTCAAACAAGACATGACACCTATTCAAGGGAGCCCCTTGAATCTGGACAGGACCTGTGATTCCTCTCACCAACAGAATACAGCTTTCAGCTACAGTTCTTTCAGAAGCTTCTTGGAAGCCAGCTGCTATGTAAGACAAATGACTACCCTAAAACCAAAATGCTGTGAGATGCCACCTGGAGTAGGGAAAATAGAAAGGAGGAAAGAAAAGGTGACCATGTATGAGGGGCAGCCAGGCGCCAGACTTGTGAGTTAAGAAGCACGTGGAGGTGGATCTTGCCCCTGATACCACACCGTCAGGAATGAACTGCCCAGTCAAACTCTTCCTAAATCCCTGACCCACAGAATCATGAGCAAAATAAAACGGGTGTTTTAACCCACTAATGTGTCATCCAGCAACTTCAGAACACTCCTAGTGACTCTATTCCATCAACATTTAATCCTACCTTTCCCATCTTGAAAAATAATCTTCCCTCCACCTCACACACTTGGCAGCTGTATCTTTATTTCCCTTCACAGACAAGACTCTCATAAAAGTTATCTACAATCACTGTCTCCACTTTATCTCTCATTCACATCTCTTCAAAATTCCACTGCAACCTACTCCTGCCTCTACCACTTCTATTAACAGTCCTTGCTACCATCACCAGTGGCCTTGTTGCCCAAACGAATGAATACTTTTCAGTTCTTACTGGCTGCTCCTATAGTATCTGAAACAGCAACCACTGACTCAGACCTTGTAATGTCTTTCCCTTTATGACACCACTTCTGATTTTCCTCTTATCTCTCTAGCTGTTCTATTTCAATCTCTTTTGTAGGCTTCTCTTTTCTGTCTAGCTCTTAAATGTCAGAGAGCCTCAGGATTCTATCTTTAGCCACCTTCTCTTCTTAGACAGCAGTCCCCCTCAACTGCAGTTTTGCTTTCTATGGTTTCAATTACCCAGTCAACTGCAGCATAGAAGCAGAAGATTCTCCTTGTAGGGTATGATCGGACAGTCAGTAGGAGCCTAAATTCACCTCACTTCCATCACATAGGCATTTTATCATCTCACATCATCACAAGAATAAGGGTGACTATAATACAATAAAATACTTTGAGACAGACCACACAAATTTTAGAGTATATTGTTACAATTGTTCTATTTTATTTTTTGTTGTTGTTAATCTCTTACTATGCCTACTAATACTAAATTAACTTTATCACAGGTATATACGTATAGGAAAAACAGTACATAATACTATTCATGGTTTCAGGCATCCACTGGGGGTCTTGGAACACATCCTCTGTGGATAAGAAGGAACTAGTGTACTACATTTTCTCTTTAGGTGATCTTATCCATTCTCCAAACTTTAGTTACTTGGTGAAAACATACAGATTAACAGCTTCAGAGCCAGAGAGACTTGCGTTCAAACCACAGCTTTGCATTTAACTTGTGTGGTCTAGGACAAGTTATTGAAGTTCTCTAAGCATTAATTTATTCATTTAGAATACTACATCAAAAATCATCATAAAAATTAAATATTAAAAGAACTACTCACAGGGCATCTGGGTGGCTCAGTTGGTTGAGCGTCGAACTCTTGGTTTAGGCTCAAGTCATGATCACACAGTTCGTGGGTTTGAGCCCATGTCTGGCTCTGCACCATCAGTGTGGAGCCTGCTTGGGATTCTCTCTCTTTGCCCCTCCCCCTCACATGCCTGTGCGCACATGCTCTCTCTCACAACATAAACATTAAAAAAATAAAAGAACTACTCATCACAGTGCCTAGCACAAGATGAACTGTCAATAAAGGGTAGAAACTGTTGTTATTATATATGTGTCAGCAGCTCTCAGGTTCATATTCCTAGCTTAGATTTCTTTCCTAAGCTCCAGACATACATAACCAACTGCTACTGGACACATCTACTTGAATGACCTACAATCACTTCAAACTCAACATAATCAAATGAAATTCATCTTTCCAAGGAAATTTCATCCAATCCCAGGTATCTTAGTGAAAGACACTGCCTACATTTCATCATTAGTTGACCCCTCTCTATCCTTCACTCCCACTTATTAAATTGCACATGCATAATATGATGTCAGATACTGTTCTGAGTGCTTTATATACAGTAACACAATTAACATGAGACATGCACAGGTAATAAGATATAAAGTTTATAAATGACTAAAAAGTAGTATAAATAGACACTGTAAGGCTGTAAAGGAGGAAGAATGACTACAGACTAGGATGATCATGAAAAACAAAGTGGAAGTAGAACTAAAACTCCGGTAAATAAAAAGGCAGGGAAAGTATTTTAAATTGGGCCTATGAAGTGAATAAAGACTCAGGGATAGGCAGAAACAAATGTGGTTGTGTGAGTTATAGTAAAAGAAAAGTCTGAATGGAGAAGAGAATACAAGGGAGACATTCTCAAACATTTTGGACTCATAACACTTTTACATTCTTAAAATTACTCAGGATTATTCAAGACCCAAAAAACTTTGTTCATGTGGACTTTATCTCTCAATATTTACTGTATTAGTAATTTTTAAAATTAAGTTTAATTCAAAACAGAAAATTTCTAAGAATGTGACTTAAAGAACCAAAATTAACCATTGTATGTTAATATATGTTAAATAATATGTTAATATTTTATAAACTCATTATATATTAAGCATAAATAGCCATATTTTTCAAAAAAAATTAGTGAGCACACTGGCACTGTTTTATAATCTTGTAAATCTCTGGTTTCCTAGAAGAGACCTGAATTCTCGTAACTGTCTCTATATCTACTTTGTTGCACTAACAACAAGGTACTGGTTGCTTGCATAAGAAAACCTGGCCTCACACAATAGGTAGTTGGAAAAAGGAGTGTTTTAATACAGTTTTCAGATAATAATGGATATATTTCTTTGATACTACCCTAAAACTTGGCAAGCTATAGTTCCTTAAAGGTTAATTGCAATATGGAATGGGGAACAACATCAATAAACAAAAATAAACTTTTCATATTCTGAGACCTTAAAATCTGTTGGTCTGGGGCACCTAGGTGGTTCAGTTAGTTAAGTGTCCGACTCTTGGTTTTGGCTAAGGTCATGATCTAACAGTTGGTGAGATCAAGCCCCAAGTCAGGCTCCATGCTGAGAGCATGGAACCTGCTTGGGATTTTCTACCTCTCTCTCTGCCCTTCACTGAATTATGGAGATCTTACAAATGTTGACAAATCTCCTTATACGATATCAAGTCACATTTATTAATGCACCACTGATTTCATCAGAAGTCTTTGAATGCTTATAGTGGATACAAGCTTAACAAAATTCTAATTTTCACTTGAAAACTCAAAATTCACCATTGGCAATATTTATTGTCAGTTGTTTTGAACCATGTGTGCGTGAAAATGGAGATTCAATAAAATTAATACTTCTTACTGGTTCATCAATGACATTCTTAAATAAAACTGTTCTGTTCTGTATTTTAATTGAGAGTTTGTGGTGGTGAAGAATACAATGACTACTCGCCAGTTGGATGCTGATCTAATACCTACAAAGGTGCCAACACTCTTACGTCACTGATATAAATGTCAACAGAGTAAAAAAGAGAAGTAACATCTGAATAGCAACATAAAAATACTTTTTATCTTGCAGATTCCCTAAAATGGTTTGAGGGACACCAGGAAGTGTAAGACCATACTTTGAACTGCTGATACAAGAAAAAAGGAGACAAAGCTTCCAAAAGAGAACCTTGAGGGATCAAAGAGTTGACCTAAATAAATTTCCCATTCTAAAAACTTGCATCCGGGGTGCCTGGGTGACTCAGTTGAGCATCTGACTTCAGCTCAGGTCATGATCTCGCAGTTCATGAGTTCAAGCCCCGCGTCAGTCTCTGGTGCTGACAGCTCAGAGCCTGGAGCCTGCTTCAGATTCTGTGTCCCCCTTTCTCTCTGCCCCACCCCTGCTTGTGCTCGGTCTCTGTCTTTCAAAAATGCATAAACATTAAGAAAAAAATTTAAAAACCTCCACCTGATTCCTTTGACCCTCTTCACAGGCTGGGTAATTTTCAAGTTGTATCCTGGATGTCATAAATGTTAAGTTGTAAAGATTCTGGATTCTGTCGTTTTTCCCTCAAATGAGTACTGTTTTGTTTTTAAGCAGACAATTATTTTTGCTGAACTTGAACTATAAACTGTTTATTTGGGCATTAGCACCTGTCTCACTTCAGATCCTTTGTCTTTCATTAAGCTGCTCTGAATCTATTACACTGCAATAACTTAGGTCTCAGACAGAGATATGGGTAGACAGAATCTGGGCACTCTTTCTCTGGCTCTTTCCTTTGCAAAATCTGTCCATTCTATTCAGTAGCCAAGGTTTCCCCAGCTTCAGTTTTCTAGTTTCCCTGGCCTGAAAGCCTGCAGTTTTCCCACTGGCACCCCCCGCCCCACCCCATCTTATTATAACTTCTCACCTAAAAAGCTTCCTTCCCAGCTCAGGGGTCCCCTTCACGCCTAAAGAGTCTGTCTACTCTTCCTGTCCAGGGGTTTCAGGCAGTTGCTTTTTGGATTACATAGAGGTTTCATAGCTTTTTTGAGGGGAGTCATATGGTAGTCTCTTCCTCCATCATTACCAGATATACAGATCCCTCACAGAAGGTTTTTGTTTAGTTAGCATTATGAGATTTGGTTTTTTATGTTTATTTATTTCTTCTGAGAGAGAGAAAAAAAAGGGGAAGGGGAGGGAGGGAGGGAGAGGGAGGAAGAGAGAGAGAGAGAGAGAGAGAGAGAGAGAGAGAGAGAGAGAGAGAGAATATCCCAACCAGGCTCCACACTCAGCATGGAGCCCAACACAGGGCTCGATTGCATGACCATGAGATCATGACCTGAGCTGAAATCAAAAGTCAGAACTTAACAGACTGAGTCACCCAGGCACCCTGAGATTTGCATCTTAAAATGATTTCTCTAGTTGCTGCCAGAGAAATAGTCTTAAGGAAGTTAGAAATGCAAGGAGATCAACAGAAAGAGTCCACAATATCCCCAGAAAGAAAGACCACTTAGAAAATAAAATACCCAATGTACTTTGGCTTATAAAGATTTTATTGAGAGAAATCTGATGAATTTTGAATACACTAAAAGAAAGATATCCAAATCTCACCTCATCATCTACTGGCATTATAAACTGCTTAAGTGATTTAAAAGGCTTAAACATCTGGAAGTCATTTAATCTAACTCTTAGGTATGGTTTGTTCTAAATTGCCTCTAATTTCTTTAAATTTCCATAGAACAAAAGTTCACTAAGTTTTCCAATAGACTTTTTAGCATTTGATACT
This sequence comes from Panthera leo, assembly GCF_018350215.1. NCBI lineage: Eukaryota > Metazoa > Chordata > Mammalia > Carnivora > Felidae > Panthera > Panthera leo. The sequence goes on from NC_056679.1 coordinate 22,674,005, forward strand.
TATATATTACCTGTTAAACTCTCTGGTATTGAAACAAAGAAAGGTGTGCTTTTTCCTTATTCTATTCTTGATTTATTAAATCTCAAGATTGTGTAGCAAAGATGCTAAGACTTTTCCCCATGCAACCATTAAAATCCAATGATGTTCTTCCTTTCATTAAATTATTGGAAGGAAAAGTAAGTAGTACCTCACTTGATGTTTCCCTGGGTAAACAACATTGTTTGAATCTACAGTTTAATGAAAAAATTGTATTATGATACAGAATCAAAAAATTATTAAAGTTTTCTCTCTTGATCTGGGTGTTGGCAACATGGGTGTGTTCAATTTGTGAAAAATTCATCAAACTATAAACTTGTTATATATACTTTTCTGCATATATATTATACTTCAATTAAAAAAAAAACAATCTGTGAAAGCTGAGATATATCTATGGTATGTACCTTCTCTAAAATGTCAATTATTCTCATGGGAAAAATTCACAGTATTCTATTTGTGTAGTGTGACTTATCTTCACAGTTACCCTATTCCCTTATCAAAAAGGTAAACATTTTAGAAGTAAAATATGTGACATATTAAATATTAAATATTTGACATATTAAAAATATATGACAATAAAAATCATCTATAAATTCATCCCCTAGCAATACCAACTGCATTTAGAATTTAAATTTAGAGGCTTATGACCTCCGTATCATTGTATTAATATATGATACCCTTTTCTAGGCTTTGGGCATGTCACTTTTTCTCCAAAATTTCTCAAAAATAAAGGAACATTGTTTAGAATCCTAGAACACCAGTAACTGAACTAAACAGGCTTGAACACAAGCAATTTATAAACAGTAAATGTCTACTATATAAGTTTCAGAGCCCATGTCTTTTCTGTATCTTCACAATGTCTACCCCAATGCAAGGCATGTTGCAGACGTGTACTGATGGAAAAAACAAACTAATTCTTTAAAAGAAATGACAACAGTCACTTTCATATGATACAGTAATGTTTTGATTTCAATGTCTAGAAGGAGAGGGCATATCAATCTCTGAAAAGTACTCTTTATTAATTTCTTTACCTATTTATTCATTTTTGCCATTCTCATTTAATCCCTCAGAAATCACCTAGATTTCTCCTAACTACTCCTGACCTTATAAAGTGGAAGCTCCTGTATAATGGGGTTACTAAATTCAACTATAGCAATGCAACAGCTTTCTATCTACTTGGCTTACTTCTCTCCTGTTCTATCTACTCTATCCCTACAGCAATGCAAGAAAACACTAAGACATAAGTTATCTCTTAGCCATTAAACTTTTAAAACATCAAAAAATTTAAACTAAGGCTTACATGTATAGATTAGAATTCTAGTGTAACTAAAGTCAAAGTTTTCATTGCCATTTCTATATACTAGCATAAATGAAAAGTTACGTGCTTAGCATGGAACAAACTTTCAAAAGAAACCAACCCCATATTAATCTACAAATCTGGTGAGTCACAAAGTATTACCCAACTATGGAGATTTAAAAAGCATAACACAGAAGAAATTCAAATAAGTATCTTACTATTGCCATCTTTATGAAACAAAAGCCTTATCAATAGCTTATATGCTATAAATAAAATACCTAGAGAATATGATTTGTGCTCCTACAATGCTATAAACGATAACTGTAATCAAACAATACTATAGGGTTTTGGACTATCTTTAATGATAGAACAAAAAAAAATCCAAATAAATTCAACCAGAAAACTATACTTTTATATCATTTAAATAGCATAATCTTAATTTTTACCTTTTTTTAGAATTTAAGAGCATTTAAATTTTCAAATATGCCATCTTTAAATATACTGCTCAAATACTTTATTCTGCTTTGCTTTAAAGTACCATGTTTTAATTAAAGCTATTCCTAAATAAATCATTGTAGCGGATGGTCTAGGGAGCCCAAGTAAAAGAGAAAACTCCATGCTAATATTCCACTTGATTCTTGGGATATACACTGAATTACAGTGTTCATTAAATTGCATTTGCTCTTCAGGTAAATTTTAACAAATAGTTCTAACAGATAACTGTTATCCATTTGCATATCAGTATTTTTAATTGTTTTAGCTAGTTACTTACAGAGAGCCATGCAAGGGATTCCATGATTCGATGTTCACATCGCTCTAAATGTTTTATCATTTCTCTGGTCAAGTTGGCTTCTGCTTTGATAAAACTTTCAATCACTTTGTAAAAATCAAAGGCTTTTAAATTAAGTACATTCAGAATCCATGGGAAGGACAAATCTGTTCCAGTATCAAGATTCTGAGATGTACTTCCTAAAAATGAAAGAAAAAGTTTAACTTAGGTATGAAATGTTAAGCCTTGAATTATGTATTTTTAGCTTGGAAGGTTTTATCAAACAAAAAAAAAAACACAGCAGAAAAGCTACACAAAAATTTCTATTTAGAGCAGATTTGTTTTTCATTTTGTTTAATTTATTTTAAGTAGCCTCCATGCCCAACATGGGGCTTGATTTCACAACCATGAAATTGAGAGCTGTGTGCTGTACAGATTGAGCCAGTCAGGTGCTCCTAGAGCATAACTTTTATTGTGGAGTCCAAGGACCCAAAAGAAATAGGCTTCTAAATTTTGAGTGTATGTCCACACATGTTTTTCCTAAATAGAGGGCTTATGCTTCTATCAGATTTTCAAAGATTTAAATACCCTACCCTTGTATCAGGAACGAGTATAATATCTAACCAGCAATGCATTAGCATATCCATTTTAACAACCTCAATAATCCCTGATGTTGGGAGGGAAGGATTCTTTAAAATTTTGCTAATTTGGTTAGAAAACGGCAACTCTTTTAAATGTGCATTTTCTGGTTATTAATGAGGATTCACAGTTTTCCACATATGTTTAGCAGTTTTAAGTTTCTTTTATTGCGTATTTGTACCCTAGGTAAATTTTCTTTTGTTTTCACAAACAAGACTTCTTAATATCTACAATATTATTTGCAAAACAATACATGTCTAAAATTGTATCGTTTAAAAAACACCATCAGTGGCTTCTGTTCCATTTATCTGGTGAACCATAGCTCCAATCTTTGGTCTCACTGCCATAAAGTCTATAGCAGTGTTTCCGTATAGGGAAATGCTACTTTTTGTACTCCTTGGAAATTCACAATCTCCTGTCTTGAAAGGGATTTCAAAGGTTCATTTCCTAGATTCAGGATAGCCCAGAATAAGAGCCTACTGAAATACTATTCCCAAGATGACCTGAAATAATTAAGATAATAACACATTTAAATGATTTATGGTGACTACTTATATTCTTCAGTATATACTGATCTAACATATGCATATCATCCCCTTAACTCCACCCTCCCAAAAAAAACCCACCACACCTTAGGTAAGTTTTTTAAACTTTAAACTGAACTAAAATGTTTATTGACTAAAATTTAACTTACTGCTATATGTAGCCATTACAACCTCAAGAGCGCATGCCAACAAAGACATATGAAAGATGTTGTCATTCAGGAGTTTACTAAAGAAAAGAAAAAGAATGATTTTGAAACATTTACTTTTATAAAAAGAAGAAATTGTTTTATTAAAACTAAAGAATTTACCTAAAATTTTGAATGGATAATCGTTCTTCTTCCTAAAACAGATATAAAAAATGTTTAGTTAATGTCTTTTTTATGACAGCATTAAATTTTCTTTCCATTATGTTCTTTTTAACTTACTGATTTAAGCATAGATTCCATTACTCGGTAATATAATCGGACTCCAAGTTTGTATCTCTAGAAAGAAAAAAAATTAGATTCCACTACTTTAAAAATCATAATTATTAATTTTAAAGAAGTTTTCTCTTGAAACATATTTCTGATACTTCTTAGGAAACTGAATACCAAGACACCACAAAAACTAGCTTGTCTAAAACTTAAGACTTCAGTATAAAATGCTTAAATTCCCAATAAATAATCAAGAAGTAAGGTCCAGTACTTGGTTTTCCTTCATTTCCACTTCAGTCCATATCAATCAATACACACACACACACACACACACACACACACACTATATACATGGTGCTAGGGTTAACTCTTTTATATACTAATGTAATGCTTCTTGTGGCCTAGGTTACGTATTTTCACATTAGCTCTCCAGGACTGAGAATAGTCTGTCCATAAAACTGGAAAAGGCAATAATCTGACCCAACTGATGTTACCCGCAAAAAGTTTTAACCAAATAAATAGTTCCTATTAGTTCAAAGAATAACAAAATTTTAGATATACACACACAAACCATATTCCTTCATTCAAATTATAAGCATAAATTTCATATATAACCAAAAATACTTATAAATACAATTATTTAAAACACTATTAGCATCCAAATATAACCTCACTACGCTGAAATAAATGTATACAGATTATAGTTTTCAAACATATTTTTATGTTACCTCACTATTTCCACACAATGAAGCAGAGCAAATACAGAAACCCAAATCTCAAAGAAGTTTAATGGCAGTTCATAAATGGCAGAACCAGATATAAACCCAGGGTTCTGATTCAGAGCCCATATCTTTACCCAATGTACTGGCTTTAGATATTCTGAAATAATAATAGTAGTAAAATGATATCACTACCACCAATAAATAGCAGGTATAATATGATCCCATTCAGAGAAGTATATGCATTCACGAATATTCATATATGTATAAGACAAAGACTATACACCAAAAATTTAATAGTATCAAAGATTTTAATTTTTTCTACTGATTTTTTTAAAAATTTCTACAATTTGTGTAAAAACTTCTACATGTTTACTTTTAGTTTCTGTAATAGTGTAAGGGGCATTTTCTTATAAAATTTTCCATAAGCAGCAGCATACACAGGCAGGTAAGATACAGAATCTACCAATATAAGACAAATATTATTGTAATATTTTCACAATTTGGAAAGACATTATATTTGAAATTATTTCTATTATAGTGACACCAATCGAAATGAACTCAAGTTACCTGTGATCCAATTTCCATACATCCCTGTCCCACAGCTTTAGCAAATTTCTCTTTAAAGATGCATCCAATATCCTTCACTCTTTTCAGGATACTTTCCTTTGGATTCACTGTGCAGTTCTTTAAAGAAGAAAAACTTAAGTCAATGTTGAGGATACTATTCAATCATAATTAACATGTCTGTCCTATAATATACAACTTTTCACTTTCGATTATTTACACTATGGAAATACTTCCATAAAAACTAGGTAAACACAACTACTGAAAATAAAAGGAGCATGAACAATTTCATTTTAGGATGTTAGTAACCAAAAAACACTAAAGCACAAATAAAAAACCCTACTATCTAAATTTTCTGCTGCTATGTTAAAGAAGAGATTTGGTAGCCCCTCCATCCATCAAAAAAGAGCCTCAAAGACATTACAAAACTGATACCATGAAAATACAAAGGATCATAAGTAACTACTAAGAACAATTATATACCAACAACTGGAAAACCTAAAAGAAAAAGAAAACTTCTTAGAAACATACAAACTACCAAATCTGAACCATGAAGAAACATAAAACCTGATCAATCAAGAAACAAAAGTAATAATCAAGAAACAAAAGTCAAGATCCAGACAGCTTCACAGGTGAATTTTATCAAACATCCAAAAAAGAATTAATACCAAAACTTCTCACACCCTTCCAAAAAATAGAAATAACACTTCCAAACACATTTTACAAGGCCAGCATTACCCTGACACCAAAACCAGACAAGGATACCACATGACAACAAAATTATAGGCCAATATCCCTGATGAATGTAAATGCAAAAATCCACACACAACAAACGATTAGGAAGCCAAATTAAACAACATGTTAAAGGATCATATACCACAATCAAGTGATATTTATTCCAGAGATGCTAGGATGGCTCCACATTCACAAATCAATCGATATGATACATTAACACAATGAAGGATAAAAATCATACAATCTCAATAGATGCAGAAAATTCTTGACAAAATTCAACATCCATTTACAATAAAAACTCTCAACAAAGTAGAGAGAGAACATACTTCAATATAATAAAAGCCATTTATGACAAGCCCACAGCTAACATCATATTTAGTGGCGAAAAGCTGACAGATTTTCCTGTAAGATCAGAAACAAAGACGCTCACTCTCCTCCCACTTTTATTCAACATAGTATTGAAAGTCTTAGCCAGAGCAAATTGGCAAGAAAAAGAAATAACAGGCATCCAAACTGGAAAAGAAGTAAAACTGTGTCTATTGACACATGACACATTATATATAAAAAACCCTAAAGACTCCATCAAATCATTGTTAGAATAAACAAATTTAGTAAAGTTGCAGGATACAAAATCAATGCACAGAAATCAGGTGTGTTTCTATGCACTAATAATGTACTAACAGAAAGAGAAATTAATAAAAAATCCCATTTACAATTGCATCAAAAAGAATAAATTACCTAGAAAAGAAATTGAAGAAGACAAAAATAAATGCAAAGATATCCCATGTTCATGGGCTGGAAGGATTAGTATTGTTAAAATGTCCATACTACCCAAAGCAATCTACAGATTCAATGCAATCCCTATCAAAATTCCAATGGCTTTTCCACAGAAATAAGTGATCCAAAAGTTTGTACCCATCAACAAAAGATTCAAGTAATCTTGAGAAAGAAGAAAGAACAAATCACACTACCTGATTTCAAACTGTATTACAAAGCTATAGTAATCAAAACAGTACGTTATTAGCACAAAACAGACATGCAGAGCAGTGGAACAGAATAGAGCCCAGAAATAAACTCACGCATACAATTAATCTGTGACAACGGAAGCAAAAACATACAATGGGGAAAAGACGGTCTCTTCAATAAACAGTGCTGGGGAAACTAGACAGCCACAGGAAAAAGAATAAAACTTGCCAACAATACAAAAAATTAACTCAAAGTGGATTAAAGACCTAAATATAAGACACGATACCATAAAACTCCTAGAAGAAAACATAGGAGATAAACTCCTTGACATTAGTCCACAAAACAAAAAGGAAACCAATCTACTGAATGAGAGAAATATTGGCAAATCATATATTTAGCAAGGGGTTAATATTCAAAATATATAAATAACTCATACAAGTCAACAAATAGTCTGATTTTTTAAAAAAGGCAAACCTGAATAGACACTCTTCCAAAGAAGACATACAGATAGCCAATCAACACATGAAAAGAAGTTCAACATCACGAATCATCATGGAAAGGCAAATCAAAACCACAATGAGATATCACCTTATACTGTCAGAATGGCTACACTTATAAAGACCAGAAATAACAAACATTGACAAGGATGTGGAGAAAAGGGAGCCCCATGTACTGTGGGAATGTAAATTGGTACAGCTACCATGGAAAAGAGTATGGAAGTTCCTCAGAAAATTAAAAATAGAACCATTATATGATCTAGCAATTCCACTTCTGGTATTTATCTGAAGGAAACAAAAACGCTAACTCAAAAAGATCTGTATCCCACCTTCACTGCAGCATTATTTACAGTAGAAAAGACATGGAAACAACCTAATTGTCCATGACTGATGAATGGATAATATATATATATGTATGTACGTATGCACGTGTATAAAATGGAATGTTATCCATCCACAAAAAATGAAATCTTCCATCTGTGACATGTATGGAACTTGAGGGCATTATGCCAAGTGAAATAAGTCAGACTGAGAAAGACAAATACTGTAAGAATTCATTTACATGTGGACTCAAAAAAAAAAAGACAAACACAAAAAATCAAGCTAGATACAAAAAAATTGGTATTGCCCGAGTAGGGGTTGGAGGTGGGCAAAATGGGTGAAAGCTATAAGAAGTTACAAACCTTCAGTTATAAAATAAATAAAATAAGTCATGAGGATGTAATATACAGCATGGTGACTACAGATAATAATACTGTAATGTATAATTGGAAAGTTGCTAAGAGAATAAATCTTAAAAGTCCTTATCACAAGAAAACAAAAATTTCTAATTTCTTTCTAATTTCTAATGTATGATGACATGCGAACCAGACTTACTGTGATCATTTTGCAATATATACAAATATTTAATCATTATGTTACATATTTGAAACAAAATGTTATATATATATCAATTATACTCCAACAAAAATAAACTAAAAATGAAACAATTATAATACGACTACTAAAATAAAAAGAATCTCATGTACTCTCATAAATTATCTTTAATTAAGAGTTAAATTGGGATGTATATTACCCTAAAAATACAAATAATAAAATTAAAACTATGATTTGAGTTTGGTATCATTTCCTAATTAAAAACTGGGCTAAGAGTTAAGTATTATTAAATCATTTCACTACCTTTTCAAAACACATAATACAGAAATGGTTACAAAAGAAGTTTCAATACATGCATCATATGGGGTGGGGCTCTATTTAGTAATTAAAATTTATCACAAGATGATTACTAAAATGCATATCATGATACATTAAAATATTCTGTAATTCATATTGTAATCTATTAAAACATATCAAAAACTTGATTCCCTTCAGCTATAACCAAAGAGTGACTATATTCTTACAATCTTTATGGGTCAAATACATTCAAAATACTATAAATTAGAACTTTAACTATAGAACTATAAACTTTTGGCCTCAGCAATCACACAACAAAAAGAAATAAAAGGCATCCAAAGTGGCAAGGAAGAAGTCAAACTTTCACTATTTGCAGATGACATGATACTCTATGTAGAAAACCTGAAAGATTCTGCCAAAAAATTACCAGAATACACAAATTCAGCAAAGTAGCAGGATATAAAATCAATGTGTAGAAATCTGTTGCATTTTTATACAGCAATAACGAAGCAGCAGAAAAAGAAATCAAGGAATCAATCCCATTTGCAACTGCACCAAAAACAGTAAGATTCCTAGGAATAAACCTAACTAAAGAGGTGAAAGATCTATACTCCAAAAACTATAGAACACTTATGAAAGAAACAGAAGATGACACAAAGAAGTGGAAAAGCATTCCATGCTCATAGATTAGAACGAACATTGTTAAAATGTCTATACTACAGAAACCAATCTACACATTTAATGCAATCCCTATAAAAATACCACCAGAGGGGCGCCTGGGTGGCTCAGTCAGTTAAGTGTCCAACTTCAGCTCAGGTCATGATCTCACACTCTGTGAGTTCAAGCCCCGCGTCGGGCTCTGTGCTGAGAGCTCAGAGCCTGGAGCCTGTTTCAGATTCTGTGTCTCCCCCTCTCTCTCTACCCCTCCCCTGTTCATGCTCTGTCTCTGTCTCAAAAGTAAAACTAAAAACATTTAAAAAAATTTTTTTTTAATTTTTTTTTTTCAACGTTTTTTAATTTATTTTTGGGACAGAGAGAGACAGAGCATGAACGGGGGAGGGGCAGAGAGAGAGGGAGACACAGAATCGGAAACAGGCTCCAGGCTCCGAGCCATCAGCCGAGAGCCTGACGCGGGGCTCGAACTCACGGACCGCGAGATCGTGACCTGGCTGAAGTCGGACGCTTAACCGACTGCGCCACCCAGGCGCCCCCCAAAAAAAAAAAAAAAAAATTTTTTTAAAAATACCACCAGAGTTTTTCACAAAGCTAGAACAAACAACGCTAAAATTTTTATGGAGCCACAAAAGACCCCAAAAAGCCAAAGCAATGTTGAAAAAGAAAACCAAAGCAGGAGGCATCACAATCCCAGACTTCAAGCTGTATTACAAAGCTGTAATCATCAAGACAGTATGGCACTGGCACAAAAACAGACACATAGATTAATGGAACAGAATAGAGAACCCAGAAATGGATCCACAACTATAGAGTCAACTAATCTTCAACAAAGCAGGAAAGACTATCCAATGGGGAAAAACACAGTCTCTTCAACAAATGGTGTTCAGAAAACTGGATGGGAACATGCAGAAGAATGAAACTGGACCACTTTCTTACACAAAAATTCAAAGTGGATGAAAGACCTAAATGTGAGACAGGAAACCATCAAAATCCTAGAGAACCTCTTGGGAACTATTGGACCGAAAAAAAGCTTCTGCACAGCAAAGGAAACAATCAACAAAACTAAAAGGCAGCCTACAGAATGGGACAAGATATCTGCAATGACATTATCTGATAAAGGGTTAGTAACCAACATTTACAAAGAACTTCTCAAACTCAGCACCCAAAAAACCACCTAGTTAAGAAATGGGCAGAAAACATGAATAGGCACTTCTCCAAAGAAGACATCCAGATGGCTAACAGACACATGAAAAGATGCTCAACATCACTCATCATCACGGAAATATAAATCAAAACCACATTAAGATACCACTTCACACCAGTGAGAGTGGCTAAAATTAACAACTCAGGAAACGACAGATGTTGGCGAGGATGTGGACAAAGGGGAACCCTCTTGCACTGTTGGTGGGAATGCAAACTGGTGCAGCCACTCTGGAAAACAGTATGTAGGTTCCTCAAAAAGTTAAAAACAGAAATACCCCACAACCCAGCAATTGCACTGTTAGGTATTTACCCAAAGGATACAAAATAGATTCAAAGGGATACATGCACCCAAATGTTTCCAGCAGCATTATCAACAATAGCCAAACTATGGAGATAACCCAATGTCCATCTACTGATGAATGGATACAGAAGATGTGGTATACACACACATACACACACACACAAGCACATATACATAGGAATATTACACAGCCATCAAAAAGATTGAAATATTGCCATTTGTAGCAGTGTGGATGGAGCTAGAATGTATTATGCATATGGGAATGGGAGGAGAGAAGAGAGTGAAACAAACCACAGCAGTCTCTTATTTTATTGACAATGCTTTATTTTTTTTAATTTAAATGCAAGTTAGTTAGCCTAGAGCATAGTATCGGTATCAGGAGTAGAACCCAGAGTTTCATCACTTACATAAAACACCCAGGGCTCATCCCAACAAGCACCCTCCTTAATGCCCATCACCCGTTTAGCTCATCCCCCCATTCACCTTCCCTCCAGCAACCCTCAGTTTGTTCTCTACATTTAAGAGTCTCTTATAGTTTGTCTCCCTCTGTTTTCATCTTATCTTTCCTTCCCTTTCCTTATGTTCATTTGTTGTGTTTCTTAAATTCTACCTATGAGTGAAATCATGTGATGTTTGTCTTTGACTGACTTATTTTGCTTAGCATTAATACATTCTGGTTCCATCCACACTGTTGCAAATGGCAAGATTTCATTCCTTTTCATCACCGAGTAATATCTTGTGTATAAATACACCACATCTTCTTTATCCATTCGTCAGTTGATGGACATTTGGGCTCTTTCCATAATTTAGCTATTGTTGATAGCGTTGCTATAAACATTGGGGTTCAGATCAGCTTTTTTGTGTTGTTTGGATACATACCTAGTAGTGCAATTGCTGGGTCATAGGGTAGTTCTATTTTTAATCTTCTGAGGAACCTCCATACTGTCTCCCAGAGTGGCTGCACCAAACCACCAGAGACTCCTAATCACAGAGAACAGGATTGACAGAGGAAGGTGTAGGAGACAAACTAGATGGGTAATGGGTACTAAGGAGGTCACTTCTTGTGATTAGCACTGGGTGTATGGAAGCAATAAATCACTGAATTCTACTTCTGAAACCAACACTGCACTGTATGTGAACTAACAAAAATTTAAATTAAAAAAGAGTGAAACAAAATAAGCTTTCTAAAACCAAGCTTAATTATACCTTTCTTTGAAATATGAACACTGGAGCACCTGGGTAAGCATCTGACTCTCGATTTCAGCTCAGATCATGATTTCATGGTAGGTCGCAAGATGGAGTCCTGCACTGGGCTCACACTGGGCATGCAGACTTTTTAAGATTCTCTCCTGAGGTGCCTGGGTGGCTCAGTTTGTTGAGCATCTGCCTCTTAATTTCAGCTCAGATCAGGATCTCATGGTTTGTGAGATCCTTAGGCTCTGCACTGACAATGTGGAGCCTGCTTGGGATTCTCATTCTCTGCCCCTTCCCTGATCATGCTGTCTTTCCCTCTTTCTCACAATAAATAAACATTAAAAAAAAAAAAAAACTCTCTCCCTCTGCCCCTCCCCTATTCACTCACTTTCTACCCTCACCTCTAAAAAATAAATAAATAAATTTGAACACTGTCATTCAAAAATTTCACATTCTATAAAATCAGTAATTCTTTGGGAAAGAAAACAGCACACATATGTTAGAAACAATAACAAAGAAGCCTCTCCTGTCATAAAGTCATTGTTGCCTGGCACAAAAACACACACTCAGATCAGCGGAACAGAACAGAAAACCCAGAAATGGACCCACAAACGTATGGCCAACTAATCTTTGGCAAAGCAGGAAATAATACAATGGAATAAAGACAGTCTCTTCAGCAAGTGGTGCTGGGAAAACTGGACAGTGACATGTAGAAAAATGAACCTGGACCACTTTCTTACACCATACACAAAAATAAACTCAAAATGGATGAAAGACCTCAATGTAAGACAGGAAGCCATCAAAATCCTCAAGGAGATAGCAGGCAAAAACCTCTATGATCTTGGCCATAGCAACTTCTTACTCAACAGGTTTCCAGATGCAAGGGAACCCAAAGCAAAAATGAACTATTGGGACCTCATCAAAATAAAAAGCTTCTGTACATTGAAGGAAACAATCAGCAAAACTAAAAGGCAACCAATAGAATGGAAGAAGATATTTGCAAAAGACGTATCAGATAAAGGGTTAGTATCCAAAATCTATAAAGAACTTATCAAACTCAACACCCAAAAAACAAATAATCCAGTGAAGAAACGGGCAAAAGACATGAATAGATACTTCTCCAAAGAAGACATTCAGATGGCCAACCGACACATGAAAAAATGCTCAACATCACTCAGCATCAGGGAAATACAAATCAAAACCGCAATGAGATACCACCTCACCCCTGTCAGAATGGCTAACATTAACAACTCAGGCAACAACAGATGCTGGTGAGAATGAAGAGAAAGGATCTCTTGTGCACTGCTGATGAGAATGCAAACTGGTACAGTCACTGTGGAGAACAGTATGGAGGTTCCTCAAAAAATTAAAAATAGAACTACCCTATGACCCAGCCATTGCACTACTAGGTATTTATCCAAGGGATACAGGTATGCTGTTTCGAAGGGACACATGCACCCCAATGTTTATAGCAGCACTATCAATAGCCAAGAAAGAGCCCAAATGTCCATCAATGGATGAATGGATAAAGAAAATGTGGTATATATACACAATGGAGTATTACTTGGCAATCAAAAAGAATGAAATCTTGCCATTTGCAACTATGTGGATGGAATTGGAGGGTATTATGCTAAGCAAAATTAGTCAGAGAAAGACAAATACCATATGACTTCACTCATATGAGGGTTTAAGATACAAAACACAACAACAACAACAAAAAAAAAAGATACAAAACAGATGAACATAAGGGAATGGCAGCAAAAATAATATAAAAACAGGGAGGGGGACAAAACATAAGAGACTTACATATGGAGTACAAACAGAGGGTTACTGGAGGGGTTGTGCGAGGAGGGGATGGGCTAAATGGGTAAGGGGCATTAAGGAATCTACTCCTGAAATCATTGTTGCACTATATGATAAGTAATTTGAATGTAAATTTAAAAAATTAATTACTTAAAAAAAATAAAGTCACTGTTGCCAAAACATTCACTTAAATGCCTACAACTTCTAAGATTTTACTTACAGAAGATGGCATTCATTATAAAAATAAAGAAACCTGAACTAATAAAGACATAAACTCAAAGAACTTAGTGATCCTCAAAACATGCTCTTAAGGTAAGCAATTTGCAATCTAGATAGGAAAAAATGCAGTTAGGCTGTTAAGCTGCATTTAATGTTAAACTTTACATTGAGCTCCAGAGAATGCCCCTGAGGTAGAATATTCTGCCAAACTAAAATAATGTAAAATAAAAAAAGAGCTCCTACATACTCAAAATGTTGGAGGAAATATTCAAAATGAATTTGAGAAGATAGATTATTGGGGGAAAATGAGAGACAGGGGGAGGGGGAGAGGGGGAGAGGGAGAGGGGGAGAGGGGGAGAGGGAGAGAGGGAGAGAGAGAGAGAAGCAAACCATACAAGTCTCAACTATAGAGAACAAAAAGGGTAGCTGGAGTGGTGCTGGGTGACGGGATGGGCTAAATGGGTGATGGGCATTAAGGAGGGCACTTGAGATGAGCACTGGGTGTTAATGTCAGAGATGAATCACTAAATTCTACACATGAAACCAATTTTACCAGATATGCTAACTAACTAGAATTTAAATAAAAACTTGAAATAAAAATAAGAGAACAGGGACGCCTGGGTGGCTCAGTTGGTTAAGCGTCTGACTTCAGCTCAGGTCACAATCTCCCAGTTTGTGGGTTCAAGTCCCTCACTGGCCTCTCTACTGTCACCACAGAGCCCACTTCATATCCTCTGTCCCCCTCTGTCTGTCCCTCCTGTCCCCCTCTCAAAAATAAACATTTTTAAAAACAGAACGAAGAGATTATCATTCTTTTAACTTCTATCATTATTTCTTTTAGAAGTTCTAAGTAATTGAGTAGCTATTTTTGGGAAATATTCTTGTGCTACAGATAATCCACATATAAAAGCAACTTCAAGCAATTTGGATAAACAAAATCAGTTCTGAGCCAACACAATTATGAATATGTTGACAAAATACTTTGCTAATTCATGGGGGGCATATAAGCAAGAAGATGACAACAGAGTATGACAAAGCCACAGGCAGGTCACGGTATTAAATGTTAACCACACAGGGGCGCCTGGGTGGCTCAGTCGGTTAAGCGTCCAACTTCAGCTCAGGTCACGATCTCGCGGTCCGTGAGTTCGAGCCCTGCATCAGGCTCTGGGCTGATGGCTCAGAGCCTGGAGCCTGCTTCCGATTCTGTGTCTCCCTCTCTCTCTGCCCCTCTCCCGTTCATGCTCTGTCTCTCTCTGTCTCAAAAATAAATAAATGTTAAAAAAAAAAATTAAAAAAAAAAAATAAATGTTAACCATACAGAGCACAGAGTTATTGGAATATGGCAAATTGTAATAATTTTCTTGGCCTTATCCAATTTCCATGGATGAGCATTTCTGTGAATCCTAACCTTCATTTAAATTTAAATAAGGAGTGAAGAAACAAGCAAGCAACGTACATGTTAGTTTTCATTATTTCTTTTTTTTTTTTTTTAATTTTTTTTTTTAACGTTTATTTACTTTTGAGACAGAGAGAGACAGAGCATGAACGGGGGAGAGTCAGAGAGAGAGAGAGGGAGACACAGAATCTGAAACAGGCTCCAGGCTCTGAGCTGTCAGCAAAGAGCCTGACACGGGGCTTGAACTCACAAGCCGTGAGATCATGACCTGAGCTGAAGTCGGACGCTCAACCGACTGAGCCACCCAGGCACCCCAGTTTTCATTATTTCATTCTTTCTCTAGTTTTTGCACAGCAAGGGCCCTTCAGATGTCAAACTCAGGTCTATAGGAATTGGAAACTGCAATACACACAAGTTCAGACAAGAAATGAAAATAAAAATGGGCTGAAAACAGGATAAAAAAGACTATAGAGATATGGTAAATGTTAAATCCTAATACCACATTCAAAGAAAAGATCTTAAAAGCAGTCAGAAAGAAAATATACACTAACTATAATGAAACAACAGTCAGATTCACAGATTTCTTAAACAGCAATCAGGAGAGCCAGGAAATAGCAAAATAATATCTACAAACTTCTAAGAGAAAGTAAATATCTAGAATTGAAGATTCAGCTAAACTACTTGACAAAAAGTAAGACTAAAGAAATTTTAAGAAACAAAACACAAACCTTTTAAGTTCATCCCAAACTGACACTCACTGAGGAAATTATTTAAATATGTATTTGACACATAGATCAATGGAAGAGAGTAAAGAACCCAGAAATGGACCCACAAATGTACGGTCAACTCATCTTCAGCAAAGCAGAAAAGAATATCCAATGGAAAAAAGTTCTTCAGCAAATGGTGTTGGGAAAACTGGACAGTGACATGCAGAAAAATAAACCTGAACCATTTTCTCACATTATACACAAAAATAAACTCAAAATGGATGAAAAACCTATGTGTAAGACAGAAAACCATCAAAATCCTACAGGAGAAAACAGACAACAACCTTTTGACCTTGGCCATAGCAACTTCTTACTTGACTCCAAAGACAAGGGAAACAAAAGCAAAAATGAACTATGGGGATCTTATCAAGACAAAAAACTTCTGCACAGTGAAGGAAACAATCAACAAAACTAAAAGGCAAGTGACAGAATGAGAGAAGATATTTGCAAATGACATATCAGATAAAGGGTTAGTATCCAAAATCTATTAAAAAAATCAAACTCAACACCCACAAAACAAATAATCCAGTTAACCAAGAGGCAGAAGACACGAATAGACACTTCTCCAAAGAAGATATCCAGATGGCTAACAGACACATGAAAAGATGCTCGACATGACTCAGCATCAGGGAAATACAAATCAAAACAATAATGAGATACCACCTCACACCTGTCAGAATGGCTAACAACTCAGGCAACGACAGATGTTGGTGAGGATGTAGAGAAAGGGGAACACTTCTGCACTGTTGGTGGGAATGCAAACTGGCATAGCCACTGTGGAGAACAGTATGGAGGTTCCTCAAAAAATTAAAAATAGAGTTACTCTATGACCCAGCAATTGTACTACTAGTTATTTATCCAAAGGATACAAAAATGCTGATTCAAAGGGGCACGTGCACCCCAATGTTTATAGCAGCACTATCAAATAGCCAAAGTATGGAGAGAGCCCAAATGTCCATTGACTGATGAATAAAGAAGATATAAATAAAATCATACATACAATGGAACACTACTTGGCAATCAAGAAGTTGCAACAGAACTAGAATGTATTATGGTAAGTGAAAGAAGTAAGCCAGAGAAAGATAAATATCATGTGATTTCACTCATATGTGGAATTTAAGAAACACAACAGATGAACATAGGGGAAGGGGACAAAAAATAAAAACAGAGAGGGAGGCAAGTCATAAGAGACTCAAATACAGAACAAACTGAGGGTTGCTGGAGGGAAGGGGGGGATGGGCTAAATGGGTGATGGTTATTAAGAAGGCATTTATTGGGATGAGTACTGGATGTTATATATGTAAGTGATGAATCACTAAATTCTACTACTGAAATCATTATTATATGTTAACTAACTTGGATTTAAATAAAATAAAACAAAAAAATATGTATCTGAAGAAGAAAGAAAATGAAATCAGAAATGAAGTCTAAGTTGCAAGAAAGAATTTGTCAACAAGCAAGGCAAAGATTAAACGTGAAAAAATCCAAAAATAGCACTAAGTGAAACAGTACTACCAACATCTAATTTGGAGGTTTCAAAAAAGCAAGAAATAAGATAACAGACAAGGGCATGTTGGTTGGGAGATGTTTAAAAAAATATTCAGTATTTTTAATAATTTTTCTAATTTTAAATTTATCAAAATAATAAAGTTTCATTTATTGCTTACATTAAAATAGGAAATCAGATTTTCTGATGGTTGATCACTTGCTGAATTTAAGATCATCATTAACTGTTGAATAGTATTCATAACGGTCCTAGAGAAAAAAAAATAGGAAGAATATTAAGCAGTGAAGGAAAGCAAATAAATAAAATGTATCTATTTACCTATTTCACAAGTTAAATCTTCAAACTCACTATTTCTTGTTTATATTTAAGAAGTTCTCTGAAATAAGACTTTACAAAGCCCTTAGTGTACTGTTATTTATAAGGACTTACATTTACTTAAACCTTTAGGAAAGAACATGTTCATAATCACTAAGATCATAATTAAAAACACTGATATGTTTATTTACGAATAAAACCACATTTCAGTACACAATTAATTGGCAAAATTAATGATATTTTAGGAAAAGCACATATAAACTGCTATCAAAATGGTAATTTAAGAAAACATTACAATTCAAGTTTTTCAAATACAGTAGCATATACCCTAAGTCAAATGAAGAAACACATGACTTTACAAAGATTTTCAAGATGAAACAAACATTTTAGAAGTCACCACTGTTAAAGCATAAAATTGGGTCAGTCCCTTAAGATTTCTTTAATGCTATAATTATGTGTGTGTGTGTTGTACAGTAAATACTAATGTTCCAATTTTGGAATGGTAGCACATTGCTACTATAGGTACTGTTTAATAGTGCAAAGAACTATAGAATGCTTATGGCTGAAAGGTTCCTTAAATATTGTCCAGTGAACATATTCAGTGAGAATTTTCTTCCTCTTTTTTGTAACCTCAGTAAGAATTACTCAGTTTGGAAAAAGAACTTGTCTTTACATCTTCTAAACTCTTTTGGTGAAAGTCTTCTTTTAGGAAAAAACATGTCAAACATCCCTGGTTTTAATTTGAATCATCTTTGTTATTATACCAAACTATTTTTTTTATAAACACTTAACATTTTTATTTTATTTTGCTTTATTTTTATTTTTTAATGTTTGTTTATTTTTGAGAGGGAGAGAGAATGAGCATGCACGAGTGGGGGAGGGGCAGAGAGAGTAGGAGGCAGAGAATCTAAAGCAGGCTCCATTCTGTCAGCACAAAGCCCTACATGGGGTTCAGACTCCTGAACTGTGAGATCATGACCTCACCCAAAGTCGAACACTTAACCAACTGAGCCACCCAGCTGCCTCTACACCGAACCATTATACCTCTCTCAACTGATATTTGTACACTCTCACCTTTCAAACATTATTGCTTTTATAACTTGTACATCCTCTAATCTACTTAAGCCACATTGACTAAAGCCACAAATAACTAATTGCTAAAACTAAAAGATCCTTCTCACTTGTTCTGATACCTGATTTCCTTCAAACATGTGACACTCAAACACCTGCTCTTTCCTAAAATTCCCTCCCTCCCTTGGCTTTTTTGGCTTCATCCTCTGAGGCCCCTTCTCATTCTCTTTAACTTCTATCTAGTCCTTAAATGCTAGCATTCTTTAGGGTTCAGCCCTTAGTCAGCCATTCTTGCTATTACATACCTTTACTTCAGGCAACCTCATCTTTCTTTATGGTTTTAACTTTCCCTGATGATTCTCAAATCTGTAAGAGCTTATATCCTTCTGCTTACTACTTCTTCATATCCCATAAATGCCTCATGAATAATATTCTGAATATTATTCATCAAATATTCATCAAATATTTATCAAACCTGTTCTTGTTCCGTTATTTCGACTGCCTACTCTTGGCTTGGATATTCAGCATTTCTCAATTGAATTACTGCAATAGAGCAGTTCATGGATTTTTGACTATGTGTATGGTAATCAGGTCTATGCACGTGTAGTTTAGAAAAATACCTCCTCAGGTTATTCTAATTTGCACCCTTGGTTAAGAACCACTGTGACACATTGAGAGGTCAATTTCTCACTATGTCCTCCTTAGTCCATCCCCTTGCAAACTACTACCATGTAATTCAGAAGCAAAAAAAGAAGGACGAGTTTCAAGAAGAGGGAAAAGCAAGTGTGAAGGTCTTCAAGTATAAAGGAAGAGCTTTAAGCATTCAGGAAACTGGCTAGTTCATCATGAGCAGGCAAACAAGATGAGGTGAGAGAGGCAACAGAAGCTGGATCTTATAGGCACTGTGAAGGAATGTGCATTTCAACTGCAACAGGAAGCAATCAAAGGTTTAATATGGTGAACATGATCTGACTCACATTTCTAGATTACTATTCTGGGGCTCTCTGGAGAATATATTTAGTGGTGGGGAGAGAGGAAAAGTGAGGAGAGTAGACACAGCAAGATCAATTAGGAGGCTACTGCAAAAAAATCCAAAACAAAGAGAAAGAGATCTTGGACAAGGGTGGTGAGACTGCAAATGGAGAACAGGAGATGGACTCGAGGTATTTAAAAGGTAGATTCAACAAGACTTGGTAACAGATTAGATGTAGAAAGTGAGGAAAAGGACAGAAAAATGCTTCTAATCCAAGTTTATGCAGAGCAAAGGATAATACATCTTTTTCTTCTTTATTTACTGAGATGGAACACATTCCCACTCTAGCTTATATTCTTTAAGGACAGACAGAACTATGTCTAATAATCATATCCTCAGCAACTAGTAAAATACCTGACATGCAAAGACCACTCAATATGTTTGTTGTGTGTATATACAAATATACAATAGAATGAACAAACCCAAAGGACTATAAAGGCACAGAATAATAACAACAGTGAAAATCAAAAGAAAATTCATACCTAACTGGAGTCTGTGGAAGCATCGTATTCACCTCTTCATCAGAGTTACTTTTTCGTGGTGTTCTCTGCATTTCAAAACTAAGTAATGATAAACAAAGTCATTAATATACAGTTTGTGCTTTATGAATCAAAAGAGCAGTATATTACCATCATACAAAATGGTAAGTCAATAACAAGTGATAGGAAACAGATGATTCAAAAGCTGTTTAAGTAAATCAAATTTTATTTTTTTCACCATTGTTTTTAAGTTGGGTTTCTTCCACTAGGTTTATGAAAAACAGGTGCACCAATTCATTAAAAATTTTTTAAAAGTTTTTAAAAATTTTTAAAAGTGAAAGTCAGATGCTATCTCTAAATGCTAGATGGTATTACTAACCAAGCTGTTCAGTATTAAAAAATATCAAAGCTTAAGTTTCTTAACCATTACGCCTTCCAAAGACCTTACTTTGACTTAAACTTGAAACATTCTGTATTTAACCTATAAATTATATAGATTTTCAGTTACATATTCAAAAACTTCATGCTAACGACATAAACATAATAAATTTTTTGTAATTACTCTCAATCATTCCTATTTTAGGATTATACATGACAATTCAAGAGAATATACTTTTGTATTAACATTTAAAAAAAGAACCAAGCAATAATAATAGATGAAAGGGTGGGAAAGAGAGACCACTACTTAAGTAAACTAATTACTTCAACAATTTTCTTTTCATGCACATTTTAAAAATTATATTCAATAAAAAATAGTTGTTATAGAGAATAATTCACATTAAATCTCTATTTGTTAATATATGCTTATCAGCTTTATAGAAAGGCATTTGAAGTAACTTATTATAAATGATATTTAAAGATCACAAAGTTGAACAAAAACCTATTTAACCTACATGTATCAATATCAACCTATAATGTTATAGCAAAAGCATCTCAACAAACAGACCATGTACAATACCTGTCTATAGGATCAGCCTGAAGAGTTTTATCATGATCCAGAAATAATCTTGCATCAAGATCTTTGCTTTTAAGGTAAATTTCTTCATATTGTTTAGAGAGACTTTCCACCTCAAAAGAAAAAAAAATACTGGTGATTATCCTTTTCCTATCATTTCACTCTTAGTCCACGAAGTACAGATTTAATTAAAGAATCTTTGTACAGCATACAATTTTATAATATAGACAGAGTTCACATGCAGTAATAATAAAGCATATCTAAAAGTGACATTAAAAAATTGCTATCTTTTTAACTCTAATCTTAAACAGATTTTATGCATGCACCCCATTCATTAGAGTTTTTTGTAGACAATGATCACCAGTAACACAAAATAGTACTGAGACAGATCTGTAAGACAATAAAATTAATTAAAATAATAAATAATACTTATTTTAATCAACTTAATTGCCAAGATGCTCCAAATAGCCCATACATCCCTCACTTTTAATCTTCCACTATGATTATGAATATAAGAATATTTTTCAGGGGCACCTGGGTGGCTCAGTTGGTTAAGCATCCGACTTTGGCTCAGGTCATGATCTCACGTTTGGCAAGTTCAAGTCCTGCAACAGGCTCTGTGCTGACAGCTGAGTCTGGAGCCTGCTTCCGATTCTGTGTCTCCCTATCTCTCTGCCCCTCCCCTGCTCATATTCATTCTCTGTCTCTCTAAATAAACATTAAAAAAAGAATATTTTTCAAACATTATAACAAACCTCCTGATTATACATTCTGCCTATCTTTTCTAAATTCTTTGGTGGCATTCCAACTCCCCGCCCAATGAACATATCACAATGTATTCCTAATCTCAAATACCTTTTCATCTCATTTGTTAGAATCTGTAATTCTTTTGTAAGTTCTGATTCATTATTTTCTAAACATAATTTAAAAACGAATGCCCAGTAAATAACTATTTGGCATGACTTCTGCTATGACTTTTAAAGTCAAAATATTTCTAACCTGACAGAACTAAAATTGAATTTTAAAAGGAGTGGTAGGAAGAAATCCAGCTAGTGTAAACTTTTTTCTATTTAAGTTTTTTAGATAGAACAGTTATTCATGTTAATTAAGTTCAATCACTGTGCCCTATCTTAGTGAGGCGCTAATTATCAATCATTTATTGACTGGCAGCTATTACTGCTATTTGAAAGATGCTGGGGGGCGCCTGGGTGGATCAGTGGGTTGAACATCTGACTTCGGCTCAGGTCATGATCTTGTGGTTTACGAGTTCAAGTCCTGCGTGGGGCTCTGTGCTGACATCTCAAAGCCTGGAGCCAGCTTCGGATTCTGTGTCTCCCTGTCTCTGCCCCTCCCCCACTCACTCTCGGTCTCAAAAATAAACATTAAAAAACCATTTAAGAAAGATGCTGGGGTGGGGGTGTGGGTAGCTCAGTCGGTTAAGCATCTGACTCTTGGTTTCCGCTCGGGTCATGATTTCATGGTTCGTGGGTTCGAGCCCCATGTCAGGCTCTGCACTGGCAGTGTGGAGCCTACTTGGGATTCTGGCTCCTTCTTTCTCTGCCCCTCCCCCAATCACACACTCGTTGTCTCTCCTCTCAAAATAAATAAACAAACAAACATTTTTTTAAAATGCTGGGGTAAAGTTTATTTTAGGATTTCTACTAAAACTGTAATCCTTTCTAATGAAGGAAGAAAAACTACTATGAGTGTCCAAAATTCTTTAGAGCTGTGAACAGGTTATTTTTTGGCATATCAGTTGATAAGAAAGTTCAGTAATACAACATTTGACCCCATTTCTTGCTTCTCTAGTATCTTCTGCACTGCATCCCAATCTTAACAAATTAGCTGGAGTTCACTGAACAGACCAAACTATCATAAATCATTGTCCCTTTGAATCTATAATTTCTAACACTGAAAATATCTTTTTTTCTCATAAAGCTTATTCACTTCAGAAATCACATCTCCAAACAATTTTCCACAAAACCCATCTGCCCCACTTTGGATTAGGTGGATATCACAGCACCATGTGCAGACTTGTATCAGACTCTCGCAGATTCCTCTAATGTTCTATTTCTTTGTCTTTTTCGCACTATGACCTTGTTGACTGTGAGTTAAATCTCTAATGAATAATATCTAGCACAATGCCTGGCACACATTAAGCACTCAATAAATGATTGTTGGATGAGTAAGTTTATTAATTCAAGGACTAGCTACGAATTTGGGGAGTAGAATCAGCAGACTAGCTATCTGATTCCACGTCTTTTGGTCTTGATAACTAATACCAGGTGCTTCTAAAACATTGCTTTAGCACTGAGTACTTGTTGTTCATCATTTATCTAAGTATTCTTTTCTCCACATCTTACCACGTAAAGTTCTAGGTTGTTCTGTTCTCATTGGAGAGCAAGATATTTGAGGCAAAATATGAAAAGAAACAAAGATGGATGGCACACCAGTAAGGTAAAACATTTCTGCAGTACAATCACAGCCATTTCAACCAAATTTCTTTTCAATTAAGTAGTTTAAAGTATTCCAAAGAGATGCTCCATAATATAGTAATGCCAATAATGTTGATAGCATCAATCCATGGATCCTATGCTCAAGGATGTAGAGCAAATCAGAATCAAAATTTGATTGTGCATATTTAATTATACTGTACTTAAATATAATGGCCTTCAGAAATCCAAAAGCCTACACTTTGATTTTTTAAAAATTTCAGTATAAATCAATTTCTAGTGAAAATTATAAATGCTGCTTATTTATACATCTGAATATATACTCAAAAGGTTTTTCTGTTACTTATATAAAGTTGGCTTAGCACAATTCTACTTAGGTTTCTTTCCTTGGGCAAAAAATATTTAATATACAGCAAAGCAACTTTAAGAAATTAGACAGCTATTCCTCCCTCCCAAAAGTCCCAAAACACATTAACTTTTTATTAATTTTTCCTTCCTACCTCTGGAAGTCCATTAGAAGCTACAATTCCAAGAGAATTCATAAAAGGTATGAAATTTTTGAAATAAACATTTTTCACCTGAAAAAGATAAAGTTACAACACAGCCATTAAAATAAAAACCTTAATCTCTGTCACTTTTAACACTAGAATGAAAGTGCTAAATGACATTTTAATCAATGACTTACATTCAACCTAATGTGATACTTATTTATAATCAATTCCATTATTTACTTTTTAATTTACGTGAGGCAGATTTCAAGTCCTAGAATGGAAGTGGAGTAGAGGACTGTTAATGAAACGGGATTTATAAGAAGAAAACCCATTGAAACCAATCTCAGTATTCTGCATTTAACAAATGATGAAAAGATGGCTCCAAAAAATTGGGCAACTTGACCAAAGTTACACAGCTAGGAAGTGGCAGAGCTGGAATTAAAACCCAATGTATCATCAAAGCCAAGACTCTTTACTTCTCCCTACTATCTCTGATTTCTCCCTGAAGCACATTTTTAGGCCACTTCATATTTATCATGATAGCTAGCTTAGGGAACAGTCAAGTATTTTTGCAGAAATTTAGGAAAATAACCTGTTTTTACAAGAAAATAATTTCACACACATAAAGGATACCCCATAATTCAATTCAAAATCACATAAAAATATTTTGTAGAATGATGCATTTTCATACAAACGCATCCTACATTTATTTAACATAGATAATAAAGACTGTAACAGGAAACCTGGAGTCATATTCCAGGCTATTGTGCACTTGCAGTGTGTTACAAAATTTCAAACAACTTACTTATTTTCATTTAACTTCTCAAAATCTGAAGTCTACATATATTAAGGTAGAAATAATATCAGTTCATATCTTCTACTTCACATATAAGTTATAAAAATTGGCTTTTGTAATACTTATTTTGTTTTTTAATTAACTCCCACTTAACTGGAGTATTTATAAAGTAGGTAGTTTTAACTAACCAATTAGTATTAACTAACCAATAATTATATAGCCATAAATGTAACTAATCAATATATAACCAAAAACATTATATGTAAATACCCACTGTCAATTAATTAATGTCAATGACTACCATAGTTTTTAATCAGCTACACTTTAAAAATCATTCCCATAAATATTCTAAGTTACAGAAGTTATTTAAAATGAAAAAATTTTAATCATTTATTCCTGATTTTAGAAATAAAATTTTATAAGTAGTTCTGAAATCCATAGGATTAACAACCAGGAATTAGCAAACTGTATTTATGTCTGTTCATTATCTTAAGGGACTTAGCAATAGACTGGGTTAAAAAATATTTCAACTACATTTGTCAGCTTATTAACAAAGATTATTTGTGATTCTAGAAAGTAAAACACACACACACACACACACACACACACACACACACACACACGTATAAAGTTGATACATCTATATCCACAGGTATATATCTGTATCTTTGCTAAAATTGACAAAAGCCACAGTACTAGAATTTAGGTATCTTGGTAAATCATTCCAACACTTCTTAAACTAAATTTTGAGATCATACTCCATTCCTTCCCAGTTGACAGAGAAATTTCAAAGATGCAACATTTCATACAGCTATCTGGCAGTAGTGAACTGTGGACAATATAACAATCTATGAGAGAAACAGCATTGTACACTAAAAGGAGAAACTGGTAGCAGATTTACCAAAGTCTAGACTCTGTTAGTAATTAGCTATCAATCTCTAGAAGCTCATTCACTCATTACTAAAAGGAGGTTGAGTACATCGTTTCTAACATTCCTTCCAATTCCAACACCCCAGATTCTGTGAACAACATAAGCAATTCCAGGATGTTCAAGTATATCCTCTACCATCCATTAGTATCTGGTGTGATATTTGGAAAGAGTGTATAGGCTGAACAGCAATTTAATGTTGATATTACTTAACACCAGGATTTTCTTGCAGGGTATTTTAAAACTTAGGAATTATCAATAGCCACAGAAGAATCAAAGAACAAATTCATTTGAAAACTACTGCCTTAATGATGCACCTTGCAGTGATTCCTGAACAAGGGAGGCACTCTCTTTAAAATCAAAGTAACTTAATATGAAAAGTAATTTTTTTTCTAAATATTTTGCTGCAAAAGAATTAGCACTAATTACAAAAGCAACTTGTCACGAAAGAAGTATATACTGTTAGGAAGAACTTATATCTAAATCTACTTCATTTTAAAGAAATCATGAAGTTAAATTACCTCATCTATATTACATTCATGTTCTTTACAGAGAACTTCAATAATTCTTGTATCATTTTCTAGTTGTTTTGCTATCCGTGCACTCCTGTTCTGACCTCGCCTTGGTGTTCGAGGTGAACCATTAAAAGGTATTACAGCTGTTTCTGTAAAAATGGTAAATTAGATAAGAACAATTGCACATTCCACTGTATAAAATAATGAAGTATTCTAACTCGGGGGATCAGAAATAATCTTGGTAACATTCTGCTACTTTTATTTATTAGGCTTCATTAAAAGGCTAATAGTCTCATCTATCTATTGAATATTTGTTTTATTTACTGATAATAGCTTTTGCCATCCCTATTCTCTTCTGCCCCCAACCAGCTCAAAAAGAAACAATTATAAACAAGATGTAAAGCCCTATAGGCAAATATGGAGAAGGCAAGGGAAATAGCCAACTTATAAACTTACTCTAAATGTATCCTACTCAGTCTGTAAGGGAAAAAAATGTTTCCTATCTTGGAGAGTCTTAAAAAGTATTTATGGATTTAATTGCTAGACATAGTATAAAAATAAATAAAATTTTAAAGTTTGAGCAAAACCCACAATAAGTTATGCTTTTAAAAATATATATATTAATATGTAAATATTAATATATATGTATTATAATATGATAAAGGGTGATTTTTTAAAAACCATCTGTATTGTTTTCAGTATTCCCCATTTAAACTGAAAATGGATTCAACTATTAAAAGAGATTACAAATGACTAAATATAAAATGTATTAACTGCCTCCGGGCCTAACCACCAATTTACAGGAAATTGAGAGAATATAGGAACATGTTAAACTATATAACAAAATGCAGTCAGAAAAAATTAAACCATGTGAAGCTGCACAGAATAAACCACCTAATTACTTAATAAATCAGTTACAAGAAAAAAAAAAGAGACAGATAGAAAAGGAAGTTTTTTTGTCTCAAAAGCGTATCAACCAGTCATAAGGTATAGATCTTATTTAGATTCTGATTTAGTCAACCTGTAAAAAAAAAAGTTTTAAAATCACTTTTAAAAGGCAAGTGAAAATCTGAACACTTACTAGATATTTGGTGGTATTAGGTTAGAAATCACTATTGATTTTCAGGTGTGCTAATAGTCACTATGCTTTTTAAAAAGACTACCTTTTAGAGATACATACTAAAATTTGTAAGAATGAAATGGTATACAAAGATGTGCTTCAAAATAATATAGCTGATGCAACTAGGCAGCAGATGGGGCTCCTGGTTGACCATAAGTTATATGTTGAAGGCACGTGATTAAGTACATGAGGCTTATTATACTACTGTCTACTTTTGTATATTCATCTGGAATTTTCATAATAAAAAAGTAATTAAAAGTTTACCATACTCAATTTAACACCTCATCCTGGTTTCTCCTTAACATAGCACTTAGAAAATTAAAACATGTGTTTGAATAATCCAAAAGAACAAAGCCTGTCAACCTAAAGTAACATCCTACATGAACTTCCTAAACTTGTAAAAATTGAAAAAAGTGAAGAAAAGACATATAATCATTACAGAATCAGAAATTTTTAAAATATATTGTTTTGTATTTTTTTCTCCCATTTTGGTTTCTGCTGCTGATCTTTTTCTGTCAAACCACGTTCAATACATTTTTCCATGAAACTATCGTTCAGGAAGATTAATTAGGCTTCAGTTTTTCAGCCACTTTCAACACCACTTTTGACTTCCATGTTTTGATCTGTCCTCTATTCCTTTTAGTATTATTAATACTTTCATCATTTTAGGAGCAAGGAAGCAGTTCGGCCTAGTTAAGTTTACATTTTTCTGTGGTATAATAAATGATTTTGAAATTCTACTCTTGATGCCACCAAAAGAAGCAATTCCATTCTAAGAGGAATATACTCATCTTTGCTTAATACTCTCTATTTCAACAAGTTATTTTCTTTTTATTTTTTTTTTTAGCAACAGTTACTTTCACTTAAAAACACTTCTCACCTCATCACCCACTGAAGTAGATGACAATTATATGCAAAAAAAGTTAGTCACATAATAATTAGCATCCAATAATACAATTTAGGTAATCTCCTCCTGCAGAATGGGCTACTCTTTCTCATGAAGTTTCACCCATATCTGTGCCTTACCTCTTATTTTCTCTTTACTAGGAATATTCTACCCCAACTTTGCCTAACCCTCAAATGCTATCTACTCTTCAACACTCAGTTCATATCCACCTCTTTTATATGGTCTTCCTTGGTCTTCCCCTGCTTTCTCGTCGCTTGAACTCTCATAGCATTTACTATATTTTGACCCAGATCACTTAGAAAGTGGTAATATACTGATTACTTACTTACTTGTCTTATCTCTACTTCTATACCTTATACTACTTGAGGGCAGAGTCCAGGTCTGATTTCTTTTTTATCATCCCTTCAGCTCTAGAACTATGTTTTGGACCTAGTCGATATTAAATAAACAACTGTTGAGTAATGATGTAGAAGGTGCATAAATTATTTAAAATACTTACTATATGGTTCTTTAAGCAACGCAGGAGGTGAGAGTTTAATAAAATAATCAAGGACACAGAGCATTAACTGAAATGAGATGACGAGATCATCTTCCATTTGTAACACTTCCCCTGAAAATAAAGTAGGTTCACATTGTAAAGTAACAGACTAGAAACGGAGATTGAGATCTTTAAATCAGGGAAAATTGTAGGTATGGGCATATGCATATACTCATTTATTTAAGAGTCACTAAAGGCATATTAAAGCTTAAAATTTTTTGTTTCACAAAAACTCAAGATTTGAAATATATAAAATATAAATGAAATATATAAAAGGTTATGAAATTATAAATGAAGTATAAATCTACCATGAGAATTTGACATTTAGCTATTATCATTATAATTCATTCCCTATGTCTAAATTCATTTTGTTTCTGGAGCATCTGGGTGGCTCAGTTGGTTAAGCATCCAACTTTGGCTCAGGTCATGATCTCACAGTTCGTGAATTCAAGTCCCATGTCAGGCTCTGAGCTGACAGCTCAGAGCTGGAGCCTCCTTTGGATTCTGTCTCTCTCTCTCTCTCTCTGCCCCTCCCCCACTCATGCTTGCTCTCTCTCCCTCTTAAAAATAAGTAAACATTAAATAAGTAAGTAAATACATAAAATGGTCAAGTGAAGTCAGATCAAATCCTCCTCCAATACCCAATAAAATAAAGGAAAACATGTTCTGGCTAAGTGTCAGTACCAACACCAAATTTAAGAGATACTGACTCAGAGTATCCTCATCTTTTCCTCCTCTTACGTGGAGGGCACAGAAATTGCTGATGAGAGAAGGGTAAAAGAGAGGAAGTAAATGGTAGCTAACTTTCTGATAAACACAGAGACTCCAGTATATTGTGCTGAACTGGGGGCCAATCTGAATCCCAACACAATCCTGTTATGGAAACAGGATGTAATTATCACTATAACTGTTCTATTGTAGAGTTCATTCTAACAAGAATCTCAGAACAACAAAGACTCATACCATTCCAGATAAATTCTCCACTTTCTCCCTCACCCCGACTAAAAATAAATATAATAAAAAGGCTGTACTCATATTGTAGCTCTTTGGGGAATACAACGAGCCAAAGATACAATGCAAAGTGAGTGAAAAGAGATTTATTCACACTACATCAGAGAAAACAGAACATCAAACACCAACCACAACAGAGAAACTAGAACATCAGGTCAGGGTTGCCTACAAAAAGTCCTAGTAACATGAGGTGGGGGAGAGCATGAGAAACACAGCAATTATGCAAACACAGTACAGAAAATAAAACAAGAAAAGAAATAAAAGAATCACAATGTAAGAAGGGGAAAAAAAATCAGAGAACCCAATCTGGAAGATAATATACGAGAAGAAAATGCCCTATGACTCCTTGCACTAAGAAATAAAAAGCACAAGTTATATAAAAATAAGGAGCTAGAAAAGCTAAGGAAAAACTGAGGACCAAATAACACCATTACAAACACAGTTTAGCTCAAAACAGAAGAAAGGCTTGAGACAAAAAACAGTTAATACATAAGAAAAAGACCAAAGATCAGAATAATATGAGAAAAGATACTAAATATGGAGGACAAAAACAATCCAACATAAGACAGCTAAGTTCCTGAAACAGAATAGAATAGCACCTAACTGAATAGAGTAATATTTAAAAATGTAGCGCATGAAGGGTTCCTGGGTGGCTCAGTTGGTGATCTCCTGGTTCATGGGTTCAAGCCCCACGTTGGACTCCATGCTGGCAGTGCTGACCCTGCTTGGGATTCTCTCTCTGCCCCTCCCCCACTTGTGCTTTCTCTCTCTCTCTCTCTCTCTCAAAATAAATAAACTTGAAAAAATGCAGTATGTTAAGATTTCTTTGAAATAAAGTGCAGACCTTCAGTTTAAAAAGAGATACAGTGTTACAAGAAAAACTAATACAGAATAATAAAAAACAAAAGAGATATTCTAGTTAAGATAATGAACCTCAAACTTAAAAAAAAAATCAAGTATTTAGACAGTAAATAAGTGGGGGCGCCTGGGTGGCTCAGTCAGTTAAGCATCTGACTTCAGCTCAGGTCATGATCTCACAGTCCGTGAATTCAAGTCTCGCATCAGGCCCTGTGCCAACACCTCAGAGCCTGGAGCCTGCTTCGGATTCTGTGTCTCCCTTTCTCTCTGCCTCTCCCCCACTCGCACTATCTCTCAAGAAAAAAAAAAAAGTAAATAAGGGGCGGAAATTAAGCTAGTCTCCAATTTTTTAATAGCAATGTTTAATGCCATAAAACAGTGTCCTGAGGAAAACAAGAATGACACAAAAATAGGATAGACAGCCAAGTGGTCCTTCAAGTATAAAGCCTATGGACATGACTCATAAACAACACAGAGAATATGGTGCCAAAAAGCCTTTTTTGAAAAACTCCTTCTTGGTAAAATCCAGCCAACTAAAGATGAATCAAAATAAAGAACTCAGAAATGGAGAAGCTGTAACAGAGAAGTGACAATAAACTTAGAATCCACCAAAACAGAGAAGTGAGAATAAACAAGTAATTTTAATTATAGAAGAGAATGTATGTGTTATAATCTTTGATAATGTTAATACGAAAATGCAAAAATCTTAAAGTAGGGAATGGGGAGGTAACAGGAAGAGTGGTAATATTAGTGCTCTTTTCTTTCAAGCAGATTAATACCTTTAAATCGAAACACAAGGTAAAATTAAAAAGATTGTAACCTTAATTTTTTAATAATGTTTTATAATCTTAGAGAAATTATAACTGGAATGACAGTCTAATTTTAATGATAATTATTTCTAGGTAGGTTTTGGGTAATTTTTCTACACTTTTCTTTGCATTTTCTGTATTATTTGAATTATGTGTTGTGACTGTATCATCTTTATAAAAACAGTAACATTATTCTTAAAAAAAAAAAAAAAAAAGGCAAGAAGGATAAAAGGATATTAGAAACAGAAATGAAATAAGACATTTCCAAAGCTGCTTCCAGTGCCATAATTACAAGAACTTGCTAAGAGTTCACAAGCCACACAGAGAATTGGGGAGTGGGGGAGTGGGAGTAACATTAAACTGAATAAAAAATTGAGCGTAGTTCAAAAGAATTATCAATTATTGCATTTGAAACATTCACATGGAACAAAAACAATGACTTTACCTTTAGCTAGTAAAAATGTGATCCAAGAAGCTTTTAGCACCAACATAGAGTTTATTTCAGTAGATAGCCTGGTAAACAAATAAAGCAGAAAAAAATTTTACACTGACAGTCTTCAACTATTTTTTTCCTTTTACTTATTTATTTTGAGAGAGAGAGAGAGTACATGCACACACAAGGTGCAGGTAGAGAGAGGCAGAGAGGGAGGGAGAATACTAAGCAGGCTTCACCAACAGTGTGGAGCAACTGAGACACCCAGGCACCTCTTCCTTCTTTTTAAATTACAGGCCTAAGTTGATTGATTGCATAAGAGAATACAATCCATTTTAAATGTACAATTTACACATTAACTCAATTTGCTTCAATTCAGTGAGTGGTTTTACCAATATTTATATTTAGCCCATGTACAAAATGTACAAAATACATTTTGTAAAGGAAATATTTAATATTTCAATTCTAATCGAAAAATATGCATAAAAAGTGGTATACTATGATGTACTTGGTTTCCAATTACTTAATACTTTCCTGCCCTTTGCTTTCTAATTAAAATCAACATTTAAGCAGAGAGAGGTTTGGGTGACTCTACTTTACTAATTTAACACTATGCTTTGATAACTTGTTGGTATTAACAACTGGAATAGATTAATTAATAAACATATAATTTCCCTTTATATCAATCATCTTCAATACCACTAGTTCAGTGGGGCAGAATATCTCATATACTACTCATACCATTTCCAAAGAAAATCTCTAGAGCTCTTACATGGGTATACTGTTGGAGCATGTACCATATACATTTAAAAAGACAATTTGGAAATTTTAATATACACTTCACATTTACTCTTACAAAAACACTATGCTTTTAGTCTTACTAAAGTTAATAAAGTGCTTATAACGGACCCTCAAAAAAGATTTAGCCAGTGAATACGCATTTTCCCCTGAGCAGGTGATATGTTGCACTGAATGAACTTCCACCCTATTAGTTCACCTTGCAGTAAAGGACATGTATTTCGTACCACTGTCTTTGTGAGAAGGTAAGTAATCTGCACAGAGTATAAATCTATGACCTTAATTTATGAGGTAGCATGCTATAATCTATCAAACTAACCCTGCATGTTTGGGATTATTCCAGAAAAATCTTTAAAAAAAAAAAAAAAAAAAAAGACAGGGGCAGCTGGGTGGCTCAATGGTGTCCAACTCTTGCTTTTAGCTCAGGTCACGATGTCATGGTTTGTGAGTTCGACCCCTACATTGGGCTCTGTGTTGACAGTGTAGAGCCTGCTTGGGATTTTTCTCCTTCCCTCTCTCTATGCTCCTCCCCTACTCATGCTGTCCTCTCTCTCTCAAAATAAATAAAATCTTTTAAAAAATAAATAAAAATAAAAGAAGATAAAAATAACATGCTAGGAAATACTTACAAACTGCCAGGTTGTGTCAAATATATATGTTCACATGTCCTAAAAGGAAATAATAATTATATTACCATTATGGCTTTTTTAAAAGTTACTTTTAAATTTTTTTCATAACTTAGAAATAAATTTTATCATGCTTTATTCATCTTATTTCCAGAAGTATACATCTTATTATTTTTCTTTTTATCCAGAAGTATACATTTTAAAGACAAAAAATTACAGCATTATTAAAAAAAGTTAAAGTAGGTTTTTCCAATACATGACATTTCCACACATCACTGTTAATATTTAACTACAAAAGGACTGGATTCCTTATGGGCATTTGTAACTCAGAATGTATTTTGCAATTAAACCTTGATCTAGTTAGAATCTCAGATCAGATCGTAAAAGTTTATTTAACTATTAGTCTCACTAAAATAACTCAACTTAACAGTACTATAAACCATGTTTTTTTAGGACAATGGTGGAGTAAAAATTTCCACAGACCTGTTTCCCAGTGTAGTAACTATAATTGGTTGAAATTATTTTAAAAATCATTTAAAGTCTCTGGAAATTCTCCTGAGGGAATACAGCAAAAAAGGAAACATTTGTTCATGAAAATCTACTAACTCTTGGTAAGAACAAAAATAGACTGGAATTCATAGCAAAACTCACTTCCTCCTCCTCTTTAGCTCAGCATCATAAAGCTCTACCCTGGGCAGGTGCAGCCAAGACACAGGACTCCCTCTCTCTGCAGTTCCCAGCCCAGGACTATCACTCTTGGAAAGGAAGGTGGCCAGAATTTCTAATCACCCCCAGCTTTGTATGCAGAAAGTCTATCCCAGGCAAGAGTAACTGGGAGGTCTAGGGCTCCCTTCCTCCACTTAGCTCCCACTCAAAGGGTGAAAGTTCTATTCCAGGCACAGCTTATCAAGAATACTGGGGCCTTTACTTCTTTTACCCCACTTAGTTCACAGTACAGAGGTTCCAGATATGAAAAGCAATCTGAGAAGATTAGGGGCTACCATGTTTTCTCAGTGCCCTACTCTTAAAGTGGAAATGACGTTCTAAGAGAAGAGGTGCACATTTCCCATTCTGACCTCATAGCGGTGGCAAAGTGATGCCCAGGAAAGAGGCAAGTCTTCAGAAAAAAGAGGTCTGAAGCTCTCTCCAAAGGAATTAACTTCATTTGGAACACAGTGTGGGAACTTTCAAGGCTAGGTGCCATTGAAAACAATGGAAATTTTGGTGGTGAGCATGTAAGAGGAGGCTAGCAATTGTATGAAAGCAACAAGCTGAATCCTAGACCACTTAGGAGAGAACCAGGGGAAGAAGGAGCTAAGAAGAGCTCAAAAAGAACAAGCCTCAAGGCTGACCTCAAAGACTATTTCTGAAAAGGGAGCCAAATTAATGAGATCAGACTGTGAAACAATTTGAGGCCCAGACATTGTCAAAAACAGCAAAATAATCATTCACCAATTAATGGAAGGTATATCAACAAAGTGGCTAACTTAACAAGAGAGATCAGGGGGAAAAAGACTGTCAAAGAGAACCTCTTGAAAATGAGTCACCTCAGAGTGACTGTGCACATGTCCAATGGCTACACTGAAGAGCATTATCAAAGGCTGGACACTGTGGGACTAACCTACTTCACTGAAATAACACAGCTAGGCCACCAAACAAATGCAAAATGACAACAGAAAGCCCCACAACATAGGAGAATCAGTACCTAGACTTACTAGGGTGTTATCAAAATGTTCAGTTTTCAAGAATAAATGAAAATATGCAAAGAAATAGGAAAGTATGAACTCTACATGAGAAAAAAGCATGCAATAGAAATTGCATTAAAGAGAGCCCAGATGTCAGACTTAACAAAGACTTCAAAGGAGCTATTAGAAATATATCCCCCCCCCAAAAAAATAAGTAAATAAATATATCCAGATAACTAAAAGAAATCATGCTTAAGGAACAAAGAAAGGTATTCTGATATTGTCTCATCCAATAGAGAATATCAATAAAGAGATATTATTTTAAAAGAACCATATGGAAATTTGAGTTGAAAAGTACAACAACCAAAATGAAAAATTCACTAGATAGGCTCAACAGATCTGACCTGACATAAGAAAGAAACACTAAACTTGAAGACAGACCAAAAGAGATTATGGTGTGTGAAGAACAAAGAGGGGGGGAAAAAAGAAGAAAAATGAAGAGGTTCACAGAAATGTGGGACACCAAAAAACACACCAATACATGTGTAATGGGAGTACCAGAAGTGGGTGGAGAGATAGGAGCAGAAAAAAAAAATTTAAAGAAATAGCTGAAAACTTCCTGAATCTGATGAAAAAACATTAATTTACATACCCAAAACACAAAAACTCCAAGAAGGATGAATGTAAAGGAATCCATACCCAGATATATGACAGTAAAGTGTTAAAAGACAAAGAGAAAAACAGGAAAAAGATGATACAGCATGTAGAAAGGAACCCAATAACATTAACAGCTGACTTCTCATGAAACAATGAAGATCAGAAGGCAGTAAGATTACATATTCAAAGTGCTGAAAGAAAAAAAATGTTAACCAAGAATCATATCCAGCAAAACTGTCAAGAGTGAAAATAATAAAAGAGACATTACCAAATAATAAAAGAGAATTTGTTGATAGCAGACTCATTAGAAATACTAAATACTAAATATTTCTCACAAGAAATACTAAAAGAAGTTCTTCAGGCTGAAAATAAGTAACACTAATTCATATCCACATGAAAAAACAAAGAGCACTGGAAAAGGTGAAATTATTGTGCTATAAAAGATGGTAATAACTGCGTATTTCTGCTCATAACTGATGTGAAAGCAACTGTATAACACGGTATGTATATAACTGTATTTTGGGGGCTATAACATAGAGAAATGTAATCTATTTGCACAAAAGAGGTGGGTGGGATCAAAGCTGTGTTGGAGTAAACAAATGACACTAGATGGTAAACTGAATCCATAGGAACAAATGAGGAGAACAAGAAATGGCTTAATAAGACAATTAATGTAACAAACTCTATAAATATACACTTGCTTTTCTCCATACTCTCAACTACTTTAAAAGACATACAACACAAATGTCTGTAAACTGATAAATAAAATGTGATAAAACCATACAGTGGAATATTGCTCCATAATAAATAGTAACAAAGTAGGGAAACATGCTACAACATGGATAATCCATGAAAACATGCTAAGTGAAAGAAGTCAGTCACCAAAAATATGTAAATAAAAAAATGTATATAGACAAAATTACTACAATAAAAAGTAGTTTATAATTACAAAAAGGACTTTTTGTAATTATAGAAAAAATGTTTAATGTCCAAAGCATTGTTTTAAACTGTAACTTAATGTAACTCCAACTAAAATGCTCTCATACAGTAAAAGATAATTGCATTCAACATATGTCTGTGCTACTATGGTAGCCACAAGCACTTACAGCAAGCTACCGAACACCTGCAATGTGGCTAGTGCAAATGAAGTTGTGCTGTAAATGTGAATTATACACCAAAGTATTAAAAAATACTTAGTATGAGAAAAAGAATGTGAAATATTTCATTAATAACTTTTATATTGGTTTTATGTTTTATTAAAATATAACTCATATAGCATAAAGTTTATAATTCTAAAGTATATAAATTCAGTAATTTTAGTGTATTCACTTCGTTTTACAACCATCACTACTATCTAATTCCAGAATATTTCTATCGTCCCCCCAACCCCCCAAACAAACCCCCTATCTATTAGCAATACTCCTTGGCAATCACTAATTTACATTCTGTTTCTATGGATATGCCCATTTGGACACTTCATATAATGGAATATATGCTCTTTTGTGTCTGGCTTCTTTCACTTAGCTTAATGTTTTCAAGGTTCATCCATGTTGTAGTATCTAAAAGCACTTTATTCCCTTTAATAGCTGAACAATAAAATAATCTACCTTTGGTTATTATGAATAATGTTGCTATGAACATTTAGGCAAAAATTTTTGTGTGAATTATACATGTTGAAATGAGATATTTTGAAATATGTAAGTTAAATGAAATGTTAAAATTAATTTCACTTGTTTCTTTTTATTTTTGTCACATAGCTACTAGAGTATTTAAAATTCATGGCTTACATTATTATATTTCTCTATAATAGCATTAACAAAGCTAATATTAACTTTAAAAGCTACCATTTATCATGCACTTAATATGTGCTGGCAAGTGAGCTAACCGATAACATTGTCTTATTTAATTCTCACAATTACCCTGTAAGGAAAATATTACTGGCTATATTTTAGACCGAAATTGATGTTTAGAGAAGTTAAGGAACTTTTCCTAACTCACACACTCAGTAAATGACTAAATTAATATTCATACTTAGATCTTTTTCGTCATATATATTGCCATATATATATGCACACATACAGTCTGCTCTGAAATGAACAGGCTTTGATACCACAGTTAATTTTCCTAATTGCTCTTCAGAAAAAAGTACAAAGAAGATAGGAAAAAAACCTGACAATCCACTTATATAACTAGTTAATAAAAAAGGCCCAAGTGATCTGTTAAGGCCAGATCTGACTGTCATTCCAGATCAAAATCATTCAATGACTCCATCCCCTGCAAGGCAAAGTCCAAGCTCACTATCAGTCTGAACCCTTCCTACCTTTCAGCCATCAGCAAAACAAAGTACATAATGCTACTGCTTTGCCTTTGTACACATGCTAATCACTCTGCCTGGGAAGTTCAGTCACAGTTCCTACACATTTTGCTTGGTGAATTTATCCTTAAGCCTTTTCAGATATTGCATTTTATAGTTTTTACTTGATCAAAAGTACCCTGCAATTACCCTTCTCACCCTTGAACATACACGACATTTTGCCCACTATGTAATTTCTACTTCTCATATATAATCTTCTAAAAGAGAGCATCACATGCATTACTGCATTTATTTTTATTAAAGAATATAATTTATTTACTATAAGCTTCTTGATGATCATAGTGTCATAGATTTTATGTCCCCAGCACCTAACATATAACTGAGGACTAACAGACACTTAGTTAATGCTTGTTGTAGTTTCTTATTTGCAATAAAATAAGCTGATAGCTAGCCTAAAGATTCTTAAAGTATATTCTACAAAACACTATTTCCAGGAGGTTTTAATTGACGTTAAATGCATATAAACAAATATTAGTAGTCTAATAAATTTAGGAAATGATGAATTCAACAGATTCCACATATTTTATTATATAGGACTTTTAAGAATCCTGAGTTGCCAGTGTACAGCGTGACTCTTTAAAGGGGATATAGTATATAAATTTTCCCAAATTGGGCGAGAAATATTTTTTTGTTTTAAAAACATTATGTGGAAGGGTGCTTGGGTGGCTCAGTCGGTTAAGCATCTGACTTCAGCTCAGGTCACGATCTCTTGGTCTGTGAGTTGGAGCCCTCCATCGGCTCTGTGCTGACAGCTCGGAGTATGGAGCCCGCTTCAGATTCTGTGTCTCCCTCTCTCTCTGCCCCTTCCCCACTCGCACTCGCTTGCTCTCTCTTGCTATCTCTCTCAAAAAGAAACAAACAATTAAAAATTTTTTAAATATTTGTGAAGGGGCATCTGGCTGACTCCATCAATAGAGCATGTGGCTCTTGCTCTTGGGGTCATGAGTTCAAGCCGCATATTGGGTATAGAACTTACTTAAGGAAAAAAAACCCCAAAAAACAACAAACAGTGGAAAGTTTACTATGTTTATTACAGGCATTGGAGTCATCACTGTCTGCATTACCTCATTTAGTACATCAAAAAACCTAAGAGGATAGGCACCATTATCAATTCAGCTTACACACTAGAAAACTAAGCACTAAAGTTAGGTAACTAGCTTGTCCAAGATCACACAGTACGTGTTGGAGCCCAAAGTAGAATACAACTTCCTTTACAACTTTTTATTTACCTAAAATATTAACTTTCATATTTTTTACCCAAGCGAAATGAGCCCCCAAGTGGACACAGCAACAGGCACATGCCAGATTTGGCATTGTATCCAGTGGCAGTGGGGACCTAGATGAAGAGTGTATTAAAAACTCAACCCACATTTATCTGAATTTTATCTTTCTCCCCATTGAATAGTAATGAAAAGTCTTCTAAACCACCACTGAGAATACAAATCATAGCTTGGTAGTATACGTCAGGTACACCTACTGCATGCTTTCTCTTTCTAAACGAAATAACACCATTAGGAAGAAGTTTAAATGTTAAGGTCACTCTTCCATTGAGAACTAGAAGTCTTCTTCTGGCAGAGAAGGCTAAAGTGGGAACTAAGCTTAAAGTTCGTTAAAGCAAATGAGAAATATGAAAGGACCATATAACAATTTTGGAGGAAACATTCAGAATTGTGTATAACTGGATAAAAACGAAAGCTATAAGAACCAAAAAAAAAAAAAAAAAAAACTAATAGCAAAGGGGACAAATCTAAGGGGTAATATCCAACAATATTACTAAACAGAGTTCCCAGACGGAACCTAATCATGAACAGTAACATGAAAAATGGAGGTAATCCTAATAATATTTCTACTTTACCTTTCCAATTTGCTGTAGAGTGCACACAATACCTTATACTTCTTCAACAGTCTTGACATAGCATTATCAACTTTGGTACTCGTATCAACTTCTTTTAGTAAATCAAAGAATTTGTAGACACTAAAAGAAAATAACAGAAAAAAGTGAATCTGTAACTGAAAAAATGTTTTATTTCATTTTCAAAGCAGAGACATTTCAATTAAAAAGTTTATTAGCTCTACACCAAATCACTATTATATTCTTTAGAAGGAATTACTTTTTACATTTTACTAGACTTTGAAGAGTAAAAATCAACTAGCTTCAACTTACACCCCTGTATCTGTATACCTATGCCTACATTTATTTATACAAAAACAAGGGTTATGACAGGCATATACATACATATTTATTTCCATACCTACCCATATGCTTTGAAAATCATAAGTTCACATCTATTTATCTAATTCCAACAAAAAACATGGTTTTTTGAACACATGGTTCATTCCAGTGTTTCCATTTCCATATTTATACCTCTTCCTTCACAGTGAGAAACCTAGGATCTACTTATCTTTATTTATTCATTTAGTCAACCCCCCCTGTATGTAACTACCTTCCATCTCCAAAGCTATCCCCTCTCCCATATGGGCACTCTCCTCTCCTGCTTAGACTGACTCCCCATTCTAGACTGCCCTCACCCCTCTACATGGACATCTTCCTCACCCTAGGAGACTGCTGACTCCCCTCCCATAACTGCCCTCACCTCACATGTGCTATGACTCTCTACACTGGCTTACTACACACCCTGCTTGGTCTCTGACACTGCACACCAAGCAGTCCAGATCATAATCCCCACCCCCAACCACAGCCATGTGAATGCCTTCCTTATCTCATTTGGACTCTAACATCCTTCTTGGACCCCGTGGCTCTACCCTATCACAGATGCACATACCTACTTTCTTCACTGCACCCCCCCCCCCCCAGTGGTTTTAGGACTGAATTGTTGGGGAAGGGAAAATAAAAACTGAATAAAATTTTTAAGTTGTTTAAATAATCTCTTTAAATCATTCTTTATTGTTTTCTATAAAAAATTAATCTATGTGAAATATTAACACGTTTTTCACCAATGAGAAACAGGGCACTAAAGACAGCAATCATCAACTGCACCTCACACACTCATTTCTAATCAAGATTGTCTAAGGAATTATACCAAAGCAGCTAAATGAACTAAAGGGTAGTCACCAGACCCACCCATAGGCTGTCTGGCAACTAATGAATTATAGGTTTCATTCCAAAAATGGACTGGACCCCTCAGACACTTATCTTGAGAACTGTAAAAATAAAAGCTTCAGCTAATCAACAGAGGGCAAAAAACCCAAAAGAAGGTTATTAAAATCCTCAGGATATAGAAGGGACTGGGGCAGCCACAACAAGCTATGTGGAACAGCAAACAAAGAAGCAGAAATAATGTGGAGTAAATGATCATGATGCTGCTCAGAAAAGGGAATGGAGTAAATGTGTAGGTACCTCCAGAGAAAAAGAAATCAACCTCAGAACAGCATTTATTCATGAACCATTCTCCATGAAAATTCCAGTTTTTATGAGATATATGGCAATATCTATGGAGGACCGTGGAAACTGAATTGTTACTGGGGGTAACTTAATTGAGTATTCCTTCTGTAGCTCTTCTGTGAAGGAAAGAGAAGAGGAAAGGCTAGAGGGAGGAAAAGCAGGTATAAAAAGCCATAATTAACACACACGGATCTGTAAGTAACTACATACTCTAGAGCAGTGCTCCATGAATTGGTACTGGTTTGTTATCCGTCCACAATAAGTACAGAAATTGAGGGTAAGCATATAAAAACTTTCACAATTTAATTTTATGCCTGCTAAATATAATAAAAATAAAAATATAAAATATAAAAATAAAAAATATTACTATAAGTTTTTCATTTCATTTTTTTTCGGTAATCAATTGACATTATATATTTTTAAATGTCAGTCCATGATATACTGAGGAAAAAAGTCCTTTACCAAAGCACATTTAAGAAGCAGTGGTCTAGATAACATTACTGGGTAGTTATTAGAACAGAGAGATGCCCTAAGAAAAAGTTATAACAAGTCATTACTACATTTATTTTAGGGAGATTAGTTATGACATGCCCAATTATAAAACAGTG
This sequence comes from Panthera leo, assembly GCF_018350215.1. Lineage (NCBI taxonomy): Eukaryota > Metazoa > Chordata > Mammalia > Carnivora > Felidae > Panthera > Panthera leo. The sequence goes on from NC_056679.1 coordinate 22,716,289, forward strand.
CTGCTTATGAATACTCAGGAAAAAAGTATAGGAAAACATTTGCCAGGAAAATTCTTTCATGTTAGAAATAAAAGATGTATTCGCTTTTCTCTTTCATATTTATTTAGTAGTCTATAAATAGCTATATAACACTGAATTGCAGCCATCTGTTTAACTTTATCTTTCCCAGTGGACTGAGTTTCTTGAGGTCACAGACTATTTCTCACCTCCATATCATTAGAACCTAGCACAGTATCAGAGTGCCTAACAGTTGTTCCAGTTTTCTTTCTTTTTTTTGTAGGGGAAGGGCATGGAGGGGTGGTCTGTAGAAGGAAAGAACTCAAGATCTCAACAGTACCTATGGTCAAGTTGAGTCATGAATGCTGATTCTATAAACTGCTTACTTCTCTATTTGCTGTAAGCTATTTAATTCTCATATAAAGTAGCTAATAATTTTCACTTTACAGATGAGGAAACTGAGACTTAATAAAGCTAAGCAATCTGCTCCAAGTCATACAGCTTGTAAAACAACAGAGACCAGATTAAAACCTGCTCTGTCTCAACCAAAGCATCCATATTCTTTTCAATCCTCTAGGACAGATGAATCGTCTAGGTAGATGAAACATCTACCATGTAAATATACAAATTAATGTAGAAATTTACTTATATATTTAGATTATTTCTCAGTTATATAAAAATATTTTGATTTAGTGATTTTATTAATCAAGTTAAACTGAAATCTGAGCAGTAAACCAATTCTAATTCACCAGGTTAAATATGAACATACAGTATTATGCTGAGTGAAATAAGTCATTCAGAGAAGGACAGATATGATAGGTTTTCACTCATGTGATCTTGAGAAACTTAACAGAAGTCCATGGGGGAAGGGAAGGGGAAAAAAAACAGAGAGGGAGGGAGGCAAACCACAAGAGACTCAAATACAGAAAACAAACTGAGGGTGAGGGCAAGGGGAAAATGGGTGATGGGCATTGAGGAGGGTACTTGTTGGGATGAGCACTGGGTGTTATATGTAAGCCAATTTGACAAATTATATTCATAAAAAATAATAAAAAATATACAAGGTCTTTGTTTCCACATTTTATTTGGAGGCAGTAAGAAAAAGAGTTACTGAACAACACAGCAATTTATCTCATTTAAATAAAACACCAATTATGTTTAATTCTAGATGGTTTTATCCAAGAAAAAACATATACTACTACCTTTCTGGTAACATTATTTACTGTTACATTTTGTAAATACACTGCAAATGAAATGACTGGAAGTCCCACAAACTTTATCTGCTCAGGATACAGTTCAGAAGTTACTAGAAACAAATTAGTAAATGCTTCTTATAAGGCTTATAAACTCAACAACAAACATTAATTCCTAGAGCAACTATGGACACTCAGCTAAATTTCCAGTCTCAAAAAGCATATAATTATGCATATATTACATTAAGCAATCTTAAACGTTAATAAATCTTAAATTCCTTTAAGATAGACTTACAGTACTTTTATAAGTTTTAATCTAATAAGTCTACATTACAAACCCTTGTTCTTTTTGTCCACTTCATCAAGAGCTACAACTAGGAAAGTTCTAGAGAGTTAGAACAGGATGAAAATTTTCCCAGGACACAAACCGCGATATTCTTGAGAAAGTGCAACATAAATATACATTCATTAAGGCTTCATGAGAGAAAGTTCACTAGTTGACCTAAGTCCTTTAAAAGTTTTATTTAATTTCAACATTTCTCACTAGTTCTCTAAAGTCTGTTAAGAGGAAAGTTCAGAAATACTTTTCTTTAATGGCAGAGGCCTATATTGATGTAAGAAATTTTACCTGGTTTCTATGTTTTTCTGTAGCTCAGTAAAGGTGAATGGCATCTCATCTAGGTCAACTGCTGCAATAAAGATACAGATTCCCCATAGTTCCTTTTTCCTTTGACTATAACCTTCCTGGGTACAAAAAAAAAAAAAAAAAAAAAAAAATTCAAATATTTCATTAATTATTCACACACTGGATACTATACTAAAATTATATGATGATTTTTTTTCTTAATTTAACTTGCTTTTAAATTCTTATGATGGCATATAGTTGAGAGTATTTAATTCCACACTAATAAAAAATCTTTAATTTTATATTATAAAGCAAAAAATACTAGAAAGATCAAAAAGTTAAATTATAACTTACTGTGAAAAATTGAGGGGTCATTTCTCTGAAGCAAATATTTTCATTTTTCAATAATCCAATGTCATCAGAGCCAACTTAAAGGATTTGAGTTCATGACAATTGTTTTTTTTTTTTTAAAAAAAGAAGCCTACTTTCTTGAATATCTTCATTTTGCTCTGATACACTTAATTTTTTTTTACCAATCTACTGACTCAAGTATTTTGTAACCTCATGAAATTCATATCTCTCAGTGCCATAATTGCCTCCTTTGTAAAATGGAAGTAATAATACATATCTCACTTGGTAAGAATTAAGTGAGAGTATACATCTAAAGCCCTTAGAATAATGCCTGGCATATAATTAGTACCTGATGAGTGATGGCTATGATTATCATTAGAATACTTTTTCCCTTAAAAATATCTGTATCTCTTTCTAAATATGTAAGTTTTGTAGGTAAAACTTGATTACATTAGATTGCAAACAAAAGAAATACCAAATTAGCTGATATTCTATTACACAACTGGAACAATTTGCTTACTCTCAATCGAAGGTTACAACAGAGCTGAAAAGTTTATGATGAAATTTTACATTGTTTTGAAATCTCAGTTACATATAAACTTTAGGAAAAGAATTGTTCTGGATTATCAAATTTTAATAATAAAAACATATTATCTAACTCTAAACTTTTCCTTAATTTTAGCTACATGGAAAACAAATATTTTTATTTAAGTTTTGTTTTAATTACAGTATAGTTAACATACAGTGGTATATTAGTTTCAGGTGTACAATACAGGGATTCAACAATTCCATATATCACCCAATGCTCATCAAGACAAGTACACTCCCTAATCCCCATCACCTTTTTAACCCATCCCCTCACCTCCCTTCTGGTAACGATCAGTTTGTTCTCTAGAGTTAAGAGTCTATTTCTTCATGTGTCTTTTCTTTGCTGTTTGTTTTGTTTCTTAAATTCCACAATATGCAGCAATCTGTTGCATTTCTATACAAATATCTTAAAACTTACAACTATACACCCACTAGAATGGTTAAATTAAAAAGACTGACGATATGGTTGAGACGACAAATGGTTGGTAAGGATGTAGAGCAAGGAATACTCAAATACTGCTGGTGATCATGTAAAATGGTACAACCATTTTGAAAAACAAGTTTGGCAAGCTCTTATAAAGTTAAGTATATACTTTCCATAACACTTAGCAATACCACTCCCAGGTATTTATACCCAAGAGAAATGGAAACTTTGTACATAAATGTTAATAACAGCTTCAATTATAAAAACCAAAAACTAGAAAATGTCCCAATATCCAAAAACTGGTGAACAGATAAACTGTGGTACAACCATACAATGGAATGTTATTCAACAATAAAAAGGAAAATTACTGGGGCGCCCGGGTGGCTCAGTCAGTTAAGCATCCGACTTTGGCTCAGATCAAGATTTCACAGTTTGTAGGTTTGAGCCCTGCGTTGGGCTCTGTGCTGACAGCTCAGAGCCTGGAGCATGTTTCAGTTTCTGTGTTTCCCTCTCTCTCTGTCCCTCCTCCATGCATGCTCTGTCTCTCAATCTCTCTCTCAAAAATAAATAAAACATAAAAAAATGTTTTTAATAAAAAAAGTACTAATAAACACAACATAAACCTCAAAATTATCACATGAAAAAAAGAAGCCAGAGAAAAAAGGGTAAATCCTATATACTGTTCTTCCTTTCCTACAAAACTCTAGAAAAGGCAAAATTAATTTTTAATGGCAAAAAGTACATCAGTGGCTGCCTTGGGACAGGAGTGGAGGTGTTAGACAACAAAGGAAAGGAGAAAACTTTCTGGACCAAAAATTTCTATACTTTAATTGATGGTGGTAATTACATGGTTGAGTGCATTTATCAAGATTTATTGGGGCGCCTGGGTGGCTCAGTCAGTTAAGCATCCAACTTTGGCTCAGGTCAGCATCTCACAGTCCGTGGATTTAAGCCCCGTGTCAGGCTCTCTGTTGTCAGCTCAGAGCCTGGAGCCTGCTTCAGATTCTGTGTCTCCCTCCCTCTCTCTCTGCCCTTTCCCCCACTTGTGCTCACTCTCTCTCTCTCTCTCAAAATAATAAGTAAACATTTAAAAAATTAAAAAAAAAAAAACTTAGGAGACAGAGTCAACATGGCAGAGAAGCAGGGGGACGTGAAGGTCCCCCGCCCCTCAAACACAGGAGTATTGAGGCCAGAAGATTTGGAATTCCAGGAATCTAGACTACAGAGTGACAGAAACATCTCCAGGGGCCAACAGATACAACTTGGCAAGCTATAAGTGGGTGATTATGAACTGGGAGAGATACAACAGGAGGCATAGGCACAGAAGAGAAGGATCTCCTTCTGTGGAGAGACAAAAGGAAGAGACAGAGAGGCTGTGGAAGTGTAGGATTATGTTTGGACAAGAGAAAAACCTCTCTGGACCATAGTCCAGGGAATGGAAAAAACAGAAAGAACCAATGTCTAACTTGCAAACAGCCTTAGAAGTGACAATCCTGGGTTACAGGACTTTCTCCAGACCGGGGCCTGCTGCCTTGTACATGCACCTGGTGGAGAAGGGGAGCCACCCCAGGCTCAGTAGCAAGCTCAGAGGCACAAAGACAGCAGTCCCCTCCCTTGCGTGTTGTGGGAAGAAGTATATAGCCACTCCAAGGACAAAAGACCTGCCAGCCAGAGGCCCTTTGTTTGTTGGCAGGGTAGAGTGGCACTACCCTGGAATGGGGGCGGGCAGAGTGGGATCCTTTAGGACATTGGGGTTTGAATCCCAGCCAAGTGCCTGGAAGGCACAGAAGACTGTGGAGCAAGACAAACCACCTGCTCATGCCCAGGCAGCACTGTGAGGACAGCCTGAAGAGAGTGGTATGGGATAGCCCATCCAGGGAGTAGAGACTGGGTTGTCGCCATTTTTATCCCCATCACCAACAAGGTCGGGCTTCAGGGAACAAAACAGCAGGCCCAGAGTGGAGGCAGGACCCACCTACACCAAGCCACGCCCCTCCCCCTTTGTACCTGGTAACTGCTATCTACCTAAGCAAGACTGACACTGACCGAACCAGACAGCCCCTCCTCCAGACCAGCACAGCCACTGGTTTCAAGGAACCATGAGATATTGGTCCAGCAGTTTTGCATTTTCTGATTGGATTCATGGTCAATTTTTTCTTTCTTTTCTTCCTCTTATTTCTTCCCTTTTCTATTCTGGTTATTGGTTTAAGCAGACGTTTTTAATCTAGTCTTTTCATATCTCTTCTGTATCTCTCTTTTCCTTATTTTCCCCTTTCTCTCTCTGTAGTAAGCCATATAGTTTCTCTGATTCTCTGCCTGGTCATTTTTTTTTTTCTTTTCTTTATACCACACCCCTGCCATTTCTTTGTATGGGATAAGGCTTCTTCTACCACCATGCCTTTTAAAATTTTTTCCAGGGTTATTTCAATGAACAAATCAAAGTATACCTAGTGGAAGTAGTACCACCATTACAAGTAGGGAGATAGAGCAACCAGAGTCACAATAACAGAGAGCACACAACACACTCCAAAAACACATCCTGAATGACCAGGCCCTGGACAGTGTATGACCCCTTTTTAATATAGTAGTGCTCATAGGTGAAGGACCCTTAACAAGCTATTAAAACACTTAAAGGGCAGAAAACTAGCTAAAATGATGAAATGGAAGAATTCCCTCAAAAGAAATTTCAGGAAGAAATGACAGAGAATTTCTCAAAACAGATATAAACAATATATCTGATAAAGAATTTGGAATGATAGTCATAAGATTAATAGCTGGGCTTGAAAAAGGCAGTAAGACAGCAGAGAATCTATTGCTGCAGAGATCAAGGAACTAAGAAATAGTCACAACAAATTAAGAAATGGTATATATGAGGTGCACAATAAAGTAGATGCAGTGACAGCAAGGACAGAGGAAGCAGAGGGGAGAATAAGTGAAATAGAAGATAAAATTATGGAAAGTGATGAAGCCAAGAAAAAGATAAGAAAATACCAGACTATGAGGGGAGAATTAGAAAACTAAGTGCTTCAATGAAATGTACTAATATCCATATCATAGGAGTTCCAGAAGAAGACAAAGAGAAAGGGGCAGAAGGTTTACTTGAACAAATTGTAACTGAGAACTTCCCTAATCTCAGGAAAGAAGCAGACATCCAAATCCAGGAGGCACAGAAAACTCCCTTCAGATTCAACAAGAATAGGTCTTCACCATGGCATATCAAAGTGAAACTGGCAAAATACAAAGATAAAGAGAGAATTCTGAAAGCAGCTAGGGACAAACAGGCCTTAACCTACAAGGGTAGACACATTAGGGTACTAGCAGACCTGTCCACTGAAACCTGACATGCAAGATGGGAGGGGCAGGAAATATTCAATGTGATAAATAGGAAAAATATGCAGCCAAGAATCATTTATCTGGCAAGGCGGTCATTCAGAATAGAAGGAGAGATAAAGGCTTTCCCAGACAAACAAAAACTGAAGGAGTTCATGACCACTAAACCAGCTGTGCAAGACATGCTAAGGGGGACTATGTGAGTGGAATGCTGTAAAGACTACAAAGGACCAGAGCTATCACTACAAGCATAAAACCTACAGATAGCACAATGACATTAAATTTGCATCTTTCAATAATAACTCTAACTGTAAATGGACTAAATGCCCCAATCAAAAGACACAGGTATCAGAATGGGTAAAAAACTACGATGCATCTATATGCTATCTACAAGAGACTCACTTTAGACATGAGGACACCTTCAGATTGAAAGTGAGGGGATGGAGAACCATCTATCATGCTACTGGAAGTCAAAAGAAAAGCTGGAGTAGCCATACTTATATCAGACAAACTAGGTTTTAAACTAAAGGCTGTAACAAGAGATGAAGAAGGGCATTATATCATAATTACAGGGACTATCCATCAAGAAGAGCTAACAATTATAAATGTTTATGTCCCCAACTTGAGAGAACCCAAATACATAAATCTATCACAAACATAAGCAATCTTATTGATAAGAATGCGGTATTTGCAAGGGACTTTAAAACTCCACTTATAACAATGGACAGATCATATAGGCAGAAAATCAATAAAGAAACAATGGGCTTGAATGATACACTGGACCAGATGGACTTGACAGATACATTCAGAACTTCTCATCCAAAAGCAGCAAAATACACATTCTTCTCAAGTGCACACGGAACATTCTCCAAGATAGATCACATACTGAGTCACAAAACAGCCCTCAATAAATAAAAGAATTGAGATCATACCATGCATATTTTCAGATCACAATGCTATGAATCTTGAAATCAACCACAAGAAAGAATTTGGAAAGCCTCCAAATGCATGGAGGTTAAAGAACATCCTACTAAAGAATGAACAAGTCAACCAGGCAATTAAAGAAGAAATTAAAAAACAAATGGAAGCAAATGAAAATGAAAACACAACAGTCCAAACCCTTTGGGATGCAGCAAAAACAGTCCTAAGAGGAAAATACATTGCGATCCAGGCCTATCTCAAAAACAAGAAAAATGCTGAATACAAAACCTAACCTCACACCTAAAAGAACTAGAAACATAGCAGCAAAGAAACCCCCAAATGAGCAGAAGATAAATAATAAAGATTAGAGCAGAAATAAACAATACAGAATTCTAAAAAAAGAACTCATCAATGAATCTAAGAACTGATATTTTGAAAGAATAAACAATATTAATAAACCCCTAGCCAGACTTCTCAAAAACTGAGAAAACCCAAATAGATAAAACCACGAATGAAAGAGGAGAAATCACAACCAACATCACAGAAATACAGTTAGGAGACAATACTATGAAAAATTATATGCCAATAAACTGGACAACCTGGAAGAAATGGATAAATTCCTAGACACCCACACACTACCAAAAGTCAAACAGAAAGAAATAGAAAATTTGAACAGACCCATACCAGCAAAGAAATTGAATCAGTTATCAAAAATCTCCCAACAAGTAAGAGTCCTGGACCAGATGGCTTCCCAGGGGAATTCTACCAGACATTTAAAGCCCAGTTAATACCTATTCTTCTCAAGCTGTTCCATAAAATAGAAACAGAAAGCTTCCAGACTCATTCTATGAAGCCAGCATTACCTTGATTCCCAAATCAGAGACCCCACTAAAAAGGAGAATTACAGGCTGAACCTGGATACAAAAATTATTAACAAGATACCAGCAAATCAAATTCAACAGTATATTATTGGAGAATATAAGAATTATTCTCCATGATCAAGTGGGATTCATTCCTGAGCTGCAGGGCTGATTCAATATTCACAAATCAACCAATGTGACACATCACATTAATAGAAAAAAGGATAAAAGCCATATGATCCTGTCAATAGATGCAGAAAAAACATCTTAAAAAACACAGCATCCTTTCTTAATAAAAACCCTCAAGAAAGTTGGGATAGAAGGAACATAACTTAACATCATAAAAGCTCTATTTGAAAAGCCCACAGCTAATATCATCCTCAATGGAGAAAAATTGAGAGCTTTCCCCCCTGAGATCAGGAACACTACAGGGATGTCCACTCTCACCACTGTTGTTTAACACAGTATTGGAAGTCCTAGCCTCAACAATCAGAAAACAAAATGAAACAAAAGGCATCCAAATTTGCAAAAAAGTAAAACTTTCACTATTTGCAGATGACATGATACTATACATGGAAAACCTGAAAGACTCCACCAAAAAACTGGTGGAATGGAAACATGAATCTATTAGCAAAGTCGCAGGATACAAAAATCAATGTACAGAAATCGGTTGCATTTCTATGCACCAATAATGAAGCAACAGAATAAAAAAAAAAAAAATCAAGAAATTGATCCCATTTACAACTGCACCAAGCACCATAAAATACCTAGGAATAAACCTAACTAAAGATGTAAAAGATCTACATGCTTAAAACTATAGAAAACTTATGAAAGAAATTGAAAAAGACACAAAGAAATAAAAAACATTCCAGGCTCATGGAAGAACAAATATTGTTAAAATGTCAATACTACCCAAAGCAATCTATTCATTCATCGCAATCCCAATCAAAATTGCACCAACATTCTTCTCAGAGCTAGAACAAACAATCCTAAAATCTAAAATCCTAAAATCCTAAAATCTATATGGAGCCACAAAAGACCCCAAACAGCCAAAGTAATGTTGAAAAAGAGAAACAAAGCGGGAGGCATAACAATCCCGGACTTTAGCCTCTACTACAAAGCTGTACTCATCAAGACAGTACGGTATTGGTACAAACACAGACACACAGACCAAGGGAATAGAGAACCCAGAATTGGACCACAAATGTATGGCCAACTAATTTTTGACAAAGAAAGAATATCCAATGGAAAAAAGACCATCTCTTTAGCAATTGGTACTGGGAGAACTGGACAGCAACATGTAAAAGAATGAAACTGGACTACTTCCTTACACTATACACAAAAATAAACTCAAAATGGATGAAGGACCTGAATGTGAGACAAGAAACCATCAAAACCCTAGAGGAGAAAACAGACAACAACCTCTCTGACCTCAGCTGCAATAACTTTTTACTCGACAGTTCTCCAAAAGCAAGGGAAATAAAAGCAAAAATGAACTACTGGGACCTCATCAAGATAAAAAGCTTATGAGCTTTTTATTTAGTCAGTAAGAAAATTTAGTCAGCAAGAAAGTGCTAAATTTATACAAAGCAGGAAAGAGAAAAATTAGGAATATTGAGAAACCATTAAGATATTAAAACTTTAATTACACATTATAGTTTAAATTAAAATCTACAATCAACACTTGAAGAGGCTACCTATTAGTAGCATTTAGTTCACTTGAACCACCCAAATGATAACCCCCAATTGATGACTTCAACTTGCTGCTTTAAAATGCACTAACTTACAAAAGAGCTCCACCAAGTGGTAAAAGAAATCATCTTGGACGCATTAGAAAATTACTATTCATGCTGTCACAACTTAACTAACATGAATTTAAATTCAATTTTAAAACTTAAAAATACTATTATCTCTAATTTTCACTTTTTAAAATATTAGCCACAACCAAGATGAAAATAAGCCTGAAAAACTTAACAGAAGACCACGGGGAAGGAAAAAAAAAAAGGTAGAGAGGGAGACAGCCAAACCATAAGAGACTCTTAAAAACTGAGAATAAACTGAGGGTTGATGGGGGGTGGGAGGGAGGGGTGGGTGATGGGCACTGAGGAGGGCACCTGTTGGGGATAAGCACTGGGTGTTGTATGGAAACCAATTTGACAATAAATTTCATAGTTAAAAAACTCAAAAAAAAAGCCATTAAAAACATGCTTTTTAACTCTGGATCAAAAGGACAGACACATCCTTACACTTGATTCACAGGACTGAAATGAGTGACTAGCAACAAGGTTACAAATTAAATGTATTACAGGAATATATTAGAGGAATAGAGGGGGTAAGAGCTGTCTTTATCTTCTACTCTTGGATTTCTTCCTCACCAAGACTGTATGTAGGAACCAAAGGGATAACAGACTAATAGGCCAGAAAATCCCACCTCCCTCACTTGTGTAATACTGGCTGACAGCAGTCAGCATTAAGGACAATTCTTCAATGTGCTCAGAAGAAGCAGAAATTAAGAGTGACACAGCCAAGAAGATGAATATAAAAGCTAACCTTACTTGCACTCAATCACATTTTTGATACAACACACAGCTGAATCAGCCATCCAGTTACACAATGCCCTTGTGAGAGAGAATTGACTCTACTCCAAGAAAAGTAAGTACCTAGCAAGTTCAGATTTGCCTGGCCCACTGCCCAAGAGACGGGGTTCCCTCCATTAAGAACTTCCACAGAACTCAGTGGATAGCACTACCCAAGCACTTAATAGAACTGTGATTTACTTGTTTTTATTTGTCCGTATTTCAACTAGTCCATAAGCATTTGGAAGGCAAATGAGTTATACCTAATTAATTACTGTACCATCCAAGAGCCTAATACAGTATTCACAATAACTTGGTATTAAATGTGTATTAAAAAAAAAAAAAAAGCAGTAGTAATAGCCATACCCCATATAGGATAGAATAGCTTTTTTGTCTTTATCTTTTTTTTTCCCTTAGTATGCTCAGAAAAACAAGCAACACTTCAATCACCAGTACAAAATGTAAGGTACAATGATTGGCTCTACTATAGTTTCTTCAACTCTCATTCACACTGATAACAACTAGTGAGTATGAACAAGAGTAACTCACAGGGACACAAGAGTGGCTCTGTTGGTTAAGCATCTGACTCTTGGTTTCAGATCAGGTCATGATCTCACTGTCAGTTCGAGCCCCGCGTCGGGCTCTGAACTGACAGCATGGAGCCTGCTTGGGATTTCTCTCTCCCTCTCTCTCTCTGCTCCTCCCCAGCTTGCTCTCTCAAAAAATAAAATAAATTAAACATTTAAAAAAAGTAACTTACACAAAGAAATGATATTACAGGCCTCATTTTCTAAATAGGTGACACACAACTGACCTGGAACTTAGTTTCTGGTCCAGCTCTCTGCTTAGTTTATTGAGTCAAAGGCCCAAAGATGATCTACCCCAGAAGATATAATCATATAGAACAAAAAGCTGCCACCAAGCTCAAACAACCATTCATTAATTGGCTTTTCTGTAAAAGATCTATCAAACTGTTATCTACTACTCTTAGAAACAAGGTAGAAAAACATTGAAGAGACAGATCAATTCCTACAACTCAGATTCAATTATATGGATAAAAGGTATCTTCCAAAGTTTGAATGCCAACTCCTTCTACCAATATAGCATATACTACTTGAAAAAAGAAAAACTTCAATAATGAATAAATGAGCTGGCATTAGAATAAAAATCCCAAGTAGGAAAGGAACTGAAAGAGATCAGTAATTATCAAAGCATTCTGTGGTCTGGGAGTTTCTAGGGTTCCAAGTCATAAAATGATAATCTTTGGCAAATTTTCCTATATTTTAAAAAAACTTTAGGAAAACCCATATGTTCACTTCCCATAAAGCTTCAATTATTAAACAGCCATCTAGTTACACAATGTCCTTGTGAGGAGGGCACTTGTTAGAATGGGCATTTATCGCTTCTGTTAGAATTCAATGCAGCATGGTAACACAATTTACCTTTATGTTGATAAAAAAACAATGACTGCCAGCTTTTAGGTCTTGAATAAAACTAGGAGAAATAGACTTAATAAACAAAGTTTGGAGACCTTCTGAAACAGAGGTAAGGTGAGGGGAAATTAATAATAAATATTTAGTAGTTTTGAGTGCAATATGATTCTGATTCAACTTACCTTAAAAAATAGTTTGTACCATGAGAAAATCAAGGTACATATAAAAGAGATAAATTAAGACACAAACAGGATTATGAATGTTTGATAAAATAATTCACTTAAAAACTCCTAAATATCTAGGTCTTATACAAACTTGATTATCTGTTTATAGCTGAATATAAAACAGAGAGGAATAACTACCAATAACATCAATAATCATGTATATCAGGCTTCTAACATTACAATGCATACAATTTTTTAAAGTTTATTTATTTATTTTGAGAGAGAGAGAGAGAGAGAGCAAGCAGTGTGGGGGCATAAAGAGAGGGGAGAGACAGAATCCCAAGCAGGCTCTGCACCGTCAGCACAGAGCCCAATGTGGGGCTTGAACTCACCTACCGTGAGATCATGACCTGAGCCAAAGTTGGCCACTTAACCGAATGAGCCACCCAGGTGCCCTTACCATGCATGTAAATAAGGAAAAATATTAATTCACTGGCAGATCATTTATTTATTTCAAAGCAACATCTGCTGTTAATCTAGCATACTTGGAAGCCCATGACAATCTCTACAGTCATTTTAATCCTATGGAAGAGTTTGATGTATTCTTCTGATATCTACTTCTAACAGGGGGGATAAAAATTCAGATTTGGCTCTATGTTTGTGCAGAATGAGGGGGAAGATTTTTTAAAAAGGAAATACATTGGGGCGCCTGGGTGGCTCAGTCAGTTGGGCATCCAAATTTGGCTCAAATCATGATCTCACTGCTCATGAGTTCGAGCCCATGTCGGGCTCTGTGCTGACAGCTCAGAGCCCGGAGCCTGCTTCAGATTAGGTCTCCATCTCTCTACCCCTCTGCTGCTCGCTCGCTCTCTCTCTCTCTCTCTCTCTCAAGTATAAAAAAAAAATAAAATAAAATAAAATAATTAAAAAATTAAAAGAAAATACATTATGGCTGGTTTTCAATAATCTGTATCCCAAAAGGTACTAGAAAGAATTTTTTAAAAAAATTTAAAAAACTATAAATAAGATCAAGAAAAAAAATCCAAAATATATGGATAAAGAACTTAAGCATTTTTGGGAAGGGTAATTTGGGGACATTATTCTCTTATTCATTAAATTAATTCAATAGTTATTTATTAAAAGCCTACTAAGCACCAAGTACATTTTAACTGCTCAGAATACATCAGTAACAAAATAAACATTCTTGTGTCCTGGAGCTGAAATTTTAAAGGGAGGGGAAAAACAATAAACAAAAATCAGTTTAAATAAGTATACTATACACTATATTATAAAAAGAACAGAGTAAAGTGAATAGAGAATTTGAGAAAAAAAAGTGAGATTAAACACTATTAAACAGGGTGGTAGGTCTCACTGGAAGAGTGAAATCTGGGCAAAGACTGTCATTCTATGAACAAAGACATCATCTATTAAAATATCTATTAAATTTTGACCCAGTGATTCCACCTCTAGCAATCTACACTACAGAAATCATGTTACTTGTGCATTAAATGTGGATAGAAGGATATTCATTGCATACAACATTTATAGTATCAAATATTCAAAAATAAACTATATGTTTACCAAGAGGGGAACACATAAATAAATTATATGTCCATACAATAGAAAATACATTTACTAAAAATATCAAGCTAACCCCAAAGCGCAAGGTACTCTTCAAGACACATGGCTACATGAAAAAAGCAAGGTGCAGAACAATGCAAAAGCTAGAAACTTTTATTAGTCGCTTTTGGAGGGAAAATGTAGGTGGCTGAGGGATAGGAATGAGAGCAACTTTTCACTGTTTACATTTTTATTTCTCTTGAATCTTGAACCAGGTGAGTCTAATGCCTACTCCAATAATAATAAAAAGTAATGAATTTTCAAAAACTGTAAATAAATAATAAAACCTCAATTAGGTAAAATAAAAATCCTTGTGTGTGTGTGGTGAGGTTAAAGGAGGAAGGACTGGAGGTACAAAGTGAATAAAAAATCCATCAATGGTTCTTTCTACAAAGGTATGGATAGAAAGAAGTCTATTCACTTTTTACTCTATTACTATAAAACCTGATCTCTTAAAAACAAGTACATGTGAAGTTTTGAGTATATGATTTTTTTCTTTGAAATTTTGAAAGCAAAATATAATGATGATAAAAAATAACAGGAGAGATGTTAGTATCTGAAAAACTGCATGCTATAATGCCTTGGAAGTTGATATCCAAAATAGTAAATAATCAGTTACAAGATTCATGGTGACCACAAAATTAAATAAATTAGTTCTCAGAAGAAGCCAAGCTGATCTTTATTCACAGATGAGGATAAAACTCCTTGCATAGGCCCAGAAGAAAATACACTGCAGTAAATAATACTGCCTAACACTGAAAACTTTAATGAAGGAAAAGGAATTTTAAAAGGAGGCAGTCCAATTATACATTATAATAATTTGACTATATGTAATTATATATTAGACATATCTGAGTATTTCATGATGAAAGTTCATAATGAACTTTAATAATGTTATCTGCTATACATATTAAGTATAAAACATTAAATGGTGGAAAAAATAAGAAAGAAACAGTTTAGGAAAGAGAACAGAAAAGTGGGGGGGAAAAAATCAAACCAAAAATGGTTTTTTAAAGAGATCACCAAAACAGAGAAACTTTTAGTTAGACTCACCAAGACAAAAGGCTTAAATTAGCTAAAATTAGGAATGAAATAAGGACATTAAGACCAACCTTATAGAAATAAAAAGAATATTAACATGAATGCTATAAATAACCACATGCCAACAAATTAGATAACATAGATGAAATGGACAAATTCCTTGAAAAGGACAAACTACCAAAACTGACTCAAAAATAAACAATCTGAATAGACCTACAGTAAAAGATAGAATAGTAATTTTAGAACTTCCCATAGGGAAAATTCCAGGCCCAGATAGCTTCACTGATGAATTCCAAACATTTTAAAAGGAATTAATATCAACTCATCAAATTCCCATAAAAATCTCTTAAGAGGGAAGATTCCCCAACTTATTCTGTGAGAAACCAGTATTACCCTGATACTAAAATCAAACAAAGATATTACAAGGAAAGACTACAGAGAGAAAATCTATGAGTATAAACCAAAAATCCTCAAGAAAATACTAGCAAACCAAATTCACAAACATATACAAAAGATTATACACAATGACCAAGTAAGACTTATCCTAGAAATGCAATGCTGGCTTACGATCTGAAAATCAATTAATGTAATACCAATAAAAGAAAAAAATCACATATCATATAATATCAATAGACACAGAAAAATCATTTGGCAAATCCAAAATCATCTGATAAAACACTAAATGCAAGAGGAAGAAAAGGGAACTTCCTCAACCTGATGAAAGGCATCAAAAAGATCAGGAAAGACAACAATGCCCCTCTTGCTATTCTATTCACCAATGTACTGGATGTTCTAGTCAGGGCAATTAGGGAAGAAAAACAAATAAAAACGTATCAAGAAAAGAAAGAAGTCAAACTATCTGTATCTGCAGACAATGTGATCGTGTATAAATAAAATCCTAAGGAATTTACTAAGACACTATTTGAACTAATAAATTTAGCAAGTTTGCAGGGGACAAAATAAACACACAAAAATCAACTGTATTTCTATACACCAGCAATGAATAAACTGAAAACGAAATTAAGAAAACAATCCTATGTATAATATCATGGACAAGAATAAAATACTTAGGAATAATTTTTAAGGTAAGACTTGTACTCTAAAACCCAAAAATATCACTGAAAGTCAACAACATCTAGATAAATGGAGAGACATTTCATGCTCACAAATCTGAAGACTTAATATTGTTAAGATGGCAATAATTCCCAAATTGATCTACTGATCTGCCATAATCCCTATTGAAATACCAACTGTCTTTCTAATAGAAATTGACAAATTCATTGTAAAATCCATATGGAGAGAGGATTCTGAGAAGATGGCAGAGTAAGAAGCAGAAATCTATCTCCCTACCTAGATAACAATTATACTGAAGGAATGTCTTTGATGTAGCTATTTTGTAACTCTGGAGTCTATTAAAGGCTTTCGATTTCCAGGGAAAGGCACAGACCACAAATTAGGGCTAATTTCTCTTGATTTCAGCTCTTAAAACAGTAGCAGCTACTCTTGCCAACCCTCAGCTACCCTGCAGGCAGCTGTGCACATGTTCCTGGAATAGCTTACACACAGTCCACAGGAGTCAGAGTGAGCAAAAAGGACTCTTTCAAATTTCAGAGATATATGTTCTAATCACTGACTGCTGCTACTCATCACAGAAATGCAAAGAAGTGGGGCTACTGTTATGCCTCCTCCTTTGGTTGAAGTGACTTCCAGGGGACTTAAAGGATCTGTGCCTTTTTCTTTTTCCACTTTTGGGAGTGAGACATCCATAACTAGATAACTGTAAAGCAATCACATATACAAAGAAAATAAAAAAGACAGTGCATGGTCAGAGAAGTCACGGGCTCAGAAAAGACCTGAGAAGACCTTAATCTTATACCCCACACTGATTTTTGGCAGAAACATGCACTACTACAACCAAAAAAGAAAACAAAATGAAAAATAAAACCCAAAAAACAGCAAGCCCTAGGAAAAAAGGGAGAATCTGATTTTCAGATTTACCACATTACTGGATTCAAATGTCCAGTTTTCCACAAAAAAGAATCACAAAGCATATAGAGAAACAGGAAAGTATGACTCACTCAAAGGAAAAAAAAAAGACCAACAGAAACTGTTGTTGAAAAAGAACTGATGGCAGATATACTAGAAGAAGAACTTAAAACAATGATCCTAAAGATGCTCAAAGAACAAAAGGAAGACATGAACAAAGTCAAGAAAATGACAAACAAAATGGAAATATCAAGAGAAAGAAAATCTAAAAAGAAACAAAAAAAAATTCTGGAGCTGGAAAGTATATAACTAAAATGAAAAATTCACCTAGAGAGATTCAAAGATAGAAGAAAAAAAAACAACAAACGTGAAGATAGGATAATGGAAAGTATAGAGTCTGGGAAACAGAAAACAAATTGAAGAAAAGGAAACAAAGACTAAGGGACCTACAGGACACCATCATATGATTTAAGGGAGTTCCCCAAGGAAAAGAGAGAGAAAAGGGCAGAGAGAATATTTAAAGAAATAATGGCCAAAAACTTCCAAAATGTGTTAAAAGATGAATATAAACATCTAAGAAACTCAACAAACTCCAAGTATGATGAACTAAAAGACACTCCTACGAGGACATACTATAATCAAGATGTCAAAAGTTCAAGTCAAAGGCAGAATTTATAAAGCAGCAAGAAAGAAGCAACTCATCATGTACAAAGAAGCTTCAGTGATTATCAACAGATTTCTCATTAGAAATTCTGAAGGCCAGAGGTAGTACGCTGATATATTAAAAATGCTAAAAGGAAAAAACTGTCAGCCAAGACTGCTATATCCAGCAAAACTATCCTTCAAAAAATCAAAGAGAAAGTAAGACATTCTGGGATAAACAGAAGTTGAGGGAGTTCATTACCACTAAACATGCCCTGTGAACAATGCTAATGGGAGTCTTGAAGACTGAAATGAAAAGAAAGAGTAACTCAAAACCATAAAAATAAAAATTTCAATAAAAGTAAACACATAGACAACTAGAAAAGTTACTATTATTGTAAGAATGGTGTATAACTCCACTTTTTGTTTTCTACATAAGACTAATGAATTAAACTATTAGTTATGTTTTGAACTCACAGTGTATGAAGATGTAATTTTGTGACATCAACAACTAAAAGAGTTGGATATAGAGCTGTTGAAGGGGTACAGTTTTTGCGTCACTGAAGTTAGTCTGAAATAAATTCAAATTACAGTGTTATAACTTTAGGATGTTAAATGAATCACAATCAGAGCTACAAAGAAAATAGCTGAAGAATATATACAAGAGGAAATAAAAGTAATTTTGATATTTCACAACAAAAATCCGCCTAAACACAAAAGAACTACTGAAAACAGATAATCAACAGAAAGAAAAAACAAACCACAATGAAACCAAAAGCTGATTCTCTGAAAAGAGTAATATAACTGAGAAGCCTATATTTATATTAACTGAAAAAAGAGAAGACAAATTACTTCTTTAAGAAATGAAAAAAAAAATAACTACAGATCCTATGGAAATTAAAAGGATAATAGAGTATTATAAACAATTCTATTCCCCCAAATCCAAAAACCTAGATGAAATAAACCAATTCCTTCAAAGACACAATCTGCCAAAACTCACACAAAAAAATATACACTCTGAATATACCTCTAATATATTAAAGAAATTGAATCAATAATAACCATTCAAAACAGAAAGCGCTAGACACAGAATTCACTGGTGAATTCTAACAAACATTTAAGGAAAAAATTTTACCAATTCTCTATAATCTCTTCCAGAAGACAGAAGCAAAGGAAATACTTTCTAAGTCATTGCATGAAGTAGCATTACCACAATACTAAACCCAGACAAATACATTACAAGGAAAAAAAAAAAATACAGACCAGTATTTATCATGCATATAGAAACAAAAATCCTCCACAGATTACTAGAAAATTGAATCAACAATGTATAATAACAGTTATATACCTGAAAAATTGGGATTTATTCCAGGTATGCAACATTCAAAAACCAATTAATGTAATACATCACATCAACAAGATGAAGAAAAAAATGACATGATCATATCAAGAGATATAAAAACAGCATTTAAGAAAATCCAACACCTGATAAAACTTCTCAACAAAAATGAATAAAGAACTTCCCCAATTTGATAAAGAACATCTATAAACAACCTACAACTAACCTCATACTTAATGGTGAGAAACTACAAGCTTCCCCATTAAAGATAAGGAACAAAGCATGGGTGTTGGCTCTCACTGCTCCTTTTCAATATCATACTGTAAGTCCTATAAAATGCACTAAGACCAGAAAATGAATAAAAGGTATACATATTGGGAAGAAAAAAAAAACTGTTTGCAAATGATATGACTATTTAGAAAATCTGGAAGAACTGACAAAAATTCCTAGACCTAATAAGTGATTATATCAGGGTTACAAAATGCAAGATTAGTATACATAACTAAATAACTTTCCTATACACCAACAGTGAACAAGTAGGATGTGGAATAAAAAACAAAATACCATTCATATTAGCACTCCAAAAATGAAATATTTAGGTATAAACCTAACAAAATATAAAATATGTACCAGATGTATACAAGAAAAACTACAAAACTGGTGAATGAAATCAAGGAACTAAAATAAAGATATTCCACACTTATAAATAGGAAAACAAGACATCAGTTTTTCCCAAATTGACCCATAGATCTAACACAACCTCAATCAAAATCCCAGCAAGTTATTTTGTGAATATTGACACAGTGATTCTAAAGTTGATATGAAGAGGCAAAAGAGCTCAAACGGCCAATATAATATTGAAAAAGAATAACAAAGTCAGAGGACTAACACTATCCAATCTCAAGATTTATAAAGCTACAATAATCAAGACACTGTGATACTGGTGAAAAAACCGACAAACAGATCAATGGAACACAGTCCATAAATAGACCCACACTAATACAGTCAAATAATCTTTGACAATAATGAAGGAAAAATGTATTTTCCACAAACAGTATTAGAACAACTGGATATACACCTGCAAAACAATGAATCTAGACACACAGACCTTATACCCTTCACAAAAATTAACTCAAAATGGATCACAGACCTAAACGTAAAATGGAAAACTATAAAATTCCTAAAAGGTAAAATAAGGAAAATCTGGTTGACCTTAGGTTCGGCAAAGACTTTTCTTTAATTTAGATATGATTGGAGTATAACATATTAGTTTCTGGTGTACATTATGATTCAATATTTGTGTATGTTGTGAAAGGATCACAATAAGTCTATGTAACATCCCTCACCACACATAATTACAATGTTTTTTCTCGTGAACTTCTAAGGTATACTCTCTCAGCAACTTTTAAATATAAAATACAGAATTAACTATAGTCACCATGTTTTACATTACTTATTTAATTAGTTATTTAATAAGTCATCTTATGACTTGGTTGTTTTTAACTGGAAGATTATACTTTTGGATCACCTTCATCCATACTGCCCATCCGCTAAAGGTTACCTACCTGTGGTAACCACCAATCTGGTCTCTGTAAGTTCAGTTTTTTTTAGATCCTACATATAAGTGAGGTCACATGGCATTTGTCCTTCTCTGATTGACTTATTTCACTTAACATAAGGCCCTCAAGATCTCTCCATGTTGTTGCAATGTTAAGATTTCTTTCTTTATTATGGCAGAATATTCCACTATATTTATATATGTATGTATGTATATATGTGTGTATGCATATATATACACACACATATACATACATACATATATATACATACATATATATATATGTATGTATATATACACCCAGAAGTAGAATGATGGATCATATGGTAGTTCTATTTTCAATTTTTAAAAAAACCTTCATATTGTTTTGCATATTGCTGCATCAGTTTATATGCTCACCAACAATGCACCAGAGTCCGTTTTCTCTAAATCTTCACCAACACTTATTATTTCTTGTCTTTTTTGATAACAGTCATTCTAACTGATGTGAAGGGATATCTCATTGTGGTTTTGATTTGCATTTCCCTGATGATGAGTGATGCTAAGCATCTTTTCATGTACCTGTTGGCCATATGCATGTCTCCTTTGGGAAAATGTCTATTCAAATCCTCTGCCCATCTTTTAACTGGATTATTGGCTTCTTTGCCATTGAGTTTTTTTATGTATCTTAGAAATTAACCCTGTATCAGATATATGATTTGCAAATACATTCTCCTATTCAGTAGGTTGCCTTTTCATTTTGTTGACAGTTTCCTTTGGTGAGCAGAAGCTTTTTAGTTCAATATATTCCCACTTGCTTGTTTTTACTTTTGGTGCCTTTGCTTTTGCTATCAATCCCAAAAAATCATTACCAAAATCAATGTCAAGGAGCTTACAATTTACATTTTCTTCTAGTTTTAGGCTTTTAGGTCTTATGTTCAAGTCTTAATCTTTGGATTAAGACTTAATCAAGTCTTTGGAGTTGATGTTTATGTATGGTACAAAATAGTGGTCCAGTTTCATTCACATTTGGCTGTCCAGTTTTCTCCGTACCATCTTTTGAAGAGACTGTCCTATCCCCATTTTATATTCTTGGCTCCTTTTGTAATAAATTAATTGGCCATATATGCATGGATTTATTTCTGGGATATTCCCCAGCATTTATCTAGGAGTCTGTTTTTATGCCAACTCCATACTGTTTTGATTACTACAGCTTTGTAATATAGTTTGAAATCAGAAAGCATGATGGCAATGACTTTTTAGATACAACACCAAAGGCAAGATTCACAAGAGGAAGAATTGATAACCTAGACTTCATTAATCATTTCTGCTGCATGAAAGACACTGTCAAGAAAACAAGAAGTCAAGCCACAGAAGGAGAAAATATTTGCAAAAGATGTATTTGATAAAGAACTGTTATCCAAAATACACAAACTCCTAAAATTCCACAAGAAAATGAACTGATTAAAAAATGGGCACATGGTCTGAATAGGTAGCTCTCAAAAAAAGTGTACTGATAGCAAGTAAGCATATGAAAAAATACTCTACATCATATGCCATTAGAGAATTGCAAATTACAACAGTGAGATACTGCACCTATTACCATGGCCAAATTCCAAAACGCTGACAACACCAAATGCTGCTGAGAATGTAGAGCAAAAAGAACTTCCATTACCAGTGGAAATTCAAAATGATGCAGTCACTTTGGAAAACAATTTGGCACTTTCTTATAAACAAACTCTTACCATAGGATCCAGAAATCACTGTCCTTGGTATTTACCCAAAGAGCTGAAAACTTCTATCCCCATAAAAACTTATACATGGGTTTTTAGAGTGGCTTTATTCATAACTTCCAAAACTGGGAACCAACAAAGATGTCCTTCAGTAGATGACTTGATAAACAAAAAATGGTACATCTAAATAATGGAATATTATTCAGGGCTAAAAAAAAATGAGCTATCAAAACATTCAAGACATAGAGCACCTCAAATACACATAACTAAGGGAAAAGAAGCCAATCTGAAAAGGCTAGAAACTATGTGATTCCAACTATATGACATTCTAAAAAAGACAAAACTATGTAGACAGTAAAAAGATCAGTGGTTGCTGTGGTGGGGGAGGAGAAGGATGAATAAGCAGAGCACAGAGAATTTTCAGGGCAGTGAAAATACTCTGTATGATATTTCAATGATCAGTACATGCTATTACACAAATTTGTCCCAATGTAGAAAATAATATACCAAGAGTGAAGCCTAAGGTAAATTATGGACTTTGGGTGATTATGATTTGTCAATGAAGGCTCAACTATAATAAATATACCACTCTAGTGCAGGATATTGATAGTGGGGAAGGCTGTGAATATTGGGAACAGGGGGTATGTGGGAAATTTGTGTGCTTTTTCCTCAATTTTACTGTGAACCTAACAATGCTCTAAAAAAAAAAACAACATCTACTAAGAAGCAGATTTTGAAAAGGAGGGAAAAAAGTCCTTCCTGAAAATTTAACAACTTAGATGATATGCACAAATTCCATTAAGACACAAATTATTAATATATACTCAGGAAGAAACAGATAACCTAAATAATACTATATCTATTACAGAAATTGAGTAAAAAGTTTAAAATTTGCCCAAAAACTCCAAAGATAACTTCACTAATGAATTTTACCAAGTGAACATATGTTAACCAGGACAGAACACAAAGATGAGCCATAAAACAAGTCTCAATAAATTTTGAAGGACTGGAAAATAATCTAATATAAGGTTTTTGATCTACATCTTTGTCTGCAGTAATATGTATGTCTATGTACATTAGCAGTAAGTATTTTTTTTTTATTTGAGAGAGAATGAGCACAGTGGGAGAGGGGGGTTGGGGGGGAGAGAGAGAGATTGAGAGTTGAGTTATTGAGAGAGAATGAATCCCAAGAAGGCTTCACACTCAGGACAGAGCCCAATGTGGGGCTTGATCCCACAACTCTGGGACCATGACCTGAGCTGAAATCAAGAGTTGGATGCTCAACTGACTGAGCCAGCCAGGCACCCCTGGCAGTATGTATTTTAAAAACAAATCTAGGAATTAACTCAAGTCTCCTTAATATTTGAGAGAATACTAATCTATACATCCAAGAAGATCAACAAACTCCAAATGGGAAAAATGCAAAGATATCTACACTCAGACACATCACACTAAAAAAGTTTAAGAACAAAAATAGAGAAAATCTTAAAAACATCAAGAGAATAAAGGATTTATCAATACAAATGAAATCACAGTAAGATTAACAGCTGACTTCTCATCAGAAACAATGAAGTTGAGGAAGGAATTAATGATCTATTCAGAGAGCTGAAAGAATAAAACCATGAACTAATAATCCTATATCCAGCAAATCTATCTTTCAAAAATCAAAGCAAAATAAAGGTATTCCCAGATTAACAAAAAATGAAAGAACTAAAACCAAACCTGCCTTACAAGACGTACTAAAGAATTTCTTCAGGCTAAGAGGAAATGACAATAGACTGTAATTAAAATCTACACGAATAATGTGTGTAAAGGTAAATAGGTAATGACAAAATATAGTATTATTGCATATTTCTCTTTCCTTCCAACTGATTTTAAAAAGCAATTGTTTTTTTAAAAAATCTAAAATTTTACTGTCAGGCCTATAACATAAAGATATGTAGTATGTTTGATAATAACAACATAAAAAAAGATGGTGGGAATGAAACTACATTGGAATAAGGAAATGATACCAGATAATAACTTGGATTCACAGTTAAGATGGAAGAGAAGAGGGGCGCCTGGGTGGCTCAGTCAGTTAAGTGTCCGACTTCAGCTCAGGTCATGACCTTGCAGTTCACGAGTTTGAGCCCCGCGTGGAGCTCTGTGATGACAGCTCAGAGCCTGGAGCCTGCTTGGGATTCTGTGTCTCCCTCTCTCTCCCTGTTCATCCCCTACCCGTACTCTGTCTCTCTCTGTCTCTCTCTCTCTCAAAGGTAAGTAAACACTTAAAATTTTTTTTTTAAAAAGGAAGAGGAGATTAAATTTTACAAAAGGGGGGAGGTGGAGAAAGAGGTGGAACAGAACAAGGAATAATAGAGAACCAAAAATGTTGAATTAAAAAAAAGCTAATATATGAATTTTTGAAAAACCTCTATAAATTTATTTATCCTCTGCTTATTTCTCTTACATTCTTGTGTTTCTAAGATATACAGACATAGTATGTGTAAAAATACCATAAAAAAGGAAAGAGAGATTAGAACAGTGTAATAGTAAACTTTTTGTATCTTAATGGAATTAAATCGGTAAAATCTGGTAAGTTAAGATGTGTATTGCAAGCCACAGAGTAACCACTAAGAAAAATTTTTAAAAACGTGAAAAATATTTTACTGAGGATTTCTGCTTCAACTTTTTTTTAATGTTTTATTTATTTTTGAGAGAGAGAATGTGAGCAAGGGAGAGGCAGAGGACCAGAGGTACATAAGATCCAAAGTGGGCTCTGCACTGACAGCAGCAGGCCTGATGGAGGGCTCGAACCCATGAACCAAGAGATCATGACCTGAGCCAAAGTCAGACGCTCAACCACCGGA
Source organism: Panthera leo (assembly GCF_018350215.1). Lineage (NCBI taxonomy): Eukaryota > Metazoa > Chordata > Mammalia > Carnivora > Felidae > Panthera > Panthera leo. The sequence continues at coordinate 22,741,498 of NC_056679.1, forward strand.
GCCACGTGGGTGCCCCTCTGCTCCAACTTTTGATGAAGTAACTAGGGCCAGATTCATGGTTCTGCCCAAAATAAACAAAAAAGAAAAGAAAATGGAAACAGATACATAATATAACTCAAGGCTCTAGACCTTAGGCAATAAAGAAGAGTAATCTCCAAGACTCAGGGAATATACAAGGTGAGCCCTATAAATGTTTAAGCTACTTCCTGGTGAATAATTCCAGATAGCAGTGCAAGGAGGGAAAAACCAAGGACAGCCCAATGGTCTCCATGGACTGGCTGGACAGAACTAGAAGTCTGAGGAAGTCAAAGCACCTAGAATTCACAGTGCAGAGTACCAAAGAGAAGAGAGCTACACAGAGAAACTCCAGAGATCTGCAATGGATTCCCCTCAATTAGCACATGCAGGTGAGGAACATTTATGGCTCACACCAGCTGGGAGTAGTGCCTGTTCCCAATGGCCAGAGGAGAAAACCTCATGGTAATACAAAGGGTATACATTACAGAGGCTTACCTCAATAGAGTATTTAATGCTAGACAGGTGGTTGTTACCTAGTGATATTTTTACTTCCCAGTGGACATATGGCAATAATCTGGGTACGATTTTGGTCATCACAACTGGTCAGGGTGTACTACAGGCATCTAGTAGATTGAAGCCTGGGATCATGCCCCTAAACGTTCTAAAACACACAAGACAACCCCTGTAACAAAGAATTATCCAGCCCAAAATGTCAACAGTGGCAAAATTGAGAATCTCTGCCCTAGACTAAGCCCAACTCTAATGTCACCTAATAAATCTTAAAAGTAAAACCTGAAAGGATCAACCTGTGTCCAAAAAACTTAATGAACCCAGAAAAAAGATTAAGACTATTATCAGGAATACAAAAATTAATGAAATATCTAATACACAAATTTACAATGTCTACAGCCAAATAAAAGTTATTAGATATACAAAAAACAGGAAAATAACCACAAAAAGGACAAAAATCCATTAGAATTTAAAAAATCAGGTATAGAATTATTAGATATGGACATTAAAACGGTTATTATTACAGTACCTCATATTTTCAAGAAGCTATCCCAGAGGTCAGCAAACTACAATCAAATCCAGCATGCCCATTTTTATAAAGTTATTGGAATACAGCCACACTTATTCATTTTCACTTTGTCTGTGAGTGTTTTCATGCTACAATGACAGAGATTGCATCACCTAAAATTTGTATTATCTGACCCTTTACAGAAAAAGTTTGCCAACCTTTGAGCTATACCAAAGATGTAATAAGCACAGACATAGAATATATATTTTTTTAAAACTGCTAAATTGAACTTCTAAATATGAAAATTCTTAAATGTGAGGTGAGAAGTACACTGAATGGGATTAAAGGCAGGTAAATTTAAGGATAAAGCAAAAGGAATCATCCAAAATGAAATGCACAGCAAAGTAAACTGAAGACCAAAAATCTGAATAGAGGATCAATGAACTGTGGGAAAATGTCGCATAGCTAAATATAAATATATATATGAAGGAGAGGAAAGAAAGAAAAAGAACCATAAAAAGCTTTATTTGAAGACATAATGGCCAAACTGTTTCCAAATTTGATGAAAACTATAAACCTACACATTCAAGAAGTAAAATGAACCTCAAACATGAAAATCTTAAAAACTACACCATTAAATATCATGATCAAAATGCTGAAACACTCTAGGGAGAAAGAGAAGATCATAAAATACAACATTTCACATACAGAAAGTACCTGGGTGGCTTAGTCAGTTAAGCATCCCACTCTTGATTTTCACTTAGGTCATGTTCATGGGTTTGAGCACTGCCTTAGGCTCCATACACAGTGTGGAGCCTGCTTGAGATTCTCTCTCCCTCTCTCTCTGCCCCTCACCCTGCTCCTGCTCTCTCTCTCCCTCAAAAATAAACAAAGTTAAAAAAACAAAAACAAAAAACAGGGGCTCCTGGGTGGCTCGGTCAGTTGAGCGTCTGACTTCAGCTCAGGTCATGATCTCGCAGTTCATGAGTTCAAGCCCCGCGTCAGCATGTCAGGCTCTGTGCTGACAGCTCAGAGCCTGGAGCCTGCTTCCAATTCTGTGTCTACCTCTGTCTCTGCTCCTCCCGCTCTAATACTCTCTCAAAAACAAATAAACATAAAAAAAACCACAAAACATTTCACATACAGAGAAACAAAGATTTGGATGACAGCAGACTTCTCTTTGGAAACAATGCAAGCTAGAACACAGCAAGACAGCATCTTTAAAGTACTGAGGGGAAAAAGTCAAACTACAATTTTTTAACCAGTGGAAGTATCTTTTAAAAACTAAGGCAAAATACAGACCTTTTCAGATGTACAAATGCTGAAAGAAATCATCACCATGTCTGATGTCTATAGAAAATGTTAAGGAAAATCCTTCAAGCAGAAGGAAATGATGCCAGATGGAAATATGGATCTTTATAAAAGAAGGACAAGCACTGGAAACGGTAGCTACATGGCTATTTTAAAGACTCTTTTTTAAATTACTATTTAAATTTCCTTTAAAAAAATTGGTTAAAGCAAAAATAATAGCACCGTATTATGGGGTTTTACATGTACAAGTAAAATGTATGACAATAGGACAAAGACCATGAGGGAAGACATGAAAAATATAGTGACATAGTTTTTATAATATACATTCAATAGTAAAAATCATTTGGAAATAGACTATGCCACAACTATATGGTCAACTAATCTTAAACAAAGCAGGAAAGAATATCCAATGGAAAAAAGTCTCTTCAACAGTGAAATGGACAGCAACACGTAGAAGATTAAAACTGGACCACTCTCTTACACCATACACAAAAATAAATTCAAACGGGATGAAAGACCTAAATGTGAGATAATAAACCATCAAAATCCTAGAGGAAAACTCAGGCAGCAACCTCTTTGACCTCAGCTGCAGCAACTTCTTAGTAGACACATCACTGAAGGCAAGAGAGACAAAAGCAAACCTGAACTACTGGGACTTCATCAAGATAAAAAGCTTCTGCATGGTGAAGGTACCAATCAGCAAAACTAAAAGGCAGCATATGGAATGGGAGGAGATAATTGAAAGCAACATATCTGATGAAGGGTTAGTATCTAAAATCTATAAAGGACTTATCAAACTCAATACCCAAAAAACAAACAACCCAGTTAACAAAGGGCAGAAGACACAAATAGACACCTCTCCAAAGAAGACATCCAGATGGCTTAAAGACACCTGAAAAAATGTTCAACATCACTCATAATCAGAAAATACAAATCAAAACCACATTTAGATACCACCTCACACCTGTCAGAATGGCTAAAATCAACAACACAAGAAACAACAGGTATTGGCGTGGATGTGGAGAAAGGGGAACCCTCTTGCACTGTTGGTGGGAATGCAAACTGATGCAGCCACTCTGGAAAACAGTATGGAGGTTTCTCAAATAGTTAAAAATAGAGCTACTCTACAACCCAGCAATTGCACTATTAGGTAGTTATCCAAAGGATACAAAAATACAGATTCAAAGGAGTACGTGGATCCCAATGTTTATAGCAGCATTATCAACAATAGCCAAACTATGGAGGGAACCCAATGTCCACTGACTGATGAATGGATAAAGAAGATGTGGTACGTACACACACACACACACACACATACACACACACACACACACACACACAGAGAGGAATATTACTCAGCCATCAAAAAGAATGAAATCTTGCCATTTGCAATGACATGGATGGAGCTAGAGAGTATTATGCTAAGCAAAATAAACCAATCAGAGAAAGACAAATACTATATGATTTCACTCATGTGTAATTTAAGAAACAAAACAGATGAACATATAGGAAAGCAGGGGAAGAGAAGAGAGGGAAACAAACCATAAGAGACTCTTAGTGACAGAGAACAAATTATGAGTTGATGGAGGGAGGTGAGTGGGAGATGGGCTAGGTGGGTGATGGTTACTAAGGAGGCCATGTTATGATGAACACTGGGTGTTGTATGTAAGTGATGAATCACTGAATTCTACTCCTGAAACCAATACTATACTGTATGTTAACTAATTAAAATTTAAATTTAAAAAAAAGAAAAAAGAAGAGATAAAGGAGGTGACAGGTATAAGGATAAATGCAAATTTAAAAAAAGAGAAGTGATTTCCCCTCTCTTCTTAGAGCATATACTTTAGAAAACTTATAGGGGCGCCTGGGTGGCTCAGTTGGTTAAACATCTGACTTCTGCTTACATCAAGATCTCATGGTTCATGAGTTTCAGTCCCACATTGGCTCTCTGCTGTCAGCACAGAGCCTGCTTCGGATCCTCTCTCTCCCTGCCCCTCCCCAGCTCGTGCTCACTCTCTCTTTCTCTCTCTCTCTCTCTCTCTCTCTCTCTCTCAAAAATAAACATGTAAAAAAGAAAAAAAAAGAAAACTTTTAATTGTAAACTCCTTGTTTCTGTTATGTATTTTAAAAGCTAAGTAAGATTCTTGCCAGCTTTCTGACCCAGGGATGTCTTTCTCAAGGACCTAGGATCCATCTCTTTGAAATGCAACCATCAAGGAAGGTAGCACCACTATCTCCCAGGCTCTGTAGGACAGTAGGATCCTAACTTTAGCAGGTACCGTGCTGTAGGTGGCAAAATTACCTCTTGTCATAAAATGTGAGGAATTTCTTTTTCTTTTGGATAAAGCCAATTAACTAACACAGATCGTCACCCTCATTACCAAGTGAATCTAAAGTGAACTGCATGTGACAAATGGTACTGTCGAGTCCTCTTACGTGAGGACTACTTCTTGTTTATCTCAAAAGCATATATGTAATGGGCTGTCACTGCCTGTCTATAAAAGGGTGAGATTCCTTCTGTTTTGAAGTCTCTCAGCAGATTACTTGTGATAGGCATCACATTTTGGTTTAATGCCTGTTCAAAAATAAAACTGTTTTCTTTCTCTTGAGGAAAAAAAAAGAAAATAGACTATGAAAAGTTTCAAATATATACTATAAACCCTGAAATGAATAACACAAAAAAGTTATAGCTAACAAGCCAACAAATGACAAAAAAGGAATCATAAAAAATGGCCAATCCAAACAAAGTCATAAAAAGAGGGGAAAGAGACAAAGAAAAAATAAGACAAGTAGAAACAAATAGCAAGGTGGCAGATTTAAACCCAACCATTTCAAAAACCACTTTAAATGTCAATTTAAAAACCCCAATTAAGAGGCAAAGACCGACTCAACTATATGCAGCCTACAAGAAACCCACCCACATTAAATACAGTTGACCCTTGAACAACATGGGAGTTAAGGCTGCTGACCCCTGTGCAGTTGAACATCCAACTATAATTTTCATTTCCCCAAAACTTAACTACTAATAGCCTACTATTGACCAGAAGCCTTACTGATAATATATACAGTCGACTAACACATAATTCATTTGTTACATGTATTATATACTAAAGAAAATGTTACTAAGAAAATCATAAGGAAGAGAAAATACACGTATAGTACTGTAGCATATTTACTGAAAATAAATCCAGGTATGGTGGACCCACTTACTTCAAACCCATGTTGTGCAAGGGTCAACTGAATAAAGATACAAAGAGGTTAAGAGTTTTTTTTTAAAAAAGTATACAATGCTAAATACTTGTCAAAAGAGAGCTTAAGTGTTTATATTAATATTAGAAAAAGATTTCAGGGCGCCTGGGTGGCTCAGTTGGCTAAGCATCCAACTTTGGTGGGCTTAGGTCATGATGTCTCAGTTCATGAGTTCAAGCCCCATATCAGGCTCTGTGCTGAAAGCTCAGAGCCTGGAGCTGGCTTCAGATTGTGTCTTCCTCTCTCTGTCCCTCCCCCGTTCACACTCTGTATCTCTCTCTCTCAACAATAAATAAATATTAAAAAAAATTTTTTTAACAGAAAAAGACTTCAGAGCAAAAAAACAGGGATAAAGAGAATAATTTCATCATGCATTTATATATATATATAAATATATATATATTATATTATATATATATTATATATATATCATGCATAATATGATACATGTCATGTAAAATATATTAAGAGTATATAAAATATATAAGAGTATATAAAATAAATATATAAATAAATAAAATATATATATTATATTGTATATTATATATAATAATATATATATAATATACAATATAATATATAATATAATATATATACATAAAGAATAATATATATACATAAATATATATATGTATAATATATATGTATAATATATATATGTATATGTATAATATATATATGTATAATATATAATATGTATAAAATATGTATAATATATATATACATAAAGAAAAAATATATAAGAGTATATAAAATAAAATATATTAAGAGTAAAGTTTATTAAGTAATACTGAGATATAATTAAATACAATAATAAAAGATTATAAACAATTTTCTGCCAGTTCAACAACTTAGATGGACACATTCCTTGAAAAACATATATTGCCCAAGCTCACTAAAATAGTAATAAAACTGAATTGCCCATATCTATTTAAAGAAATTGAATTTGTAGTTAAAAACCTTCCCACAAAAGAAAAAAAAAACAAAAAACCTTGAGACCCATATGGTTATGGTTTTACCAAACATTTAATAATATCAGTTTTGTACAAACTCTATGAAAAAATTGAAGAGAACAATTTCCCAATTCATTCTATAAGGCCAGAATTATTCTGTCAAAACGTCCAACAAAAATTGTAGAAAAAAAAAAAAACTAGAAAAAAAACCCATAACCATAACCATAAAGAGAAAACTACAGACCAATATCCCTTGTAAACACATAGTACAAAAATTCTTAAAAGTTTAGCAAATCAAATCCAACAATATATGAAAGGGATACTATATTATGATCAAGTGGAATTTATCCAAGAAGGGAAAGTTGTTTTAACAGGCAATATCACTCATCATATCAATAGTCTAATAAAGGAAAAATATGATCATCACGATAGATGCAGAAAACACATTTCAGAAACTCCAACATTTATTTCTGATATAAAAAAATCTCTGCAAACTAGGAATAGAAAGACAATTCCTTAATGTGATAAACAACACCTAAGAAAAACCTACTCCTGACATTATACTTAATGCTAAAAGACAGAATGATTTCTTTCTAAGAGCAGGAACTCTTAGCACTTCTATTCAACACTGTATTGAAATCTTAGCCAGTGCAACAGACAAGAAAAAAAAAGCAAAAAGATTAGAAAGGAAGAAATAAAGCTGTCATTATTCACCCATGACATAGCTGTGAATATAAAAAACCTATGGAAACTCAAAATGGGCAAAAAACGTAGAGACATTTCACTGATGATAAACAAATGGCAAATAAGCACATTTAGAAGACTTTCAGCAGCTATGGACTTTGGGTGATAATGATGTGTCAGTATTAGTTCACTAACCGTAACAAATGTAGCACTCTTGTGGGAATGGTGACAGTGGAAAAGGTTAAGCATTTATGGGGGCAGGGGGAATATGGGAAATCTCTGTACCTTTGGCTCAATTTTGTTGTGAACCTAAAACTATTCTAAACAGTCTATTAAAAAAATATTCCATACCATTAGCCATAAGAAAAATGTAAATTAGAACCACAATGAGATATCACTACATACTGAGAAAAATGGCTAATATTAAAAAAAAAAAAGTAAAACCACCAAATGTTGGCAAAGATGCTGGGAAACTGGAACACGCATATATTGATGATAGTAATACAAAATGGTACAGCCACTCTGAAACAAAGTTTGGCAGCTCTTACACAATTAAGCATATATGACCACACCATATGACCTACATGACCATACCATACGGCCAGCAATTGAACTCTTGGTTATTTATCTCCCAGGAAAATGAAAACTGGTATCTATACAAAAACCTATACACAAATGTTCAAAGCAGCTGTATTCACAACAGTTAAAACCTATGAAGAGAGCAGGTATCTTTCAATGAGTGAATGGTTACACAAACTGTGGTCCAGCCATACCATGGAATACTACTAAACAACAATAATAAATTGCAATGGGCTGACTTGTGCTCCCCACCCCTGCAAAACTCGTATGTTGAAGTACTAACCTAAGTACCCAAGAATGTGACTGTTTTTTTAAGTCAGGGCTTCAAAAGGGGTACAGTAAATTAAAATGAGGACATTTGGTGAGCCCTAATCCAACCTGATTATAGTGTCCTTATAAGAACAGGAAATTTGGACACACAAACACACAAGGGAGTGTGTGCACAGGAAAACCATTTTAGAGCACAAGGAGAAGGCAGCCATCCGCAAGCCAAATAGAGAGGTCCCAGAAGAAACTAAATCTGCAGACACCTTAACTTGGACTTCCAGGTTCCAGAAACATGACAAAATTTCTGTCAGTCACCCAGTCTGTAGTATTTTGTTATAGCAGCCCTATCAAACTAATATATTGATATATAACTTCAATTATTCTCCAGGGAATTATGCTGAAAAAGCCAATCCCAAAGGTTAAATAATGTATGATCCCATTTATATAACATTATCGAATTATAAAATATGTCAATTATTGAGTAAAGATCTTATTCAACACCTATGTATGTACTCCAACTGGTCTACTGGTACAGTCAACATAATACTTAAAAAGATGATTATAATCACGGGCCATCTTTGGAAGATCTTACAAATTTTTAGTTTAAAAAGTAGTAAGTAAAAGCAAACCATAAATCTCTCATCTAGCCTTCCTTTCCTGAATAAACTACACTTTAGAATAAGAACAGTTAATAGAGGAAAGTTTCTCTTTACAGAATTACAACTAATAGTTGAGAGAGGAACGATAAAGTTTTAGCAACTCCTATAGATCCAGTTAATGGTGATCAATAATTGCTTACATCAAAAAAAAAAAAAAAAAGAGAGAGAAAGATTAACAAGATATGTGCCTGCCAATTGGGATCCACAAAAATATCTCTGAAGTATTTCTTCCAGAAAATATCAAACCAGGATCTGATCAGGCCTCTAGGCCTGCTCTATTTCCAGGAAATACAGAGAATTAGACAATTATGTTAAACAATGGAGGAGATGCAATCTGCAAAATACACACTGTAGGAAATTCTACAGGATAAACAATCCAGTTTCTTCAACTAAATTGTAAGAGAAGAAAGGGGGTAGGTAAAACCTACAGATTAAGAGATTTAAGACAGAAGTCAATCAATCACAATATATGAACTTTATTTTGATCCTGATTAGAGCACATGAAAAATAAATTATAAATAATCGAGAAATTTTGAACCCTGGATATCCGATAATAGAAAATTTGCACCAATTTTGTTAGATGTGATGAACAGAAGTCACTTTTTAAAAAGACAATGCATACTGAAGGGGTGCCTGGATGGCTCAGTCAGTTAAACATCCCACTCTTGATCTTGCAGTTCATGAGTTCTAGCCCCACACAGGGCTTTGTGCTGATAGTACAGAGCCTACTTGGGATATTCTCTCTCTCTCTCTCTCTCTCTCTCTCTCTCATAATAAATAAATAAACTTTAAAAAAAAAAAGAATAAAAGATCATGCATAGTGAGATATTTATTGGTGAAACAACATAACCTGAATTTACTTTAAAATAATCTGGAATCAGAGAGAAATATAGTTTGGCCATGATTTATAATTGGTTAAGAGGTATATGAGAGTTCACACTATTAACCTATTTTTATAAATCTCTAAAATTCTCCATAGTAAGATGTAAAAAATTAACCTTAGAAGCAGAATCAGAAATAAAAGAAGTTGCAAATAGCCTCTATCTGTAAGACAAAATATAACATTCACATATATGTTCTTAAATGATTTTTTTTCTCAGCAATACTCACACGTAATCAGAATATGAGCACCATATTCAAAAAGAAAGGGTAAATATAGTACTAATAACTAGAAAATAACAGGTATATGCCTTCTATTACACTTAATTTTTAAATATTCTGTTTTTTAAGTTTATTAAAAAAACCTCTTCGTATGTCTGTAGTATATGACTCTTCATATGTCTGCAGTATAACTTACATGGAATGGCTACTGTTACTCCAATTCCAAACTATTCATTTTAATTATCTTTCTAAATATAATGACCCATATCACAAAAACAATGCCTCTATCAAGGGCAATATATTTCATAGCTCTTGAATGGACACAGACACACGAAACCCTACGAGGACAGCATTCAGGCATCATTTCTGCTCTACAGATGAACAAACTGAGACTTGGAGAATCAACCAATTTATCTAAAATCCTACAGCTACATTACAACTACTACAATCAAAACTTTCCTGCTTCGGGGCGCCTGGGTGGCGCAGTCGGTTGAGCGGCCGACTTCAGCCAGGTCACGATCTCACGGTCCGTGAGTTCGAGCCCCGCGTCGGGCTCTGGGCTGATGGCTCAGAGCCTGGAGCCTGTTTCCGATTCTGTGTCTCCCTCTTTCTCTGTCCCTCCCCCGTTCATGCTCTGTCTCTCTCTGTCCCAAAAATAAATAAAAAAATTTATAAAAAAAAAAAAAAAAAAAAAAATAAAAAAAAAAAAACTTTCCTGCTTCAAGGTCCAAGGTCTTCTCCACTCTACCATGCAATGATTTAAGATGCAGAAGAAAAATCAAAATTCTAACTGATTCACTGTAAATCCCAACATGAACAAAACTCCTGGCCAATTTCTTAATGAAAAGTCCCTTATTTATATGTTATATGCAGTATGAATAAAATCTAATGTAATGACAACAATCACTAATATTACATCCATTAAACGTTTATGCAAAAAGGAAAAAACACTTTTCTAGACAAAATACCACAAACTTTCCTTAAGTTTTACCAAAATTACATCAAAATCATTACACATATATTTATAAATTCAACTATTTTCAATGTTTCTTTGGCTATTTTGAGGTCTTTCATGGTTCCATAAAAATTTAAGGACTGTTTGTTCTAAGCTCTGTGAAAAATGCTGTTGGTATTTTAATAGGAATTGCATTAAATGTGTAGATTGCTTTGGGTAGTATAGACATTTTAATAATTTTTTTCTTCTAATCCATAAGAATGTAACGTCTTTCCACTTCTTGGTGTCCTTCCAATTTCTTTCCTCAGTGTTCTCTAGTTTTCATAATAAAGGTCTTTCACCTCTCGGGAAGTATCTTACTGTTTTGGGTGCAATTGTAAATGAGATCTATTCCTTAATTTTATTTTCTCTTTCTGTTTCATTATTGGTGTTCAGAAATGGAACATATTTCTGCACATTGATTTTGTATCCTGTGACTTTACTGAATTCGTGTATCAGTTCTAGCAGTTTTTTGCTGGTCTTTCGAGTTTTCTATATAGAGTACAATGTCATCTACAAATAGTGAAATGATCATATGGTTCTTATCCTTTCTTGAAAAGCAAAGCTGGAGGTATCACAATTCCAGAATTCAAGTTATATTACAAAGCTGTAGTGATCAAAACAGTATAATACTGGCACAAAAACAGACACATAGATCAATGGAACAGAAAATGCATAAATGAACCCACAACTATATACTCAATTAATCTTCAACAAAGCAGGAAATAATATCCAATAGAAAAAAGACAGTCTCTTCACCAAATGGAAGAGGTGAAGAGAGCGCTGGGGAAAACTGGAGAGCAACATGCAAAAGAATGAAACTGGGCCACTTTCTTACACCAAACACAAAAATAAATTCAAAATGAATGAAAGACAAAATGTGAGACAGAAAACCATCTAAATCCTAGAGAACACAGGCAGTAATCTCTTTGACACTGGCTATAGGAACTTCTTTCTAGACAGGTCTCCTGAGGCAAGGGAACCAAAGCAAAAATAAACTACTGGGACTTGATCAAAATAAAAAGCTCCTGCAAAGTGAACAATCAACAAAACTAAAAGGCAATCTATGGAATGGGAGAATATATTTCCAAATGACATATCTGATAAAGGGTTAGTATCCAAAATATATGAAGAACAAATAAAACTCAACACCCAAAAAACAAATAATCCAATTTAAAAATGGGCACACACACACAAAAAAAAATAAATAAAATAAAATAAAATAAAATAAAATAAAATAAAAATAAAAATGGGCACAAGACATAATAGACATTTTTCTAAGGAAGACATACAGATGGCCAACAGACACATGAAAAGATGCTCAACATCATTCATCATCAGGGAAACACAAATCAAAACTACAATGAGATACCACCCCATGCCTATCAGAAGGGCTAAAATCAACAACACAAGAAACAGCAGGTGTTGGAAGGATGTGGAGAAAGGAGTACCCTCATGCACTGTTAGTGGGAATGCAAACTGGTACAGCCACTCAGGAAAACAGTATGGAGGTTCCTCAAAAAGTTCAAAATAAAACTATCTATAATCCAGAAACTGCACTACTAGGTATTTACTCAAAGAATACAAAAATACTAATTCAAAGGTATACCCCAATGTTTACAGCAGCATTTACAATAGCCAAATTATGGAAACAGCCCAAGCGTCCATCGACTGATGAATGGATAAATATGTGGTATATATACACAATAGTATATTACTCAGACATAAAAATTACAATTACATGGATGGAGCTAGAGAGTGTTATGCTAAGTGAAGTCATAGAAAGAAAAATACAATATGACTTCACTCATATGTGGAACTTAAAAATAAGCAAAGGGAAAAAGAGAGAGAGGCAAACCAAGAAACAGAATTGGTCTGGGTGAGTGGGAGGATAGGTTAAATAGGTAATGGGGATTGAGGAGTGCACTTGTGATGAGCACCACACCCTGTATGTAAGTGATGAAGCATTATATTGTACACCTGAAACTAATATTACACTAATCATGTTAACGAACTGGAATTTATATAAAAACTTTAAAAAATTAAAGTATTTTAACTGATTCTTAAGTTCTCTTAAAAATTATATTAATATAAAATTTTCTAGGGTAATCCTTAAGTCAAATTATTCTGGCTGCATGATTTAATATAGGCCTTCATTGACACTAACAAGTGTTTTGTATGCATAAAGTTATTTAACCCACATTTTAACTCCAAGATCCAGAAATTATTGTTAATCCTTTATACAAATAACAAAACTGAGACTTGGAGATTTTAGGTAACTTGTTCAATCTCATGGAGGTAGTAAAAGGTAGAACTGAGACTTGAGTCAGTCTAGTCTGATGACAAATCCTTGCTCTTAACCATCCTTTATTCCAATAAATATCACCTACTTTCAGTTTCCAGAGTTCCCTGAGTTACTAAATTCCTTCTCTTGTTTCAAAGAAGATAACCAACTGCTATCTAGAATAGCTAGAACAGAACAGCTGCATCAGAAACTGGTTAATTTTGTCATTACATTCACTTGTCTGCACACACTGTTACATTCTCCCTTAGATATTGTATAAACAGAGGTTGAATTCTCAGGCCAACCCTCAAAAAGTAAAATATCTCTTAAAATAATATTTCTACATAAATGTCTGGTATTTACAACAGGATAATACCATACCCGCCTCTGTCATACAACCTGCAAAAAAAAAAAAAAAAAAAGTACCCAATATCCCAAAGATAACATGAAATTCCTTGTCTTCCTCCAGCATACCACCAAGAATAATTTCACATCCCCTAGTCCCCTCATCAGCTCCATTAGGAGAAAAAACATAGGGTAAGAAAGTAGTAATATTTATTTGTACTTGTAGTCAAGTCTGAAGCCTAAAAGGGCCTCAATGATGAAAACTATTACTGTTATAGTTCAGTACAAAAAAAGTTTTGCGTGAACTAGCCTGGAAACCTAACTACTATATTGTACTTACAAAGACTGGGAACATAACCCACTCATAAACTGGAAAATATATTCACCAATTCTCTCTATAATCTACTACTCCTTTCCAACTTTCTGAAAACTAAAAGCCTAGCATTTATGAGTGAGAGGTGACAGAGCTATGAGTATCTTTAACTGCACATGCACAAAAAAAACTTTGTTACATGAAGTACCCAAGATCCTTTGGGACGATAATATATACAGTGAAAATATACATTAGATCCTTTGGGACGATAATACCAAAGTCATTCATCCAAGATACTTCAATTTTCCTCATTTTTTAGTAAGGAGTTCCAGATTATATTCAGGTCTTTGAAATTGGATTCATTTTCTCTTTTTTATTACCAGATGCTATTGCACTGAATGCTTGTGCACAATCCCCCACAATTCATATCCTTAAAACCTAATGCCCAATGTGATGGTATTAGGAGTTGTGGCCTTTAGGAAGTGATCATGTCACAAGGGCTCTGTCCTAATGAATGGGACCAGTATCCTTAAAAAGAGGCTCAAGAAAGCTGCCACCCCTTCCACCATGTGAGGCCAGTGACATGGCACTGTCTATGAAACAGGAAATAGGCCCTCACACAGAGAATCAGCCAGCACTATGATCTTGAACTTCCCAGCCTCCAGAACTGTGAGAAATAAATTTCTGTTGTTTATGAGCCACCCAGTCTGTGGTATCTTGTTACAGTAGCCCAAATGGACTAAGATACCAGATTTTGTAATGGTCTTAAATATTTTTATGATATACAAAAACATATTTTGTTGTGTTAATCGGATCAGTAAAACCAGACAGATATGTACACTAATATGATGCTGTTAAAAAGTAAATTCATTAAAAGTATCTGTCTAGAGTGTAATTTAACTATCAAAAGTTTTATAAATATTCATAGCTTTTGACACAGTAATTCAAAATGTATTCTAACAATCAGAGTTTCACTCATTAAATTATCAAGGGCTTACTTTGTGCCAGGCATTATTCTTCTGAATAAGGATGCTTATCACATCATTTTATGTGCCAAAAAGTTGGGGGGAAAAATGTCCAATAACAGTAAGAGTTAAAAAATCAAAATATATCTAATGTATTAAATATTATAGTACCATCGGAAACTATATTATTAAATATCATAAAATATTTAACAATAAAATGCTCATGTTGAGAAAAAAATTGTATAACAAGATACAAAACCATTATATGTAACTATGTATAACTACACGTATGATCCCAAATCTGTGTTCTAAATGTTATTAGCCAGAGACCTTGGTCAAGTTACTTAACCTCACTCTACTTCAGTATCACCTTCTAAAAATTTTACATGTAAAACAAAGATTTTTTTATTTCATATCTCAATGGATTGCTGAATGGGTTGTTTGCAAAATGCTTATAATATTCCTCCAGTACATATAAAGCACTAGGAATTATTTGCTGGTGTTAGTAGTATCACACATACACACACACACACACCTCTGAAAAGAAAAAAAATGGAAGAAATATATCAAATGCTATCAAAGATTCTAAATTCTAACAAAACTAATTCTGAAACAATCAGGAAATTTAAATACTTATTTAAATTTAAATTTTGATTTAATTTATTTAAATTTATTTAAATTTAATTTATTTAAATTTATAAAATATTAAAGATTATTTTATAAGGTATGGCTTTGCTTTTCAATAACTCTTTGTACCAGAGTAAAGTATATGAATAAAATATATCATCTAAGATTTGCTTTAAAATACTTTGGAGGGGTTTATATGGGGAGATTTAAAAAAAAAACTTTTAATGCTAAAAAAATTTTTTAATGCTAATCAGAATAACATAATTATTACTGGATAACAGAATTATTACTAGCTTTTCTTTTCTTTATATTTTTCTATTTTCCAAAATAATTTTTTAAACGAGAAAATTTTTTTCAAAAAATGTTAAGGAAATCCTTACCAACACTCCATCCACAGATGAAACTTTTTCCCAAGTAAACCAAGCTCTTTCTCTGACATGATCTGGTATCTTTAATTTCTGACATAATGCAACAAAATCAGGTTCTTCAGTTTCTTCAAATACAAGCCTGCCAGATAAAAATAGATATATAATAGGCATATACTTACAAATCAAACTAATTAAATATTTGTTTCAATGGTTTGCATATAACAGCACTGTTCTGAAAAAAAGCATCACTAACTAGTTTAAAATCTTATTTATTTTGAAGAAAACTACAGGTAGAATTTTAAACATATTTATCTTTTTTCATAGTCTTTCCAGCAAAAATACCACACAATGAAAAAGGTTTGCTGGCCTGGTGAATCACATACACTTCAGCACAAAAAAATAGCTTTGTAAAAGGAAGTAAGCATGATAGCTAAAGCTGTATGGGAAAACTGGGATGACAGTAACAGCAAAAAGAGGAAAGCCCATATATAATATTTCAGAATCAATTTAGTATCAGCGACTTTGCTAAAATGCAGTCTACACGTAACCAATATCTCATATAATCTCTCTACCTACTAGCATTTCTTATGTAACGATTAACATAAAGTATTGCTATGCTTATTTTATCCTTTTCTCCTCAATCTTCCTTACCCATTATAGGTAGTCAATAATTTCTTGTTGGCTAGTTCCTGTTCATTCATTTAATGTCTCACACCTAATAATAATTAGTGTGAGGAATAGCTACTAATTTTTGAGTATTTACACTAACCCTGTACAAAGTACCTTAAATGCACATCAGCCTATTAGATAAGCACTCTTATTATTCTTCTTTTACAGATAAGTACCAAATCAGAGAAGTTAAAGTACTCAACTAGGCAATGGCCAGTAAGTGGGAAACCCAACAGTTTAATTCCATAACCCATGCCCTTGACCGCTATTTTAGACTGCCAACCCTCCTTCAAAACATAATTAACTTTTGGTTACACCACCACTGGGGGTGAAATGCTATTCCTAGTGAAGGTTTCCCTTCTAACTGCACCACTTAAGCCAGATAAAATGCAACAGAAAAAAAGATCTCAACTGTCAAGGTAGCAAAAACCTCACTGCAAAGTGCAGGTGGAGTAGGCCCTGAATCCACCCCTAAGCAAATTGCTAGGCTTCAGACTGCCAGCCAGTAGTTTTACTCTTGCTAAGCAGCTAATCTGCAGAGCTGAACTGCCCATACTAATGAAAACTTTTGTGGGTAAGGATAATCAAGAGTACAGTGTATTTTGCATGGTTTGGACTTAACAGGAGAATTTTTGGTAGTTCCACCATTTAAAGATGAATAACAATGTTGGGTCAGGGAAGAAAGGCCTTCTTTTCCCAAGTGATGGCCATAATTTCAGTATTTCTGGCTACCCTACAATAATTGAGAATGCTTCCAAAGCTCTATGGGTAACAGGGGATTCTTTAAGGTATATTTACTGCTTTTTCCAAATGCCAACTTTCAAGTATTGGATACATCAGAGCTTAATCAGAAATTAAACTTCTGTCTTCTCCCAGAACGTTTCAGATTTTTTTTTTTAAATAGTATGATTTTTAACTGACCCATAAGACAATCCACTTAAACAGATGTATTTTCAATAGCCTTTCACAAACCATCCCAAAAGCCCATTCTTATCTTTTGCAATATGCTTGAACTCTGTATCTGGAAAGTTGAAAGAAAAGGACTTGGTAAAGGACAAAAATGGAGAGGAAGTGGTGAGGGAAAGAAAGGAGTTCCATTTCCCAGCAATCTACATGTAGTCTCAAAGTAGGACCAGTACTGACAATAATAATGGCAATCATACTCTTTCAATCTTAGCTTTTTAACCATAAAGTATCACAATCAAGAAAAATAGGATGTCGCAGTACAATAAATATCTCCCTGTCATGTTCTACTCGCCTAAATTTAGATCCCACTTGGGGAAGAAAAAAGTTTAATGTGAGCGCGTGAACATCACTAATTTTGTACCCAAACAAAAAAGAAAGAGAGAGAGAGAGAGAGAAACACAAGGATGTTTGTTGTCTGGCTCAAAGGCAAAATGTAAGAAAGAATGAAAAATGCTGAAGCTTAACATAGAAGAGTTTTATGCGACAGGAATAAAAGTTCAGAAACTTTCAAGCACTTAGCCTAAACGTCTCACAAAACTTTTGCCCATACGCCAGTTCCTCTCAAGTGTTATGACCCTCCAGTCGCTACTGATGGCTCTGAATCCCCAAGACCTCAAAGCACTGTTACAAGGAAACGCCACAAAGCACCTCAGCCGAGTACACTGCGGGCAACTGACACGCAGAACCCTGCACTTCACGTCCCCTAGCTTTCCTGGTTGGCATTTCCAGGACTGGGCTTCGGATGCAGTGCACGCCCAGAGGAAAACACTTTCAGCTGCTGCATCTCAGGAGACCAAGACAGAAAGTCAAACACGACCACCGAAATGTTACAAATCTCAACAGGAGACAAACTCTCCACCAGACACCAGCCAGTCATTTTTCTTTTTTGCGTTCGATGGCGCCTCAAAAACACCCTCCGCCGGCGAGCCTTTCCGCCTGGAGGAGGAAAGGCGGCACCTGTCACTTTGCTCAGGGACCCGAGCCCCACCCGCCCGACACCTGTCAAGCTGGAGCCGAGACCCTTCCCGGATTCCCTCCCCTCGCTCGCGAACCCAGACCCCTGTCACCCCCGTCCAGGCGCTCCGCGGTGCTGGGGGACAAGGGAGAACCCTCCTGCCGCCGGGACGCGGCAGCCGGCGGAGACGCGCCCCCGCCTAGACGCTGGGGTGCCCGCCCCGACGCACTCTCGAGGCGCCCTTCTCTCGAGACGGCCGCCGCGGCTCCGCTCGCTCACCTGGGCAGAGGCAAGTCCTCGGGGCCGCTGTCCTGCTCGGGGTCCTCTTCAGGAGGGGGCGGCGGCGGCGCCGGGGGTTCGGCGGCGGCGGCTGCGGCTGCTGCTCTCCGGGGGGTTTTGGGCGGCATGACTCCCCCCCAGGGCAGGAGCCAGTGAGTGGTGGCGAAGAGCCGGGGAAGGAGGACGCGCGCACTTCGGGGCACGCCCCGTCCTCTCCCGACTCCCGTTACAAAAATAATTTGAACGTCCCCTGAGAGAAACCGGACAAGCCCTCCCCCGCCCGGCAACCGAGCGCCGCGTCCAACCGCGGGAAAACGTCACTTCCGCCCGCGGCGTCACGTCCGCGAGGCTCCCGGGCCCGCCGGCGTCGGGAGGGAACCGGGGCGCCCAGCGGTGTGCTGGGCGGGGGCGTGAGGTCGGGCGGCCTGGGCGTGGGCCCCCCGGGCCTGGGCCGAGGCACTCTCTCTGAGGCAGCCGCCGCCGCCGCCCGGACGTGTCTCTACTCGAAATTCTCCCCTCCGGGCCTGGGTGCCGGTAACGGGGCACTGCACAGTCTGGGGCGTGAGATTGGGCCCCGTTTTTATCTGTGGGTTGATCTGGGGCTGCACGCAGCTCAGGCCCCGCCGGGAATATCAAGCGTGTGCACCCAGGGCGGGCACGCCCCTCTCCCTCCGTGGGCGGTGCCGTCCCTCTGTACCACGCTCCTCCCGCCCAATCCGTTACTCAGAATCGGCCAAAACAAAAACAAACCTTTGTGGAATGCTTGATGCAAACGGAACTCTGAGGATCACTGGGAGATGGAAAGTGTAAAACAATTACTGGCCTTTTAGGATCGCTATTTAGGGAAGGAGAGAGGAGGAGTGCGTAAAGAACAGATTGTAGTGTGACAAATGTTTTGATAGCGGTGTAAAAAACGAGGCACCATCGAAATGTCTATGGGACATCTTCAGAGAAGCGGTGGCAGCTGAATGGAAGTTTGCCAGGCAGACCTAACATGTAAGGAGGGCTTACTATGTACCAGGGGTTGTGCTGGCCATTTTAACTAATTATCTTAATCCTCAGAAACAACCCTTTGAAATGAGTAGTAGTATCATTTCTGTTTCCAGATGGGGAAACACACTCAGAGGAGTTAATTAATTTGCCCAGCATTACAGAGCTTATGGGTTGCCGAAGATTTTATTCTGCTTAACCATTACGTTGTGTTGACAAGGAATGCGCCCAGAAGAGAGGAGCATGTGCAAAGGCACAAAGACAGAGAAGAGCTTGCTAAAAGAGCTTACACCATCAAACTGGTTTAAAAGCTGTGTCTCTTCTGTGTCTTAATATTTACTGTAATAATAGACCGTCTAATATGAATACACGGTTTTCTCTCTTTGGCAGACCCAGTGAATTGCCCAATCAGAACTTCCCAACTGAGGCACTGTGAATACAATATAGCCGTGTTCTGATGTGAATCCCCTCATCCTTGGAACAGCTGAACAGAGCTGAGGCAGGGGGAGCCTTCAAGCAAGTCATGGCTGCAAGCCTCTTGGGTTTATTTTAGCGATTTGCATAATTTGCATCTTCTGTATATACCATGATATATGTCAGGATGTGAAAAGGGTTGGCAGTCATTTGCCTACTCAACAGCCAGTCTGGCCCAAGTTCAGGAAAAATCTCTCTGGGGCCAAAAGCTTGTCAGAAGTAGGGCTCATACCCAGCCTCAGCTACAGAGAATGAGTACCATCCAAGTGGTTATTTTACTCACCTGCCTGGGTTAGTGTAGGCTAACTAACTGCTCAGGATGCAGTTTTGGTCTTTGCAGGATCAAAGGTTGTCTGCTGGCAGCCTGATAAAATGAGATACAGAGATGACACAGCTCTTCTGCCCTTAACTATTTCCATGAGAATGTGACACTTAAACAGTTGCTGCAGCCATTGTGACTTCAGGCAAGCTGACCTGAGGATAAGGCAGAAATGTTAATGATGTTAACAGTAATAATATCAAAAAAATCTGCCTCCTCGGTGACAACTGAGTCTGACTTGACCAACCCTGGGGCTGACCTCAACTGAGCTGGGGTTTTCAGTTGTTTCTACCAGAAAGCATTGTGACTGATAACATTTGCCCTCTGAGCCCCTTCCAGGCAGAGACCAAATCTTAGGCATCATTGTAGCTTTATAGTAGCCAACACAGTGTTAGGCACACAGTAAGTGCTTATTTGCTAAAAGTAGAGGGGCCAAGAGAGCAGAGGGAAAGTTCTGGGAACTGAAGTAAACTCTCTACATGTAGATATGACTTGCTTTATTTAAACCCACTTTATCAACCTCTGGATTTACCACAATTGTGATACATCAAAGATTTTTCAATTTGCAAAACAATGTGTATCTTTATCATGGATTAATTTAACTATGTTCCCCACTACATTTAAAATCCTTACACACCAGGCACCTGGGGGCTCAGTCAGTTAAGCATCCGACTTCAGCTCAGGTCATGATCTCGTGGTTCTTGGGTTTGAGTCCTGTGTCAGGTCCTGCACTGATAGGGTGAAACCTTCTTGGGATTCTCTCTCTCTTTCCTCTCTCTCTCTCTCTGCCCCTCCCCTACTCCCACTTTCTCTCTCTCAAAGTAAACTTAAATTAAATTAAATTAAATAAATAAAATAATAAAATAAAATATCCTTACACACAATTTAGGAGCAATTGGATTGATCAAAAGTTTTATATCCCCCACAGCTTTCTGTTGCACAACCAAAGAAATATTAGAAATTCTGCAGATTCTTCAAAGAAGCTTTTCTTGATCTTCCTTCACCACCAGCACTCCACTGAAATCACTCTTTCAAAGGTTACACGTGTCCTACTTGTCAATTCAATGGCTTCTTTCTGGTCTTCATTCTAATTGACTATCTTGCAGTTAACACAATTAACCTCTTCCTCTTTCTTAAAACTTCCCTAGTCTTCCACAAATCCACGGTCTCCTTTTTCTCCTGCTCCCTTCTGTTCCTTTATTAACTCCCAATCCTTCTTCTCCTTGTCTTCAGTGAAGTTTCCCCAGAGCAGCAGGACTCAAAGAGTGTTCCTTGGACCACTGCCAGTTTGCTTATATCTAGTCCACAGGAGATAAGCACAGAAATTAAAAGTGCTTAGCAGCATTTATAGCATTTAATATTTCAGCTATATCCAAGCACATGATCATTGGACACTTCTCATTGAACAAAATGTGGGTTCAGGTGTTCTGCAACTTTTTTGATTGTCCTTACCATCTGTAGTAGGACCACATTATAAGGAGTAAATTTCTTCCCCACGTTTTTATTTAAATTCAAGTTAATTAACATATAGTGTAGTATTGGTTTCAGGAGTAGAATTTAGTGATTCATCACTTACGTACAACACCCAGTGCTCATCCCAAGTGCCTTCCTTAAAGCCCATCACCCGTTTAGCCAATCTTCCCCACTCACCTCCCCTCCAGCAACCTTCAGTTTGTTCTCTATAGCTAAGAGTCTCTTACAGTTTGCCTCTCTCTCTATTTTATCTTATTTTATTTTTCCTTCCCTTCCCCTATGTTCATCTGTTTTGTTTCTTAAATTCCACATTGAGTGAAATCATATGATATTTGTCTTTCTCTGACTTATTTCACTCAGCATAATAATACTCTAGCTCCATCCATTCACATTGTTGCAAATGGCAAGATTTCATTCTTTTTGATGGCTGAGTAATATCCCATTATATAATATATATATATATATATATATATATATATATATATATATAATGTGTATGGATATGTATGGATATGTATATATCCATATACATTATATATAATATGTATATATCCATATACATATATGGATAAAGAAGATGTGGCATATCACATCTTCTTTATCTATTCATCAGTCAATGGACATTTGGGCTCTTTCCATAATTTGGCTATTCTTTATAGCAGTGTTATAAACATTGGGGTGCATATGCCCCTTCGCATCAATATTTTTGTATCCTTTGGATAAATACCTGGTAGTGCAATTGGTGGATCGTAGGGTAGTTCTATTTTTAACTTTTTGAGGAAGCCCCTTACTGTTTTCCAGAGTGGCTGCTTCAGTTTTCATTCCCACCCACGGTGTAGGAGGGTTCCTCTGTCTCTGCATCCTCACCAACATCTGTTGTTTCCTGACTTGTTAATTTTAGTCATTATGACAGGTGTGAGGTAGTATCTAATTACGGTTTTGATTTGTATTCCCCAGATGATGAGTGATATAGAGCATTTTTTCATGTGTCAGCTATTTGTATGTTTTCTTTGGAGAAATGTCTGTTCATGTCTTCTGCCCACTTTTTAACTGGGTTTTTATTTTATTTTATTTTTTTAATTTTAGAGAGAGAGAGTGTGCAGGAGCAGGGTGGGGAAGAGAGGCAGAAGGAGAGAGAATCTTAAGCAGGCTCTGTGCTCAGTGCAGAGCCCAACGTGGGGCTATCCCATGACCCTGGGATCATGACCTGAGCAGAAATCAGCAGTCAGACACTCAACTGAGCCACTCAGGCACCCTTTAACTGGATTATTTATTTTTGGGGTATTGAGTTTGATAAATTCTTTATAGATTTTGGATACTAGCCCTTTATCCAATATGTCATTTGGAAATATCTTCTCCCATTCCTGTGGTTGCCTTTTAGTTTTGTTGATTGTTTCCTTTGCTATGCAGAAGCTTTTTATCTTGATGAGGTCCCAATAGTTCATGCTTGCTTTTGTTTCCCTTGCCTCTGGCGATGTGTCTAGTAAGAAGCTGCTGGGAATGAGGTCAAGGAGGTTACTGCCTGTGTACTCCTCTAGGATTTTGATGGTTTCCTATCTCACATTTAGGTCCATTTTGAATTTATTTTTGTGTATGGTATAATAAACTGGTCCAGTTTCATTCTTCTGCATGTTGCTGTCCAGCTTTCCCAACACCATTTGATGAAGAAACTGTCCTTTTTTCATTGGATGCTGTTCCTGCTTTGTTGAAGATTAGTTGACCATATAGTTGTGAGTCCAATTCTTGGTTCTCTATTCTGTTCCATTCATCTATGTGTCTGTTTTTGTGCTAGTACCATACTGTCTTAATGATTACAGCTTCACAATACAGCTTGAAGTCCGGGCTTGTGATGCCTCCTGCTTTGCTTTGCTTTTTCAATATCACTTTGGCTATTCGGGGTCTTTTGTGGTACCATACAAATTTTAGGACTGTTTGATCTAGCTCTGTGAAAGAATGCTGGTGGCATTTTGATAGGGATTGCATTGAATGTGTACATTGCTTTGGGTAGTATAAACATTTTAACAATATTTGTTCTTCCAATCCATAAGCATGGAATATTTTTCTATTTCTTTGTGTCTTCTTCAATTTCTTTTGTAAATGTTCTATAATTTTCAGACTACAGATCTTTTTACCCCTTTGGTCGGGTTTATTCCTATATATCTTATGGGTTTTGGTGCAATTATAAATGAGAGTAATTCCCTATAAGGAGTGAAATTTTGAGGTTAACTGTAACCCAAAAGTGAATACAAATCTATGAAAATATATTTATTTACTTTTCTCACTTGTATGTTTATAGTCATTTTAAATTTTAGGGGCGCCTCGGTGGCGCAGTCGGTTAAGCGTCCGACTTCAGCCAGGTCACGATCTCGCGGTCCGTGAGTTCGAGCCCCGCGTCAGGCTCTGGGCGGATGGCTCGGAGCCTGGAGCCTGTTTCCGATTCTGTGTCTCCCTCTCTGTCTCTGCCCCTCCCCCGTTCATGCTCTGTCTCTCTCTGTCCCAGAAATAAATAAAAAAGGTTGAAAAAAAAAATTAAATTTTAATTGTTTGTTTTATGAAATTCATAGCTGACTTAAGGAAGTAAAATTGTGTCATTTGTTTTTCTTTTAATTTTTTTTAATCTTTATTTATTTTTGAGAAAGAGAGAGAGAGAGACAGAGCGTGAGCTGGGGAGGAACAGAGAGAGAGGAAGACACAGAATGTGAAGCAGGCTCCAGGCTCCAAGCTGTCAGCACAGAGCCTGACCGCGGGGCTCAAACTCATGTACCATGAGATCATGACCTGAGCTCAAGTTGGAGGCTTAACCGACTGAGCCACCCAGGGCCCCAAATTGTGTCATTTGTTTTTAACCCTAAATTATAGTTGTCGAAATAAGCCTCACTTTCCTGTTTTGTCAAGAAAAGACACATGTCAGCAGTGTGTTAGTAATAATAGTAGTAAATCAAATAATGACCAGAGAAGTGATTCCAAAGAATTAAAGATCTAAGCATTTTACTAATTTCACTAAGACATATCATCCCCCTTCTATTGAGTTCAGAGCCATAACTCATAGTAAAGTACTAAAACCGACTAATAAAGCAATAAACTCATCGAAATTCAGTGGCTTTCACGTACAAAATATAAAGAAACTAATTACGAGTTTGATAAAACATTTGGAGTTTTTCCAAGAAAATAATCAAACATAGGGAATTCATGGATCCATAGCCCATTTCTTTAACTTGTAATTATAACTTAATAGGACAAATGTTTGGAACTGATAAAGATTTGATACTATTACCGATAAAGAATTGAAGATGAATTTTGGAAATAAAGCATAGGTTGCTCCCTTTTGGATAAAAGTAAAAAATGAGGGGCACCTGGGTGGCTCAGTTAGTTGAGCATCCAATTCTTGATTTTGGCTCAGGTCATGATCTCATGGTAGTGATACTAAGCCCCGCATGGGCTCTGCATTGGTGTGGAGTCTGCTTATGATCCCCTTTCTCTCCCTTTGCTCCTCCCACATGCACATGCTCTCTCTCTCTCTCTCTCTCTCAAAAATAAATAAATTAATTAATAAATTAATTAATTAATTAAAAATGAATATCCTGAGCTTGCTGAAATTGCTTTAAAATCATTTCCATTCCCTTAACATACCTTTGAGAGAACAATTTCTCTATGAGTGTTACTGAATAAAACATAGAAACAGATTTACAATATCTCCTGTTAGTGGCATGGTCACCAATTCAACCTAGAGGAGATTATTTAACAAGCAAGAAACACATTTGTCATGTTTAAAACTATAACTGTTGACAAATTTAAAATATTAAATACAGGTTTTAATATGGGAAATTGCTACTTCACTACCAACTTTTTGTTTAGTTGTTATGAGTATGGAATGATTAAAAAACTAATCGTGTATTAGCAATTCTTTATATAAATCGCCTATACACACACTCTAAGTGAGCAAAGTGGTTTTTGTAATTTTTTCTTTTATACTATGTTATTTTTTGTTCTGTGTTTTTTGAAATATAATTTTATATGTTAAAATACTAAAACATGAGTTTGTATTTGGTGTGACTTTTTTGTTTTCCTTTCATTTTACTAGTACTTTAAAATGTTTTATTTTCCAGAAGTATTAATTCATGAAAAATTAAAAATTAAAAAAGAAAGTTCCTTCACAGATAATGTGAGATAACATTGGCCTAAAAGATCTTCAATTCTCCTCTTCTTTTGCTCTATTTCATTTCCATGGTTTAAATGACCTCCCATATGTGTATACTCTTAGATTCTTTCAGGTTTCAAGAAACAGAGATCCACTTAGTTTACCTTATTTATTCAGAATTATTGATTAGTTTAGGGAGAAAAAGTGAAAGACCAAAAAAAAAAACCCCACAACAAATAAAATAGTCCCTCCTGCCGCATTCATGTACCTTGTCACTCATCCAACAGCTGGCTTGCCTCCTTCCTGCCAGTGTAAAAGTTGTTAGTCTTCATCTTTTTATAATTTTCTCCTACCACAATGACCTCCTCTCCATTCTTCAGGAGAGAGAATATGACTAGTTCCCTTACTAAACTGTAATTTA
Organism: Panthera leo; assembly: GCF_018350215.1. NCBI lineage: Eukaryota > Metazoa > Chordata > Mammalia > Carnivora > Felidae > Panthera > Panthera leo. Next base: position 22,767,917 of record NC_056679.1, read on the forward strand.
CACTAGAAGGACCAGATAACATAATTTGCAAGGCTCAGTGCAAAATGGAAATGCAAGGCCCTTTATTCACAAAATATTGAGATTTTCAAGATGGTGAGTGCAGAACGTTAAACGAAGCACAATGCCTTTCTAACATGGAGTGTTATATAACTGCCCATAAAGCAGTTGTCCATGATGGTACATGTCCATGAGGGTATATCTATATCTGTTCTGCTAACTATGGTGCCCCCATGCCTAGTATGTGCCCATGACACTGAGCAATCAATTGGACTTGATATCAAGTGGTAGCTAGTTTGGTACCAAATCATTGTATTAGTTTCCCCTCCTTCCCTGCCCACTCCTCTTTGTCCTCACTCCCATTTCTCTCAAATTGCACTCTGTCTCTATCTCCTAGAGAACCCAAGCAAAAGACTTGGCTTGGCTCCAAAGTGTCCTGAAGACACTCAGGATGGAATATTAGATTAGGTTACTCACTGATCTTATGGCATTAAAGACCCAGGCACAGTATGTGGGTACTAAGTGGGACCACACAGTAGTATCATAATGACTAAAGCTTCCCACCTGTGGCCAATCAGGATGCAGTGCACCTAGAAGGTGGAGCATTGGAATTTGTAGTGGCTCTGATACTTGAGCACTATGGGGACAATAATTACAGGGATTGCGATGGATTCTGTTAATAGAAATGTATACTTTGTAAAAGAAAACAATACCTCTGGTCAGTCAACTGTCACCTTAAGCCACACTGAGAAAGGCAGATGTCCTCTATTGGCAGTGATATTGATGTAATACCAATAAATTATTTTTGCTTTTGTTTTTCTTGCCTAGAGAGAGGTATCCAGAAAAATGTTGCTAAGGCCAGTGTCCAAAAGATTACTGCCTATGATTTCATCTAGAAGTTGTATGATTTTAGGTCTTACATTTAGATTTTACTCCATTTTGAGTTTAGTTTTGAGAATAGTTTAAGAAAGTGGTGCAGCTCAACCATGCTTTTGGATGTAACTTTCCAGTTTTACCAGCACCATTTATTGAAGAGACTGTCTTTTCCCCATTGTATATTCTTGCCTCCTTTGTTGTAGATTAATTGACCGTATAAGCACAGCTTTATTACTGTGCTTTCTATTCTGTTCCATTGATCGATGTGTCTATTTTTGTGCCAGTACCAAACTATTTTCATTACTACAGCTGTACAGTATACCTTGAAATCTGAGATTGTGATACCTCCAGCTTTGTTCTTCTTTCTCAAGATTGCTTTGGTTATTTGGAGTCCTTTCTGGTTGCATACACATTTTAGTATTATTTGTTCTAATTCTGTAAAAAATACTTTTGGTGTTTAGATAGACATTGTATTGAATCTGTAGATTGCTTTGGGTAAGCAAAGCATTTGGACGTTTTTAACTATATTAATTCTTCCAATCCATAAGCATAGTATATCTTTCCATTTGTTTGTGTGGTCTTCAGTGTTTTCAGAGAACAGACCTTTCATTTCTTTGGTTATGTTTATTTGTAGATATTTTATTCTTTTTGATGCAATTATAAATGGGGTTGTTTTGTTAATTTCTCTTTCTGCTATTTCATTACTACTGTATAGAAAGAACAGATTTCTCCCATAACTTTACTGAATTCATTTCTCAGTTCTAATAGTTTTTTGATGGGGTCTTTAGAGTTTTCTATGTACAGCATTATGTGATCTGCAGATAGTGATTGTTTTAAAGCTTGTGCACAATGAAGGAAACCATCAACAAAATGAAAAGACAACCTACTAAATGGGAGAAGATATTTACAAACTTATATGCAATTAGGGATTAATATCAAAAATATAGGGGTGCCTGGGTGGCTCAGTAGGTTAAGCATCTGACTTTGGCTCAGGTCATGATCTCACAGTTCGTGGGTTTGAGCTCCACATCAGGCTCTGTGCTGACAGCTCAGAGCCTGGGACCTGCTTTGGGTTCTATGTCTCCCTCTCTCTCTGCCCCTCCCCTGCTCGCACTCTGTCTCTCTCTCTTTCTCTCAAAAAAAAAAAAAAATTAAACATTTTTAAAAATTAAAAATTTATATATAAAGACCTCATAGAACTCAATACCAAAAAACAAGTAATCTGATTGAAATGGGCAGAGGGCCTGAATAGACATTTTACAAAAGAAGACATACAGATGGCCAACAGACACATGAAAAGATGCTCAACATGACTAATCATCAGGGAAATGCAAATCAAAACCACACTGAAATATCACCTTATACTAGTCAAAATGGCTAGTATCAAAAAGAAAAGAAATAAGGTGTTAGCGAGGATATGGAGAAAAGAGAACGCTCATGTCCTGTTCTTCTTAATAATGTAAAATGGCGCAGCCACTATGGAAAACAGTGTGGAAGTCACTAAAAAAGGTAAAAATAGAAATAGCATACAATCCAATAATTCCACTATCCAAAGGGAAAAAAATACTAATTCAAGAAAGTATATGCACCCCCTATGTCTATTGGAGCATTATTTACAATAGCCAAGATACTGAAACAACCCCTAAATGTCTATTAAATAGATGGTTGGATGAATGAAGAAGCTGTGGTGTATGGGTGTATATATATACCATATATATGGTATATATATACACAATGGAGCATTTTACTGAGCCATTAAAAAGAATGAAATCTTGCCATTTGCAAAAACATGGGTGGACCTAGAGGGTATTATGCTAAGTGAAATAAATCACACAGAGAAAAATACCATTATTTCATTTACATGTGGAATCTAAAACACAAAACAAAAAAACAGGAAGAGACTCATATATGCAGAGAACAAACTAGTCATTGCCAGAGGGAAGAGGGAGTGGGGTAATGGCAACATAGGTGCAGGGAATTAAGAGATGCAAGCTTCCCAGTTATAAAATAAGTCAGGGATGAAATTAATGCTATGCCATAAAGTTTTAGCCTGTATTTTCCTCTGAGAGTTTTGTAGTTTAGCTCTTACACTAAGGTCTTTTATTCATATTGAGCTCATTTTTGTATATAATGTGAGGTAGGGATCCAACTTCATTCTTTTGTATGCAGATACCACCTGTTACAGCACCATTTTCTATATTGAATTGTCTTGGCACCCTTACTGAAAATAATTGACCAGAAATGTGAGGGCTTATTTCAGGACTCTCAATTCTGTTCCATTGATCTATATGTTTACCTTGATGTCAGTACAACATTGTCTTGATTACTGAGTTTTATATTAAGTTTGAAAGTAGGAAAGTGTGAGTGCTCCAACTTTATTATTTTTTTTGAAGAATTCTTTGATGATTCTGAAACTTCATTTACATATGAATTTTAGATCTGCTTGTCAGTTCCTGCAAAGAAGCCAGTTGAGATATTAATAGGGATTTCTCTGAAGTTTAGGTCAGTTTGGGGAATATTTGTATCTTCACTTTGCCATACTAAATATTATGATTCATAAACATGAAATGTCTTTCCATTTAATGGGACTTCTTTATTTTCTTTAAGCAATGTTTTACAGTTTTCAAAATATCAGTATTACATTTATTTAGGTAAATTTATTTATAAGTATTTTATTCTTTTTGGTACTATTGCAAGTGGACTTGTTTTCCTTATTTTTAGATTGTTCATTATTTTTAATGAATTCCTTAGGACTTTTTCTTTTGTATATACAAGATCATACCATTTGGAAATAGAGATCATTTGACTTCTTCCTTTCCAATCTGGATGCCTTTTATTTTATTTTCTTGCCTAACTTCCCAGGTTAGAACCTTCAATACAATGTTGAATAGAAGTGGTGAGAACACCATTGTCTTGTTTCTGTTCCTTAGTGGAACACATTCAGTCTTTTACCATTAAGTATCATATTTTCTGGGGGGATTTTCCTAGAAGCCCTTTATCAGGTTGAGGAATTTTCTTTCTATTCCTAATATGTTGAGTATTTGTCATGAAAGGGTTATAGATTTAGTCAAATGCTTTTTCTGTATCTATTGAGATGATAATGTGGTTTTTGTCCTCTATGCTAATATGATGCAATGTGTTATATCAATGAATTTTTAATTGATTTAAATTTTTATTTTATTAATTTTCTGTTTTTTTATTGATTTTTTTTTCTTGATCAGTCTAAGTAGAGCTTTATTGCCTCCACTGTTCTTTTGTAAGAACCAAATTTTCATTACACTGATTTTCACTGAACTAACTGGTTAATTTATTTCCTATTTTATTGATTTTCCTTACATTTCTTGTTTCCTTTTTTAAGCTTCCTTTGGGCTAATTTACTCTTTTTTCCCTTTTGCTTTGGACGATGGAAACTTCAAAACTTTAAAATTTAAATTTAATTTAGGCATTTTACACTATAAACTCCCTTCTAGGCAATGATTCAACTGCTATATCTCACAAATATGAGATGGTTTAGTATGTTGTATTTTTATTAACATTCAGTTCAAAATATTTTATTTCCCATGTGATTTCTTCTCTGTATCATGAGTTATTTTAAAATTTACCATTTACTTGTTTTATCAATTACTGAGAGAGAAATGTTCTCACCAGGACAGTACTAAACATTACAGAAAAATTGGTCAATTAAATTTCATCAAAGTTAAAATTATCTGTTCATCAAAAGACACTGCTAACAAAAAAACCTAGGCAAGACCTAGACAGAGAGAAAATATTTTAATACATATATCTATCAAAGGATCTTTATCCAGAATATATAAGGAAGACCTCCAACTCAACAATAAAAAGACAAACAACACAATATTTTAAATGGGCCAAATACAGGTAAAGACATTTCCTGAAAGAAGACATGCAATCAGCCAATAAGCACATGAAGAAATGTTTAGTATCATTAGACATTACAGAAATACAAATTAAAACCACAATGGGAATAAAAGGCACAGCATAGGGAATATAGTCAGTGATATTTTAATAGCTTTTTATGGTGACAGATGGTAGCTACACTTGTGGTGAGCATAGCATAACGTATAAACTTGCCAAACATTGTGTTTTATGCCTGAAACTAATTTCACATTGTGTTATAACCATACTCACAAAAATTAAATTAAATTAAATTAAAAATAAAACAAAACAAACTAAAAAATAAACCATAGTGGCATACCTTACAACAACTATAATGGCTAAATGAAACAAGTGGCAACACCAAATGTTGGCAAAGATATGAAGCAACCAAAACTCTCATTCATTTCTGGTGGGAGTATGTGATACGCATACCCTTAAGGTGGTCTCCTTTGATCCCCACCTCCTAGTATTCATGCCCTATGTGATCCCTTCCCTTGAGCATAAGTGGGACTTGTAATAGAATATGGAAAAGGTAATGAGATGTATATGATTGAATATATTTGATTACATGACTACATCTTATAAGGTTATAGCACTCACCTAACTGGAATCTCTTGCTCCTTTGCTGGCTTCGAGGAAGCAACTCAAACTGCCCATGTTAAAGAACACCATATGGTAAGAAACTGCTGGCAGCCTCTAGCAACTGAGAGCAACCACCTCAGCCAGCAAGAAGCTGAAGTCCTCAATCACACAACACAAGGAAGTTAATCCTGTCAACAGAATTCTTCCTTCCCCAATTAAGCCTCCATAGGAGAACCCAGTTTTGGTCAACACTGTGATTACAGTCTTGCAAAGGATAAGCTAAGATATGCCCAGTCTCCTGACCCAAACTGGGAGATAATAAATGTGTGTTGATTCAAGCTGTTAAATTGTTATGCAGCAATAGATAATTAACACAGACTGTAAAGTGTTGCACACTCTTTGGGAAATGGTTTGACATTTTCTTATAACATTAAACATACTCCAACTACATGACACAGAAATTCCACACTCAAGAGAAACATAAAGTCCACATAAAAGACATAAAGTAGAATATTCACAGTAGCTTCATTCAAAACAGCCAAAAAAATCAGAAAAAACAAATTCCCATCAATATAAAAGTAGATAAAGAAATTGTGGTATAGTGATACAATACAATGAATACTACTCAGCAATAAAATGGGATAAACTTTTGATAGATGCAAAACATGAATGAATCTCACAAGCATTATGCTAAGCTAAAGAAGCCCACACACAAAAGAGTACAAAATATATGATCCCATTTATATGAAGTCCTAGGACAAGCAAACCTAATCTACAGTGAAAGAAATTGAACCAGTGGTTGCCTCTGGGGATTAAGGGCAGGCATTTACTTGGTAAAGGCATGAGATAACTTTCTGTGGTGATGAACATATTCTCTCTCTTGATAAGGTGTGGATTACACAGGTGAATGCATTTGTCAGAACACCTCCAACTGTGTACATAAGATCTGTGCTTATCACTATTTGTAAATTGTACTTTAATTAAAAAAAGTTAAAAGGACAAGAGAAATACTTGCTTGGTAAAGGATAGTAGCAGGTCTCAAGCCAAATTACCCCCGAGAGAAAAGCATAAAACATCTGCCTTGTGTAGTCTGTAAGAACACAAGGCCCCAGGGGAAAAGGCACCTTCTGAATGGTTCCCTCTCAATTGATCTTTGTGCCTCGGGCTCCATTGACTCAATCCACATAAAGAAGACCATGCCACTCAATGAATGCTGTGAACTCTATATCCCATATTTAATCAATAAGTAGTCATAATATGACCTAATACAAGCAAGGCTGCTAAAATAACTTTATCATCTTTATCATGCAGCTACTTCAAACAGGATTTGATTTTCACGAATTATCAAAGATTTTACTTAATTCAAAATAGTATTTGTTGTGGTGCTCTGCCAAGCAATGTATGGAGATTAAATTATCAAAAGACCTATGAGTTCAAAACTGTCAAGGACATCAAAAACAAGAAAAGTTTGAGAAACTGTCACAGTCTAAGGAGCCTAAGGAGAAATAACAACTAAATGTAATTCTGATTCCTAGGTGGGATCTTGGAACAGAAAGGACATTAGGTTAAAAACTATGGAAATCTGAATAAAGTATGGATCTCATTAATAATAATTTGTGAATATTGGTTCATCAGTTGTAACCAACATACTATACTAATGTAAGATGTTAATAGGGGAAATTGTGTGTAGAGGGAGAGGGGATGTATGGGAACTCTCTGTACTGTTTTCTTATTTTTTTTTTCTGTATATGTAAAACTGCTCTAAAAATAGAATCTGTTTTTTACAAAAGATCTATGAGAGCAAGCTGAATGTATCATGGTAGGATCTGGGAAACACTTATCACATACTAACAACTAAGAGAGAACAGATTTAAACATGGGTAGGAAGAAAAGGGGCAGGATACAAGGAACCGAATAAGTGGTTTTAAATGTCTCCATTACTTACTGTCTCTACAAAGCTCCTCTCCCCCAAATAGTTGCTTCAAATGTGATCAGTATCAACCAATCTCTCTTGTGGCAGCTGCTATTATTTCTATTTTCATTCATTGCCAATCTGGACGTGGGACATCTACAAGTTCCCCTGTAGAAATTACTTGCAAAAAACATTAATGAAAATGTAGTTGTTTTTGATGATTTTGTTGGGAAAATGGAAAAGGCATTTATGCCAAACATGGCAAACAATTTTAAAATCCCCTTTACATTGGAGATTTATAAGGATATTATTGGGACAATCGGGGAAATTGAATATGTACCAAATATTAGATATTGTATTGTATCAAGTTTAAGTTCCTGAGTGGGATAATTGTATTGTGGTCATATAGGAGAATGGCCTTGTTCTCAGAAGACACATATTGAAGTATTTAGTGATAAAGTTTCATGTCTACAAACAACTTTCACATGGTTCAGGAAAAAAATACACACACACACATTTCTCTCTGTATCTACTTTTTTAAAGTTTATTTATTTTTGAGAGAGAGAGAGAGGGAGGGAGGGAGAGAGAAGAGACAGGATGGAGAGACACAGATAGAGGGAGAGAGAGAGAATCCCAAGCAGGCTCCGCACATTAAGTGCAATGTGGGGCTGGAATTCCCCAACTGTGAGATCATGACCTGAGCTGAAATCAAGAGTCAGACGCTTAACCAACTGAGCCGCACAGGCACCCCTCTCTGTATCTACTTTTTTATCTGCCTATCTATATATAAAATGTGAATACACGCATTTATAAAAGTATGTTCTCTGTCCTTCTATATACATGTGTATGTATATGTAAGAGGTATACTAGTGTTTATTATACTATTCTTGCAACTTCCTAAAGTTTTGGTATTTTTCAAAATAAAACATTTGTGGGAATCCCCTTACTATATCTTTTCTTTGACATCCACCTTTGGCTCCCCAGTACCAGAGATCTTTCTTTAATTCTCCTTCTCCAATACTGCTCTACCTTTGTTGGCTCTGCAGTTTTATACAAGGTATCTCTTTCTCTCCCACTTCAATTATGTTTCCTATTTATACAAAACATTTACCCCTTATTGGTTTCTACACCAAAAGTCACAATCATAGACCCATCAAAATTTTCTGTGAAACCCAGAGGGCTCTAGTTGGTCAGGCCTACACTCCTGAGAAGACATTCTAGTGACCATTATGTGCTAGCTATGTTTTTGAGATATCATCCACACCCTAAGTAGCATAACAAAATATTCCCACCAAACACTACTTCAAAAGAATTCTGGGGAATGGGATTTTCATCTCATTTCACAACTAAAGGATGCCAACCCTGAATTAAATCAGGAAGATTGCTGCTATTTCAGACTTTTCTGTATGTCATCTGAAGCTAAATTTAAAGCCTATTTCCTAATTCCCAGCTTTCAAAGAGTACTGACAAAGATTTTTGCACAGAAGTGTGAAACTTCCAGAGATGTCAGAAAAAAAACAACTAGTTGAATTAGTATCCAGGGGTTTTCATGGTAAGGACAATAACTAAGAAGGATTTCTAGCGGTTGAAAGGTTAACTATCAGTTCCTAAAGCCCCAATTACTGTGGTTTCTCTCTCTCTCTCTTTTTTTAAATTGAAGTGTAGTTAACACACAATTTTACATTAGTTTCAGATGTACAACATAGTGATCTGATGAGCTTATACATTATGCCGTGCTCACCACAAGTGTAGCCACATCTGTCAACCTACAACACTATTACAATACCATTGACTATAGTCTCTGTGTTGTACCCTTTATTCCCCTGACTTATTCATTCTATAACTGGAAGTCTGTATCTCCCCTTCACCCATTTTGCCCATCCCCTCATGCCCCTCCCAATTTCCGTTGATTTCTTATATTGAAAGTGTGAGTAGTGATTGCCCTGTTCTGGAATTCTAAGTACAGGGCAAGGTACCTAATACTAATTGTAAGTAGATCTCTAAGGTAAATGAGCAAGAGAGTCTACAACTAAGCATAAATAAACAGAGTTTGATGTTGTAATTATTAGACTTCCAGTAAGGATATCTGGGTCTGTCTTTAATGGCCATAAAACTCCTTTCCTCATTTTTCTCTTCTGGACTACTTTCTTCCAGTAAGCCTGATGTCCTTGTGTTGAACTGTTTGTTCAAAGACTCCAGAATAGCACCTTTCACCCCCATGTGCCTTCTCCACCTGTTTTATCTCTCCCCATAGTCTCCTTTACCACAAAATGACCTACATTGTGCATTGCTGTTGGGTTTTTTACCATTTACTAATCTCTTTCATGTACACTGACTCAATTCTCTCAGTGATTCAATGGGCTGTGTTAAACCTTTCTTACAGTTGAAGAAACTGAAGTTCAAATAGGTTAAGGTATTGTCCAAAGTCACACCTGTATGAAATGGCAAAGCTAGAAATTAAACCTGGGTTGAGTTATTAAACCTACCATTGTTTTTCCACACCTCCGATAACACTGCATCTTCAGTAGTCTAGATTAAAGTATCCTTTGTGAGTATGCTAGAAAAACAGAAAGTCCCATTAATTCAGGATGAATATCGAAATGAGAACAGAGGAGATGTTGGTTATTCATCTGTCTGCTTTTCTTTCTTTTTCTCTTAATGTTCTCCTCCTTCTCTTCCCATTAGAAAGAGAATCCTTTGACAACAATCCTCCCACCTTTCTTCTTCACCCAAATACGCTATATTCTCCCGTTAGTTCAAAACTAGGTGAAGGGATGCTATTAATCAAAGAAATACTTTGTTCACATAATAATATGTGAATGCAGAACATTAGCATTTCTAAAGAGGTTTGTGTATTGGTTTCACTTTCAGCTCACAAACTCAGCTGTGTAAGAAATAGTAACTTTATCTTCCTCTGATTTTCTATTTAGAGCCCCTGGCCTCTAAGTGGTAAAAATTTAAATTTAGTCAATATATACCAAAGGGATACATTTAATTTCTGGGGTGCTTGTGGAGTGTTAAAGCACTGGGAGATGTGGCGTCTGGTCCTTAACTGTCTGCTGTCACCTTGGTTTTCATTCAGCCACCCATCATCCTGTTTCATGTTTGTTCACTGGACATATAGGTCTGACTGCTGCACCATCTTCATGATTCCATTAAAAAGGTCCCTGCAGGTTTGACAACCACCCTTTCAACTTCTATACAGACTGTAGGGGACACATATTTTCATTCCACTGCCAGGCTGAGAAACTGGCAGGCTTGGAAACTGTGGGGTGCTATCTAAGACCCCATCTCCTGGGTCACTCAGGCCACAGAACCACCTGCCTGCTTGCAGGTCACATTGTGACACATGAGACTCTGTAAGCTGCCCCTGACTCATATCGGCCACACAGCCCTTTTAGTCTCTGAGATCTTGGGTTTTCTTGAGTTTCTATTTAAGAAAACATTGAGATCGTCTCTCTTCTCGGTTCCTGAAAACTTACATGGTGCTTCTGTTAGTTTGCTCCTCCCCAGTGGGGCAAGACCAGTTCCCTCTTCAGTGACCCACCAAGGTTAGTTCTCCTCTTGTTCATTTGCCATCTAGACTTGACCTTTCTTCTCAACCCAGAGAATCTATAGTCTGAAGTCAGGAAGTTCTTCTGATTCACATTACATTCTTCTACATGATTGCTTACACTCTGAGTCCTCCTCGTGGGGTTTATGAAATTCAGTGGGATAATAAAAAGAGTGTTAATCATATATAAGAGTTAAAGTTGGCCATAATAGAATGTTTAAGCCTCAAGGACTGTTTAATCCAGAGCAGTTTGCAATAATAATTTTCCATGAAAATGATAATTTGTGAATTTGTCTTCTTTCTGGTTATTAACAGTAACTTACTTTCACAGTTACCATGGCTTTTACCTCAACCAACTAGAATACAGATTTACCTTCTTGCCTACAGTCTTCATTTTCCTTTGTCATAGGACATGAAATATAATTATAGAATATACAATTTTGTAATAACTTCATTTTCTTTTCCTCTTCAACTTAAATTCTCTTTCTGGAAACAATTGAGAGAATTTTGTTAAACACTTTTTTGTGCACAGATATAGGTTGGGGAGAGTATAAACTAGAAGATCCATAGACTCTCCCCTCAAGTACCTCATGATCTTTTTAGAAAAAAAAAAATCTAGACGAAGTGAAAAGTTAAGTGGCCAGAAAAGAGTTTGAGTGAAAAATGTACTCTTAGGAAATAATTCCAAGTGGTGTAAAGTTTCTATTAAGATCTCTAGGAAATGAGATTTTTAAGAAATGTGTGAATCTTAAAGAAAGGTTATGTTATTTTCTGATTGATATTATTGTTTTTAACAGAACAAAGCCAACTAACAGATCTCACTAAATAAATAATGTAGGCAAAAACATTTTTTAGAATTCAAGAAGCCAGAATTTGCCATTCATATGCTATGGGAAAGTTGTGTGTGTGTGTGTATGTGCATGTGTGTGTATGTGTATGTGTCCACACTTGTCTAGTGAGTATTTTGGGTGAGCTAGAAGGAAGAAGAGAGAGACTGAGGGAGGAGAAACTGGACAAGAATCCAGGCACCCACTCCTGCAGCTGTCATATCGAATTTCTGTGTCACATAGAATGAAAAATTTCTTAGCTGTCACACATGTGACAGAACCACTGAAAGTGCATGAGGTCATGGAACTACATCTACTCACCATCTGGTGGAGCCTCTGATAGTAGTAATTTTCCATGTTTATTTTCGTGAATTTATTCGTCTAGTAAATATTTATCAAGCCTCTACCATGCGGGTACTCAGGGATCCAGGGGAAACCTTTATAGACATAAACTCTGCCTTCATGAAGCTTACAAGCTGGTTGGGAGGTAGACAGGAAATATTGCTCAGATATAAAATTACAAACTAGGAAGGAATTGATGTAGAGCTACAAAGGGAGTAATGGGGGACTCAAGGACAGCTTCCCTGAAGAGATGACATTTGAACTGAGCTCAAAAAAGATGAGTGGGAATTAATACGTTGAAAAGTCAAAGAAAACGGCATGTGGAAAAGCTCAAGTAGGAGGGAGCAATAAATGTGAGGAACTAAAAAAAAAAAAATTGGAACACAGCACAGGAGGAAGGTGGCACGAGGTGGGACTGGAAAGACTGGCAAGGACAAGGGCATACAGGTGAGACAGGGAAGGGCTTTCAATAAAAGAAAGCCACCATGAGATTTCCTGACTGCCATGTGGAGAATTGAAAAGAGGAAAACATGGACAGGAGGAGACCAGTTAGGAGGCCACTGCATGTCTGCATGATGTGGTAAGAATATCCTCATGTTCTCTCATCTGGACATCCAACCCCAAGATCTGGAGGATGGGCCTCACCAGGAGAAAGCTCTTCAGGAGAGCCCCCTGCCACCAAGTCAGCCCTTGTACTCACTAGCAGGGGGTCTTTCAGGACAACGACATCCATCCACTGCTGCACCCAAATCTCTGATGAACTGTGTGAGATGCACGAGTTCTGGTTAAGGATTGTAGGGAACACAGTGCTTAAGATCAAATGGCCAGAAATAAGACAGAGACCCCTCAGGGTGGAGCTGAAACCATTTGATAGAGACAAAGCTGGGCCCCCTATGGGTGATGATGCTGGGCTGCACTGATTCACTCCTGGGTGTCAGGTTTAGAGGATAGAATCCTCAGAGATGGAGGCGTAAGGATGTCAGTCTTGAGTATTTGAGATCCCAAAATAAAGGAAACTTGAACTGATGTCAAACTTTCACTCTACCTGGTTTCATTGCTTGGTTGAGTTCAGGGAGTTACTGCCACTGCTGTGGATGGGATCCATTAATTACTCCTGAAATTAGTCACATGGCAAAGTTTGTGCCAACCTCTGTTTGGGTGCAGGAGATGGAAGTTATAGAATGCTGGTGAATGAAACTATGGACTGTTTATCAGTTCTGGTGGATCACTGAACTCCTGAGGAACCTAAGTAAAGGGTTCCATCAGGGGCTCTAGTTATGTTTATAGGAAGCCAACAATGTTCTTTCACTCCAACAGAAGATTGATTGTATGTGAGACTCTGGCCACAGCTATAAGATACAGGGCCACCTGTTAGCTAAATAAAGGAATCTGGGAGTATTCAACTGCTCAGGGCTCTCTCTAGGGTTTAGCTATTGGCAGATCAGGAAGTCTTATGTCAAAACTATGGAGCCTGTGGACAAGTCTTTTCTTTGTGCCGACAGAGTTTTTCCAGCATGTAGGGTGCCTAGATATGTGATTAGATTCTCCACAGTTTCACCCAGGAGAAACCTAGGAGTTGGCAGATAGCATAAGTCCCAGCAAGAAGCAAGAACTGACAGCATGGAAAGGAGGTATCATAGGCAGAAGCAAGTGGCAAGTGCAGTCTGTTTAAAAAGGAGAAGAGAGGAGTACTACAGAATGCTCTGAGCAAAGGTCAATAATCAACACAACACAGTTTCAATCCTCCATAGCCTACCCTCTAGATTCAACTGAATTAACCACTTTTAACACCAGGTGTTTTGAAAAATAAAAGACCCAAAATCTATAAAACCCAAAATCTAGAAAAGGGATCAACACCTTTTTAACATTCCACTTGTTACTGAGGTTGTTACTCAGGTTGTTACTGAGGGCTCAATCAGATTTAAAACCAAGAAGGGGGATGGAGTATTGAGACAATGACTTCCTCTGTCCAATTTCCTTCCCTGGGGGTTCCTTCAAGGAAGGAACCCTACTATGTACCACATTTGAGTCAGCTTTTATATTTATGTATTTAAATGGCCTTTCATTTAGCTTTTGACCCCATAAGTCAGTGCTAAATTTTAAGAATCTCTGTAATTGCTTTTTTGGGGGGGACGGGGCGGGGGGGCAGATGTCCAGCCTGCAAAATTTTAATTAGAAGCTAGAGGGAGATAAAGGACCATAAATTGATTTGCAGCTACATGATTGACAAATAGCATAAGTACATGCATTATAGTAGGATACATCTATCAATTGTATATTTCTGTGTTTGATTTTAAGATTACACATCTCTTATTTCAAATAAATCTTAGGAAAAAAAAAAAAGAGGTTAGAGTGGGAGAGAGCCAAAGCATAAGAGACTGTTAAAAACTGAGAACAAACTGAGGGTTGATGGGGGGTGGGAGGGAGGGGAGGGTGGGTGATGGGCATTGAGGAGGGCATCTTTTGGGATGAGCACTGGGTGTTGTATGGAAACCAATTTGACAATAAATTTCATATATTGGAAAAAAAATACTAAAATAAAATAAATCTTAGTACAATTAAAGTAATAGCACATGTTAATTTATTTTTTAATTTGATAAAATTACCCAATTTGGAGGGTCCCTGGGTGGCTCAATTGGGTAAGTATCCAACTCTTGATTTTGGCTCGGGTCATTATCTCACAGTTTGTTGAATTCGAGCCCCACACTGGGCTCTATGCTGACAGCATGAGCTGGCTTGGTATTCTCTCTCCCCTCTCTTTCTGCCCCCTACCCACTAGTGCTCACTCGCGCTCTTTCTCTCTCTCTCCCTCTCAAAATAAATGAACATTTAAAAAATGTTTTTAATTTACCAAATTTTTCTAAATCTTCAAAACTATATGGCAGTGATTTTCAAAGTATAGTCCTGAATCAGCAGCATTAGCATTACTTGGGGATTATTAGAAATGCAAATTCTCAGGCCCCACCTCAGACCTACTTAATCAAAAACTCTGGGGTGGTCTGTGTTTTAACAAGTTTTCCAGAATGAACTCTAGTAGGATAAATGCAAAGAGACCCACACACCCAGACACATCAAAATGCTGAAAGCCAAAAACAGAGAAAATCTTGAAGGCAGCAAGAAAAAAATGACTCAGCACATACGAGAGAATCTCAGTAAGATTAACAGCTGATTAAAAGCCAGAGAGTAATGGGATGACATATTCAAAGTGCTGAAAAGACAAAAGTGCCAACCTAGGGTCTTATACCCAGCAAAATTATCTTTCAAATATGGAGATGGATTAATGACATTTCTAGAGAAATAACAGAGAGAATTCCTTGCTAACAGACCGCCATACAAGAAATACTAAGGATCGTCTTCAGGCTGAAAGCAAGTGACAACAGACAGCAATTAAAATCCACAAAGAAAAACAAAAAGTACCGGTAAACATATTATCTCCTTTCCATTTTAACTGAGTTAAAAGTAATTTCATAAAACAATATGTATATAAATATACTGTTGTGTATATAACATACAGAAATTTAATAAACTTGACAGTAACACCACAGAGGAGGTGGGTAGAAGCAAAGCTGTATGGGAGTAAAGAAATGACACCAGGTGGAACTTGAATCCACAGGAACAAATGAAAAGAACCAGAAATAGTAAAAGAGAGATTCTCTAAGAGACATAAAACTATATACAAAGTAATGATTATAACAATGTACAATTGAATTTGTAACATACATAATAAATGTTTAATAATAATAGCCCAGATGGGAGAACAAATCAAACTTGATAGGAGTAATGTTTTATATCTTTATATACTTTATAGAACCAGAAATAAGCTAGCGCATATTTGAAGTAGATTCTAACAAGATGTGTAAACACTAGAGCTACTACTAGAAAATAATGCAAAAATAGACAGCGAAAAATATTAAAGGAATTAAAATGTTACCCTAGAAAATTCCAATTAATGCAAAAGACAGCAATAAAAGAGGAAGAAAAAAAGACATGAGATGTATAGAAAACAAAAAGAAAATGCCAGATGTAAATCCAACTATACCTGATAATGATACTAAATGTGAATGGATTAAACTAGTCAAAGGCAGAGACTGTCAGATCTCTGTCCACAGGACACTTTCAGTTCAAGATACAAATAGGCTGAAAGGAAAAGGATGGAAAAAGCTATATCATGCAAACCACAACCATAGGAAAACTGGAGTGGCTATATTAATATCAGACAAAAGAAACTTTAACCAAAATTATTTAGTATTGATAAAAAGAACAATTTTGTAATGATAAAAGGGTCAATGTATTAGGAAGATTTAGTAACTGTTAACCTGCATGTTTCTAATCGTAGAGCCCCAAAATTCATGAAGCAAAAACTGAAACAATTATAGGGAGAAATAGCCAATTCAATAATAGTTGGAATCTTCAATACCCCACTTTTCAGTATAAACAGAACAACTAGATAGCATGGAAACAGAAGACTGGAAGAACTCTACAAACCAACTAATTCTTTTTTTCTTTTTTAGAGAGAAAAAGGGCATGCACATGCACACAAGCAGGGGAGGGGCATAGGGAAAGGGAGAGAGAATCTTAGCAGGCTCCATGTTTGGCACAGAGCCTCATGCAGGGCTCAAACCCAGGATCCTGGGATCATGACCTGAGTTGAAATCAAGAGTTGGACGATCAACCAACTGAGCTACCCAGTTGCCCCTAAACCAACGAGTTCTAACACATCTATAGAATCTATCCCAGCAAGAGAACGCATATTCTTCTCCAGATCACATGGAACATTCTTCAGAACAGATCGTATTCTAGGCCATAATACAAACTCATTAAATTTAGAATGACTGAAATCACACAAACTATGTTCTCCAACCATAATGGAATGAAAATAGAAATCAGTACAGAAAGAAATTGAAGATATTAAAATTAAACAACACTCATCAAAGAAATCATAGATACATAACATATATAATATGTATACATATATAATCTATATATATAAGCCAAAGAAGAAATCATAAGAAAAATTAGAAAATACCTTAAAATGAATGAAAATGAAAACTCATACCAAAATTTATGGGATGCAGCAGAAGCTATGATTAGAGGGAATTTATAGCTTTAAGTGCCTATATTAAAAAAAAAAAAGAAAAATCTGAAATCAAAGCCTAATGTTCCACCTTCAGATATTGGCAAAAGAGCACATGAAACTTAAACCACACATTAGCCACAAGAGAAATACAAATCAGGGTCGCCTGGGTGGCGCAGTCGGTTAAGCGTCCGACTTCAGCCAGGTCACGATCTCGCGGTCCGTGAGTTCGAGCCCCGCGTCAGGCTCTGGGCTGATGGCTCGGAGCCTGGAGCCTGTTTCCGATTCTGTGTCTCCCTCTCTCTCTGCCCCTCCCCCCGTTCATGCTCTGTCTCTCTCTGTCCCAAAAATAAATAAAAAACGTTGAAAAAAAAAATTAAAAAAAAAAAAAAAAAAGAGAAATACAAATCAAAACCAGACTAAGATATCACTAAGATGCCTGTAATCAAAAAGTCAGAAAATAACAAGTGTTAGGGAGGGTATGGAGAAACTGGAACCCACTACAATGCTGGTGGAAATATAAAATGGTACAGCTGCTTTGGATAACATTCTGCTTTGGATAACATTCTGGCAGTTCCTCAGAAAGTTAAACATAGTTACCCCATGGCCCAGAAATTCAACCCCTAGGTATATACCCAAGGGAAATGAAAACATATGTTTATGCAAAACCTTATACCCTAGGGAAATGAAAACATATGTTTATGTAAAACTGTATACACAAATGTTCATAGAAGCATTATTCATCAAAGGCAAAAGTGGAAACAACCCAAATGTCTATCAACTGATGAACAGATACATAAAATTTTGTATAACCATACCACGTAATAGTATTGAGTAATAGAAAGGAATGAATAGATACAACATGGATGAACTTTGAAAACATTATGCTGAGTGAAGAAGTCAGACACAAAATGACACATATTACATGATTCCATTATGTAAATATACAGATTAGACAAATCCATAGAGATGGAAAGTAGATTGGTGTTTGCCTACGGCTGGGAGGGCAGTTGGGGGAAAATGAGGACTGACTGCTAATATGTATAGGATTTCCTTCTGGCATAATGAAAATGTTCTAAAATTCATTGTTTTGCCACAATGGTTGCACAACTGTGATTATGCTAAAAAACACTGAATTTTGGGGCGCCTGTGTGGCTCAGTCAGTTAAGCGGCCGACTTCGGCTCAGGTCATGATCTCGCGGTCCATGAGTTCCAGCCCCATGTCAGGCTCTGTGCTGACAGCTCAGAGCCTGGAGCCTGTTTCAGATTCTGTGTCTCCCTCTCTCTCTCTGACCCTCCCCTGTTCATGCTCTGTCTCTGTCTGTCTCAAAAATAAACAAACGTTAAAAAAATTAAAAAAAAAAATTAAAAAAAAAACACTGAATTTTATGATGTGTGTGAATTGTATGATCTATGAATTACATCTCAACAAAGCTATTACTTAAAAGTTAGACAAATTCAGCAATTTAACTGTACATTCTTAGTAAGATACACTTTAAGGACAAGTGAACTAAGAAAATATTTTGTAAACTGTTTTCAGTAATCATATTGTGGACAGCAGTGTTGCTATTGTTATGCTGAGGTGTGTATGCGTTGTGACAATAAAGTGAAGCATGGGGGAAAGGTCTACAGATGTAAGATCAATTAAGTTAAATAAAACTCCTGCATTGGCAGTATCAAAATGAATTAATGTTTTGTTATCTTTTATATTAGACTGACTGTATACAAATATATGCATATTTACACACATAGAGCATGTGTATATACACACATATATATGTTGTGTGTGCATATATATATATGTGCATACATATGGCATATATATGATATATATCATATATTTGTCAGTCCATTGAAAAGGTCTAGAAATAATGGCAAACCTAATAGCAACGAATATATCTTATGCCCCAAGTTGTAATCTCTACATATCATTTCTCAGGAAAATGAATCAGAGCTCCTCAGAAATTGGCTGATTCCTGATCTGGAGAAGAAAATGTTAAAAACAAGCCTGGAATAGCTTGTCATTTCAGATTGCAAGGAGGCTATCAAAGATCAAAGATTAATGATTATTTCAAAAGGAGTCAAGAGTTAAACTGAAGAGGCTCCCACTAGAAAAGATGGGACAACGTGAGCACATATGAAATTAATAACTAAAATGAATTGAAGTACATAAAACATTTTTTCATAATAAGTTCATGATAGGTTTATAATAAAACCAAAAAAAAAAAAAAAGGTGCATTTGTCACTATTGGAGAATACTAGGGAACCAACTCGTTATTTTGAAAATTGTTAAATTAAGAATAAGAATCTAATATTTGTGTTATTTTTCTTATATGAACTTATAAACTAAGATATTAGTTAGTTGATAATGAGAAGTTTCACCATTCAGAATTTTTCCAGTAAATAAGGGAAGAGAGAATGAGTGAATTAGAATATCACTTGTTTAGGGGCGCCTGGGTGGCGCAGTCGGTTAAGCGTCCGACTTCAGCCAGGTCACGATCTCGCGGTCCGTGAGTTCGAGCCCCGCGTCAGGCTCTGGGCTGATGGCTCGGAGCCTGGAGCCTGTTTCCGATTCTGTGTCTCCCTCTCTCTCTGCCCCTCCCCCGTTCATGCTCTGTCTCTCTCTGTCCCAAAAATAAATAAAAAACGTTGAAAAAAAAAAAATTTAAAAAAAAAAAAAAAAAAAGAATATCACTTGTTTATAACCCTTATGAATGGATACAAATAATAATTGTTCAGTGATGGTTAACATCACAACAAAAAGACAACCAGATATGTACTTCCTGATGTGCCTAAAATACCTATGAAGTTTGTTGCCAAAAACATTGAGCCAAAATCAAACTACACCTTTAGAGTCAGCTACCAGTTTAGAGAAAATGCAAGGAAGAGAAACAGAAGAATCTGTTAAGTGAAACCACAAGGATGCAGTTAACAAAAGCCAGTCTTCAAGAAAAATAACCCAGTGTCTTCAATAAATTGCAAGGAAAAAATAAGTGGGTGGGGGAGAGAGAAAAAAAGGGAAGAACTTATAGATTAAAACATGTAAAAGTCTTACTTCACACCATATACAAAAACTAACTAAAGATGGTTCAAACACCGAAACGTAAGAGCTCAAAGTATAAAATGCTTAGAAGAGGGGTGCTTGGGTGGCTCAGTCAGTTAAGGGTTCAACTCTTCATTTCAGCTCAGGTGGATATTCACAGGGTCGTGGGATCAAGCCCTGCATTGGGCTTTGTACTGAACATGCAGCCTGTCCAAGATTTTCTCTCTCTCTCACTCTCTCTCTCTCCCTCTACCCCACTTCCCAGCTCATGCATGTGCTCTCTCTCCAAAATAAAAATAATAAATACATTTTTTAAGTGCTTAGAAGAAAACATATGGGAAAAGCTTCATGACATTGGATTTGGCAGTGATATGTTGGATATAATACCAAAAGCACAGACCACAAAAGTAAAAATAAGAAAATTGGACCACATCAAAATTTAAAACAGTGCATCAAGACACAATTAGATTGAGAAGTTAGTCTATGGAATGGGAGAAAATATTTGCAAATCGTTATATGATAAAGGGTTAACGTTCAGAACATATAAAGAACTCCTATAACCTAAAAACAAAAAACCTGCTTAAAAAATGGGCAAAAGGGGGCACCTGGGTGGCTCGGTCAGTTGTGTGCCCAACTTCGGCTCAGGTCATGATCTCGCTGTCCGTGGGTTTGGGCCCCGCATCGGGCTCTGTGCTGACAGCTCAGAGCCTGGAGCCTGCTTTGGATTGTGTCTCCCTTTCTCTCTGCCCTTTCCTGCTCATGCTCTGTCTCTGTCTCTCTCTCTCAGGAATAAACATTAAAAAATATATATTTTTTTTAAATGGGCAAAAGGATTTGAATAGACATCTCTCCAAAGAAAATATACAAATGGCCAAGAAACACATGAAAAGATGCTCATCACTAGTCATTAGGGAAATGCAAATCAAAATTACAATGAGATACCACCTCATACCCATTAGTATGGCTACTATTAAAACAAAGAAAAACTCATGAATAACCGAAAATAACAAGAGTTGGCAAAGATGTGAGAAACTGGAACTCTTGTGCACTGTTGCTGGGAATGTAAAGTGGCACACCGTTAAGGAAAATGGTGTGGTGCTTCCTTATAAAGGTAAAATAAAAATAGAATTACCATAGGATCTAGTAATACCATTTCCGGGTACACATCCAGAGGAATTGAAAGCAGGTCTCAAAAATATACTTGTATATGCACATTATAGAAGCATTACTCAAAACAGCCAAGAGGTGGAAGGAACCCAAGTGTCCAACAACAGATGACTAGATAAACAAAATGTGGTACGCACATATAATAGAATATTATTCAACCTTAAAAAGGAATGAAATTCTGACACATGCTCCAACATGGATAAATTTTGAGAACATTATTGCTGAGTGCAATAAGCCAGTCACAAAACGATATATACTATATGATTGCACTAATAATGAGGTACCTAGAGTGACCAAATTCAAGGAGACAAAGTAGAATGGTGGTTGCCAAGGGTCTAGGGAATGGGTGGTGGGAAATTGTTGTTTAACGGACATAAAGTTTCAGTTTTGCAATATACAAAGAGTTCTGGAGATAGGTAGTGGTGATGATTGTACAATAGGGTGAAGGTACCTAGCACTACTAAACTATACATGTAAACATGGTTAAGATAGTAAACCTTATGTGTATTTTACCACAAGTAAATTAAAACAATTTTTTAAATTAAAAAAAAATTAACAAACAGCCAATTGCAATGTGTGGATACTGATCCAAACATATAAACTTCAAAATAAAGAAAAAAAATTTATGAGACCCCAGGAAATTTCAATAGCAAGTGTATGTTTAATGAATTAAGTTATTTTTGTCCATTTTCCAGTTGTGATATGGTAGTGTGGTTGTCTTTTTTAAAAAAGACCCCTGTCTTTTAGAGATAAATGTTAAAATATTTGTGATAAAATAATTTGATGTCTGGAATTTGCTTTACCATAGTCAGGGTTGGGAAGCAGATAGGGACAAACTGGACTGGTTATGAGTTGATAATTGTGAAGTTAATTGATGGGTACTTCAAAGCTCCCTTTCCTCCACTGTGTATTTTTTAAAAACTTTGGTTTGAATGTTAATGGTACCTGATACTATTCTTTACTAGTGGCTATGCATATAGGAAGGATACTACATTTATGCCAATTTATTCTCAGCCTACAATGACACGCTTGTTTTCAACCTTGTCTAGCAAATCTGTTCCCTTCTGTCAAGTACCATGGAACTAAATAGTTCCCTGCATTCCAGTTGCTTAAAAACCAGAATAAATAGCCATGTACCACATGGCACCATCAGTCCCTGTATGCAGTCCAGAAATATCATCAGAAAATGGATGACTAATGCACATGTCTGTCTGCTGAAGGATATCCTGTAAGCCACAAACTGTCAAAAACCTGTGGACTGATTATTGCCCTACAAACAGGACAGCACTGGAGACACTGAGACTGATTTTTAGGTTAAATTTATCCACGAAGGAAACAGAGAGGCAATGTTTATACAAAATGGTAGGAAACTGGATACTAAACACATTATCTAGCTGCTTCAAACCATTGTCCCAAGGGCTTATTACTCAGCTCTTTCCTGCCATTTATTTCCAACTTTTATGTTTGCATTTTAAGTTAGCATGATGAAAGATTTTGCTTCAATTTTCCCAAATGAGTTTTACATATTTCTACTTTTCTATATGCAAATATTTCTACTTTTAAAAAAGCATGATCAGTAATATTACAATCAAGCTTATTACTCTTCTACCTCTATTTTGGAATTAAACTATTCAGTGGTTCTAAAAGATACATTTATTTAAACTTTTCCTGAAGAGGATTAAAGAAAGTCTAGAAAATATAATCACCGTTTATTTCAAACGTGTTTTCTCTCCCTGTCTAAAGACAGGGCCCTTTGTATCCTGGCCCTCAGCTTTCATAATAGTAAGAAACCATTCTTGGCATATGTTTTACAACACTAGGACGTGCTTCTGAGTCTGGTAAAATTAGTGGCCACCCTAAGTGTAATGAAAAGATTGTTTAAACATTTCCTTCTGTTCATAGCGGGGAAAAATTGTTAAAATAGGTTAAATTCACACAAAGGCAATATACAACTGAAGGTTAAAGATGTTGAGTTCAACTCATACCTTGATGTCAAAGTAGTTGAGTTACCTGAGGAAAGGCACTGAACCCACTGGGGCTGTAGACTCTTCATTATATATTGAAAATGTTCCAGAAGATGATCTTTAAGACACCTTCCAGTTCTAAAATACTGTGTTTCCTCAATGTTTATAGCAGCACTATCAACAATAGCCAAATTATGGAAACACAAATGTCCATCAACACGGATAAAAAAGATGTGGTATATATAAACAATGGAATACTGCTTGGCCCTCAAAAAGAATGAAATCTTGCCATTTGCAACATGGATGGAGCTAGAATGTATTATGCTAAGCAAAATCAGAGAAAGACAAAAATTATATGATCTCACTCATATGTGGCATTTATGAAATGAAACAGATGAACATGGGGGAAGGCAAGTTAAAATAAGATAAAAACAGGGAGGCAAACCATAAGAGACTATTAAATACAGAGAATAAACAGAGGTGCTGGAAAGGTGTTGGGTGGGGGGATGGGCTAAATGGTGAAGGGCATTAAGGAGAACATTTGTTGGGATGAGCACTGGGTGTTATATGTAAATGATGAATCACTAAATTCTACTCCTGAAACCATTATTACACTATATGTTAACTAACTTGGATTTAGATAAAAATTTTAAAAAATAAATAATAAATAAAATTCTGTACTTCTTTGAATTAACTCATGCAATTAAGAATTGATGTCAAAGGATTTATAGATAACCCAAAATCCAAACTCTTGCATCAGATTTTTGTCCTCTTTTTCACTCCTTTACCTATTTTAAGTTAAAGACTAACTGCCAGTACTACAAAAGATAAACAGTAAAGATGAAGTAAAACATAGGAAACATGCAAAACTTTCTTAATCTCTGAAAAATGCACAACATTCTGTACTTTATTTTCATACACCTAAATGAGTTTGCTTTGCTACTTATCAAATAAAATCTCTCAAGCCTTTTAAGCAACTTTAAAGTTTTTTCATGACCATCAAGTACATTCTTAACTGACGAGATAGAATGGTTCTGTTTGATAGTTACCCCCCAAATTCAGGAAGAAAATGAATGCCAGGACTTCAGATGTAACCAAAAGACTTCAAGACTCTTCGGACTCAAAGTTAAAGATTCCAAGAGGTCTGAGTCTTTATTTCCTCTTTCATAAAATGGGAATAGAATACCTCTCTCACACAGTCATTGTGAAGATAAGTAAAAAATAATATAACAGCAACAGCTTGATAGCAGAGGCTCAAATCGTACCCTTCCTCCTTTTCTTCTTTCTATTATCACAAAAATGTAATAGGCACCCAAAATATTTATTAGTGAATGGGCTTACTGGATTATATTTTTAAAGGCAGCATAAGTCCAATTAGGGAGCAAAAAGAGAAAGTTTCAACCAAAACAGAAGAAACTGGGAAAGATGTACACCAAATACAAATAGTAGTCTTCTTTGGAATGTAGGCATACTCTTACTTTTTATTTTCTTCTTGATCGCTATCTATATTTTTTAAATTTTTCCATAGTGAGTGTATTATATTCATAATTAAGAATTTTAAATAAAATGATATAAACCTAGCAAACCCATTAATCAAGCTTAATATCACTTCCTATTAATGTGATGCAATAGAAAGCTTACAGCACCTCCAATGAGTATTCTTGCCTCAATCAATCAATCAATCAATCACCTGAATTGAATTCCTCCTCCAGATCTATCAGTTTACAAAAAATACAGGGGATAGAGAAAAATTTTAAGTGACATCATAGAAACTCAATCAGCACAATTCAAAATTTGGGAAATTCTACAGGACACATGACCCAACTTTTCAGTCAGTAAATGGCAGAAGGGTGGAGAAGGGGAAATGAACTCATAAATTAAAATAGACTTAAGGGATATAGCAACCAAATGCAAGGGGCGTACCTTGCCTGAATCCCATTTCAAACATACCAACTATACTAAAGCCATTTTGAACCAACTGAGGAAATATGAACATGGATTTAGAGGTCTAATAAATAATAATTTATTATTAGCTAATAAAAGGAATTAATGTTAATTTTGTTTAGGATGGGGATAATAGTATTGTGATTTTGCTTTAAAAAGAGATGTGTACTGTACTAATTAAGGGTGAAGCGATATGTCTGAGAGCTGCTTTAAAATATTCCAGCAGAAATAAAAAATAAATAAATAATACAATACCATACCATACAATACAAGAGGGGATGGATACATTGAGAAAGACAAAATGTTGCTGACGGGTAAAGCTGATTGATGGGTTCATGTGCATTTATTATTGTTCTATTTTTGTGTCTATGTTCAAAATTTTCCATAATAAAAATTCAAAAATGTGATCTTATAAAAAATACAAAGGTAATGGTCAATGGGCAAAAGTGTCTCTTCTGTTCCTGTTCTCCTTGCTGTGCTCTCTGCCTGGTCCTCTGTTCTGGTCACACGCCAGGTGGCCATATAATTTGTACATCTAGGAATGGCTGGGTGGGTCAATAATACTGAAAATTGTGTTTCAAAATCATTGTCAGATCTGAGATTTCTAAGTCATTCCAGGAAGCCCATGGCTTCTGGTAAGGTAGAACTCACAGAAGGGTCCTTACATTTTCTGGCTAAGAATTGATTATGAGAAACTGATCAATAGGTTGCACCTTGTCTTAGACTGTTTTAAGTAAATAGTATTGACAAGAGGCATCTCAATGGTGAAACTAGGAAGTTTCTGCAAATTACTTTGACTTTGCAGATTGTTTTTATATATACATGTCTTCTTTAAAAGCTGATTACTCTGTTTTCCTTATTTATTATTCTTGACCAGAATGTGCTGTGTAATGCCCTTGTTCTCGCAATAACCCTCTTCCTGACCATGGTCTTTTGAGTATTTGGGGAAGGTGATACAAGATTCACAACCCTCCCAGGTATAAGCCCCACCCTCAAACATAGTATCAGTTCGATAGTGTCAGTAGCAAATATCCTCTCAAAATATGAAAAACAAATTTCAGTTGCTTCCATATTACAAAAAGAGGTGATTTATAAAAGTTTTAGTAGTCAACATCCTTTCTTCCATTGGAAGCAATGAGTCTTATAGTCAAGCTTATTTATTAATTTCCTTTCAACCAAGCCCCTTGAGCAGACAGAAATTGCAAACTGCTTTAAGGTAGAAGTTAATGCTGTAATCTGCACACGTGGGTATTCAATGAATATTACTTACTGACAACCAGGGAGTGGGATTTTCTGGGTCATTGAGCAGAAAATATCTTACTATAGAAACAATGTTCACTTGTTGAAAAAAATAGATCACAATTAGGATTACATATTTGAGGTATCTGATATTTTAGACATTTGATAAAATATTTATTGGAATGAATCAATGAGAAGAAGCTAAAATTTCCATTTAAAAATTTTTTTTAAGTTTATTTTCATTTATTTTTTTAGAGAGATAGCAAATGGGAGAGGGGCAGAGAGAAAGGGAGTCAGAATCCCAAGCAGGCTCTGTCAGCACAGAGCCTGATGAGGGGCTTGAACCCATGAACTGTGAGATCATGACCTGAAGAGTCGGATGCTTAACCGACTGAGCCACCAGGCACCCCTACAATTTCCATTTCAAGTCTCTGTACCACTCACATCATCCAGATCCCAAAACTTGCAGATTTTCAAATACGAAGGACCTTTCTCAGAATGTTATTTCCAAGAGGTCTTTACTTGTGAATCAGTCTGAATTCCAATACAGTCTTTGCCATCTTTTATTCTCCAATGTGATTCAACATTATCACATTCAAGGGATCCCTATATGAGAGGGAATTTGAACTTGAGACATTAAAATAGTACATTTTCTTTCACCCTGGCTACCAAAGACACAATTCCCAGCTTACTGCAACACGGCAACAAAACTAGTACCAAACCTGGGGTATATGCAACTTGATTCCCATGGTCATTCCAACCCCTATATAAGACTCTGAAATGAAAAGGAAAAAGAAAAGCAAAAAGGGAGGTTTGGAGTGATTTGACATTAGCAGCCACTGAAATCTATACAGTGCTGCCTATTTTTTAGAAGGAACTACATAAACCCATGTTAAATATATTGAGCAAAATTAACTCAGTAAATAT
Organism: Panthera leo; assembly: GCF_018350215.1. Classification (NCBI taxonomy): domain Eukaryota; kingdom Metazoa; phylum Chordata; class Mammalia; order Carnivora; family Felidae; genus Panthera; species Panthera leo. The sequence continues at coordinate 22,795,261 of NC_056679.1, forward strand.
TTACTAAGTATTTACCATGTGTCAGGTGCTATTCTAGGTACTAGGAATACAGCATGAACAGAAAGAGTAAAGTCTGTGTTCTCAGGGAACTTACATTTTACTTGGAGAGACAGACAATAAACAAGTACAAAAAATAAGTATATAATAGGTAAAATGGTGATAAGGGCCATAGAGAAAATAAGGCTTTGTGATAGGCTATGGCCAAGGCGGCCTATAAAGGGAAAGACTGCAAACTCTTAGACCCCAGTGGAGTGCAGACACAGATAATGGGAGGTTGTCAACAGCACAAGGACACCCAGCTATAAGGCCTTGTTGATCAGGTTCACTGTACAGCAGAGTAAGACAGTACAGGTTGTTTCTGGTTGCTGAGTGCTGCAGGGGAGTGAAGGGATGAGGCAGAGCCCACAGCTCTATGCTTCTCTAGCTAATGGACATCTCACTCCATGTGGGCTGTGGAGACCTTCAAACTCCAGAGGAGCCTCCATGAGAAAACCAGGGAGACTATGAGAAAAGTGTCCTCAATCACTTCCTTGTTATTCTTTACATTGAGTATTAGCTGTTTCTGGAATCTTGAGCCAAGTTCTAGCCATCATTTCTGCCCATCCTCAGACTTGAAGCAGTCTTCAAGGTCTGGCTTGGGTGAGGTAAGTAAGAATACAATACAGACACTGCCAACTTTGGGGGTGACCAAAGGTGATCAAGGAAGACCTAATGAATGAAGGGACAGTGAGTAGAGGTAAGAATAAAGTAAGGCAGTGTGACTTGAGATGTATGTGAGGGCTGGAGGAGAATGGGGTTCCCGGCCCAGAAACACCAAGTGCAATGGCTGAGGCAGGATTGCTCTTGGTCGTGCAAAGGTAAGTGAGGCAGCCACGTGATTGCAGAGGGGTAGCAAAGGGCAAGAGTGGTCAGAGATGATGTGAGGAGAGGTTCTGGAAGGCCAGATGACTTATGGCTTTGTAGACCGTTGTAAGAACTTTGGCTTTTATTTTGAATGAGTGTCGGGTTTTGAGCAGGGTGACCTGATGTGACTGAGATTGAAAAAGGATCCCTCCCCTGTTTAGAATAGGCTCTTGGGGCCAAAGATGGGAGCAGGAAGGTGAGTTAGGAAGCTATGGCACCAATTCAAGCAAGAGAGGATGGTGGCTTTGACTAGCATGTTAGCATTACAGAGAGTGGGAAGTGGCTGAAGCGCTGATAATCTGCATTCTGAAGGCAGAGTGCACCAGATTTGCTGATGGGTGCAATGCGACGTTTACAAAACAGAGGAATCTAGGACGAGTCCACATTTTTAGGCTGAACAACTGAAAAACAGTTGAGGTGAGGAAACCATGGGAGAGTTACGTCTGGGGAAGAAAATCAAATTTGGCTTTGAATATGTTAAGTTTGGTGTGACTATTGGACAAAAAAAAATGGGGATTTGAAGATAGCAACCTATACCTTAGAAGGGACTTAAATGAGAAGGTATCCAATTTGCAGTTTATTTGAAGAGGTAAGTTACATATTTGACCTGACCTTCAATTCTAAAACAATGGGAAACTAATATTTAGAAGCTGTTTTTAGTGTTTTAAGTTAATGACTATAAATCTAATCCTAGGGGGCGGCTATATTTCCACGTATTTATTACACTTTACCAACTCCTTTCATAAAGATATGAAGTTTACACTGAAGATGCTTTCACAATAAAATCATTATTTTTAAACATGATCTGTCCATCAAGAACTGTACACAAATGTTCAAAGCAAGTTTATTCAAAATAGCCAAACACTGGAAACTGAAGTATCAATATGCAGAGAAACTGATAAATTGAAGTATATTTAAATGAAATGCTACTCAGTAATTAATTTTTTTTTGTTTTTTATTTATTTTTGAAGAAGAGACAGAGCACAAGCAGGGGAGGAACAGAGAGAGAGGGAGACACAGAATCCAAAGCAGGCTCCAGGCTCTAAGCTGTCAGCACAGAGCCTGATGCGGTGCTCGAATTCACGAACTGTGAGATCACCACCTGAGCCGAAGTTGGATGCTTAATTGACTGAGCCACCCAGGCGCCCCTATACTCAGTAATTAAAAAGAACTACTGATTCATGCAACAGCACAATGTCAACAATGTTGAGTGAAAAAAGCTAGACAAAAAGATTACATATATATTCTATGATCCCATTCAAACAAAGTTCAAGAACAGCCAAAAACTCATCTATGGGCATAGAAGCCAGAAAGCAGTTGCAACAGGAGTGGGTACTGAGTGCAAAGGGGCACAAGTGAACTTCCCGGGATGATGAAAATGTTCGGATCGTTGTTAACACAGACATAGAAAATGGTCAACACTCATCGAACACGTGTGCATTTTATTGCATGTAAATTCTACCTAAAATACACAACAAAACATGAGACTACTACTTAAAAGGTTACATACACAAAAACCTAGGCTAAAAGCAATTAATCTAATGGAGCACAAAGTTTTGTTCTGAGTTTCCCAGCCACCAAGTAAAGGGGAAAGAGACTACTTAGCTCTGTTAGCTAATATTAGCATGTACCAGGAGACACAAATTTTTCCTAATACCAAATTAAGAATATTTTGATAAGAAGCACTAGATATTACATACTTTCACCAGAATTTTTATAAAAGTTGAAACGCTTTTGGTTCATTTTTATTTCTATCAGTTCTTAACAAAAGTCAAGAGGATACTAAGTGATGGTTCTATGAAAGCATTTTTATGCAGAATTAAAGGAAGCTATTCACAATAGAGTGGTTTTCTACAGTGCCCTAGCTTCAGGATAGAAAGAATCTAGACTCATTCCCAAGGAATAGAGCATTCTCACTTCGTATGCTTACCTTCCTGCATGTCTCAGCCAGGTTTGTGACAGGAGTTGGATATCAGATAATTAAGGGTTGACTAAAGTATAATGTTTTCTGGAGCTGATTAAAACTAGATCGGGGGGGGGGGGCGGGGGGGAGAACTAGATACATGGGGCTTAGCTACCAAACTTGTATTTGGCTAATTATATGTTTTGTTACAAAAAATATTCTAAGAAACTGCCACAGTCGTGCCCGAATGGAAAACTATGCCTGGCTTCACTGAGTTGGCGGCAGTCTAATGGATGCCTTTCTCCCTGGTATTCAAGAAAGTCTCTTTTCATGCTTCCCAGCAGGGGTATAATTGACAAATCAGGCAGGGCAATCCTTTGTTGTGCAGGACTCCGTACTTTTAAGACATTTAGCATCTGTGGCCCCACCCAATAAATACAAATAGCTATCTCCAGGACTGTGACAACCAAGTAGTCTGCCTACATTTTTAAACTTAATTCTACTTCCTTTTGGTCCTCACTGGGCCTAAAAGAATGTTGGCATCCTTTTGAATATCAAAGAGCATCTGGTCCCAAATTCCATGTAATGACATGATACGGAAAAAGACAATCTTGGCTTGAAACATTCGGGGATATATAGTTATCAGTCACCACTTGGTCCTATAAAAACCTTAATATGGCCCCCCACAGAACATTTTACTTAAAACAAGGCTGTGTCTTTTGCACAGTATGCCAGCCAGGATGAAGCTGCCTCCAAGTAAAACCCTTATCAGCTGAGTGACTCGAACCACAAAATGTAGCCCATTTATTATTAATTAAACGGTCCACTCAAATGCCGAAGATTGCGTGCCAAAAAAATACTTCGGTTTTAATGAAGTTGATATTGAACTTTTTTTTTTTTCCTCTGTAGCTACAACTGACCAAGAAATTAGTTTACTCTTTCATTCAATGTTAAGACCTACCATGTGCCAGGTAGACAGGACACGATGGTGCATAAGCTTTGCGATAGCCTAAAGAAAGGTTTTGGGGAGACAGATAATAAAGTAACATGGAAGTTAAAAGAAATAAAGATAGGCATTGTGGCCTCTCTGAGGAAATGTTTAATTTTAATCTGAGATCTGAAGGATGAGTGGGAGTTAAATGTTCTGTTTGCGGAGGCAGGGGTGGGGACAGGCAGAGAGAAAACTGTTTCAGGCAGGGCCACCAGCTTACATGAAGGCTGGAACAGAAAGAAGTTAGGATAAAAAGTTAAGTGGTGAACAGAAATGTACCCAGAGCAGAATTTTAGAGCTTGAAAAGAGTTTGTATTTTTTCCTAAGTGCAATAGAACACCTCAGAAACTTTTATAAAAGACATAATCAGATTTATATTTGTCAACTCACTAAGATCCAGAATGAATAGGTTTTAGAAGCCAGCAAAGACTTTGGAAGAGATATATAGAGACATCTGGACATACTATCCAGAATAAAGGGAACAGTGGGTAAGACTAGGGTGGTACAGGAAGGAAGGATTAATCCACTCAATAAATAAGGAAAAGCTCCAACTAGGTGTCAGCCATCCTATATATATTGAAGGGTCTAGTTTAAACAAGGGTCTATATTAAACAAGCAAAGATGACAAAATTTTAAAACCAGAACCTTTCCTAATGCTTCAAGAAAGGTTTCCCTTGAGGAAGTGCATTTGCACTAAGTTCTGAAAGCTGACTAGAAGCTAACTAAAGGGCACAATGGGGAATGGATGGGAATAAATTTTAAGGGAGGGAAAATTGCATTTACCAAGAAACTAAGGCAGTCAGTGTGGCAGAATGCAAAGAACAAAAGGGAGTGTTATTAAGATGAGGCTGGAGAGGCTGGGTTGGGATGAGATCATGCAGATTAAGTATGGCCTTTATCCTAGCCAGGGGATGCCATAAAAGCGTTTGAAGCAGGGCATGTGATAAAACTTCAAATTTATTGTAGGGACACAGAAGTGGATGTAGTGAAGTGAGTTACACCATGAATGCAGAAGAACAACTAGAGGATGCTGGGAGATGGATGACTTGGAAGCTGTGCAGAGTATGAAGTTTCTGCCCTGGACTTCTCAAACACATAGTTCTTGACACATAAGACCACATCATCTGACCAGAGGACATTTTCTTCTTTTACCACTAGGGTAAGAACAAAGTCATCTAAAAATTTTGTTACATGTTAAACTACTAACAATGGTCTCCCTTGGAAAATGGGACTGGAGAAGAGGATGGTAGAAAGAGGGGGGCATTCATTTTTTTTTACCATCAATCCTTCTATGTGATTTTTTACCATCAAAATATGAATATAAATGTAAGTTTAAAAAATAAATATAAAAATCCCATCAAATTATTTACAAATGTAAGCAGTAAAGAGCTAGGACTATCTTGCTTTATGCCATTTAGGAATGGATTTTGAGCTCTCAAGAGCCCATTCCCACCCATTCTGCTTCTCAGGATTAATTTACAATATAAGGTTGGAAGAATTAAGTGTGGGATCTACAGTAAATAGTTTTTAAAATTTTAAATTGTGATTAATATTTTCTCAATAAGATAAAAGGCTCACAATGATCAACAGTAAGAAAACAGAGACTAAACCAGGGTTCTTCCTCAGGTTATATATTAATGAGAAAGACCCAGAGAGAAAAAAAACTAGTATTGACTTAGATGAGACAATGGAATCATAGAAAATGCTCACCCCAAACCACAAAAGGCAGAAGAGTGAAAGATAAAATAGGAACCAAGAACAACAAACAGAAAACAGTAATAAAAATGGCAGATACTGATCCAATTACAATAATCACTTTGAATGTCAACGGTCAAAAAACCCAACCTAACTATATGTTGTCTATAAGAAACCCACTTCAGATATAAAGACACAGACAGATTAAAAGTAAATGGATAGAGAAAAATATGCCATGATACCATTACTCAAAACAAAGTACAAATAGCTCTATTAATTTCAGACAGAGCTTAATACAAAGTAAGGAAAGTTATCATTGACAAAGGAGAGCATTACATAATGATACAGGGGTCAATTTTCTAAGACATAGTAATTGTTAATGTGTATGTACCTAACAAGAGAACATCAAGTTACACAAGGCAAAAACCGACAGAACTACAAGGAGAAATAGATTACTTCACTATCATAGCTGGAGGCCATTCAACACCCCTCTCTCAAAAACAACCAACCTAAAACAACAACAAAAAGCAAGGCTAGCAGGCAGAAAATCAGTAAAGACATAGTTAAATTCGGAGTCCAGAGTGCTCACCATTACACAATGGAACTGCCAAGACATAGTTAAATTCAACACCATCAATCTATAAACTAGTTCAACAATAATAGGACACATTTTTCTCAAGCTCTCATGGAACATTCACCAATATAGACCACATTCTGATCAATAAAATACATCTTAGGGGCGCCTGGGTGGCTCAGTTGGTTGAGCATCTGACTTCAGCTCAGGTCATGATCTTACAGTTTGTGGGTTTGAGCCCCACATTGGGCTCTGTGCCGACAGCTTGGAGCCTGGAGGCTGCTTCGGATTCAGTGTCTCCCTCTCTCTCTGCCCCTCCCCCACTCGCACTCTGTCTACTCAAAAATAAACATTAAAAAAAAACCCCACATCTTAGCAAACTTAAAAGAATTAAGAAAAACACGCATTTAAAAGAATAGAAATCAATGTCTGCTCTCAAACCACAATGTCCACTGTGTAGTTTCAACTAAATGTTAATACAACTTGTCAAAATTTGTGTGATGCAACAAAAGCAGTGTTTGGAGGCAAATTATAGACAATGCATATATTAGAAAAGAAGAAAGATCTAAAAGCAATAATCTAAGTCTCAGGAAACTAGAAAAAGAAGAGCAAATTAAATCTAAAGTAAGCAGAAGAAAAGAAAGTGTAAGAATCAGAGAATCAATGAAATTTAAATCAATGAAATTTAAAACAGGAAATTTAAATGAAATTTAAACAGGAAATTTAAACAGGAAATTTAAATGAAATTTAAAACAGGAAATTTAAAACATTAAATCAATGAAATTTAAAACAGGAAATCAACAAAGAAAAGTCAGCAACACCAAAACCTGCTTCTATGAAAAAAATAAATAAAAATCAGTTAAGTGCCTAAACAGGCTAAGAAAAAAAACAGGACACAAATTACTAATATCAGAAATGAGACATCATTATAGATCCCATGGAAATTAAAAGGATAATAAAGGAAAACTATGAACAAGTCTGTGCCCACAAATTTGATAACCTAGAAGAAATGGACCAATTCCTTGAAAGACACAATCTACCAAAACTCAAAAGAATAAGATGATCTGAATGACCTGTATCTATTAAGGAAAAGGAATCAATAATTAGCCTTCTGAAACACAAAGCACCATGCCCAGATGGCTTCACTGGTGAATTCTACCAACAAACATTTAAGCAAGAAACTGGTATACCAATTCTCTACAATCTCTTACAAAGGACAGAAGCAGAAGGAACAATTTCTAACTCATTCTATGAGGCCAGCATTACCAAATACCCAAACCAGACAAAGACATTACAAGGAAACTACAGATCAAATCTCCCTTGAACACAGATGCAACAAAATATTAGCAAATCAAATTGAAAGAAGCATAAAAAGAATTATACACCACGATCAAGTGAGAATTATCCCAGGTACAAGGCTGGTTTAGCATTCAAAACTCAATTCATGGAATCCACCACTTCAGCAGACTAAAAAAGAAAAACCATATTATCAATAATTGGTCATATCAATAAATGGAGAAAAATCATCTGACAAACTCCAATACCCATTCATGATAAAAACTCTCAGTAAACCAGAAGTAGAGAAGAACTTCCTCAACTTAATAAAGACTGTCTACAAAAAACCCTACAGCTAACATCACACTCAATGGTGACAAACTAGAAGCCTTCCCACTATCAGGTACAGAGCAAAGATGTTGCCTCTCATCACTTCTTCTCAATGTCATCCTGGAAATCCTTATTAATGCAGTAAGGCAAGAATAGGAAATAAAAAGTATAGATTGGGGAGGAAAACATAAAGAGATATTTAAAATAGCATTGTAAGTATGAGAAACACTGTTAAGTATTATGAGAAGGAGAAAGTATCAGAATTAAGAGTCTGATGTGGGTTTAGGGAAGGAGAAAGGAGACTGCCTTTCTTTTTTTTAAGTTCCCTTTGATACTATTTGATTTCTATTTGCATCTATTACTTCAACAATTTTTTGAAGAGCAAATGCAAAAAGAAAAATAATTTCAAGAACAGATGGAAATAATCATGGATATGTGTATAAAAAGCTTATTAAAAGAAACACATCTCCGTGTTTTTAATGGCAAAAATGTCATAAATTACCAAAATGTTCAATAAAAGAGAACTCATTAAAAAACTGTGGTACATCTACAATAAATGTAATTTCAGCCTTTAAAATGTATAATTTTGAATGATAGGGGAAAGTGTTTATAACGTATAAATGGAGGGAAAAGACTGTAAAACAGTAAAGACACATAACCAAAATAACCAAAAAAACAGTAAGTTCTTGGTGAGGAATATTCAACTTCTATTTTCCTTGTGTTTTTATATATTTTCCAAATCCACCAAGAGCATGTTGCTATTGTAGTAAGATAACACAAGTTTTAAACATATACACTCAAAATCTTGTTCTGATTATTTATTTCTGTGTGATGGAACCATGGATGATCATTATTTTCTGGTGATTTTTGTTTCATTCATCTGTTCATTCATTTGAATTGTCCGCTGGTGGTAAAAATGCTGTATGTTAAGCAAGATATTTTGGTTCTCTTTCTTTACACACAGGATAACTGCATTTCCCCACCTTATTTACCATTGGCCTGGGGTCATATGGCTGGGCTCCAGTAAATGGAAATAGGCAGAAATGGTGTACGCCCACTGGTCAGGCCCAGCCATAACCCTGCAGGATCTACCACTCTAACTCCTGTTCTTCCATGGGAAATTTGAGGAATCAAAGCTGGAACTGTTACAAGATGGAGAAGTCTGGGTCCCTGGGAGCCTAGAGCCTGCCTGACACAATGGAGTAGGATAAAAGCTTATAAACTCCTACTATCTGAAGCCATTCAGATGGTGGCTGTTACAAGCAGTTCATCTATCTTAATACAGCATTACTCTTATAGGTGGTAAAGCAGAAACTAAAATACAAACCTTCGATAGCAGTTCATGATCTACTGAAGGAAGTCCTCAAGCTGGCATACAAGGTCCTCCATGACCTTGCAGTGCACTTCACATCTCCAATATCTCATTGTCTCTCCTGAATTCTCCCAAAGTTCTTGGGCCTGTTCTTCCCCATTACAGTACCAATCACAACTGTACTGTAATTAGGTAGCTATTCACCAGTTCCTTTCATTAGACTTGAGAGTCTCCTCTAAGCAGCAGTTGTTCCTCACAGATGTATCTTTCACACTTAATGCTAGTGCATTACGGATGCACTAAAAGATGCCAGTAAGTTATCTGCTGAATGAAAATATAATGTGCTCTTAAATGTTCATAGCTCCCTAAAAAACATGAAATTTTAGAGCCTGGAAGGTAGGAAAAAAACAATTCTCATTTCATCAGAATATATTTTCTTCTAAAATAAATTCTCAATCTCTGCATATCTGACTAGCCAGCCTAAAGTTCCTACAGTACTACTGAAATAAAACTAAGAGCCAAAAATCAAATGGTATCTTTTTGGACTAGAACTGGTTCCTAGACCAGATCATTTATGGATTTCTGTAAAACTAAAAATTTTGACTTCCTAGATTCAGAACTGAAATTTTTTTCTTAGGGATTTACAGAGAAATTACTCTTAGATATTTAAAATGGTGATGGGTTCTGAATTATTTCAGATAGGAAGTAACCTTGGAAATAGAAGAGAATCACCTCTGTAACTCGAAATGCTCCATTTGTGAGGGAGGGAAGCATTCACAGAAAAGCAGTATATTTTATGCTTCTTGGAAGCTTTAGGTTTAATAATAGCCCTCCATTAACTACAAAAGCATTAGTTTAAAATGTACTACACAACATCGCTCAAGGTTGAGTCTTAGACGTTACTTCAATAGTACCCACAAAGAATGTACCTTAGTTAGTTTAAAAGTTTGTTTTTATTTTTTAAAAATCTGTATTTTTACCCACTATATGTAGCGAACTGAGTTTTTAAGAGATACTTTCTTCTTTTACATAGATTATCTTAAGATATAAAGAACCAAATTACTCTTTGGTTTTGTTATAGGGGAAAAACAACACACAGTCTTTTAGTCAAACAACTTTGTGATATTTATATTCCATTGCACAGATATGGGTTATACAAATTAGTAACACAAGTTATTTCTTATATTCCAAACATTTTCTAAAATATTATTACAGCAGATGTCTAGGATATTAAAACATCAAGGTGGAAATCATACTCTAAATAGTTAAATATGACACTGAAAATACTGCACATTTTAATTAGAGGAAAATTAAAATGTGTGCTCAAATGCTCTAACAAACTAAGTAGCAGGGCAGCTAACAACTACTAATAAGTCACTGTGGTCCATTCTTACGTATGCATATATATGATTTTTCTTTAGATAACCCCTCCTCTGGAAAATGCATAATTCAAACGTAAAAATCTGGATAAATGATTTAAAGAAATTTAAATTCTTCCTAACACATAAGATCTATGGTGTATTATTATCTATGACTTCATACAACTACTAATTCAAGATAAAAGACAGACACCACACTTGGAAAGAAGAAAAGATTTTTTTAAAGTAATGGTTTTAATTGAATTAATGAGATGAAAAGATAGTGAAGCCCTGTTTGCTACTTACATGAAAGAAGATCTTAAAAAATAATCACTGCACAAAATACAAAGGGTGGGGTTATGATGCAATATTAAATTTTTCTCCCATGTTTTTCTTGACTGTTCAAGGACAAATTACAGTTTCCACAGCAAATTTGTTTTCAAAATGCCGAATTGTAACACAATTGCTGACTTCACGTTTCTGAATACCTGTTTGGAGGGAAAAGTTTTTAAATTTCTGGTTCTTTAGTAATTCATATTAATCTTCATAGTTATTATTTACATATACAGAAATATTATACTCTATTCCATGAACTTCTATGGTTTGATTTTTTAACACTGGAGAAAATAATCTGCCTCTCTCGTCTGAACTAAGTATCTTCACAGATCTTATTAACAATGATAATGCCGCATATAAATTTATGACTTTGTAGTGGAAATGTTCTATATCTTGACTGTGGTGGTGATTTGTTGAAACTCAGAAGTGCACACTAAAGAGGGTGTATTTCATTATACGTGTAAGTCTGGCTTTTTAAAAAAAATATCAGCTAGAAAGATAATTTTAAAATGTAAGAAATCAAGCAGGTTTCAGGTGACTCATCATCCAAGGTGAGAGAACATTATTAAGGTGCTAACAAAAAAGCCAGGAAAGCACTTTTACTAGGTGCCACAATTCCAAAGAAATCACACCACAGTGATTCAAGTGGCACTTCTTACTTTCTACAGCTTTGTCACATGTACTTTCATTTTATTTTTACAAAGATCTTGAAAGGAAAGGGGGAGATACTGTCACTCTTGTTTTTCAGGTTTAAAAAAAAAAAAGGCTAAATGATTTGGCAAAGCCACATTACTTCTGTCAATGCTCTTAATTCTTTAGCCAAATTCCCTTCTAACTAACCTGACTATGATTATCTTCAACGTGATCCAAAAGGCAAACTCTCTGTTTAGAATCCAGATCCCTGAGCACACACCTGAAGAGCTCCTCTAGAGACCTTCTGGATAAGAACTCTCACACAATGTCACTGAACCAAAGTGGTGGGATGGAAGGCTGGACTGGGTGACTACATGGAACGTGAGCTGACAACATCTCAAGGCACTGACATTTCACATTCACCTATTCTATCTGAGAAGAGTGAATTTAGAATTTAGGTGATTCTCTGGGAATTTAGAAATACTATACAGTGATACAATATAGTTTTACTTTCTCACTCGTGGAAGCATATGATAACAGTATCAGCCTACATCTAAATCTAGGTTCAACACAACGAAGTAAAACAAACTTTGCTGCAAGCACTTTAACAGTAAAAAGTATTACCTTTGATGGTTTCTCTGCGTTGCAGTTTGTAAGTTTCCTTGTCATGGCACAGTCGGTAAATAAAGAAACCCAGGTGATCAACGTTTTCAATGCGATCGGTGATAACCATGTGTTCATGAATCAGATATGACTGAGGCAAATAGGTTCCAGCCTACATTTGGAAAATAAATTCTATGAATACCTCAAAACATACATTGAACAGATGAGGAAATGTGTGCAACAGAGGTTGGCAAACTACTTCCCACCATCTGTTTTTACAAATAAAGTTTTATTGCAGTACAATCATGCCTATTTGCTTACATATTGTCTATGAGTTGAATAGTTTGCAACACAGATCGTACTTCCTAAAAGTCTATTACTGATTATCTGGCCCATAAGGAAAACAAAGATATGATTTAAGAAATTATATTTTATTTCAAAATATAAAAAGGGAAAAACCCAAAACCACACATCTTAATTCCTCTTTATAAAATTCTTGGCTGTATTTCCAGTAAGATGGGCACTTACAGGGTTAATATCTCAACCATGAATTCTAAGATAACAGCATTATTAATAAGAAATATCTGAACATTTTATACCTTTATATTAATAAGTAACTCCAGTAGGTTTCTGGGTGGCATAACAATGGAAGTATTCAATGGAATCACATAGCACTTATCCAGATTAAGATCTAAATAGGCTGTGAGTTTCTGGAAAGAAAAAGATAAATTTTCATTAGATTAATATTTGTAACATAGCAACTGATTTTTAAGAATAATTTGTACCATTAAAATGGGTTGGCTTTAGAATGTGTAAATCACTTGCATTTCAACAAATGAAGTATTTGGTGGGATAGGAACAGAAGGTAGTATTGAAAGAGGAAAAATTATCACTACTAGTAAACAAAATTCTTATCAGGGGTTTGTTTCTATAAGTGATTAACAAAAAACTATTAAAATTAATAGCCTTATCATCTGATTAAGAGATATAACCAGTTTCCTCACATGTAGTAAACCCAATGCCCTCCAAGGTATCCATCCATTACATGTAAGAATTAACTTCTGTCCTATGCATCTAGAATAGTACTAGTTACTACCATCCTTAGAGAAACTGAAATAACAGTCAATTAAATGGTTTTCCGTGTTCTTGTGGTTCAGATGAGACTGTGGTTGAGAAGGATTATCTCATGGGATGGTTTTGAGGATTAACAGGAGTTCAATTAAATCATGTAAACACTTTGATTTCTACGAGCTCAGTGTTAGTTATTATTTACTATTTGCTTTGGATAGGCTTATTACCTTGAAGATATGTAATTTCTCAAATTACTTTATAAACACTTATCAGTTGTATTTATTAGGCATGAAATATTTGCAAAGCTCAATTCAGTGACATGCCTGAATGTTCAAACTGGCAAACTATACAGAGATGCAAAATCCACAGATAATAGGTAAACTTCCAAATTTTTTAAGAAAACAAAAAATTCTTGGGAAAAAAATTATTGGGGGAATATAACTATTAACTAGATATTAAATAATACCATATTATCATGTTCACTTTCTTAGAGGTAATAAATGATATGGTTATGTAGACGTTATGTACAAGAGACAACAGCTCAAGTATCTAGGGGTCAAGTGTCAAATGTGAGAAAAGAAATTAAGAAAATGTGATAAAATTTTGGAAATAGGTGGAGGATCTGGGATAGTCACTGTATTCTCACTTCACCTTTTTTGTATTGCATAACAATATTCAAAACTAGGGGGAAATGTAAAATGAGAACTTAAAAATAGATTAATAAAATGATACAGAACTAAGATTACTAATATTTGAAAATGCTACACAGAAATGGGAGCGTGAATCACCTCTTATCTAAGAAAATGAGAGCACGTAAGAAATAGCAATTTACTAGCAAAGGAGAAGCAGCCATAAGGTGGGCTTTAAGGTAAACACAGCCAAGGGAAGAAAAGTTAACATGGAAGAAGGCCAAGTCCATTGAGGGTCGGCTTCAGATAAAGAAATCCATCAAATGTTAGGGCATTTTGTAGGGAAGAAGAAACCCAAGTCCATTTTCTTTTTAAGTAAAAAGTAAACTCTAAATAGAATAAATCAGAAAATACTGAAATTAAAACTGCAAAAAGCACAAATTAAAGAACGTGCATTCTTTTTACAGTTCTAGACAGCTGACTCACCTTGTTAAAATCATGAACAATGTTGGCAGGATCACTATCTGCAAATTCTGGGACAGGCACACTGATGAATTCAACCTCATCTTCCTCAAAGATCTTAATGTTTTCCTCAATTGTCTGGTAGCGAGCAGCCGGGGCATCTGCAGAAGGCTCGTTTAAGATGACATCATCTTTGATATACTTTATTCCACAGTAGTACACGTCATCTGGCTATAGAGAGTTTAAACACTATTTCAGCAATTCAGAGGGAGATAGGTTTTTAAATGTAAGCATTACTTAAGCTGCCACCGCTTATCTAAATAGCATTTTGCTTGCAAACTCTTACTTTTAGATGACAAGTCAGACAGTTTAATTACACAGTTAACACATTCTTTAAGACAGGGATTTGAAGTATTGTAAAAAAAATTGTTTCAGAAGGAGAAAAGCAGCTGATTTTTCCTTTACTTTTTATAGTCGACAAAAATAGAATATAAAAGCAATTATTCATCTGGTGACAATTAAATTTGAAGAAACACATAGGCCTACTTCTACCTGTAGGCATTATTTTTATAAAAGCATATATTCAGAAATGAATGTTTTTTTTCTGAAATATACTTTTAAAACTTTTTGATATGATTCACTGACTAAATGATTTTTCTTTTAGCCAAAAAAAGGAGTCGTTTTTCTGTAATTTTTACAGGAATACAAGTAGTTGTGATTTTTTTCTTAAAATGTATTACAATGAAGTGGAAAATAACAGGCAGCCTAACAGATTAGAGAAACCACTATAAAGATTGTTTTTAAAAAATCTACATAAAGACTAGGTAGGAGCATGTAACAAGCAATATGTTAAGGCAAAAAAATATCTCTGGACAGGTAATTGCAAAATGTTTTTTTCTACATCAAATATAATTCTTGTAAAAAAAAAAAAAAACGGCATTGAAAAAGATGACTAGTATTTCAATAATGTCTACCAACATGCAATTTTCTTGAAAATTATAGAAAATGAACATGAAATGTATACATACTATGGCAGAATGTTCATTATTTTAATAAAATCTATTTGCCAACAGTTTCTCCAAATTTTAAAATGTTAGAAAATATAAACCTATGAAATTATTGCCAAGAGAAATAGATCACAAAACACAGATCATAAATCATGAGTATCATGAGAAGAAAAATCTCATGTCTTAACCCACTAGGATTACTATTAAACACTCTCAAGTTATAAAACAACATTCATCCTAAATTACTTCAACATCACTGCTGAAGTCACGCAATTCTTAAAGAGAAACCAAAAACTGGGAAAGAGTCAGAGAGATGTGGTGCCAGTGAATTCAGTGCCCAGGAGCAAAGGCTACTGTAGGGGAGTCCAAACTGAGTATCAAGTTATAGTCTATCAACAAGACAACATGTGATGTTGTCTGATGTATTTACTCAATTGGCAATTAATAACATTATACCTTAGCCACTAATTATAGTAGGAAAATGAAGGTTAGTCAATTTTGAAAAATCATCCAATAATCTATACTCTTTAGTCAGCAACATTTCAAAACACTATTCTGCTTTTAGTGACTTTCCAAAAGGCTCAGCAAACTTACGTTCAGATTTTTACACACAACTCTAAAGTAGGACCACCACTCTGGCTAAAGGCCACAGACAAAAAGTGCAGGCTTAGAACAAATTTGGGCCAATTTTCTAATACATGTGAAGGAAAGGCAAAAAAGTCCTTAGCATTTTCCACTTACTTGAAGTGCAAAATATTTGTACAGGTATGCTCCTCCTAGAATGACACCTGCAAGCATAAATGCTAGTCCAAAGCACATGCACCAACACCAGGCTCTTCTTTGGCCAGCTGGTACCACTTCATCTGGGTCCTAAAATATGAAAAAGACCAAAAATGGTCAGTATCATATATCCAGTGAGAATCATAGAAAGGTCAGGATCGAAAGAAGTCTAAAAAGGATTATCATTTTATAAACCAAGATATAAAGACTCAGTTCTTTAATCAAAATCAACCCAGGAATTATTAGGTTGTGGTGCCAGAAGTCACCACAATGCCACTCAAGCTGAGCCATCAGTCTCTTGGGAGGGTTCTTATTCTAATTCTCAACACCTCTGCTACTCATACCTCTAGAACAATAACATAGTCTATAATTTCTATTGTCTGTGCACAACTTTTGGTGATTAAAATATCTTCTAACATTTAAAAATTCAGGAAAGGCTACAACACAACTTCGTCATGAAGTATTATGGTACTGAGCCTTCAGTGTATATTACATTATACTATAACTTCGGTGTATATTACATTATACTATAAAATTATGTATTAGCCTGCTACAGATGGCTAATAGTTCACACCAGGTATAAAGGCAATCCTAACAATACACAAGAAAAAGTAACAGGAAAATAAGGGACAGAACAAATAATATGAAACAAATTCTTTAAACAACTGGAGTCTTAAAAAATAAGACAAACTTATCCATAAATAATCCCATAATTCCACTGACCTACTCTAAAAAACATCCCCGTTTGACAAATGTTTTCATTTTTAAGATAGAAGCAGTAGAAAAATGAGGAAAGATTCAACAGAGAAAAACTTACAAAGGTAAGAGACATACAATTAGTTAGAATTTTTATTTTGATCCACTCAAGGAAATAATTTAGCCTTAGAACGCCATCTGGGGTCACAATATCCAGTCCTTTAAATACTCCCTTTGCCCTTCTAACTCAGTTCCACTACTCTGTCACTACAGATCTACAGCTAATTTCTGATTTGTACCTAGGTTAATGTCAAAAAGGTGACAAACGAGATTAGTTGCTAGTGTTATCTAACTCATGGCTCAAGACACATAGTACAGACAGCAAAAGAAAAGCTCCAATTGACTGGAAACCAACATAATAAAAGATGTTCTAGTTAGTAGTATGTATGTACAGCCACTCAAGTACATGACTCTGATCTTTACTTGGAAAACTGAATATAGGATGGCTTAAGGGAGAAAGTAGACTTGACCCACACCTCTGCAGATAAATACAGGGAATATAAATAAAAAGGAAGAAAAACTATATGAACAATACTAGATATGGTTGAAGCAGGAATACAACCAAGAAAGAATGAAAGTCAAGGTTATGTTTTCAATGCTAAGATGAGAAATTTCAACATGACACTACTGAGAAAAAGCCCAGTCCCAGACGTCCCAGTCAACCAAGAACAATTTAGAGCCAGACAGTGTGTGCCTAGGTTAACTGAGGTTTTAAACAGAATTTAACAATATAGAACAAATGCCTTATAACTTAAAGATTGGATCAAACACTGTGAGAGCGTTACGCTTTGCTGTAGTAGGTGAACTTGTCCAAGTACTGTACAAATACTTAACACAAGTGCACTACAAAATAGTGTGTAAAACGAATAAGCCTAGAGTAATTTATCAAATCATGGAAGGTATTCCATCTGTGAACGGAAAGCTTTAAGAATTCCACAGAGTCATAAGGTATTATAAAACTTGAATGATAAAGTCTAGTATTTTGCTTGAGCCCCTGTCTGATATAAATATGTAAGGAGACAATAAACAGTTCCTAGCATAATTAATTTTAGGGTGGAAGCAGGGTGGGGGGGATGAAAATGACAGATGGCAACAGTCATTTCCAAACATTTGGTATCAGCTGCTGAGACAGTCAAATGTGCGTACAACATCCACCCTGCTTGGCAGACTCCCTTCTCTAGTAGCACATAAATGAATACCCAAAGAGCATGGGCTGACACTTGTAAAAGAATATGCAGCCCCAAATGTCAAGTTGATGACAAATTTCTAGGCCTTTTGATATATCATTTTTAACTGGTCAGCAAACAATAATTTTAAGAAATTATAAATGTCTACTAGGTGCCAAGAACTGTACTAGGCACTGGTGTAAATAACCTCTGCCAAGAAAGAGATCATTCAGATCAGCCTGGAAAATAAATATACAAAGAGAACATAAACATGATATGGGTTCTAACAGAAAAATGGAGAAAACAGAAAAAGGGATGCTAGTGTTTGGAGTAGAGCTCCCAGAGGAGAGAATACTAGAGTGGAATGTTGAAGGACAAATGCTCATTACCCACGCGGAAGACAGAGTTAAAGGGCATTATATTTAGGGCAAAGAATGAGTAAAATCATGGAGCCAGAATGCACAGCATCTCCAAAGACCACATGTGGTATGGCTGAGTATCCAACATGGTGGGGAAGGTACAAGAACTAAGAATGGAGGACCACCTGGGTGGCTCAGTTGGTTAAAGGTCCAACTTTGGCTCAGGTCATAATCTCATCACTCGTGAGTTTGAGCCACATGTTGGACTCTGTGCTGACAGCTTAGCACGGAGCCTGGGGCCTGCTTCAGATTCTATGTCTCCTTCTCTCTCTGCCCCTCCCTCGCTCATGCTCTCTGTCTCTCTCAAAAATAAATAAACATTAAAAAAAAATTTTTTTTTAATCAGAAACTAAGGGTCTTTGGCCAAATTATAGATCCATGTCCATGCACCACAGTCATGTACTTCCTAGAAGAGTTATCAGATCTTCAAAGTCCATCTATTTTTTTTCCTTTTATTTTCTAGTGATCATTTTCTACCTTGCATTAGAATAATTCATATACAGATCTTCTCTCTCTCTACTAGGCTATAAGGTTCTTGTGAGTATCCATTCATATTCATTTTGCATTACTGGTAGCTCCAAGCCAAGTTTAGTACTTGGTTGGCACTCAACAAATATTTGATGAGTGAATGAAATTTAGATTTGTTTTTAAAGCTTGGTTATTTACTTTTCTAATGACCCATAAGAGTTACATCAGCAGCCAGCATGATAATGAAGGGTGGGGGCAACATAAGAATTCATGACACATAACAGAGTGTGGCTATTTAGCAAAGAAGAGCAGCCCTAAGTACTTAGCCCAGTTCAACATTTATTAGGGACCTGTTATTTGCAATGTACTGTGCTAGATCCTGTGGGAAATTCAAATGTGATTAAGACATGGCTCATACCTTAAGCAATTTACAGTCAAAATTAACATTATTCATGACAGATAAATGACATTCCATATTACAATCTGAATTATGGAGAAAGGATTAAAACATACTGAAGACAGAAAAGTTTTTAATCTAAGTGATCATTAAAAGTGCATTTAAATGATTAAATTAACACTGTAAAGAGAAAGCCCAAAGCCACATATATGAAATTTAAGAAAAACCCCATGACCATCTCAAAATATGTCAAAAATGCATTTGACAAACTCCAACTCCTATTCATAATAAAATCTCTTTGCAAACTAGAAAGAGGTAAAACTCCTTTTTTTTTTAATGTTTATTTGAGAGAGAGAGAACACGCAAGCAAGAAAGGGGGACAGAGAGAGAGAAGCAGAGCACAAGCAAGGGAGGGGCAGAGAGAGAGAGGGAGACACAGAATCCAAAGCAGGTTCAAGGCTCTGAGCTGTCAGCACAGAGCCAATGCAGGGCTCAAACTCACATGCCATGAGATCATGACCTGAGCCAAAGTCAGACACTTAACCAACTGAGCCACCCAGGTGCACCAAGAGGTAAAACTCTTTAACATAAATAAGGCTAATGATAAAAAAACCCATAGCAAACCTCATATTTAATGGTGAAACTTCAGACTTATACCATATTTCAAGTCAGGGAATTATAATGGCTGCTCACTAAAACCAAATGTTTCCATTTAACATTATACTACACATCCTACCTAGTACACAACGGACAAGCACAAGAACAGATATAAAGATTACAAAAAAGAAAGCAAAACTATCAGGGCACCCGGATGGCTCAGTCAGTTAAGCATCCGACTTCAGCTCAGGTCAGGATCATGCAATTCGTGAGTTCCAGCCCCAAATTGGGCTCCCTGCTGTCAGCGCAGAGCCTACTTCGGATCCTCTGTCCCTCTCTCTCTGCCCCTCCCCTGCTTGAGGTCTCTCAAAACTAAATAAACATTAAAAAAAAAAAAAAAAAAAAAAAAAAAAGAAAGAAAGGATGCAAAACTATCCTTATGTGTAAATGATATCACTGTCTAGAAAATCTGAGAAAGAAAAATAATTCAAACTAATTAAAGTTCAGCAAAACTGCTGAACATCAGTAATTAAAAATCAACTGAGTCAAAGATTTATATATGTGACTAGTCATACCATCATTATTCATAATAGCTCCAAACTAGAAACAACACAAATATCCACTAAATGAGGAATAGATAAATTGTGGTATGTTTCATATTGAACCTCAAAAATATGCTAAGTGAAACAAATCCAACACAAAAGATTATTTACTGCATGATTCCATTTTTTATGAAATTCTAAAAAAGGCAAATATAAGTGACAAAAAGTAGCTCAGTGGTTGCCATGGCCAAGGGTTGGTGAAGGGAAATTGAAGGCATATAAGGACATTTTTTAGGGTAACAGATATGTTTCATATCTTGATGGTGGGGGATATACAACTTTATGCAATTACCATAAATTCAATCAAGTTATACACACAGAATGGGCAAATTTTATTGCATGCAAATTATACTTCAATATGGAAAGTGCAGAGAAAAAAAAAAATCAAACAAGTTCTTATAATACCAGGCAATAGAGAAAGCCTAATGCTTTCCAAATGCTAGGAAAAGGGTGGAGTAATGGGAATTGAGAATGTTCATACAGTTGGCAGGTACAACTGCTTGGAGAACAATTTGGCAGAATCTAATAAAATTGAAGATACACACACACACACACACACACACATACCCTCTAACCCAGCAATTCCATTCCTAGGAATATGGCCCTAGATGAAGTTTTATACATGTACACAAAGGTCTAAAAATGATTACTGCAGAATGGTCAATTAGGAAAAACATTAGAAATAACCTACATGTCCATCAAGTGGAGAATAAAGTATTTAGGGTCACACAATAATAATTAAAATGAAATCAACTAGCATAGTTGATTTTGAGATAAATCTCAGAAACATAATGCCCAATTTTTTAAAAAAGTTAAGTTGGATATTACCAGTGTATGATATTTAAGACTTAAAAACATATCAAATGGTACTACACATTCTCTGATTTTCTATGCTTGGATTATTTCATAATTAAAGGACAGCAACAACAACAAAAAAATCAACAAAAAAAGGGGAAACACCCATGAACAAGGGCTTCCTTGCCAGGGTATATAAGTTTACCTGGCCTAATTTAAAACAAGTTAGAGACATTTCCTCCCCTTGTACTGCAATAAAACTGGTGCACCTTAAATTATGCTGATGAGGTAAAAGAGCTCCCATAGGTGCTGTACAATTATCATCTCATTAATCTTCCTAAAACCTCAAGTTTTTACCCCAGTTTATAAATGAAGACATTGAAGCACACTCTGGCCTATAATCATCCCTCCACAGCAGTATGGAAAGACAGTTTTTGGAAGCATTCTCGCTCTCTCACTGAACTAATTTCTGGTTCAAATAAATCTTATCATCATATGATGAAGTAAAATTACTTAAATTATATTTTATGCAAAATGAAGGGTAAATTCTGTTCTGGTACTTCAATTAGTTAAGAATTAGGTCACCTCAGTCAGTTCCCTAAGAGGCTTCAGTAAATGTGCCTCCATTATCAACTTAACTCAGACAAAACACAAGGGCTTTCATATAATTTTTATACTGTTCCTATACTAACGAATCCCCTCACATCCTCAGGCACTTCCATTTGAGACTTCTTTATAGGATGAATGAAGAGACATTTTTTCCAAAGCTCCCACTTATACTATTATGCAATTTATTATAGCAAATGCAATAACAAAGCTTTAGGAACCAGAATACTAAAGAAGAAAACATCTCCTAGGGTTAAAAATTATATTACCATAGAAAGCAAAGAAAAGAAAAATCAAAAGGAAAGAAAAAGAAAAAGGAGAAGAAAAAAGGCATAAAAATGCTTTAAGTATAACAATGAGACAAATAGGGACAAGAATCAATACAGTTTATTCAACTCAAAGTAGCATGAACTACTGAACCTGCAGAAATAGATCTGGTTACTTAGAAACATGTACATTTTTAAGACACATTTAGTAATATAGATAAATATAGAGTTACACAGGCCAGCTGCCCAGGGATGTGTTTGGCCTATATTCTATTTTCCAAAATACAGAATTAGCTGGCAACATTTTTAAAAAGAATCTAATGATTCAAATTTTTACAAATGAGTTTCTCTTCATTGTTCTAGTTTCCTCAACTTCTCATCATTTTTCTCCCCAGTTGAAGGCCAACATCCCATATTCTTTTCTACCGTGTTGCTTAGTTTTTAACCTTGATCTTCATTTCCTACTCTGACTAGGTGTGCTTCCTTCTGAGAACCAATTTTTATAAAACAACCAGTCTAAACCATTCCTTATATAAAGGATTTTGACTTCTGAGTCTCAGACTGAATTAGTATGGTGAATAAAGAAACTTAATGCTTGAGGCACGTACGTGGCTCAGTCAGTTAAGCTTCCAACTCCCGATTTCAGCTCAGGTCATAATTTCAGGGTCGTGGGATCAAGCCCCAAGTCTGGCTCGCTCTCTCTCTACCCCTCTGCCCCTCTCTCCTGCTCGGTCTCTCTCTAAAACAAAATAAAATTTAAAACAAAACCAAAAAACCCCAATGCTTTAAATGACACAACAGGAATTCTCCTATAAACAATAAATCTGGATATGGATGGTATCAGCAAACCAAAAGTGGTAACAGAGAAGAGCTGGAACTGAACAAGCCTAGATAAAACCATGGACCAAGAACTACAGGAATGAAAGATCTGTTCTAGACAACACCCAGTTCCCAGAAAATATAAAGACAATGAGAATGATAAAAGGCTACTTACAGGTATAATACCATCTATATTCTGGAAAAAGCAAACTACAGAAAGAGGAAATAGGAATGGAGTGAGAGAAAGAATTACGAAGCGGTATGAACATTTTGGGGTAAGGAAACTATTCTGCATCTTGACTGTGATGATTATACAACTACATTTGTCAAAATTAACACAACTGTATACCTAAAAAGGCTGAATTTTCAGTATGCAAATAATACTCCAGTAAACTCAAATTCCTCTCCTTTCCCAACTTGCAAGGAACGGGACAGGGTTTTTTCCTCAGACTCAAGTAAATGATTACTAAAGAAGCTGGAAAAGATATAAACCTGTAAGAGAAGACAAAAATGAAAAGACAGCAGACAAAAATGTCAGAATTTTGGAGAATGGGAAACAGGTGGACAAGTTTAACTTCTCTGAATCAATTATGTCATCATAAACATGGATTAATAATAGCACCTATCTCACAGAGTTGTTGTAGGGATTAAATGAGGAAATATATGTGAAACATTTAGATCACAGCTTGGTATGTAGGAAACAGTAAGTGCTCAACTGATGATAGCTATTATTATCCTGCCACCATCTAATTTAGCTAGGAAAGGTTAAGCTGAAACAAGTATCCACTGGGGTTGAAGCCAATACAAAGCAATCTACAACAGTACCGAAAAGGCCAACTGGAAAAAGATTTTACAGTACCAGCGGGGAAAATTAAATCGCTTCTTACTCAAGCAAGAATTCTAAAATGACAGACAAAGCATTTTCCAAAAATGCTTTCCTACCTATATTCTTAGAACCACAAAAGTTATGTAGGTGATTGCTCCAACAGATCACTGCTGTGTAGAATACCAGTGCCACTCATTTATTATTTGTATATGTTCTATTCACCTGACTCCTACATTAGTTTTCTTTCCTGCGTATGAAAGAATCAAAAAGACACAATCCGGGGCACCTGGGTGGCTCAGTTTGTAGAGTGGCCAACCCTTGTTTTTGGCTCAGGTCATGATCTCAGCATGGTTCCTGAGTTCTGAGCTCTGCTTGGGCTTGCCTAGGCTCCACGTGGGGAGTCTGCTTGGGACTCTCTTTCACTCCCTCTTTCTCTGCACCTCCCCTGCTGGCCCTCTCTCTCCCTCTAAATAAATAAAATAAAACTTAAAAAAAAAAAAAAGACACGATCCAGCAGTCTGCTCATTATTTATAGCACTATTGCTAAATATATAGTCTGTTATATGTAGAACACAAAATCTATGGCTAAGAAGCTAAATTCTATAAAAATATCAAAGATTTGTTTGCATTTTGTCTTGTTCATTTAAATTAGTATCTGAATTATGCTTTTCACGTACTTTTCAAGTAAGATTGCTATAATCTCAACTATGATGATAAAGTCCACATGACAAATGTGTCTGGCACATAAAAAGGAAGAGTTTTCTAAGTGCTTGGCATTGGAAGGATAATAAAGTTACTGCATTATTTTGTACTTGAACTAGAGAGAGGTTTAAAAAGTGCAAAATTAATAGAAAATTACAATGTCTACAAAACAGATTTTCATTAATGTCTTTTTTTGTGAATAAATCCTAGAACAATACATGAGCAGCAATACAGAAACAAAAAAAATGAAAAATTTAAGCCACTTTATAATTATTTAACTACTGTAAAAAATTATGAAATCTGAACCAGACTACCGGCATTATATAAATTGGTACAGGCCTGGGTTAAAAATATATATATAGGTCAGAACTAAAAAAAAAAATTGGCTATAAAATGCTTTTAGTGCTGGATCACAACTTAATCACTTTATATCATTAAGGACAAGCAGAGTATCTAATACAAAGCAGAATATTAATATAGGCATACCTTAAACATTTTCTATTCTGTTTTTGGTTTTTTTACATATTTTAAAGGTACTCATTATTCTTCAGTGTTTATTCAATCTCCACTGAAGAGCATTTTCTATTTTATGAAGTGAGATCAAAAGGTACTGAGTAGTCAAAAGAAAAGCCTACACTAACAGTAACAACCAGACGTTTGTAAACAACAGCATTATCCACAACTGCTATTTACTATTAATCATAGCCTTTCCCAGAGACAGATAAAGTGGTCAAGATAGAGTTCTTCTGCCACTGGCTGAATTATGAGTTCATATTGCTCCTAATAAGAATACCAACTGTCTTCTTCAAAGTAAAAGTGTGATAGGAATGCTCTACTTGCTATAACTCATTATAAAATTAAGTGTCAAGATTGGGGGTGGGGGGAAGCAAACTCATTCTGGACTCATTTTTGTAAAAATCTTGGATTTCAAAGTCATTCAACAAGATAATTCATATTCATATTCAAATATGAGTAATTCCATTTAAAATGCAGAACTCTTGGTAAGAAAATTCCAACTATATTTTTCTAAAAGCATCAAATAATTTAAATGTAGAAAGTTAAATCTTCTGTCCAAGTTTAGAATTTTTAAAGTTAGACAAAATTACTGGAAAAAAATTCCAGTTCTTGAGATGAGAGATACTTGTCTAGCATGAACACATAAAAAGTGCTTTGAACTTATGCCTAGCACCAAATACACGCACAATACATCAGTAGTCACTCACATTTGATCTTGCTCCCTTATCCCACCACTCTCCTAGCTCTAGGGTCCAGGGGTGTGTGTTTTTTGCAACATTTAAATAGGTTGTTACTAATTTGGTTTACACAATTGGTTGGTCTCTCTCAGCTGTACTAGGTGCTTTCTTGAAGGCTAGGATGCTTAGTAATTTTTAAATTCCTAATAGTGTCTGGCCATGAAGTAGATGCTTCTGAAAACATGATCAGTACAGTTTTCAGAAAGAAAAGATCTACTGGTACCATGAAAGGTCATTTAGTCCAACACATCATTTTACAGATACATATAATGAGGCCCAGAGAAGTTAAGTGAAATTATTTGTGTAGTACCACAGAACTAGTAAGGCCTGAATATCATCTCACTCCATGTACATCTTAGGGAAGGAAAAGCATGGGGCTATTAGGTAAACCACCTGACTAAATAGCTTACGCAAATACACTGATAATAAGTGAAGTGACACCAGGTAATAATTGGATAATCCTCATATCCAATCAGAAATGACTTAGCCCGAGTTTCTTCAGAATTCTGCTATCATAATTTTATTTGAACTGAGGCACACTCATATTAAGCACTATGTGTTAACTATTATAACAGTAGTATTGTATTTATTATGTTGAAAATTAATACGCTTTTTCTGTTGCTCATCAAATTACAAAGGACAGTAACAGAAAGTATTAAAATCCTATGCACACAAAGCAAAAACAACAAAGGAAAATAAGTCAGGCTTACCAGCATATAGACATTTCAAAGTAAATAGAAAAGGCAAGATATTAATTATAAAAATGAAACCTGAGGCACCTGGGTGGCTCAGCTGGTTAAGCATCTGTCGTTTAGTTTTGGCTCAGGTTGTGATCTTATGGTTCATGAGTTTGAGCCCCATACCAGGCTCTGTGCTCACAGTGCAGAGCCTGCTTGGGATTCTCTGTCTCCCTCTCTCTCTCTCAAAAATAAATAAAAATTTTTTTTTAAAAAAATGGAACCTAAGTAGAGTAATAAAGCCACAAAGCAAAACCAGAAAGCTGGTAGGGAGTGAGTTATCTCTAAAATAACTCATGAAGGAGACAGTTTTAGAACTTTATAGAGGGAAACCAGAAGATGCCTCATCTATCTTTCTAGGCCATCCTGTCTGACCTTAAAACTAATGCTAATATGGGGCACCTGACTGGCTCAGTCGGAAAAGCATGGGACTCTTGACCTGGAGGTCATGAGTTTGAGCTCTATGTTAGGTGTAAAGATTACTTTAAAAAATAGTGCTGATAATAATGCAGATAATAATGGTTTCCATTATTAGCTATTATTACCATAAAATCCATTTTTAATCTTTAAAAAGCTACCAAGACAGCAGAGTTAAAAGTCCTATTATTGATTTCCAGTTAAATAGTCATGTTTACTTCTTCCTGAAAGCTCAACAGAGTAATAATAAAGGGATAAGCAAATTAATAAACTGTAAGCCAGAGAATGGAAATGAATGACATTAAACAAATTATGTCAATAAAAATTTTGAAAGCCAAAAGCATACAGACAAAAATCCCAAACTTCTAGAGGGGAAAAAAAAAATTGGTCATGTATAAGGAACCAGGAATCAGAATGGCATCAGTCCAGAAGTTAAATGAATCAATGCCATCAAAATGGTGAAAGAAAATTGCTAACTTAGATTTTTATACCCAAATAAATTACCAATTGTCAATTAAATGTGAGGATAAAGATTCTCAGACAAGCAAAGTTTTTTTAAAAAACTGATTTCAGACACTTTTTCTCAGATTCATACAACTGCAGATCCAACACAGAATAAAGACAAAGGCAATTCAATTCTAAGATAATAATTACTCTTGGACATCTGTATAGCAACATGCTTAGAGTACAACCAGTTGGGATGGCAAAAGTGAAGAATGACAAGTGGAATACCACCAAGAAAAACAGAAAACTCGATGAGTTACCTAGTAAGTCTGTAAATACAGACAGGCAGGACCTGCTGTCAGAGTCTGAAGATGAATTAACAATAAATACATAGAAAATTAAGCAACTCTCCTTGGCCCAAGAAACAATGATTAAATCTAAGAAAAATGGGGTGCCTGGGTGGCTCAGTTGGTTAAGTGCCTGACTTCAGCTTAGGTCACAATCCCGCAGTTCATGAGTTCTAGCCCCGCACTGGGCTCTGTGTTAACAGCTCAGAGTCTGGAGCCTGCTTCAGATTCTGTGTCTCCCTCTCTCTCTGCCCCTTCTGCACTCATGCTCTGTCTTTCTCGCTGTCTCTCTCTCAAAAATAAACATTTTTTTAAACTCTAGGGATAATAAAAAGGTTTTGTATGAGAAAAGAAATAGAATAAAGCTACATTACTCAGGTGTAAATGATGTTTATGTCAATTACAATAAAAGGAAAGAATATCAATTTAACCAGAAATTACTATAACTATACCTTAAGAATAGACTATGTTTGTAATATGTTAATATATAGAAAAGGCTAAATATTCACTTTCCATATAAGGAAGCCAGTAGGTGATAAGCTAAAACTGCAAAAAATACAAACAAAACAAAAACTATGAACAGCAGCATAAGCAAATATGGAGAGTAGTTTTCCAAATGTGGTCCAGGGACACTTTTAGGGGTTCCACAAGGTCAAAACTATTCTCATAAAAAAACTAAGACACTGTTTTTTTTTTCATTCTCACTCTCTGACTAGTGTATAGTCAACTTTTCCAGAAGCTGAATGTGTGATAGCACAATAAGCTGACCACAAAAGCTGATGTGAGAATCAGCTATTATTAATAGTCTTCTACTAAGCTATTCAGTAGAGTATTGAAAAAATGTAAAAGTGTTACCCTTCTTAAAAATTTCTGGTTATTTTACACTATAACCAGTTTACACTGTAACCAGCTAACTGACTTGAATATAAATTTAAAAAGTTTTTCTGGTTATTTGGAAAAGTTCAGTATTCATAAAATTGTCATTTATGGTAATGTTTTATAGGTTTATTATTGTTATTTTAAGTTAATAATATTGTTGTAATTTCTAATATAGTAAATATCAATAGATATAAACTGCATTAATCAAAAACTCTTTGGGATCCTCAACAATTTTTAAGAGTACAAAAGGGTCCTGAGACCAGAAAGTTTGAGAACCACTAATTTATAGAAACACGGAGCTAGGATCATCGTATACGGCTGGGCAGATTGTTCTGAGTACAAGGATACAGGGCCAAGGAGATCAGTGAAGCCAGAATCCAGTCTGTGCTCTGCTCACCAAAACCGCAGAGGGCAGCCTTTTCTAATTTTCAGAAAGGCAGAGTGTAGCCTAGTGGCCACTCTGATAACAAAAGACCGTAAGAAGCCAGAGTGAACCCAATTGCCTCAAATTAATCTTCAAAGATAGAAATTAGAATAGTGGTTGCCTCTAAGGGGAGAGGAGGAGACTCTACAAGGACATGGGAACTTTGTGAGTTGACAGCAACATTCTACCTTGATTGGGTTGTTATTCAGGTGCGTATGTTTAAAGTTACATAACTGTACACTCAAAATTTGCATTGTAATGAATATAATTATAGTGTGATTTTTAAAAAGTGGGTTCCTCTGTGATAGGGCAGGATTATTTGCATTTTAAAATAAAGTATTACTTGGTAAAACCCAAAATTAAATTTATAAAACTCTATTAACATCCTTTATGTGATGGAAAATACCCACTTTCGCAGGAAAATGAATACAACTACTGAAGGCTAAGGGTTTTATGTTATAGAAAGGAATCCTCATCAGAATCCTTGGAGAGCGTGATTTAATAACAATATTGTTATGTAACTGACATGTGACATAAACAATAACAGTAAACACAAGAAGTAATGTTCCAGAACAAGAATGATGAGGAAGAAAAGTGGGTCTTTATTTTAATAGATAGGGATGAAGGAAATGCCTTAACACTTAAGTTTCTATGTAGCAGGTATTGTTAATTTCATCCCAACAATTCTCTATAAGGCCAGTGTCACCACACTATCCTACTATCGAGGGAACTGAGTCTTGGGGAGGTTTCCTGACTTGTGCAAGTTACCAGATCCAGATTACAACATTAACATTTGCCAGTAGGATCTCACCCTATCTGAAAATGGCTTTAGGTGTGGGGCACTGGTCTATAAAAAAAACAAAACAAAACTGAAATTAGTAACTGCCCTGCTTCGTTAACTTTACTTCTATCTTTAAATCTTACTTCTAGAAATCTTTAAGGTAACTTTCCTTAAAACAAGTAACATGTGCAAAGTGGAATCAAAGCAAACAGGAAAACTAGACAGATGCTACATCTGGTCTCACATCACATAGCTATTTAATAATCTGAGGAATGCCAAACCCTGTGACAGCTGTAGTTACAAGTGACAGTAATGGTAGTAGTAATAACAGCAGCTAATGTCTATGGAGTCTTACTCTCACTCTATTCCAGGCACAGTGATAAACTTTTTACAGATTATCATACTCCCCATTTTGCAGAAGAAGAAAATGAGACATAGAGAGCTGAGTATCACAGTAAGGGCTAGTAGAGATAGGACTTAAATCCTAAAGTAGAACTGCCTAGTCTGAGTTCTCAGTTACTAGACTCAACGGCTTCCTGATCTGTACCCCTTTACTGAGTGAGGATACTGGGGCAAAAGGGAGAAACTGGTTGATTTTCCCCTCAACCATTTAAAAATGTGAAAATAATTCCTAGCTCATGGGCCATATGAAAACAGGCAGCAGGCCACATTTGAACACATGGGCCATAATTTGCCAGCCCTGCTCTCTAGTATAAAGGAGACTAAAACAGTGGCCCATGTCAAGCTGTCAATTCTTGCCTGAAATTCCTGTATTAATTAGTTGTTAATATTTAAAACTCAGGTTTCAAATAAAAACCCTGATTCTACCTTGCCTTTAAAAACTGGAGAATCAAACAACACTGGATCCTTTTTTTTTTTTTTAAATGAAAATGAAGAATATTCTAACTTGTTTAATAGGTAAAAAGCCCAGCTTCACTAATTTATCTGCTTGGGCCCAGGAGGCGTTGAGTTTGCGATCTCTGCTTAAAGAGTCTATCATTGTCCCGGCTAATACTGGTGTCTCGCTTGGGAAATGTTCTTGGCACTAAGGTGAAAGCAAGGAAAAAATAAATTGAAGACGAAAGCTACAAAATAAAAGATAAAAACTGATAGAAGAGTGTATATAGCAGAACAGAAATACTAAAAGGTTGGCTGAGAAAATGAATTTTAAGAAATGCAGACACAGACAGACGGACTCTGGAAATCATTTTTCCCAACACAAAGCTGGGTCTTCTTTTGGACACTACAGTGATCCAACTAATTTATTTAACAATGCAACTCACCTTTTGGGGCTTTGTATTAAATAATTTTAAACATAATAATCATATTTAAAGCAGAGTAAACAATTCAAGATTTAGGCTTTAATCTTAATATGTTCTGCAAAACAGACAAATTTTTTTTAAATGTTTATTTTTGAGAGAGACAGACAGACAGACAGCAGGGAAGGGGCAGAGACAGGGAGACAGAGAATCTGAAGCAAGCTCCACACTGACAGCAGAGAGCCCCATAAGGGCTTGAACCCTGGAACTGTGAGATCATGACCTGAGCCAAAGTCGGACACTTAACTGACTAAGCCACTTAGGTGTTTTGGGAAACAGACAAACTTTTAAAAATAATTTTGGCCAGGGGTTGATTGGATGGCTCAGTTGGTTAAAGTCTGACTCTTTGATTTCACCTCCGGTCATGATCTCAGTATTCCTGAGACAGAGCCCCAATCGGGCTGACAGCTCAGAGCCTGTTTGAGATTCTATCTCACACTCTCTCTTTCTGCCCTGCCCCTCTCCCACTTGAGCCCACATGCACATATACCCATGAGAGTTCTCTCTCAAATAGAAAATAATAATAATGTTGGCATTAAAACAAACTTTCAAATATACAAAAACCCATCAAGACTTCATTTCCTAAAGTATGAAATTCAACTATGCCAAAAAGGTTTATGCAAATATTTTTAAATCTCCAACATCTAACACCATAATTACTGTCAATTTTCAAATAAAGTTCCTAGATATTTAACTTGAAAATGTTCAGGCATTTACACAAATTTTATTTCAACATTAATTTCTCTTCTAATACATACACACACACACACACACACACACACACACACACACACACACTAGATCTAAGTCCTATAATTACTGTGGGAACCTTATCAACATTAAAAGATAATACATTAAGTGAAAAATCAGAATATCCTTCTTATCATATAAAAAAGAATACTTTTTTCATTTCTATAACTCAAGATTAAAATTCTTCTGCATAAGAATAAAGCCTATGTTCATTCTTTCCTGATTTTTCCCCAAGTGACAGAATTATAGAAATACTTCATAAAATTGTTTTTCCCCTCAAATCAATTAAAGAGCTTAAAAAAAAATCTTCAACTGTTTAAAATAATTTTGTTCATTCACTTGCTGGTAACACATAAAAGAGGATTATACTGTAGATATCTTTAAAGCTATTAAGAATATGTATCATAAATACTAATTAAAGGGGATAATCACAAGTAAATGATTTTTTAATGATGTTCTTTGGGTCATATCTGTACTAAAATTTCTAAACTTTTAGCCATCTACCCTGTAAAAGACATTCATTGTTAAGTTTTGTGCAAAGAAAATAAGAGAGCCAGGAAATAACTCTGCACATAAGCTTCTTGAAAACCTAGTTCCAGTGTGACTGTTTTCTATATCATTTGGACAAAAACCACCTGAGAAACTCAGAACTGTCAAATCCTGTATTAAAACAGGCAGGAATTATGACCTGAAAAAGCCTTTTGATGGCAAATTCCTTAACTCCTCAGTCTAAGCTCTAATAAGAATTGCCAAGTTTACCTAAAAGGTACCTACAGTTTACCTAAAAGGTTTAAGAGGATGAATTCACCGATTCTGTATTTGAAAAGACATAAATATTTTCTGGATCTTCCTCTATTGACACTATGATATACAAAGCAGTCCAAGTAGCTTTAGTTATAATATGAATTCAGAAAGTATTTCCTTTTGGAAAAAGAAAATGCCTTTAAATAGGCACTCTAGATATTAAATTATGATATGATAGAAAAGGAGAAATAAAATGTCCCAGAATTACTACTTACTACATTTTTCAATGAACATTTAGTTTAAAGCACATCAAGCTTTAGTAATATATAATGAAAACTTTATAAGTTAAATTCTAAATCAACTATAACTAAGCCTGTGCCATGAGTTCTAAAAGATATTTCTGGTTAAAAAAAACACTTATATTCACTTATATGGCAGAGCTGAATTCTACAACATCTGATGTGCTTATTTTGCTAGGGATGATACACTTGCTTCTGTTTAGTACAGACAAAATATGTTTAAGGTGACACTGTGAAGACCCCAGGCAGGTAATTTGTCCTCCAAATGCACAATATGCAACCTTGTCCACCCTCTGTAGTAGCAGCAGCAACCCCAGAGGCATGTGGAAGGAGGGGTCAGGTCCTGCCAAGTCATGTGGTATGCACAGGGGACACTTAATTTATCTCCCAATATTAAACCCTCACACTTTAACTATCGATAAATACCCTCTTGGAGAACCAAAATGTTAAGGACTATAAATTTTTTACTGGCCACTATTTACAAGCACTACATTACACAACTAGGTAATGATATGTAGATTCTTTAAAAACAACCAAGCTCCCAATCTCTTCTTTAAAGGTCAACACATTTCAGTAAATGTCATATATTTTATGTTCCTCCTTCCCCTTCTTCCGCACCAAAAAAACAAAAACCAACCACCACCACCACCACAAAGCTAAATTACTGAGCCCATTAGTCCTATTTATGCAAACAGGAAACACCAGAAAGTGTAAAGAACTAAGTCCAAATGGCCACTCTGTAATGGGTAACTCAGAACTTAACTGGGGTAGTGGTCCTGTACTTTTTCTCCCACTTCCATCCTGCCCCATCTTCTCTCCCACACAAGCAGTTTCCTTTTCTCTCCCTTTTGCGTCTACAACTACAATGCAGGGCAGAAGAGAGGCAATGCTATTTTTCAGCAGTACAGCGGCAGGAATACCTATGAAGCAAATTTAAGCTTTCTGAGTTTTGATATTGGGAAAGGTGTTTCATAATTAGGCATTACCAAAAAAGCTGTTGCCAACTACTGCTCTAAAATGAGGGAACCCAAAGGGCACCTGGGTGGCTCAGTTGGTTGAGTGTCTGACTCTTGATTTCTGCTCAGGTCATGATGACAGCGTCCTAGGATTGAGCCCAGCATCCGGCTCTAAGCTGAGAGTGAGCCTGCTTAAGATTCTCCCTCCCTCGCTCTCTCTCTCTCTCTCTCCCTCTGCCCCCTCCCTTGCTCATGTGGGTGCACTCTCTTGGTGAGGTAACCCAAAATAAAAAATTGGTTTATTACATAAAACCTTGGTCCATTTCTTTTCTCTTTGACCCACTGGTACTTAATACGAAGAAGGAATGTAACATGCTAAACATGGGGAAGAAGAAAGGGCACGGTCTGGTTAGGGTGAGGAGCTAGTTGTTATTTTTCACAATTAAAACAACTTAATTCCTGCCAAATATAATTATGTAATCCTAACATCTTCATCAAATTGTAAAACTGGAAGACTCCTTATAGACCATGTGGCTGTACCCGCTCATCAAACAGATAAAGAAAATGAAAAACTTAAGCCCAAGCTCAGTTATGTAAAGAC
Organism: Panthera leo; assembly: GCF_018350215.1. NCBI lineage: Eukaryota > Metazoa > Chordata > Mammalia > Carnivora > Felidae > Panthera > Panthera leo. Next base: position 22,829,493 of record NC_056679.1, read on the forward strand.
AAAACTGGGACTTCTGACTCAGTACATTAAGTATTTTCTTTCATATCTGCAAATATATAACAGTTTTCCAAGGCTCAAAGTTATAGACACAAATGTAAGTGAATGAATTGGGGCACCTAACATAAAACATGCATGGGATTTCAAATTCACCTGTTACACAGAACAGAGGTCATACTCTGCTATTTCTGTATCTTTATCTCTGAGCTTTGTGACAGTTGGGACAGGCAGAGGAAGGTGAAAAATTAAAGGGAAAATGTAGTGAAAGAATAGTAAATAGGGGCGCCTGGGTGGCTCCGTTGGCTGAGCATCTGACTTCAGTTCAGGTCATGATCTTGTGGCCCGTGGGTTCGAGCCCCGCGTTGGGCTCTGTGCTGACAGCTCAGAGCCTGGAGCCTGCTTCAGATTCTGTGTCTCCCTCTCTCTCTGCCCCTCCCCCACTCATGCTCGCGCTCTCTCTCTCTCTCTCTCTCTCTGTCAAAAATAAATAAACATTAAGAATAGTAAATAGTGAGCTAGTTGAGATAATCAAGAGACATGGCTGTTGGGAGTTGACAGCTACTGCAAAGACAAGACTGAAAAATGGGGCAATGGAACCTGCAATAAGAGCTAAAGAAACAGCAAAAGACAGAAGCAACATTAAAGTACTGGAATGTGTGTTACATAAGACAGATGGCTGGAGTGATCAGAACTCTTGATGGTAGAGATCAGAATTCTTTGGTAGATTCTAACCAATAGAATCTGCATTTTTTAACCAGAATCCAAAATGACATCAGGGCAGGTGACCCTTAACTGTACATTTTGAGAAACAAATGTCTTTTGGACATTGAGGTCCAGGAGGGTTTAAAGGTATTAAAAATGTCTTGTTCAGGAGTTCTGGTCCATAATTAGCTTTACTTGATTCTCTCAACCAACCAGGCAGGCAAGGAAATGCCCCAGGGGGAAAAAAGGAAGGCTGATTCGGTGCAGAATCTGGGCAGTCAAACCAGTGGTTACTGGTAAAGTCACCCCAAGGAGCTAGAGCACATTATGTAATCACAGCCCAAGCTAAGATGCAGATCAGAAGTTCTTTCACAACGTCTATTACTAAGCAAAGTCTTCATTTACCGTTAAGTGACTGATTATACGGGTTCTACTTTTAATGTAGAGCAATATTTTGTCACTCACTGAAGAAAAGAAGTCTTTGAGCTTATTGCTAGAAAAAGAATTAGTCATTTTTTTATCTGCCTATTCATCCATGACTGCTGTGTGGTTACAAAGGAATACTCTGGCCCTCACAGCTTAGTTCAAGTATTTTTATTTACATATAGGATCTAAGAAAATAGAAAGCAAATAGAAAAAGAAAATAGAAAACAAAGCACAGAGCTACCAATGGCTACTTTTTCACAACTGCTGGGAAAACAAAATTAGCGTATGGTGAAACTGCGAGAAATTCTGAAAATCTGAAAACAAAGTTAACATTTCAGAAATGACAGAAAATGTTACAAGTCAGATTTAAAGCTGCCTAGCAAATTAATTCTGTCGTTCATCCAGAGTTTCAAATCTCCTTCAGTACAGAGAAACAGAGAAAAGCTCTCTGAAGTGACATCATCTGATGCTTTCTCCCTCCCTTTTTTTAAACGGGAGGAATTATATTTATTTATAGGATTTTTTAAAAGATACATAATACGATTAAAATCTCTATATGTATCTGAGACTGTGACTGTTATGACAGGGCACTTGACAATCTATTTTAGGTGCAATGAATGTTAAATAAACACAGAGCTAGGATAATAATTTGCTACTGGAATTATCCTCTGTGCATTCCAAACATTTTCTTTTAAGACCAAGACTGTTTGCAATGGATTCAGAAAAACAATACCAATACCAAAACTCTTAATCCTTTTAGGGAATCAGTTCACTGTTCCTATTTCAAGGCAAGGCAGTCATTTAAAAATCAACCCCTGATGTTTTTGTTTTTAACTAGAACATTCCCAAAAAATAAGTACAGGCACATCCAGGTTCACACAATCTCAAATTTTTTATAGTATGTCAGTGCCATATTTTTCAATAGTAACTTTCACTAAACCATATAAAAAAAAATAACTTATTACTCACACCGGCACACAATTATTGTTTTTTAAGTAAAAACTAAGTGTGCCCTACTGATAACACGTCTTGAAAAATGCTAAGGAAAAAGTAAGTTGTGCAGCATAAATAACTTCTACAGCTAATTTCTAGAGGACTGAATTTTTGCAGCCCGAAGATCTCGTAGAAAATAGGCTAGGAGTCTTTCCTTTTTAACTTGAGACAATTACAATCGTATTCTAAATGATTTATTATTGTAAGCCGCTAAAAGCTACCACAATTATGGTCCCACTCCTGATTTTTAATTAGGACTAAAAGGGGGAGTTTGCGAAATAAAGGAGAATTTTATAAGGGACTTGGACAAGTTTCTCCCGTTTAGTTTCACTTAGCGTAAGGGGTCCTCATAAAGACGCTTATATAATTGAAAAACCAGTTGTCGGTTTGACACTAACATGTACACAGTAATTACGGATCTTTACCGGGAATATTTGTTTTAACTATAAAATCAGTAGCCAAAGGCTACTCTGAAAAGATCGTCATTTCGCTTCCTTCCGTCACCCGTTCCTCAGCCCCCCCTCTCCAGACCCCAAAGTGAAGTTCACCTGCCAATACCGAAGGGCCGTGGAAAAAGGAAGTAAAGAAAATGCTTTTAAAATTAAGAGACTTACAGCAGCTGGACTTAGTCCAAGTGCTGTTCAGCCTGGAAACGAAAGTAGGAAGCAACAGAGGTTTAGGCTTGTAATGATGTCAGCCATTTTAGGCACATTATTTACACTGGGAGGAAGTGCCAAACTCTGTGGTTGTTTTTGTTGTTTTGCATGTCGCCGCCGGTCTCCAGGTGGAACGAACCCAGTCACGACCCAACGCACCTTCCCCCGACTGCACAACGACCGTGAACTCGGCACAATTCTTCGATCCCTCTCTCCAGGCCTCGCAAGCCCCCGATCCCGTGTTAAGCACCGATTCCTGCACACGCACTTTCTTACAAAGGAGAAGCTGCGGCCGGACACGCAAGGGGGAGCAGCCTCAGAAGAAGGAGAGCCCGGAGACCCTCCCGGGGACCCTCGCCCTCACCCCCGCGCCACCGCAAAGCCGTCCCGGGGCCCGCGTAGCCCTGCGGGCCGGGCCGAGCTCCCAGTCCCTCGACCTCCCCGGCCCTCGGACCTTGCAGTCCACCGCGACGGCATCGGGGGGGATGATGAGTGCCTCCTCGCCGCACTTGGGATCGTCCTTCTTGGCCTCCTTCTGGGCCAGAGCCGAGTTGAACGTCACCTTCACCATGGCGCGGCCTGGGGCGCCCTCGGAGGGCGGCGGCGAGCTCGAGGCGAGGGCTGAGGGCTCCTGGCTTCGGCTGCAGCCTCCTCGGCCGGGAGCGGCTCAGCGACGACGGAGGTGAAGCGAGCGGCTCCGCGGCTGCTGAGGCGGCTACTGCTGCAGCGCTCCCGCAGCCTCACAGCTCCCGGGCGAGGGCGGAGACGGCTCGCACCCCCGGGGGCGGGGTTGGAGCGGGGAGGACGGGAGGGGCGGGACCGCAGGCGGGAGGGGCGGGGCCGGGCGCCGCGCCAGACTCTGCCCCCGCCCTAGGTCCCACGCAGGATCCTGCCGGTTGGCGGGGAGCGGGGACGGGCGCTCGTTGGGTGCGGGCCTGGATTTTCCGGTTCTGAGTTCTTTTACACCCAGTTTACCTCCGGGCTCAATGTTGCAGGTTTGTAACGAAGTCAGGTGAACTTTGCTGGGTTCGCCGCGCACAGTGGCTTCACCTCAGGCAGTAGCAGGCAGGCCCTTTCCTGCTCGCTGCCCCCACCGCAAGTCCAAAGACTGGAAGTTTTGGGCGTCCACACCTCCGTTTCCTCTCTATATTATGGAACTGGCCCAGTGGAGGGCAGAAATGTTTAATACAATCTATCCTTGTGATCTGACTACTTTTATCTTCCTGGGACCTCACCCAAGGGCGTTACCGGACTCAGACTTGCCATGTCTTCACCCCCTCCCTTGGAAGGTCAATACCTACCCTGCCTAATCCCAGAGCACTTTGGAGCAAGACTCTTGGCAGATTTGTATTTCGTACTTCTCACATTCCTAAAACAAAATGTTCCACTCTGGTGCAGATTTGAACAAAACCCACGTGCACACCGGATGATTTGTGATTCAAAGGCAAGGTACACAATGATGAGTCTTTAGTAATTTTCTGCAAAATTAAAAATAATAATCAGGGTAAGGCAAAATTATATTTTGAAAAGATTCTTCTTATAACTAATGTGAGAGAGGATACTGGCCTGCACTGTTAACTGGGTTAATGATTGTGTAGCTCTTTGAACAAATGGTTGATCTTGTACTCTTCCACCCCCACTCTGTCCTTGTTCCACCAGAAAGGTGGATACAGTGTAGAATGTTTCAGCTGTGTCAACTCTGACCTCGGTCAACTGTGAAGGAAGTAGGTTGAGGCTGAGGTCCTTGGGAATGTGGCTCTGCTCCAGAATGAGGTTAGGTCCCAGACTCGGTAGAATCAGACCCCAAAATCCCTGTGAAACAACCCAAGATTGTCAAATCTTTCAGACCATGTTTCCAAAGGTCATACTGGACTCAGAAACCCAATCCAGACCCTAAGTCTGCTTAGGCATTCTGAAATTCCACTGAAAATTGAGAGTTCAGTTGAGAATGGCCAAGAGTTGAATTCCAGTTCTGGTGACTTCTGATCCCAGCTAGCCATATGTCTTGCAGCACCTTACTGATACTCCCTGACCCTCACTTGATGAGGGATCAACCCTGTGAGGTTTACTTTGTGAACTACTGGCATAGTTTCATAGATTTCCTGAGACACTACCATTGAAAACTAAGGAATTCCAGAACAAGATCTGGAGGATTATAAATGATTATACATATATCCTTCCTGCTTCTCTTTTTGTTATGATGGGATGATGGAAAAATATTGAAGGCATTTGCATTACATAGAATTAGGGAAGAAAAGAAAAAATTCTGGACACTATTAAATTAGGAAACTGAGGCAAAGGAAGAATGAAGGCATTTGACAGAATCGGAAATTAACAACCCCCCCCCCCCCATTTCTATTCTACAAGACTTAGGAATAAAAGACTATTTATTATTTTGCATACCAGCACCCAGCAACAGTCTAAAATCAGTTGGCAAATAGTCTGGGAATAGTCTCCCGGTTTTGTTTCCCCATTTTATCTGATGTGTCTACAAAACAGTGTAGTGCACAACAACAGCACAGATAATAAAAAAGCTGGATCAAGACCAAACATAGCAAACGCAGTCCCATGATTTAATAAAAGGTTGCCTGTTGACCCTGGAATCTAAGGAGTGGGGGAGGAGAATAGTTGATGACTCAACAAAAGAAAGCTAAAAACATAAGGGTAAGTAACCATTAACTAAGACCTTTGTTTTCCTTTTTCACATTAATTTTGAGAGAGTAAGGAAACTCTATTTTAAAAGTGATCCTTGCTTTAAATTTCTTCTTGATGTTGGTGTTTGTTTTTCTGTTTAACCAGGGAGGAAGACAGGATGCCTGGCAGTCTCAGTCCATAGGGTATGAGACTCTTGATCTCAGGGTTGTGAGTTCAAGCCCCACATTGGGAGTGAAGATTATTTAAAATAAAACCTTAAAAAAAAAAAAAAGACCATCAGGGAAAACAAAACATAGAGAACTTAATTCAAGAATCTTAGATCAGGGCTACCTGGGTGGCTCAGTTGGTTAAGTATCAGACTCTTGATCTTGGGCTCAGGTCATGACCTCACTGTTTCCTGGGATCCAGCTCCTCCTTTGGCTCCGTGCTGACAGCAAGGAGTCTGCTTGGGATTCTCTCTCCCTCTCTGTCCCTTCCCTGCTCACGCACTCTCTCTCTCTCTGTCTCTCCCTCTGTCTAAAAAAATAAACATTTTTTTAAAAAAGTATTTAAGAATCTTAGATCATTTAGATTTATAAATCTAAATGCTTGGATAAGGATTTTCGTTTTTTAGGTTTTTTACATCTCCATGCTTTTAATTCATTCTCTTTCAGATTTAGCAAGAGGATTGGAAATTTTTGCAAATTTGGGGCCCCTAGTGAAACAACATTACTCAGTATGCCCTTTGAAATGTGCTTTTGATATCTTCTCTCTTAACCCAGTGTGTGGCTTGGCTGGGCATCTTTTGTGGCTTTGTCTCAACTTTTATTTAAGAAATATTTCTTCCAGGGGTGCCTGGGTAGTTCAGTTGGTTGAACTTCCAACTCTTATTTTCTGCTCAGGTCATGATCCCAGTGTTGTGGGATCTGGCTCTATGCAGAGTGTGGAGTCTGCTTAAGATTCTCTTTCTTTCTCTCTCTGCTCCCTTCCCCCACTTAAGGGTGCTCTCTCTCTCTCTCTCTCAAATAAAAAAATTTTTTAAAAAAATGTATTTCTTCCAGGCAATGCTAAGGCTTCAACTTACCTCTCTTCAGATTTAAGCAGGCACTGCTCTTCTCTCCATAACTTTAAATATCTTTTATTGTTTCTAAATGTCTTACCTCCCAAGTTTATATTTCTTATCACCTCCCTACCTCAATACCATATATGTTTTTCAGTTATTTTATTTTATATCATGTCATTATTTTCTTTGATGAACTGAATTAGTTTTTCAGGGCTTTGTTTTTTTTCCTCTCAGAATCTCAGGCTGTAATATGCCTTTGGGAATTGTCCTAACAATAAATGAAGCTCTCTTGGCATTTGGGATTGTGTTGTGTTGATGGTGGAATGACTGGATATGCCCCCACACTGGATGCTCCAGTCCTCCAGTTACCATCTATTAGCTTCCCCCTTCAAAGCATGGCTTTCCAAGTACCTCCACATTTGGAGTATGTCCCTTCACCTTTAAAAGAGAGAGAGAGAAAAAAAGAGAGAAAAGATGAGAAAAACAAAAAAGAGTGAGAGAGAGACAGAGATAGAGATAGAGTGAGAAATAGAAGAGAGGCACAGAGATGGGTCCAGTGGTCAGAATCCACTCAAACAACATGAGCCCTAGTCTTGCTTAAACTTCACCATGCCTCATATTTTACCAGTAATACTCGAATAAGTCAACTGTTCAAAGTATGACATTGAGGTCCAGAACGACCTGGAGTGGCCTGGTGAAGTTTCATAGAGGGGACAGGATTTTAGTTAGAGGAATGGAAAAGATTTGGATGCAGAGAAAGGAGGAGGAAGAAAAGCCTGAGTGAAGGAAATGGCATGAACAAGGACACCAAGACCACTGCATGAGAGGGCCGAGAGGCCTCCAGCAGGTACATGCAGAGTAATGTGGGGCATAACAGCAGGATAGGCAGGATGGAGCTATAAATCTCCATGTTGTGTTAAAATGAGTAGTGTGGAATTTTTTTTCTGAGAAAACTGCTGAGAGTTTTTGCAAATAGCCTGTTCAAAACAAAACAAAACAAAAAGATTGCTCTGTGAAGATTGATTGGCATTCTGGGTGAATAAGAAAGAAGGAAGTTTCCAGGCCATTGAAAGCTTCCTTCCTTCCTTCCTTCCTTCCTTCCTTCCTTCCTTCCTTCCTTCCTTTATTTGATGAGGATAAATTAGATAAGTTTCTAATACTCTTTTCTTTTTAATTTTTTAATTGTATTTAAATCCAAGTTAGTTAACATATAGTGTAATAATGATTTCAGGAATAGAATTTAGTGATTCATCACTGCCATGTATCACCCAGTGCTCATCCCAACAAGTGCCCTCCTTAATCCCTATCACCCGTTTAGCCCATCCCCCCACCCAACAGCCCTCCAGCAACCCTCAGTATGTTCTCTGTATTTAACAGTCTTTTATGGTTTGCCTCCCTCTCTGGTTTAATCTTATTTTTCCTTCCTTTCCCCTAGGTTCATCTGTTTTGTTTCTTAAATTCCACATATGAGTGAAATCATATGATTTTTATCTTTCTCTGACTTATTTTGTTTAGCATAATACACTCTAGTTCCATCCACGTTGTTGCAAATGGCAAAATTTCATTATTTTTGATCTCCAAATAATATTCCATTGTATATAGATACCACATCAGTTATTGTACATTTGGGCTCTTTCCATAACTTGGCTATTGTTGATAATGCCGCTATAAACATTGGGGTGCTTGTGCTCCTTTGAATCAGCATTTTTGTATCCTTTGGATAACTACCTAGTAATGCAATTGCTGGGTCATAGGGCTATTTTATTTATGTTCAAAGAAGGGATACTGTAAACCCCAATATTATTGATAATTTATAATAGAGAGCATGTGTGTGTTTAAGTCAAGTAAAAGACATATGCACAAAGCCTGGCCAAATATCATAAAAAGCCTACCCTACTCCAGTTAAATCTTACCAAGTGTCATACTGGGCTTCATCCAAGAAGGCAAGGAGAGTGTTGCTACTATCATAATCATTATTTTGGCAACATGAATTGTGGGAGGAGGCACTGATATTTCTCTGTCATGACTACATATATGATTCACAGCCCCCTGCTATGCACACAATGTGTGTATGTATATAATTTAAATTTTGAGGCCCTCTGTCACCAAGCCAGACTCATATCCCCAGCGCTCTGTCACTCTATTCTGGCTGGCTTTCGGTACAGGAATTTGCCTTCCTTCTATCTTTATCAAAATTATTATTTTAATTAATACAGAGAAAGCAATAGTTTGCCATTTTTAATGCCATTTTATTATAACAGAAAAGGAATCTGAAGTTAGTACTACGAAATTTCTTTCAGTGGGTTTCTTAGATGCTTGACTAAATTTTCAGACCATTAATTCCATCTTTTTTGTGCACTTTCCTAAAATGAGATAAACCTGGTACATATAATAGGACACACGTAAAAAGCACCTGAAGGCAGATTCCATTTAACACTGATTTTTAGGGGTGCCTAGGTGGCCTCATCAGTTGAGTGTCCAACTTGATTTTGGCTTAGGTCATGATCCCAGGGTCATGGGATCAAGCCCTGCAGCGAGCTGACCATGGAGCCTGCTTAATATTACCTCTCTTCCCCACTCAAGTTCTCTGTCTCTCTAAAAACAAAAACAAAAAACACTGATTTTTTAAAAAATGTATTAACCACCCTAGGATCTAATTAAAAGGCCCCCTGCAATCCCTAAAAATTTTTTCTTCTTTGTTTTTTAACCTTTTCCCCACAGTGGAGACAAAAACAATGCTAACTTTATGTGAATTCTGGTAAATTATTTAACATTGTGACACTCTCATGAAATATGGAAAATAATATTACTTAATCCTAACTCTGAAAATAGTTTAAAGTATAGCTGCACTCATTGGTGGAACATATGATAACATACATTATCTCCCAGAGATATTTTGTAAACTTAACTGCTAAATAATTTTAAAAACTCTTTTGTCTAGAACCTGTATGAGAATGGGTGAGATAGTCTAATCAGGGTTTGATATTCCACATCTCTAAATATGTCTGTATATTATATCTTATATTTCATACCTACTCATTAATTACATCTAAGATATATGTGCAATTTTTAAAAAAATATATGTGCAATTTAAATTTAAATCAGGGGGTCTCTGGGTGGCTCAGTCATTGAGCATCTGACTTTGGCTCAGGTCGTGATCTCGCGGTTCGTGAGTTTGAGCCCCACATTGGGCTCTAGGCTGACAATACAGAGCCTTCAGCCTGCTTCGGATTCTGTGTTTCCCTCTCTCTCTGCACCCCCCCCACCCCCACCTGCGCTCTCTCTCTCAAAAAAAAATTAATAAACATTAAAAAATTGTTTTGATTAAGTCAAAATAGGAAAAGTGCACTGGGCAGGAAATCACAAAACAAACATGGCTGGCTTGGGACACTCAAATTTCTGAAAACCATAAATGTGAAGTTTCATGTTTTCAGACTGAACAGCTAAAGGACTTTGCCTTGTGTTCAAACAGTGTTCTAGCTAATAGAATCAAAGTCCTGGAAAAAAGACTTCAAGAAGTTCTGATAGTTCTTTTTCTGCCTAGTCCAAGAACAGATTGCAATTCAAGCTAATGGGAAGGTCACACTTATTTAGACAGACTTATTTTTAAAAGCCACCACAAAATTACTTTCTTATGATCATTAAGCAAAATATTCAAAAATCAAAGAAAAACTTGAATGATTTTGGTCTCCTGCAGAACTGTGGTCAGTGGAACTGTGGTCAAAGATCACTAAAGTGACCTTTCCACCTCGGAACCCCAAGATACATTGCATCTGCCAATAGTTACTAAACAACAACAACAACAAAATCATTCATAAAGCAGCATAATTAGCAGCACAAAAACAGGAAGAGCTTTTTGCCACACTTAGTCTTCATGACTCTTAGGTAGGTTCCAGTCTAGATGGCTTTCTGCCATAAATATTGATGAGAAGTCTATTTCCTATTTACTCAGATATCATGTCCTAGAGCAACATGACAGTCTATGCCTGCCTAAAACTGTCCCCTGCATTCCTCGCTCTTAATAGACACAAAGACCTAGGAAAGATCTCACAATGAGTTATTGACATTGAAACCCTTAGAACCAACTGACATTGTTGACCTATGTTACCTAGATCAGTCTCCATGCTACTGCACTCCTAGGTAGGGCATATACTTGAGGAACTGTGTTTCTTAAATTTGGTGATAATTGCAAGATCCTTGGGCTGATGAAATAAGCTGGTTTCTTCTTCTGCCCCCATACTTTCTATTTAAAAAAAAAATTTAAGATTGTTTTGATGATGAAAACTGTTGCAAATATTTATCTCTTTAGTAAGGTGATAATGGTAAAGGAAATTGAGAGCTTATAATGAAAGGAGCTCCAGGTGACATAAAAAATGTAAGAAATACATTGTGCTGTGTAACCCACACCAGGGACAAAAAAAAGAGGTCTTAAAGAAATGTGCTTAAGAGCCTGCCTGTTACAGACTACTCCCTACAAAGCACTCAGATACAAAAGGCGTTATTGATTCCCCAGTCCATATTGGACACATCTGCCTGGGTCCCGGACCACTTTAACTAACCTGAAAAAGAATATGGGAAATGCAAATAGGCCCACCAGAGCTGGAGAAACCTACTTGGATTTTTACTTTCAATCTGGTATAATCCACTTTCTTCTGTTATGCTTCGAATCATTGCATAACAGAGAGGACTTAAACCCAAGAGAAAAATTGTACTTTGAGGCAGACAGCATCTAAAGAGGCGGTTTCTGTGTTATCTTTCATCTCCTTCTCCTTCGGCTTATTTTAAGCAAAGAGAGACAAAGGTTTGATTTATTAAAACTCGGAAGAACCTAGACCCAAATATTTATGTAAAAACCTCTTTTTTATTTTCGTAATTTCCCTTAAAGGATGTTTCAGACAGATAAAATAAGAGCTGATTCAGGATATAAAAAAAATTTTTTTTAAGTTTACTTTTGAGAGAGAGAGGGAGAGAGAGACAGAGCATGCATGGGGGAGGGGCAGAGAGAGAGGGAGACACAGAATCTGAAACAGGCTCCAGGCTCCGAGCTGTCAGCACACAGCCCAATGTGGGGCTTGAACTCACAGACTGCAAAATCATGACCTGAGCCAAAATTGGACACTTAACCGACTCAGTCACCCAGGCGCCCCCAGGATATACAAATTTGAAGGCCAGGGGAAATTCAGCCATGTGAGGTATACTCAACGCAGAAGTTTCTCCTTAGGATATGCTTGGGGCTGATTGATCACACTGCATAAAAGGCCTATAAAATACACTGTGAGAAAATACCTGACCTAAGCCAGAAATAGCACGTTTAACTACCATTTGTGTTAAGAGACCACACAGAGAGAAAAAATATAATAAAAGGAAATCTGATAAGATACTAAAAGACGTACCAAGGAAGTGGTCTGCCTTTGGTTTCCTCAGTGAAAACTGCTAAGAAATAAAAAGAGAGGATCTCTTCTCCTTTCTAAGTACTCACTCAGGGCCAGTTTTTTAGGCATATAAGAACGGAAGGAACAGACGCAGTAAGACATTCCCTGAAAGAACAAAACAGTGTAGAAGGGCAAATAAACCTGCAATCAATAGAAAAGAAACAAAAATTTCTAGTCATTCTAGAAATGCCCATACACTTAGGAACTTTCCTAAGGTAGTATAGTCTCAGTTAAAGCTCCTTAAGTCACCAAAAGGAGGGGCAATAGGGGCACCTGACTGGCTCACTCAGTAGGGCATGGGACTCGATCCCAGGGTCTTGTGTTCAAGCCCCATGATGGAAATGGAGCCTAGTTAAAAAAAAAAAGATAAAAGGAGGGGTGCTACCTCAATGTGGCTATGCACTACTCAGATGGGGACCATTTGGTCGTGACTCTTTTAATGCCTCATCTTTCAGTGCTACGGGTCAAACTACCCATGGAGCATGCTTCTCCAGATACACCATACCCAGTTTTGCCTTTCTTTGCATTAGTGAACTTTTAAGCTTTGAAACTCATTTCTTTCTGTAAGTGAATTTATTACATTCTGCAAAGAGAAAGACGATACTTTGGAGGCATAATAAAACTTTGTGTTCTAGACATCACCAACAAATAACATGGCCATCATTCTGAGACACCAGAGTTAATTTTATGAAGGGTTAGAGTGCATGTAACAGAAACAAACATATGTGTACTGCAGATAAGGAGCCTTAATGGCATGTAATCAGAGCAATTCAATTCAGTTTTTTGAAAAACGCTTGCCACGGTTCCTATATACTTTATAAAAGTCACATCCAAAATAATGGGGGTGAGAAAGGCCCCTAGTCAATAGCAAATAGGTGGATGATTGTAGAAGACCATGCAAAGATGTAGAAATAAAGGAAGAGAGAATTGAGCAAAGAGGGTGTAAGAAATGAGAAGTGGAAGAAAGGACACATGTCATTAAGAACAAGTAGTTCTGTGAGGCAAGAATTTGAACAACTAAATCCTGTTGTCTGATGGAATGCACCCAAAAAGAAAGCAAACAGCTAAGTTGGTCGAAGATAGATTTCCAAGAAGTTTTTCTTACAGAGTTCCCAAGAAAAGTCAATATTTCAGTAGCACTGGGATCCACGACCCATGATTATTTCCAAACTGAGGAGAGACTGAAGATTAATCCACTTGGAGTCATGACATAATGAGGAAGACAACACGGTGGAGAATCATCACTGAAGTGCAGTTAAGCCTGTGCCTAATGGCACAGAGTACACCAGGTTATGTTCCTGAGGTGATGCCACTCTCCCTGGGGGAACTTTTCCCCATAAGCCAAACAGAAAAATGTTACTTACAGCAGGCTCCCTCTGGGAGGAACCTGAGGAAAGTCACACAAAAAAAGGAGAGGAAACCAAAAGAGCGTTTTTAGTCTCACACATCCTGTGCCTTTTTCAGCTGCTATTTTGAAAGATAAACATTACATTTGTGGTTGCATTTTTTCCTAGGTTAAGGAAAAACAAAACAAAACAACATGGTCCTGAAAAGAAGAGACAGGAGAGGAGCTAATGACCTTGGGAATGCAGGCTGCTTTCCTGGTTTTAAAAACAAAGCAAGACCAAGAAAGGAAGCTTAAAAAAAAAAAAAAAAGTGGTGGAGAAACAGAGAAAGCCTTGCATCTATCTCCAGTGCCTGTGGGCACCCCCGCCCCCCCCACCCAGCTGGTTCTAAAGTAACCCAAATACAAAGACATACTGTCAAACGGGAATCTCTGTCAGCAGAGAAAGGATATGCCTTACCTGTATAGCTGCATTCCACTTGTACATTTCATTCAGTTGGCATTTTATAGGCAGGGTGTTTTGTATAACTCGGTTTTGTTGAAGCTAGAGTGTTTCCATATTCTCCTTAACTAGATAATTAAAGCTGATTCTATTGAGGAACCTAGCAGAATAGTCTCCTGGGTCTGAAGGCAACTTACTTTACCAGGGGGTCATTTCCATACAGCCTTCTGGTTTCATATTGGATACCAAGGTTGGCTCTTACTACATTATCCTGGAAGCCTGCTGTCATTGCATAGGACACTACTAAAATTATTTTCTGATATCTGAAAATATATTATCGATTGGCATTGTATTCATTTCCTATGGCTGCCCTGACAAATTATCACAAACTTGATGGCTTAAAACAACAGAAATTTATTCTGTCAGAAATCTGGAGGCCAGAAGTCCTAAACCAATATCACTAGACTGAAATCAGGTGTTGGCAGTGACTTGCTACCTCCAGAGGCTTTGGGGAGAATCCATCCATTGCTTCTTCCAGCTTCTGGTAGCTGCTGAAATTCCCTCGGCTTGTGGCCTCGTCATTCAAATCTTCAAGGCCAGCATCTTCAAATCTTCCTCTGTTCCTTCTTCCCCCTCCTCCTCCTCCTCCCCCTTTTCTTCTTCTTCTTCTTCTTCTTCTTCTTCTTCTTCTTCTTCTTCTTCTTCTTCTCCTTCTCCTCCTCCTCCTCTCAGTCCCCCCCATTATGTGTGTGTGTGTGTGTGCGTGTGTGTGTGTGTGTGTGTGTGTAAAATCACTCTCTGCCTGTCTCTTATAAGGACACTTGTGATGACATTTAGGGCCCACCAGACAATCTCCCTGTCTCAAGATCCTTAATCTAATCACATATGCAAAGACTTTTTTCAAAATAAGTTAATATTTATAGGCTCTAGGACCTGATATCTTTGGGGTCTTTTCTCAGCTACAGACATGTGCTCCATTCTCTCTCACGTACATAGTAATACACAATACCCAAACTCTTCTAAGAGTCCTTATGGGACTACTTAGAGAACAATTTAAAAGTCTGCAGTTGTTTAGAGAGAATTCCATATAAAATTGTGGTGCCCTCAAAATACTATTGAATAGAAAACTGGATGATAAAATAACCTTCATGGCATTACTGATTGCCAAAGTTTGAAGTTGTATCTTTACATCCAACTAAATACCTTCATTATCAGAAAATATAGTATTAACCATAATGATGTTGATGATACTCCATAATGAAGTACCAACTAGTTTGTAAAAGTTAAGTTTATTTAAACATGCAAATTTCAGGGACTCATAGGCTCTCAAAGTTCCAGGAAATTAGAATAGGCATAAAAAATATAATCAATAGATATTTTTGTGATTTTCTAAGCTAAAAGTTGTTATTGGCATCATTATCAAAATGAGAGATAAGACAGCTATTTAGAGATGGTCTGAGTTTCAACATGTTTGTCTAGGAACAAAACAAAAATAAATTAGGGAAAGAAAATGGGAAGAGAGAGAGAAGCAGAGGCAGAGTTTCTATTATGGTGTTAGGTAAAACAGATTTGAAACAAATAGTACAAGTGAGAAACAAGATTGCTATGTGATAGTAAAAACTATATTAACACATAAAATAGCAACATTAAATCTGTCTTTAAGAAATAAAGCAAACAAATACCTAAAACAAAAGCTAATGCAGAAATACAAGAAGAAGTAAACAGGAATATATTCATAACTGAAGACTTTAAAGTCCCACTATCAAAATGGCAGATCAATTAAACAACTAATTACATAGCTGAACAATGAAATAGAGTAGAATTAACAGACATGGAAAGAAAAAAAAAAATAGACTTTCTCCTTGAGATTCAAAGATGCATAATAAACAAAAGACCATAATTCTACATGTAATTTCATCTACAATACCAAAAATTATTTTTTTTAAGTCACCAGCCATCTGGAAAGCATAGAACACTCTCTTAAATACCTGAGTCAGAGAAGAAATCAGAACTACTGATGAAACAGACTATATTTTACCAAAAAGAAGTTGCATATGCTAGAAAGTTCAGTAAACATTGTGGTTGATGGTCCAACATTCTTTCCACTCCAATGATATATAGCAAGGGATTTGTTTCTGAATTGGGTACATGCACAATTTTTGGCAACGAATGTAAGTCTGTGAAGAAAACCTTTCTTGCTCCCATGATATAATCAAGAGAGGAGATGGCCTGCCTACTTCTGGATTTGCCATACCTGGATATGATGCTTGGAATTACCTAGCCACTTTGTTGCCAATATTAGCAAATCTAAGAGCTGGATAGAATCTGTATCTTTGATGGCATCGTTGAAATGATACACTGGTCAACTGTAGATCTTGTCCAACTAAGACCTCTTAGCAAGTTAATTAAACTATTTCCTTCTTAATTCAGTTTTTATTGAGTTTTCTGTTATTACACTAGCAAAAATCCTGGCTGATACTAAGTATAAAAGTAAAGACAAGTGTAAAAAAAAGGTAAAGAAAATGTGTATGTCACAATGCAATTCTTAAAAAAGCAACAGAATAGAGTTATATGTGAAAATATGTAACTGTTAGGAATGGCTAATGCTTAAAACAGGATTTACTGTTGGCTGTGCACTGGGCTAAGTATTTCACATACATTAACTCATTTAATCCTCATAATACTTCTTGAAATGGTTGTCGTTATCAGCCCCATTTAACAGATGACAAGGTATCTGTTGATAATTTGCTGGTGATCGACAGAGCCAGGATTTGACCCTAAGCAGTCTAATTCCAGAGTGCCCTTATACTTTATGATATACTGCCTCTCACCTCTCTGTATTTCTCTCTGATTTAAAAAAAAAAAAAAAAAAAGGTGGTTATTCCAAATAAAGAATTAGACAAATACAGGAATACCTCGTTTTATTGTGCTTCTCTTTCTTGTACTTCACAGATAATACTTTTTTTTTACAAATCAAAGGTTTGTGACAACCCTGTGTCAACAAGTCTAGCAGCACCATTTTCCAACATTTGCTTACATCATGTCTCTGTGTCACATTTTGGCAATTCTCACGATGTTTCAATTGTTTTCATTATTACTGTATTTGTCCTGGTGACCTGTGAGCTTATTATGGTGACTTGCTGAAAGCTCAAATGATCGTTAGCATTGTTTAAAAATAAAGTATTTTTACACTTGATCTTAGCCAAAAGGCCGAGAAGCGATAAAAATAAAATATTTTTAAAGTACGCATTTCTATTTGACATAATGCTATTGCACTGCTACTGATAGACTACAGTACAGTGTAAGCAAAACTTTTACATGCACTAGGAAACAAAAAAAAATTCGTTTGACTCACTGTATTGCTTTCACTTTATTGCTGTGGTCTGGAACCCAACCCTCAGTACCCCCACCCCCAGGTATGCCTGTGCATGTCAACATTCCAAATTGCACTCGATACATGGTTCATGCACACTGTATCAATTATCTGTTGCTGGGTAACAAACCAGCCCCAAATTTTGTGGTTTGAAACAAAACAATTATTGACGTTGCTCATAAATCTTTAATTTGGGCAGAACTCAGCAGGGGTGTCATATTCCTGTTTGCCAACAGCATTAGCAAGAGTGACTAGTCTGGTGCTAGTGCGTAAACATGACTCACTCACATGGCTGGCAAGTTGGGGCTGGCTGTGTAACTGAACCTCAGCCAGGACTATGGGTTGAAGCCCTCTGTTTGGCTCCACATGGGCTGCTTTATAGGCTGCTGGGGCTTCCTCACAGGTAGGTGGCTGAGTTTTAAGACAAGGTGTATCTTTTGATACACTTCTCTTGAACCCAAACATGCTACAGCCTTGGAGGTCACACAGTGTCATTTCCGCCAGAATTACAAGGCCACTCAAAATGTAGAGGAGAAGCAGAGCTGTTCCCGCTCAGTGGGAGGAGTGTCAAATAAGAAGTATGGGACCGTTTGGTTGTTCCAGACAGATCAGGCAAAAACAACCTACCACAAACACTATCATACATGTGAGAATACAGATAGGAAGTCATTACGTGGGAAAATGTGGTCACAAATGTCAAAAAAAAAAAAAAGAAAAGTGTCAATTTAAAAATTCCAAACTAATTAAAATTTTGAACCCAGTGTTTGGTGGGGCTGGGTTAAGTGTGTTAGAAAGCTGCTTGATGGTATTCATACTCTTCCACACAATAAAAAATATGCTTAATACTAACAAGATGTCAGCAAACATGATGATTCCATTCTGTTTAATAATTAAATGGGTAGGAAAAATGACATTTTGTAGACTTGTAAATATAAGTAGACATGCATATGTGTTGGGTAACAAAACAGTAATAGAAATAGTATGCATAAAATATTAGAACTATGCCATATATGTTCATATATACTGACAGATTAAAAGTGAATACAGAGTAATAGAAATAGAATCTAATGCAGTTTGTGGGTTTTTTTCTATAAGATTGCTTAAATGTATAGTATTGATAAGTAATTTTAATTTACTATATAAATCAAATATATCATAAATTCAACAATAAAAAATATAGTACATTGCAGAAGGGACTCATAAAAATAGAGTCATCCTACTTTACCACACATAAGTTAATATATATTATTTATTGAAAAGGTTGAATATTTAGGGGTGCCTGGTGGCTCAGTTGGTAGAGCATGCGACTCTTGATCTCTGGGTCAAGCCACATTGGGCCTAGAGATTACTTTTTTTTTTAATGTTGGATATTTAGTTAAGAATAATTTGCTTGCCTTTTAGAATTTAGAAGAATTATTGAGCTAAAATTAGAAGATCATTGGTATGGCTTACAATAACAGTCAATGGAAGTTAATTCCTCCCTGCCCCCCTGCCCAATTTTTTAAAGTTTATTTGTTTACTTTGAGGGGCGTGTAGGTGGCTCAGTCGATTAAGTGCCCCACTCTTGATTACAGCTCAGGTCATGATCTCATGGTTTGTGAGTTCCAGCCCTGCATGGGGCTCTGTGCTGATAGTGTGAAGCCTGCTTGGGATTCTCTGTCTGTCTGTCTGTCTGTCTCTCGAGCTCATTCTGTCTCTAAATAAATAAATGAATGAATAAACAAACAAACTTGTTTATTTATTCATTCATTCATTCATTCATTTAGAGAGAGAGAGAGAAAGCAGGGGAGGAGCAGAGAGAAAGGAAACAAATCCCAAGCAGGCTCAGGGCTGGATCTCACAAAGTGTGAGGTCATCACCGGAGCCAAAATCAAGAGTCTTAACCCACTGAACCACCCAGCTGCCCTCTACCCCATTTTTTAAAAATCATGGTAGAACTAACTCTCTAGGAGCCTGACTTGAGATGGAGGGTGTGAAGAAAGTCCTTCCTGCCCACCTGCCCCAGTTCCTCAAAATTACAAAAATTATAAAGATGAAGAGGCATTCATTCTATTGCTTGAAAATAACAAAGTATCAGGAGATTGAGTTTTTTAAAAATTCCAGAAATTTTGAAAGCTTTTATCATCGGATTAGAGCAAACCTTAGTTTTTAACATGCTTTTTTTTTTTTAAGTTTATTTATTTATTTTGAGAGAGACAGAGACAGCATGAGTAGGAGAGGGGTAGAGAGAGAGTGAGTCAGAAAATCCCAAGCAGGTTCCGCGCTGCCAGCACAGAACCCAAAGTGGGGCTCAAACCCACGAAAAAGCAAGATCATGACCTGAGCGGAAACTGAGAGTCACATGCCTAACCAAGTAAGCCACCCAGGCGCCCCTGAACCTCAGTTTTAAAGAGAGTGCAGATTGTAACCAATGTGCCTGGCTAGCAAGAGAGGCTGGGGTGAGGTAGGAGGGGGTCTGTGGGGACGCTGCATTTCCTGCTCAGTTTGCTGTGAACCTTTTTAAAAGTGCTCTAAAAAGTAAAGTCTATAAATAAAAATATATATAACAACAACAAAAAAACTCTAGTACATCAGAGCCTTTAGAGGTAGGAATGTTTTTAATTCAGAAAGATTGGATAAAGGAGCAGGAAAATTCTTTGGACAATTCCTTTCTAAGCAGAAAGCAGTAAGAGCATTTCCCTCCAGCATACTTGGTATGGAAAGGCAAGGGCATTATTCAGGGCGTCCATTTTCAGCTGGGGGTACGTGATATCACTCTCAGTGAGAGTGGGGAAAGAGGAATTTAGATATTGCAATAATTTGTGGCCATCTCTGTGATATTTCATTGGGCTTAACTGGTTTTAGGGGGAAAAGTGCCTATAAAGTTTCCTCTGGAGGACGATAATGAAACAAAGGTTGAGAAACTGCTCCAGAGAGAAGTGAAGTGCAGAAGGAATGGGAGAGAAACGAGGAGCTCCTCTCAGCCCTCTACCCTGGCCCATCCACAAGGACCAGAGACAAGCTCACAGAGAACCAGCTCCCACAGACAGGGATGCTGAATTACAAAAACAAACAGCACCCCAGGAATCATCAGGCTTTTAAAGAAAGGCAACGCCCGCCCATGAAAGGCAGGCACCAAACCCAATAAGTAAAAGCATGAATGCCCAAGGAAATAGTTACCAGAGCAAATATGATTTTAAATTAGATATAATCAGTAACCTCAGAGTTATGAGACGATACTACAACCATAACAGCAGGAAGTTTTTAATTAAAGAATTTAATTAATTTACCTATTGTAATTAAATTAAATTACTTACATCTTTTTGTTGATCTTGAAAACAAAAAAATGTAATGAAAGCCCTAGTAGATAAACCAAATAGCAAAATAAATAAAATGCATTTCAATTGTATTAATAATGTTTTTTGAAAAATAAATGTATACCTACATAAAGATGTGGTAGGGTAGTTTCCTAAAATAAGCCCTAATGATCCCTGCTAGTAATATAATCTTGGAAAGTTTTAGTTCACTTTTCTTTAAGAGGGAAACTTCATAGGACAACTGTAGAAAATACTTCCTACATAGAGCTGTTGGGGAGAATTATTATCACAAAATGCACTCAGCTCCACTGTTTACAAAGCAAGACATTTTTTCTTTACATTATGGTGCCATTGTCTTACTGTGTGACTAAGATTTTTTTTTTTTTTTTTTTTTTTGCCGTTTACACAGAGAGATCTTAGCATCAATAAATAGGCTTGAAATGATTCAGTAACTCTCTAACTTCACTGCGTAATCATAGTGAGTAGAGCACTGAGTCATTTGGAGAAGAAATAACATGTTTTAAGTCAGGTGAATAAGAACCCTTTTAATAACAGTAGCCCTCAAATTGCATATTTACTGCATTCTACAATTAGCAGTTAATTGCAACAAGAAACTAATTATCCATGTATTATAGCTTAACGAAGTAGAAAGGGAGAGCTTGCGTGATCTTTGCAAACATGTCAAACAACAGGAAAACTGGAATGTCGTCTAATTCCTAACTTTCTGATATACCTTTGGACTTCTACAATGAACTTGTAGCTTAGACAGACTTAATCGGTCTCTGATAAAAATAGGAGTTAATATATAGTGAGCACCATTATATTCCAGGCTTGGGCTAAATGCTTTAGGTATATTAGGTAATGCTTCCACAGGTTATCTACACAAGGAAAGTACTACTTTTATTATCCCCATTTTACAAGTGAGAAAACTGAGGCCCAGAGATATTCAAGCAATGTGCCAAGGTCTCACAGCTAATAAGTGGCAGAATCCAGTGTGAATCTGGCAATCTGGCTCCAAAACCTGCCCTTTTTTTTTTTTTTTAAGTTTATTTATTTTGGGAGAGAGAGTGAGTGGGAGGGGCAGAGAGGAAAGGAGAGAAAGGAAGAGAGAGAGAGAGAGAGAGAACCCAAGAAGCCTCCTTGCTCAGCACAGAGCCCGATTTAGGGCTCAAACCCACAGACCATGAGATCGTGACTGAGCCAAAACCAAGAGTCCCACACTTAACTGACTGAGCCACCCAGATGCCCCTCTAGAGGCTGTGCTCTTAACTTCGTGCAAAGTGGGGACACTTTGGGGCTATGGCCTAGAGAGGCTGGGGGAGTAGTTTTTTTGGAGTGGGAGTGGAGAAATGAGTTGTGCTATTTGGCAGTCCCAATGTGTCAGGAAGAGTTGTTGCTGCCTGATAGAAACGGTTGATTCTGCTTCTAACCGGTTACAACAGGTTACTTACATCTTACTATGTTTGTATCTTACTCTGTTACTTTTTCTCTTGACTTCTCTTCTTCCTTTGTTTCTGTGGATTGATATGGAGCCTAAGGAGGGGTGGCCACCAAAACCAAGCTGGAAGTCTTCATGTGCTGAACGGTATGTACACACGGAAGAGGAGTTTAGACATAGCAGAGAGAGGCTCGCATATGGTGCTCTCTCACATTTCAAAGCAAAATATGGGAAGCCGAGTTTCATTCTTTTGCCATATCGGTGTTTTTCAAATTACATCTGTTATTGGTCTTTTTTTTGGTTAAGATTTTCACAGAAAATCTATCTGTGCTAGACTAGCTAGTGACAATTTTTTAAAACTTACAATACTAGTATATACTCATGGCAACAAAATAAGAGTACAGATTTGTGTAAAAACTTTTCACTTGGATCAGAGACTTAGATGTAATTTAAACCCATAAAATTACTGGAAGAAAACATTAATGAACCTAGATAATCTTGGAGTGAAAGAAGGACTCTATACACAAAGCAATAGTCTTAAATAATGATGGTAAACATCAATCAATACATTACACTGCATAAAACTTTCTCATTAAAATGTGCCACAAATGAATGAAAATGATTAACAAAAGCAGGGGAACAGAATATATAACATCTGTAATAAATAGCTATTTTAAAAGTATACACAAAGAGCTACTTTAGATCAATAAGGAAAATA
This sequence comes from Panthera leo, assembly GCF_018350215.1. Classification (NCBI taxonomy): domain Eukaryota; kingdom Metazoa; phylum Chordata; class Mammalia; order Carnivora; family Felidae; genus Panthera; species Panthera leo. Next base: position 22,852,008 of record NC_056679.1, read on the forward strand.
AAATTAAATCGAAAAGTGGCCAAAAGGACATGACTAGTTTACAAGGAAAAAAAACCATAAAAATGCTTTGACCTCACTCATAAATAAAAATATTAATACACTGATGATATGTAATTTTTATCTGATCACCAAAGGTTTAAACTTTTTATCATGCCCAATGTTGGCAAGGGTGTGAAGAAATAATTATGCTCATCTATTCTTAGTTGAAATGTAAATTGGTGTAACCCTTCAGAAGGCACCATAGCAGTATTCTTGAACATTTTAAATCCTCAGATTTATTGACCAAGCAATAGTGGGAATTTATCTTATGTGCATATTAAAGCAGGCATACCAGGGATGCCTGGATGGCTCAGTCAGTTAAGCATCCAATTTTGGCTCAGTCATGATCTCACGGATCACAAGTTGGAGCCCCACGTTGGGCTCTGTGCTGACAGCTCAGAGCCTAGAGCCTGCTTTGGATTCTGTGTCTCCCTCTCTCTCTGCCCCTCCTCTACTTGTGCTCTGTTTGTCTGTCTGTCTCTCTCTCTTTCAAAAATAAATAAACATTTAAAAATTAAAAAAAAATTTTTTTTTAATAAAACAGGCACACCAAAGCCTGTGTCATTTTGCCCATGTTTGTAATAGGGAACAACTGCAAGCAAGCTAAATTGTCCTTCAGTAGGGAAAAGGATGAATAAACTATGTTTCCTTTTGACAAAATACCATGCAGTATTTAAAATAAAGAAGCTGATCCACATGCGTTTACCTGGAAGAATGTTCAGGATTCTATGGCTTAGTGAAAAAAGCAATTTGCTCTACAATACTTGTGATAAGATTCTGTTGGGGTATGTGTGTTCTACAGTATGTACAAGTCTTGTTTACGATGCTTTTGTTGCAAGTAAACAGGAAACCATTAAGTTTATCAGATACCATAATTGGATGTGTGGAGCCTGGTTGGATCTAGGGTTAGCTTAACCTGCTGACCCAACTCTTGCCCTGATTCTCCTGTCTCAGCCTCCTTTGCCGACTCCTCAAACTGGTTCTAGAAGTTCTAGGCCTCACTTTCAGGCATGGTGCTCTTGAGAAGGACCCCCCCCCCCCCCCCCCCCCCCCCCAGCAAATTGCTCTGTGGATTCTCATTGGCCTGAACTGGGTCATGGCAGTGACTCAAGAAGCCCATTCTCAGCCCCTTCCCCCGGGAAAAAGAGATACCCTGGGCTGATTAGGCCTGGATTTTTGAACCAGTTACCAATAAGGGAGAAGGATTTAACACTTTGTCTGAGACCAGCCAGAGCTCACCCATTAGATGAGTGAGCTCAAGGTAAGGTCACCACTACTCTCCCCACCCCCCCACCCCCCCACCCCCCCGCCCAAAACCCAAACAACAAACAAAATGGCAACAACTGTACATGGAATAGAAGGAAGTAAAAAGCTATGGGGGGGGGGGGGGGGGGTAGATACAGATTTTTATTTTTCACTTCCTAGCCTTCTACACAATTTTTTTTTTTTTTATATAGCTGCATGAGTCTGATTCAGGATCACAGCAGGAGTCATAGGAACAGATGTCATACTCAGAAGGGTTTAATGAAGAGGCTTTAATAAAGAGATTTTGTTTGCCAAGGTATGAGTGAGGTTATAGGAACAAAAAAGGGATGGTGAAGCAGGCAGGAACGGGCAACAACAGGAAATTGATCCAAGCCTGAAGCGGCCTGGGGAGGTGGGTGGGGGCTGGAGGGGAAGGGAATGATGTGAAGGGAGCCTGAAGTGAGCTAGTGCTGGGGAAGAAGAATCAAGAGCAGCCCCTGCCTGAACGAAGGGCGAGGCAAGAAGGGAGTGCTGTGTGGAGGAACAAAAAAATAACTCTGTTGTCCCCATTAGCCAAACCCAAACAGAAATTAGAGGGCAAGGGTAAGGCAATCCACAGGGATCAGCCTCCTGTGACTCAGAGTAGGAGGGAAGGATGGGGAATGTTGTTTGGGGGGAGACGGGGTAAAGGACCAGCACAGCATAGATTTCCTAAGTGTAAGGATTAACACTTTTTTTTTTTTTAAGTAAAAAAAACACGGGAAGTCCTGTCACAGGATACAACATGGATGAGCTTTGAGGACATTATGCTAAGTGAAATAAGCCAGTCACACAAAGACAAGTACAGTATGGTTCTACTTATAGTGGGAAACTAAAGTGGTCAAATACATAGGAACCGAAAGTAGAATGGTGGTTACTGGGGGCTGGGGGGGAGGCAGAAATGCGGTTTTATTGCTTCATGGGTGTATAGCTTCAGTTTTGCAGGGTGAAAAGCATTCTGGAGATTAGTTGCACAGCAGTGCGAATAATACCACTACTGAGCTCTATAAAAATGGTTACAATGGATTTTGACCATTCTAGTAAGTGTATCACGGCACTCCCTATCTTGTTTTAATTGGTAATTTTCTCCCAACATATTTCGTTGAGCATCGTTTCATATGCTTCTTTGCCATCTCCGTATCTTCCTTGGTGAGGTGTTTGTTGCCCCTTTTTAAAATCTGGCTGTTTGTTTTCTTGTTGTTGAGTTTTGAGAGATCTTTGTATGCTTAGAATAACGGTCCTTTATCAGATGTGTCTTTTACAAATATTTTCTCCCAGTCTTATCTTCTCATTCTCTTGGTAGTGTCTTTTGCAGAGCAGAAGTTTTCAATTTTAATGAAATCTGGCTTATGAATTCCTTTTTTTTTGCTAGCAACACCAAATGCTGTGAAGACGTGCAGCAACGGGAACTGTCATTCATTGCTGGTGAGAATGTAACGTGATACAGCTGCTTGGGGAACCACTTTGGCAGTTTCTTGCAAAACTAAACATATTTTCACCATATGATCCAGCAAACTGCGCTCCTTGATTTTGCCCAAATGAGTTGAAAATTCATGTCCACGCAAATGATCATAGCAGCTTTATTCATAGCTACCCAAATTTGGAAGCAACCAAGATGTCCTTTAGTCGGTGAATGGATAAACAAACTGTGGTATACAATGGTATGCACGCTGGTATACGATGGAGTATTATTCAGTGATAAAAGAAATGAGCTATCAAGCCATGAAAGACATAGAGGAACCTTAAGTATGTATTGTTAAGTGAAAGAAGACAGTCTAAAAAGGCTACTTATTATGTGATCTCAACTACTATACGACATTCTGGACAAGGCAAAACTATGGAGATACTAAAAAGATCAGTGATTGCCAGGGGTTAGGAGGAATTGAGGGATGAATAGGCAGAGCACAGAGGATTTTTAGGGCAGTGGAAACACTTGGTCTGATACTGTGATTGTGCATATATGTCATTATATGCACCAGATGTCAAATGACAAATGTACAAACCCATGGAATGTACACCAACAGTGAGCCTTCATGTACTCTATGGAATCTGGGTTATAATGATGTAGCAAGATAGGTTCATTGATTGTAACAAATGCACCACTCTGGTGGAGTATTTTTTTTTTTAATTTTTTTTTTAATGTTTTATTTATTTTTGAGACAGGGAGAGACAGAGCATGAACAAGGGAGGGTCAGAGAGAGAGGGAGACACAGAATCTGAAACAGGCTCCAGGCTCTGAGCTGTCAGCACAGAACCCGACGTGGGGCTCAAACTCACAGACCGTGAGATCGTGACCTGAGCCGAAGTCGGCCACTCAACCGACTGAGCCACCCAGGCGCCCCTGGTGGGGTATTTTTAAATGGGGGAGCTGAGCATATTTGGAGGCAGGGAGTATATGGGAGTATATTCTGCCTATTTTTCTCTGAAGCTAATGGTGCTGTAAAAAAAAATAGTCTATTTTTTTTTAAAAAGGTTATGATGGTAAATTTTAAATGTTTTTTTTTTTTTTTACCACCATTTTAAAACAATGTGGAAGTCTTTCCTTTCTTCCTCCTTCCCTAATCTCATTTACCAGCATCAAAGAACATTAATTGTGTCCATGTATTCAACCAAGTTTCAAACTTCACATTCTTTTATTTTCCAAAGGTGATGATTTAAAGGCAATACGGTGCTCAGAGAGTGGTCCTAACGGGAAAAAATACAGATTTAAGACCTCTCAGTATGGGTGTGATACTTCCACCATGGAAGTGGATGAAATCTCCAGGGACCATGTGCAAAGAAAGGAGGAGAGGCTGGCAAGGAACCAGGGAAACTCACAATGAAGAGGCCAAGAGGCGAGTCAGCCAAGGAGAATGAGAAATAAACAAAGAGCCAATATGAAGACAGGAACCAAGGACAGAAAGCATTTTAAGAATAAATGCATAAATCAAACTACAAGGAGATACCACTACATGCTCATTAGGATGGCATTATAAAAAAGAAAAGAAAAGAAGGAAAGAAAAAGAAAGATAACAAGTACAAGTGTTGGTGAAGATGGGGAGAAAGGCATTGCTGGTGGGAATGTAAAATGGTGCAGCCACTGTGGCTAATTGTGGTGCTATTTCGTGGTAAGTTTAAAACAGAATTGCCATATGATCCATTCCTAGGCATACAGTCAAAAGAATTGAAGCAGGGACTTAAACTGTTACTTGTACACCAATGTTCATATAGCACCATTCACAGTAACCAAAAAGCAGAAACCACTTAAATGTCCATCCATGGCTGAGCAGATACACAAAACGTGATACAAAGATACAGTGGAGTATCGTTCATTAAAAGGGAATGAAGTTCTTTTTTTTTTTTAATCTTTTATTTATTTTTGAGAAAGAGAGAGACAGAGAGACAGACAGAGCACGAGCAGAGGAGGGGCAGAGAGAGAGGGGGCACAGAATCCAAAGCAGGCTTTAGGTTCTGAGGTGTCAGCACAGAGCCTGAGCGGGACTCGATCTACGAACCGTGAGATCATGACCTGAGCCGAAGGTGGCTGCTTAACCAAATAAGCCACTCAGGTGCCCCAAAAAGGGAGTAAAATTCTGATACATGCTAGGATATGGGCGAACCTTGAAGATATTGTGCTAAGTAAGTAAGTCAGTCACAAATGGGCAAATAATGTATGAATTCACTCATATAAGACACAGAGAATAGGCAAATTCATAGAAAGAGTTAAGACTATTACGGGTTACCAGGGGCTGGAAGGGAGGAGAGAATGGGGAGTTAGTGTTTAAAAGGTACAGAGTTTCAGTTTGGGAAGATGAAGAAGTTCTGGAGACGGGTAGTGGTGATGGTCTCACCACGACGTGAATGTACTTAATGCCACAGAACTGCATACTGAAAATGGTTGGAATGGTAAATTTTATGCAATGTACATTGTACCATAATTAAAAAAAAAAAGAGGGGCACCTGGGTGGCTCAGTCGGTTAAGCCGCCGACTTCGGCTCAGGTCATGATCTCGCGGTCCATGAGTTCCAGCCCCGCGTCGGGCTCTGTGCTGACAGCTCAGAGCCTGGAGCCTGTTTCAGATTCTGTGTCTCCCTCTCTCTGACCCTCCCCCGTTCATGCTCTGTCTCTCTCTGTCTCCAAAATAAATAAATGTCAAAAAAAATTTAAAAAAAAAGAATAAATGCATATTTATGCTTCTTTTAGCCAGACGCAAAAGGGTGCACACTGTATGAGTCCATTTATATGAAGTTCAAGAACAGGCAAACCTAATTGGAGGTGGGGGCAGAGTTAGAGCAGCAGCTACCTTAATATATGTGTGTGGGTAGGAATTGGGTGGAAAAGAAAAACAACGTGTACATTTCAAGGAGTTTGAAAAGGGGACAAATAGGGTCATGTTAGCTGGGAAAGCCTAGAATGAAGCTTTCTTTAGGAAAAGGAAAGTCGAATGTATTTTTAGTCTGAGAACAGATGGAGAGGGAAGGATGACAACACAAGAGAGGGAAGAGACAGATGACATCCGGAGGTGTGAAGGGAGAGGATGAGGAAGGGAGGGGCAGGGGCTATCCTTGGAAAGGCCCAGGACCCCTGTTTCACTGTGACGCTGAAACAGAGCTCAAGGATGGGTACAGATTAGCTAAGTGAGGAGGGGGAAAGGAAGCAAACTAAGTGATTCAAACCTGCATGGTCTTTACTTCACTGTACTTGGCCAGCTCCCCCAACCTATGCAGCATCAGCAATTTCTCTGCAAATTCTAACTGTTCTGTCTCCAAAACAGAGCTCTGCCACCAACTACTACCTTAACAAACATTTCGGTTGGTGCTTTCCTGTTCTGAACGTAGAAGTACTTGATTAGAAGACTTCTAAGGTTTATTCTAGGCATAAGATTATGTTTCACTATGGATGTGAATTCTAGAATAAATCAGTTGGAAAATATATGTATTTTGAATTTCCTTCGTGCCCTGAATTGAACAAATGCGGCTGAGGAAAATAGATGCATTTATGCCAACATTGTATTGGAAATAGAGAACTCTCTGCTTTCCTTCTAAAAGTTCCATTTTTTTGAAGTGAGAACTTTTGTTCCACAAAGAAAACTGATTTCATACTTAGACAGCTAAATTAAATATATCGACATGCACTTGCACTAGATGTATCAAAAATTGGTTAGTAAGAAGTGACTAATTGGAACAAGTTTCTCTGTCTCTTCAGAACAGTGAAGAGTTCATTACATTGTAGCAGCTCATAAAATTCTGGGACAGCTTTAGGATGTGTTGGTTTCAGTAACTTAGAAGTAGAGGCCTCTGTGGAAGGGCAGGCAATATTGTAGCAGAGGCCTAGCTGGAAACTCCTTCCTCAAAAGCCCCTTTTCAAAAGGCACATGCAGGACATTCAAAATGCACAATTATAAATGGCTAATGCATGGAGGAAAATGGAAAGCTTCATTAATATTCAAAGGATGAAAATTTAAATGATTCCCAGATGCCACTTTAGCTTATCAAATTAACAAGATTTGTAAAAACCATACTTAAGGGCAAAGCATGGTGGGAAATCTCATGGACTGCTTGTAAGAGTATAAATTAGCTCATCTCTTCCACAAAGCAATAGAAGAATGTGTATTAAAGGCCCTACCAATTGATTGAAATGACCATACCCTTTGAATCAGTAATGTAGTGCTACGATGTCATCCTTTAAAGAATTCAGAAAAGTGCAGTAAAGCTTCTCTACACAAAGATATTCATTGCAGTGATAAGTATGATAGGAAAAATTAGAAACACCTGTATGTGTAATGATGAGGATTTCAATTATGAAAGATACCTATGATATGATACATTTAGAAGCATTTAAAGTGTTAATTAAGAAGTTTTAACACTGTAGGGAAAATATGACATATGGTAGATGGTGCAGTATCATTCTACTGTGTTAAAGTATGTTTATGTATAGGAAAAAAAAAAAAAAAAGACCAGAGAGTGTTAAATGTTAGAGTGGTCATCTCTAATTGGCAGGGTTTTAAGTGATTCTTTCTCCCTTCTTTGTATTGTTCTCTATTTTTCAGAATGGAGGGGAACCCCTCCATAAGTATGAATATAAAGTTATTTTTTTGATAAAAGGAGAAAGTTTCTTTTGCTAATATTTGGTAATGGTTGTATCCCTGCACTCCAATAAAATGGACCAAGACTTCTCGCTACAGCCAGCTATTCATTCAACAATGTTTATTAAGCACCAACTGTGCACCAAGCCCATGATACATACTGGGGGTGCAAGAGTAGAGAATCACCCAGGTGGTTTGGCACTTGTCAAGCTTACGGTCTAGCGAGAGTACAGTGCATCAGTTTGCTAGGACCACTCTAACACACTACCACAGACTGGGTGGCTTAAAAAATGGGAATTTATTTTCTCACAATTCTGAAGGCTAGAAGTCTGCGATGAAAATGGCGGCACGGTTGGCTTATTCCCCGGTCTCTCTCCTTGGCTTGTAGATGACCATCTTTTCCCTGAGTCTTCGTTTCATTAGAACTGTGTGTGTGTGTGTGTCCAAATTTCCTCTTCTTATAAGGACACTAGTCATTCTGGATTAATGCCCACCCTAATGACCTCTTTTCAATTTGATTACCTCTTCAAAGACCCTATCTCCAAATACAGTCACTTTCTGAGGGGTCCCATGTACCAGGTGGTTAGAACCTCAACAGGTGCATTTGGAGGAGGCAAAACTCAGCTCATAACATAGCCATGAAACAACACTGGCATCAAAAAGAGGACGAGATAGGCTAGGATCAAAGACTAGGCATTATTATTATTACACTCGCAGCACTACTGGTCGTTTCTAGGGAGGGGCATTGTTCACTGCCCTACAGTGCTTGCTGCTCTGTCTTCTTTTTAGTGTTTTTGTTAAATAAAGCAGCTTCTTTATTTAATAGGTTGACAGGAATAAAACAAATTTTCATCTAGTTAGGATGAAATGCAACTGACATTTTAAATTTATCTTCTCTTCAGAGTGTCAGAAAATGAATATTTATTCTTTGATGCCTGATATTACAAAGTCATTCATTATCTTTCAGGGAACAGATTGGGTTGTGAATTGGTACCTGCTGAGTTCCCAGATGAGCATATGTCATGATTCCCAAAAAGGGCTCGGCTGGTTCTAAGTCTCCAGAGCTGTAAACAAACAGAGGTCTGGGGAATAAACTCTGTCCAGTCTAATTACTTCTCTATGACTCATTTTTGAGAATTTTCAAAATTCAGAACAATTTTTATGGTACCATATGCAGAGTCTACCTAATTCACAGTCTACTTCCTATAAACCTGTATCTGTTGGGTCACAAATCCTTCATGGCATGTGGCATGCTGTAAGTAAATTCATTAAATTCATTTTAAATTCATAAAAATAAAACAGATTCTTGAGGCCGGATAGATCACGGTTAGGAAATGTTTGTTCCATTGCATTCGTATAACTCATTGCCCCTCTGTCCCAGGAACAGACAGAATTTTACATCATCATTTGAAAAGCAGTAGAAAATTGGTATAGCCTAGTGGTGAGGGGCCTGGGCTCTGGGGGTAGTGGTACCACTTACCATTTCCTGCAGGGTCATGAAGATGAAAGGAGAAGACCCTCAGTGAGCCCTTAGACTAGTGCCTGGTGCTGTGTGATCATACAATATGTGACAGCTGCTATTATTAGACTTTGCAGAGCAGGCTTTCTGTTTGAGGAGGTATCTTGCTCTCTCACCCCTCTTCCACATGTTAAGGGCTCTATGAGAAATTTGAACTCTTCTGTTAACGACATTTTATTTTGTAATTTTTTAAATTAATTATTATTTTTTTTTTTTAGTAATCTCTACACCCAACATAAGGCTCGAACTCATGACCCTGAGATCAAGCGTTGAACACTCTGCCAACTGAGCCAGCCAGGTGCCCCGGTTTATGTTTTAATAAGGTAAATACTTGGCCACTTAACTATTCGAAGCGCAGCCTTTGGCTAGCTGGATCAGCACAACTGCAGTGATTCCCCTTTCTATAACCAGCAAAATTAATATTTATCCAGCTTTAGAAGTACATTTTTTGATGTTTGTCCATGAACCTGTAGGCACGTTGCATTCCTTCGAATTCCTCCAGGTCATCTGTAAATAATCGTCTACAGGACAGTTACTGGCAAAGCTTGCTTCCTCTGAAGTTCTAGTGAATTTATGGGACTCAGTTTCTTCCAATTTCCATGCTATGATGCTGCCCTTCCCAGTTTGCAATGCCCTTGTTCCTTTTCACCAACATCATCCCTTCTTGATTTCTAAATTGGACCCCAAACCTCTGGGGTCTTATTGTGTTTATTCCTCTGCGTGGTCCCTGATTACCACTTACATATTGTTCATGTGATGTTAATTTGCCCTTATGAATTATTGCTTGAAAAATGTATTTATTTGTGCCTTTTGTCTCTCTGCTAGATTATGGGATCCTTGGCAATAAAGCACGTGTCCTTGAATTCTTTGGTAGTTCATCTAACTTTATTTTAGTATGTACACTGAATATTGTTTATTGCTTACTTTGTCTCCTTATTACCTTTCCCCCCAATCCCAGTTACTCGTCTCTAGGTTGTCGCCTGGCCTTTCCAGCTGGTTTCCTTACAGTGAAAATACACCATCTAGAGTGTTTTCTGTCCTCTAGTATCTTGTATCCTCAAGTGTCTTAGAATACTTGTTTTACTTTCCTCTGTTGCCAAATTTATTTACATATCATCCACCAAAACTAAAGAGTTGAAAGGTTTCAGGGAGCCTGGCTGGCTCAGTCAGTACAGCCTGTGACTCTCTATCTCAGGGTCATGAGTTCAAGCCGCAGCATTGGGGGTGGAGCCTACTTAAAAAAAAGAGTCGAAATGTTTCTCAGAGAATGCAAAGGGAAAAAAATAGGCAAAGTGGCCCATGCCAAGTAGAACTGAGCCCTTCCTCTTTGTGGTCATGTGGACAGTATTCTTTGTCACACTTTCTCTGTGTACCTTTTACTTCTCTCTCTCTCTTTTTTGGTTCATAAGATCATGTCCTGTTAGTTTTATTCATCTTCAGCACTTGGCGTATTACCTGGAACATAGTAAGTGCTTAGTAAATGTTTGAAGAAATGAAAGATTGAGCAAGGACCTTTACCCATGAGAATAGTAGTACTTACACTAGGTTCATCTGTTTTCTAAAAACCTAGCATTAGACTAGTGCTTTAAAGCATGGGCCCTGAAACCAGAATGATTGGTATCCCAGATCTATGGGTTACTAGCTGGTGACAGAGGGCAAACGATCTTTCTAAGGCTAGTTTTCTCATATATAAAATATAATAGGATTGTCAAGATTTTAACACTTAGACCAGTACTCAGTATATAGTAAATACTTAAGAAATTTAGCTATTATTGGGGTGCCTCGGTGGCTCAGTCTGTTAAGCGGCTGACTTCGGCTCAGGTCATGATCTCGCTGTCTGTGAGTTCGAGCCCCGCATCGGGCTCTGTGCTGACAGCTCAGAGCCTGGAGCCTGTTTCAGATTCTGTGTCTCCCTCTCTCTCTGACCCTCCCCCATTCATGCTCTGTCTCTCCCTGTCTCAAAAATAAATAAAACGTTAAAAAAAATTAAAAAAAAAAGAAATTTAGCTATTATTATTATATTAAAATGATATTAATGTGTTTACATTTACTTATACAAAGAGGCAAGGAAAATAACTGTTAGATCATGTCACCAAACTGCTTTAATTTTTTATTTATATTTTTATTTTTTTAAGTAAACTCTACCACTAATATGGGGCTCAAACTCACAACCCTTAGATCAAGAGCATCCTCTACAGACTGAGTCAACCAGGCACCCCCACCCCCCCACCACCCCCCCACCCCCACCAACCATCTAGTTTTTATTGAGTACTTAGGATTTGACTCAATTCTCCAAAGGTCACTGATAATTTACCAGTCATCATTGGACCTACATTTGAGGATTGGGAAAGAGAATTTTTATCCAGGTAGATAATTAGTAATGTGAATATCTAGAACTTGATTCATAATTAAAATTTTGATTTAAAATATAAGTTTGGGTAAATATACATATAACATAAAATTTACCATCTTAACCATTTTTAAGTGTGCATATCAGTGGCATTAAATCTGTTCACACCATCATGCAGCCATTACCAACACCCATCCCTAGAACTCTTTTCATCTTCCAAAACTGAAACTGTGTACCTATTAAATAATAACTCCTGTTTCCATTTGTATTCCAGCCCCTGCCAATCAGAACCCCTGTCTCTCTGAATTTGACTACACTGGGTTCCTCATTAGGTAAGAGAAATCATACAGTATTTGTGTCTGGCTTATTTCACTTGGCATGTCTTAAAGGTTCATCCATGTTGTAACCTGTGTCAGATTGGATTCTCTCCTAAAGCTAAAAAACAATGTTTTTTGTTTTTTTTTTTATTAAAACAATTTTTTTTAATGTTTATTTTTGAGAGAGAGAGAGGGGCAGAGAGAGAGAGACAGAGACAGAGACAGAGACACAGAATCTGAAGCAGGGTCCTGGCTCTGAGCTGTCAGCCCAGAGCCCGAGGCAGGGCTTGAACCCACAAACCATGAGATCATGACCTGAGCCTAAGTCAGATGCTTAACTGAGTGAGCCACCCAGGTGCCCCAAAACAACTTTTTATTTTAATCGTGGTGAAACATTCCCTTTATGTTGTTGTTTCTCTTGGTGTTTCCCCCTTTTTGACAACTCTGCTGATGAAATTTGGACTCTGTCTTTGAACATACCTAAGTTTTTTGAGGCCTGACATAATACTGGAAGGTTGCAAAAAACAAAACAAAACAAAACAAAACAAAACAAAAAAGGACAAGTCTACTGCCAGGAAATCTTATTAAAAACATGTATTTTTGCTTTTATCAGAAATCAATGTATTTTAAGATACATTTAAGATTTTGATTTAGAAGCAAGGGAAATGTTCAAATGTGTGGCTTTGTTGTTGTCTTTCAGCAATGATTACCACATCATCTTGGCCAATGTATTCACTAACCATAAAAGGAGAAAAATGTGCATTTCCTTAATAATATTGAGGATGAGTTGGCAAGTGATCTTGGAGCTCTGCGATGGGCTAAAAGGCGAAATGGAAGATGTTTTCACCTGCCAAGACTTGAGTTCAAGTCCTTAAAACTGTTCCTTTTCCAATAATTGCTACGACTTTTAATTGCAAAACTGGATAAGGAAGCTCCTGGCATGTATTTTATTTTAGACAGCAAACTATGGATGAAAAAACAGTGAGACATCAGGGAAGCAAAAGGCAAAGTTACGTATAACAATCTTGGTAGTTTAAGATACATTTTACCTACATGTTATGGTATGAATGAGGGCTCTGATAACAAGTCTAGGAACTCCAAGGGGTATGGATATTCCCTTTTTCTTATAGTGAAGGACGCTTTACATTGGATTTTATTTTATAATCCCAGGTAAAAAAAATGTTTCTGTATTCATTATTCATATGCCCTGCCTAGCACAAAAACTATTTATGTAAATTTAGAGAATATTAAGGAACATAATTTAAGAAATCCGAATATAAATTCTCAGCCTGTCTTTTATTGTTGAAGTACTGACCTTTCCTCTGGAAAGATGAACAGAAACTTTAATGAAGAACATAAACTCTGATGACTATGCGGATATAGTTGAGAGATTCTCAAAGGGTAGTGGCCATGTCTGTCTACCTAGGGTTGGTCAGTTCAGCCCTTCATTGTAGTTAGGATTTTCTTGGCCCATAAGTGGAGTAACCATATGTTGTAGATTTTCTGGAACAGCCCCAATTAAAAATATTCTTTCCTGTTGTTCGACCGTGTGTCGGACCATGTGTTCTGATATTTTTTATGGAAAATGTGGTCAGCGTACCCATAATTTTCAATATTTCCCTAATGGGCCTTTCTTTCAAAGTACCCAGAGAAATCTATGTCTGGGTTGGGGTATGAGTTCTACCCATTCTGTGATATTCAGCTGATGTCTTTGCATCTCTGTGAAGTCCAACCTGCCTTCTGCAACCATTTCCAGAAACTTCCCCTCTCTCATCCCCCACATCATCTACTGAATGTCACACCCTACCTAGCATTTGATTGTATGTCATCTTAAATTGTTGTTATTGTTATATGTGGGTTAGTTTCATCTCCTCAACTACCTTGTACAGTCTGGAGGAAAGGAATATCATCTCAATTCCTCCCACAACCTCCCCAGTGCATCACTCAGTGCTGGGCTCCCATTTTTAAAAAAGAAAAAAACATTTTCTTTTTCTTTTGAGTTTTTTGTATCATTAAGGGAGAGACCCTTTGAAAAAGTCTCTACCCGAACCCTGCAATGAACCTATATATATTAGGCTATTAGTTAAACCCTCATTACCTTCTTATCAGGATTCAAATGTTGATTTTTAGCACCAGATTTCTATTCAAGGTATTTGAAAATAAACAAGTAAACATATATCTGAGGGAAGAGGAGAGTAGAAACCCAGCCCTTGGTTACTTATATGTGCTAAGTACAAAAGGTAAGTTTTAGGACTTTATTAATTTGTCCAAGACATAGTTAGACACAGAATTTTATAATTTCTTTTTCAGGAGTGTCTTCTTTTTACCCCCTCGCTACAGGGGACCTCCCAAGCTGTGGTGCTCTACTCTGTAAACATTTATTGCAAGGATTGCTTACGAGGGAAACACTAGATGATTGCTGCCAAATTCACATCTCTTGAAGCAGCCTTTCCCTGCACTCCAGCCAGCTAGTCACAAGCAGGTCAAGGGTGTAAGATGGGGGTTGGATGAAGGCATGTCAAGTTTGGGGACACTTGGGCAACACCAGGAATCAAGGAACCTTTTCAAAATATTCACAGCAGATGAGAAGGAGTAGGTTGGGGTGGGGACTCCCATGACCCAGATTGCAGAGAACCTGTGTTCCAGACATCTTGGTCCCAATGCCCTGTGGCACTCTGATAGGCCTTCCACCAGCTTGCCTCTATCACACTACACTCTCCTTCCCAAGACCCTATTCCTGTCAGTATTAACACTCATCTTTTTTCCAAGTAATGGGAATGTTTAAGAGAATTTAATTAACCATATGTATGCATTTAATGCATTAGATTTATAAAAGTTATTTAAGTACTTAGGAAAGGTTTTCCTCTTTGGGTTATAAATTTGCTCTGCAAGCATTTAAAACATTTAGAATAAAAATGGACTCTGTTAAGTTTATAAATGCAGTTCAAAATGTTTAAGGGGATGTAATTATCCAAGTTTGTAAATGATACTGATTGTTTAATTTAATTTCTTTACCATGAGCTAACCAAATATTAATCAAAGAAAAGTGAGAGAATTAATCTCAATTTGTGTAACAAGATTACTAATTTAAACTCAAAGGAAACCAAATTTTTAATTTTGTAACTTTATTTTTTTTTAATTTTGTAACTTTAAAAAATGGAATATCAATTAAATATTCCAATAAGTGCAAATGGTTTTTTCTACTCCTAAAGATTGATTTTCTGTTCAAGGCATAGAAAACAAGGGTGCCTAGGTGGCTCAGTCAATTAAGCATCTGACTCTTGATTTCGGCTCAGGTCATGATCTCACAGCTGTGAGATCAAGCCCCAAGTCAGGCTCTGCGCTGAGTGTGGAGCCTGCTTGGGATTCTCCACCTCTGTCTCTCTCTCTTTCTCTGTGCACTTCCCCAGCTTTCACGTGCCGGAATGGAATTTGTTCCCTGGATTTGTAAATAATCTATGTTAACCCAAGCCTGTTACTAAAGAAGTTACAGACTCTCTTTAGAGTTAGAGAAATATCTCATACCTGATACCTCCTCCTCTCCTCCCCACTCTCCCTCCCAACCTTAGTTTCTCTTCTTGGAGGCAATCCAAGCAAAATAAAGAATTGTGATGCCAGCAGATACAGACACAAGTGCAAAACCTAATGTCTTTGATATTGGGAAGGCTGAAACTTTACACTGCTCTCTTTTCACTTCAGGACTGTGCACTGCGCATCTAGAATTACAAACGAATCCACTACCATGGTACAGGCACACTGTGCTTGCTGAGGTGCCTGGCCACACTCAAGAGCTTCTTCCACGAACTTGCTGTCTTCATGACACGGCGACCGAGCAGTAGCAAATGAAGCCTACACAGTGGCCAATCGTGATCATCTTACCCTGGAGATGGCTCCACACTGTTTTGGCTCTGGAGGCTTCTTGCTCTTCATACTTTTGTTAAGGAAAAAAAAAGATCCTACAACAGTACCTTCAAGATTAGTCCAACGGAAGAATACCCTGTAATTGCAGACAAATTATAAAATACAAAAATGAACACAATGTACCATACACAGGTACTTATCAGTGTGTATCAGGATTTTTGTGCTATTATAAAACCTAAATAAAATTCGTAAATTAATTAGATATTTGGATGCTAAAGCAGGTAAAACTTTTCTGTTTATTTAATCAACCTCCTTTATCTTTTGTTTGACGTTATTAAAAGCATATGTTATATGTTTAAAGCCATAAAATAAATTGTTATAATAAAAGGGCCACTATTTTTTCAGCTGCATACATTGGGATTTCAAATAAGAGTTTATATATATATATGTATATATATATATATATATATATATATATATATATATATATATATTTTAGTTTTTATAAAGTTTATTATTTATTTTTGAGAAATTGTGTGAGAGAGCATGAACAGGGGAGGGGCAGAGAGAGAATCCCAAGCAGGTATGGACACCTGGGTGGCTCAATCTATTAAGGGTCCAACTCTTGATTTTGGCTCAGGTCATGATCTCAGGGTTTGTAAGTTTGAGCCCCCACTGCTTGGAATTCTCTCTCACTCTCTCTGCCCTCTCCTGTGAGCACTCACATGCGTTCTCTCTCTCTCTCTCTCTCTCTCTCTCAACATAAGTAAATAAACTTAAAAAGAGAGAGAGAGAGAGAGAGAGAGAGAGAGAGAATCCCAAGCAGGCTCCACACTCTGTGCTGAGACTGATGTGGGGCTCAATCTCATGAACCATGAGATCATGACCTTAGTTAAAATTAAGACTTGGACACTCAACCAACTGAGCCACCCAGGTGCCCCAAGAGTTCATTTTTAGGAAGGATTCTCTGCTAAGGAAAGTTTGAAAAGCCACTGATTTATATCAAGTTAAGGGCTTCCTACTTTTCCTCTAGGATTCCAGTTCTTTGCCTCTTTATCTTTTGTAGCACAGCACCACTACCAACATACTCATTTCTTGAAGATTTTATATTTCCTTCCCCTTCAATAACCTGTAAAGGCTCCTCATAGATTACTGAACTAAATTCAATGTTTCCAGCTTGGCTTTCCAGGCGGAAATAATCTGACCTTAATCTGGTCTATCCAGATATGTTTTTTTGTAGCTACCCACACAGACCCTTGAGTCTGGGAAAGGTAACTGCGCTCTGCCTCTGCTTCCTTGTCTCCTGCCCTTGATATGTCTTGTTAATCCCCCGACATTGAACCACCAACCATCTATTGGGGTGGCCTATGAAAGGAAGCCCATTTGCCATTAGCTCTTTTCTACACCTC
Source organism: Panthera leo (assembly GCF_018350215.1). Taxonomy (NCBI): domain Eukaryota; kingdom Metazoa; phylum Chordata; class Mammalia; order Carnivora; family Felidae; genus Panthera; species Panthera leo. Next base: position 22,868,851 of record NC_056679.1, read on the forward strand.
AATGCATCCTGCATCTTGGTTCATTGTGTCCTTAAGTCTGAGACTCTTTCCCTCCCCCTTTCGCCTACCCCAATTCCTCGTTATCCTTCATGGTTCCACACTGGTGGACCCTTTACTACCTACCTGAGTTCATGATGATCTCTTCGTCCCACAGGTTTATACTTAGTTTTGATTAATAGCTTTCTTTGTTCTGTGGTCTTCCCACCAGGATCACGAACTTCTGCATTTCTTCACAAGCTTACAGTGACCATCGCGACCTATTCCTGAAGGGTAGGAAGAGTTCTTAACTGCAATTATATGCCCTGAATTACCCTCAGTCCTGTCTGTCGCTCACTGATTCTGCAGTTTTCACCAAATCACTTAAACTTTCATAATCTCATTTTTCCCTCTGTAAAATGGGAACAATAAAATCTTTCATGTTTTAGAATATAGCTGTCATGGATGGAGAGGTCTGTTGCTTTTTTTGGCTAGCTACCTTACTAGAGTCACCATGGATGAAGAAATGAGTATCAGGTTGCTCTGGTTCAGAAATCCAATCTTATTAATCCACCCAGAGTTTGATGGGTTGTAAGAATCTGACTCCTGAGATTATAGGTCACAAGAGATTGGTGGTTCTCTTTGCTTTTTTTTTTGTTTTGTTTTTTTTTAAGTAGGCTTCATGCTCAGTGTGGAGCCCAACGTTTGCCAACGTTAGGCTTGAACTCAACGTTGGGCTTGAACCCAAGTTGAGCTTGAACTCATGACCCTGATATCAAGACCTGAGCTGACATCAAGAGTCAGATGCTTAATGGACTGAGCCACTCAGTCACCCCTCTTTGCTTCTTTTCCACATTTTCTTCCTAGGTCATCTCTCTAATCTCAGGCACTGTTTGTATTTACACACCAGTGACCATCAAATATCTGCGGCAGTCTGGACCACTCTATTAAACTTCATTGCCATGTATCTAAATGGCCATTGGATAATTCTCATTCCCTCTGGGATCTCATATGTTTCACATATTCAAACTGAACTCTTGTTTACTTCGTAACACCTACATTCTCACCCACAGCTACATCTAATCTATCCCTCATTTACCCTTGCTCATCTTAGTGAATGGATGCACCTCTTCAAGCCAGTTGCTCAGGCTGGAATCCTGGAACTGCCTCTCCATCACTTCCAGTCTATCACCAAGGTCTAGTAATCCTATTCCTAAGCATATCATCACAAATCTGTCCTCTTATATCTACTCCCACCACTCTTGTCCCCATTAATGTTATCCCTTGTCTGGACTATCGCAAAATGCCCTATCTGGTCTATTCCTACTTTAATTTTTCCTCCAACCCATTCTTTCTGTAGCAATCAGAAGGATCTTTATAGAGCACAAATGACATCGTAAGTCATCTTATTTTTGTAATTTGTACTCAAAATAATTCCCTACGGTTTCTGTGGCCTCCATGGCCCTTTGTGATCTGACCTGCTTCTCTCTCCAGGTCATTCCTGTGGCCTTTCTATCCCTTGACTCCTTCCAGTCTATATTGGCTCTTCTGATCCTCAAACACAACAAACTCTTTTTTAAAAGATTTTTTAAAATGTTTTTATTTATTTTTGAGACAGAGAGAGACAGAGCATGAACAGGGGAGGGTCAGAGAGAGAGGGAGACACAGAATCCGAAGCAGGCTCCAGGCTCTGAGCTGTCAGCACAGAGCCCAATGCAGGGCTTGAACTCACAGATCGTGAGATCATGACCTGAGCCGAAGTCGGACGCTTAACTGATTGAGCCACCCAGGCACCCCAACATAACAAACTTTTTACTGCCTTCTGTCTGACAGCTTTCTCCTCATCCCATCATCTGGTTGACTCCTGGCTCCACGTAAAGTATCAGAAAAGCCGATCTTACTAATGCAGCACTGGGCAGGAGATGCAGTCGTGGTTTCATTTGTGTAATTACTTGTTTGTCTGTCTCCCCTCTGGACCGTAACATGAGGGCAGGCACTACTTACTGCCATGTGGTGCCGGCCAGAGAGGAGGGGCTCAATAAGTGTTCGATGAATGAATACTCATTTACTCGCTTTATAGCAATTAGTGTTCAAGTTGTTCCCTTTCCTGGTGCCTGCAAGGCTGATCAAAGAAAAAGTACTTGCTTGATAAGCATCGACAGTTAGAGCCAAAATATTTGCACGGTGTCAGGAGAAACTTTGTTCCACGAACTTTACCACTCTCATCTCCTACGAGCATCCCTCTTGATTAGATTGTGCTGGATAAACAATACTAACTTTTTCCTTCCTAGCTCTTCAGCTCCTCTGCCCCACTATTAGGTTTTTGTGATTACAAGCAATCGTGTTGTTTCAGACAGTTGGATCACAATACCATCGATTGGGTGATAGAATTACTCTGATACTAATAACAGTAATCAAAACCACAAACGTTTATATCATACTTTATGATTTTCTAAGTGCTCTTAATGTGCATTATCTCCTTTAATCTTGGAGACTGGGTCTGAAGATACATTTGCTACCTTGATTCATATGGATGGATCCCCAAAACTTTGTCTGAAGCAGCTTACATGTGGCCTGTCACCGAAGGAAGGACTACTTCAGCTCAGGGCTGATGTGGGGCTTTTTTATATTGACTTTCGGTGGTTCCATCTCAAGACAGTGAATTTTCCTCACCACATCCTCAAATTCGGGAGACATTTACTGTATACAGCCCTCAATTTATCAACTATCATTCCTGCTAAGATTGTTAAGACAGATAAATGAGATAATAATAATAGCAAATATTTGTTTGAGTGCTTACTATGTGCCAGACAATGTCTTAAGTGCTTTCCCCACACTAATTTATTCAGTCTTCATAACTGCTCCAACTTATAAGACATAAATAGCCTTGTTGTACCCATTTCTAAAAGGACAACTAAAACCCAAAAAGATGAAATAACTTGTCCCCTTGCTAATCACTGGGGAAGCTGGGACATGAACCCAGCAGACTGATTCTAGACTCCATGCTCACAGACAGTATACATATGGATGTTTATTCTTTAATTAAATAATAACATTTGTTCTTTTTTGAGTTTACCTATTTATTTTGAGAGAGGGAGAGAGAGAGAGCATGAGCAGAGGAGGAGCAGAGAAAGAGAAAGGGAGAGAGACAATCCCAAGCAGGCTCTGGGGCTGGAACTCACAAACCATGAGATCATGACCTGAGTAGAAATCAAGAGTCGGATGCTTAACCCACTGAACCACCCAGGCACCCTAATAACATTTGCCCTTTATGGACATTATTCTTTAAAAACTTATCAAAATTTAAGGAGTGCTCACTGTGTGCCAGACATTAAGGTTATTTCAGGAACACCACTTGCCGTCTAGTGGGGAAGATGGATTTGGATGAATGATCACGAGTGTGCCGTGTGTTAACAAAAATGAAGGACCACTGTGCTGTGGGGGCATAGAGCAGGGGACCTGGGCTCATCCGGGGTACAGAGAAGTTCTCTGTGAGGAAGGGACATTTTAACTGAAGCCTGGAGGACATGCACAAAAGGGAGGAGGGGAGACTTTCTGTGACTGCCTGAGGAACTAAGAGAGGTCGGTGTGGCTGGAGTTTCTAGAGCGGGGAGACAAGCAGTATGTGGTGATGCTGGAGAACAGAGGGCCAGGGATGCCATAATAAGGATTTGGTGTTTTATTCTAAGGGCCTTGGGCGGCTACTGAAGACTGCTTAGCTGCAGAGAGGAGAAGATAGAGGTCATTGGGAGGATTGTGCAGTCCCGCAGGAGAGGGAGGCTGGCAGGATGAGCAAGGATGGGGGCAGCAGGGACACAGGAAGTGGATGCAGCCAAAACAGATCCAGGAGGTAGAATGAGCAGAACCCGGCAATTGACTGGATGTAGAGGATGAGGGGGAAGGAGGAGTCAAGGTTTCTGACTCGAGTCAGGTTTTGATAATGGAAATAAAAATGGACAACAGAAACAGAAGCAGATTTGGATTCAGGGATTAACAGTGATGGATTGAATTTCAGGGGTGTTGACACAGAAGTGAATGTGCCCAGGAGGCACTTGGCTCGTAGGGGTTAGGAAAGAGGAATTTCTTTGGCTCTAAGATAGACGTTTTTCTTTTTTTCTTTTTTAAAAGTTTATTTATTTACTTGTTTATTTATTTGTTTATTTAGAGAGCACACAAGTTGGGGAGGGGCAGAGAGAAAGAGAGGCAGAATCCCAAGCAGGCTGTGCACGGTCAGCACAGAGCCAGATGAAAAGGTTCTAACTCTTGAACCGTGAGACCATGACCTGAGCTGAGATCAAGAGTCAGGCACTTTGCTGACTGTGCCATGCAGGTGCCCCTAAGATGGACATTTTTCATGTTTACTACTTCTGAAATTAGAATGTGGCTTAAAAATAGTTTATTAAAAATAGTGTTTTAATGGTGAACTATAATTGATGATGTCTTTAAATAGACAATAGTCTGTAAAATAAGACTATTTCATAAAAACATAGCTAATTTGGGGGTACCTGGGTGTTTTGGTCCATTAAGTGACCAACTCTTGATTTCAGCTCAGCTTATGATCTCACGGTTCATGAATTCAAGCCCTGCATCAGGCTCTGCGCTGACAGTGTGGAGCCTGCTTGGGATTCTGTGTGTGTGTGTGTGTGTGTGTGTGTGTGTGTGTGTGTCTGCCCTTCCCCCACTCACTCTGTCTCTCAAAAATGAATAGATACTCTTTAAAAAAAGTAACTAATTTGTATTTAATGATTTTTGAGAAATCAGAGAAGGACAGACTTTAAAACACTCTTTTATCTTAAATTTAAAAAAAAGGTCATTCGATGAAAGTAAAATTCAGCAGTAGCACTAAATTTTAGCACAAATGCCAAGCTGGTAAAGTTCAAGTAACGAAGCTTTAATCATAACTGTTAGGAGCTTAAGGTGTCTGTTCTTTCTAAGTCCATGCCATCCATTCCTTCTTCCCGTTTCTACCTCCAACACGATTTTGCCTCCGGGTTAACTTGATGTTAACTTGATTAGCTGTCTCTGGCTCCACATTACAAAGGTATGCTTTGTCAACCTTGGATAGAATAATGTGCCTTTGAAATTCAATCTATCATCCCTTTTTCCCAGACTGTAAAATGCTGAACCTTTTCCTGTAACTATGGCAATGTTTCCCATACCCTGCCCCACCCCCACCCCCCCTCAGCCACACATGTGAGACAAGAGCTAAAGAAAGAGTTATGTTAGTTTAGGAGAAGAAAAAGACTTAGTGACATCCCTTTCTCAAATCCTACATCATTCAGTCTCTGAGTTGTATTTTGGCCAATATGCTATGTTCCATTGTTAATTTAATATTCATAACTGTGCATATAACCTTCCCAATTAGATTTTCACTTGGCAGGGGAACAAACAGCCATAGCTACTCCCTACATTCCTTGGTTACAGTCTTTACCTGGCTTTTTGCTCCAATTCCACCAGATCATTGTGGGTCTTTCAATTAAGACCCGGGTCTTGCACAGAGACCTCGCACTTTGGCCTAGTACAGCCAAAGCTCAAGGGAGCTTTTCATTTTAAGGTTATTCATTTTATTTTGAGAGACAGAGAAAGAGAGCACGAGTGGGGAGGGGCAGAGAGAAAGTGAGAGACAGAGAATCCCAAGGAGGCTCAGGCACTGTCGGCCCAAAGCCCGACACAGGGCTCAAACCCACTAACCGTGAGATCATGACCGGAGCTGAAGAATCAGACGCCTAACCGGCTGAGCCACCCAGGCGCCCTTCAAGGTTAACTTTTTATTGCAACAAAATACACAGGGCACAAAATTTATCATCTTAATCATTTTTAAATTTACAGTTCGGTGGTGGCAGATAGATTCATCATGCTACCCAACTATCACCACCATCCATCTCTCATGGAAACTTTTATGAATTCTGTGTGTCATCCTTGTGCAGGGGCCATGCTAATCTCTGTATTGTTCCCATTTTAGTATATGTGCTGCTGAAGCCAGCACTCTCAAGAAAACTTTTAAAAACAAAACTTTACTTCCCAACTTGCCTATGGGGCCAGCATTACCCTAAGACCCAAACCAGATAAAAATACAACAAAGAAAATTACAGACTAATAAATAGCTCTCATGAACACAGATGCAAAAATCCTCAACAAAATAATAGCAAATCGAACCCAACAATGTATAAAAATAATTATGCACTGTGACCAAGTTGGATTTATTCCAGAAACGCAAGACTGGTTCAACATTTGAAAATCAACGAATGTAATCCACCGTATCAACAGACTAAAGAAAAGAAATCATATGATCATATCGATTGATGCAGAAAAAGCATTGACAAAATCTAACACCTATTTATGATGAAAACTCTCAGCAAACCTAGGAATAAAGAGAAACTTTCCCAACATGATTTTTAAAAATCTACAAAAAAACCTATGTTCAACATCCTACCTAATTGTGAGAAAATGTGTACCGTTTTTAAGGTTGGGAAAAAGGCAAGTATGTCCTCTCTCACCACTCCTATTTAGCAACATACTGAAACTCCTAGCTAGTGCAATAAGACAATAGAAGAAAATAAAAGGTAAATAGTTTGAGAAGGAAGAACTAAAACAGATCTTTACTCAGAAACAAAGGTAGGCACCTCAAGTCCCTTTTAGAATTTGTAGACTTTTAAAAATTGCATATTTGTTTTCTAGTTCAAAGATTTCTACTCTTATTTTTATTATTGCTTTCTTTCTATTTCCTTGTGTTTAAGTTGCTGTTCTTTTTTTAGCTTCTTAAGATGAAAGCTTAAATCATGTGGATTTTCGATTTTTGCTCTTCTCAAATATATACAATTAAAGCTATGAATTTCCCTGAGTCCTGCATTATCTGCACCCCAAATGTTTTGATATGTCATATTTTCATTATTATTCCATTGGAAATAATTTATAATTTCACTGCAATTATTTCTTAGACCTACAAGCTGTTTAAAAATGTGTTGCTTATGGAACACCTGGGTGGCTCAGTTGGTTAGGTGACCGACTCTTGATTTCAGGTCGTGATCTTGAGGTTTGTGGGATTGAGCCCTACGTTGGCCCTACCTGGGCCTGCATTGGGCTTTGAGCTGTCAACACGGAGGCTGCTTGGTATTCTCTCTGTTCTTCACTCTCTGCCCCTCCCCTGCTTGCTCTCTCTCTCTTCCAAAATAAATAAATAAACATTAAAAAATGTGTTGTTTAAGAAACAAAACAGATGAACGTATGGGAAGGGTGGGGGGAAGAGAAGAGAGGGAAACAAACCACAAGAAACTCTTAAAATTTTTTTTTTAATGTTTATTTATTTTTGAGAGAGAGAGAGAGAGAGGGAGAAAACATGAGTGGGGGAGGGGTGAGAGAGTGGGGGACAGAGGATCTGAAGCAGGCTCTGTGCTGACAGCAGAGAGGGCTCAAACTCACAAACCGTGAGATCATGACCTGAGCCAAGGCTAGACGCTTAACGGACTGAACCACACAGCAGCCAAAACCACAAGAGACTCTTAACGATAGAGAACATACTGAGGGTTGATGGAGGGAGGTGAGTGGGGGATTGGCTAGACAGGGGATGGGTACTAAGAAGGACACTTGTGATGAGCTCTGGGTGTTGTATGTAAGTGATGAATCATTGAATTCTACTCCTGAAACCAATATTGCATTGTATGTTAACTAAGATTTAAAGAAAAATAAAAATGTGTTGCTTAATTTTCAAACATTTGCTTCTTTTTATTGATTTCTAGTTTGATTCCACTAGATTTATTGATTTCTAGTTTGATTCCACTAGTCAAAAAAACACATTTTGTATGACCTCAGTCCTTAGGAATTGTTTGAGACTTGCTCTATGGCCTAGCCGACAGTCCATTTTGATAAGTGCTCATAAGCTCTTGAAAACATGTATGTGGCAGTTGGTAAGTGCAAAGTTCTGTATATGTCAGGCCGATTTGGTTGTTCTTGTTGTTCAGGTTTTCTATATCCTTACTGATTTTTTGTGTGCTTGTCCTATCTGCTATGGAAAGAGGTGCGAAAATCTCCCATGATTGTTAATTTATCCGTTTCTTCTTTTCTGTCAACTTTGCTTAGCATATATTGAAACTATGCTACATTTTTCACCAGTTAATGATACGTTATAAATTATTAGGTGCGTGCAAATTGAGGACTCTTTTATCTTATGTGAATTGACATTTTTATCATTATGAAATGTCTCTTTTTCATCTCTAGAAATATTTCTGCCCCTGAAGTCTTTGTTGTCTGATACTAATATAGCTACACCAGCTTTCTTTTGGTCAGTGTTGGCATGGCATATTTTTTGTCCATTCTTTTTTCTTTAAAACTTTGTGTTTTTATATTTAAGTTGGGTCTGTAGTAAATAGCCCATCTATTTTGCTTTTTTATCCAAAAGCAATTTTGGCCTTTTAATTGGATAATCATCTATTAACATTTAAAGTAATTATTGAAATGTTTATATTTACTATCTTGTTATATGTTTCTATTTCTGTTCTTTATTCCTTTATTTCTTCTTTCTTGTCTGTTTTTGGGAGAAGAATCAGGTACTTTTTTTTTATTATTCTATTTTTTCAATCCTATTTTAGCCTACTGGTTATTAGCTTTTAGAGGCTCTGGATTATTTTGTGTGTGTGTGTGTGTGTGTGTGTGTGTGTGTGTGTGTGTGTTTTAAAAGAAAGGCAAATGGTGCAGACAGGTCACCTTAATCCTGTCAAGGATTGGTTTTAGGCTTTGTTAGAATTGGTCCTTTGGGTTTACCTGCATTACCAAGCTATGGTCTTTCTGGGGTCTCAATCAGAGGTTGGGTGTTGCTATTTCTCATTGGTGGGCCTTGTACTCCACCCTCAATCTCTTCAGTCTCTGCTGCTGTAAAATCTTTGCACAGAGCTTCAGCCACCCAGCTGCTGCTTTCTGTTAGCTTTCCTGTGGTTGCGGCTGCACAGGCTTAGCTTGGGAGTTAGCAAACATCTCCATGGGAGATCGCGTCTAGCCTTCAGGGTTCACTTGTCTGTAGTTCCCTCCTCTGTGAGATTTTACCACCTACATCCCAGCCACTTTGGCACCTTTGAACTGCAATCTGTCTCCTCAGCCCAATAGAATAATCAAGTTAACAGCTACTTACTCTATTCCCTGCCCTGTGAATTGGCCAGAGTGTACATGTGCTTGATGTGTTTACCTTCTCTTCGGGATCGTCTTGGTTACCCTTCAATGCCTTCAAATGCTTGTGTTACATGTTCTGTCCAGCTGTTAATAGTTGTTTTCAGCGGGATAGTTGGTTCAATATAAACTATTCTGTTATGGCTGGAATCATCAGTTTTCCTCTATTACAATTTGGGACACTCTGTATTATAAACAAAATATCTAAAACAACTCAAGAACTCTGAAATATAAAAATTTAAAAACTCTATCACCATCCTCAAGGGTTTCCAACTCAGCATTCTATTTAGATTGAATGCTCTTCCTTTCTCATCTTCAGTTTGGTTTTTTGACAGGAGCTTTGTACTTGGACTGAGAAAGTGAAGGTTTGGTTTCTAGACTTCTATATAAAAATTATATAATCCTGGACAAAACTCTTCCTTTTACCACCTTGGTTTTATAATTAGTCAAGGAGGATGGCCATTAATGCCTGCCTGCCTTAACTCTTTTCAGGAATAAGCAAGACAGTTCTTCCCCTGGCTTCCTAACAGAGATGGTGTTCCATCAGCTTAACCATGAAAGCAAGGTTCACAAGGGTGCCATCCCCATAGAGACATGGAGGCTTTCACAGTTTTTCAGCTCTTGGAGAATTTCTTCTCATGCCCTATTTTTCTTTTTCTCTCCTTAATTAGAACTGTGAATCAGACACAGATATGATTGCTGTTTCTTCCGCCATCTGGGTCAGATTGTCCTGCCTAACCCTTAGAATAAAAAAGAACACGTGTTTGAGTGGGATGTTGGTTTGGGAGAGCTGGCTGGCCCAGTGAGCCTGACCAGAGACCATTTCCTGTAGACAGGCCATAGAGGAACCCAAACTATCAGAAAGGTTTTTGCTCAGTTTGGAAACAGAATAGAAAAAGCCATTTATGTGATTCCAAGACCAAATGGCATTAAGCTTGGACAGCCAGATGGGTATGTTGTTATGAGTGGAATTATGTTTTAGCCTTAATTTTTGGGCTTGATGGGGCAAGGCTTTAGTGGCACAACTCCACTTTGTCTCTGACTCTGCTTTTTCTAGGTTTTATCTCTGACTAATCCCCTTCTGGTTGGGAGAGCTTTGTTTAGGTATTTTACTAAAGTCAACCCAGTTGGTGTCTTGCTGTCCATTCATGTTCAACTCACATCTCTGCTCAGATGCTTTATGAGCTCAGTTTACAGATTGGCTCTTCCAACATTGTTGCTTCCTGTTCCTAAATTTGGGGAGAAGACCTATTATAACCTCCGTGTCCAAACCTATTACATAGGTTATTTATATATTTATCTCCTTTGACCTTCACACCAGGTTCTTTATATATTTACGTCCTTTGACCTTCACCCCAGTCTGGAAGGTCATCACGTTCCTTTTACAGATTTAGAAACTGAGGATCACAGAGACTAAGACATCTGTTCAAGTTCACAAAGCTTGAATGGTACAGAGAATGTTCAAACTCAGGTCTGACCTCAAACTCCGAGTTCTGCCTTCTGCTGTTGCTGCAAAGTAAGTACTACATGGGTGAATCACTCAAATTCTCATGTCACCTGCAGAAGAAAAGGGACCTAAAAAATAGTGATTTAGTCAAAGTACCCTCCAATCTAGCATACCTTCATGTCTTTCTATCTTAATTCATGTGTCTCTTCCTAGAATTCTGCTCCTATTTACTGAGTACTTACTATGCTGAGAACACATCGAGTATGAGTAGGGACAACCTACTCATACTCATTTAACAGCTTGTTAAATTACGACATTTTTCATCTTCCAAATGTGCATAACTTTTGACCAGCTGTTCTACTTTAGGAATTATACACATATGCTCATAAAGCTACAGTCTAAGCATATTGATAAACATATAAAGAAATGCAAAGTCTGCAACTTCAAATTGATTTAAGTCCATAAACAAATAAAAAACTACTATCATTCAGGTTTCTACCTGAACCAGTAGTGTGCGTGTGTATGTGTGTGTGTATTATACTGTTTTATTCATGACAGAGAGATTTATTACAAGGAGTTGGCTTATGCAATTGTGTAGCTGGCTAGGCAAGTCTGAAATCTGTAGGGTAGGTCAGCAGGAAGGGGAGGCTGGAAAATTTTAGGCAGGAGCTGATGCTATAATTCCACAGGTGGATTTCTTTTCCCTCAGAGAAACTGCAGGTTTGCTTTATTTTTATTTTTATTTTTTTTAACGTTTATTTTATTATTAAGAGACAGAGCGTGAATAGGGGAGGGGCAGAGAGAGAGGGAGATACAGAATCTGAAGCAGGCTCCAGGCTCTGAGCTGTCAGCACAGAGCCCAATGCAGGGCTTGAACTCATGGACCCCGAGATCATGACCTGAGCCGAAGTTGGATGCTTAACCGACTGAGCCACCCAGGTGCCCCAAAAGTAATCCCCCTTTACTTAAAGTCAATTTAAGTAGATTTTAATCCCACATACAGAATGCCTTCACAGCAACACCTAGATTGGTGTTTGAATGATGGGGTACTATAGCCTGACCACAGCATAAAACAAACTAGCACAAGAGGGTAAACTATCAACAGAAATGGTAAATAGAGATGATCAGCAAGCTATAGTAATATAGCTTATATATATAGGAAAAACATTTTAAAAACTGGTTAAAATATGTTACTAAAGTACGTTGTTAAAGCATGCATTCAGTGGAAGAAACAGAGAAGCTAAATCAAAGTGTTTAAATAATAAATTTATTGGTTTACAGCACAGGAAAACCAGAAATAGGGTGGAGTGCTTTGGCTCTGGCCATCTGTATGGCCCTCTGTCCTTTGCTGGCTCCATGCTCTGTTGCTTGACAGGTGGCTGCCCTAGTTCCAGGCCTCATCTGCATGAGGAAGAGAGAGATCATATCTTCCTATTACTCTCTGAGGAGTAAGAAACTTATTAAGTGCCTCCAGCAAACCTCCTTTTAAATCCCATTGACCCGAGTTGATCATGGGTCCATATTTGGGCTAATCTTGTGACTAGTGAATACCATGCACTAATAGACTTAGCCTTGAGGTCCAGAGTCAGTCAGTAATGAGGGGAATGGAAGGTCATGATTGCCTTAGGCTACAGCCTCCTGATCTTTTTGACAAGTAATAGTGCCCATATGGCTGACAGACTGGAACAGCTCAAAGCAAGTGCCCTGGGGCTCCAGACCTCCCAGGGTCCACCTGGCTATCTCAAGGGATAAATATCTCTACACACCAATGGGTAGCAACTTGTATGTTGCATTAGACCAGTTAGGAACCACCCCCTAGGGAAAGAGTCTATCCCCAAACTATGATACTTCTACCCAGTGGAGGAAGAGTGGACTGGTTAGTAATAACATAATAGATAATAAGGAGAGGGGAGCATACAAGAAGGGTCCAAGGATGTTTTCCAAGGTTCCAGTTTCAGTAACTGGGTAGACGCCAGTGTGTAAACTAGAGCTGGATAGTATTGGCTCATGAAGCAAACTTTTTGTGTCCTGCCTCAATTCTGTATTAAGTGATGTCTCAGAAATTGACAAATGCCACAAATCAGTGTTTTCCTCTAGAAATCAGTTTTTAAGCCTTTACCAGCACATGAAGGGAGTGTCATGTCCCAAGATAGACACACTCGTGATGCAACAGGTTTGCTTTTTATTTACCTGTTGGGAATCCTGCTCATTGTTTTTTTAAATTGAGGTGAAATTCACATAATGTAAAATTCACCATCTTACTCATCCTTTTTTGAAGTGTATTCAAGCTCATGGTTATTGTATCTTTATTGATTATAACATTTTATTTTTGAGAAGGTAACACATTTATGTTCAGAAGGTACAAAAGAATATCCAGTAAAAAGCAGCCCTCCTGTTTCTCTTGCCCAGCCATCTAATTTCCTTCCCTAGACAAAACCCAGGGTAATGAATCTTTAGGGATACTTTCTGAAAATTCTTAAATAAATCAAGCCTTAGAATATTTTTAACCACACACACTGCTCTGGCCTTGCTTTCCTTTATCTAACAAAACACCTTGGGTGATTCCAAAACCAAACAAAGACCTCACTAAAAAGGACAACTACAGATCTATTTCCCTGATGAACACGGATGCAAAAATCCTCAACTCTTAAGATACTAGTCAATCAGACCCAACAATACATTAAAAGAATTATTCACCACGACCAAGTGGGATTTATACCTGGGATGCAGGGCTGGTTCAATATCCACAAATCAATCAATGTGACACATTGCATTAATAAAAGAAAGGACAGGAACCACATGGCCCTCTCAATAGATGCAGAGAAAGCATTTGACAAAATACAGCATCGTTTCTTGATAAAAATCCTCAAGAAAGTAGGGATAGAAGGATTATACCTCAAGATCATAAATGCCATATATAAGAGACCCACTGCTAATATCACCCTCAATGGGGAAAAACTGAGAGCTTTCCCCCTAAGGTCAAGAACATGACAGGGATGTTTGCTTTCACCACTGTTATTCAACATAGTATTGGAAGTCTTAGCCTCAGCAATCAGACAACACAAAGAAATAAAAGGCATCCAAATCATCAAGGAGGAAGTCAAGCTTTCACTCTTCGCAGACAACATGTTACTGTATGTGGAAAACTCAAAAGATTCCACCAAAAAACCGCTAGAACTGATCCATGAATTGAGCAAAGTCACAGGATATAAAATCAATGCACAGAAATCAGTTGCATTTCTATACTCTAATAATAAAGCAACAGAAAGAGAAATCAAGAAATTGATCCCATTTACAATTGCACCAAAAACCATAAAATACCTAGGAATAAACCTAACCAAAGAGGTGAAAAATGTATACACTGAAAACTATAGAAAGCTTGTGAAAGAAATTGAAGAAGACACACACCAAAAAATGGGAAAATATTCCATGCTCATGGATTGGAAGAACAAATATTGTTGATAGTACCCAAAGTAATCTACATATTTAATGCAATCCCTGTCAAAATAACACCAGCATTCTTCACAGAGTTAGAACAAACAATCCTAAATTTTGTATGGAACCTGAAAAGACTCCAAATAGCCAAAGCAATCCTGAAAAAGAAAACCAAAGCTGGAGGCATCACAATCCCGGACTTTAAGATGTATTACAAAGCTGTAATCATCAAGAAAGTGTGGCACTGACACCATAACAGACACTCAGATCAATGGAACATAATAGAGAACCCAGAAATGGACCCACAACTATATGGCCAAATAATCTTCAACAAAGCAGGAAAGAATATCCAGTGGAATAAAAACAGTCTCTTCAGAAAATGGTGTTGGGAAAACTGGAGAGCAACATGCAGAAAAATGAACCTGGGCCACTTTCTTACACCATACACAAAAATAAACTCAAAATGGATGAAAGACCTAAATGTACGACAGGAAGCCATCAAAACCCTAGAGGAGAAAGCAGGCAAAAACCTCTTTGACCTCAGCTGCAGCAGCTTCTTACTCAACACGTCTCTTGAGGCAAGGGAAACAAAAGCAAAAATGAACTATTGGGACCTCAACAAGATAAAAAGCTTCTGCACACTGAAGGAAACAATCAGCAAAACTAAAAGGCAACCCACAGAATGGGAGAAGAGATTTGCAAACGACATATCAGATAAAGGGTTAGTATCCAAAATCTATAAAGAACTTCTCAAACTCAACACCTGAAAAACAAATAATCCAGTGAAGAAATGGGCAAAAGACATGAATAGACAATTTTCCAAAGAAGACATCCAGATGGCTAACAGACACATGAAAAAATGTTCAACATGGCTCATCATCAGGGAAATACAAATCCAAACCTCAATGAGATACCACCTCACACCGGTCAGAATAGCTAACATTAACAACTCAGGCAACAACAGATGTTGGCAAGGATGCAGAGAAAGAGGATCTCTTTTGTACTGCTGGTGGGAATGCAAGCTGATGCAGCCACTCTGGAAAACAGTATGGCGGTTCCTCCAAAAATTGAAAATAGAACCACCCTATGACCCAGCAATTGCACTAGTAGGTATTTATCTAAGGGATACAAGTGTGCTGTTTCAAAGGGACACATGCACCCCAATGTTTATATAGCAGCGCTATCAACAATAGCCAAAGTATGGAAGGAGCCCAAATGTCTATGGACAAATGAATGGATAAAGAAGATGTGGTATAAATATGCAATGGAGTTTTACCTGGCCATAAAAAGAATGAAATCTTGCCATTTGCAACAATGTGGATGGAACTAGAGGGTATTAGGCCAAGTGAAATTAGTCAGAGAAAGACAAATATCACATGACTTTACTCATATGAGAACTTTAAGATACAAAACAGATGAACATAGGGAAAGGGAAGCAAAAAATATAAAAACAGGGAGGAGGACAAACCATAACAGATTCTTAAATATAGAGAACAAACCGAAGGTTGCTGGAGGGTTTGTGGGTAGGGGGATGGCTAAATGGGCAAGGAGCATTAAGGAAGACACTTGTTGGAATGAGCACTGGGTGTTATACATAGGGGATGAATTACTGGATTCTACTTCTGAAATCATTATTGCACTGTATGCTATGGATATAAATTAAAAAATAAAAATAAATTAAAAAAACATCTTGAGGATGGTTCCATACCAGTACCTACAGAACCTCCTTTTTTTTTTTTTAACAGCTACAATGTAATCCATTCACATACAGTTGCTATGAATGACTTTAAACATCCTTCTTTTTGCATCTGTGTGGATCTATCTGTTGGACCCATTCCTACAAGCAGAATTACTGGTCAAAGGTTATGTATATTTGGAAGTTGAAAGATGTTGTTAAATTGCCTTCTGCCGATACTGCACTGGTTTGCATTTTCATTACAATTTGCCTGTTTCCTCACAGCTCTGCCCACAAAGTAGGTCTTCAAATTTCTTATTCTTTGTCAATCTGATAGGAAAAAAAATGGTATATCAGTGTAATATAAATTTCCTTTCCTTTTATTATATGTAAGGTTGTGCATCTTTTTATATGTTCATGGGCCATTTCTGTATCTTTTTTTTTTTGGTAAACTATCTGCTTGTATCCTTTCCCATTTACTCTATTGGGTTTTGGTACTTTGAAAATTAAATATTAGAAGTTCTTTTTATCTGAAGGAAATTATACTCAAACACTTTTTTCCTTTTTGTCATTCATCTTTTGGCTTTGTTTCTGGTGGTTTTCCCATGCAGGTCTTTTTTTGTTTTTAAAATTTTTTATGTAGTTGAATCTACCACTTTCACATAGTAGAATCTTTGATAGCTTCCTGGTTTTTTTTTTATTTTTTAAACATTTATTTATTATTGAGAGACAGAGAGACACAGAGCTTGAGCAGGGGAGGGGCAGAGAGAGGGGGAGACACAGACTCTGAAGTAGGATCCAGGTTCCGAACTGTCAGGACAGAGCCCGACACGGGGCTCAAACTCACAAACTGCAAGATCATGACCTGAGCTGAAGTTGGTCGCTTAACCAACTGAGCCACCAGGCAACCCTATAGCTTCTTGGTTTTATGTAATACTTCTTCACTCCAGAAATTATTAAAAATGTAACACAGTTTTTTCTAGTCCTTTTATGTTTTCATTTTTACATTTAAATCTCTGCTTCATTTGGACTTAGTTCTACTTTTATTATTTTTTCCATGTGGCCATACAGTTGCCTCAATATTATGTGTTGAATAATCCATCTTTTTCTCCGTTGTTTTAAATGCCACCTTTAGGCATTAATTTATAGAAGAGAAATTAGGAAGAGGTATGATACCTGCCATTTAGACAAGAGAACCAGCCCTTGCTGTCTTTGGGAAGTGACAGTAGAGGGATGTAGCTACCCGCTTGACCCAGATTTCTCTGTTTGCTTTAATTTCCTATTAAGAATTCTGTGTGTGGCAGGGATGGGACAGGGAATGCAAAAGTTTTCTTAGGATAGTTGGGAAACTGAGTTACATAATGTGTCGATTTTTGTTGTTCCTTTTGTTCTTTTTTTTTTTTTCTGGAGGGGGAGGTCATATATATGAGAGAAGAAACTGCAGAACTAAGCTACTTCTTGCTTTCAACGACTTGGTTACTTCCTCCCTTTATCAAGAAGTTTCTTGTGTATTTCTTGGGTAACCTCAATTTTGCTATGAACTGAAACTATAGAAAACAAGAACAGGAATGGTGAATACTGT
This sequence comes from Panthera leo, assembly GCF_018350215.1. NCBI lineage: Eukaryota > Metazoa > Chordata > Mammalia > Carnivora > Felidae > Panthera > Panthera leo. The sequence goes on from NC_056679.1 coordinate 22,886,122, forward strand.
ATTAAAATCTATTTCATAGTAAGTAAAATTCCTACTTGTAAGAGAAAACATTTTGAACACTGTTTTGGAGAATGGAGAATTTCCTAGTAACTAAAGCTTATCATGGCTCAGAATCTGCAGAAATGAGACCTTTAACGGTCATTGTTTATGAGGTCAGGAAAAGAAAAAAAAAAGGAGGAACTGCAGAGAGCTGACAGAGTGACCGGACATTGTGGCTCTGTCACATGTTTATCTCCAGAAATGGTCTCGGACCAGCAGACAAAGACTTGTTGGTCTGAGGAGGTGAATGGCCCAGGAATTTTGCTTATTCTTTGTTGTGCCGTCTCCACACAACAGGGTCCTGAGCTGCTGAGTGGAGCTGAGAGATGATAGGCAGCCTATTGGGTAGCTTGTGGTGGCATCCCTACTTCAGGGAGAAGAAGGCTTGGCGAGTTGAGGCTTAAAAATACAACTAACTTTATCATCCAAAGCATGACCCAACACCTAAAGAACCTGGGATGGCCTTCTCCCTTCTTCTGTCAACATATTCTGCCTACATATTCCCGTAGTAGCTCCTTTACACTTTGTGGGGTCCTTGGTGTTAATTTCAATTTGATTTCATTTACGTGTGTTTAGGTGGGGAAAATGGGGTCAGCAGGTAGGAGAGGCACACTGTGTTGTCCCAATCCCATTGAATGATTCTGGGCTCCCTTTCATATCTGCCTTTACAAGGGAAATCTCAGGTAGAATAAAAATAGAAAGCAAGCTGGGGCATCTTTGGCTGCTGTTTCCCCTTGGTAGGTTATTGACCAGGAATGACTTTGGCATAATAGAAGCTTATTCTTTGCAAAACCAGGAAGTAGAGGAATCTTGTCCTTGGTTTTTTCGAACCCCCAACTCACCTCTTACTGCCTTCTCACACTCTCTTGGTGGTCCTATGGCCCTTAGTACCTGATACACAATCCCCTTCATCTTAGTCTTGAGACAGGGGTCAGGACATTCTCTCCTGTCATCGCTACTAGCCTATCAAGTAAAAATGACCAACATACTAAAGTAACCTCACCCTCAAGTAAAATATTAAACCTTTGTTATGTAAAGAAAACACAAGGGGTGCCTGGGTGGCTCAGTCGGTTAAGCATCCGACTTCAGCTCAGGTCGTGTTCTCATGGTTCGTGAGTTCGAGCCCCATGTTGGGGTCTGTGCTGACAGCTCAAGCCTGGAGCCTGCTTCAGATTCTGTGTCTCCCTCTCTCTGCTCCTCCCCTGTTTGCACTCTCTCTCTCTCTCTCTCTCTCTCTCAAAAAATAAACATTTAAAAAAATTAAAAAAAAAAGAAAATACGAAAGCATTAAGCATAACATAAACACAAATCACATTCTTAAAATGTTGGCCTCTTGAAGAGGAGAAGAAAGAGAATGTATTAGCAGAGGAAATAGGGGAAAAGAAAGAGACAGGATATAGGTGGAAGCCATGGATTCAGCGGAGAAAAGCAACCGTGTTGACTCATATATACTCACTTCTCTCTGAAGTATCAAAATATTAAAAAAACCCAACTATTTCCAGCTTTCCATTGCTTTCATTCTCAACTGTTGGTTCTGATTGAGCAACCAAATCATCATCTTCAGTGGAAATCATTTTCTAACCTCAAAAACAGGAACTGAAGTTAACTACAGCAAGGTCCTGTCAGAAGCCAGAGGATAAGAGCCGAATGCCTGTGTTTTCCCAAAATTCACACGTTGTAGCCCTGATCCCCAGGGTGATGGCATTTGGAAGTGGGGCCTTTGGAAGGTAATTAGGTTTAGAGGAGATCATGAGAGTGGGATCTTCATGATGGGATAAGTATCTTTATAAGAAGAGGAAAACAGTGAGATCTTGTCCCTCCAGGGCCTGAAAAAAGGCCATATGAGGTCATGTAGATGACCACCACATATGGGTGGTCATCTACAAGTTAGGAAGGGTTCTTATCAGAAACTAAGTGTGTTGGCACCTGGATCTTGGACTTCCACCCTTCAGAACTGCGAGAAATAAATGTCTGTGGGTTAAGTCACCCAGTCTATGACATTTTGTTATAGCAGCCTGAGATGACTAAGACACCAGAGAATTGGACAACCACCTATTGGCTAAAGGTCATGGTCATAGTAGGGATTGGGGGCACAGACTACATGTGTATGTAATGCAGGAGTCTGCATGTAAAAGTCGTCTCAAGGATTCTGATTCCAGTAAGAATCCCTGGCTGCCCTCATATAAAGTATCTGCATTTTGATATAGGCCTCTTAAATGCCAGGTGTCTGTAATACACAAAGGAATGAGTCACTAATGATGGAAGGTCAGGTGCCATTCCACGTAAAGGTTTGTTTCCTTGCAGGGAGGGGAGAATTTTCCATTCTTTCTCAAAGGGGGAAAAAAAAAACAACACCTTTTTTTCTTTGGTTTCAACTCTGCCATTGGCCCGAGATATTCTTCCTATAAGACATCCTTCTTTGTGGACATATTTATGTCAAAATATTTCCCCCCTATTTCTCACCTCCTTTCTGACCTGTACACATGGTAAGTGCTGCTTATTGAGGAGCTATTGCTGGGGGAAAGGAGAAGTTGTGTTGGGGGACCCTCCCTCTTCTCAGCTATCATGGACTTCTCTGGCTCTGCTTCAGCAGGATGACAGGGAGTGTCCCACCCACTGTGACTAACACTTTTGTTGAAGCACTTAATTGCTGTCCCTCTGACAAGTCTTTATAAGCACAAGCATGCTATATCCTTCCCCCCATCTTACTTCAACAGATAGCTGATAAGCTGCTGCTCGGGATTGGGGTGGAGAACGATTCACTTTCCCCTCATTTTCTAGAACCTTCCATAGCAGAGTGCCTGTAGAGAGCTGGCTAATGTAACCTCTCACGGTCAATGGAGCCAAGGACAATTTCATCCCCAAGAACATTGTTGGTTTGGGGGCAATGATTTGCATTTAATGAAAACAATAACTTTCCACAGCTGCTAGAAAACACAATTTGGCTCTATTGTGGTGACAAGTGCTTACTTTCTTTCATACCAGCCCAAAGAAGTTTCACACTTCAGAAACTTTCCTCACTACCAGTGGGTTAATAAATACAGATGGAAATTTCTTCAGCAGCAGGCTGAGGAGCTGTGAGAGCATAACCAGCCCTCAGCTGATTCTTGCCACCCAAAGCAAGAGGAACTGGTTTTCTGCAACCGGTTTTATAACACCAGTGGGGAAACTGATTACCCTCCAGGTAGAAGCTCGGTAGCCGGTTTGTTCTGGATTATCATGCTTGCCTCCTTCTCAGTTTCTGCCTTGTGTCAACTGTACCATCTCCCTTAGTTTCAATTCCAGAAGCACCCTTTCCCTGAAATGGCTCTTCTCTGACCACCTGGGCACCCCAGGCTCTGGCCACACCTTGCCTGCAAGGCAAATAAGCACCTTTAATAATCACTTGGGAATAATCTCCTGAGTGGAAATAACAGATAGTCATCAAGAACAGAGGGCTCTTGCCTGGGCTTGCTCTGAAAATCCCCTTTGCAGAGGGGGTGCAGCTGTCTCTCCAGCTCCCTCGTTACACATCCCTTACCGAATTATCAGGACGTTTATTCTGTCAAATATTAACCCTTGTCCTTGGTTGCTTTAGTGAAGAGAGATGGAGGTGGAAGGTAAAAGAAGAAAGAGAAAGGTGCAAGTAGAAAACAAAGTGAAAGACGCTAAGGGAGGACCAGAAGTGGGAAGGGAAAGAATGGTGGGGGAGGGGAGGGGAGGGGGCTGGCAGGTCATCTGGGCACAGGGGGCCTCCAGCCTCATAATCTGCTCTGTGCATTCTTCTCACCAGGTTCATTGCTCTGCTGGGGCTTTCATTCTTATTGTCATGAAAAAATATATAATTACCAAGTGAAAAAAAGCCAGGTAAAAACAGCATGTAAGTATGATCCCCCTTTGAAGTATTTGCTGGCATAAAGATTTGGAAGGCCACAGATAGAGATTTTAAGTGTTTATCTTGGAAGGGTAGGATTATAGATGAGTTTTTATTTTTTTTTCTTTTTGCCAATCTCTACTTTCTACAATGGATGACTATTGTTTTTAACAGAAAAGTTAAAATCATGCTAAAGCGGGAAGGGGGCACCTGGGTGGCTCAGTTGGTTAAGGGTCGGACTCTTGGTTTGGGCTCAGGTCGCGGTCTGTGCTAGCCCTGTGTCACACTCTGCACTGACAATGCGGAGCCTGCTTCAAATTTTGTCTCCCTCTCTCTTGCCTCTCCCCTGCCCCTCAAAAATAAACATTAAAAGATAAATAAAAAATTAAAAGGTAAGGGAAAAGACAGACACAGAGGAAGAAACAGTGGACTTAAGGGAAGGTGACAAAGGTTTTTGAGGCTATGTGATAATGCAGATATTTAAACAAACTATGTATGCATTTCCCGTTTTAATTAATTGCCTGTTCTTTGCATTTTGACTACTATTTACAGTTTTTTAAGACCTCTAATTTTTAAATCTTTAGAGCTGTATGTCTTAAGGAGAGGCATACACGGGAATCAGCAAGGAAACTTTTTCAAAATGCCCTGCCAGGGTCCCACCCTCAGAGGTTCTGATTCAGAATACAGACATAGGGACTGGGTAGGAGTCTTCTGGAAAACCTTCCCAGGGTCTCTGATTCTCATCCTGGTTGACAGTTCCACCATGTGCAAGACGATTCACTGGGGGTACTGAAAGGAAATATTAGAACTTCTAATTTTATTTTCTATGGCATCCTTTAAAAATCTCTACTTGTATGTGTATTAATGCTCTATATAATACTGATATTATAAGATATGTATAATTTGCAAATACATTTACGTATTTTAGGGAGCATCAAAGACGTTTTTCTTATAAGGATCTACAATAAAAAATTTGGAGACAACTGCTTCAGAGAATGAATTATAAGTGGGATAATTCAAGTGTCCAACCGAATTAGAAATTTTTCTCCAGACTTAGGTAGAGAAGTGTCACACTATGGATGATGACTCATTTTGACCTACTTAGTCTCCTTCTTAGAAATACATTACTATTTACTGGTCCTGGGTCATGATTTGTGGTGTATTATCTTCCCCAGGTAGGCTGCAGGTGTCTCCTTGGTAAATACACATGCACATACATGCCCTAACTATAGACGTCAGCATTTGGAAGCTCTAAAAGCCTTCAAGAGGCTCATCATTATTCCGTGGTTCCTACATGATAAACTCTTATAACTGCTTTGAAAATAAGCACCTGCATTGTCTTAATGTGAAAAGCAAAACAATGAATAATAAATAGTAAATAAATATTGATTAAAAAATAAAACTATAGGAAAAAGAGTGAGAAGTAAATCTTCTAGGTAAAGAGAGAGAATTGAACATGCACACATCTCCTTTTGCTTTTTTTAAAGCCTCAGTAAGATGATGGTAAATGGATTTTTTTAAAGGAAGAAATATTAGCAATCAAAAAAATTTTAACTCCTCAGAGCAACAAAATTTCGAAAGCTGAAAAGTAAGAAATGTGGCCATGACACAGCAGACAGGGGTAAACGGAATCCTAGCGAGCAAGTGGGGAAATTCAAGAAACCAATCAGAATTTCCCAAAGGCTCAAGAATTGACGGCCCCGGAGACCTCTGTCAGTGAGGTGGGGACATGCAAAACCATAAGGGGTGGTTCAAACTCTATTTAGAAAGCAGTTAACATCCTCTCCCCTCTCTGCAGAGCAAGGCCAGTACCCACTGCAGAGAGACTAGATCAGGGGTCTGTAGATTGGAGGACATTGGGCAGAGATGATGACTGGATGTCGTACTGAAAACAGAGGCATGAAGTGGATAGGTGGAGACCCACAGCTCTTTGTTTGCTGTGTTCCCCCCAGTGCCCACAGCCAGAATGATGTCTTTGGACATAAGCTTGTAAGAGTCCTCTCTGGGGAGTTTGGTCTCCCCAAGAGGAAAAACAAAGGCACTGATTTGGGAGTCCCCCAAGCAAACAGCCCAGCCAGAATGTATGGTGGAGCCTCTGGTCAATAAGCCCCTAAGGTTCAGAACTTCACTCAGCTTTTCAGCTCCTGTTCTTAAATAGGAGCAGACAATCAAGGTTTACTAGACATGGAGAAAGGCCTCTTACATAAAATATAAAGACCAAAATGAATAGAAGAAAAGAACTTAGAGAAAAGGGAAACCAAACAGGTTGAGGAAAACATCCAGTACCCTGTGATTAATATCCTCAGAGCTGGGGCACCTGGCTCGCTCAGTCTGTTAAGCATCTGTTTCTTGATTTCGGCTCAGGTCCTGATGTCACATTTTGTGGGTTTGAGTTCTGCATTGGTCTCTGTGCTGACAAGGCAGATCCTGCTTGGGATCCTCTCTCTCCCCCTCTCTCTGTCCCACTCCCCTACTTGTTCTCTTTCTCTCTCTCTCTCAAAATAAATAAATAAACTTAAAAAAAATCCTCAGAGCTAAGATATGTAACCATCAAATAAGTATATGACATTAGAAAAAGGAACATCCAGGAACAAATATTAGACGCCTTGGAAATTAGAAATAGGATAATAAAAACTAAAATACAATAAAAGGGTTAGAAAATGAAGAAGAGTAAGTCTCTGAAATTAGAGCAAAAGAAAGACATAAGCGAAAAATAAGAAAAAAGGGATATCCAGAACAGAATATCTAATTTATGAAAATAGGAATTCCAAAAAGAGAGAACAGAGAAATCATAGGAGAGACCATTATTAAAGACATAATTGAAAAATATTTCCCACAACAGAGGAGCATGCATTTCTGAAAGGAAAGGTCCATCAAATGCCTACACAAGGATTGAAAATAGACCCACATCAAGACACACCAGTGTGAAATCTCAGAACAATGAAGACAACAAAAAGATGCCACAAGCTTCCAAAGAGGAGGAGAAAATAGCTCCTATGAAGAGGGTGATGAATTAGAATGGTTTCAGGCTTCCCAATAGCAAACCCAGGGGCCAGATGGCAACTGCCTTCAAAATTCTCCAAGAAAATGATTTCCAGTTTAGAATTCTATACCCAGCCCAAACTATCTACCAAGTGTCAGGATGGATTAAAAACGTGTCCAGGGTGCCTGGTTGGTTAAGCGTCTGACTCCTGGTTTCTCACTTTGTGAGACAGGGCCCCATGTAGAGCTCTGTGCTGACAGTGTGGAGCCTGCTTGGGATTCTCCCCCCACCCACTCTCTCTCTCTTTTTCTCCCTCTGCCCCTCCCCACCCTCCCACCTCTCTCTCTCTCAAAATAAATAAACATTTAAAAAAATTTTTTTCAAAAGTTGCAGACATACAAATTCTCAAGAATTTATCTCCCATGCCCCTTCCCCAGGAAGTTCCCAGGACATTTGTCAAAACATGAAGCAAATAACACCAGAGCTTACACAGAAGGGAACTACCCTGGGATGACCACGAAGCGAGATTCCAAGATGAGAGATGTGCCTCAAGTCCAGGTTGCAGTGCATTAGAAGGCTTTGGGAGAGATTTTGGGGGAGATTGATGAAATTGTTAGAGTACCCAAAGATTCTGAATGTCTTGAGAGCAGACACTGACAGATAGCAAATTTAAATGTGTAGAAGATGAAGCAAACAGAAAGTAACAGAGTTGTTAGCTCCAAGGACAACAAAAAGGTGTGCAGGAAAGGAAGTTATCACGATTTGCTGTGGTTCAGCTATGAGTGATGTTTTATACCCACTGTAACACAAACATTGACTGAGATGACAACATTGTGGAATGGGAAGAATGGAGGATGGGGAAGGATGAACATGTATGGTGGGGGCAGTGGAAGGAAAGACACCTTATCTTCTATCCTGGACAGAAATCAGATAATGGCTAACATTGAAAGGGCAAGGAACAGCATTTCAAGCTTGTTAATTTGGAGACCTGGAGATAAATACCAAAAGAAAGAGGCTTAAGTGTAGAAAATGGTGAGGAGGAGAGGGGATTGCTGTTTTTCATGAAAAATTTTGTAGAACAATTTAACATTGTAGATTATGTGCATGTAGAACTCTGAGGGACAAAGAGAATATTTAAAAAGTGCCTATTAATATTTTCTTCAGGAAAAACAAAGCACATCTCCTTTCCTCTCTGGATTCTAATTCCCAGAGCTCTGCTTGCTAGAGACTGCTTGCTCTTCCTTGTGAGTTCCTCCAAACATATTCTGCGGCTCTATATGAGGCTTACACTTGCCTCATAAACTACAGTCCTGATTGAATCTTGTGATCCACCATGATCTTGAGTCAGACACATCCAGGCCACTTTCATTTTTTGAGGCTCCCAATATATCGAAAAAGAAAAAGTTGCAAAAATGGGATTAAAACTGTGGGTGAGCTTTACATGTCTATGTTAATAAAGGAATACATTTATCAGATACTAGAGTGATGCCAGAGTTCTAAATTTCAGGCCCTATGAGAATGTGAGGCCCAGGCCAAGTGGCTTTCCTGCACCCCCACCCCCCAGCACTCCCCAGCCCCTTCCCGTTCTGTGCTCAGTCTTATCCTGAGATCCTTTTCTAATTTTACCGTCTTCCCTCTTCCCTCGCCCCGCCTGTTATTGTGCTATTTCCTTCCCTTCTACAGAATGTGTATTATTCTGCATTTGCCTTCACTGAGCTTCATTCAGTTCCAAGCAATTCCTCTGGCTCTTCCTCACCCTGCTGTCACCTGTCCTTTGAATCAATATGCTCTCCATCCTAACAACCCTCATTAATTAATTAAAATGCCCTCCTCCGCCTGTTTTCCATTTTGGTACCACATTCACATTTAATGAGCATGCTGGCCATTCCATTATTCGGGTCACTGATGAAATGTTACATCACCAGCCCCAATCTCTGTGGACACCACATTTGTTATGTCCTCCTAAGTTAATAATAATCCACAGTATTCATTCTCTAGGCACGCAGCCACTCGTAATTATGTGGTTTAGAATTTAAATTTTAGACCAGTGGTTTGAAAACCTGGTTGCATGCTAGAGACACCAAGGGAGATTTTTAAAATGTGGATCCTAGATCTTACAACAATCCTATCATACTATATTAAAAATAGGCCCAATAAATGAACCTGGTCACCTTAGATACAGAATCTTCTTCGTCTGTTTGAAGAGAAGAAAAGTAAAATATTAGAGATGACGTTCAGGGCCTTGCAATACAAAGAGGTGACAGGCTGTCAAATTTTAAGTTCTAGTTTTCCTTTCCTTGAATTCTAAAGGGCAAAAAAAATTTAACTTGGTCATGGGTGCTCTATTAGTTTTCTATTTCTGTTGTAAAAAAAAAAAAACTACCACAAATGTAGTGGCTTAAAATAACACGAATTGATTATCTTACAGTTTGGGAAGTCGGAAGTCTGAAATGGATCTCACTGGTGTAAAATCAAGGTGTCAGCAGAGCTGTTCTGGCTCTATTTCTTGCCTTTTCCTGCTTCCAGAAGCCACCCACATTCCTTGGCTTGTGGCCCCATTTCTCCAGCGATGTGGAGTCCTACACATGCTGTTACCTCTCTGGCCCTCTCTCCTACCTCCCTCTTTCCGCTTTTAAGGAAACTTGTTATTGCATTGGCCCTGCCCAGATATTCCAGAATAATCTCCCTATCTCAAGGTCAGCTGATTAGAAATCATGTGTTTTTGCCATGTAGCCTAACATGGTCACAATTTCAGGGAGTAGGACATGGACATTATTATGGGCAGGGGGTATTATTCCGCTTACCACAGGAGCATATTCAGTTTTCTCCTAGTAATTTCTTTTTTTTCTTTCTTTATTTTGGGAGAGAGAAAGAACACATGTGCAAAGGGAAGAGGGGCAGAGAGAGGAAGAGAGAGAGAATCTCAAGCAGGCTCCTCGTTGCCATTGCAGAGCCTGACATGGGGCCATGAGATCATGACCTGAGGTGAGATCAAGAGTCTGACACTTAACTGACTGGGCCACCCACGCGTCCCTCTCTTAGTAATTTTTAGATAAGATATGAGTGCATATAAAACTCTTCATTTAGAATTCTACACAAAGCTCACAACCCCCTGGGCACAGTGACACATCCTGCCTCCTACCTAAAGGCCTATCCCCAGAGCCCAGGGACCTGCTGTGATCAGGGCCTCTCATATCAGGCTGCAGGACTATTGCCTAACCTTGACTCTGGAGACCACCTCATTAGGCCAGCAGCCTCCAGTGTGGGATCACTGTGTTCAGTGTAAGCTGGAAATCTCTCTCCCATGGGCACTGGTACAGGGTGGGTTTGGAACATGCAGTACAGTCATCCCTGGGTTAACTTCAATCCATTTTCAGTCTCTATGGCTGCACAAAGGATTCTAAACCATAAGTTTCCACTGGGAAGTCCCTGGTGCCTTTCTGCATTCCCCATTGAATCAGAAGCTTAAGAGATGGGGCCCAGAAATCTGCATTCTTTAATATTTCCAGTTTAATTCTGTGTACTGTCAGGGTTAGGAACTATGGGTTTAGACCATGTTTTTTAGTTTAGTGAATATATTGTAAAGATTAAAACTGAAACCTTGCCAAAATCAAGATTATTAGTAGCACCTATTACTTTTTGGGAAATGTCAGATTCTTACATACAATTAAAATATATTATGTATTTTATATATATTATATCTATATATTATATAGCATATATATTATGATATGTTAATGTATATTAATGACATATAAGTGTTACATATTACTTTCTGATAGAAAAAAATCAGATTAAAAGTATGTTCTATTTAAGAAAATCCAATGGCCTGAAACCAAATTTATAAATAATAACAATAAAAATAATTAGGGGGTAATAATTTATATTACAAAGTAATTCATTGTATTATTTCCTTTAAACAACATTTCCCTCTAGGTCTCTTAAAATGCCAGTCAATACACAAAAATTCAGTTTGTGTATTGTTTTTCAGGAACATTTCTAGTGCATCAAGCATGGTGCACCTGACTCCTGATGAGGTGGGGCTTGTGGTTTGAGGAATTTGAGTGGAAGAAAAAACAGAGTTGACTGGTCTGTGGAATCTATTGCCTAGGTCTTCCTCTCTGTGGTGTCCCAGGGCCAGGTATGCTAGCTTGGTCACACCCTTGTCTGCATTCGAGCCCACGTAGCTCCAGCTTTAGGCTCAGCCCTGTACTCATTCCTGGGATGACTCCTAAAGTCACAGGAGTTTCAGAATCCCTAGCTCAGCACTGAGAACAAGCATCAGATGGCCCTGACCTTGGTCCTCACTTCTGATAATTGGGATTTCAGCTTTCTTTCCCAAGTGTTGGCCTATAGCTTGAGCTTCTGCTTGGGGTGTCTGCCTTCTTTGGAGCTTTTTACTTCTCCTCTCCATGGCAGGTTCTCAGGACGTTTAACTTGAAACCTTAGCCATGCGTGCAGAACCTGAGATTGTCCCTGAAAAGACAGGCTCACACCCACCAACCAGTGGCTTGAGAAGGAACTTGTTCTCCTGTACTAGGATCCTATGATGATCTGGCCATCTTCACCCCCTTCACAATGGGCTCTCTCGAATGCCGGTGACATTGCAAAGCTGGGCTTTCTTCATTTTGGTTCCAGACCCCTGGGTCTGTTTGTGGCCTTAAACTGGGCTCTGGCCTGCTTGTCTGAAAATTTAATTCTCTCTTCATGTTAACATTTCTTCTGACGCAAGGATTAGATCCCATTCTCTATATCCCCAGCTGCTCATTGTGACCCTGCTTCAAACTAAGCAGACCATCTGGATCCATCTTAATGGAATAAGACCTCCCACTAGATGAGAGCCTCTTAGATCTCAACACCTGCCCAGAGTAGCTTCAGCACCTGAGAGTGTAGTGGTTTGCTCTATTGTCCATCCTTTGTAAGACCTGCCTTAAAACTGGTTGGCTTTCCATCTGGACATGTGGTATCATGTGGTTATTTGCGTCCCAATTCTTCCATGTAATAGATGTGAAATCCTCAAGTTTTGCTTAACTGGTTTGATCCTGAATAGATTTTATAGGGTTCTTCCCATCAAAATGTTCTGACCTATTTCATAAGTAGTTGTGGAATAATGTATGTAGAATGCCTTGCGCTTGGCCTATCATAAGGAGATATTACTATTTCTTTTTTCTTATTTGTTCCCCAGTGACTGCTTGTTTGTGTGGCTAAAAGCCCCATGCATCTCAAGGCCAAACAGGTCCAGAAATTCTCTCTGGATGACCTATCTCATCTCTACATCCTTAGAAGTCAGGAAAAGCCTGAGTTATTTGCAATTTTTGAGGCTCTTTGTATATAAATAAATGTTAAAAGAATGAAAAACTAAGACTCAGACCAAAGAAAATATTTGCAAAAAGAAATATCTGATAAAGGACTTGTATCCAAGATATATTAAAAAAAACACTTAAAACTCAAAACAAGGAAACAAACAACCCAATTAAAAAGTAAAAAGTGGGCAAAAGATCTGAGCAGATACCTCACAAAGATATACAGATGGTAAACGCTCATTTGAAAAGATCCTTAACATAATATGCCATTAGGAAATTACAAATTAAAATGAGATATACCAGCACATGACTATTAGAACGGCTAAAATCCAGAACATTGGCAACACCAAATGCTGGTAAGGATCGGAGCAAAAGAAACTCTCATTCATTGCTGATGAAATGCAAAATGGTACAACCACTTTCTTTTTAAAATTTTTTATAGATTTTTTTTAAGTTTATTTATTAGTTTGAGAGAGAAAGCACATGTGTGAGCAGGGGAGGAGCAGAGAGAGAGGGAGAGAGAGGATCCCAAGCAAGATCCACACTGTCAGCACAGAGCCTGACACAAGGCCTCAACTAACGAACCACGAGATCATGACCTGAGCCAAAACCAAGAGTTGGACACTTAACTGACTGAGCCACCCAGGCTCCCTGGTACAGCCACTTCAGAAGACATTTTGGTGGTTTCTTGCAAAACTAAGCATACTCTTACCATTTGATTTTACCCAAATGAGTTGAAAACTTATGTTCACACAAAACCTGCACATGGATGTTTATAGCAGCTTTGTTCATAATTGCTAAAACTTGGAAGCAATGAAGGTATCCTTCATTCGGTGAATGGATAAATAAATTGTGGTACATCTAGACAATGAAATACTATTCTGTGATACGAAAAATTGAGCCATCAACAAGGGGAAGACATGGAGGAAACTTAAATGCATGTTGCTAAGTCAAGGAAGTCAGTCTGGAAAGTCTACATAGTATATGATTCCAACGTCATGACGTTCTGGAAAAGGCAAAACTATGGAGACACTAAAAAGATCAGTGGTTGCCAATGGCCCAAGGGTAAGGAATGAGAAGTGAACAGGTGAGACATAGGGGATTTTTAAAGCAACAAAGCTAGTCCATATGATACTGTACAGTGGATATATGACCTTGTGCCAAAACCCATAGATATGTTCAACACAAAGAGTGAAACTTAAGGGAAATGATGGACTTCAGTCAGTAATTATGAGTCAAGACTGATTCATCAATTGTAACAAATATTCCATACCAACACAAAATATTAATAATAGGAAAAACTCTGTGTGCAAATGAGGGAGGGCAGGACTTGGGAACTCTGTAATATCTGCTCAATTTTTCTGTAAATCTGAAACTATTCTAGAAAGTAGTCTATTAATTATAAAAAATAAATACTAAAATAGGGTTCATTTTAAATGTAGTTTATTTTAAATATTTCCATTTAAAAACTCAGTGCTTTTAAAACAAACAAAAATATAACGCAATGTAATTGTGCTTCTCACAAGGTAATTGTGGGATTATAAATATCTTTTTTTTAATTCCAGTCTAATCAGGGATTATAAATATCTTAATGCATAATGCATGACAGATGAATGGTCTGCTAATGGGAGGCATGTTCCAAGCTGCATGATGAGAGTTTTCTTCCTTCAGTTCTCTGAGTGCATCTCTGTAATGTACATGAAACTTTACTTGGCAATAACCAGCATGGAGCCCCTTCCTTAATGTGAGTCCTTTGGCAATGGAGCACCATGATGGGCCCTACTGGGGCTTAGCTTTGTTTTTCCAAGCCTGCTTCCAACCCTACCCATTCTGCTTTTGAACTCGAGTTGGCTGGCTGTTTGCAGGTAGACATTTCTAGTCCTAACTGCCTATCTACCTAAACATCCAAGGCTCACCTGCTTGTGATGTCCCATTCCTATCCTCTGCCCACCTACTGAGCCTGGGCCAGCCACAACACTGAACAACTACAATGACTGTACATTGTGTTTTGCCAGCTGGACTACTTCTGGTTAATAGCTCTCCACAGAGAGGGACTAGAGATGAAAACAGAAGGACTGATTTCATTATGCATAAGGCTTTCTTGCAGGGTCACTTCTGTGTCTACTTGCCTTTGCTATACTTCCTCTATTCCCAAGGGTGAGGCCTACCTCCCAGAAAGATAGAAATGAACACGCTTGCTGACTTCCCTTTTCTTTCACTTTTTCCAAGTTTTTTCTCATTATGATAGTGGTAAGTACTCTTAGAAAATGTGCAAGTCACAGAAATGAAGAAAGAAGCACAGAAAAAAAAAAGTCACCCCAAACCCTGTGTTACCCCGAGGCAACCCCTAATGTCATTTCACTTCTGTAAATTTTTAGCTCCGCATTCACTCTTGAACCTCACACAATTAGATTTTGCCTCCTCCATTTTCCTGGAACTACGCTCCCATAGGTCAATGTCTGTCACAGGCGACCTTCCCGGTATGCTCTGTATTCCATCTCGTCTTCCTTCTCAAGAACTTCATTTCTGTAATTATTCACTTCTGCCTGCATTATTCGTTCTCCCCTTTAGTGGATCACTCCCATCAGTCTGCAAACCTGTCTTAGTATTGCACATCTTAAACTCTTCCTTAAACCCATTACCTCCTCTCTGTTCCTCTTCATAGTAAAACATCTCAAAAGAGATATCTATATTTACCTCCTCCACCTTCTCCCCTCTGGCACTCTTCGATTTGCTTCAGTAGGGTCCTCTTCACCCTACTGAAAAGACTCTTATCAAGATCATCCGTGGGGCGCCTGGGTGGCGCAGTCGGTTAAGCGTCCGACTTCAGCCAGGTCACGATCTCGCGGTCCGTGAGTTCGAGCCCCGCGTCAGGCTCTGGGCTGATGGCTCGGAGCCTGGAGCCTGTTTCCGATTCTGTGTCTCCCTCTCTCTCTGCCCCTCCCCCATTCATGCTCTGTCTCTCTCTGTCCCAAAAGTAAATAAAAAAACGTTGAAAAAAAAATTAAAAAAAAAAAAAAAGATCATCCGTGACTTCCAGCTTGCTAAATCTAACGGTCAATTCTCTGTCCTCATCTTCACTTCTCAGTGGTATTTGACATAGTTCAGTCTCCTTCCTTTCAGAAATAACTTGTGCTGTTGGTCTCCGTTGACAGCACACTCTGCTGGTTTTCCATTTATTCCACTCTTCCTTGTCACTCTTTTTTTGGTCCCACCTTCTATGTCTGGCTTTGAAATATTGATTGAGTCTGAGGCTTGATTTCAGGCCTTTCTCTATAATCTCTCCTTGGTAATTTCACCAGTCCCACTGTTTTAAATATCATCTATATGATACTGACTCTCAGATCTATATCTCTAGTTTTGGCCCCTAGGATTAGTTTGCATTAGGTTGCATGTATGAGCAAAAGCCAAACAATAGTGGCTTAAACAAAATAAAAGTTTGCGCTTTTTGTTCAGTACTTAAGGAAATTCAACATACAAGGATATTTATTCAATATACAAGGAAATATATATATATATATATATATTTTTTTTTAAGTTTATTTATTTTGAGAGAGTGTGGGGGGGGAGGGGCAGAGAGAGAGAAAGAGAGAAAGAAAGAATCCCAAGCAGGCTCTGCACTGTCAGAGACATGGGGCTTGAACCCATGAACCATGAAATCATGACCTGAGCTGTAGTCAGATGCTTAACTGACTGAGCTATCCAGGTGCCCCATAAAGAAGCATATTTGCTGTGTAAGTTTGAAGGAAAGCAAACTAGGACTTATATGGTGGCTTGATTGCCATCAGAGACCCAGAGGACTTCCCTTTATGTGTTTCATTATCCCAGCCCTTGGTTTCCACCCTCAAGGAGCACCTCATTATTTCAAGATGGCTGCTGGAGATCCAGCCGTATCATAAACATTCCAGACTGCAGGTAGGAGAAAAGCAGGAGGACAAAGTGTTCATTTCCTAGGTGAGTTAATTCCCTTTAAGGAGGCTTTCTAGTTTCTTCACAAAACTTCCACTTCTACCTCATTATCCACAACTTAGTCATATGGCCACACTTAGTTGCCAGGAAGGCTGGGAAATACAGTCTTTATTTCAGTTAGCAATACACCTAGCTAAGTATCAGGGTTCTGTTACAGAGAAGAAGAGGAAAGTGGGTATTGGGTAGAGATCTAGCAATCTCTGCCACACTAACCCTGACTCTTCCTGTGCTGTGAGCTTACGTGTCTCTGTGTCCATAACATCTCCATTTGGACGCCTAATGGGCTTTTCATACTAAACTTAGATAAACCTCTTGATTCCCTCCACCCTCAAACCTGCTCCTCCCAGCCTTTTCCATTTCAGTAAATGGCTTCACCTCATTGTTCAAACTAAAAACCTAAAGTCATTAAAAAAAAAACAACACAAACACCTTTTGTTATGAAAACTCAAACACACTGAAAGGTAGAGCAAATAGTATAAAAAACACCGATAGATCCAGCATCTATTGTGCTTGTTTAACCTTTTTTTTTTTGAACTGAAGTATTTTAAAGTACAGTCATTGTGGAGTACCTGGGTGGCTCAGTCGATTAAGCGTCTGACTTGGGTTCAGGTCAAGATCTCGTGTCAGGCTCTGTGCTGACAGTGCGGAGCCTGGAGCCTGCTTTGGATTCTGTCTCTGTCTCTCTCTGCCCCCGCTCCACTCACACTCTGTCTCTCTTTCTCTGTGCAAAAATAAACATCAAAAAAAGTAAAGTATAGTCATTGTGACATTGAACTCAAATTCTTCAGTTGGCATCTCTAAAACATAAAGGCATTTTTGTGTATATCTGTGATACTATCACCAGTCTTCTCAAAATGAATAATTTTTTACTCCTCTCTTCCTCATCCGCCACAGCGAGTCAATCAATAAGTGATGTCAACTCTCTGGCCACTCCTCACTCTCTCCAATGCCATCCCATCCCAGCCACTATCAACCCTTAACTAGACTTTTGCTCTGCATTCTTCCTTCTAACTCTCTATTTTGCACATAGTATCAAACTATTCTTTCAAAAACTTAAACCATGTTATATCACCTCCTTAATTAAAACCCTCCAGTGATTATCTCTTTGTGATTAGATTAGAATCCAGGCTTCTTTAAGACCTACTTGACCTGACTCCTGAGTACCTTTCTAAGCTCTCCGCCTTCTCTCCCCTCACTCCTGCCTTATTTTGTTCCTTTGAATACCAGAGTAATTCCTTCCTAACTCTAGTGTTTAGGCTATACCTTCTGCCTGGAAGGTTTCCCCCAGATCTTTGTATGGCTGGTTTCTTCTCATTCTTAAGTCTTACCACAAATGTCACCTCCTCAGGGAAGCTTCCTCTGCTCATCCTATCTGGAGAAGTGCCCCCCATCTGTCTTCAATCAATTCGTAATCTATTATCCTGTTTTATTTCATGTGGCCTTTATTGCTATTTTAAATTATATTATTTGTTTACTTACTGATGGCCTGTCTTCCTCTTGTACGGAAGCTCCATGAAAGTGCCTAGAACAATGTACAGTGCAAAATATACAATCAACAAATGATGTTAGAGAATAAATCAATAAATTGATCTCTGGATATTGAAAGACTTTGCTTTGAATTTCAGCTCCATTACTTACCAGATGTAGTGGGAAAGTTACTTAATTTGTCCCTAGAATACCAATGTCACAGGACTATTATAAAACTTAAGAGGGGTAATTATGTAAAGCACTTAGTATAGCTTTCGATGTATAGTAAGCCCTAAAAACATGACAACTGCTATTATTACTACTGCTATTAATTATTACATGTCTCTGCTGCATTTGATCATTGTGAACATTGCCTCCTGAAGACTGTCTCCTCTTCTGGCCTTTTTGATGCCATACACTTCTAGTTCTGCTGTCCTTGGAATGCCTCAGAACACCTTCTGTGTCACAACCCTCACCTGATGACTCCGTAATTATTCTTTCCATGCCTGGTACCACGTATTGCTTGGCCACAACTGACCGGACAAGAGACGAGCACCTGGTCCCAAGGCAGTGTCTGTTCATTGGCCTAGGTGCTACCCCGGCTCAAGAGCTCCAACCACATGTTCTCTATGATGGGTGATTGCTAAGTAGATAAATGAGCTCATTTCTCCTGAGGAATATGAACAGAGTAAGAGGGAGCACATGAGATAGAGAGATACTATATCGGGAGCAGGAGAAGCAGGGACAGAGAATACTTGGTGACTACAAGGACGCCTGGAGTGGGCAGATGAGCATGTAGCCTAGTCACAACAACTTCATTGTATCTTGATGACCTTTCAGGCTCCATTAGTCCTCCATTAGTCCTGCTGCTTCTAACTTTCTGTGCAGCTTCACAGTAACCTCTATATCCAAGGTCGCTTATCTGTTCCTCACATGGCAAAGAACCTAACCAACACCCTCACTGCACAGTTTCACTGGGTTGATTCAACAACCATTTCTTAGCATTTACCATTGGCCACACCCACTCATTTGCTCTCATAACTTGAACGCTCCTCTGTTGGTAATTCACCAATTGAATCTCTAACCTGACCTGTTTTCTGAGGTTCCAACTCAAACTTCTGGGGCCCCACTGGCACTTAAAAGAACTACCTTCCAAACAAACTCATATTTTCTCCCCTTTCTCTCCTCTCATGCCCTGCCTGGCACAAATATGTTCCTCTTCTTTTGTTCCCTGTCTCGGCTGATGACACTGCTTACTCCCAGTCACTTGGGCTACAAATCTTGGAGTGATCTTTGCCACGTCTGTCTTTATTATCTTCCACAGCTAATCAGCATCTGCTGATGCATCTGGCCCCTTTGTTCTTTTTACAATGTCCTTCCAGACTGTAGGTGCCTTGGCCCTCCCCTCCTACTCCTCTTCCATCACTGCTCTCCCTTTGCTCATGTGCTCCCGGCCCACCAGCCTCCTTGCCTGTCCCTGAACAGGCAGACACAAACCTGCTCCAGGGCTTTTGCACCTGCTGTTCCCTTTGCCCAGAACACTTTTTCTGAGCTCCATTCCTCTTCTTCTTCACATCTTTGCTCAAATATCCTTGTGTCACCTTTCCTAATCACCTTGTTTAAATTCTAAGAACCTGACAACTGACTTTCCTTAACCTCTTCCACTGTTTATTTTCTCCACAGCCCTCCAACGTGCTACGTAACTTACTTATTTTTTTCATTTGTTGCATACCCCTTTCTCCACTTGGCAGCCCAACACAGTCGAATGTGTGCACCACGGGGGCAGGAATTAATATCCCCAAGGCTCAACAGTGCCTGGTACGTAGTAAGCACTCAATAACTGTGTGTTTAATCCATTAATTGATTACTCAGTCTCTCTCTGCTACCATTGTTTGTTTGTTTTCTTTTTAAACTGTTTCAAGACTATTTTTAAAACCAGTCACGACACTAAGCTTTTGGCCCGTTTGCCCACTCTACCAGCTACAAATGCTTGCTCAGCAGCTGAGGGGCACTCTTTAGTAGCATGTGTGAAAAGTAAATAAAATCCATAGAAAACAAATCGTTTCCATAGGCTGCATTCTTATAGTCTTGCTACAATGCCAATGCTACATCCTGGGCATATGTTTCTGACCCACAAGGAAAAAATTATAAATCTGGCCAGTTGGAACTGCCATCTGGAGTAGCGCTAGCTTTTTTCTAATAAGCTCTGTGTCTTGGCCCTTCTCAGCCATTAAGGGCTTAGAACTGTCAGAGTTATAGTGGTTTCAGCTACCCCCACCGTTGTTTGTCCTTGCCGCAAAAGGCAGTGTCCTGTGCCTCCTGGAAAAGCAGAGACCCATCTGGTTCCTCCAGTAATATGGTGGAAAGCAAATCCTGCAAGAATCCATGATCTTTTTCTTTTAGTTTTCTATTTGCACTGAAGCCTAGGTCCCTCCCTCTTTTTCAATAAATATCTTTAGAATATTTAGAATATTCAGAGTGATTAATTTTGTTTGAAATCCATGTTACATTCTGCTTTTATTTTTTTAAAGTTTTTTTTTTCCCATTATAAAAACAATATATGCACAGTTTCATTTTAAAAAATGTAAATATGGGGGAGAAATCACCCAACAACTTTTGGAATAATCGCTATTCATGTTTTTCCCTGTTCCTTTCTATGAATATTCTTCTCATGAATATATATTTCTTGCTTTTTTTCAACTAAGATTACACTATGACAATATGTCAATGTTAATACAAAACTATATAATTTTGAATAAATAATCTAATTTAGGTAACGTCATTTATTTTTTCCTTTTTAAAATCATTCTACATTTGGACATGTATTTCGAACTTTTTGCATTAAACTGAAATTGAGATTAACTTCTCTGGGCATATGGTTTTCCTGACTTTGATATTATTGACTTAGACTAGGATTTCTGAGAGAAATTACTAAATCATAGAGTATGAATGATTAGAAAGCTCCTGATGTACAACCTAACTTCTTTTCAGAGCTGTTTTCCTTAAGCTTCTTTGAATGGAAGGAGTCATTCAGGTTGCCTCAGTCATTGGGAAGTTTATAGGAATGACAATTGGAGAAAAACCTAGGGCAGGAATCCAAGCCATAAAAGCCAGGCCTCATGTAATGTCACAGAGTGAAAATGAATTATCTGAGCCATGCAGGCTGCAACTGAAGGTCAGTCAGGATGCAGGGAGCTCTGGGGAGCAGCTTGTCACTTGTCACCCATGAGCACTCACAGCCCAGGAGGCTCTGCCCTAGAGATCCCTTGTTAACAACCGGTCTCTTTCATCTTCTGTTCCTATCACCGACTCCTCAACTCCTTTTCCTATTTTCAATTCATTTTCACCACAGAAGTAATAACTGGTTCAGCCAATAGTCATCATACTTATTGAGACTGAATTTTTACTTCAGACTTCATCATTGGTCAGTTGGACAGATTATATTTGGTTATTCTTGGCTAAGTGCTCGTTTCTGTCTCAATCCTTTGTGGGGTTAGGCAAAATAGAATGTGACCTTCCTTCATTGAACTTGTGATAATCTGCTTGTGATGATTCAAAATATGTAACTACCAATGGCAGAGGCACTGACCAGTCAGTCCCAGCGGAAATCACAATATATATATATTATATATATATAATATATAATGTATATATATATTATGAAAGGAAATCACAATAGGTTACTAATTTTAAAAAGCTGAAAAATGCATTCTGAATATCACAGAATCTTGAAAAAGAACATAATATCTCTACTAACGAACTACCTGACACATGTCTACATTTCTCTCTCTCCCTCTCTCTTTCTCTTTGGTTGCATACAGTGGTTACCTCTTCTAAAGTTTATTCATTTATTTTGAGGAGAGGAGCAGGTGAGTGGGGGAGGGGCAGAGTAAGAGAGAGAAAATCCCAAGCAAGCCCCACACTGTCAGCACAGAGCCAGACACAGGGCTAGATCCCACGAACTGTGAGATCATGACCTGAGCCAAAATCAAGAGCCGGATGCTTAACCAACTGAGCCATCTAGGCACCCCCTGATTACCTCTTCTATGGCCACAGCTTTATAATATAATTTTAAAGACAGAGAGCAGAAAGATAATTCAGACTTCTTTTTAGCATGGTTGGTTGAAATTCTTTTTTTTTTTTTAGTTTGGTAGTTGGGATGCATAAAGCATTCAGTTTCACACAGTGTGATATGTAGTGCTGCTACAAGTTTGTGTCCTACAACTCAGAACCTCTGATAAATTCTATTTCACATGATTCACATCTTAAAAAAAGATTATAAATATATGGTGAATTTATCAAATATGTCCTAGTAGGCAAGAATAGCCATTTTGACCAGATATCTGTAAAAAGTAAGCATCCTGCTTATAATTTTGCATACCTAACAATTAAAATAATTTCCCACAGATTGGCTTCTGGCTCCATTTATTTCGAGCCTTGTTTCTTTCCCACTACCTACATAATTCTAATATCAGGCACCATAAGACATGTTCATATTTCAGTGTGATCTCTGGCCCTGCAGCTTGTTGTCAGATCAGCAGGTGGTTGGCAAAGTAAGTTGTAGGAGTATTTGTGGAAACCATTCCTACACCAGAGGCCTACCAATAACCTGGCTCTGATGGAGGTGACTGCACACCACATAAATGCATCCCACTAAATCCAATCTAAATGTGTCTCCAAGTCAGCTTCCTTTTACCTGATTTCAGGAGTTCCTGGGGCACCTGGGTGGTGTAGGTTGACCCTCAGTAGGTTGAGGGTCTGACTTTGGCTCAGGTCATGATCTCGCGGTTCCTTGAGTTTGAGCCCCACATCTGGCTCGCTGCTGTCAGCCTATCAGCTCAGAGTCCGCTTTGGATCCTCTGTCCCAATCTCTCTGCCCCTCTCCCCCTTGCACTTTCCCAAAAATAAATATTAAAAAAAAATACAATAAAAGGATTTCATGGTGCCATTCCAATGCTGCACTTCACAAAGTAAAGCATGTTGGAGAGGACCTCCGAGTGGAAAGAGAACAATGGTCTTAACCAATTGTGATTAAAATACCTTATTTTGCAAAGGTCTCAAAAACAACATAAGAAGTTGAAAAATTGTTGGGTATCTTCCCAGGGCCTCAAAAAGGGCCTGTGCAAGTGAGGAGTCCCAAAGTTTATGCTTCATTAGCTCCAAAGGAAATCTGCCAAATTGCCCTTCATAGAGGTTATACTAAGTTACTGTTCTACCCATAATGCAAAAGCTTCCTTTCCCAAGGTCTTGAATGCAGAGAGCATTACCAAATTTGTAGATTTTTGCCAACCTGATGGGTAGGGCAAAACAACTTAGGACAGTTGTATATTGCATTTCTCCAATTATGAATTAAGTTGAGCATTTTTTTCTTAACTTTAAGATCCATATGTGTTTTTTCTTCTGTGAACTCTCTGTTCATTTTTTTCCCCTCTTTTTTCTATTGGGTTGTTAGTCCTTTTCTTCTTGATTGGCAGGAACTCTTTATGCATTGGTAGATGCATTTTATCTTGATATGAATTGCAAATCCTTTTTATGTGTTTGCTTTATTTATTTATTTATTTATTTATTATCTCTTAGATTCTTTATTATTATTTTTTGTTGAGGTATAATTGACACATTATACTAGTTTCAAGTGTACAACATAATGATTTGGTATTTGTGTACATTTGCAAAATGACCACTACAACTAGTCTAGTTAATATCTGTCACCATACAGGGTGCCTGAGTGGCTCAATTGGTTACGCATCCAACTCTTGATTGTGGCTCAGGTTGTGATCTCACAGTTCAGGGGATTAAGCCCCATGTTGGGGTCTGTGTTGAGAGCTCTGAGCCTGCTTGGGATTCCCTCTCTGCCTCTCTCTCTGCCCCTCCTTGCTCTTTCTCAAAATAAATAAATTAGCTAAAAAATACCTGTGACCATACATAGTGACAAAAATTGTTTCTTGAGATGAGGACTTTTGAGATCTACTCTCTTAGCAACTTTCAGATATACCATACAGTATTATTAACTATAGTCATCATGCTGTACATGATATCCCCAGGACTTATTTTGCAAAAGGAAGTTTGTAAACTTTGACCCATTTCACCCAGAGAGACAGTGTGAGAGCAGGGGAGGGGCAGAGAAGGGAGACATAGAATTCAAAGCAGGCTCCAGGCTCTGAGCTGTCAGCACAGAGCCCAACACAGGGCTCGAACCCACGAACCGCAAGATCGTAACCTGCCTGAGCTGAAGTCAGACACTTAACTGACTGAGCCACCCGGGTACCCTGAAATTTTAAGCTATTATATTGTTAACTTTATCATGATTTCATTTTTTATATTTGAATTTTTGATCCACATGGTATGAAAAGTTTTTCCATCTGTAGAAGATGAAATTCTAGACATTCATTGAGGAAAGGGTACTGTTCCTAAGTCTCATCTTAAAAAACAAACAAAACAAAAAATCCTATACTTTTAACTAAAGCTTTATTATTAATATGCTTCCTTCAATGAGTTAGAATTTACTGAACATCCATATGTGCTAAATCTTTACATTTCTCTTGTTGAAAAATGCGACTCTAGGTTTCAAAGTGTTCCAAGTAAAGACTCATCCACTCTTGAAAAAAAAAAGTAATAAATAAATAGAATGCTCAGTGGCCAGAAATAAAAATTCTTCATGCTTCCCAAACAACTTAACATTTATAGTATTTTAGATGGTTCTGTCCTTTCTTCATGGTTGGTCCCATATGCTTCCTGTGTCCTTCTCTGGGGATAGCAACCCTCCTTTGTAGTGCAGGTACTTATTTTCCAAGAAAAGATCAAATGCTCCTCTCAGCTGGAAACACCCACTCTCCGTGTTGTTTCAAAGGGTTTCATACTCCTGCATTCCAGACATGTCCAAACTAAACCCTGGTCAGAAAAAGACCTGGCCCTGATTTTCAATGCAACTTGTTGTCTTTTACTCTGGAATGAGATCAGAAAAATGTGCGTATTCTTCACTTATGATTGTAATTTATTAATTACATAATAACTTTACATTAATGCTTATTCAATATTCATCATTACCAAAAGTAGTCTTTATTATTCTCTGGTGTTCAAAGGTGAATTACCACCTGGATTCATTTAACAGTACTATGGTTCTTCTTTTGGTGCTTAACAGAACTCTTTGAGCAAACTTAGGGAACTAGAACATACTTAGTTTTGAAGGAAAGTGCCATCCCTGAGGCATAATCAGGAACCAAAAGACTGAAGTGTTATTAGAACTAAAAGGTGCCTCTGAAATCTCTTGGTTCAATCCCTTCATTTTAAAGATGAAGAAGTAGGGGTGCCTGGGTGGCTCAGTCAGTTAAGTGGCCGACTTTGGCTCAGGTCATGATCTCGCAGTCCGTGAGTTCGAGCCCCGTGTCGGGCTCTGTGCTGACGGCTCAGAGCCTGAAGCCTGCTTTGGATTCTGTGTCTCCCTCCCTCTCTGCCCCTCCCCTGCTCATGCTCTGTCTCTCTCTGTCTCAAAAATAAATGAAACATTTAAAAAAAATTTAAAGATGAAGAAGTAAAGACCCAGAGAACTCTGAGCTTAATGACATGTTTCTTATATTTATCCCAAGTCAGCACGGCTATAAATAATGCCTTCTTTATTTTTATTTGATTAATTCATGTGGTTAATATGTTATTTTTGTTTCTTTTTAAAATGTGTAAGTGTAAAAAACATTGGGAGGAAAAAATCACCCCAAATCTCTCTACTGAGGGGCAGTCACTGTTAAAAGGCAGCATGACCATCACTTAAGGGAATGAGCTTTGGAACCAGACAGTGCCAGACAGAACCTCATCAGTTAACCTTTCTGAGCTTCAGTCTTGATGACAACAAGGGAGATGATAGTATTCACCTCATGGTGAAAATTAAAGTATATTGCATAGGTAAGGCATTCAGGTCAGTGAGCTAAATGTTTGTATTCAATTCATGCTAGCAATCCTTAGTATTACAGTTGAGATAGTACTCTATACATTTTTATACCACGTTTTTTTCACTTACTGCGTCATATGCATTTTCCCAGGTCATCAAAGAATCTTTATTAATGCACTTCTTTTATGTCATGACCATCTTGGTAAAGAAAAATTGGAGTTATTTTCCATTCCACAGCCAAGTTGTGTATACCTTCTCAACAGAAGCTGAATCAGCAGCTGCCAACAAAGGGGAAAGGAAACAAGGGTTAATTAAGAGGAACTATTTTGGAATAAACAGCTGGATTTACAAGGGTGTGCATGAGAATGCTTTGATGCATGCATTTAGAGAGTAAAGGATATAGAATAATTGATGGCTATATTGGCAGATCAAAGTGTCTCAAGGGCATTGCAGGCTTGCAGAGTTAAACTGTTTGCACTTTTCCTGCATTTAGTGTGTGTATTTTGTGAGCATAATAATAATTTGTACTCACATAGAAGCTTTCATCTAGGGAGGAGCTCAAAGCACTTTGAAGATGTTAATAAGAAAAAGACCTGCTAATTAAGATTGCTTAAAAAGAAAAACTCTCCTTTCAGCAGGCTCACATGATTGTTGGGAGGATTCGGACTTAAAGAGATTTGTTATCACAAGTGAATTATTTCGAATGTTTTCCCTTTAAAACACACCGTTGGCCTTAGTTTACTGATAAAAATGTCTTTCTCTGGACAGTCACACCACATGTAACAAGAATAATGGAACAGTCTATGACGTGCTTGATTTTGGAGAGCACACTCTTATCTAAAAAAGTACCGTGTTGGACATTTGTAGTGAGTTTTCAGGTTATCAGATAAAGATGTAGATTAAACGTAACAAAACAAGCTTAGAAGGACAAAGCATTCCCAGGCCTTTCTGGAATTATATTTGTTAAAGGAAATTCAGACAGCAAAAATCGTATCTCAGTGCATGGTGAAAAGGGTGACTTTGTTAAGAGTTCTACAAGCTTCCAGCTCAACTTCCCTGCATCAAATACATGAAAGCAAATCCCTACATAGATGAAATCAATTCATGAAACCTTTCCCAATCCCAACTGTTAGAATCGGATGCCTCCCTTCTCTCTGCTCCCTGGTCAGCGAATGGTATTTGTTTGGAAATATTCTTTGTATGATGACTTAGTATTGGAGTCTTTTTTTCATGCGTCAGATATTTATAGTTCTTCCCCACTAGAGAGTAAACTCCAAGTAGGCAAAAATATTTTTTATTCATCTTAAAATCCTATAACAGGACTTAGCACAGTATGTGATCCTTAACACAACATACCCATTAATAACTATTTCTTTTAATTAAGAATTTTATTATAACAGTTTCATAATAGAAAAAGAAATTGGAAATAGCATCAATGTCCATCTATAGGGCAAGGGGTAAATAAAGTTATGAGACATCCATACAATGGGATACCACGTCACTGTTAAAAAGAATGAGACAGACTTGGAAAAATTCAATGATCTATGGAATGAACAACTCAATTATAAGAATATATTTTAGGATCTCCTTTTTTGCAAAAAAAACCCAAAACACAAAAAAACAAAAAAACAAACCAATGGGTGATTGAGAGATGCCTGGGATGAATACATAGATAGAAAGTTAGACAGACCAATCAAATTTTTTTATTATTCATAGAAATTGGAAGCCCTGAAAAATATGAGCAAATCATCAACAGTGAATATTCCTGGTGAATGGGGCTCCTCAGCCCTCAGTCAGTGGGCTGGCTTTGAGAGGAAAGTCCCTCACTTGTTACTTTTACCTCTGTATTGTTTGAAGTTTTAGCAATGAACAAGTATTATTTTTGGTCATAAAAAAAAAAAGGGAAACTATTTATTGACTTTAAGTTTGTATTTGTTGAACTTGCTTTTGGTCAGGCAGATGACCTAATATCCCATATTTCTGCACTTTGCAGCCTGTCTCCCTGACAGCCTCTGGCACTGAATGAGCTGGAGGGGACAAAGCCTTCCTTTTTTCAAGAGTAAGCATTTAGCCCGATTCAAACTGACTCTCTTGGGCATCTTCCTGGGGCACCTTTCCAGGGCCTTGGTTTCTAAATTCGGTATACTAATGGGCTGGGACAGATTCCCTGGCTGACTTTGGAAGTTGTCAAAATCTCTCTGGTAACTTTCCGAGGCTTTTTGGTCTCTAACAAGACATGGACCTTTTTCAGTTGTAAATCAGCTTACATCAAAATTCATGTGGGAGGCCGTGCTGCTCCTG
The DNA here is from genome assembly GCF_018350215.1 of Panthera leo. Lineage (NCBI taxonomy): Eukaryota > Metazoa > Chordata > Mammalia > Carnivora > Felidae > Panthera > Panthera leo. The sequence continues at coordinate 22,913,916 of NC_056679.1, forward strand.
AAATGTCTCTGCTCACTCTTTTCATCTGCTGAGCTCTCGGTCCCTGGAAACTCCTGCCTCCTGGGATAATCAGAAATAGCCACGTGGGCTAATTTCCTAAGTGGCCATTCTCTTGTTTTGACCAGTAGGAGGGGCGTGATCTGTTTTCTCCGTACAGTTTGTATAGTTTGGCTTGCTGCCAGCATGGTTCTCTCAACCGAAAGAAAACCAAACACTATCGAAAATGGGAGGAAAAAAGGGAATTTGTGGGAATATTATAGATTAATCCAGTTTGCTGGGATCTGGCCTGGCCCATTTTTAGTGGGGGCTGGTTTAGAGTTAGTTTGTGGTTACATAAACTTGCCAACCATCCGGAAGAGGAAACAATACCCTCTGGTGGTAACATTATATCCTGCACCATGTACCCTAAATTTCAACCTTAGGCCAAGTTGCCTTACCTGCACTTGTACCACAGTACATGTGAACATTTTTAGTCACAGGAATCTATACTTTTTTTTAAAGCTTATTATTATTATTGTTATTTTAGTAATCTCTACACCCAATGTGGGGCTTGAACCCACAACCCTGAGATCAAGAGTTGCATGCTCTTCTGACTGAGCCGGCCAGGCAATCCCAGAAATCTATCCTTAAATCAACTCCACCTTTCCCTTGAGTAATATATAGAGATGCAGACGGTAAAATTTCCATTTCCCAAGTATGCTTTTATTGCTCTAAGTTACTGTGTTCAACATCATGCAGATCAAAATTCTTAAGTTTGTTATCATTCTATTAAGGAAAACAATTCCCATCATTCTACAAACTACAGAGCTAGAGTTGGTTTTTGACTATACCATTATTTATGATGTTACCATTATGCTTATTTCAGGTCCATTTCAGTTTTTTCAGAATGTGTCTATTGTGTCATATAGATTTTTGTCTCTCAGAACATATTACTACGTTCTGCTATATGTGACAACATTCAGATATAGTCATAATCCTAGGTCCCGATTTTCTTGTTAATCTACGCACTTGAATTGTCGCAGTCAGGTCGATTGCACAGGGACATTATCACACCAGCTGCTCTGCTCTGCAATTAGCAGGCCTGGTATGGAATGTTCAGAGTAAGTTGGAGTTCCCGTGGACTCTGGACATTTGCCTTTCTGAGTCTCTGCCTTTGACTTTCCCTTTGGGAATCATGCCATAAAGGTCACTGTTTCCTGTTCCAAATACTCCTTTTAGTTTCTGTTTTGTGAGAACTCTGTATAAAGCTTTTTCCCTTGACCATTTGTCCTCCCAAGCCTGAGATTGCTTCTGAAGTGGAGAGAATTGAATAAACCCAGGATTCCTTTCTGGGAACTGGGCACTTGTCATCGAAGAGTGAAGTGTCTTTGGAGAAGCTTGTGGCACCAGGATTTGAGGTGAGAGAGGAGAAAGGGGGCTCAGCCCATTATTTAAAACCTGCATTTGCTTCTTGTCAAAATGCTCATTGGCCATCTGGTAGGTGACCAACTGTGCCAGTTTGTCTGGGTTTGAGGGGTTGCCCAGGGCATGGGACTTTCAGTGTTAAAACTGGCAAAGTTCCAGGTAAACTGGACCGGTTGATCATACCAGAATGGGTTTAGGACTGTATGAATCCTTTCTTTGCTCCTGTCTCTCTCTATGGTTAATTGTTCTTCCTTTTACCACAGATCTGCCAAGTGTTGTTTCTTATGCGTCCTAATAAAACCCATGATGTCTGAAAACAATTACATATTAAGGATTTACTACGTTTCACATGTGTTAACCATGGAAAACCTTTCATTTGAGTTTAAAAATCACATAAAAAGGTGCCTGGGTGGCTCAGTTGGTTAAGGGTCCCACTCTTGATTTCGCGTCAGGTCATGATCTGAAGGTTCATGAGTTTGACCCCATGTCTGGCTCTGTGCTAACAGTGTGGAGTCTGTTTGGGATTCTTTCTCTTCCTCTCTCTCTGTCCCTCCCCAACTTGTACTTTCTCTTTCTCTCTCAAAAATAAATTAAAAATTTTTTTCTAATAAAAAAATTAAAAAAAAAAAAAAGAAATTACCTAAACATGAACTTGAGACAGGCATGCCTGCACCAGTCTACCATAATAATTTATCATCGTTTCTAGGCACGGAGTGAAGATTGACTGTTATGTGCCATGTCGGATGCTGGGGGAATGGGGAGCTGAATGGATAAACAGATAAATGCCACAGAGTTACCAGTGTTGGGCAAGTGGTGTAGGAGGCTAAGGAACAAAGTGATTCCTGTGGGCTGGGACTTAATGCTGGGAGAGGCTTAAAACAGGAAGTGGGATGTGGAGAGGACTGGAGAGGAATCCAGAAGAAAAGGTAGACTCTAGATGAGAAGACTATTCCAGGCAGAAGAAAACAGCTGCCTGTAGACTCAGGAATGTGTGGGTGGGATCTGTATAGGCAAGTTGCCCTGAAGCTGAGTTTTCAAATGGGTGATCAGTTTGAGGAGGGTGTGTAGGACCATTCTAGCATTTCTGTACTGCTGCTTTTGCAATTACTCTAGACCCAGTGAGTACATCTTTACCAAACAGAGAGAGCCCTTCTTTCTCCTCCTGTCCCTCCGCCAGCTTTTGTAGGTTAGGCCGGGCATCTGTAAAGAATGACCTGACTTTCTCAGTAAATATTTGGGGTGCAAAGAACTGGAGCATTGTCAAAACTCTGTGTGACTACTCCACCCTTCCTCCTATTGAGTCCAGCGCAGAGTAGGGCGGACCACAGAGTGTGGCCAAGGAAACTATCCTTCACCCCCTTGTAAACAAGCTTTGGCACAGAGACTTGGAGCACCAGCCCCTGCACCCCAGTTCTCAGCAAAAGCAGCGAACATTTGTAGGTGAAATGGGGCTGTTAAAGGACTACTGGTCTCCCTTACGCTGTAATGCTCATTAGTGGGTTTTCAGTGACCTTATCGTAGACTGGACGTAGCAAATTATCACAGCTCAATTTTACCAAAATGACCTTTGCCTTACACAAATCCCATTGTTCTTTATTGAAAAGAAACTCTTTCAATCTGGGCAAAGACAACGTGAAGATGTGTTGGGGAACCAGATACAACTGTCATCATAAATGGTGATGACCAAGGAAGACAGAGGCAAAAGCAGAAAGTGCCTTCAGTGAGATTTGGGAGGAGGGACACCAGGGAGGTTCTTGTATCTCTTCCACAGCTTTCCAGCTAAAAATTCCTGCTCATGTAAAGAAGAGCTTTAATCTGTAAATTCTCCTGGGAAGATTATGCCTGTCTTTACTCTCACACTAAAGAGACTGCATCAATACTTTCCTTTTGGTGAGGAATAGGTAGGGACTTCAGTGCTTAAAAAGAAGTGTCTGTAAATATGAAAAAATGCTGGCAAAAAGAAGGCTTAGCATCTTAAAATCAAATTCTTTGCATCTAAATTTTTTTTTGGGAAATTTGTTATAGCTTTTATCTGAAATGGGTTGCATCACAACAGCACTCAGGAAAACTGTATTTTATTTTCCTTGCTTTGGATTTGTAGTTCTTTAATACTATATGGTCTTCATGGTCTACCACCTCCCTTTCGTTGTTCAGTTTCCTTCCTTTGCTCTCAAACTCTTTTGTAAACTATTTTAAACTGTCCCATTTCTGCTCCTGAATTTCCCCCTTGGTTCCCAGTGGTCGTGTTTATTTATTAGCTCACAATGATTGCTTCCTTTCTCAGGTCTGGAGAAGTGTGACTGTGCTAAGGTGCATGGATCCAAGACATAAATATCATTGAATTGACGACTGCATCTATTAAAAATACTGGGATCATCTTTCTGCTTTCATTGTTTTATTTGAAAACATAGGTTGACAACTGATACTTCTGTACTGTAAAAAATGGGAGGGAAATTCCATTAGACGGTGTGGATTAATCAGACACACTTTTCTTTAAAAACAAAAACCCTACCTTGATAATTACTTCCTGTGCCTGTTGGTTCTTAATCATAGCTGCAGCTGAAACTCCTCTCCCCATTCTTTTAGTCTCTGGTATCTTCTTACCCACATCTCTTTGTAAATCATTATTATTATTTTTTTTTAATTCGCAATTGGTTCTGCCCTTGGTAGTGTCAGTTAAAACACTCTCATTGGAATTAAATGCCAAGGTATGGTGTTTGCAATTAGGTTAAATGTTTCCTTGGAATGGGTCCAGTTCTTTTTTATCTTTTTTGATAAGCAATGGCTTTCAAGGTCCTGGCTTGAAGATTCTTATTTTGAATTAGGAATCCTTATCTCTACATAATTTGAACAACCCCAGACTATACAGGCATTGCGTAGGTCCACCAGATAGTTCTCCATTAGCACTGCTCAGTGTGAAAGTCTAGAGAAGAACTTAGGCAGTCATGGTGGACCAGGCAGCTTAACCAAGAACATCCAAAGTATCTACTAGGAGAATATTCTAACATTTATGTCAGTTTAAATACCCCTGGCAAGTCATAGTGTTCTCTAAAAGTTCAGTCAGTCCTGGTTCATGGCTCAAAGCACTTTGTGTGTATCAGCCCATTAGCCCTCTGCATTCCTCTGAGTCAGAGAGCTGACAAGTGGAAATAACCCCATTTCCAAATGTGGACTCCAATGCACAGAAAGCTTAAATAACTGCAACGGGATCACTAATTCAAGCAGCAAAACAGTACACACATGGGACCAAGAGCGTATCACAATGTTCCATAGGGTGGGATGTAGTAACAACCTCTGCCGGTGTTCCTTTGAGGGGCAGAGACAGCATCTGTGGCAAGATAAAGCACCTCTGCCTGGACTCCTCTTTATCCCTAATGCTTGGAAGAAAACCAGCTGACTTCAGACAACATCATTCATGTAGGGAAGTTTTGTTTCCTGGGACATCCCCTCTCTGAGCCAATTTTCTTTCAGCCATGGCCAAGAGTATGGACGCTAGGACTAGAAATGCCAACGTTCGAACCTTGATCCTACCAGTATGACCCTGGGCAAGTTTCTTAACCTCTCTATGACTCAGTTTCATCATCTGTAAAATGGTGATTAGTAATAGTATGTACCTCAGACAGGGTGCTGTGGGGATCAAATATGCTAATTCAGGTAAAGCACTTAGAACAGAACCTGGCACATAAGTACTCAATAAATATTAGTTGTTTCTCTTGTTATTTAATATGCTTCCTTTCCTTTTCTGGGAAGCCTTTTCATTCCAGGGCTTTCGCATTCTCTTACTTCCTCTTCCCATCAAAATAGCAAAGGATCCAGTATCAGCTATTAACATTTTAGGGAGACCAGCTGGTTTGCTTATCAAGCATTGTCTCCAATTGTGGAATGAAAAACTTGATTCCCTGTTTCAGGAAGTTGGGGTACCACAAATGTTTTGAGGTAGTAGGGGAAAGTGGGAGATGAGAACGAAAAATCTCAATTAGCCTCAAAGATATCTGAAGGAACCTGCTCAAGTATTTACCAGGCCCCTTTTCTGCTAAAGAGCAGGTCTACCTACTTGACCAGAACCCCTTCCTTCTTCTAAAATCCCTCTCCATCCCTATTCTGTTCCTTCCTATCTCAACACGAACAACTTTCCCTTTCCTCACCCTTAGTATTTTATCCTTCTTTCCTCTCACTTTAGACCAAGACCTTTAAATGCCAGGAATGCAGGGCCTGTTTTCACGAGTCTTCTGCTCCATCAGCCACTTCTGGCCTTGGTTCTCTTTGTCCCAACCCTGCTTTGCCATGATGGTACTATTGTGAGGACCAAAAGTGAGAAGAGTTAAGCTACGAAAGTAAAATTTGCATATACCAGTTATGCCTGATTGTCTACTGGCATAATAATATAGAGTTTGCATTATTAAATATATAAAACATTAATTTTATTTTTTATTTTTTTATTTACATTTATTTATTTTTGATAGAGAGAGACAGAACACAAGTGGGGGAGGGGCAGAGAGAGAGGGAGACACAGAATCCGAAGCAGGCTCCAGGCTCTGAGCTGTCAGCACAGAGCCCGATGTGGGGCTCGAACCCACGAACTGCAAGATCATGACCTGAGCCGAAGTCGGAGCTTAACCAACTGAGCCACCCAGGTGCCCCTAAAACATTAACTTTATTAATCTCTATTCTGAAATAACAAAACTGTTCACATATGCTTGGCGTTCTTAATTAGTCGCTGTTTGTAGCCTTATCATTTGGTCACAGCCTTGTCCACGGCATTTTTCCTGCCAGGCATGTGTAATTAAATACATGAAATTCAACTCCTAACCCTTTGCTACATGGGGGAGACTAAGGCTGAGGAATGGAGAGGAGAAGGGACCCCAGGGGAGGGTAGATGTGAGACAAAGAACTCCCAGAAGCCAGGGATAACTTTCCCCCAGGCCTTTCCCTCAATGTCACCACCCAGAGGTAATATCTGAAAACCACAAGCCTTAAAAATTAATGAATCTCAGATTTAACCTCTAGTCATCCTTGAATGACGATCTACATTTCAGAGCCTTTTTCTTAACATAAATAGAAATTACAGTTCACATCACATGTTTAAATGACTTAAGCAACTTAACAAAAGCCCTGGTCAGTTCTTAGAACACTAGGCAAATTCGAGGTGGTTAGTTTCTTAGTCAAAGTTTTCTCACCTGCTTTTTATGTCCTTTGTTTAAAATAATATCATTTGTATTAGTATATGAAATACACAGGCACTTAAATTTTTTACTCACTATCTCACCAATGTCCTATTATTCATGTTTTAAAAGATTCTGTGTATATTCACAGTAGCTCCAAATAATGGATTTTTTAAGTTTATTTATTTATTTTGAGAGAGACAGTAGGAGTGAGCAAGGGAGAGGGAGAGACAGAGAGAGGGAGAGAGAGAATCCCAAGCAGGCTCCACACTGTCAGTGCAGAGCCCAATGTAGGGCTCAAACCTACAAACTGGGAGATCATGGCTGGAGCTGAAACTAAGAGTCAGACACTTAGCCTACTGAGCCACCCAGGTGCCCCCCAAATAACAGATTTTTATTTCCTTGAAGCTGGTCTCTTGTTAACTGTTTCCCATGACACTGTCAGTCATAAACCCTTCAAATAAAATCAAGATCACACTTGTTGGCATAGACACCAAGCGTTAGAAGGAACGCCTTCAGCAGGCCCAACTTTAAATGTTGCCTCTGGTTATTCTAGCACAAGTGGGAAGTATGCCTGACCTCACTATAATCAGTTTAGGACATACAGTGTTGTTGTTGTTTAAGATTTTATTTTACAAGCACTCTCCATACCCATCATGGGGCCAGAACCCACAACCCTGAGATCAAGAGTCACATGCTCCACTGACTGAGTTAGCCAGGTGCCCCTAGGAAATATAGCTTTTATTTTTGGTCCAATAACGCAATGGTTTCCAAACTATGTTCCATAAAAACTTTAGATCAGTGAGGGATTTTTGAGCATCTTAGAAAAAAAGGGCATATCGCAGAATATGCTTTTGATTTGTGTCCCAGTTCATCTTTTCCAATCACCACCCCATGACCAGTTACTACTCTATGAGCAATTAAGTAGAAATCTTGCTTATGTTTGGACAAATAGGTTATGATTCACATTTTATAAGTCAGGTCATACTTTATACGTATGCTATTTATCAAGTATGTATTATATGCCAGCATTGACTTGGATTATTCACATTAGTCTTAACAACTCTGTGACATAGGTCCCCTTATTATCCCCTTCAACAGATGAAGAAGCAGAGACTTAGGAGATGAGGAAACTTGCTCAAAGTCTCAGAGAAAAAGAAATCAGGTCAAGCCTGAAACCCTAGCATTTAGCTCCCAAGTCCATGCTCTTTAAACACCCTGCTCTGTTACCTCCTTAATAGAGGCAATTGCTGCAGAATAATCTTCTACAAATCAAGCTTTCCCTTTGTATGGTATGTTTGGCCCTCCTCTCCAACATACCCCCCTTGATGAACGTATGAATTATAAGCTTGGCATTTGTGTGAATCATCTACCAAGGGGTACCCTTGTGTAAGAGAGTCCCAGGGCTGTTTTCCATGCAGTTAGTTGAGAGTCTATCTATGTTCCCAAGTTCCACAGGCCAGGAGAATGGCAAAGACTCTGTTATCCGATGACCTTTCTTATGGCACAACCTCCTCCCAAAGGTCAGCATTGCTCAGGGAGGGGAACTGCAGGCCTTCCATACCCCCAGCTCTTTCAGTTCCTGGGCATGCTGTTTTTGGAGACTGCCCCCTCATGGCTGCTTACAGGTCTGCAGGGGCCTTCATGAGGAGGCCATTTCTCCATTTCTTGGAGGGATCAACGGATTACTGTTCTCTTATTATTCCATTTTGTCAGTGTCTGAGTTGCCGTGGAGGGATACAGGTTTTGCTGTGGGTGACCTGACCAAATCCTTCAATAGCAACAAATGGTTCTCTGGAACTCACCACTGCCACACTGAAGCTTGCAAGCAAGGCCACACTGACTGCATTCCCAAATCTCCTCCACCCCTCATTCCCCCACAAGTCTATCCATTATGAGGACTGCTCAGTGGCCCAAGAAACCCATAACGAAGTCTATGTCAAATAGATAGAGCCATTGCCTCTCAGGATTGCTACTCCATGGACAGGGTGTATCAAAGGGTGTAACTGCCCATTTATCTCTCAATCTTTTCCAATAGACTAGAAGCTCCTTAAGGGCAGTTACAGTTAATCACACATTGTTATAAGTAATGTGATGGCCTTTCTGAGCACTAAGGGGGCACCTGCAAATGGCCTTGATCTTTCCATTTTCTCTTTGGGTCAGGCATATTCCATCTCATTGTGACCTCTGACCAACCTCATTAGGCTCTTCAGGGTCTGGGCTAAAGTTCAGTTTATAAAAGACAAGTGGAAAATGCCACACCCTTTGATAATGAAACCAGCCCACTTCAGAAGCAAAAGTAATACTGAGAGAAAACATGTTTTGCAGCTTGGATCAGCTTTCTTCCTTTCTTTTTTTCAAATGAATTACTTGAAGCTTTGAAGCACTGGAAAACACGAATGTCTGCATTATCAAGGCCCTTATCCAGTCAATTCAAAATATTTATCCTGAATTGCAAATTCACTTTCTAGGCTTCAGTGGGTGCACTGCAGTGTTTACAGTTAAAGATGTCTCAGAACAATTATTTTGTCATGCACCTTAACTCTGAACATGTTGATGAAACAAACTACCTTGTAGTTCTTTCTAAATGTTCTAGACCCAGGAGAACATTCATATTTCCAATGGATCTTAACTTGGTGCTCCATCACACCCTCTACAGGCTTCCTAGAATAACCATGGCTTAGACCTGCTTCACTTCCCTGAAGGCAACATTTTGCCCTCCATCCTACTGCTTCAAAAATGTATTAAAGGTCTTCACATTCTTGATTCACAATTCAGTCAATTCTTTTGCTCCACAAAACACCCTGATATGTGTAACAAACACCCTGAGTGTCTTGGCCCTTTGTTGGCCTGACCCAATAATGACTCAGATACCCCAAAAATCCTCTTGGTTAGAAGAGTGAATATAATTAGAACCTGATAGATTCTAGACACTATGCTAGGTATTTTCATTTATATTATTTCATTTAACTCTCAAAATAATATTACAAGGCAGGTAGAGCAGTAGTTGGTACATAGTGGGCACTCATAAAACACTTGGTGAATAAGTGAAGAAATTACAATTCCTATCTTACAGTCTAGAAAACCACAGATGAAACAGATCATATCATTTTCTTGAGACCACTTGGCCAAGCAGGTCTGTCTCTTCCCTGGCCATGCCCTCTGTACCACGTGACTTTGGGCCTGTAAGTGTTAAATACACTCTCTGAGAAGGCTTATGCTGCGTCACCACTTGACGCCCTAAGGATTTTCTAAATCATTGTAATCAACACTTACTAAGCCCCCTCAAGTACTCAAAATCCTTTAATCCTCAAATGTGAAAACAAAAAGTAAGGCTTTATCTTTATGTCCGTGTTAGATAAAAGTTTCTCTTGAACCTCATTGGTCTTGGATATCAATTATCCAAAGAAGTGTAGAGAAATTCTCAGGAAAATTCACAGGGCAAAATTAATTTTAATGGCTTTAATTTACACAAGAGCCATGAAGTAACACTAGCTTCTTGACACAGTCTTTGCCACATCGCCCTTTGTCTGCCCTGATGAGCTCCAACTCCTTTCCATGCTTTGGGTTCCCTCTCTCTCCCTTCTGCTCCCCAGCGTGCTCCTCTGCGTCCTGAGACTTCCACGGCTCCCTCCCACCTCTCAGCTTATTCCTATCTGTGAGCCATTATTTATGATCCATCCCGCACCCTAAAGACTTCTGTGTCTCCTAGGACTTTGTGTATGTGGTGTGTGTGTGGCGGGGGGGGGGGGGGGGTGTTTCCCCATGACTTATTAAAAGTAAGGCCATTCTTATTTCACATACAGCCTGCCTCCTCTTCCAATAGTGGACAATTGCTTTAGTGGACATTTGTGGCACTGGCTATATAGTCCTTAGTATTATCTTCCCAATTGGATTGGACATTTTTTGCCCCGTCTTTTTTTTTTTTTTTAAATTTAAATCCAAGTTAGTTAAGATATAGTCTAATAATGATTTCAGGAATAGAATTTAGTGATTCATCACTTACATATAACACCCAGTGCTCATCGCAAGTGTCCTCCTTAACGCCCCTTGCCCATTTAGTCCACCCTCCACCCGACCACTCCAGCAGGCCTCAGTTTGTTCTCTGTATTTAAGAGTCTCTTATGGTTTGTCTCCCTCTTTGTTTTTGTATTCTGTTTGCTTCCCTTCCCTTATGTTTATCTGTTTTGTATTTTAAATTCCACAAATGAGTGAAATCATATGATATTTGTATTTCTCTGACTGACTTACTTAGCGTAATACTTTCTAATTCTATCTATGTTGTTGCAAATGGCAAGATTTCATTCTGTCCCATCTAAGATACTCCTAAACCTGTCTTAATTGTTCCTGGGTGTAAGAAGTAGGTGGTGAAAGTTCTACTAAGTACTCTTGATAAGCCACTCTCATTCCCTTCTGGGCACCAAATAGAAGAGGAGCTTCTGAATTTCTACAAAAAAAGAATAATCATCCTGGTAATAGCAATGTATATAGTTCTCTTTGTATCCTTAAACTGGACTTTGGGCCATGTTCCTCAAATTCATCAAGCTCAAAGATGAACTCCCCATTTCTCCAGACCTGTTCCTTCTCATGTCTTTTTCATCTAAATTGATGATACTACCTTCCCCACATCACCACCTAATTTAATCATTTAACTCTTCTCCATCCCCCTACCCACACTTCCTTTTCATCTAAATTCAGTTAGTCAGCCCTTGTTATTTATCTACTAAATATATTTGAAGTTGTCTACTCCTTTTCATTCCCCACTCTTCCTATCTTGTTTCAGACCCACATTACTGCTTCCTGGGACTGTTGCAATATTTCTTTACCTGGTTTCCTTCCTCCTGTCTCTCCCAACTCCCCTCCAACCCATTTGCTACATGATTGTGTTGCTCTCTTGCTTAAAAAGCACTCGGTGACCTCTTATAAAACCAAGTCAAATTTTATTGATTTCTAGCTTAATTGAATCCAATCAGAAAAACTTTATAAAATCTCTAGGATCTCTTGTTAAGATTTTCTTTGTAGCTAAATACATGACCCATATTAGTAGATGCTTCATCAAAATAGAAAAGAATATATGGTGCTTGTTTCTATCTCACAAAGAGAAAGGTCTATATTCACCTTTTGTAGTGTCCATATCCTAACATGTTTCTACTAAATTGAGCTTGATTAAATTTTTCCATAGAATGTTATTTTGTGTTTATTTGGTATTTGGAATTTAAAAATCTACTTACCAATGGCTATATTATAATGGTGTTTTGTCAGTTTCCTTATGTTTCTAGTTTTTGGGGGTTTGTTTTTGTTTTTATAATTGGAAGATATAATTAGTGTACTCATTTTTGCAGTTGGGAAAACATTTTTGTTGAAAAAAACTTTTACCATTTTGTTTTTAAGTCTTGGAAATAAAAATGTCTTTCATGATATGACTTTCCTTTAACCCTCCAGACTTTTCTTCTGCTATTCCCTACTTTTCTCTTTACATTCTAGTAATACAGCCTGCTTCTGGTACTTCAGGTCCTTCAAATACACTTGTAATTTTGCTCTTCCTCACATTGCTGTGTAACTATGACTTGACCTTTATGTCTGAGCTCAGCTGTTATATCTTGAACCTCTTTGTAAACCCATAACACCTGTGCTTACCTGTCTTCTCCCTTTCCACCTTATGTTACCTGTGTACATGTCTGTGTTTCTCACTAGACTGTAAGTCCCTGAGAACATGGGCCAGATCATCATTTGTTTTGCTCCTACACAAGGCCTGAAACATGATAGGTTGCTTAATTTTCTTGTACTGTACCCAGCCAAACTGATCTCCCAATGGTCATCACACTTGGGAGCCTTGTCCCATTCCGCCCCATCTTCCTGATGTCCAACATGATTGATCAACCTGGGTTTCCGTCATCCCTTCACTTCCCCCTGGCTCTTTACCTCTTCACCAGGAGGTAGCTTCTCTTCCAGGTTCTTTTGCCACATCTTCCAAGAGTAACCACCTCAGGGTTTGTGCTGTCTTGCCTCAGAAGTGGTTTCTTGCCGTTCAGCATCACCCCCTAGAGACTGAGTGGGAGAGAAACGGGTCCATTAGACATGAGGCCATTCAATACTTTTTGTTCTGAATCTATGCTCTTGAAGCTACTTCTGGATCGTAGCTGGACTAACCACATTGAAAAGTAGTTGATCTGTAAACCCGAACATCTATGATCACTCAGGAGTTATATTTTTCATTATAACTGCATTAATTTGCATTCCGTTTTAATTAATTCACTTCTTGAAGAATTCACTTGTATAACCATTACTGTTTTATTCAAATTCCTTAAGTTGCAAGAAATAAAACTCAATCAAACTAGCTTGTGTAATGGAGCAGGGGTAGGATCCTTTCGATGCAGCAATAAGGGAGACAGAAATCATGGGAATTTATGAACAGAGCACAGGATAAAGCTGACTGAACCTTTTGGGAATTGAACCTGGAAAACTGTCAGGAGCTGGGCTGCTAGGGACTGACACTCACTCCCCTCCCTCTCTCATGGGCCACATGTACTCTTCTTTCCCACTACCCTTTTCTTTCCCTGTACTCTGCATACCTTTCCTTTTCCTCACAGCATCTACATATCCTTACCGCCTTATAAATCTGGCTTACACAATTTATCACGGCCTCTTTGGCTTTTCTCTGTGTTAATTTCATTCTCTCTCTCTCCTTAATTTTTCACAAAGAGAGTTGATGCCAGGTTATCTTTTCAAGCTGTGGATAAAGGTATCTGTAATCAGTCAACTTTCCTCCATCTCTACGACTACGATTGGTCAAATGACTACCATTTCTCACCTGAATTACTACGATGATTTTACTACCACTGTCTTCCTCCCCTCCCAATCCATTTTCCATACACTTCAGAGAATTCCCATTGCTTACACGATAAAGTACAGATATTTTAACATTCTTTTTTTTTTTTTAACGTTTATTTATTTTTGAGACAGAGAGAGACAGAGCATGAACGGGGGAGGGTCAGAGAGAGGGAGACACAGAATCTGAAACAGGCTCCAGGCTCTGAGCTGTCAGCACAGAGCCCGACGCGGGGCTCGAACTCACGGACCGCGAGATCATGACCTGAGCCGAAGTCGGCTGCTTAACCTAACTGAGCCACCCAGGCGCCCCTTAACATTCTTATAATACACTTCATGTTGTAGCCTCATGACCTGGTCCCTAGGTACCTCACCAGCCTCATTTCTTACTTCTCAATCTTGTACTCTACCTCCCATCATACTGAAATTATTTAAGTTGCTTAAAATATGCTATGTTTTCTCTCACCTCTGGTTATATGCTGTTCCTTCATTAGGAAAGCTCTTCCTCTTCTAGAACTGGACTTCTCTTACTTAGTCTTCAGCTCTCAGCTTAAACATCACTTCTTCCAGGAAGACTTCCTTGATCAGGTTACTTGACTATGCTGTTATATGCTCCCATAGCACTGCACTTTCCCTATCTTAGCAAAATAACTTATGTTTGCCTATTTAATTGTCAGTCTTTCTAGGTAGAGTGTAAGCTTGAGGGTAGCAAGGAAGGTGTCTGTTTTGCTCACCATTATATCCCTGGCACATAACAGTCACTTCATAAATATTTGATAAAGGGCACCTGGCTGTCTCAGTCACTTAAGCATCTGACTTCCACTCAGGTCATGATCTTATGGTTCACGAGTTCATGTCCTACATCAGGTGAGCACAAGCCCCACTTTGGGTGAACATGAGCCCCACTTCTCTCTCTCCCTCTCTCTGCCCCTCGTGGGATTCTCTCTCTCCCTCTCTCTCTGCCTCTTGCTCACTTGTGCCCTCTGTCTCTCAAAAAAAAAAGATGACAAATGAGTGTGGCCCAACCTTAGGTCACTGATACTATTAGATATTGGGAGCAGGGGCAGTTCATGACTTTGTTGGATGTACCTTTGTTCTAATTGATATATCTTAAGCAGATCTGTCAGAAGAGAAGCTTCCCTTCGTAGGGGCTGTAATCCTGATAGACAACATGATTGAAATGTTTAACACAGTTACTCAAAATCTGATTTGTCTCTGTGACCTTGAAGATCAAATGACTCCTAGGTTGTTGGAATCTTGTGACGCTCACCTTAAAGCAACCTAATGACTGCCCTCTACACTCCCATTGTAACAAAACTAAAATACTAACTCACTGCATGACCTGCAAAAGCTCTACGGGACACATGATGAGGCCTCTGTGTGACACGCTCAGCTCATCGAACCCACTGCTTCACTCACTATGCTCCAGCCTCCTCAGGGCCTCATATAATTCCAGGTGTTAGGAAACAGCCCCTTTGTACTTGCTGTTCATTCTGCTTGGAACTATCTTCCCTAGATTGCTGCATGGTGAGGTCCCCCTTTTTATCCTTTAGCTCTTACCTAAAATATCACCTTCCTCAGAGAGGCCTTCACTGGCCACTCTATGTAAAATGGCCCCCACTCCTTCATAATATTTATCATAAACTAAAATTATCTGGCATGTTTGCTCATTAATTTTCTTCCATCCCCATTTAGAAGGTGAGCTCTAAAAGGGCAGGGAACTTATTTGGTTCATCCTCTGCTGTATTGTAAGAATCTGGAACAGTACTTACTATCACTGCTCAATAAATCACTGAATGGGGGCACCTGGGTGGCTCAGTCAGTTAAGTGTCTGCCTTCAACTTGGGTCATGATCTCACCGTTCATGGGTCCAAGCCCCACATTGGGCTTTCCGCTGTGCGCGTGAAGCCCGCTTAGGGTCCTCTGTCCCCTTCTCTCTCTGCCCCTCCCCCACTTGCACATGTGCTGTCTCTAGCGCTCTCTTTCAAAAATAAATAAATAAATAAGTTAATTAAAACAAAAAATATCACTGAATGAATGAATGAATGAATGAACAGGAAGGCCTGGGCCCAGAGTTGACACAAGATTTTTTTTTTTTTTAATCTAACCCTCTTCAGTTTTCCACTACTGTATTATTTCCTGAAAGAAATGCGAGAAGGAGACAGTCTAGCCAAATGTTTGCCAACTGTCCCTGACAGAGGCCTGTGCACTATCTGCTCTTCCCTGCAGACTAGTCCAGGATTCCTCGTCTCTCTCTGATCCCTTCTGACCTTGACCCTTTGTCTTGTACCGACAGCCCAGGGCAGTGTCAGACCTCAGCAGTCTCTTTTTCCCTACTGCCTGGGGCCATTGTGAGTACTACCCAGGTCCCTGGGATGCATGCATACCCTACAGAAACCGTGTGAATATCAAGTATTACTTGGAATAAGAAAGAGGATTAGTTGGAGCTTTATAATCCCTGGACTTCTCCCCATCTCACTGTACTTAAGGCACCGACAGGGGCCAGGCTCTCCAGTAGGACTGTGGCTGTAGAGTTGACTGACCAATATCTTAGGATGCAAGCAAACCAAAAAGACATAATTTTGCAAAAGATTTAAATATGCCTCTGTCAGAATGGTCACTTGTCAAATGTTTATGTTCCACAATTCCACCATTTCACCTCTAAATCCAGCATTACACCCACAGCAGGACTGGTGTCTAAAGACTCAGGGAAGAACCACCGATGCAGCTAAAACTGAATGATCTAAATTCACTCAGAAATTGTAAGGCCTTTGTTGAGGAACCACACAGTAGTCCCGCCAGAGCCCAAGAAATACCTTTGGAGCGCTGTGCACAGCACATTGGCCCAACAGGAGCATTGTGTACAAGCCGATCTTGGAAATGGATTGCCTGGTCATCCAGCAAATGAAGCATTATGCGTTTGTCTGGTTGAGAAGAGATAAAAAAGCATGGATCAGACAGAGTGAAATGTGGCCAACGTTTGGCAGGGGCTTTCCAATGAAAATAAAAGGGCCTAACAAAGAGTGGAGCTTGCATTTTCAGATCTCCTAGGAGGGAGAAATTGGTGTCTGTAATTAGAAATTTTATATCAGGTGTTAGATTCACAAAATGGGCAGGCCAGTCTCTGGAAGCCTGATTGCTGAGGACAGAGAGTCACTGTGCTCACTGCTGGCTTGGGGCAGCCTGAAGGGAATAACTTGTGGGTTGGTTGGAGGACCAGACCTGGCCGAAGCCCAGCATGTCAAAGAGCAACAAGTTATCCAAGAAGAGGCAAGGGCCAAGCACCAGAGGATCTGAAAAGACAAAGAAGCCACTGTTCTGTCCTGATGAGTGCCAAGATACCTCCTTTAACCTCATTGCTTTTATTCAAACACTTAGCAGGAAACTCATCCTTATGTCTTTAATGGGAAAAATCTCTGGTTGGGGTCAAAATCAGATAATACGAGGATGGATGAATTTGAAAGTAAATGGAAAAATGGGAAAGAATGATGATGTCATTATACTAAGGGAATATAAATGGTCTGGGAATTTGGTGGTTTTGAGGTGGGTTCAATTCTTCATTTCCTGGCACTTCAATATTTATCTCTGCTTTTGCAGGGGATACAGTGACTCATTTGCACACAGGGTCATACAGTACTTTTTGGATTGCGATAAACATTCAGAGAGACAAGATTAAGGTGATCTGAGGCCAATTTTGCCAATTGAACTATAGTGTTTAGCTCTCACAAGGTGTTTTTCTAAATTAAATCAAATCAGTAAACATTTATCAGGCATCTGCGTATCGTGTGAGAGGCTAACACACGAAAATGAACAGGATTTGAAATGCAAGGAAATGAAAAACAAACCGGCAGCATGGAGATTATAGTTAATCTTTTCTGAATTGTGTCCACAGTTAGAGACAGGAAGGGAACTAACTTTCTAGCAGCCAAAAAGGAAAGTTTTCTGGGAAATCTCCCTCAATCTAGCCAAAATAAATATTTAGATCTCAGAGAAAACAAAAGTTAAAATGAATGTAAAACTGATCTTCACATTAAGATGTGAGGAAAGTCAACCAACTTCAATAAAAATGCTGAACCTTTACTATGTGGTAGGTAGTGGTTATATGAAATTAAAAAGACATGGCCAACATTCATGAGGACAAATTTAAACATGTGTTATTCCATGCAAAACAAAGTTCTTTTGTCCTCAAACTTTTATTTATTTATTTATTTTGGTTGTTGTTTAAGAATGTTAAACGTAGAAGACTTTTTTTAAATATTGTATTTGAAGTTCATGAATTTGGCACGATCTATTATGGATGCCTTGTGTGTCAACCGAAGCAATGTGGGTAAAGGTATAATTAGGTGGATTTGTATTTGGTTAATTGACCATACCCCAGCTGCATTGATTTGTTGAATGATGGCTGCTGCATCCCAGAAGATTCTTAAAGGCACTAAAGCTATTGGGGCTAACTGAAACATCACATATCTTTGCTTTGGATTGGAACTATATTGACTTTATTCAGCAAACACTAGCAGAGAAAAACAGAAAAGAACATTTACAGTGTATGCAATTCATTCCTTCTTCCAACTACCTTAAATTCTATCCTCAAATCAGGTTATATCACCAGAAGACTATATGCCTGCACAACAGTAAATTAGCCTCTCACAAAATCATCCTCACTGGACCCAGAGGACTCTAGGAGGCAAGGCTTCCAGAAAAAAAAGGGGCATGAAAACTTCCTGATAAGTTGGAACTTTTGGAAAAATAAATGAAGAATTGTTGTAAGAGATTAAGAGAAGAAAGAGAATAGAAACTACTATAAAAACTAACAGTTGTATAGCAAGGGATTATGATATTAATATCCTACTTTGTTCTTCCCCGAGCAACAATTATATAAATTATAATATTGTAAACATCGTTGAGCAATTTAACATGGTTTAATGGTAGTTTGCCTGAAAAACATCAGAATTTTGAAAATAGACTTATATTTTAGAATAGTTTTAGACTAACAGAAAAAATTATGAAGATAGTAGAGAGATTCCCATATACTCTACACCAGTTTCCTCTATTATTGACGTATTAATATGGTTCATTTGTCAAAATTAATGAACCAATTCTAATACATTATTATTAACTAAAGCCCATGATTTCTTCAGATTTCCTTAGTTTTTACCTCGTATTCTTTTTCTGTTCCAGAATCCATCCAGGATACCACGTTACATTTGGTTGTCATGATTCCTAGGGCTCCTTCTCTTGATTGCGCCAGTTTCTCAGACTTTCCTTGGTTTTGATGACCTTGACATTTTGGAGAAGTCAGCTGCTTTGTAGAATGTTCCTCAGTTGGGATTTGTCTGATGAGATTATGAGTTTGGAGGAAGACCAGAACAGTAAAGTGCTATTCTCATCACATATCAAGGATACTTATGATTGACTTATTTCTGTTGATATTAATTTTGATCACATGGCTGAGGTAGTATTTGTTAGATTTCTCCACTGTAAGGTTTCTTCCCCTACCCTTTCCATACATACTGCACTCTTTGGAAGAAAGTTACCATGAGCAGCATACATTTGGGGGAGCAGGGAGTTTATGCACCAACTCCTTGTGTGTTGAGCACCTACATAAATTATGTAGAATTCTACATGAGAGATTTGTCTATTCTCCCCAATTTATTGATTTATCCAATCACTTATTTACATCAGCATGTACTCATGGATACTTATTTTGTATTTTAGGTTATGATTCAGCACTGTGTTATTTATTTTGTTATTCAGATTGTTCTACCTTTCATCATTAGGAATTCTTTCATTGGCCCTGATGACCCTTTGACATACCCCACCATTGTAGATTTTTTTCTTTTAACATTTCTTACTTGCTGGAGCTACAAGATGCCCCAGGTTCATCTTGTATATTTCTTGTCCCAGTGCTCAAATCAGCCATTTCTCCAAGGAAATGAAGAATGGTATTAGAAACCAAGAACCAAGATCAAGACCCTAAGTGTGCTTGTTGCTATGAGGGGACAGGGATTGTTGCTTCTAGGCCCTCTCAAGAAGATGGATCAAGGAAATATATGTGTATGTACTAATCAGGATATATATGCACACACACACACATATATAAATATTTCTCTTTGTAACTATCTGTATCTCCATTAAGTAAACATGAGTTCATACTGATGTGTCCAACTCTAATCCACTACCACATGGATTATTCTAGCCTTCTCACCTTGCTTGTTTATAATATCTTACCCCAATAGGGAGAAATCTGGCTCCCACACCTGCCATCTATTTATTTAACTGTTCAATTCCAGCATACATGTATAGTAGTTTCAGAATTGTTAACCTATACTCCATTGGGAAAAAACTTTATTACCTAGACTACAGTATTTATATATCATTTATTTTGCCTTTAGTCTTACAGATGAAAGTTACTTAGATCAGCACGTTTTATACTCACCCCTTTCAGTGAGGTTGATTCATACATTTATAATATAGTAAGTTGATTTTGTCACATTCCCTAGGGTATTCTGACCTCCTAAATAATTTTTTAATTTGCATACATTAAGGTTCACTCTTTGTGCTGTAAAGGTCTATGGGTTTTTACAAAAGCATAGTGTCATGTATCCACCACTGCAACATTGTATAGAATAGTTTCACCACCTAAAAAATCCTCTGTGTTTCACCTTTTCAACCCTTCCTACTTCCTGATCCTCTGGCAACCACGATCTGTTTCCCATCTCAATGTGTTAAGCCTCTTTTAGAATGTAGTATAAACGGAATCATGCAGAATGTAGCCTTTTCAGACTGACTTCTTTCACTTAACAATATGTGTTTAATATTTTTTCATGTCATTGCATGGCTTGATAGCTCTTTTTTTTAACGTTTATTTATTTATTTTGAGAGAGAGAGAGAGTGGAGGAGGAGCAGAGAGAGTGGGAGAGAGAGAATCTCAAGCAGGCTCCACACTGTCAGCACAGAGCCCAACTCGGGGCTTGAACCCATGAACCATAAGATCAAGATCAAGCCAAAGTTGGACGTTTAACCAACTAAGCCACCCAGGTGCCCCAGATAACTCATTCTTTTTTATTGATGAATAGTAACATGTTACATGGACATACTAATGTTTGTTTATTCTATTACTCTTCCAACATATTGAAAGATATATTGGTTGCTTCCATTTAGGAATTGCTTTAATAAACTGCAAACTTAAAATAAATCAGCAAAAATTACATGACTTCCAAAAAGTTACTGTAATACTAGGATGCATTGAGGAAAGTAAAGCAGTTATAATGTTAGTTGCTGTACAACATAGTATAGTGGTGAAAAACACAGTTTTGGAATTCAGATTGTCACCTCCCAAGATGTGTGAGCTGGGCGAGATTGCCTAAACTTTCTGGGCCTCAGTATCCTTGTCTGTAAACAGGGAGAATAATTGTACTTATAGAGCATTCAGCAGTACTTGGCTCGATAAATATTAGCTATCATTATAACATATAATATTTCCACATATCATGTAACAAGCACTTTATATATATTATTTTATGTCTTCCGAGAACCTTTCAAAGGAGTATGATTATCCCCATTTGTAGACAGAGAATCTGAAACACAGAGGCCATAAGTCAATGGAATCAAGACTTAAACTGCAGTCTACAATATTGCAAAGGCTCCGATCTTTTAATTTGACTGCAGTGATTCTCGAGAGCACAAGAAAAGTCCCCTTTTATTTAGCTGTAGACAAACTGTACTTTCACGTTGAGTTGCTGTATATTATGAAGGACCAACTAGAATGTGTGAAAGAGATGATAGAGTAATGAAACATCTAGAAACCCTTTTAAATGAGGTGCTACTGAAGGAACTAGGGATGATTGGTATGGAAAGTAAAAAGCTGGGAAGAAATTACAGTAAAATGGTAACAATATGTGTTTCTTAATGGAAGGTTAAAAGGTGATTTTATTTTTTCTTTATATTTCCTAGATTTTTAAAGATGAACATGCTTTTCTTTTGGTTTGCCTTTATTTTTTATACTTTTTATAATAAGAAAAAACATTAACAAATCATAGTTAAGAGAAAAACTTGAGAGATGGAAGTTAACTAAACTTACTCTGGTAATCATTTCTTAATATACACACATATCAAACCATTATGTTGTATAGCTTCAATTATACAGTATTATATGTCAATTGCATCTCAATGAAACTATAACAAAATAATGGTTATGTATAAATATCCAGCATAATATTTAGCCTCTTTTTAAAAAATGAATTATTCAGGTTTTATTTTGAAATCTAAAACTGAGATTTTGAAATACATATTTGAAAACATAACCACTTTTTCCCTTGTTAATTCTATAAATACAGTTCACACTGAGAAGAAAAAAATAAAGAAGAAAACCTTGACAGCCTGTTCTGTGAAAGACAGATTAAATGTATTACTTATGACCTCAGAACACAGTTTGGGTCCAATGTGTGAAAATTATCATCATGTACTTTGGGCTCAAAATAAATGAAAATGACTGATGGTTGAGGAAGCTAGCTTTCCTCTAGCAGAAAATGTTTAATCACAGGCTGGGGTCAGACTAGAGCAGATGACCTCCGAGATCTCTTTCAGCGTTTAATCTGTAACCTGGACTTTTACTAATGAGCACAAGATTTCTTAAGTTTATTTATTTATCTTTGAATGAGAGAGAGAAAGAGAGAGACAGAAGAAGAGAGAGACAGAAGGAGATACAGAATCCTAAGCAGGTACCAGGTTCCGAGCTGTCAGCACAGAGCCCAGAACAGGGCTTGAACCCACCAACCGTGAAATCATGACCTGAGCTGAAGTCAGACACTTAATTGACTGAGCCACCCAGGTGCCCCAAGCACAAGACTTTTTGAAGCTTATTTATTTATTTTGAGAGAGAGAGAGAGAGAGAGAGAGAGAGAGAGAGAGAGAGAAAGGATGAGAGAGAGGCCAGTGCAGAGCCTGACACAGGGCTCAAACTCACAAACCTGGAGATCGTAACCTGAGCCTAAATCAAGAGTTGGATGCTTAACCAACTGAGCAACCCAGGACCCCCTCACCCCCACCCCGCCACTGCCCTGAGCCCAAGATGTCTTTAATTGTTTTAGCTCATGATACAAGAAATCGACGCTGCTAATATTAATGCATTTAGTTTATTAATCTTCAGGCACCCAAGAAACACTTAGCAATTTGTTTTACTTATGAGAAGAAATGAACCTGTATTTCCTTAGAATCTAATTAAATTTTTTTTAATGTTTATTTATTTTTGATAGAGTGAGAGAGAGACAGGGTGTGAGTGGGGGAGGGGCAGAGAGAGGGAGACACAGAATCCGAAGCAGGCTCCAGGCTCTGAGCTGTCAGCACAGAGCCCACGAAGGGCTGGAACTCATGAATCGTGAGATCATGACCTGAGCTGAAGTCAGATGCTCAACCAACTGAGCCACCCAGGCGCCCCAGAATCTAATTTAGAATGTCTACTCATTCAAACCAGTTTGTATTAGTTTCCTAGGGCTGCTGTAATAAATTGGCATAAACTGGGTAGCTAAAAAACAACAGACATTCATTCTGGGCCAGAAGCCCCAAATCGCTGGCAGAGCTGTCTCCCTCGAAGGGTCTAGGACAGTGCTCTTCCTTGCTTCTCCCTGGCCCTGGTGTCTGCGGGCGTTCCTTGGTTTGTGGCTGCATCACTTTAATCTCTGCCTCTGTCCTCACATGGCCTTCCCTTCTTCCAGGGTCTCCTCTCTGTGTCTCACATAAGGACACTTGTCACTGGATCTAAGGTCCGCTTGAATAACCCAGGGTCATCACATTTTGAGGTCCTTAATTTAACTAATTCTCCGAAGACCCTTTCTCCAAATAAGGTCACGTTTGCAGGTTCTGGAATGTAGACATATCTTTTTGGAGGTCTACCATTCAATCCACGATGCATCTGAGTTATGGGGCGCCTGGTGGCTCAGTCAGTTAAGCGTCCACCTCTTGATTTTGGCTCAGGTCACGATCTCACGTTTCGTGGGTTCAAGCCCAGGATCGCTTTCTTGCTCTGCCGTGGCAGCACAGAGACTGCTTGGGATTCTCTCTCACTCTCTCTGCCCCTCCGCACTCTCATGCTTACTCTCTCTCTCAAAATAAATAAACTTAAAAGCATACTTAAAAAAGAAGTCAGTGAAATATTTTAACCATTCTCTATCTGACATTAACTCCTTACTCTAGTTTTTCCTTCCTCTATCCCTGCCAGTCTTCCTGCCCCATCGGCTTTCTTAGGAGTTTCTGCTTTCGCTTCCTCCAGGAAGACTTCCTTGACCACTGTTGTCTTGTTCCCCTTTACAGGCCCAGCATTTAGTATAGTCCCTGGCATATAAACACAGCTTAGTAAACATTTATTGAAAAAACAAGTGAATCTATGAAAGGAGGCCAGTAATGCTGCCCACCTTTCTATTGAGTTACTGAGAAGCGGTTAGTTTTCAGAGACACCTGGGGAATTTCAGGGAGAAGATGAGACTTTATTTACAGAAGGTCTGTTCATTCCAGAAGGCCTTTCCATTGAAACCACACCACAAATATTTAAAGGGAATAAGATGTGCAACCTAACCTGTTTTTTTATTCTCAAGGCACAGGAATGTAGGGAGTTAAAGACAAATGCCATGCTTTCCACGGGGCTGATAATTTTAACGAACACTGAGCAGTTTGGGGCAGTGGGAGCTTTTGTGCTTTGGAACGTGGAGGATGAGTTCTGATGAAGGTTTCACGATGTAACTAGGACAGGGGTGTGAAGGAGATAAGAGGCTTTATTCAGACTGTGAAACTTCTCTTGATGTAGAGCAGCCCCAGTTAGATATACCAGAGATAACTTGACTTGTTAAAAGCAGTTTAAACGGCACATTTGAGGCTTTATAATTGATTTAAAAACTGATGTTGCTGGGGCGCCTGGGTGGCTCAGTCAGTTGAGTGTCTGACTTCGGCTTAGGTCATGGTCTCGTGATTTGTGGGTTTGAGCCCCACGTCGGGCTTTTGCACTGACAGCATGGAAACTGCTTCAGATTCGCTGTCTCCCTCTCTCTCTCTCTCTCTCTCTCTCTCCTGCCCCTCCCCTGCTCACACTCTCACTCTCAAAAATAAATAAACCTTTTAAAAAACCCACAAAAACTGAAATTGCTGTCTTAAAAGCCAGCAAATTGCTGGGAACCCACCCCTTCCCCCCAGTAGCTTTCTGAGAGGTAATTCATGGTTTCAAAAACTATAAATGGTGTTTTTGAGATGGAAGCTTGATCCTGAATTGAGTGGTATTTTTACCTGGGATTAAAGGCTCTGAAATAGAATGTCAAGGTTTTTTGCTTCTTAAAGACAGTTAATGAATGTATTTGGTCTGTTTTCCTTTTCTCACTGCCTGACTACGGGGAGAGAATTGCCTGAGTCTGACTCTCTACCCCACTCTTAGTGAGTGTGATCTTGAACATGAGCCTTCAAACTTACTTCGGTGACTGGCTGGGGAAATAAGCTTCCGGACTAGTGTTTGTTGGGTTGCAAAGTAACCATGACAGCGTCTACTACTATGCTGCAGAATATTGCATTTCTGGTTGAGGATATTATAAATATTTGGAGTTGCTTTTGAGAATCCTTAAGGAGAATGTGGACAGAAAAGACAGAAGATAAGGCTTTACCATTTAGAGGCAAAACTACAGATATCTACAGTTTGTTTTCAGCATCTTTGGTGATTTTAGCACCTCTGTCAACAACAAATCCAATAATAGTCATCGGTGCCCACTCTGTCAGGCAGCCTTCTGGCACTGGGGCAATAGCACTGAGCAAAAGACCAGAAATTCTGGCTTCATGTAGCCTACATCCCAGTAGAAGAGATAATTAGCAAAACACACATCAACTAACTTTTTTTTTAAGTTTATTTATTTTGAGACAGAGGGAGAGAATGAGCATGGGAGGGGCAGAGAGAGAAGGAGACAGAGGATCTGAAGCAGGCTCTGCACTGACATCAGAGAGCCCAAGGCAGAGCTTGAACTCACAAACCATGAGATCATGACCTGAGCTGAATTGGAATGCTCAGCCAACTGAGGTATCCCCTCAGGGCAGGTGCCCCCACCAACTAACTTATATAGAAGGTTAGAAAAGGACAAATGCTATGGAAAAAAGTAGAGCAGGGGAAAGGGTATAGGATGTGGGGGTAGATTGCAAGTAGGAAAAAGGATGGCCAGGTGGGCTTCTTTGAGAAAGGGCTGTGCCTGCAGATGTGAGGGGAGAAGCAGAGAGAACAGCTCAAAGGCAATCCCAGTAAATGCAGCCGAGGCATGATGGAGATGTGGACCTGAGATTAGAAATGGAAAGATGAGGGGCAGCTGGGTGGCTCAGTTGGTTAAGCGTCTGACTTCAGCTCAGGTTATGATCTCAAGGTTCATGAGTTTGAGTCCCACGTCAGGTTCTGCTGACAGCTCAGAGCCTGGAAACTGCTTCAGATTGTGTCTCCCTCTCTCTCTGATCCTCTCCCATGCACACTCTGTGTCTTTGTCAAAAATAAATAAACATCAAAAAAAAAGAAGTGGAAAGATGAGACATGGACAACTTCTGGGCATGTCCTGAAGGCAGAACTATCTGGATTCCTGATGGACATGATGTATGAGAAACAAGGAAAACCCTATGTCTTTTGCCTGAAAAATCAAAGTGAAGAAGCTGCCATCAACTGGGCTGGGGAGGGGGGGGGTGGTTGGGGCTGCAAGAAGTGTGATATGTGTGTTGGGCGAGAGGGGACGTAGATCAGGAATTCGGGTTTGCCCATATATTTGAGACACCCAGTGGGAACTGTAACAGCCCTCCAGCTGCTCTTAAGGACTAACTTGCTTCAGTCTTACACACTCCTCGCTTGCTGACCAAAGTTCCCTGGTGTGTAGCAGAACTAACCCACTTGCCTTGAGACCTGCAGACTGCTGGCCTAGAGGAGTGAAGGACGAAGCTTCCCCAGAAGGTAAGTCCTGACTGTATCTCCAAACGGCTGCGGCTGATGTCAGCAAGTCTGTTCAGGGTCAGGTCCACCTCGGACTAGCCGCCAGGGCACCTGCTTCTCTCGCCTGGAGCACCTTCCTCCGTTTCCCAAGTCTTTCCCTTTAAAACGGTCCAGCTTCACCTAGACAGGGAAGATAGTGTTTGGGACATTAGCCCACTGTCTTAGGTTACCAGCTTCTGAATAAAGTAAACTTTCCTTTCCCCCCATTACCTGTCTTGCGAATATTGATTTTCCAGCAGAGTGTAGCCCCACCTGAACCGGTTCTCTGTGCAGTAACAGAAGAATCTAGTAAGAACTGGGCATACAAGCCTGAATTCAGAGGACAGGTTGGGGTGGGAAATACAAATTTTGGAGTCAGCATACAGACAGTGTTTAAAGCCCCTGGACTGGGTGAGATGATCAAAAGTGAGCTGGGGAGGTGAGGACTTAGAAGTGTCTCCCAACCATTCCTCTGTTTAGAGGTCAAGGTTGAGTGGAGGAATCAGCCAGAGAGATGGAGAGGGGAGATCAGAGAGGAAGGAGAACAACAAAGAGAGACCGGCATGCTAGAACCCAAGTGGAGAAAGTGTTCTCCAGGATAAAGGAGGATGTTAACAGGTCCAGGGCCTAGGAGCTGCCAAGCTCGGTGAGTGCTGACCATTACATTTAGCAGCATGGCAGTCTTCAATGACCTTTACAATCTGAGTTTTGGTGGGAAAATGAGGATGGAAACTAACTGAAATGGGTATAAGGAAGAAATGGAATTGGAAACAAAGTATTTAGGTAACTCCTTGTAGGTGTTTTGCTGCAGAGGGGAACAAAGAAGTAAAGTGGTTGCTGGTAGGGAAAGTGGGGTAAGAATATTCTAAAACTAGGAAAGTAGCAGGTATGGCGATAGGAATAAGTATATGATGAAACATTGTCATTTGGGAGGTAGGAGGACTACGGTGCCTTCAGAAAGATACAGCTATTGGGAGAGAATTTCTCTGGCTAGGAGCAAGGCAAGTGCACGGGCAGCAGCTAGCCGGGCGGGGCGGGGGGGGGGGGGGGGGGGGCACGGTGCTGGCGGGCAGACACTGGGGGGGCCTCAGTGTGTGAGAGTCCTATCTTCAGATTTCTCCTCTTTCTCAGTGAGTTAGAAAGCAAGGTCCTATGTTGAGAGTGGGAATTGGGGGAAAGAGGTGTTGGAGGTTTGGAGAGACAGGAAATGGTGTGAAATTTCGTCCAGGACAGAGGAGAGGGTCTGAGGTACAGCCAAGGCGGGGTTAGCATCATACGGATGCAGATTAAAGATAGGTTAATATTGAGACCAGTCCATTTCACAAAGTACCAGATACAACAGGTGGGTCATTATGCAATTTCCGCAAATGCTTGAAATCCGTTGAACTTCCCATTCCTTGTGAAAACGACAAGGCGCAGGAGAACCTGACCGCCTTGCTCCTCCCTGTCCTCCGGCTCTCTCTCTAGGTTAGACTGAGAAACTCTCGCTCGCCCATCAGATGGCGCCGCCGCCCTCAGTGCATCTCCAGGAGTATAGGGGGCGCTGTGTACTGGCCTCTTTTCCCCCGCCTCGGTGACTCTTGCTTCCGCCTCCGGAGCCCGCCTCGGCTCCCCAGTGCTCAGCTGCGCAGTCGCGGAAACGGGCCTGTGGGGAGCATGGCGGCGTCTTCGAGTGGAGAGAAGGAGAAGGAGCGGCCGGCAGGCGGCTCTGGAGCGGCAGGCGGTAACAGCACGCGAGAGCGGCTCCTGTCTGCGCTGGAAGATCTGGAGGTCTTGTCAAGGTAATGCCGTCGGCCTGAAGGCCTGAGAGGGCTGGGCCCGGAGGACTGACTCTGCATCGGCCGGGCCTGCCGGGGTGTTCGTTCCCGGTTCCCGGGGCTCGGTGGGGAGGCCGCGCTCCCAGAGACGATACACAGGTGTTGGCACTTGAGGTCTGCAACCCTCCGAGACGCCGACATGGGAACCCCCCGCCCCCCGCCTTAGAAGACGTTTTAATAATGACAGTGACTCTGGAACCCCGACACGGTCAGAACCGTAGAGGACCTTAGAGATCGCCCGGTGTGAGTACCTTCGTCCACGGACACTCGACAGACACTTAAGGAACTCTCCCTGGGTCCCAAGCGCTGGGAGACTGTAGTGAAGGGGGTGGGGGACTAGGTCCCGACGTAGAGGAGCCCAGTGTCAAGGGGAAGAGACAGACGTAAACAGTGACCGTGGTGCAGAGCCTGTTTTTACAGAGTCGTGCACTGCGGGATACTGGAACCCGAGGACTCAGGGTGCCTGTCATGGTTGTAGTCAGGGTAGGCTTCCTGGAGAAAGGACTGCATGGGAAGAATGAGTTCACCAGACTCAGCAGGCGGCAGGTAGCTGGAACAGCATGTGCAAAAGCCTGGAAGCATGAGCACGCACGACTTGGTGGTGCTTACATACTTGCAAGTTTGGGAGGGCAGGAGTGCAGCGTGTGTGGAAGAGGTAGGAGAAATTGGATGCCTTTCTCCTTAGTCTACCGTGGTTCGTGGCTGTTTGTCAAGTTGAAGCCTTCTATAACTCCCTCACATTCACTTGGATGTTAAAATTGTTTTGATTCTTCCCCCTAAAACCTTGCGCAGATTTGACGTCTTGTTTCCACCCCCACTGTCGTTAACTATTTTTTAATGCAGTCTCCGGAAAGTTTTACTTGTCTTTATGCTTCTGCACTTTATCTTACTGTATTGCCCAGGGTCAGAGCTATCTTTTTAAAAGGCATCTCGTCTTACTTTTCTGCTTTGAAATACTTGGTAAGTTCCCACCGCCCGGTGAGGTAGAAACCAAATGTCTAGCTTAGTGTGCCACTTTTCTGTGACTATGTTGACTTCTGAAGAAGTGACACCCCCTTTGGGAAGTAGTGGCTGCTGCCTTTTGCTCCAAGTCTTGGTCATAGAATTTCAAATCTTTGCCCTAGTATAGTCAGTGACTTATTCTCACCGTTTTACTCTGGAGCCCAGTAAATTCATTTCTTTTCTGAGCTCACTTGCTGTAACATAATTTGTCTGTTTTGTGACCCTAGTGTGTATTTCATACTCTGCAAGTTCGGGAACTATGGCTTTTTTGAACCTACTCATCCAGGATAATGGTATTTGAACATTTCTTCTGACATTGGACCACTCCGTAGTCACTTTTAAGATCTTGTTCCGGGATTATTTGGCCGTATATCTGAGGTGCGTTTTCCTGACAATGTCGGTACCTGCAGGAGTGCATATACATGATAGTCATGTAGTCTTCACCTGAGATAGCATAATTCAGTAATTTACCAGCTGTGTTAAATTTGAGACTAAATTGGAATTCTCTTGTATCTAGCTAGGATTGACCAGTTTCTCTCTCTCCCTATTTGCTTGTTTCCTTGAGTACTGAGTATAGCATTTTCTGCTTGGTGAAATGTGTTGACCTGCTGGAGTAGTGGATCATTTCAGTTTTCCTCAAGAATCTCGGTGTTTCAAAAGTTGCACAGCAGCAGATCCTAATGTAGTTTTGCTCTTCTCTGACCTCGTCAGGAAGAGGTTGAAATCCGATGCATTCTTTGTAGAGCTCTTCAGTCATTCCACAAGGCTCTGCAGTCCTTGAGTCACATCAGCTTCTGGCCACATTGGCTTCTAGTCACATCAGGGTCGCAGTCTGTAGCAGAGCTTGAGTGTGGAGTTCTCTCTTGTCCTGAATTTTCCCTCTTTATTTTTTTCTTTCTTGTTTTACTTTCTTTATTATGGAGAGAGAGAGGGAGAGGGAGAGAACCAGTGGGGGAGGGGCAAAGAGAGAGGCAGATTGAGGATCCTAGGCGGGCTCTGTGCTGACAGCAGAGCCCAATGCGAGGCTTGAACCCACAAACCATGAGATCATGACCTGAGGTGAAGTTGGACGCCCAACCCACTCAGCGCCCCCAGGCAACCCTAAGTTTTCTCGCATTATATAATCAACCTCACTTTAAGATACCTTTACTTCTTTTTTCCTCAAGAGAAAGTTGCATCTTCTTTTCTTTTATTGAAAACATGAATCCTACTTTTTTTTTGCAGAGTTGTTTTCCTTATTTATTCTAGTAGCTTCAACCACTACATTAACTAGAATTCTTAACCCTAACTTTTAGTAAAAACTGACTGTAAGCAGTTGCAAACAGTCTGCTGTACCACCATGCATTAGACCAGCATATTCCTGAATACATTTCTTAAGTCCCAGCAATGTGTGCATCTTCACAGCACGATCTTTCAATAAAGCACAAAATGAGTTTACTATGAGACCAAAAAAAAAAAAAAAAAAAGAATGTCAGCATTTCTGAAACCTTCCCCCTTCGGCTTTCTAGTTGTGCATGATTAGTTGAGGCGCTGAGTTCTCTTTTGATTTCTTTAAAAGAAGCTGTCGTTTTTCTATTGCCCTTTCCCCAGGAATGCCACTTTGATTTCTGGTTGATTTGTAGCCTCCACTGAGTCTTGTGACAAATTGGAGATAAGCTGCTGCTTTCTTGAGGTGCTCTGCACCCTGGTAATTAATTGCCTTAAAAGTTTTTCTTTTCCTCTGATTTTCTCATGACTTACTCTGCTGTTATTTTATTTATTCATCTCTAAAGAAAGACTGGGTGACAGTAAGTGAAAATTTATCTTTTATGACCCTGGAGATGGATGGTGGTGGCAGTGGAAGAGATGTCACTTTGTAGTTTGCCACCTAGGATTCATTGAGATTTCACAGAGTGAGGTTGTTCCAGTGTGGTTGGCTTTTGAAAAAAATCCATTTTGTTAGCAATTGGATAGTTACATATACTGATTCTGTCATCTGAAATTTGTCATTATCCTCTTAATGAAATTTTTCTCGTGTTTGCATTTGTTATGAAAAAAAAATGAAAAGAAAACTCACTAGTATAACTTCTTGGCTTTTAGAAAATAGTAAGTTTGAAATTTAGGACGTATCTTTTACTGTAACCTGATTATATAGCTTTTTAGTATATTTTATTACTTTGGAAAATATGATAGAATGAGGTAGTCTTTAGATGAATTTAAAAAAAAACACAACAAATTGTAGTCTGGGGTGCCTGGGTGGCTCAGTCGGTTGAGCGTCCAGCTTCGGCTCAGGTCATGATCTCGCAGTTTGTGAGTTCGAACCCCGCGTCGGGCTCTGTGCTGACGGCTCAGAGCCTGGAGCCTGTTTCAGATTCTGTGTCTTCCTCTCTCTCTGCTCCTCCCCTGCTCGTGCTCTGTCTCTCTCTCTCCCTCTCTCTCAAAATTAAACATTAAAATTTAAACAAATTGTCTAAAAGTTGTTTTTTTTTTATTTTTAATTATTTTTGAGAGAGAAAGAGAGAGAGACAGAGTGTGAGCAGGGGAAGGACAGAGAGATAGGGAGACAGGCTCCAGGTTCTGAGCTGTCAGCACAGAGCCCAACGTGGGGCTTGGATTCATGGATGGCAAGTTCATGACCTGAGCCAAAGTTGGACGCTTAACCAACTGAGCCATCTAGACGTCCCTAAAAGTTTTTCTTAACGTATTTGTAACTCAGAACTCATTGTCCCTCACAAACCATGTTGATAGGAGTCTTGAGGTTTTCACAGCAGCCTATTAATTCTGTTTACCTATAATTTACCTGAACTGTAATACCACTAATACCCAACCTAACCCCCATCTAAATTATATTTCTAAGGGGAATTGTGGATGGATTCTAATTTTTTCTATACCAGGACAGGGCTCTGTCTCCCACACCTGTAACCAGAGAGTGGGCTCAGGGCTTCCTTCAGCCTCTTTTTACCATTGGGGAAGAGAGAGGTTTCCACTTTGTTCCAGATGGTTACTGAACGTACTGTCTTACAGCTTTCTCCTTCCCCTTGTAGTTCTGTGCCTAGGGCAAGCCCTTTTAAGGTTCTCTGTGGATTTATACTCCCAGATTTGCAAGAAAGGCAGAAAAGGCTCATTCCACATCTCCCACTATACCCCCCCAGTGCCCACCTCTCCCACCCCGAAACCAGCCATTATATAGATCAGAGATTCTCAAGTGTTTATATCTCCTCTATGGGGTACAGAAAATGATTAATATAACATGCTACTTTCATGAAATGTTTGTTTAATCCATCATTGTCTTGCCAGCTCTACCTCCAAAATATATTCTGAGTCTGTACATGTTTCACCTATTACCATTACTAAATCCTAGTGGCTAGGACCCAGTCAAAGCCAATGTCATTTTTTGCCTGGAACATTGCAGAAGCCACCTAACTTCATTTCCATTCTGGCCCTCTTACAATCTGTTCTCCAGATAGCTTAGCTTGTTTTAAAATAAATCAGGTCATATCATTTCCCAGCTTAAAATGATCCAGTTGCTTCTCATTCTCTGGAATGATACACTGATCCTTTACCATGACCTACAAGGACCTGACACAGTAGTCTGGCCCCTCCCTCCTTCCCTCCCCTTGTCCTCATTTTGTATCCTGCTCCCCAGTGTATACTACGTTCTGGCCACACTTCTTCAAACCATCTTTGGGCCCCTGAACTAGCTGTGACTTTTTACAAGCATTCTTCCCTCATGGCTGACTCCTCTCACTTGGAGAATCCTTTCCTGACCCTACCCAGGGCAAGTAGCCAGACCAGCTCACTGACACTCTGCTTTATTTTCTTCCCAACCCTTATAACCCTAGTTTTATTTACCTGTTTTCTTGGTTATTTTTGTCTCCTGTATTAGAATTTAAATTCCATTGTTCACTGTTTTTTTTAATGTCTATGTATTTTGAGAGAGAGAGAGAGAAAGTGTGTGTGTACATGTGTGAGTGAGAGGATGGCCAAGGAAAGAGGAAGAGAGAGAATCTCAAGCAGGCTCTGCACTGTCAGTACAGAGCCCAACTCGGGGCTTGATCCCACAAACTGTGAGATTATGACCTGAGCTGAAACCAAGAGTCAGATGCTCAACCAACTGAGCCACCCAGGCACCCCTCCATTGTTTGCTTTTATAACTCAAGCATCTAGAAAGTGCCTGGCACGTAAGAGGCACTCAAGAAATTTTTAATGAATGGGTGAATGAAGACTTTCCATTGCCATATCCCCCTTTTTCATTAATTAGCAAATTCATACACAGTGGTACGAGAACCTAGTAGTGGGGAAGGTTGGGTCCAATTGGCACCATCCAGGAAAACCGTATGAAGGTAGGAGTAGGAAGATGGAAATAGGAGGGTGAAGATAGCCTAGCAGCCAGCAAGAAGGTACAAACACTGGGGCTGACTGGTCGTGTCAGGTAGCTAATTGTGCAGCTGTGCCTCTTGCATAATTTCTGGAGTCCATCTGTCAGCAAGTTTGAAGCTAATATATGGATACTACCAGCGACATATTTTATACTGTGATATATTTTATAATGTATATATTATGTTTATACTAATTTTCATATAGGAAAATTGGTATATCTAGTAAATGCTCATTCCAGAAAGATAGGATTTTATTATATGTAAGAATCCCTCTTAGTTGATAACCTGTGCGGTTAATTAAAATATTCAGGGGCTCCTGGATGGCTCAGTCAGTTAAACGTCCAACTTCAGCTCAGGTCATGATCTCACTGTTTGTGGGTTCAACCCCATGTCGGCTCTGTGCTGACATCTCAGAGCCTGGAACCTGCTTCGGATTCTATGACTCCCTCTCCGCCCCTCCCCTGCTCGCTCGCTCTCTCTCTCTCTCTGTCTCTCTCTCTCGATAAATAAACGTCAAAAAAATTTTTAAAAATTCAGTTAGGAGCACCTGCGTGGCTCAGTTGGTTAAGCGTCCGACTCTTGATTTCAGCTCAGGATCATGATCTCGTGGTTTGTGAGTTTGAGCCCCACTGCTTGGGATTCTCTCTCTCTCTCCCCTTCTCTCTGCCTCTCTCCCACGCATGTGCATATGCTCTTAAAAGAAATAAACTTTATAAAAAAATTCAATTAAAGTAGAAAATGATTAAAAATGATTCATCTACTCCTTGTTTTATTTTACCTTAAAGCATATAAACTTATGTTTTCACTAATCTTTTCATCTAAGACAGGTGTCAGATAACTTTTTCTGTAGAGGAAGGGCCAGATAATAAATATTGTTGATTTTTGCAAGCTATAAATTTTCTGCTGCAACTACCCTATTCTGCCATTATAGTGGGAAAACAGCCCTGGATGATATGTAAATGAAGGGGCATGGCCAATGTGTTGAATGTAGGAGTTTTTCTTGCATAAACCACCCATAATGCAAAGTCTACCAGTTACTAGTTTGTTTGTTTGTTTTTTTTTTAAAGTTGACTTTTATTTTATTATTTTTTTTAATATTTATTTATTTTTGAGACAGAGAGAGACAGAGCATGAATGGGGAGGGTCAGAGAGAGAGGGAGTCACAGAATCCGAAGCAGGCTCCAGGATCCGAGCTGTCAACCCAGAGCCCGACGCGGGGCTCGAACTCACGGACCATGAGATCATGACCTGAGCCGAAGTCGGACGCTTAACCGACTGAGCCACCCAGGCGCCCCACTAGTTTGTTTCTTTAAAGTGAAATGAGGGGTGCCTGGCTGGCTCAGTCAGTAGAGCATGCAATTCTTGATCTCAGGATTGTGGATTCGAGCCCCATGTTGGGTGTAGAGATTACTTTAAATGAATGATAAAGTGAAATGAGAACTTAGATGCTCATCAAACAGTCTTAGGGCAGACTCTTGCTGAATTTGTATGACTTTCCCTGCTTCTTTGAAGTAGGCCTTTGCAGACATCTCTTGAGTCTTTCCCCAGCATTCAGCTTAGGTTTTTACAGAAACAGCTCTTCTCTGTTGGCAGTCATATTTCATTGGTATTTATGTAATGGATATTAATTTATGTAATTACACTAGTAAGTAAAACTTGCATAGATGCATCTGGTAACAATCAAAACTGAGTCTTGAAGCTGGTGAGAGCCCAAGCGCATAGTCACTGTGGAGCAGTGGCTGTGAATACTCAGCGTACTGTGGGTACCATGAATCCAGCAAGTCAGTTAGGTACAGATGGTTGAGAAGGCTTCTACTGTATTTGCTTTGCAAAGGTGTTTTGTTTTTTGTTTTTCTTTTTCTAGAGAACTTATAGAAATGCTGGCAATTTCAAGAAACCAAAAGTTGTTGCCGCCTGATGAGGAAAACCAGGTAAGTGGCTTCTTTTTAAATTACAAACAAGAAATCCCCATCATTTACTGCAGTTTTCCTACTTACATTTACTTTGTTTGAAAATAGGAAGATTGAATTCTATTAAATTATTAATTACAACTTTTAAATTGATACTTTCTTTGAATCTCTTATATAAGGTCATACTGCTTAAGATGCAAATAGTTGTCTAAGGGTGAATAGTATTTTCTCTTATAGTTGTAGTTACACATTTATTCATTTTTGTCTTTTGAATTAACCATCAAAGGCTTGTTAAATGGACATTACAACAATATTTGGAATAAAGAAAGTTAATGCTCCCATAAACCTTTTATTATAGGCTTGTCCCCCTAATGCATCTTGAAAATGAATAGAAATAAAAGAGCATACAACTATTAATAGAAGTTATTTTGTAGATGTTAAGTTTATAAGTAGTTTTTATTTTCTTTATTCCTTTCTGTGCTTTGTAATCTTCTACAGTGAGATTGATTTTCTGACCCAGAAACTTTTTAAAGAAGAGGGTAAATGTCACTTTGTGTTTTTTTGCCATAATTAAAAAAAAATTTTTAAGAGGAAACAGATAGGAAGAATTAGCCTATTTAATGATGTGAGACAGGAGAAATCTCTAATAGATCTTTTCTTTTTACTTTCCACCCCTTCATCATTTTAATTTTATCATATGTTTTGAGGGCAGAGAAATTTGGTTGATTGTCAATAGTGAAGTATCAGAAAACTGTTTTCTTCAAGGATTAATGCCCTCAGGAAGAGAGGGGGGAATTAGATAAAGCTACAGGTAGTGTAAGTTGGTAATTTTAGGGATATTAAAGTTGTTCTTTGTATATTGCTTATTTTGTTTTTAGAAAAAGCTTATAGAGAAATATGGTAATAAAAGAATGCTAGTCTCAGATACTTTATTCATAAATACCTGTGAAGCCAAATAAGAATTACAAAATAAGCAAAATGAAATATAAGTTCTAACTTTACTTCCTAGGCAATTATATGCTTGCTATGAGCCAGGCACACAGATGATTCAGTAGGTCATAACTAACACCTGTCTTATCAGCACTAATATTTCTTACACTTTTTAAAAACTAACAGTTCTGTCCTTAAAAATAACAGTACCTTGTCATATAAGGTTGTTGTGAGGATGTATTATACTGCATTCTTAAGTACACATAGGGAGAGCTTAGTAATGGTGGGTAGTTATCATCACCACTCTGGAACAGAATTAAACGTTATACTTAGTACTGTGAATTTTCATTGAAACTGTTAAATATTAGTGTGATGTGCCCATTTGAAAATTTTCTAGCCTCCATTTTATTTGAATATTCGTATTTTCATGTATGTAGAATTTTACTTAGAAGGGACATTAATGGTCTTTATAACCTCCTGTGTTATAAAAGAGCTTGAGTTCCAGAGTGGATAAGTGAACTAGAGGTTGATGGATGAATAGAACTAGAATCGAGGTCTGACTTCAGTTGAATAATTTTTCTCTACTCAACAATAAAATATCCAAAGAATCTTTACTGCTCTATGGTAGTATACAATATAGGGCAAAGTGTAAACTTCTTGAAACGTGTTGTGAAACAACAAGTTGGTTAATAACTTTTTAAATATACTTTTATAGAAGTGGAAACCCTGCTTTCTCTTGTGACTTGAGAAGAATAGGGACTGTAGGTATATTAAGTAGAATATACTACTTTTTATAGAAGAAACTATTATTCAAAGTAAATACTTTTAATACATGGACAGAAGATATAGCTCAGTCTTTTGTCTGAGTCCTATAAAAATGAGAAGAACTTCATATCGAAAGGAACTTGAAGAGGCAGGTCTATACTTTTTACTCTTTAACAAATTCTTGTTAACAGTTTTAAAATTGATTCTGAATTTTGATAGCCATTTCCTTTCTTGAAGTATTATTCCGCACTTTGCACAGTTAAGTAAGGGTATTTAGGTAAGATTGCATCTTAATTCTGTAGTGGGGTAGTGATGATGATAGCTAGCCTTTATTGGGCTCTTCCTGTGTGTACTTTACATGCATTATATCATAAATCCTCACAATAACCTTATGTGATAAGGTGCTGTTACTATATCCCTGGTAAACGAAAGACTAGAGATTTGGACCCAGACTTTCTGTTTTATGCTTTTTAACCTTCATAGGTCAAAGGTTGTATCTGCATACCACCTATTTACTATTTTTGGAAATTGCTCTTTTTTAACCATCTTCATTGTAAAGCAATACTATGAATGAAATCACAGGTTTAGTGTGAGTTTTATATATATGTATGTTTTAAGTTTATTTTTTATTTGCGAGTGTGTGTGTGTGGAGGAGGGGAAGAGAGAGAGGGAGAGAATCCCAAGCAGGCTGATGGAGGGTTCAATCTCACAAACCGTGAGATCTTGACCTGAGCCGAAATCAAAAGTCATACACTTAACCAACTGAGCCAACCGGGTGCCCCATTTCTCTGTACATTTTTACAAACTTTAAGTTGCAAAAATTTTCTGTCTTAGCAACTTTCAAGTATACAATGTAATATCGTTAACTATAGTCACCATTTCTGTACATTGCATCCCAGAACTTACTTGTCTTATGAGCGTAAGTTTGTACCTTTTGATCATCTTCACCCATTTTACCCACCCCCACCCGTGGCAACCACCAATCTGATTTCTTTTTCTGAGTTTGTCTCTTGTAGATTCCGCATATAAATGAGATCGTGCAGTATTTGTCTTTCTCTTGCTGACTTTTTTCACTTAATATAATGGCTTCAAGGTCTATCCTTATTGTCACAAATGATAAGATTTCCTTCTTTTTTATGGCTGAATAGTATTTCTCTATCTGTGTGTACATACCACACATTTTCTACTAATTTGAAGGGATACATGCCCCTGGTGTTTACAGCAGCATTATCAACAATAGCCAAATTCTGGAAAAAGCCCAAATGTCCATCAGTTGATGAATGGGTAAAGAAGACAGACACACACACACACACACACACACACACACACTGGAATATTACTCAGCCATAAAAAAGGAATGAGGGTCGGTTAAGCATCCTACTTTAGCTCAGGTCATAATCTCACAGTTCATGGGTTCGAGCCCCAAGGGGTGCTCAGAGCCTGGAGCCTGCTTTGGATTCTGTGTCTCCTTCTCTCAGTCCTTCCCCCACTCACACTATCTCTGTCAAAAAATGAATAAATGTTTTTTAAAAATTTTTTTAAAAAGGGGGGGGAATGAAATCTTGCCATTTGTAATGACATGGATGGAGCTGGAGAGTATTATGCTATGGAAAAATAAGTCAGAGAAAGACAATTACCACGTAATTTCACTCAGATGGAATTTAAGACATAAAACAAACAATCATAGGGAAGAAAAAAGAGGAAAACCAAGAAACAGACTCTTAGCTTTGGAGAGCAAACTGATGGTTACCAGAGGAGTGGTTGTTAAGGGAGTGGGGATTAAGGAGGGCACTTGTGATGAGCACCAGACATTGTATGTGAAGGTTGAATCACTGTATTGTACACCTGAAACTAATATTACAGTGTATGTTAACTAGCTGGAACTTAAATAAAAACTTACATACAACATGTCCTTTATCCATTCATATATTGATGGATAGTTAGTTTGCTTTCTATTTTGGCTATTGTAAATAATGCTGCAGTGAATATAGGAGTGCAGATATCTTTTTGAGATAATAATTTCATTTTCTTCAGGTAAGTAACCAGAAGTAGAATTGCTGGATCATCTGGTAGTTCTCTTTTAACTCTTTAAGTAATAGCTTCTATACTGTTTCCCACAGTGGGTTTCCCACCACTAGTGCATGAAGGTTCCATTTTCTCCACCTCCTCACCAACATTTGGTATCTTTTTTTTTTTTTTTTTTTTTTTTTTTTTATTACAACTGTTGTAACTGGTATGAGGTGATATCCAGTTGTGGTTTTGATTTGCATTTCCCTGGTAATTAGTGATGTTGAGCACCTTTTCATGTACCTTTGTTCATTTGTATGTCTTTAGAAAAAGGTCTATTCATTTCCTTTGCACTTTTTTAAAAATTTAAATTTTTTTAAAAATTCACATCCAAATTAGTTAGCATATAGTGCAACAGTGACTTCAAGAATGGATAGATTCCTTAATGCCCCTTACCCATTTAGCCCATCCCCCCTCCCACAACCCTTCCCATAACCCTCTGTTCTCCATATTAAAGAGTCTTATGTTTTGTCCCCCTCCTTGTTTTTATATTTTTGCTTCCCTTGTGTTCATCTGTTCTGTGTCTTAAAGTCCTCATAGGAGGGAAGTCATATAATATTTGTCTTTTTCTGACTAATTTCGCTTAGCATAATACCCTCTGGTTCCATCCACATAGTTGCAAATGACGAGATTTCATTCTTTTTGATTGCCGAGTAATAACTCCATTGTATACGTATACCACATCGTCTGTATCCGTTCATCCGTCAATGGACATTTGGGCTCTTTCCATACTTTGGCCATTGTTAATAGTGCTGCCATAAACATTGGGGTGCGTGTGCCCCCTCGAAACAGCATACCTGTATTCCTTGGATAAATACCTAGTAGTGCAATTGCTGGGTTGTAGGGTAGTTCTATTTTTAATTTTTTGAGGAACCTCCATAGTGTTTTCCAGAGTGGCTTGCATCAGTTTTCCTTTGCTCATTTTTTAAATCAGGCTGTTTATTTTGTATTTTTAAGGATACACAAAAATTTTATCTTTCCTGGGAAGTGAATAAACCTCATTTTGGCATATTGGTAGTTCTTATTTGCATGAAAGAATAGCATATAATGAGAAAAAGTAAAAAGTCTTGATAATCTTCTTTCCAAAATAATCAGAGGTAGGCTATTTTTATTCTTAACATTGATTAGAATAATACTTTGGAGGTGTTAACATTTTATAGCCTAGCCAATTTACATGTAGACTCTTTGTTTCATTGGAATGTCACTTTTCAATATTCTGTTGTCTGCTTTAATCAATATCTGATAGGTCCTGGAGTTGTTAATTCACAGAGATGGGGAATTTCAAGAACTGATGAAATTGGCACTTAATCAGGGAAAAATCCATCATGAAATGCAAGTTTTA
The DNA here is from genome assembly GCF_018350215.1 of Panthera leo. Taxonomy (NCBI): domain Eukaryota; kingdom Metazoa; phylum Chordata; class Mammalia; order Carnivora; family Felidae; genus Panthera; species Panthera leo. Next base: position 22,954,468 of record NC_056679.1, read on the forward strand.
GAAAAGGAAGTAGAGAAGAGAGACAGTGATATTCAACAACTACAAAAACAGCTAAAGGAAGCAGAGCAAATATTGGTAAGTTCATAGAAGAGGAGGTAAAAAAAAAAAAAAAGATATTGTTTAATTTATTTCTGAAAAATAAATCTGTTTTAAAGTATTTTGAATTGGCAGAAAACTTAAGTTCCTAAGTGTAAAAATGAGAACTTGACAGTTTGAATGAAAGGCCATTGTCATCCCTTTTTAACTTAATGTTTTAAGGTAGTCTGCATTACTTTTGAACCATATTTTCATCATTTAAAGATTTCACAGTGTTGAATTAATAGAACTAATGGAATTGAATTGAATTAATAGAAGTTGTACTTTTATCCTGTCCTGATAGAAGTTTTAAGTTGTTAGTAATCTAAATCTTTACTTCAACTTTAAAAATATTTTGAAATCAGTAGAAATATGTACCAATTTTATAAATTGATTAAAACTGACTTCATTAACTTATTTCATCCTCCATTCTAAACTAGGTGGATTTGGGCATATGTCCAGGACTCTAGTTCTTGGCTACTATTTCAAAAAAGCAATTTCTTTGCTCATATTTATCCGGTTATTTCACGAAATACTAACTAATGTAATTGTTATATGGTGATATTACAGAAACAGCTGAGTTTGATTCTCATATGGACCAGACACTGCTGGAATCCTTATCCCTGATGAATCTTCAAAATGTGTCCAAATGGGCTCCAATAAATAGAAACCTGAATGGTTCAGGGTAAATTAACCATTCCTGCTGAAAAAATGACCCCAAGTAAATGCTTTAAAAAAAAAAAACAAAAAAAACAAAAACATAGTAAAATCTATTTTCCATTAGGAAAGTAATAGTTGCTTATCAAAAGATATTCAGAGAATACAGAAAAGTAGAAAGAGGAGGGAAAAAATGCTGTCAGTCCCTCTGTGCTGTTATTCATAGTTTTTTGCCTTTCATTTCAGTCTCAGGTGTATTATTTTATTTTTTTTAATTTCCCAGTAGGCTTATAATTGTTTTTTAAATCAAAGTATAGTTGATACACAATGTTACTTTAGTTTCAGGTGTACAACATAGTTTTTTTTTCCCCCTCAGAGGAATTCATTTTGTATCTTGTAACTAGTAGGATACCAACTGGTGTTCTATTACCATTTATTAAAACTGAGGGATTTTTCGTATATTGTATCCATTTTGTTTAGTTTTCCAACTTACTGTTACAAAATAATACTTTGATGAATATCATTGCAAAAAAACTTTGTTTTTCTTCTGCATTTCAGATTATATTCTTTAGATTTCCAAAAATATAATTATGGAGTTAAATAGAGTTAACACAAGGACCATAAAAAGACTGAATTTTATGATTTAGGTAATAGCAACTGACATTGAGCACTTGTGCATCAAGCCTTGTGCTTGCTTGCACTTTAAATGTTTTAACTCACTCTTCTTAATAATTATGCGAGGTTAGTACCATTCCATTTTACAGATGAAGAAACTGAGATTTTAAATTGATAACTACTTTGCCCAGGGAGAGTGAAAAGTAGGGAGATGGAACTTAAACCTAATTCTCTCTGTCTCCATACTCCTAACCACTGTGTTACAGTTGAAGATGCATATACATACTAGCTTAACTTCATTTTACCCTTTCATATATCTTTCCAGTGGGAGTGGGGGGTGGTTGTGGGTGTTTTCATTATAGTAGTTATTAAGCTTAGAGATAGTGGTAATGTATAAATGAATAAGATCATCAATCCAAGAATGTATCTTACAAACTAAAAAAACATTTTGATATTTTATCCTTGAACCCGAATGCTCTTGGGGTGGTATGTGGTCAGAATCTCTTCTGCATGTTTGTGATAGAATTTGTGAATGGAGACTGATTCATGAACATATATTATTTCTTTCATTAACTGATACAAATGATACCCACGTATTTGAGAACATTACAGATAAATTGTGGGGATTTCTAAATTTTGCATGTTGTTCATATGGAATTAATGATTTTGTGAATTAAGCCAAAAACTGTTTGATATAGTTAAGAATAAACCGTATTTCTTTTTTTAATGTTCAAATTAGGCAACAGCTGTTTACCAAGCAAAAGAAAAACTCAAATCAATAGAAAAAGCAAGAAAAGGTTAGTACAGTGGGAAACACTGAATGACTTTCTGAAAAATCCAAGTTTTTGTTTGAAGAAGCAGATGAGAGTGTTAACTGGTAATCATTTGCTGCTTTTGAAATGGTTCCAGTAAATTTTTATTGTAAAGTGCTAGGCTATAGCACTGAGCTATGTATTACTGAGGAGACATCACACCTTTCTCAGGTTATAAGAAGCAGTAGCATATGGCAAGTTACGGCCTTGTATCCAAATGCACAGTAATGACAATGAGTGTATAAAGTTGTTGGGAGAAGGGAAAAGAACTGTAATCTGGAAGCAAGTGGGATTTGAGATCTTGGAAAAGATGGATCTTGCAAAAGTGAAAGAGAATGTGCAGTGGACAAATGGAGCAGGACTAGAGTGTCATGAAGTCAGAACTACATGTGGCTTTGGGGTGAGTGCACATTTAATGGTGCAGAAGCCCAGCAGACCTTCTTTTCCTGTCCTGCTCCTCTCCTTAAAAGACTTCCATTTTGGATTTTTTAGTTTGTGTACTAAAAGTAGAGTTACAATGAAAATTTGGTTACTTTTGTTTTAAAAAAAAATTTTTTTTAATGTTTATTTTTGAAGGAGAGAGAGACAGTGTGTGAGTCAGGGTGTGGGGGGTTGCAGAGAGAGAGGGAGACACAGAATCCAAAGCAGCCTCCAGGCTCTGAGCTGTCAGCACAGAGCCCAACGCAGGGCTTGAACCCACAAACCGTGAGATCGTGACCTGAGCCGAAATCAGACTCTCAGCCAACTGAGCTCAACCAACCAAGGTGCCCCAAACTTCGGTTACTTTAATGGTTTCGTAGATGATTTACCTTTAGTCACCTCAGAGTTGTCTAACTTTCTTCTTCTTTTCCTGTTTCAGATAACTACTGCTAATGTTTGGTGTGTGTCCACTTTTTTTTTTTTTTTTAAAGATGTTTAATACAGATAGAATGGGAACAATACAAGTATATATGTACATATATTCTAAAACAAAAACCAGGTCATGCTATACATATTATTTAGTGGCTTACCTTTTTTAATCTAATGAATGTATTGTGGATTTGTTTCTACTTAGATCTACTTATATCCTTAGTGGCACAGTAAGCCAACAATTAAGTGATATAGCGTGAACTGCTGTTCTAATTTAATAGCTTTGTCATTGGGAGACAAAACACTCTTGCCTCTATTTTGTGTTCACTGTTGCTTTCAGAACAGTAAGACTAATGGTAGCTAATAATTGAGATAGTGAGCATTATCATGCTAATGTCCCAAGTTTGACACTTTGTCAGACGATTTTTCTGGACGTTTTGTTCTTTAGTTGGGAAATCTCTATGATTTAAGTTTAACAATATACATATTATTAACTTTATTAGGGAAGGTAGGTAACTCAGATTATCTTGTATACAGATAATAAAAAATAAAGTATGATGTGTGACTGTGAGGCACGTGTTTATGCCCTTGTAAGTTACTAGACTAACATGCTATGCTCTCGACTCTCAGGTGCCATCTCCTCTGAAGAAATAATTAAATATGCACATAGGATTAGTGCGAGTAATGCTGTATGTGCCCCACTGACCTGGGTTCCAGGTAAAATACTTCTCTTTTTAAAGTAGACATATGTGGTTTTAAATCTTAGGTGATTTTCACATCTTTAATATCTTAGAAGGAATAATATGGGCCATGGGTTTTATCAGTTTGATTTTCTACAAAGCTGTTGCCACAGGAACTGTGTTTCTTTCCTTTTTAAAGAAAAATAAGAAGTTCATGTTTAAAAGTACAAGATGATATGTGATGATTCAAAACCTATAGATTTATATGCCTGTGATACCCAGGCTGGCCAGAAGCCCACCTTTTAGAACAGTTGGAGTTTCCCCAAGGGTTCTGGCCTCGGAAGCAGACAATTCCAGCTCTTTGGTGATAAGGATGAAGCACTGAGCACCCAACAGCAAATACATGGGACTGGAAAGAACAGGAGTAATTAGAAACAGCAAAGAGCAATGAGCTGCAACATACATTGACAGTACATAAGACAGGGACCTAATGTAGAGCAGTGGTCTTCTGGGAGGAGTGGGAGATACATCTCTCAACATCAGTAACTTGTGAATGGTATTTTACCAATTACCAGTTTGGGGGGGTAAGTGATCTGGAGCGAGTAAGAAGTATTACCAAAAAGTCCAAATCTGCCAAATTTTCATCATCCCCAAACTAAACAGTATGCCTTCATGATTGGAAGTGAACATTGGCTCTAGATACTCTCCTGGAAGGTTCTAGGAATTAGTCTTTAAATGACAAGATCAAAGAGGTTGGTTAGAAAAAGTTTTAATTTAGACAGTCCTTCAAATAAGCATTCCAGTCAGTCCTTTCTGTCTTATAAACAGAAGTGTGTCATGATCGATTTATTCTCCCTCAAGAGTATGTATCATTTGTTACTTTCTTGCTAGGAAATGCAGGTAAATTACAAGAATCAAGACTGTTATAATTTTCTTAATTTGTTATCTGGAATTGCTAAAATGACAGACTTCTCTCTCTCTCTCTCTCTCTCTCTCTCTCTCTCTCTTTCTCTTTTTGTATAAAGAGTAGTATATTTCTATGCAGGTTCAGAGAAGAAATGCATGTATTTTTAAATATATTATGCTCTTAATAACAGTTGATAAGATGACCTTCTTGTTCCAAAATTGAAATGTAGTTTGAGTTTTTCAGAGTGAACCAAGGAAAATCAATACTTCTTTAGAGAAGGTATCAATGCTTATTTTGTATATGATTGAATTAAAAGCAGTCTGTTTTTTTAGGGGACCCACGGAGACCATACCCAACTGATTTAGAGATGAGAAGTGGATTATTGGGTCAAATGAACAATCCTTCCACTAATGGTGTAAATGGTCATTTACCAGGAGATGCACTTGCAGCAGGCAGATTGCCAGGTAATGTTGATTAGAAAAATGCTTTCGAACAGACTGAGGTTTTTCAGACATGGTGATGGAATATCTATCTGGCTGTTGAACAAGTTTGAGGTTCTAGACCCAAGTTGTTTTATTTATTTTATTTTATTTTTTAAGTTTATTTATTTTGAGAGAGAGAGGAAGAGCGGGAATCTCAAGCAGGCTCTGCATGGTCAGCATGGAGCATGACTCAGGACTTGAACTCAAATCGTGAGATCATAACCTGAGCCTAAATCAAGAGGCGGATGTTGGACCCAGTGAGCCGTTCAGGCATCTGACCCAACTCATTTTAATAGCTAAGTTTTCTGCCAATTATCCTGCTCTCTGCTTACTCTAGTTTAAAGATTGTTCTAGCTGGAGTTTATGAAACTACAATAAATTGACTTTTCTCTCATTTTTTAATAGGTTATTTTCCTTGGGCATTAGGCCTCTCTTTTATTATTATTAGGATCTAAACATAGCTTTTTAAATAAAATTGTGAAATATGCTATATAAACAGAATAAGAAATATATATGTTCATTTTAAAGAATACAAAGTGAACCCACTCCTGAAAAACTCCATATTAACCAAATGAATAACAAAGCTTTTTACAGACTTTTTAATAACTAAATAAAATAGCACTCTTGTGTGACTCAGTTTATTCTGAATTTCATCCTTAAGTTTTGCATATAGTTTTGTGTTATTCATAACCTTTATTTATGTTCCCCAACTTTTATTTTTTGTAGGTGACTTTTGTTTTTATTTGGTAGAACATTTAATAAGTTTTAATAAAAAAGGTTATAAAAACCAAAAACTATGGGGTTTTTTGAGCAATCACTTTTAATATTTTACCTATTTCATTTTTTTCCTTGTATTTTTTACAGTGTTTAAAACATGCCCTAGATAATGCTTTCTGCTTCATATTTTATTGTAAGGATGTTCCTGTGTTACTGAAAATGCTATGTAAACATTATGTTTATCTAACGTACAAACTGAGAACTCACTGTGCATTAATTTACCTTGATATCTTTTCATTTTCCTCATTTTGATTATACTGTATTATATGCCAGTCACAGCCCAGTCAGGATGCAGAAAGGACATCAGCAGTATGAACAAGGAAAATTTAAAGAATTATTAACTAGTAACAAGATGATACTACTAAAGGGTAAAGAGAACTATTTTTTAAAAATACAGTAGTAATAAATGTGGGAGCAGCTGCTACATCTAAGATCAGGAGAGAGTACCCAAGGAAGGGCCCAACTGAGAAGAGACTCCTCCCACCCCCATCCCAAGGCTGTTTGTTCATATCATGGCGCTCTGGGTGGAGAGGGTATAGCTGTGGCCCACTGGCTGGCAGAGATGTTAGATGGATGAGGTCAGGCCAGAGCTGGCAAGCAGGAGGTGATCCACTAGGGTTCCAGGGAGCCTTGTTGGGAAGCCACCTTTGGCGTAATATGAGACTTAACGCCACGGCAACTTGCTAGGGGGTGAGCACCACTTGATGTCCTGCACGCCAGCCAGGCACTGCGCAGTGAGAAGGAAAACATCACATCGGATCCCTTAGAGGCCTGTTCCCCTTGCAGAGTCCCTCCAGTGCCCTCTGCTGACAAAGATTAACATTGCGGCTGCTGGCAAAGGAGATGTTTTCAGGGTTCAGGGAGAAGAGTGGATTTAAAGCCTAACAGGTAGTTTAAACTTGTAATACTTAGTATAGTAAATATTAGCTATTTAAAATCTACAGAGAGAATAGACAGAGAATGATATAATCTGCATATAATTTACATATATATGCATATATATATGAAAACATTTGATTTGTAATTGTGAATGTCTTACAAAAGAAAAATTAGTCAACTGACTCTATAAAGTTACTTAGATGGAAGCATGATTTCCTAAAAAATAAAACACACGTTCTAGTTATTAAAATATCATGCTCTTCCTTGATAAATTTGCTTTTTCTTAATTTAGCCAAATGTATATTTTGATTCCTGGCCTTAAAAAGAATATTTACTTCAGGTTGTGTGCATGAAGGGAAGAGTAATCAAGTAGTAAATTAATAGTAGAAGTGTTGTTATATATGCTTTCTTTTCTCCAGATGTCCTTGCTCCACAATATCCATGGCAGTCAAATGACATGTCAATGAATATGTTACCACCGAATCACAGTAATGACTTTTTGTTGGAACCTCCAGGGCATAATAAAGAAAATGAAGATGATGTAGAAGTTATGTCAACAGACTCCTCAAGCAGTAGTAGTGACTCTGATTAAAAAACATAAAAGACAAAATTCATACAGAATTGAATACTGTGGAATTCTGTTTCTTACACAATAGCAAGCCTATAAAAAAAGCCAGGTAATACTGCCTATAGTGGAACCGTGCAGCCCATTAAAAATCACTGGACTTTCTTTTTTAAGCCAAAAATTATCGTTTCAGTTCTAAACCACTAAGTGAATATTTAAAGAATAATCAAAATTTATTGTTGGAAAAAAAATTACTCATTTCAGTGCTGCCCTATCCTGTTATGTTCCAGTTATGTTGGACTTGTACATAGTATTTCTGGAAATAAAAGTTGAGGGAAATAACCCATGTACATATCACTAATCAGCCCCTGGAATTATTTAGAGAAGCATTTTGAATAAGGGCAGTGGATCACTGTGCATCGTATCTCAAAATAACAAAACCCTCATTTGAAAGTGAAGGCTGGTAGCTTCTGTCACAGTAACGGGAAGTTGTCTCAATTTTACTGTCTGTAATTATTGTAATATGTGTAAATAAACATATTTTTGTTTGTACTCTGTATGATTTTTTTAAATTTAAATATTCCTTTAGTGTAGGTAGGAAATTATTTCTGTAAATCCAGTTTGATTTTATACATACTTAAGTAGAATTCTGGAGTGTGAATGAACATGATGTAATGCATTCAGCTGAACTAGTAATCACAACTGGTAGGTTTCACAAAGGCCCATGACAGTCTCAGAAGAAATAAAATGAAGTTGTTGCTTTCTTCTTTTTTTCCCCATTAGTCTTCCCACTAGTTTTTTATTTTTTTCTCCTTTCCTTTCCTTTCCTTTCCTTTCCTTTCCTTTCCTTTCCTTTCCTTTCCTTTCCTTTCCTCCTTTACTCTTTCTTTTCCCCTTTCTTTTCCTTTTCTTTACTTCTGATTTCCTTCTTTCTTTCTCCCTTCTTTCCTCTCTCCCTTTCTTCCTCCCTCCTTCCCCTTCCTTCCTTCCTTCCTTCCTTCCTTCCTTCCTTCCTTCCTTCCTTCCTTCCTCCTTCCTTCCCGTCTCCTTCCTTCCCTCCCTCCCTTCCCCTCCTTTCTTTCTTTTCTTCCTTCCTTCATTTCTTTCGAAAAAACTTACCATAATAATGTCTGATTTTAAGACTAACAGATTGGCTGAAAGTTTTTAGAATGGAAAGCACTGACTTGTCTTCACCTTCCCTCTTACTGCAGTTTTCACAAGGAATCACTTTTAAGCAGTGTTAAATTCTGATGGTTAATCTCCATGTTTAAATAATGTGCTTACACAACTATATTTTGATTTATTTTAGTGTACTTAAAAAAATTTTTGTTTCTGATTGCAAAAGTAATACAACATCCATAGTGGAACATTTAGCAAGTATAGTAAAGTACAAAGAAAATAAAACTAACATTCTATCTAGAGATCATAGAAATTAACATTTTGGTTCTTTATCTTTTTTAAAGATAAAAGATGGGATGGATTTAAAAATCCACATATATATACATTTTTTTTTAAATGAGAATGTATTTCCTGAGGTGCTATATAGTTTTTAATCACATCCTTGCAATGAACTGCAAATTTGATTTTTCTAGCTTTTTTTCCTTTTTAATATTTAAATGAAACATGACCTATAGAAAAACATTTGTCTTCCAACTTCTGCAAATTCCTGGGAACAAAGTACATTTTTTAGTTGGATATCTTTAATAATACATGGAATGAAATGAGTATCCTAGTTTGGAATTCTAACTGAAAGTATAAATTACCTCACAGTTCAATTTCTTTACTTTTGTATTAATGTGAATCCAATGGCATACCACTATACATAAATTGCAGTTATAACAGTGTCTATTATACAGTATAATAAAATATTGGTTGTCTAATTAATATATATATATATATATATATACTGCAGCCAAGGAAAAGAAGGAGGTGGAAAGGAGAGAGCTGAACCAAATAAGGCAAAATCTTGGTACCTGCTGAATCTGAGTATAGAGTGTATGGAAGTTCATTGTACTATTCTCTACTTCTGATATATTTGAAAATTTTCATATTAACATTCTTTGTTTTCCACATCAAAAGTTAACTTCACACTCTGGACCCTGTTGTACGAGATGCCTTTGTTGCTGCCAAAGTTCCAATTCAAGGATGGCAGGCATGGAAAGTGTGGGAATCCACAATAGCAAATGTTCATTGATTCTGTTGCAGTTCCTTAAGCTTTGAAATTTAGGCCACCTGTTAGCTTAGTTTGTTAGGTATGCTACAACAAAAACAGACTCATGACTTAAACGGGAATTTATTTTCACACAGTTCCGGAGGTTAGAAGTCCAAGCTCAAGGTGTAGGGAGGTTTGGCAAGTCTCTCGTTGGCTTGCCTTCTTGCTGTGTTCTCATGTGACATCAAACTGCTATCTACAGACTCACCTTAAATTTATGTATGCAGATCTATGACCCCTCATCCAAAACCCTGGGGTCTAAGTGTATTTCACAATTTGGATTTTTAAAAATATTTTAGAAAGCAGGATATATATAGATATATCCACATATCATGTTATATCTATATCTCTCTATATATCATATGTTATATAATACCCCCAGCAAGGTCTGAAGAGGCACCTTATAAAGAGAGCACTTAAGATTTCTTTAGTGGGGTGCCTGGATGGCTCAGTTGGTTAAGTGTCTGGCTCTTGATTTTGGCTCAAGACATTATCTCATGGTTGTGAGACCGAGCCCCACAGAACCTGCTTAAGATTCTCTGTCTCTCTGACATGATATTCTATGGAAAACCCAGAGATTCCACCAAAAACCTCCTAGAACTGATATATGAATTCAGCAAGGTCGCAGGCTATAAAATCAGTGCACAGAAATCAGTTGCATTTCTATATGTCAATAATGAAGCAACAGAGAAATCAAGGAATCAATCCCATTTGCAATTGCACCAAAAATCATAAAATACCTAGGAATAAACCTAACCAAAGAGGTGAAAAATCTATACTCTGAAAACTATAGAAAGCTTAGGAAAGAAATTGAAGAAGACATTAAAAAAATGGAAAAATACTCCATGCTCCTGGATTGGAAGAACAAATATTGTTAAAATGTCGATACAGCCCCAAGCAATCTACATATTCAATGCAATTCCTATCAAAATAACACCAGCATTCTTCACAGAGCTAGAACAAACAATCCTAAAATTTGTATGAAACCAGAAAAGACCCTGAATAGCCAAAGCAATCCTGAAAAAGAAAACTAAAGCTGGAGGCATCACAATCTGGGACTTGTATTAGAAAGCTGTAATCAAGACAGTATGGTACTGGCACAAAAACAGACACTTAGATGAGTGGAACAGAATAGAAAATCCAGAAGTGAATCCACAAACATGGCCAACTAATCTTTGACAAAGCAGGAAAGAATATCGAATAAAATAAAAATATTCTCTTCAGCAAACGGTGTTGGGAAAACTGAACAGTGACATGCAGCAGAATGAACCTGGACCACTTTCTTACACCATACACAAAAATAAACTCAAAATGGATGAAAGACTTAAACGTAAGATAGAAAGCTGTCAAAATCTGCCAGGAGAAAGCAGGTAAAAGCCTCTTTGACCTCAGGTGCAGCAGCTTCTCACTCAACATGTCTCGAGGCAAGGGAAACAAAAGCAAAAATGAACTACTGGGACCTCATCAATATAAAAAGCTTCTGCATAATGAAGGAAAGAAACAATCAGCAAAACTAAAAGGCAACCAATGGAATGGGAGAAGATATTTGCAAATGACATATCCGATAAAGGGTTAGTATCCAAAATCTATATAGAACGTCTCAAACTCAACACCCGAAAAGCAGAATGCAGTCAAGAAATGGGCAAAAGACGTGAATAGACAATTTTCCAAAGAAGACATCCAGATGGCTAACAGACACATGAAAAAATGCTTAACATGGCTCATCATCAGGGAAATACAAATCCACACCACAATGAGATACCACCTCACACCAGTCAGAATGGCTAATTATTAACAACTCAGGCAACAACAGATGTTGGCGAGGATGCAGAGAAAGAGGATCTCTTTTGTACTGCTGGTGGGAATGCAAGCTGGTGCAACCATTCTGGAAAACAGTATGGCGGCTCCTCAAAAAGTTAAAAATAGAACGACCCTACAACCCACCTGCACTAGTAGGTATTTATCTAAGGGATACAGGTGTGCTGTTTCAAAGGGGCACATACACCTCAATGTATACAGCAGCACTATCGACAATAGCCAAAGTACGGAAAGAGCCCAAATGTCCATCAACAGATGAATGGATAAAGAAGAAGTGGTATATATATGAAATGGAGTATTACTCAGCAATCAAAAAGAATGAAATCTTGCCATTTGCAACAAAGTGGATGGAACTAGAGGGTATTATGCCAAGCAAAATTAGAGAAAGACAAATATCATATGACTTCACTTATGTGGAATTTAAGATACAAAACAGATGAACATAAGGGAAGGGAAGCAAAAATAATATAAAAACAGGGAGGGGGATGAAACATAACAGACTCTTAAATGCAGAAAACAAACTGAGGGTTGCTGGAGGGGTGTAGGTGAGGGGATGGGCTAAGTGGGTAAGGGGCATTAAGGAAGACACCTGTCGGGATGAGCACTGGGTATTACATGTAGAAGATGAATCACTAGAATCTAGAAATCATTACTGCACTGTATGCTAACTAACCTGGATGTAAATTAAAAAATAAAATCTTAAGAAGAAAAAATGTTCTCCATCTCTGTCTCCTGCCCCTCCCCTACTTAAATAAATACATAAATAAATAAATAACATGAAAAAGATCTCTTTGGCAAAGATTTGTATACTCTGTGACCCAGCCTTCCCATTCGTAGGTTTACATCCAACAGAAATCAGTACACATGTGAACTCTAAAGAAAGCATGCACACATGCTCATAGCAGCCTTATTTGTAACAGCCTCAATTGGAAACAAGCCAAATGACCATGAGATTTAATTTTCTGAAAAGGCACTCTAGGCGTACTGTCAAAAATAAGTCCGGATAAATTTTATGTCATGTGTATTTGACCTCAATCAGTTAGTTGGAGGGGTAAAAACTGCAGGCGCAGTCTGGGAAAAAGAGGACAAGCACCCCTGCACCAGAGGAGAGGCAGCTGGGACAACCTCAGGGGACATGGATTCAGAAGACATGAAAGAAACAGAATGGACAAGAGATGGTGGCTACTTTACGTGGGGGAAGGGAGTCTAATTTGAGCAATTCAGCAGATGATGGAGTCATCCCTGGAGAGGAATACAAAGGCAACTTCAGTTTGGAACATAACAAATTAGAAGGACGGAAAAGCTCAGGTAGAGATGGGTGGTGTGTGGTTGGGTCTGAAGCTTAGGAAAAAGGTCCGAGCTGTACATAATGTCTTTTGGAGAGTCCTCAACAATGGGTGGAAAGTGAATCTGTAAAGAAGGAAAAGAACAGAGGACAGGAGGATGAAGTCAAACAAGCTGGTGAACAGCTTGGCTCGCCTGCCTGCTACTTTGTTCCTTCTGCCCATGATCTGTTCTGATAAGTAAAATGAGGAGTCCTATGTCATTGCATACAGAGCTATTGAGCATTATTATTAGGCAAAAAGCCAAATACTTAAACATAGCATACTAAAAATGAGAAATCTAGAATGGAAATTTGGGATTAAATGTGATAGATTCAACTTACAATATAATTAAGTACCTATCATAGTACTTGGCACACAGTAGGTATAAACTAAATGCTTATGGAGGATCTTAACTATGGACTCACGTGTTCACTTTGTCAAGTCCATAAAGCGGAAGGCTTGGTCCATGCCTCTCAGTCATTGTGTCCTGTTATCTTTATTTGCATTCTTCACAAAGGCTACTCAAGCAAAGCACTGGCTTCTAAGTACAACATGAATAATCGAATTATTTTTTAAAAAGGCAGCATTGATATGACTGATCTTATGTTGGAAGAAGACTTTGTTTTCTCCCCCGTAGATGATTCCCTGAGCTTTCCTTCTCCACAGTTCTCAGTTAATGTGATTCTTGCTGCCCCAAAGACAGTATTTTATTTGCAAGCATTTGCCTTATTTGGATAGCTATTAAAGAACTGTTTCTCCAAGGGAGGCTGAATTCACCACATGCTCCACTGGGAGGGTTTTTGCTAGGATACTGCACTTGCTTATCAGGGGATACAGGACACCTCAGGGATTGACCTGGCACACAGATGAAGGAAGAGATATTTCAGACTCCCCAGTGTCCTGGCAGAGCGAGGCATACTGCAGGAACTGTAGCGGACATTTAATTGTATGAGAATATTGCTAGTAGTCAGCATTAGTTTTTTTCCATTAAAGGTAATTCTCAAACCATCTAAGAATTAACTGCTTACCTAAGAGTTCTAAATTCTCCAGTCATCTGCTTATTTAGAGAAATATTTACTGAGTGATTACGGATGCCAACGGAGCATATTAGGTGCTGGGGAAAATGCAATCCGCTTCTAACTTGAAACTTAAAAAAATTTTTTTCACCATTTTATTGAAAATACTTATTTTTTAAATTTCATCTCATTTTATTTTTATTTAAATTCAAGCTATTTAATATACAGTACAGTCTTGGCTTCAGAAGTAGAACCCAGTGATTCATCTCTTACATATAACACTCAGTGCTCATCCCGCAAAATGCCCTCCTTAATGCCCATCACCCATTTAATCCACCTCTCCCTCAGATCCCCCTCCAACAACCCTCAGTTTGTTCTCTGTATTTAAGTGTCTCTTATGATTTGCCTCTCTCTTTGTTTTTATCTTATTTTTTCTTCCCTTCCCCTATGTTCATCTGTTGAGTTTCTCAAATTCCACATATAGCCCAGGTTAGTTTTTTTCTTTCCATAAACCTTCATATCTAATTATGTGTATTTAAAACAAACAAACAAAAAAAAACAATCTCATAAGCTCCTAATGAACCTGTCCATTAAGAATTTAAAGTAGCAGACATGGAAAAACTCTATTTTGTGGTAAGTTTTTGAAGCTATAAGACACCTGCTTGGATAAGCACTAACCTGAAGAATCAATGAATTTCCAATCAACTATATTTGAGATAAACCTATGGAACGGTTTCATCCATAAGGCTTGCCTGGTTTCCTCTTAAATTCAATCTGTTACAATACCACACATCACTTAGCCTCTGGACAGCTTCTCTGTACACTCATGAAAGAATGACAATGAGAAAGGAAAATAATGTCCTGCCTATTATGAAAACATCTTTGACCTTGAGTGCCCTTGAAAGGGTCTCATGGACCTCCCCAGACGTCACCTGGAGGACCACTGCCCTAGTCTAATCTCATTTTACCTATAAGGAAGCTGGATCTCACAAAGATTATGTGAGAAATCCAAAAGTCCATGGCCTGTTAATGACAGTATAATATCTCAGACAGTTTGTCTCACTTCACTTGAGGTAGCTTCTGAATCAGAAACCTGGGAAATATACCCTAATGACCTGTCCTGTCACTCCAGTTGCAAAGACTGTCACACTATAGTACCAAAAATTTTGTTTTAAATAAAACAGACAAGGAAAGTCAACAGACAAGGAAGTCACAGACAAGGAAATGTGATAAATTCCACAACAGGCATACTGTGTTAGCATCTGAATTAGGATCTCTATTTGAACAGAAACACTAGGGCAAATTCTATAGCCCTCCATGCCAGGCAGGCTGGTAATGACAAACTGCACAGTAAATATCACAGAAAAATACAGAAAGCAGAATTGCCACAATATCACCATTCACCACATTTTCTGAGTCTGAAATGCAATTGATGACATCATGCCGGCAAATTTTTCATAAGTACTGGCTGAAAGGGTGGTGGGTAAATTAAAAGGCGGGAAATCAACTGGCAACCATGTAGAAGTTTTTACATAACATGGAGTTGTTCTGAAATGTAGATATTTTTCATTCTCTCACAGAACCTATTTTGTTTTTTCAAAGTATATCCGGTTATCTTCTTCTTCCCCTAGAGATGATGACCTTTGTATCCTACCAGGTGATCTAAATCTTCTTTAAATGGATTGTAGCCTTGTTCCTTTAAACACCGCAGTGCCCAGAAAAGCTGGTCCAGTGGAGGAAATTCTTCCCAGGGAACCCATTCCCAACCTAGAAAAGAAAGATACCAAATCAATTTATTTAGCTGGAAGGAAACAAAGAATATTTATTTTGGCAAGTTAACCTATACTTTGAAAAAATTAATTAAATATAAAAATGACTTGCAACTAATAATAACATGCTACTAATCACAGTGATGCTATGCATTAGCTCAGCTGTACCAACATCATTTGCCTTTAGAATGAAGATCTTAACAGAAGGGGGATCATTTAAAACATGCTGTTATTTCAACATGAGACCAAGCTTACAAGGGCCCCATGATGGTAAAATCCAGATTTAAGAGAATTCAATTTTTGCTTGAATATTTGGCTGAACAAAACATACAGAACTTTACACATGACAGGTGGTAACACTACATGAAAACAAACCAGCTGCCCCACCTATAGAATAAAGTAAGTTACAACATTTCTAAGCTATCCTCCATCTTGTTAAAAAATAATGGAAGCTGTGCAGAGAATAAAAATATTCTCTGGCTGTGGTACACTTTAGATGGAAAGACAATATGGATGGGACAGATTTTCAAAAATCCATTGAAAAAGGAAAGATTTAACAGGGTCTATTGTGAAATACACAAAATCCTAGAAAAATGTTCTAGGCAACAGTATTCTCTTTGATGACTTAAATGTAAGGAACATGAAAGCACAGATGTTCACAACAGGTGAATATATAAATATTATATTACTAAGATGTACACTCCATGTTCTAAGTTTCTTCATGGTCACACGCGTATACTTATGTTTAAATGCAGTTTCTTCCACTAAGTGCTTCTCTGCCTGTAACATACAGGTATGCAGTTTCACTCTGGGGACAGGGGACAAAGAATCCATGAAATTAGAACAAGTTCAGGAAGGAGTGATCAGCAACTGTGACCTAAGAGTCTAAGAGAAAGAGAGTAGGACAGAAGGAGGGAGAAAGAAAGAGACAGAGGGAGAGAGGCAGAGAGGTGTCACCCAACAATGTGTTGCAAGATGCGCAATTAACAGTCTCAAGGGAGCTGTCTGTCAAGTTTATCCTGTCTGCGAGAAAATGAAGCATCTGGCTGATCCTCCTGATTATAATTGGATGGCTGGAGAAAAGATGTCATAACCAGTAACCTGAAGCAGGTGATCCAGATCCAGGATCTGACGAACATGGGAGAGAAAATGCATCTTTATGCTATAAATAAAACCACCACCACAGAGCCGCTGCACCCTGGCTGTGGTGCAGCTGGCTACCCAGCAGGAGCTCTCAATGGGCAAAAAGTGAAAATAACTCCTGCTATGTTGTTATGAAGGGCTAGAGAGGAATCAGTGTTTCTTTTTTTCTTTTTCTTTTTCTTTTTTTTTTTTGAGGAATCAGTGTTTCTGATCAAATCTGACTTGGTGCTAGTCACCTTGGGCCTTATAAAATCATACTGTGTGACCTCAGATTACTAGCCTGTGAGAAGGTCAACAAAATGAAGGTGGACAAGCTCAAAAAAAGTTATATAAATGAAAAAAAATCACAAGGCATGTAAAAATGAGTCAAAACTACCAGATTCTAGGAAGGGAAAAACATTACATACCATAACATAGTAACAAAAACTCTAACACAGAACTTTATAACGTAGGATAATAATCTTTTAGAAGTTGTTCAAATGTAGGCCGGTCTAGATACTATACTGAAGAACCTCATCCCCTTGTTCCCTTCTTCCTTCAACATGGTCTGAACAATATACTCTGAATAGGAGCCAGGCACGGGAGAGTCAAAGGTGAATGAGCCCAAACATCTGCTCTTTATGCATTCAAAGTTCAGTAAAGGAAAACTAGCGAGTACGATTTGAAGCTGAACACCCCAACTGAACCTGAGATGCCTTCTAACGTCAGAGGAAGAAATTAGAAATACAGGCCTACAGTGCAGAGCAGGACAGGAAGTCGTGCCTTGCACCCCACAACAGAGGCGGAGGCGGAGAGGCAGAGGCAGCCGGCTGGAGATTGGTCAGAACTGATGGGACAGTCAGTGGCTCTGCTGTTTTCCCCTCAGCCCTTCTCCACAAATGAATACTATGTCTGCTCCTTGTGAAGGACGCTAAGTATGCAAAACCAAAGTATTTCATCATTTTGTCTCATCTTGTGTCAGGTTTTTGCTGCTGGTAGAAAAGAGAAAAATAAGGATATGGTCATTCCTTCCAAGTTTAGGGCTCTCTTTTAAGAGAACAATAATAATCTGTGCTTACTGCCTGAATATATGACACCTCGAACTAATTTTTGTTTTAATTTTTTTTTAACGATTATTTATTTTTGAGACAGAGAGAGACAGAGCATGAACAGGGGAGGGGCAGAGAGAGAGGGAGACACAGAATCTGAAACAGGCTCCAGGCTCTGAGCTGTCAGCACAGAGGCCCGACGCGGGGCTCGAACTCACGGACTGTGAGATCATGACCTGAGCCGAAGTCGGACGCTCAACCGACCAAGCCACCCAGGCGCCCCTCAAACTAATTTTTAAAAATTCAGTTATGGGAACTGTACTTTGCTTTAAAGAAAAAAAGTAAATTGAGTCCTACAAAAAGTATTAAAGTGGAAATATACATATTTACACTTCAATTTAATATTAAAAAGACAAGTAACTGTTCCTCCTCAAAGCTTCAGGATGTCAAGACTACTGAGTTTTGTTTCCACTGTTATCTGGACTCCCCTCTCTCCTATCCCTCCTTTTATCCAGGATCATTGGGGATGTGAGAGATAGAAGAACTTGTAGACAGCACCCCCAGTGAACCTGGTACATTTTCTCACCTGCCCTTCTTAAGGCATGAATGATTTTAGTTGTACCTTAGGCCAACTGAAAGCCTTTGGATACTTCTTGGGTATTGCTGTGTGTGTCACTGTGATATAAGGAAAATATATATATAATATACATATCTATATTATATATATATGTATATATATATTATAGATATGTATATTATATATATTATATATATATATATATATATATATTCCTTATATCATAATCTATATATAGCTTTCCTCCCTGTTTTCTGGCACAGAGTTTCCGAAACCTTTGTATTTTCCTAAGTGATAGGGACGAGAGGAACACTTGCTATCCATAATAAGCCTCTTTCAACCGTACCTGAGTTTATGCTAATAAGCTGATGGGTGGCTGGGCTGAACCTATCCTTAGATAGGTTCAGAATTGGGGGCTGGTGACCAGAAAGATACATCCCACCTGAGGAGAGAGGAGAGGAGCTGGAGATTGAATTAATCACCAGCAGATAATGATTTAATCAGTCATAGAGACTATGATAATATGTACCAATCCCATTACATAGGAACCTCCATGAAAACCCCACACAACAGGATTCAGAGAGTTTTCTGGGAGGTGAACACGTCAAGGTGCTCATTGAGAGTACGGATGCTCTGCGTCCCTCCCTCTGCCCACCTTGCCCAGTGCGTCTTCCTTGTGGCTGTTCCTGAGCTGTTTCCTCTATAACAAACTGATAATGTGAGTAAAGTGGTTTCCTGAGTTCTGAAGGCCATTCTAGCAAATTACTGAACCTGAGGAGGAGGTTGTGGGAACCCCAATTTATAGCCAGGTGACCAGAAGTACAGGAGGCCAGGACTTGGCGACTGGTATTTGAAGTGGGTGCAGTCTTGTGGGACGGACTCTGTAATGTTTGGGATCTGACACTGACTCCAGGTAGACAGTGCAAGAATGGAACTGAATTACAGGGCATCCAATTGATGTCTGGAGAACTATTTGATGTGAAGAAAAGAACCACACATTTGGTGTTGGGGTGTAGTGAGTAAAAATAGCTCAGACGTCGCTAGTTCGCCTTAGATGATTCCAAGTCATTACCTGTTTTATAAAAAGTCGTATACGACTCAACAGGCCTTCGGGTAGAACATGCCCTTCTGTTCACTCAATGAATTCAATCTGCAAACCACTTAACTCATGATTTATCCATTCTAGAAATTTCACTTCTTCCAGGCCTCTGCACATATGCCCCCTCCTCAGAGGCCCTCCATGACCACCCTGTCTGATGCAGCACCCATGGGTCCTTTACACCGTTTTACTTTTATTCTTATTCTTATTCCTTATCATTACATTGTAAAGTATCTGCTAATGTGTTGCCTTTCCCCCGGATTAAAAAAAATCCCCTTAGAGGGGAGGGACTTTGTTCCACACACCACTGTTTCTTTAGCGCCTAGAATGGTACGTGGCATGCAGTACTCAGTAAGCATTTGTTGAATGACAAGATTCTTCCATAGTGGAGAATAAATGAAATGTTTATAGGGGAGGTCCAGTACACAAGACCGCTTGGATAAGGTTTCACAAGGCAAAGAATATATTTGGTAAGTTTGATATTTTATTCCTTCTCATGGAGTTTTATGAAATTTGAAGAGAGATGATCCATGCAAAGCCCTTAGGACAATGCTTAGCACACAGTAAATCACATCAATGTTGTTAAAGCTTTCAGAGCACTCGACTCAACACCGAGGATAATTGTTTTGTCAGGTTAGTCACTCTCCATGCAAGGAAATTTGTATCTTTCTTACACAGGTGAGAAAACTGAGGATGGCACCTTCAACGTTTTGCTTAAAATCAGTCTGAAGCAAAATTAAATGCTAAAAATAAAACTATGACTTACTGAGTACTTACAATGTTCATTTGGTTCTTTATATGTATTAACTAATTTTATCCCTACAACAACCCATCGGAGGTAGTTGCTATTATCACAGAGGAGAAAAGAGACCCAGAGACATGAAATAACTCGCCCAAGGTTACAAACCTCTACGTGGAAAAACCAGGATGCAAGTCAAGTAGTCTGGCTCCAGGCCAGTTCTGTTTCCTGCTATATGCTTATGTCTCCAGGATTTAAGTATATGTATTTACACTTCTGTATGAAAAGACTAATTCTCTTTGCATGGCAAACATAATGTAATACTCAGATGATAAGCTCCTCAAAGAACATGAATTATTACACATAATTCTCTTACTTTCATTTTTTTCAGGCTCTGTGTTCTTTGGTTCTGAATCATAAGTCATGTCCACTTCCCCTTTCATTAGTATTGTCACATAATGGTAATTTTCTTTCTCAGCAAAGGAATTCACGACTGAGGCAAAGCGAACATTTTTCAAGTGAAGAGTGGCTTCTTCCCAGGTTTCCCTTTGAGCACATTCTTCCCACGTTTCACTGGAAAACAGAAGCACAGCACTGTATTCAATTCTAGTTATGTAACTTATTATTTTTTTGCCATGAAATTCCTGCCTAGAAATTTCTAGTCTAAAGCAAAAAACAAAAAAACCCTGTAATTGGCTCTTGCTTTCTAACAGTCAATCAACAACCCTGCCTTTGGACATTCTCTCTTTTTTTTTTTTTTTTTAAACATTTTTTTTAACGTTTTATTTATTTTTGAGACAGGGAGAGACAGAGCATGAACGGGGGAGGGTCAGAGAGAGGGAGACACAGAATCTGAAACAGGCTCCAGGCTCTGAGCTGTCAGCACAGAGCCCGACGCGGGGCTCGAACTCACGGACTGCGAGATCGTGACCTGAGCTGAAGTCGGCCGCTTAACCGACTGAGCCACCCAGGCGCCCCTGGACATTCTCTTTACCTCAAGTATAAAGTATCTGAAGTTATCTGAAGACCAAAAGGACTTCCTATGGAGAAAAAAAGAACATTTAGCCAATTCAGCACTAGTTCACATGCCTGGCAACTGTATGCAATCAGGAGACAGTTAAGTATCCAGTTAAGAGCACAGGCTTTGGAGTCAGCTAAACCTAATAAAAAGAGGTAATACTACTTTCCAATGGGGTTGTTGCAAGTACATCAAGAAGTGGATGATGTCTTTTCCTGCAGTCTCAGAATTTTCGTTGAAGCCTTAAAATTCAGGACAATAGGCAACAAACACCTCAAATTCTAAAGAGTATGGCAAGAGAGTAAACAGATGCCATCTGAAGGCTTGCAAGTCTTTTGACCTTCACCCTACCCAGTCTACATAAGAAAGGAGATTTAGGGCAGGGAGGAAAGTTATGAATTTTCAAGCATAGTAGCAACGTTTCCCTTCATCCTGATGAAAGGACAACTCTGCCTGAAGCCAAGTGAGCGGTGCTTCAAGAAAACTGATCAGAGAGATTGGGTGTGATTCCCAAGGAGATACTGGCGTGTTCCTCCCCTGCTAAAGTCATATCGAGCTGCAGAAACTCACAGGCCTGTGATTCAGAGTAGAGGTGGTACAAAGGTAAGAGCTCTTGGGCAAGTCTAAAGTGTGTCCCTTGGTGTTTAGGGATGTACGTGAATAGAGAAGCTGACGTTTATTCCCACTTTGAGAATCTGGAAAGCAGGAGACTGGCTACAGAAGCCCACGATGAATGAGCAAGGAGAAAGGGTGACAGTGAGGGCATTACTCCCATTGTGAATTTTCTTCTGGGTCCAGTAGATGCTACAAGAGACTGCTGGGGATCCCAGCAGAAAGAAAAAGCAAGGTAGTGTGCTAACAAGCAAGAGCTAAATCAGCCACCTATGTCTGAGAACTGTGCAGGAGAGACATCCTTGTGGGATTTCCAAACAACCAACAGACATACCCTGAGGAAGACGGCACAACATCCAGAGGGCACCAATGGATGGATCACAGCAGCACTAGTCACGTGAAAAGTCTGGCCCACCCTCTCCCTCCCCAACATCCTGGAGAGGGAAGGAAACCAGAAACAGTGAGAAAAGGAGGAGGTCTTCCTCCTCTTTCCTTTTCCCCACTACAGACAAATGCTTGGAAGTGGATCATAATGACCAAATGTGATTTATTTTTCTAATCAAGTGACAGGAAAACAATAGAATTTGCAGGAAATGTCAGAGAACAGCAGAAAAGGGAAAGACAACAGAAGGAGGAGTGCCTGCGTGGCTTAGTCAGTTAAGCCTCCAACTCTTGGTTTCCACTCAGGTCATGATCTCTTGGTTTTGTGGGTTTTAGCCCCGTGTCAGGCTCTGCACTGGCAATGTGGAGCCTGCTTGGGATTCTTTCTCTCTTCCTCTCTCCCTACCCCACTGGCAGTGTCTCTGCCTATCTCAAAATAAATAAGTAAACTTAAAAAAAAAATTATAAAGACAAGGGAAGGAGAAAACAAAGCCATTTTCTATTTGTCTCCTCTCAAACTTAGCCCATTCAGTATACCAGTCATATAAAGATAAGTGAAAGCATACATGTGAAGAGCTTGGCATAATATCTAGCACTCAGTAAAAAGCTCATTAAAGGACAATTTTGCCTATTATCATTGGATATCTGAGTAAAGATTCCAATACTTTATTGTGTTAGCATTAAGATATCTGTCTCTAGCCATTGCAATTGACAAAGTACAATACACTGTGTCCCTCTGGGCAATGTGACCCTTAACCTGGAAATTTTATTAGTTATTAACTGATGGTTTATCTTAATTATCTAGGGGCACCTTGGTGGCTCAGTTGGTTAAGTGGCCGACTTCGGCTCAGGTCATGATCTTGCAGTTCGTGAGATCAAGCCCTGCGTGGGGCTCTGTGCTGACAGCTTGGAGCCTGGAGCCTGCTTCTGATTCTGTGTCTCCCTCTCTCTCTGCCCCTCCCCTGCTCGCACTCTGTCTCTCTCTCAAAAATAAACATGAAAAAAATTTAAAAAAATTTTTTATCTTAATTATCTAAAAATGATAAACTTATTGATGCTTTTTAAAATCCTGAAAACCATTAAAAAAATTCCATGTGCTAAAAGATCATAGGAATTCCATGTTTTATCAAAGACAAAGTCTGATTAAAAGGCACTTGCATCAAGTCTCTAGCACTTTATAACAAATAGGTAGATTACAAGAATATAGTCAGAATGTAAGAAATTCTCCTAATGACCCATACTCTTCAACATGGGATGGTAAAAAAAAAGGGAAAGAGGGATTACTGTTAGATTTGGAGACTTAAATTTATCAATCCCAAATTAGAATCAATCCCAAAGTACAATCTTCCTTTGATCTTGATTGGTACAAAACAATACATTTTCAAGACAAATGGGGAAAGTGGTACAGACTGACTATATCACAGGTTATTAAAGAATTATCTTGTTAAGGTGTGAAAATGTATTTTCTTTAGGTGTGAAAATGGAGTTACATTTTTTAAAAAAGCCTATGACAGGTACATAACGAACTGTTTATGGGCGATATAATAAACGTCCGCGTTTTCCTTCAGAAGAGTCTAGAAAACAAGGGATCTGTGTCTGTTGGGATGGAGCAGTAAAGATGAAACAAGAACAAGCCGAGTAGTAAGTATAGGAGGATTCACCAACTGTTTACTTTCATGTGTGTTTGCACTTTTACACTAATGGAAAAACAAGCGCTGGCTCTGACCGCTTTAGATACTGTTCATCCACCGTTGACTTTAACCTATTCTCACTTCAGAACCCACCTTTTAGCAAAATCCCCGGCTTTCCGCACCATTGGGTAGATCTGACCCTTAACTGTCCAATTTCCTTTATCGGTCTGATCCGCCATCAAACACAGAATGCCACGTTAAAGAGTGCTCCGTCCAACCTCCCCACTGTATAGATGAAGACACCGAGGCCCAGAGTTTCACTAGCCCATGTGCTTGGTCACGGCGCAGCCAAACCTGCGCGGGCAGGAAACAGGCTGTCCATCCGTGTACGTTTAGTGCACAGCCCGAACCGTGCAAGTGCCTGAACTGACACAACTGGGCAAGATCTTCATAAAGACCCACTTTCCGCCTCTTACATGCAAACATTAAGAAAAACACACCCTACACATCAGCCCGCCGGCGCGGATAGAAGGCTGCCGGCAGAAAAAGCACTGGGCGGGCGGGGCGCAGGCCGACCACAGACCCTTCGCCAGACCTCCGCAGCTCAGCGCCCCCTCCCGGCCGGCGCCTGCACCCAGGAGCGCTGCGGCCCGAGGAGAGAACAGAGGAACGCGCGAGATGACGCTTCGTCGGCGCACACGCAACGACGCAAGGACGCACGCACGGGGAGAACTCGTCCTTCCCGTGCACGTTCGGCTTTCCTCTGGTGGGCTCGGTGGTTGCTCACCCGAATTCCAAATGGCCCCCGGGGAGTTGATAACTGCCGGCTCCTACAGTCCCTTTCCTCTTCCCCAGGAGGACGCAACGAGGATGCCTGCTGCTAGTCACCACTACTCCTACCCCGACTCCGGGCCGCCTACCCTGCGGCTCCGCGCGGGCCGTCATAGCGCGCGAGACCCGGCAGAGGCTGCGGGAAGTGACGTTCGCCCCGCCCCATGGGCCACGACCAGTCTCGCTGAGCCTGCGCGGGCCCCTGAAATCAAAGCCCGAGTCCCTGGGACTTAACCTTCGTGCGTGGTGTCTCTGCCTCATGTGGGGATCCCAGCTTGAGAAGTGTCGCGATGCCTACCCCAGGACTGCCCGTCAAGGTTTCGTTTTAAGTAATGCCACTTACTGTTGTACTTTCAACGTTTATTATTCTCTATTCTCAGATTCCTCCATCATGCGTTTACCAGCCACACGCTTTTATAAACCTCTGGGCCTTTGCACTTCCCATTTCTTTGTGTTTGGGTGAACTTCACCACCACAGTAAATTCATTCTAATTGTAACTCCAGTCAGTGTTGGACCAGGACAAGGACGGATAGTATAGAAACAACCTAGTATAAATAATTGAGAGTATTAACACAACATGGGAAAAAATTAAGGACAAACAATAAATTGTGCTGGAAGGAGCTAGATATTTGAGAGGAAAGAGAGGCACTGTTCCAGTTGTTTGCACACCATGCACTGGCAAAATAATCCCACCTGAAACAGAATTGTAATGAAAGTGAACTAAAAACGAGCAAATAACTAGACTTTGGATGGGGAGGATTTAATTTTTTTTTTTTTTTTCATTAAAATAAATTAAGTTTGGGGCGCCTGGGTGGCTCAGTTTGTTGGGCCTCTGACTTCGGCTCAGGTCATGATCTCGCAGCCTGTGAGTTCAAGCCCGGTGTCAGGCTCTGTGCTGACAGCTCAGAGCCTGGAGCCTGCTTCAGATTCTGTGTCCCTCTCGCTCAGCCCTTCACCCGCTCATGCTCTGTCTCTCTCTAAGAATAAGTAAAACATTAAAAAAAATTAAAATAAGTTTTACTTCTACCAAAATAATGTACATATAATTTAAAAAGTCAAATGGTAGAAAATGAAGTAAGGATGGGTAGGGAAAACTTTACCCACTAATACTCCTTTCATTCACTTTTAGCTCTTTGAACTATTATTTCTGACATTTGCCTTTGTATTTCAAAGTAATAAGCTTATTATTTATGTTCAGGTGAGTGACTAAACACTTGTACAGCATCTGTCCTTCCACCCACAAATGCATCCTTTAATAAGTTAGGTATCAGAAAGATATTCTGTAATATTTTCCCAAATAAAAATTGGCAACATATAGAAAGGATAATATGTCACCACTGGACAAGGGTAAAATACAGGGTGGGCTTAATATTTGAAAAATCAATCGATGTAATTTACTGTATTAAAAGAAAGAGGAAACACATATAATCATCCTAATAGATGCAGAAAAAAACTTGAGAGAATTCAAGACTTATTTATGATTTTAAAAAGATTTAAGCAAAAAAATTTAAAAGAGAATTTTAACAACCTTACACTAGGGCATCTACAAAGACCTACAACTAACATATTTAATAGTTGTTATGGTCTCAGTTAGGTCCCCCCACTAAATTTGTCTGTTGGGAGTCCTAACCCCCAGTACCTCAGATTATAGCTGTATTCAGAGATACGGCCTTTAAAGAGGTAATTGAGTTAAAATGAGGTCATTAGGGTGACTCCTAATCCAATATGACTGGTGTCCTTAAAGAAGAGGAGATTAAGGCACAAACACAGACAGAGGAAAAACCATGTAAAAACACAGGGAGAAGACAGGCTAAGAAGAGAGGCCTCAGGAAAAGCCAGTCCCACTGACACCTTGATCTTAGACTTCTAGACTCCAGAATTGTGTGAAAATACATGTTATTTAAGCCAGTTAGGCTGTGGTACTTCCTTATGGCAGCCCTAGCTGCCTAATACAATGGTGAAAGACTAAGATTTGAGAGAAGCAAGGATATCACTTTAAGTCATCACATTGCTGGAGATTCTAGTAAGTGCAACCAATAAAATCAAGAAATATCAGTAAAAGACCGTTAAGTCAGGAAGGAAGAAGTAACTGTCTCCATTCACAGAATCCTAAGAAGTCCACAAAAAAGCTACTGAAACAAATTTAGCAAGTTTCTAGGATTCAAGGTCAGTATACAAAAATCAATTATATTTCGATATATGGGTAGTCCCAACTTACAATGGTTCTATTTATGATTTTTTTTACTTTATGATGGTGTAAAAGCAATACACAATCAGTAGAAACCATAATTTGAATTTAGAATTCTGATGTTTTCCCAGGGTGGGGACATGTCATGTGGGCAGCAGGTTGTGATGCTGGGCAGCAGCAGTGAGCCACCGGTGCCAGTACCTATGCAACCATTCTGTTTTACACTCAGTACAGCATTCAGTAAATTACATGAGGTATTCAGTGCCTCATTATAAAATAAGTAAATAATAAATAATATTTAATAAATTCAGAAACCAAATTCAAAACCAATATCCTAGAAAATATAAAATACTAGGGGATAAATCTGGCAAAAGATGTGCAAAACCTGTATACCGAAAACTATTGAAAATCACTGAGGGAAATTAAATAAAAGGAAAAAAATACGTGATCATGGACCAGAAGTCTCCATATTGGTTTTTTTTTAAGTTAATTTATTTATTTTGAGAGAGAGAACACACACCAGTGGGGGAGGGGCAGAGAGAGGGGGAGAGAGAGGATCCCAAGCAGGTTCCACGCTGTCAGCACAGAGCCCGATGCAGGGCTTGAACTCAACGAACCATGAGATCATGAGCTGAAATCAAGAGTCAGATGCCTATCGAACTGAGCCATATGGGTGCCCCAGAGGACTTCATATTGTTAATCTGACAAATCTGTTCAAATTAATTTATATGGTTTCAATGATATCCCAACCAAAATACCAGGAGGCTTTTTTTTCCCCCAGTAGAAATGAACTGATTTTAAATTTTATTTAGAAATGCAAAGGAATAGAATAATCAAAACAAGTTTTAAAAAGGAGAAATTTGAAGGATTCTTACTACCTGATTTCAAGACTGAGGATAAAGCCACACTAATTTAAAAAATATGGTATTTATAAAAGCATAGACACATAAATCAATGGACAGAATGGAGAGGTCAGAAATAGACCTTTTTTGACAGACGGTGTTAGAACAACAACCAAGGATCATTTAATTTATACTTGGTGCCACGTATAACAAACAGGTCATTCATAAAGGACTATTACTAAATGAAAACACCTAAAAGTATATATTTTCTATAAAAAAATATAAGAGCATATCTTTGTGATCTGGGTAGGCATAGATTTGTTAGATATGACACCAAAGGTATGATCTGTTAAAAAAATTAATTTGGACTTCTATCAAAATTTAAAACTTACTCTCTTTGAGAGACACTATTATGGACTGAATTGTATTTCACCCCTCCCCAACTTTATATGTTGAAGTCGAACCCCCAAATATATTTGATTACGGGGACCTTGGGATTTAGATGAGGTCATAAAGGTGAGATCCTCATGATGGGATCAGTGCCTTTATCAGAGACCAGAGAGCTGATCTCTCCCCAACGTGTGAGGACATAAGAAGAAGGTGACTGCACACTAGAAAGATGGCTCTCACAAGAATCTGCTGGCACCTTGATCTTGGACTTCGCAGCCTCCAGGACTGTTAGAAACAAATGTCTGTTGTTTAAGACACCCAGTGCATGGTAGATACTTGATTTTAGAAGCCTGAGGTAACTAAGACATACAGTATTTTTAAAAATGAAAAGATAAGCTGCAGACTTTGGAGAAAACTTTGCAATCACATTTCTAACAAAGGATTTGGATCTAGAATATGTAAGGAATCCTCAAGACCAAAAACAATAAAGCTAACAACCCGATAAATAAATGGGCAAAATGATTGAGCTGAGATTTCACCAAAAAGAGATATGAGTGGCAAATAAACACATATAAATATGTTAGAATGAATAAGATTTTTTTTTTTTTTTTTTTTTAACCACAAAAACTGGTAATACCAAGTGCTGGCAGTCCAGTTAGGATTCTCATACATTGTTGGCAGGGGATGTGGGAAACAAAAGCAAAAGAAAAAAATTAAATTTCCTTACTGCCTACAGCCCACTGACAAGTCCTTGAAACTGGCAGAGTGGCATTCCTCTAGGAACTCAGATGCCTCAGTGATGATACTTTGCTAAGGGGCCAAAGGGAACCTTAGCTTAACATTATCCCCAGCTCTGGGATCCTGTAAGTCTATGACATATAAAAATTCCTTTGGAAACTTGCTTTATCTCTACCCCCCCCCCCCCAAGATATATGTTAGCAATCATCCTCCAAGAATATGGCCCGCTGATACACATCTGAAGGGTCTCATTACTCAGCTTTTACTAAGCATTAATAAATGACCTTTTCCTAACAATAGCTAGCCCTCTCAAGGTCCTGGGAACCTTGCTTCCAAAATTCCTTAGAGATTTAATACTATCCATATCCCCCTCCCAACTTGAAAGTATATAATCAGTCACTCCTCATAACCCCAATGCAGCTCTTTCTGCCCATACGTCCTGTCCCTGCACTTTAATAAAACCACCTTTTTGTAACAAAGAGGTCTCAAGAATTCTTTCTTGGTCATCGGCTCTAAACCCCAACATTCATTTCCACATCAGTGGGAATGCAAAGTGGTACAGCCACTTTGGAAAGCAATTTACTGTTTTGTATAATGTTAAGCATAGGTTTATCCTACAACTCAGCAATCCCATTCTTAGAAATTTACCCAGAAGAAATGAAAACTTATGTTCAAAGACCTATATGCAAATATTAGAGTGGCTTTATTCATAATTATCAAAAACTGGAAATAATTCAAATGGTCTTCTATTGGCAAATGGATAAATCAGCTGTAGTACATTCATACAATGTAGTAAGTTCGTACAATAGAAAACTACTCAGCAATATAAAGGAATAAACTTCTGATATATTTAACATGGATAGATTTACATTATATTAAGTGAAAGAAATCAAATATAAAGAGCTGCCATGTATATGATTTCATTTATGTGACACTCTAGAACAGATGGAACTACAGACATAGCAAACAGGTCAGTTTTGCCTGGGGCTGAGCTTGTGAAGGGACTGACTATAAGGGCACAAGGGATGTTTGTGGATGAAGGAACTGTTCTATATTTTGATTGTGGCAGCGGTAACATGACCATGTGTTTGTTAAAACTCACAGATGCACTGTGAGTGAATATGCACTAGAATGAATTTTACTATATGTATATTACACCTCAATAAATCTGACTTTAAAAAAAGAAACCAAAAAAGAAAAATGCAATATGAACTTGTGGAAAGAAAAAGTTGAGTTGCAATTCAGCGGTGCAGAGGTTCAAGGCAGCACAGAGCTAAACTGCTCTATTTACCAATGTCAAAAGTTGTCATCCTTGTGTGTGGAGCTGTTTTCTGAAGATTGTGGTGTTTCCTGGGAGCTAGTCTTAGGCTGGAGCCTGAGCTGGGGGAAGGGGAGGGGTGGGTATGTTCTAGGTCACGCATTCCTGTTAAGGAGAGTAGGCCACTCCTAACACATGGTAGGAAGTCAGGGGCTAAAGGAGTGGTAGGTGAGGACAGCCTGTGATATTCAGAAGTCACATTTAGTAGCCAGTTTAAAGTTTTCTCTTTTGGGTTTATAATTTCATTTTACCATCCTGAAGCCTTCAATAAAGTCTGGTTGTATGTAACAGCCTGGTCTTGCCTACACTTTGAAGAATCTTGTAAAGATGTGAAAAAAGAATAGCATCAGCCCAGAGAAGCACTAAGGTCAAGGAGAATGTCTTTGATCTTGGTGTCCTGGGGACTCAGAGCAGTGACTCACCTGTAAGTGCCCTATAGACGAATACTTAAACAGAAGCTTCTCTCCTCATTACTGATGTGGAGAACCAACAGCAAAAGAAAAAAAATTAGATTTTCTTATAACTTACAGCCCATTGGCAAGTATGTGGGACAGGCAGGGTAACCTTCCTCTGGGAACTCAATTGCTTCGATGTTAGTACATTGCTAGAGAGAGGCAAAAGGCAACCTTAGCTTGACCTTAGCCTGACCTCCAGGTTCCTGTAAGTTTACTTAAACGTGTGATAATCCCTTTGGAAACTTCCTTTATCTCTGCCCCTTACCCTCCCAAGATACATGTTAGCAATTATCCTTCAAACATATGGCCCACTGATACATATCTGAAGGGTCTCATGACTAAGGTTTTACTAGACAGTAGTAAACGACCTTTCCCCAACAGCAGCTAGCCCCTCATGGTCCTAGAAACCCTTCTTCCAAATTCCTCCTCCCAACTTGAAAGTATATAGTCAGCCACTTTTCACAACTTCGGTGCAGCTCTTTCTGCTCATAAGTCTTGTCCCCATGTTTTAATAAAACCACCATTTTTCACCAAAGAGTTCTCAAGAATTCTTTCTTGACCATTATTAGCTCCCAAACCGCAACATTTCACGTCAATTATCGGTATAACAAAATAGTTTCAATGTATTTGAGCAAACTAGAAAACAGTTTTCCCTGATACATTTATGCTGTATGTAAAACAGTGGCATGATCCACATGAAATACAAATAGTTATGACGGGAAAAAGACACCATTCATATGTTTATGAATCACACAAAAGAAATGTAAATCAACCCACTTAGTTGATACTTAAGTCTTTTCTGGAGAATCCACATGTCACAATTCCCTTTTGGAGAGTTCCCTACTCCTTGAACAGGGTATACTAGTAGTTACTGAAGCGTGAGAACCTAACACAGCTTCTTATTGCCACATCTCCTTCCTAGTTTATCCAGATTCCCAGCCGAAGGGTAGGTAGCCAGGCACACAAGGGCCCTTTCCCTGCCGGATTCCAGGACTTTACCAGGAGAGGACTGTTTCCCTCGCAGCCTGATCCGTGTTTGATATTCAAAGTTGTAAGTAACTCAAGAACCCACCTTACGGTTTTATGTAGTATGGCATTGTATGCATTATAGCAGAATCACAATTTAATTCACATCATAACTCAGATGTACAAAAATAATGACTATCTCTTTCTCTCTTCCTCCTCCCTTCCTTCCTTCCTTCCTTCCAATTTTCTCCCCAAATTCTTTGTCATTAGTTGGGATATGGGTCTGTAGAGAATTCATTAAATATTCAATCTGGTTCAAAAGAGTCCAGTCTAATAATTTAGTCAGGCCCCTTAAATCACATTCACTCTCTCTTGGCCTTTCAGTCACCTTTCTCCTCCTTATTTTTACTTAAGATGTCCAGATGTATGAAGTTGATATATGTGGCTTGTAACACTTTTGGAAGACAGTTTCCTTGAATCTATGTAGGCTTAACATGTGCCTAGGGATCTGGTAGGCAGGAAATGTGGAGTCCCCATGTAACAACCAAAGTTGGCTATTGGCCAACCTCTGCCTGACTATACCATGTTACCAAGTGTGTTCTGCTTCAGGAGACTAAGAGGCGATATCCTCTCAGAGCCTCAAAATGGAAGTGTGACAAGGCTGGGGCAGAACAAAAGAATCTTCTTCTGCCTTCAGTATTGCCCTTGCTCATCTATGAGCCTTCCTTTTCCAGGCTGAAGATCACAGAAAAGAAAAACTGATGTTTCACTCACCTCTTGCCTCTCTATTTACAACTATCCTTAAGGGCAGGGCAGGTCAGAGTAGCCTGGACTTGTTCTTATAGTGGCACGATTCAGGAACAGCAAAAGGGCAAGCCCCAGTGTGCACACCTCTGCTTGTCACATTTGTTAATGTCTCATTGGCCGAAGCAAGTCACGTGGCCAACTCAGATTTAAGAGTGGAGCAATAGTTTCTGCTTCTTGATGGGAAGATCTGCCCTGTTCCTTTGCAAAGTATGGATGCAGGGAGCAGAAGAATTTGTGGCTATTTTTACAAACTATCAGAGAGATCTTGGATCCTTTAGCCAACCACAGTTTTCTCTTAAAATGAGAATGATGAGTATCTATAATAGCTTAGAGGGTTATGAAAAGACTTAACTAGGACACCATAAGTAGAAGATCTAGTGTAGTATATGCCCCATAGCAGGCATTCTCTGGTAGTTATCCCCTAAGCAACTAAGGATACAATGTCTTTCGTCTTCACTGCATTTTTCCAGTGCTTACCACCATAGTAATTGCTCAGTAAGTGAATGCGCTTTGTGATAGATTGCATTATTATTCCCAAATATTCACTGACCCCCTTCCCTACAAAAAATGATTGCATATCCCTGCCCATTGCCATGTGATTTGTGGCACATCCTTGGAAGGAATATAAGTCTCTGGCTTATTATTAGGTTTAGCCATTTCACTTCCTTTAATGAGAGAGATTACAATATGCCAGCTCTTAGCAGAAGCTTTAACAGCCATTGCTATTTCCCATAAGGTCAACATTTTTGTCTGCTGTAAGAATGTCATATCCAGATAGGAATTGTTCCTTCAATCTGGGTCCTAGAATGAGAAGAAATATGGAGCAGAGTTGCAGCCAACATGAAACCCCTGACACGGAACATGAATGAGAAATAAACTGTTGTAAGCCATTGAGATGTTGGGGGCTGTTTGTTACTGCAGCATAGTCTAGCTAAAGCAGACAAATACACATTTCTAGTTCTTAGTTGTATTGAAATAAAGCATATATCCTTGTAGATGCTTCACATAAGGGACAATTGTGTTTAAAAGTTTCTCATCTAGTTTCAAAGTAATATCCCTCTGAGACAATTAGACAATAAGAGTTGCCTCTACTTTAGTAGCTTGTCATGCTGATTTCCTAAAATGTGTCTTCCTCCCATTATAGTAGCAAGCTTTCTTGCAGCCTTGAATTTTCCTCTAATATAATATAGATGGTGTTTTGTGATAAGTATCAATATTAAGTCGCTAATAGCTGGTGATTTGCATGTTATCTGTTTTCCCAACAGCTTTCATTTTATTAAATTTACTAGGTATTGATTCTTCACAATTACTGCGCCACTGCTAAAAGTACCTTTGGAACCTTATAATACCTTTAGTGCATATTGTTATTGGATGTTGCTGCTCCCAGGCCTCCCTGGTGGACAGAACATGTAAACACACATATTTATATCTGTGATGGTTAATTTCATGTGTCAATTTGGCTGGGCCATGGTGCCCAGATATTTGGTCAAACATTATGGTGGGTATTTCTATGAAGGTGTTTTTGTATGAGATTTACATTAAAACATTGAACTTTTTAGTAAAACAGATTGCTATGACATGGGTGGGCCTCACCCAATCAGTTGAAGACCCACATAGAACAAAAGAGTGGCCTCTCCGGAAAGAAAGAATACTCCAGCCTGATTGGCTTCAGATTTGAAGGAAACAGCATCTCTTCCTGTGTCTCCCACCTGATGGCCTTTGGACTTGGACTGCAACATCAGCTTTTCCCTGGGTTTCTAGCCTGACAGTTCATCCTGCAGATTTTAGATTTGTCAGGCTTCCTAATCCCATGAGCTAGTTCCTTAAAACGAATCTTTCTCTCTCTTAGTGATTAAACTAAGGATCTTGAGTTGGGAAGATTATCATGGATTATAGTAGGCTCTAAATGTACACATATCCTTATAAATGGAAAGATTTGACACAGAAGAGAAGGAGGTAGAGATTCGAGTGAAGTAGCCACAGGCTAAGGAGTACCAGGAGCCACCTGGAAAAGGCAAGGAGCAGATTTTCCCCTAAAGAAGGAGTGTTGACACCTTGAATTCAGCCCAGTGATAGTGATTTTGGACTTATGGCTTCCAGAACTGAGAGAGAATAGATTTATGTCTTTTTAAAACCATCAAGTTTGTGGCAATTTACAACAGCTGTTGAAGATGAACACACTTATTTTTACAAACATGGAACCTGGGACTCAGAATATGTGACTTGCTTAAGACCACATAGCTAGGGGTGCCTGGGTGGCTCAGTTGGTAGAGAGCTAGACTCCAGTTCAGGTCATGATCTCACAGTTTGTGAGTTTGAGCCCTACATCAGGCTCTGTGCTCACAGCAAGGAGACTGCTTGGGATTCTGTCTCTTGCCATCCGTCTCAAAATAAATAAATGAACTTAAAAAAAAAAAAAAAGACCATACAACTAGCATGTGGCAGAACTAGAGTTTAATCCAAGTCTACTGATGTTAAATCCAGTGCTCACCCATAGTGGTTGCCTTTTTCCTTACTGAGTTCTCCAGTGAGACAGAGAGGATAGTGGCGGAAGGAGCAAGACAGGAATGATTGTCATTACTGGGTGCTTATTAGAAACACTGGGGGAACTCTTATAGAATACCACTCTAGGTCCCACTCCAGACAATTGGATTAGACTCTTTGGTGGTGGGGCCTAAGCAAAGGTATTTTTAAAAGTTCTCCAGGTGATTCTTGGATGCAGCCAAAGTTGAGACTGGTTCAGGAGACTCTTCAAGTCAATGTCCTCTCAGAGCCTCAAAACGGAAGTATGACAAGGCTGGGGCAGGACAAAAGAATCTTCTTCTACCTCAACAATGGAGCAGTGGAGCAGTGGTACCACGTTCATTTGATATTTTCATGTGTGGGAGAAATATGACTATTTTTCTACATCTGAAGTTGAATTCTCATCATTAACCTTATTACATCAAGTGCCAGAATCTTAATCTCTGTTAAATCAGGATCTATCCCCCTCCTGCCTTCTTCGATGCAGGAGATATATATGCAGTGACAGATGAACAGGGAACATCTAGCCTTTGGTATTGTTATCTAACTGACATTTATTGTCACATCCCTCTTCCCATATGCTCTGTGTCATTGTTCTTTACAAATCTATCCTTCCATGTTTCTACCTGTCATCTCTCAATGCTTGTCTACATAGCTCTTGAGGGTTCTGCAAGCCTTTGCAGGCTTCCCCAGCTTTGGTAGGATGGGTACATATCCTAAGAATATGATTCAGCTCCATCTACAGGGGTATACTGGCCTGCCAGAGGATTCCACTCCTGTGCTGCCACTGTGCTCAAGGGATTTTGTGTCTCCTTCCAATACTCCTTGTTTTAGATCCCCAAATCTCTTTGGGGGTGGAATTACCCTTCATCCTGGAGACAGTGGCCTTGGAGAGTGCAAAACATAGGGGACCTCGTCAAGGAACCACCACTGTTCCTTGCTTCCCTCCCACTTTCCTCTCTCTATCTTCTTTAGGGACAAGATAATTCCAGTTCTAAAGCATCAACTTTCCTAGAGCCCTTCTTGGTTCTGGCTTTTGAAACTTGAAGTTCAGTCCCTTGTAATTCCAAGCGCTTGCATTTACATCTCAAAACCTGTCCTCTGATGATCTGTACCATCATTCTTTCCTTTAGGTGGTGAATACTATTAACTAAGTGGAGTAAAAGGTAAAAGGTTAAATAAAATGATAAGATGATATGAATCTCAGTTATTATCTCAAATTCTCATCTGGTCAATACAGAATTGGGTTCAGATTTTGTGCTGGTAAAAGCTGTGACTCTGGGAAAATTACTCACTGCGTCTGAGCCTCTGTTTTTCCTTCTGTAAAATGCAGGGTTGTGAGGATTACTAAGAAGATGTATTTCTCTTTGCCCTTTGCCACTGCCGTTCTAGGTTGGTCTAGATAAGTGTTTCTACTATTATTTCTGAGGCTTTAAGAGAACTAAGAGAAATCCTGTGTAAACATACAGCTGTCCCATACTCTGTTACTCATCTTTCTTCACCCCTAAACTTTAGTTCAAGAACCTATATAGATCTGGTAACTGTTTCTGTGGCAGAGGTTGGATGGGTAAAATAAAATAAGATGAAAATCAGAGAATTCTGAAAATGTCTTATGGCACCATAAAGGATAGAAAAAAAAAATGTAAGGATCTGGCAAAAACTAAGTGTTCAGTAAATAGCTATTATTCACTCAGCCCTCAGTAGAAGTTCAGGGTAAGCAAATATATTGGAAGTTGTTTCTGTAGCACTTTGTAATTCTATTAATTCCATAGTTAACAATAGGAAAGTTTATTATTTCTTTTGAGAATTTCATATTTCATTTCTCTGTAAAAAAAAATTAGCAAGAGTAATTTGAACTACATTTCAAACTTTCCTCCTTCTTTTCGTGACTTACAATACAAACCAAGCGTCTTTTCTGTGACTCGTTGAATTTTCATATTTGTTTCTAAGTTTGAATTAGCCTCCATTTTATCCATTGAATTTTCAAAGTCATACACGACAGCCACTTTTCTCATCTGTGTCGATAAGTCTGCACTCACTAACTGGCTGTGTATCTAGAGTCTCTTAAATCTAGTTAGTGTTAACACTGATAGGCAGTGCCTATCTAAGTCAGCTCTTTCTTCTATAGCTCCATTTACATTTGACTCACATACTGCAAAGTTATTTGTTGAGTTAAAGATTTTTTTTAAGTTTTTATTTTAATTCTAGTTAGTTAACATACAGTGTTATATTAGTTTCAGGTGTACAATATAGTAATTCAACAATTCCATATATCACTTGGTGCTCATCAAGTGCACTCCTTAACTCCCATCACCTAACCAATAGGCCTTGCTCTGGGCAATAAAATGTGCAGGGTAAAAAACTTTAATTATTTTAAAGGACTGTGAAAAAATTAAAGTCTTCTCTTCCTTAGGACATCCCCCTGATTTTCCTGCACACCACCTCGGTCCTTAATCTCCAAGTAGAAGGCAGAAATAGACACAGTGGGAGACTACAGGTCATTGTGTGTGAAGAATAATTCCTTTTTCCCTTCTTCCTCATATACTCTTGCTCTACCCTCCACCTTAACATGTTCTACCTTCTTTTTTTTTTTTTTTTTTTAATTTTTTTTTTAACGTTTTATTTATTTTTGAGACAGAGAGAGACACAGCATGAACGGGGGAGGGGCAGAGAGAGAGGGAGACACAGAATGGGAAGCAGGCTCCAGGCTCTGAG
Organism: Panthera leo; assembly: GCF_018350215.1. Lineage (NCBI taxonomy): Eukaryota > Metazoa > Chordata > Mammalia > Carnivora > Felidae > Panthera > Panthera leo. The sequence continues at coordinate 22,991,908 of NC_056679.1, forward strand.
CTATCAGCCCAGAGCCCGACGCGGGGCTCGAACTCACGGACCGTGAGATCGTGACCTGAGCCGAAGTCGGACGCCCAACCGACTGAGCCACCCAGGCGCCCCTACATGTTCTACCTTCTACATTCTGCCTACTGCTAGTTTCTGAGATCCTTGCAGATAAGAATTACAAAAGTTTTTGCTGTGGAAAAAGTAGTTTCTTAGTAAAGCAATTTCATTTTTTAAGGCCGATTGTCTAAAAATAAAACAAGGTTAGCAGGTAGGAGTCCCATCATTTCACCTCACTGAATTCTTTTAGTGAGGTATGAAGACATACAGAGCTCTGGTCACAGTCAAGGAGTGCTGAGGAAGGAGTGCACCTCTGCCCCCTTGCTTAGGCTTCCAAAGGAGCCGGCCCCACAAGATCTGCATGTTCTCTTTCTCATTCCTCGGCTTATCCCATATTTTTGCTGCTGCTTTGCCTGTTTTTAAGCTAGTATCGAAAAAGACACACCAGGAGACATGTTTAATGGATCACCTGTGACGTGGACTGGAAGGGTGAGCCAGTAAGGCTCCTAGAAGAATTCTAGCCTTACATCTTATTTAAGTTCATGGACTTGTTCTGTGTTTGCCCATGGGAACTTATTCTGAGTTTACCCTTTAAATAAGCGGCCTTAGACTCAGATGGTTGGTTTGATCTGGTAGCTCAGCTTCTGTGTTACTAGCAATTAGATAGAAATGGCTTGAAAATAAGTACATCCTATTCATAGCTGATGGCATATGTGTTCCTAACAGAAACTGGTAGGTCCCAGCCACAGCTTTTTAGACAGATTATCCAGATTTTTTAAAAAAATGTTTACTGATTTATTTATTTTGAGACAGAGAGAGGGAGAGTGCAAGTAGGGGAGGAACAGAGAGAGGGAGAAAGAGAATCCTAAACAGGCTCTGGGCTGTCAGCACAGAACCCAACTGGGGGCTCTATCTCATGAAACGTGAGATCATGACCTGGGCCGAAATCAAGAGCAGGACATTTAAGAGACTGAGCCTCCCAGGCACCCCAGATCATTCCCCAGATTTTATTTGATTGGCAATGATGGGCAGTAGAAGGGTGGAAGAAGAGACATTTGAACTACCAGTGTCTGTTTTTCCCTTCCCTGTTTCTAACTGCACATGGTGTCTTTTAGTGATGAAAGGAGCCTTGAGGACAGTCCTTCATGAGTGCCAATGAAATGAAAAAGTCCTTGAGAATGTCTTGCCTTTAAAAGATCAGAGATTCTGGGGGCTGCAAAAAGCCCCTTTTCATTCCATAAGCGGAGAGGCTGCTTGTTTCGGATTCACTTTTTTCTTTATACATCGCTGTTCGGTGCATTGCGCCACTGCACTTCAGAAGCAGGTGCCAGAGTCTGGATGGTACTTGTCAGCCACACCCATCCATTCCTGGGTTAACATCTTATACTGAAAACTTTGACACATTTTATAGCTAGATATCCAGTGAACAAGCGCCCAGTCATCCGTCCAATGGTCAATTCTTGATGGGGCACACGTCATCAGGGTTTTCAATTGTCAATGTGTGTATCTCATTAAGAGATACACATAAGAGATACACATAAGACTCTACTCCTCAGATGGGCCTGGTGAAGGAAATTTTCTAAAGCTTCCCAGATGATGCTGGTGTGCCATCTGGACTGGTAAGTAGTGACTGATTTTTTTTTTTTTTTTTGAAGGCAGAATCGCCTTTTTTTTCCCCCTCACTGCTCTATGAACGCAGACATTGAGTACTTATTTTTTTAAATGAACCCCATCCTACAGATAAGGTAACTAAGGCCCAGAGAAGGGAAGATCTCACCGATGGTGGCGATGGTCATCTTTCCAATACCACATCTTACCACTTTACTAGGAAGTGTTCAGGTTGCCTTCTGGCCACAGGTTGGCTATTAAGGCTGCGGTGCTGACTTCTAAGGGTCAAAGTTTGCTCCGTGCCCGCCAAGCCCAATTTAGCTTGAGCTGGTAATCCCGGCTGAGAGAGAGAGTCCGCATCTGCAGAGTTAACCGAGGTCCCTCCCGCGAAGGGTGGGGCGAGGGGTGGAGTGCGCGTCGCTAGCAGCTGGGTCGCCGGCCGCCTTGCGCCTCTGCGCCTGCGCACGGCGCCGAGGGGACGGGGTCGGGCTCAGAAATGGCGGCCTCCATGTTCTACAGCCGGCTATTGGCCACAGCCGCCCTTAGAAGCCGCGGGTCCCGGCCGGCGCTGCGGGCCGCCGCCCAGGTATTGCGGCCCAGCCGGCTCTCGCTTGGAGGGCCGGCAGGAGAAAGGGCGAGGTGGGAGACCTGGTTCCTGTGGGCGAGGTGTGAGGGGATCTGAGGCCCGGCTCGGGGTCACTTCGCAGTAGGTGACATTGCGTGACATGGGGTGCCCAGCCGGGCCCGCGGGCGGCGTGCCCTGGAGTGCTGCCTGCCGTGACAGAGAGCGGGCCCATGTTTGCGCTGCTCTGCTCCCGGGCCATCTGGCTGCGGCTGCTCACCCAGTTGCCGAGGGGCCGCAGGGAGGCGGGTGGAGGGCGCTTCCAAGTGGAGGTGGAGGTGCCTGGGCAGTTTCTGCTCCTTTTTCTGTGCCCCGCGAGGTGGGCCGAGGCTTCTGCGGCCCTTCTATGGGGAGGGGGAAATGCCCTTCACGTGTACTTTCGTGTCCCTTGGGAGCTGTCATAGGTGGGAATGACTTCACAGGACCAGCTTGCTGACTGGCCTTTTTTGGGGACGAGGCAAGAAGTTTCCCACGTCTCCCAAGGAGTTGTGTACTGTTGGTGTTAACCGTGGGAATAAGATGATGTTTGTTAGCTTACCAACTGGGGAAGACAGTTATCTTTTGGATCACTTCATTTCTGTAGAGAGTATAGCATAATAAGCACGGGTTTTTGTTTCGTTGGTGTTTTGTTTCGGAGTGTTTACCGTTTCCAGGTACTGTGCTAAATAAATAAGCATTTTACGTCTCGTTAGGCTTTTAAGCAACGCTCTAAGGGCGTCATTAATATACTCATCATTGATGAAACTGTGGCTAAGAGAACAAGTAATTGGGGCCAGGTCGGGAAGCAGGTAGGGTCAAAGCTAAGGCCTAATTCCAGACTGGCTGGCTCCAAAGCTTGTGTGCTTGAATCTGCTCTTCACTTTTTTCTTCGCTTTTTTTCGGAAAAACTTGGCCTGTGTTTTCCAAAGTTGATACAGACTTGTGAAAGGGCATGATTGGTTTCATAAGTCAATTTCAGGGTTTTAGATTGTGTTCTGAAATTAAGTCCTTAGACATGACAAAAATAAATTGATTTAGACTTTTATTCTTTTTGGAAGCTGTTCATACTTAAAACTTGGAGATGGTATATACTATGAGTATGCTTCTTAATAAGAGAAGTGATTTTTTTTGGCCTTGAACTTCCTTCTTATGAGTCTTAAAAAGTGCTGTCTAGTTTTCAGAAAATGAGGATTTGGTGAACAAATATGTTTTCATCACAACTTTTATCCTTTTGGAAATTGTTTTAAAAGCTTTTGTCTCTCCATATGGAGATGCCTAGCATGTTGTCTTAATATCTCTTTTCTTCCACTGTCACATTAAATAATACAGATTTAGAATTTGGAAGGCCCTTAGTCCAACCCCTTGCTTTTGTAGATGAGAACACAGAGGTGCAGCGTCCTAGAAAACTTGTTCACCGTCACACTGAGTTTAGCTAATGCTCTTAAACGTTTTGTTTAATTCTCTGACCCCTTCTAGTTTCTGTATCTTCCTTATCAGTATATTTCTGATAAAATAGTTCAGGTTATAAGCAGATGAACTAATTTAAGATATTTTCTTAGTTGTCGTGAATCACATTCCCCAGTAACTACATTTACCCACTTTTGAGTACATATTATTTAAACTAGGTAAATCATTGAATGGGTGGTGGGTTAGGAATTTAGCCAGGAATTGGGGCCTTTTGGCAGTAGGAATCTTCTGAGTGATGATGTCAGGAAAGACAAAGACTTAAATGTGGGAATCCTTGTGATTATGCAGGGATTTGTATTGCCAGTGAAATTAAAAACTGATATTTCAAGTCATAACTTCTAGTGGTGCAAGGAAAGGATTATCAATACCTTAGATATTAAAAAACCTTTAAGGTAGTATAAAAGCAATCAACATTACTTTATGAATACTACTGATTCTTTGTGAATATAGGTACTTGAAAGAAACTGTAAAAATATACTCAGAGCTTTGTGTCACTCACTGGTTTGCCTTGAACTTTTTTGGGAAAAACTTCAAACTGATAGAAATGTGCCAGCAGTAGTACAGTGAGCACGTAATTGCCTTCACCTAAATGTAACATTTTGCCACATTTGCTTCATCTTTATAAAATTGTATTCATGTGTGTGTGTGTGTGTGTATAAAATTCCATTCCGTTTATTTTTTGCTCAACCATTTGAGAGTAAGTAGCAGGTAGCATGGCACTTTATCCCTAGATGTTTTAGCATATGCCTTTTAAAAATGAGGACATTCTCCTAAATAACCACAATATGGTTATTATATACTTAGGAAACTTATAGTTATCATACTTAGGAAATTTAGATTCAGATTTCCCCAGTCGTTCCCAAAGTGTTCCTTATAGCTGTTAGTTTTTTTTTTTAAACTGAGATCATGCCTCTGTAGCATTTTTTCTAGTCTGTTCAGTTAATTAGGTGCTGCCTCATGAGTCTGTTAATGCTGTTATATGTGCTATAGTTGTTCATTTATATGTTTGTATATACTACATGAATTCTGCAGCTGACGCCAAGTTGGCTTTATTCTTTTAGCATCCCTAGCACAGTGCTGGTATATAGGCATTCGAAAAATGTTTGTATAACTAACTTACCAAGCTGTGCTAAAAACTCCCTTTCCCCCTTATTTTTGTTATTATTTTGAGGTATAATTTATATAAAGTGTACAATTTGGGTAGCTAGATTAATTTTTATGTATGTATACATCTGTGTAGCCACCATTCTGATCATGGTATGTCATATTTTCAGCCCTCGAAAACACCCATGTCCTCTCTCCCTATTAATACTCCCTAACAGAAGGTGACCATTAATTCTATCACCAATTTTGACTGGTTTTGAACTATATAAAAAATATAAGTATGTGTTCTTGTGTGTGGTTTCTTTTTCTCAAACTTGTGTTTTTGAGATCACTGCCCTGTATTGTGAGCAATAGGTTTTTTTTAAAAAAATTGCACTGTAGTATCCTAGTATATGAATATAACATTTTATTATCTTATTGATGGGCATTTGGGTCGTTTTCATTTTTTATTTATTAGGAATAAGCCTGCTATGAACTTTTTTTCTTTTTTTTAAGTTTTTAAAATATTTATTTTGAGAGAGTGTGCATGAGCACCACAGTGCCAGTGTCGGTAGGGGAGGGACAGAGAGAGAGAAAAAGAAAATCCCAAGCAGGCTCTTGTGCAAAAGCCCCAGGCATGGCTGTATCTCATGAATCAGGAGATCATGACCTGAGCCGAAATCAAGAGTTGGACGCTTAACCAACTGAGCCACCCAGGTGTCCCTGAATATATATTTGCCTTTTGGTAGACTGAACACTAATTTCTGTTGCCTTTATACCCAGGAATGGGATTTCAGAAAGTAGAAGTGTGCTGAACAGTTTGGGATGTTGCTGGGTTTTAATATTGAAGTGACACTAAATCAGGGAGTTGAGCTACCCTGGTGAAATGTTATCCAGGATTTTGGCTTACCAGATGAATCAGAAATAAGTGGTTACTAGATGTGATTGGCTTTTTAGACTAGTGGCTCTCAAACTGTAGGGTGCTTAACTATCAGGGGAATGACTTGTTACGAATGCAGCTTTCCTGAGGCCCATTCCAGAGATTCTGAATTTCGGGTGTGAGTGGGGCCCCAGAATCGGCAGTTTTAGACACATCCCAGGTACATTTGCATTTTGACGCAAATAGTTCATGAATCCCCTTTAAGAAGTAGACTGTTTATATATAATTCCTTTAACTTCAATTCTTATATTGTGTGTTTGATATGAACCATATTTCAGTATTCTGCCTTCTGTGAATAGAGAATGGAAATGTATGGGTGATAATTAAATGTGTAATTTCAATTCACTCTTTCAGAGCTTCCATAGCACTTAATTTGTTCTACATATTGCCATATAAGGTTGGTAGGATTGAGGAATTTGAACGGTATTTGCAGGCTGTGAAATGAAGAGTTTCATGGAGGAAGTCAACTGGAGAGGGACATCTGGATCAACCCCTGTGGGAGAGTGAAGGGAGGAGGGTTGAATAGAGGGAGAAGTAGAACTGTCATGTAGTTGCAGTAGGAGCCTTTGCCTTTCCTGTGGGAGATCTGGAACTAAGATGGTCCTTCAGAATTATCCAACATTGGGGCGAGGTGCTAGGACTTTATATCCTTGCCTTAACCTCCATTGACCAGTCATTGGATGTAGGCTGCAGTGTGAAGGTGTGACTTTGGGCAAGGAAGTGCCAATGAAAGAACTCAGCTGAGAGCTATCAGCAGCCCACACGCCCAGCAGTTGGGGCTCTGAAAGGAGAATCTGAGCAGCACACTACAGTGACCACTACAGGTGAAACCAGGGTTTTGAGTCTTGTGTGTATGAAAGAGTAATGGTACTAGATCATTCAACTACTGCATATCTAGTGCCAAGCAATTGGGTAGGTGCTTAAAGAATGGTGGAGACAAGAAAGGGAAGGATGAGGTTGGCTTTAGATCTGCTGAATTTGGCACTGAGGTAGAAATCTGTAGGTCATTAGAGATATAGTGGTAAAGCTCAAATAAAAGATAAGGACTAGACATGATGAGGAAATAGTTAAAACTAAAGGGTAACGTTTGATATTTAGCAGGTAGGTTAGCTCTTAGGTTATAATTTAGGTAGCCTGAATATTATACTTTGATGATTTAATGTAACAGTTTTATTATAGTTATGAAGAACCAAATATTCTATATAAAAACGTATTTTGAGAAGGTGTTTTTAATAATAATTTCCAAATCACTATCATGTATAATATGTCTCCAATATCTCTAGGTTCTGGGAAGTTCTGGATTGTTTAATAACCATGGACTCCAAATACAGCAGCAGCAAAAAAGGAATCTCTCACTACATGAATACATGAGTATGGAATTGTTGCAAGAAGCTGGTGTCTCCATTCCCAAAGGACATGTGGCAAAGTCACCAGATGAAGCTTATGCAGTTGCCAAAAAATTAGGTACTAACTTAAGAAAAACTTTTGCCACTTTGACATGGGCACTCTGATAAGATGTGAACTTTTGGTTTATAACAACTTAACAGTTTTTATTTTATTTTATTTTTTTAAAATAAATTTTATTTACTTAAAAGAGAAGATGGCACTTTATGATTGTTGGCATTCTAAAATTAGTATGAGATTATTATGAGCTCCCATAGTGCTAGTAACTTAAGAATCAATTACATTGGTATTAGGAATCTAAAGTCCTGTTTTTAGTTGGAATATAATTATGAGGAAGGAAGTTCTGCTTAATACTCTGAAGCTGAAAAGATTGGTGCTTGTGATGATTCTTCAAGGAAATGGTGAAGGAAATCTTAGCTGTTTATATGGTTTGATGGGAAAAGTATGGAACCAAAGGGAGGGAAAAAGAAGCTGAGCTCTAGACTGTAAGCTCCATGAGAGCAGGGTTTCTTTGTCTTCTTTTGTCCACTGATATATTCCAGACTCTTAGGAGAGTACCTGGCACGTAGGTAATCAATAACTGTTGTTGTATTTTAAATGAACTAAATATTTGTGCATGTTTATTAATAGATTCTTTTATTGATAAGAGAAACCTTAATAGCTTTTGTTAATGTGAATTCTGTTAATTTATATTAATCTCTTAATTAAAAAATAAATTTTGACTTTAGAAGAAATCCTTCACTTTACATTTTTAATGGTTTAATATGGGGCCATAATAGTCATGTACTAGCTGTACACTGCATTTTATTTTTAGTGGTATTTAAGATCCCAGCAATTTTATGGAGATTAGCACAATCTCTCCTGTATGTATACGTGATTAATATAGCTTTAAATGTGCTTTGATGAAGACTTTGTTTTATTAGTTCTTTAAGAAGGCTATGGAGCATTTAAAAATGTTTAAAAATTTTAAAGCTTACTCATTTTGTACTTGTTTCTAGAATGGGTTTTTCTTTCAAAAGTGGGGGCATGGACAAGTTCAGAAATATATCCTATATTAAAGCTATGTTTTTGAATGACAAGTTGACCTGGAAACATGATTTTTTATAGTTTAATTTTTTGTTAATCAGAAAAAAATACTTTTTATTCAGATTATAAGCAAACTTCTTTTTATTTATTGAAAGCCTTGTGTAAAATAGTATTAATTTTGGTGAAATTTTTGTTAATTAATGGTGACCTGTACTTTGAACTTGTGCATGATGAAAGATGTGCCTCAATTTTACCCTCAAAACAGTGTATATTAGAGGCTCTTAAAGGTCAAGTTTAAAGAAAACTTGTGATTGTACTTTGTATTTCTGTAATATTTCTTGGAAAGATTTCTTTCTAATAACTATTCCCTTGAGAACTGATCTTATCTATATGACCTAAACTTTAATTTCTAAAGAAGACCCAGCTAAGTAGGAGGGAAAACTCTGAAATGCAGTTGAGAAAGTATAAGGTTTTCTTATTCTGCTGTTCCCTTCTTAAGGATGACACTTAGACCAGTTTGACTTCATTCTTTTAATTTTGTTAGTCTGATCTCTTGAGAGATGATTTTTTGTTTACCAATTCATTCATTTGTAATAATGCTGAACCATAAAATGTTTTTCATGCCAGTGTTGGTAAGGCCTGTTTTATATATAATGAGGTCAGTAAAAGCTGTATTTTTCTATTTCCAAATTATTATAATTGGTTTTTCTGTCTTCTCCATATATTTTCTCATTTAGTCAAAGTTCATTGTTTTGTCAGAAAAAATAATCTATGTAGAAACTTTTTCATAAAACAAGTAGGATTTATTTGGATGCCGGTTTCTTGATTTCTTTATTCCTTGTAAAAATCTTTAATGGCGCTTAAATGATTAAAAGAAGAAAAAATAGTTAATATGTGCAGGATATACTATGAGTATTGATATACTATGAGATCTGGCAAGGTCTCTGGGACCAGGACTTCTATGAAATAAGGAGCAGGTAGGCAGCTCTGATTATGAGCCCATTTGAACAGAAAGTGTCTTGTTCGTCTAGAAAGTATGTTTTTGTCAAATAACACTGCAGATGATGATTACAGTGTGGAAGTGGGATTAGTGACTAATGAGGACTTTTAAATTTAGCGGATCAGAAATGCTACTTTTTAAAGATATGTTTGGTAACTACTATGAAGATGTTGAGGGCAGTTTTGTCTTTTGTTGGGAGTCATTAATATCAAAAGGTATTGATTATGGGATCTAAATGCCTTAGAAATATACCTGGTTCTGTCTATCTAGCTAACAATTCCTAATGCTGATTTTGGCTACTTTGTTTTTTGCATTACTGAAAAATTCACAGAGTATTAATTTCATTTATTAAAAAGCTCTTAAATCACCAACCAATATAGAGAGATACAAATGCATTATAGGTGGGCTAAACTTGCTTCCCCTCAGTTCTGTGGGTGGCATGGGGACTGGGGCCACTGAGCCTTAAAGCTGGTGACTCCTCCTGAAATAGCCCTGGCCTCTTTCCCCAGTATTCCCTTCAAGTTCTATAATTTTCTTTGTACATCATGATATGAAAAAAGCTGGAAGCACCTGTTCTGAAGGCAAGTTTTGCCTGTTGTGAATAATTGAAGTTGGGGATGGAAGAGTGGTTGGAAGGAAATCTAATTCTAGTTTGTTTGTAGACTGGTTTTCTCATATCCTTTTTTAATGATAGGCCTTTGGTAGACAGCTCATTAGTTTCATGGTTCTGTATTGCCAAGAATAATATCTTTTAGGCTTGGGAAGTTTCTCCCTTTTGTTCTAATTTTCAGAGGAACTATAAAAGCTGTGCTTCATAGGGGTGCCTGGGTAGCTCAGTCGGTTGAGTGCCCGACTTCAGCTCAGGTCGTGATCTCACCGTTAGTGGGTTCAAGCCCCATGTCAGGCTCTGAGCTAATAGCTCAGAGCCTGGAGACTGCTTCAGATTCTGTCTCCCTCTCTCTCTGCAGCTCCCCGTTCACACTGTGTCTGTCTCTTGAAAATAAATAAGTGTTTAAAAAAAAAAAGCTGTGCTTCATAGAATTTTAAGAGCGGAAACCCTAGTACATAGCTCAAATACAAATACATCTTAGTTCCCCATGACTGTAAATAGAATTGCATCTGTATTGGCTTTCTATGTTTGAAATTACAATGTAATTATTTTGCTGCTTGAAAATTGTTCAACCTAGTGAAATTTATGTTGTCTGACTAGTCTTTTTGTTGCATATTTTGTTGACCATTTTTAGAGTATAATTAATTTCATTGATAATAGTACTTCTATCTGCTACATATTTTTTTAATTGCTTAAACATAAATTTATTCTTACATTTAATTAGGTTAGAAGTTTGAAATGGGTCTTAGGTCCCATTTGTTTTCTTTTTTTCTTTAATTTTCACCCCTTTCATCCATTTTTTTCTCTCCCCCACCCACTGCCTCTGGCAGCTACCAATCTGTTCTGTGTATCTATGAGCTTAGGTTTTTGTTTTGTTTTTGTTTTTTTTCCAATTTAATATATAAGAGTGTTCATATGGAATGTCTTTCTTTGACTTATTTCACTTAGCCCTTCAGGTCTATTCATGTTGTTGGAAATGGGAAAATTTCATTCTTTTTTATGGCTGAGTACACACACACACGTACATGCATATACCATAATTTCTTTACCCATTTATCCATCAATGGATACTTCGATTGTTTCCATATCTTGGTTATTGTGAATAGTGCTGCAATCAACATGGGGTACATGTATTTTTTCAAGTTAGTGTTTTCTTCAAGTAAATACCCAGAAGTGGAATTGCTGGATCATATAGTAGTTCTTTTTTTTTTTTTTTTTTTTTTTTTGAGATTATTTCATTTTTTAAAATGTTTATTTACTGAGAGAGAGAGAGAGAGAGAGAGAGGAACAAGCAGAGGAATGAGGGGAAGGAGACACAGAATCTGAAACAGGCTCCAGGCTCTGAGCTGTCAGTACTGAGCTGGATGTCGGGCTCGAATTCATGAGCTGAGAGATCACAACCTGAGCCAAAGTCAGGCGTTTGACTGAGCCACCAGGCGCCCCTGGTAGTTCTATTTTTAAGTTTTTTGAGGAATGCCTTTACTATTTTCCCTAGTGGCTGCACCAATTTATATTTCCAACAGTGCATGAGCGTTCCCTTTTCTTCCATCCTCACCAACACTTGTTATTCCTTGTTTTTTTTAATAGCCATTCTAACAGGTGTGAGATGATAGCTCATTGTGGTTTTGATTTGCATTTCCCTGATGAATAGTGATTTTGAGCATCTTTTTGTGTGTTTATTGGCCATCTGTATGTCTTTGAAAAAAATGTGTGTTCACATTTTCTGCTTGTTGTTTAACCAGATTCTTTTTCACAATTGAATTTTATGAGTTCTTTATGTTTTGGGTATTAACTCCTTATCAGATATATGATTTGCAAATATTTTCTCCCATTCAGTAGGTTGCCTTTTTATTTTGTTAAAGGTTTCCTTTGCTGTGCAGAAGTGTTTCAATTTGATATAATCCTGCTTATTTATTTTTGCTTTTGTTGCTTTTACTTTTGGTGTCACATTAAAAAAATCATCACCAAGACCTTTGTCAAAGATCTTGTCGCCTATGTTTTCTTCTAGGAGTTTTATGGTTTTTTAAGTCTTATGTTCACCTCTTTAAAGCACTTCAAGTTAATTTTTGTGTATGGTATAAAATAGTGGTTAAGTTTCATGCTTTTGCACATGGCTGTCCAGGTTTTCCAACACCATTTATTGAAGAGACTGTCCTTTCCCCATTGTATATTCTTGGTTTCTTTTTGATAAATTAACCATATATACATGGATTATTTCTGGCCTCCCAATTTTGTTCTATTGTTTTATGTGTCTACTTGTATGTCAGTACTATACTATTTTGATTACTTTAGCTTTGTAATATAGTTTGAAATACGGGAGTGTGATGCCTTCAGCTTTTTTCTTCTTTTGCAAGTTTGCTTTGGCTACTTGGCATTGTTTTTATGGTTCCATACAAATTTTAGAATTGTTTTTTCTATTTCTGTGAAAAATGCCATTAGAATTTTGATAGGGATTGCATTGAATCTTTAGATTGCTATGGACATTTTAACTGTATTATAACAGTCCAGAATATCTTTCCATTTGTGTCTTCTTCAGTTTCTTTAATCAGTGCCTTATAGTTCAGTGTATAGGTCTTTTACCTCGTTGGTTAAATTTATTCGTAGGTATTTTGTTCTTTTTGAGGCAGTTGTAAATAGGATTTTTAAAAAATTTCTCTGATAGTTATGAATGTATATAAATGTAATCAATTTTTGTATTGATTTTATATTCTGCAGTGTTAGTGAATTCATTTATTCTAATAATTTTTTTTTTAAGTTTATTTCTTTATTTTTGAGAGGGAGAAAACACAAGTTGGGGAGGGACGGGGCGGGGGGGACGGAGGGAGGGAGGGAGACAGAATCTGAAGCAGGCTCTAGGCTCTGAGCTGTCAGCACAGAGCCTGACATGGGGCTTGAACTCATGCTTAACTGACTGAGCCACCCAGGTGCCCCTAGTTCTAATAGTTTTTTGATGGAGTCTTTAGGGTTTTCTGTATATAACACTATGTTAAATGCAAACAGTGAGAGTTTTACTTCTTCCTTTCTAATTTGGATGCTTTTTATTTCTTTTTCTTGCCTAATTGCTGTAGGTAGAACTATATTGAATTAAAGTGGCAAGAGTGGACATCCTTGTCTTGCTGATCTTAGGGCCAAAGCTTTCAAATTTTCACTGTTGAATAAGATCTTAACTGTGGGCTTATATATGGCCTTTATTATGTTGAAATATGTTCCTTCTCTACCTGCTTTGTGGAGTTTTTTACATAATTGGATGCTGAATTTTGCCATATGCTTTTTCTGCATTTTTTGAGATGATCATATGATTTTTTACCCTTCATTTTGTTAATATCACATTCACTGATTTGTGGATATTTAAGTAGCCTTTGATTCCTGGAATAAATCCTATTTGATGTTGGTATGTGATTTTTTTTTTTTTTTTTTTATGGTATTGATTCTTTTAATGTGTTGTTGCATGCAGTTTCCTAATATTTTGTTGAGGATGTTTGCATGTGTGTTGATCAGGGATATTACCCTGTAATTTTCTTTCCCTTTGGCATCCTTGTCTGGTTTGGGTATCAGGGTAATTCTGTCCCTGTAAAGTGAATTGCAAGTGTTCTCTTCTATTTTTTTTTTTCAAAGAGTTTGAGAAGGATTGGTATTCTTTTTTTAATGTTGGTAGAATTCACCAATAAAGCCATCTGGTCCTAGACTTTCATTTATTGGAAGGTTTTTGATTACTGATTCAATATCCTTACCAGTAATCTGTTCAGATTTTCTGTTTGTTCATGATCTAGTCTTGGTAGGTTGTATGTTTCTAGGAATTCATTTCTTCTTGGTTGTCCAGTTTGTTGTCATTAATTGCTCATAATAGTCTCTTATCTTTTGCATTTCTGGGTTAGCAGTTGTAATATCTTTTTGTCTGATTTTATTTATTTGAGTCCACTCTTTTTTCTTTTTTTGGTGAGCCTAGCTGAAAGTTTGTTATTTTGAAGAAGCAGCTCTTATTTTCATTGATCTTTTCCATTGTTTTTCCTTTATTTCTGTTCTAATCTCGTTATTTCCTTCCTTCTACTAACTTTGGGCTTTGTTCTTTCTTAGTTCCTTGAGGTACATAGTTAATTTGTTTGAGACTTTTCTTGTTTCTTAAAATAGGCATTTATTACTGTGAATTCAAACTGCCCTTTCTGCATCCCATAAATTTTGGTGTATTTCCATTTTGCTTGTCTCAATGTATTTTTTTAATTTCTTTTTTGATTTTTTTCTTTGACCCATTGGTAGCATGTTGTTTAATCTCCACGTATTTGTGAATTTTCCAGTTTTCTTTAATTGATTTCTAGTTTCTTACCACTGTGTTTGGAAAAGATGCTTGATATGATTTCAGTTCTCTTAAATTATTAAGACTTGTTTTGTGATTTATCATGTCATCTGTCCTGGAGTATGTTCCATGTGCACTTGAGAAAAATATATATTGTTGATTTTGGATGGGATGTCATTCAATATATATATTCATATATATTTAAATATGTGTATATATGTTATATATATATTTAGACCATGATTGAATTTGTTATTTAAGGCCTATATTTGCTTTTTGATTTTCTGTCTGGATGATCTATCCATTGATGTAAGTGAGTGTTAAAGACCCCTACTACTATTCTATTACTGTCTGTTTCCCCCTTTGGTCTGTTAAGATTTGCTTTATATATTTAGGTGCTTCTATGTTGGGTGCATAAATATTTACAAATGATATATCATCTTGTTGGATTGACACCTCTATCATTATTTAACACTCTTGTCTCTTATTATAGTCTTTGTTATGAAGTTGATTTTGTCTGAAATAAGTATAGCTACTCTGGCTTTCTTTTGGTTTCTGTTTGTGTGGAATATCTTTTTTCATCCTTTCACTTTCACTCTGTTTCCTTCCATCTAAAAGTGAGTCTCTTGCAGCATGCATGAGTCTTGTTTTTTAATTTATTCAGTCACTCCATGTCTTAGTCCTAGTGTTTAGGATTCTAGTATAATTAAGATGGAATTTCTGTCTGGTTGAATAAACATGTACAAAGGTTGCCAATTGATGAATGCCAGTCTGGAGGGAGACTTCTAATGGCAGACAATAGCGCTTTGCCTTCTTTTTTCTTCTTCGTAGTGTTTTATTGGATGACTATATAGAAGAATGCTTAAAACGTTTGTGAATAACTGAAGCTAGCAGGGATAATGAATATATTTTAAATAAGTCTTGGAATCCATAAAAGCTCTTGTCTGACTAGAGCAAAGGGCCAAATCTAATAAAGACTGTAAGCTCTCTAAGGGCAGGGTAGGTCCCTTTTGATCATTGTGTCTACAACTCCAGCACAGTAACTGGTATATAGATGTAATTTTTAAATGAATTAATGGAATTGAATAAAATCTTGTTTCAATCAGTTGTCCTCAGATGTCTCTTGTAATCCTTCTCCTTCTCTTGATTATTGATGAAACGGTATTCATTAACTTTTTTTTGGCTTTTCTTTTGTTGTGAAAGGCTTTTATAGAAGGAACTTTTGAAGAATCATCTCTGCCCTTAAGGAATTTATATTCTTATAAATTTTATAAGACAGAAGGCTCTTCCCTCAAGGAAGAAAGGAAGTTGGCACTTGGGGGAAGAGTCTTCTGTCTTATAAAATATTTTTGAAAAAGCAGAGCTTTACTACTCAAATAGGTCAATATTTTAAATCCTCAGCTTAATGTGTGAATATTTGAATCTAGCCTAGCAAAGCATCAGTTTAACTCTTGACTATTTTTACATGATATTTACACTGTTGGGATTACATTTATCCTCTTTGGATATAAATGAATATTTCTAAAGTACCAGAAAACCAGGACTTGGCAGGTAACCAGAAAAAGGTAAAATGACTAGTGGCTGCTTCTTTTAGTTTGGGCATGAACTCTGTAATTTGCCTTTGTCCCTGAGGCTACCTGTTGTCTTCCCGTAGGAAAATTATTGTTAGTTTTAAGGAAATTTCTTAAGTTTTCTCTAGTTTTTTATCTAATATTAAATTGTTTTCACTTGGGAATGGTGGGGACTGTGGCAGATAGAAAAGGGTCTATCTTGAGGGCTATGGCAGATAGAAAAGGGTCTATCTGTGTAAACAAGGCACTTCTAATCAGCTTTAGTTGCAGAGCCCAGTATTTCCAGTTCTCAGTTTTTTATTTTTTTATTTTTTAATGTTTTTTCATTTTATGAGAGACAGAGCACGAGCAGGGGAGGGGCAGAGAGAGAGAGGGAGACACAGAATCTGAAGCAGTCTCTAGGCTCTGAGCTGTCAGCACAGAGCCTGATGTGGGGCTTGAACTCAAAAATTGTGAGATTATGACCTGAGCCAAAGTCAGTCACTTAACTGACTGAGTCACCAAGGCGCCCCCAGTTTTGAGTTTTTTAAAGAGCAGTGGAAAATCTAGATTTTTTTACAAATTCGTTCCATTTTTTTTTAAACGTTTATTTTTGAGAGAGTATGAGCACAGTTGGGGGAGGAGCAGAGAGAGAGAGAGAGAGAGAGAGAATCAGAAATAGGCTCTGTACTGACAACCGAGAGCCCCATGAAGGGCTTGAACTCATGAACTGTGAGATCATGAACCTGAGCTGAAGTTGGATGCTTAACTGACTGAGCCACCCAGGCATCCCAAATTTGTTCCATCTTTAAATGTTCTTTTATTCAACATTCAGAAAATATATTCTAGGAACCCTCCCAGGAGCTTGAGAACATCAATAACCACGACCAAGATTTTGCCCTTCTGGTCTATATTCTAGTGGGCGAGCAAAACAATAAATGATAAACATGAGAAAATTATGTATTATGTTTGAAGGTGATGAATTCTATGGGGAAGAAAAAAGGGCAGGGTGAGGGGGATTGGTCACAGGTAGGCAGATCGTAGTATTAAGTAGAGTGATCAGGGTAAGCATCATGGACAATGATATGTAAGAAGAAAAAACTTGAAGGGAATGAGGACCTTTCTCAAATGGTTATAGGTATCTTCTTGTATCTGAAAGTAGAGCATTCTTGTGAAACATTTTATAAGCCAAAATGGCATAAAGCAAAAGAGCACCTACCAACAATTTATATGGAAATGTTTTCAAGCATTCCCAGACCCAACAGATGACCCCTCCTAGGCTTTTCTGATACCTTAGAACACATCTTGCTAACAGAGATGCACAAAATAAGTCAAGATAAAGCACAGACGCTCAGAGACACAGTTCAAAGCTATGGTGGCTTGATGCTGAGGCACTGAATTTAGTTCCTGGGTAAGGAGCTTGGTGGGGCCACTCTTGCTGTTTGGGGTGCATGCTGCCTCTGTAATGGCTCTGCAAAACAAGCACTGAACATTGTTCTTATAGAAGTGAAAATCATTTTCGGATTTCTTTTGGTTAGTGAAAACATACTGATGTAGGTCTTTTGTAAAAGCAAAGTGATGTAATGCGAACTTTTGAAAAACGGGATTCTTGTACTTGGATGACCAATATTCCAGGTGGCAGGAGCATTAGAGCCAAGTCCTGTAGGCAGGAACATGCCTGGAAACAGCAGAGACTAGTGTAGCTGGAGTGGAGTGAGCAATGAGGAGGTTATAGGAAGAGTACTGGGAGATTCTATAGGGCCTTTAGGCCATTGTAAGGAGTGTGAATTTTACTCTGAGTAAAAAGGACATTGCAAGGTTTTAAATAGAGGAGTGATGTGCTCACTTTGCTGCTTTGAGAATACTCTGTCAGGGACAAGGGTAATCTAGCTGAGATATAATGGTGACTGGGACCAGGATCCAAATGAGGTGATGAGGAGTGGTCAAGATTCTGGATAAATTTTGAAGATAGAATCAGTATGATTTCCTGACTGAATGGGTACGGAGTGTGAGAAAGAGGGTTCTTTTAAATACTGCCTTGACTGACTCAAAGAACCGTCTTCTGGCTTCTAAATGTACACTCATTTACATCATTAATTTTCTAAATATTCTTTTGTAATAGTTTAAGTGTAAACTTTAAGTCATTTCTTACTGGTTTTATCACAAACTGCATTTGTTACCTCTTTGATTTGGTTGCTTTATCTGATTAGGTGGGAGTCCCCTCTCATTCTGCATGGTGTGGGCATGGATTGGTAGTTATATCCCAGGGACTGCTTTGGGCTTATAAGGAATAAGGATAAAAGTGTCCCTAACCCTGACCTCAAGGCTTATTATTTTGCCATAATGTAATACTAGTGTTTCACTGCTAGTATAGGCAAAATGCTGTAAGAGGGAAAATGAGCAGGTTCTGAAATTCTCCCTCATTCTCAGGGAGACTGAGAATGCCCCTCCAAGAGCTATAGCTCTGGATCATGAATGATGAGTGTGGTACCTAGGCTAAACAGCTGGTTTGCTGATTTTATTCAGCACTTTAGAAAGAGGAAGATAGAAGAGAAATCGATCTACCTGTTAAGAAAAATTCAGAGTGTTTATTTAAAAGATTATTTATTTTTTTAATGTTATAAACATAACACCCCTGAATCTTTTGATAAATATAATTTAATTCCTGATAATACTCCTCATAATAGTATAGCTCAAGAATGTGTATATTAACAGGTCTCTCTGTTAGAGGAACAGTGTGGTATCAATATTGGCACTTACCCCTTAAGTCATGGTGTATTTCTGCGCGAAGTAGCATTTTTAACTCAAATGTTCACAGAATAGCAATTTTACATGTGAATAGAAAGGGAAGGAAATGTTGGGAAGACATTTGAGTCTCAGTTTTGTACTTTTAATACCTTCCAAAGCACTGGATACTTAAAGTGTTATAGAAAAGGAAAATTATTTTCAGTGTACTTTAAGGAATGGTGTCATATGAGTGGCTAGTTCAAGTTGTGGATCTTTAGATGATGGATGTTTTAATGTTCTAATCTAGAAAATTTATACACGTGGAATACTTCATTTTTTTGACACTGTGGGTAAATGAGACTACTACATTTGATAATATCACTTAATATGTATGCTTAATAACAAAATACTGTCTTGAATGCTGTTACGTGCTGCTTATCTAACAGAAGTGTTTTTCTTCTAGGTTCAAAAGATGTTGTGATAAAGGCACAGGTTTTAGCTGGTGGTAGAGGAAAAGGAACATTTGAGAGTGGCCTCAAAGGAGGAGTGAAGATAGTTTTCTCGTAAGTCATGTTTTTTAAAGCAAAATCATTATTAAAGAAAAAGATATATTGTAAAAATTGCCCCTTATTATTGAACTGATGAAAATGCTGAAATTTAAATATTAAATGAGATAAAATTTTGGCTGTCATGTGCTTTTGTTTTCCTCAGTTGGAGGAGAAAAGAATTTGAGTTCTTTTTCTTATTTCAGTCCAGAAGAAGCAAAAGCTGTTTCCTCACAAATGATTGGGAAGAAGTTGTTTACCAAGCAAACGGGAGAAAAGGGCAGAATATGCAATCAAGTGTTGGTTTGTGAGCGAAGATATCCCCGGAGAGAATACTACTTTGCAATAACAATGGAAAGGTCATTTCAAGTGAGTAATTGTAGACATGATACTTTAGGATGATTTTATTACATTCAGTTTCAAAAGTTGATTATTTCTATTTCTATGGGAAGGATTAAAAAAGGTATAATCCATAATTTATTTGTATGTGTCATGAGCACAATTTTTATTTTTGTGTCATTAAAAAAAAAAGCATGGTTAATGCCATAAAATTTAATATATAATATTGTGGTAATAAAAGCTATAGGCAAAACTTTGCTGAAATAGAATCCACAGGACTTCTAAATTGTTAATTTGCTAAGAGCAACTTAAATCCTCTCAGATTCATCTCCAGATTCCCTAGACTGAGAAAATAATTTCTAGCAGAGTAAAATCTAATAAAGACAGTTTCTGAACCCATTAAAAGAATGTGTTTCCATGGCTTCATCTTCTTTTTCAACCTTTTGGTGTTTTTTTACAGTTTGGGGTTTATTTTACTAGCTGATTTAGTATTTGGCAAGTTGAAGGGTGACATTCACTAGCAAACAATATGATTCTAGGGAGCATAACCCTAGCTCTGCTCTTCTCTCTTTATGGAACCTAAAATGCTAGTTTTTAAGGCATCCGGGGAAGAAGAAGACCTTTCATAGACCCGTTGCCATGGAGAGAGCATTGATAATCATTTTATACTCTAATTATTTGGCTTTTTGAGTACATTAGTTACACTAAATGGGCTGAATCTTTGTGCTGTATACCTTGTTTTTCCAGGCAAGTTGAGTACGTATTTGGAAGTCCTAGTAAGGATTTGATGTAAATTACACAATCACACAATGAGTAATACAACAAAACTTTTAAGAATAATGAAATTAGTTTTTGTATATAAAACATCTTTTTAAAAAGCTATTTTCCATACTGTGATTTTTTTTTTCTTACAGTTAATTACATCTTCTGGTAATGTTTGAGTGATATTATAAAGTGTCTTTCATAACTTAATTTTTACAAGAAAGTATTTCTTAAGGTATAACACTAGATGGTAGTAAAAACCCACTCAGGAGATAAGATAAAAGACATTGTTTTATTTGTAAGTAATATGTTTACCATTGTAAGTTTCTCTATATGGTAGAATTTAGATTTGTAAGTTATTTTAGAAATCTCATGACAATAACCTCATATATTTTACACATGTATAAAAATTACACTTTTATAAATTCAGTTATTTTCATTACGTTTTCTTTTCCATTGATGTTTTATATCAACATCTTTCATTTTGTTATTTTGTTTTTACTTTTTGTTATAGAGATAGGAGTCCTATAACGTTGCACAGAGTACCTCATTTTGATTGGAGTAAATATAGCAAACTGAATATGTGTTATTAAAGATCTAAATATAATACACTGACTATACTTTATTAAAGATACAGCATTGGGGAAAAGAACCAAATTTGAATTCATTTTAAGAACTTGAATTTTTAGAGAATTATTTGAGTCTCATTCAGAAAGATATGTTTTCATTTATATTACATAGTTGTAATAATTCAGATTAAAAACTTGATAGTACCAGTAAAACCATTTGGTCAGACGTTCTTTGATGCTGACATATTAGACCAGTGTAAGAATTGGCTGGTGTTACTTTTTGGGTTATGACAAGCTCTTGTGGGAATCTCTATTAAATAACAAAAAATCAGCTATTTAAACTGAAAAGAGAAGAGCATTTTTGATTGAATTAAAATTCTGTGTATAGGAGTCGACTGATCATAAAATATTGCTTTTGTTCCTTATCTGTTTTTAGGAGTGAGTCATAGGGTCTATTGGTCTTCTTTAGTATGTGTGAAATCAGGAAGCTTGGGCAGATATATATCATATTTACCAGATTTGGTATGCCAAAAAATCAATTTAAGTAGCTCCTCTGTTTTGGCACTTGTTAAAAATTAGATTTCTTAGCATTTACCCAGTGCCTGTTGGGTACTTTTGGGCTGAGACAAATCTAATTTAACAAATCACATTTGCAAAATATTTTCATTTATTTTTCTAGTAAAATATTGCAATCTGCTGTAAATGAATGGCACATTTAACTATGTCAAGTTGTTTTTACTTTCCTTGGAATAGATATAAAATGTGCCACAAGAATTCCAAATTTTATTTCCCATATTTATATTGTTTTTAAAAAAGGTCTTTATTTTATTAAGTGACTTATTTAAAATTCAGACCTATTTTAAGGCAAATTTTTTTTTATGGTACTAATGAGAAGAGGAATTTAGGTTAAGAAGGAGAAAATAGCATTATTCATTAATTTGAAATTACAGCTATTTGTTAGAATTTAATTATTCTGAACGTTTATTACTAAAATTTAAAAGTTAAAACCAAATCACTTAAACAAACAGCATTCATTCAGCAGTCACGACCAAATGCAAAACTATAGTCATTGTTTTAACTGATTTATATTTACTTTTGTAAGCTTTCTTCTGACCAGCTGTCTACAGTTTTGGGGTTTCTTTCTAATTGGTTGGGAATTAGTACAGAGAAGGGCTGTTCACTTTATTTTATGTTATTATTTCATATGGTTTTTTTTTTAGCCTTTCCCTCCCCCCCCCCCCCCCCCCAACTTACAGCTGACTCTTGGAGACTTAATCATTACTTTAATGAGGATTTGATATTATCTTTTTTCCCCCAGACTTCTATGTGGCTTTTTATTTCTCTTGTCAGTATATATTAAAGAAAAGTAAAACTAAAATAAAATGTTCAAATATTTTACACGTTTGTTGGTTTCTACCTCTTTTGTTGAAAAAAATTACATTTTGGGGTTATCTATAGTTAAATTTACCTATATTCTACTTCAGTAGCATGCTGTTAGTTTGCTATTAGTTGAACAAGCTCTTCTTAAATGAGTCGCCTCCCCCCCTCCCACTTTAGATCTTTGTAAAAGCTCTAGCCTTGCTAGAGAGGATATGAAGAATACCTTTTCATTTGAAGCTTATAGAAGAACTAAAAATTAGAGTATAATTTCAAACATTTCTCTTTACTTAAGCTTACTACTTTTCTTGAGGCTGAGAAGGCACAATTAATTCTTTCATTAAAAATTTGTCTGCTGTGTATGTTGTAGTGAGTTCTGACACCAAGGACCCAGAATTGGGCCAAACCTCACAGGTTAAGGGTATAGTCCTCCGCATGCCTGTGTTCTCTTCAGACACCAGCCTCAAGTTTTGGGTTCCTTGGGTTACTCTTAATGCCCACTAGCTGGCTAGAGATCTACTTTCTGTTTTTAAGAGTTTGACTGTTGTAGATATAGTCAGACCTCATGTAAGTGGAATCATGCAGTATTTGTCTTTTTTGTGACTTGTTCATTTTACTTAGTGTAATGTCTTCAAGGTTCATCCATGTTGCAGCATGTGTCAGGATTTCCTTTTTAAAATTTTATTTATTTATTTTTAGTTTTTATATTTTTCAAGTTTATTTTGAAAGAGTACACATATGGGGCACCACGGTGGCTCAGTCGGTTGACTGTCCGACTTCGGCTCAGATCATGATCTCAGTTTCTGAGTTCGAGCCTCACGTCAGGCTCTGTGCTGACAGCTCGGAGCCTGGATCCTGCTTTGGATTCTGTATCTCCCTCTCTCTCTCCTCTTCCCCTGCTCACATGCTGTCTCTCTCTCAAAAATAAGTAAAGATTAAAAAAAAGATTAAAAAAAAAAAAGAAAGAGTACATGTGTGAGTGGGGAAGGGGCAGAGAGAGAGGAGAGAGAGAATCCCAAGTGGGCTTCATGCTGTCAGTGCCAAGCCTGATGTGGGGCTCGGTCCCATGAACTGCTGAGATCATGACCAGAGCTGAAATCAAGAGTCAGGATACTTAACTGACTGAGCCACCCAGGTGCCTCAGGATTTCTGTTTTTTTAAAGGCTGAATATATTCCATTGTATGTGTGTATATATATATAGTTTTTCTTATTTTCTTTATTTTTCATCTCTTGATGGACATTCAGGTTTCTTCGTCCTGACTATTGTGAATAATGTTGCAGTTAATGTAGGTATGCAGATGTCTATTGAGATACCATTTTCAGTTCCAATGGATATATACCTCGAAGTGGGATTGCTGGATCATATGGTAATATGGTGTTTAATTTTTTGAGGAACCTTGATACTGTTTTTCACAGTGGTTCTACTATTGTACATTTCTACCAACAGGGCACAGGAGTTCAATTTTTCCACATCCTCACCAAATGCTTTTTTTTTTTTTTTGACAGAAGTTATTCTAACGGGTGTGAGGTAATATCTCACTGTGGTTTTGATTTGCATTTCTTTAATGATTACTGATAATGAGCACCCTTTCATATACTTGTTGGCCATTTGTATATTGTTATGAACTGACTGTTTATCCCCCCCACCCCAATTCATATTTTGAAGCCCTAAGCCCTAATGTGATGATATATGGAAGTGAACCTTTGGTAATTAGGTTTCTGTGAGGTAATGTTGCGACTATGAGGTGGAATGCTGCTATAACAAATAGATAAAAACACTGAAGTGGCTTTGGAACTGGGTAATGGATGGAAACTGAAAGAGTCTTGAGGTATGTGGTAGAAAAAGCTGGGGTTATTGTGGAGGGACTTTTGAAGGTGATTCTGGTGAGGACTCAGAAAGAAAAGAGCTATAGAGAAAACCTCCATCTTCTTAGAGAATATATAAATAGTCACGAATAGAATGTTGGTAGAAATATGGGTAGATATAGATATGGAAAGATCATTCTTTTGCGGTCTCAGACTGAAATGATGAATGATAGAAAAAAGGTGATCCTTCTCACAATGTGGCAAAGAACTTGGCTGAATTGTGTTTATGTTCTAGCGTTTTGTGGAAGGTGGAACTTGGGAGGGATGAATGTTTAGCTGATGAGATTTTTAAGCATTGTATTGAGGAAGCAGCTTGGTTCCTTCTGACTACTTACAGTAAACTTTGAGAAGAGAGAAACAAATTGAACAAGGGATTGTTAAGCGAAGCAAAAAGATATCAGAATTTAAAGATTTGGAAAATTCTCAGCCTGCCTAAACTCCAAAAACTAAGAAAGCTATTTGGAAAAGAATATGAAGGATGTGGCTGAAAAACCATTTGATAAGGAGATTAGTATGAGTATAAACCATGAACTGTGAGAAATAAATGCCTGTTGTTTAAATCACCCAGTTTACTGTACTTTGTTATACTACCATAAGCTGATGAAGATCTGCATCTTCTCTGAAGAAATGTCTATTCAAGTCCTTTGCACATTTTTAAATTGGATTGTTTGGGTTTTAGTTATTGAATTGTGGTTCTTTATATATCCTGAATATTAATCTCTTATCGTGCATATGGATTGCAGATATTCTCCCGCTCTGTAGGTTGCCTTTTCGCTCTCTTGATTGTTTCTTTTACAGTGTTGAAGTTTTTGAGTTTGATTTAGTCCAGTTTGTCTCTTTCTGCTTTTTTTTTTTTTTTTTTAATGTTTATTTATTTTTGAGACAGAGAGAGACAGAGCATGAACGGGGGAGGGTCAGAGAGAGAGGGAGACACAGAATCTGAAACAGGCTCCAGGCTCTGAGCCGTCAGCACAGAGCCCGACGCGGGGCTCGAACCCACGGACCGTGAGATCATGACCTGAGCCGAAGTCGGACGCTTAACCGACTGAGCCACCCAGGCGCCCCTGTCTCTTTCTGCTTTTATTGCTTGTGATTTGATGTCTTATCCAAGAAATTATTGCCAAATCTAATGTCATGAAGTCTTCCCCCTGTTTTCTTCTAGGAGTTTTGCTGTTTTAGATCTTCCATTTTGGTCTTTAATCCATTTTGAGTTAATTTTTGTTTATAGTGTAAAGTAAGGATCATCTTCATTAATTTGCACGTGGATATTCAATTTCTCCAACACCATTGTTGAAGAGACTATCCTTTCCCCATTGTGTAGCTGTGGCACATTTGTCAGAGACCGTTTGACTATATATGAGGATTTATTTCTGTGTTTTCTGTTCCATTGGTTTATATGTCTGTCTTTGCCAGAACCATACTGTTTTGATTACTATAGCTTTATTATGTGTTTGAAACCAGGAACTATGAGGCTCTAGCTTTGTTTTTCTTTTTCAAGATTATTTTGGTTATTCAGGATCCTCAGAGAGTTCATATGAATTTTAAGTTTCTTTCTTTTCTTTTTTTTTTTTTTTTTTCTATTTTTTCAAACAAGGGACAATGGAAAAATACCGTATTGGGAGAAAGTGCTAGTAGGGATTGCATTTAATCTGTAGATTGCCATGGGTAGTATTGGACATTTTAATAATATTAAGTCTTCCAGTCAGTATCTTTCTGTTTATTGTGTCCTGTTTAGTTTCATTCAGCACTGTGATACAGTTTTTCTTGTACAAGTCTTTTATCTTTCTGATTAAATTTATCCTATTTTATTCTTTTTGATGCTATTGTAAATGGGATCATTTTCTTTAAAAAAATTTTTTTTTAACGTTTATTTATTATTAAGAGACAGAGCATGAGCATGTGAGGGGCAGAGAGAGGGGGAGGTACAGAATCTGAAGCAGGCTCCATGCCCTGAGCTGTCAGCACAGAGCCCGACACAGGGCTCAAACTCACAAACTGTGAGGTCATGACCTGGGCTGAAGTTGGACGCCCAACTGACTGAGCCACCCAGGAGCCCCGGGATCATTTTCTTAATTTCCTTTTCAGATTGTTCATTGTTAGCGTATAGAAATGCAAGATATATTTGTATGTTGATTTTGTATCCTGTGACTTTGCTGATCTCATTTATTAGTTCTTAAACAGTTTTTTGGAGGTTCTTTAGAGTTTCTATATCCAAGACCACATTGTAAACAGAGGTAATTTTACTTCTTCCTTCCCTGTTTGGATACCTTTTATTTCTTTTTCTTGCCTGATTGCTCTGGCCAAGACTTCCAAATATCATAGTGAATAAAGTGACAAGAATGAGCATCTTTGCCTTTTTTCCTGATCTTAGAAGGCTTTCACTTGTTTGCCATTGAGTATGTTGGTTGTGGGTTGTTTATATATGGCCTTTATTATGTTGAGGTAATTCTTTGTATTCCTAGTTTGTTGAGTGTTTTTATAAAAGGATGTTGACGTTTTTGAAATGCTTTTTCTGCATCAGTGGAGATGATCATGTGGTTTTTGAACTTGATTCTGTTAATGTGGTGAATTATTTTGATTTTTATAGGTTGAAACATTGCATTCCAGGAATAAATCCCATTTGCTCATGATATATAATCCTGTCAGTGTGTTACTGAAATTGGTTACTAGTGTTTTGTTGAGAGTTTTTGCATCAATATTCATCAGGGATGTTGGTTAGTAGTTTTCCTGTGGTATCTTTGTCTGGTTTTGGTATCAATGCTGACCTAGCTGAATGGGTTTGGAAGTGTTCCTCCCTCTTTAATTTTTTGGAAAAGTTTGAGAAGGATTGCTATTAGTTCTTTAAATATTTGGTGAAATTCTTTAGTGAGGTCATTTGGTACTGGGCTTTTCTTTGTTGGGAAGTTTTTAATTACTCATTTAATCTCCTTGTAATATGTCCAGATTTTTTTTTTCTTCAGTACTCATTTTTGGTCTATTTTGTGTGTCTAGGAATTTATCCATTTCTTCTAGGTTATCCAATTGGTTGGCATGTAATTATTCATAGTAGTCTCTTATCCTTTTTGTTTCTGTGGCATCCATTTGTAATGTCTTCTTTTTCACTTCTAATTTTTGTTACTGTGTTTTTTCTTTTCTTAGTTTACCTAAGGGTTTGTAAATTTTGTTGATCTCTTCAACAAACCAGATTTTAGTTTTATTATTTCTGTTCTATTTTCTTTTATTTATTTCTGCTCTAATCTTTATTATTTCTCTCTGCTAACTTCGGGTTTAGTTTGTTCTTTTTCTAGTTCCTTGAGTTATTAAAAAAATCCATGAGCTGGCTGCTTTTCCCCAATTTGTGAGAGCTATGTTGGCTTCTTTCTTCAGTGTTATATGTTCTGTGGTGGTGCCCTAACTGCTGAGCTCTCACAGGCAATTACAATATGCTTTTCCCAGTTTTCTAAGTTAGGTAAGACAGAAATCAGTTAGTGTTTCTGTGGGAGAACGAGTCTAGGGCTTCCTGTTCTACCATCTTGGTGAATCTGATGTCCACAGTTTTTTGGGGGTGCTTTAGTAAATAGGTATGGTGGATTAAATCATTGACCACTTTGTTGAGCTTAAACTCCAGGACCCCTTTGCTTCCAGAAGGTTGGGCTGATATCATGTGGCTCAAAGCTCCAAACCTCTAATCACAGTGTTTGCCTTTCTGTCCTTTGCATGCCTTCTGCCTACCTGAGTCATCTCCTTTGTATTAACTTGGGCCTACCATGAGTCACCTCATTAGCATAAACTCTGAGTTGTACTGGATGGTTTAAAGGTGCTTTTCAGACATTGGGGATAAAGGTCAGCCAAATTCTTTATTACACATGCATATTGAAATCTAATCACATAATGTAAAATTTAAAGGGTGTGAAGATGTACAAGGAAATATCAGTCTTCCACCCACCCCTGTTTCTCAGCCCCCCAGTTTTTCTCCATGGAGGCTGGTACTATTTTTTAAATCATTTTTTTTTCACCTAAGTAACAGTTAATTACCATAAAAAGTAGTAGGTTTTTCCCCCCTTTGGCTATTGCTTATTTTGAGGATTTGAAGGACTGTTTTGTTCTCCAAACAGTAATGAATACATTTATGTGAATGAATCCTTTACTTTAAATCTTGAAATGAGTTTGTTACTGAAACACACTAGTTCCTGGGATAGAAAAGTGAAAATAATCTTTTGCTTTTGTTTTTTTCCCCATGAAAGTCATGCTTTCTTTTCTCCTGGATTAAGAATACTATGTTCATTGTAAAAAAATTTGAGGGGGGAGAATAGTGACACATAGGGTAACAAAAGTCTTACCATTTAATGTTTTCCCATCTTTTTTTGCAGTTTGATTAGTGAGTGGTTGCACATTTAAACATACTTTATGTTAAAAAGCTTCACATAGTTTTGGAAAACAGTATGGAGGTTCCTCAAAAAACTAAAAATAGAACTACCCTACGATCTAGCAATTGCACTACTAGGCATTTATCCACGGGATACAGGTGTGCTGTTTTGAAGGGACACATGCACCCCCATGTTTATAGCAGCACTATCAACAATAGCCAAAGTATGGAAAGAGCCCAAATGTCCTTCGATGGATGAATGGATAAGGAAGATGTGGTATATATATACAATGGAGTATTACTTGGCAATCAAAAAGAATGAAATCATGCCATTTGCAACTGCATGGATGGAACTGGAGGGTATTACGCTAAGTGAAATTAGTCAGAGAAAGACAAAAATCATATGACTTCACTCATATGAGGACTTTTCAGATACAAAACAGATGAACATAAAGGAAGGGAAACAAAAATAATATAAAAACAGGGAGGGGAACAAAACAGAAGAGACTCATAAATATGGAGAACAAACTGAGGGTTACTGGAGGGGTTGTGGGGGGCGATGGGCTAAATGGGTAAGGGGGCACTAAGGAATCTACTCCTGAAATCATTGTTGCACTACATGCTAACTAATTTGGATGTAAATTTTTAAAAATAAAAAATAAAATAAAAAAAATAAAAATAAAAAAGATTTACATAAAACCTCTAAAAATGTAAATCTACTAGGAAAAAAAAAACTCACACAGTTGACAATAGAATCTAGAGTTTTATATCATTTTTTCCTGTATAACACTACTGAGATCATTTTCCTATACCTTAAATAATCTTCAGTAATATAGTTTTACCATTTCCTCGTTTTTGCATGTTTCCAGTTTTGTGCATAAATTAACAAATCTATTAGATTATTTTGCTTTAAGGTTTTTTTCTTGATTGATTTTAAGAGACTTAAAATTTAATTATTTATTATTTTTATCTTATATCATTCATGATCATAGTCAGAACTATTGTTTCAAGGTAAGTAATTTTTACTGACTTGCAGTAGGGCTAGAGCTTACAAAATTGACTTATTTATTAGACTTTTAAAAAATATCAGTATCTTTTTAAATGATTTTTAAAAATGTCCTTTAAACAATAGTTGTCCTTCAGTTCTTAGGAAAAATTTGTAGGTTATATTTTATATGTACATATTTATATTAACTTAATTTGGTATAAGTTTTGTGTATATTTTTAACCTTTTTGTCTCACAGGTGAGCTCTTGTCTTCCTCTACTTTTTCGCTTCTTTTCCATTATTTCAGTTGAACATTTATAAAGGGGTACTGTGCAGGAGATGTAAGGATAAATTCTCAAGGAAATTTAAAGATAGGAGTGGGGAGTGATAGATACATAAATCTGATAGTGTGCATAAGTAGGTTTTAAAATTTTATTGATGGGTCCAAAAATAAAATCTAGATGTTTTGGCTGTTTCCCCTCTTGCTAGGGTCCTGTATTAATAGGAAGTTCTCAAGGTGGTGTCAACATTGAAGATGTTGCTGCTGAGACTCCTGAGGCCATAGTGAAAGAACCTATTGATATTGTAGAAGGCATTAAAAAGGAACAAGCTGTCCGGGTATGTTGTATTCTGAAGAATTTCTACCTAGCTTTATTGGATAATTGTAATACTTAAAAAAAGAAAGAGAATTAACTTTGTATAAGTTAAGTGATTGACAAAACTTTTTTAAAAAACTTTTTTAGTGTCAATGCATGTTAATATCTTGTTTGAAATTGGAGCCTTTAAAGTATCTACAGTAGGGGTGCCTGCATGGCTCAGTCAGTTAAGCATCCAACTTCTGCTCAGGTCATGATCTCACAGTTTGTGAGTTCAAGCCCCGCATCGGGCTCTGTGCTGACAGTTCAGAGCCTGGAGCCTGCTTCAGATTTTGTATCTCCCTCTCTCTCTCTGCCCCTCCCCCACTCATGCTCTGTCTCTCAAAAATAAAGAAATGTTAAGAAAATTTTTTAGAAGTATCTACAATATTTTCCTCAAGTATTTTAATACTTGTCTTTAAAAGGCAAGGATTATTTTAATTAGCCCCTATACCATTGTCATACCTAGTAAAATTAATAATTCTTTATAATCATTACCTACCCATTCATTCAAATTCCCTTGTCTCAAGTTTTTCATTTTTTTTTCTTTTATAATTTGTATATAATTTCTCAGGCTGATTATCCTCTACTTACTGGTATTTGACTTTTTGCAAAAATCATATACACCCTTAAAGAATTTAAGATTTGTATGAGAATTATAATTTGTATGAGTTGGGATCCATATAAGGTCTTTCATTGCTATTGGTTATTGTCTCATAGGTCTTTTTCTAATTTATAGGTTTTCTTTCCCTCACTCTCTTCATCCTTCTTTCGTTTGTTGAAGCAACTGGGGTGATTATGGTTTATTGTTTATCATAGCCTGGATTTTACATACCCATGGTAGCATTTAATGTGTTCCAATCTCCCCTTTGTTTCCTGTAAATTGTATGGAATGGTAGGGACACTGTCTTATATATTCCTATAATCTGATTTTTTTGGAGGGAAGTGGTTGATGGATACTTTTGAGAATCTGATGAAAGCTATGGGCTTTTAGTGTCTGCACATAAACAATAATTTTTGCCTATACTTTAGTCTTCTGTACTGTCCTTTTTTGTGTGCTTCTTCCCCACTTTCTGTCCACCACCTTCTCCAAAAAAAAACAAAAACAAAAACAAAAAAAACACCCAACCGTGAAGTTTAATACCATAGCCTGTGAGAGTTGACTGGTAAGGTTGGAATACTGCTATTAAATTGTTCAGTTTGGATATGAAAAATAAGTGACCCATCTTAAAAGAAAAGTTTGAATGTTAAAGTTTGAATAAAATTAATGTGTATTAGTGGGAAACTCTGTCAAAATAAGCTTATGATATTGAAGTACAGTAGAGCAAGAATTTTTGACTAGCACAAAAGTTTAAAGGAGATAGCGAAATTACCTTGATAAAGTCATTGAAGCAAGATAATGGTATAAAGGTTTAAAGGGGACAGAGAGAGACTTGATTCATTAGGTAGTTATGTGAGAATGATGACTGGACAGTTAAATTTAGATGAGAAAGAATACTTGATTTCGAATAACACTTGAAGGAATAATCTACTCAGGTTATAGCTTTTTGAGTGAAGAGCAGAAATGCTACCTAGCACAGTGTTTGGCAAATTAATGTCTTTCTGGGTTGATCAGAATTCTGTTGCAATTCTCAAATATTTAGATCTACAATGGTAGATTATAACCTAGTGAAAATCTTTCTTAATGAAATAATATTTAATTATTTCTCATTTATTTCATATTATTCTCTATATGAAATAAGTCTTAATTGAAAATGCCATATTTTTTTTGGCTGATTATCCTCTTTACTTACTGGTATTTGACTTTTTGCAAAAATCATATTCACTCTTAAAGAATTTAAGATTTTCTGTAATTAAAATTCAAATGTATTGCAGCCTTAGATAGTAGTTAGAAAAGAGGAAAACCTCCTTCATAGTGTTCTTGAGCAATTGCAGCAGTTAGAATAAATATATAGACATGTAGCTTCTATATCAGTGGTTCATAATTGCTTATGGAACTTCAAAAATTATGAAAGGCTTGGTCCACTGTAGGACTTGTAAACCAGAACTTCTAGTTTGGAACTTTGGTATGTGTATTTTTTAAAAAGCTCTTCAGGTATATATTTAGTTAGGAATCTCTGTTCAAGACTATACACCCCTCTGTTAGAATAGAAGCTTAAGTAACTGTATCTTTTGGGCCTATCTTATATTAGATACTCAGTAGATTTCTGAATGAATGCAGTTATACTGGTTTGACTGAATGCGTCCTAATTGCTTGGTAGACACTGTTCATACATTACTTAAAAGATAAAATCAAGTGATTTAATATTTTTGCCGTCATTTGGACCATTGGGATTGTCAGTCCACCTTTTATATGTCTTTTAATAAAATATAAGCCTCTTTCAGTTTAGGTTTGCCATAAGGCTTAGAGGCAGTATGAAGGCAATGGAATAAACACTGGAACTGGAATCTAGTCAGGACTTCATTTCTCTGAATCTCTTTCTCATTTGTAAAATGGCCATACTATTTGTCTTGTGGGAATTTTGAATACAAAGTTTTATTGAACCATTTAGTAGTAGTGGCTGCTATTTCAGTCATTCATGTTTGACTACAAACAATTCATACTTATTATTTAAGTGATAAGCTAGAAGGTTTTTATTTACGTAATTTCATGTTGATTGGACATATGCAACATACATATAATAAAGAGACAAATTGATTTCAGCTTGCACAGAAGATGGGATTTCCACCTAATATTGTGGACTCTGCAGCAGAAAATATGATCAAGCTTTACAACCTTTTCCTGAAATATGATGCAACTATGGTAGAAATAAATCCAATGGTAGAGGATTCGGATGGAGCCGGTAAGCGATCTTTCTTTTTTATCAAACACTGATTCTGTATTTATCCACCAATTGTATGCTTCAGTAAGGAAGTTGAATTCATAAGGAAGTGAACTCTTTCCTATGTAGAAACTTATTTTATAATAAATTGAATGTGAACAAATATGAAGGATAAATACCTATTAAAAACAAACACTTAAAGTGTATATTTATGTACACACAGGGAGGTTAAAGCTGCACTGTCCAGTATGGGGGCTTCCAGCCACACGTGGCGATTAAAATTAATTAAAATATTCCTCAGTCGAACTAGTCACATTGCAACTGCTCGGTAGCCACATGTGGTTACCTTATCAGATAGCACACGTACAGAATATTGCCATCATTGCAGAAAGTTCTTTTGGGCAGTGCTGATGAGAATAATTAGTGTCGTAGTGAGTAAATGGCAGTAGTTTTGAGGAACTAGCCATCTTAGTCTCCCACAAGTTTCAGACTTTAGAGTTGTCATGGGTCTTTATTATACAAAGGGTAGAGTCTGGTGCTTGCTTCCTTTTAATATTTCTATCCAACAGAGAAGTAAGATTAGCTTGTCACTTTACACCTTTTCTTTTGCATGTATTTAAAGGAAAATCAGATTCTGAATAATCATACCTTCCATGTATAGCCATTTAAAAAATATAAGTTGCATTATTATAGCCTAAATTTTTCTTGATACTTTATATTAACTGCATTACTTGATTTTGTTTCAAGTCACTTTGGATATTTTAATCTCTTAAGCATTTGTAGATCATCTTTCACTTGTATACTTTTAATTAGGTACATTCTTTATTATAGAAATGGATTTTTAGTTGGTCATTTATATGATTGTATAAAGAAGAATGAGTAAATTCTCTTGTGATCATAGAGGTCATTTATAAAACTAAAAATTTTTTTTATAAAGAGTAAAGGCTGATGCACATTTTCAAAATGAAATGTTCAGTGAAGGAGAATTATTTGTATAAAAGTTTTTTTGTTTTGTTTTGCTTCTGTAATAATAACATTGAAAGCAAGACTCCTGAATTACTTTCAGCTGTGAAATTCTACAGCCATATTCTGTTGGTGAGGGAATGTCTTTGTTCTCTTAAAAACTAATTTTTTTCCCTTTGTATTTTAGTTTATCTTTTCTTTTCTTTGTATGCATTTCTATATATTTTGAAGGAGTTTTTTGTTTTTTTTTTTTTCCTTTTCTGATTAAGGGCATCGTATTTACAGAAAATTTGCAAAGTACCAAGAAACATAGGTAGGTTGGAAAAACTTCCTATAACCTCATTACCTACCATCGTTTTTTTTTTTTTTTTCTTAAAGTTTATTTATTATTTATTTTGGGAGCGAGAGGTAGAGAAAGCAGAGAGGGACAGAGAGAGAGGGAGAGAAAATCCCAAGTAGGCTCCACACTGTCAGCACAGAGCCTGACATAGGGCTTGATCTCACGAACTGTGAAATTTATGGCCTGAGCCGGGATCAAGACTTGGATGCTTAGCTGACTGAGCCACCCAGATCCCCCCCCACCCCGCCACAAACATCCTTTTTAATATTTTAGTTCATTTCAGCCTGTTCTGTAATTGGGATCATATTATCTATTCAGTTTATATCTTTCCCTTTTTAAACTTAAGACTACATGATAAAATTTTTGATGTTAAATATTTTTCAGTTTTTAAAGGCTTGTATATTATTTGTATATAAGTCTTTGCAGCCTTGATTAGCTTTCACATAGATTCTTAGAAGTAGAATTTTGGAATTGAAGAGTAATGATATTTTAACATGTTTGATTATTGGGCCAGGATAATAACATTTTGAGATGTATTTTGCCAGATTGTTGTCTGGAAAAGTTGTTCTAACTTACAGAGTGTCCATTTCAATGCCTACTTGTGCCAGAAGTGACTGTTATCTTGGTTTTAAACTCTGTCAAACTGCTAATCAGGACATGGTATCTTATTTTTCAATTCTTTGATTATTTGTGATGTTGAGAATTTTTCATGTTTATCGGACATACATTTTCCTCAGTAGACTGCAAAGTTTCTGTTGATGTCCTTTGGCAGCTGTGTTAGTTCCCAGTGGTTGCTGTAACAAATTACTATAAACTGGACATAGAAATCTAGGTTGATATGTCTTTTTTTGTCCTTTCAAATACTTTCTCCTGCCCCATTCTTCTTTCTACTTCCAATATTACATGTTAGATAACATGATACTGTTTAACAGGTCACTTCCCTCCCCCCCCCCCCCCCCCGCCCCCTCCAGATTGGATAACTTCTGTTTATCTATCTTAAAGTCCATTGACCCATCTCTAATAAATATGTTGTTAAGCCCACCCAGTGAATTTATCATTTTAGGTGTTGTGCTTTTTAGTTCTAGATTTTTTTTTTATAGTTTTATTTGCTACTGAGGTACCTATCTAGTCCTTTATTATGGCCATATTTTTCTTTAAATCCTTAAGCATATTTAAAATAACTTCCACAGTCCTCTGATTTTAAATCTGGATCGTGTTGGGTTTGGTTTTTCTTGTCTCCTTTTTCCTCTTTACCATTGGTCACATTTTCCTATTTTTCTTTCATGGATATAGTAATTTTTAGTTGCATACTGGACATTTTGTAAAATATGGTGTAGAGACGAAATTCCTTTATTTTCCTCTGGAAGAATGTTGATTTTTATTGTTATTTGTAGTTAACTTAGCAGGACTTGAAACTTTGTCTCATGTTGGGCAGGCTTCTGGGCTGAAACCGATCACTTCTTTCAGCCTTTTATCAAGTACAGCAAGGAGAATGTTGCAGTTATATTGGGGTGAGGAAGGGATAAAGCACTGAAAGGTGAAGTTGGGAGAATTGACCTTCATATGAGTCATTTTGGTAGAGTGCTGGAAGTAAAACCTGATTAGAATGGGTTTAAGGGAGGATTGCAGGAGAAAAATTTGTACCATGAGTTGAGGCAAAGGGGCTGGCAGATGTAAATATTTTAGGTTTTGTAGGCCACGAATGATGCTTTTCTTCATATTTTTGTTCTCCTTCTTTCTTTTCCCTTCTTTGTTCTTCACAACCCATTAAAAATATGTAAAAATGTGAAACCCATTCTTTGCTTATAGGCAATACCAAATAGGCATAGGCCATATCTGGGCCATGGGCCATATTGTTTTTTTGCTGACCCTTGGTTTAAACAGACAATTTGTTCAAGGACTTTTGCTGTACATGAAGTGAAGGGTAAGGGGGAAGAGGTTGCAAAATATATTTTTCTTTCTTTTTTAAGGTGGGAAAAATAACAGCATTTTTGCAAGTTGTTGGGATTTAGCCAGTAGGTAAAGGGGGGCACTTTATAATGCAGGAAAGGTAGAATTGCCAGAACAATGTCTCTGAGTAAGTGAGAGGGAGTGGGGTCCAGGGTGCAAGTGACGGGGTTAGCCAGGTGCATGGATGGTTAATTTTTGGCAATTTTAAAACAAATTTTAAGTGTTTTTGAAGTGGACTTTTTTTTCTCTTTTATCTGTTATCATCTGCCTAGGGTGGGTGTGGAACTACTAACTTTGATGGAGCAGTTTTAATTCCCAAATATTCTTTTTTAATAAATGGTTTGAATACATTGTGAACATAAATTGAAATACTTTCAATAAATAACAAAACCTAATTTTCCCCTAAACTAAGAACTATTATTGGTTAGTTTATTGTGTCTGTCTTGAAATTAAGATCACTTTCTTTTTCTTCCTTTCACAGTGCTGTGCATGGATGCAAAGATTAATTTTGATTCTAATTCAGCTTATCGTCAGAAGAAAATCTTTGACTTACAGGACTGGACCCAGGAAGACGAAAGGGACAAAGATGCAGCTAAGGCAGATCTGAACTACATTGGCCTTGACGGAAATATAGGCTGTCTAGGTACTGTGTGTTTTTATGTTAAAGTTGGATTGGCTGAGCTTAGTTTGTTTTCTCTGGGTCTGTTGCTTATACAAATCATTTTCCCCTCTTGATAGTAAATGGTGCTGGTTTGGCTATGGCCACAATGGATATAATAAAACTTCATGGAGGGACTCCAGCGAACTTTCTTGATGTTGGTGGTGGTGCTACAGTCCATCAAGTAACAGAAGCATTTAAACTCATCACTTCAGATAAAAAGGTAAAATTTGAATGACGAGAAGTAACTTGATTAATTAGTAGATGTGGTCATTACAAGAGTAGACCGTTATAATTAAAAAAGACATCACTAGTTTGGAAAAAGCTCCTGAAATAATGCAATAAAAGTTAACTAGAAAAAAAAGATAAAGATTCCCACTCTAATTTAGAAAACAAGATGAAGATATATTAGATGGTATTAGGTAATACTATAAATGGTAGTGATCTGGTGTAGAAGCCATTCCTGTGGAAAAATTCTGGAGATGCTAGTTGACCATAAAAGCTCAGAAATCTCAAAAATCTACAAAGCTACAAACAAGAAAATTAAAATTATTTTAAATTCTATTCACAGGTAATTTTTGTTACTATTGACTTGATCATTTTTTCTTGACTTGTTAGTTCTTGTATATTTCACACACATGCGCATGCACACACACACACACACACACACAAAATTTCTCATACACACACTTCCTATTTTCCTTTCTCTCTCTTCCTGTTTGCATATATATTTTTATAGAAACAACTTTATTTGCATATGTATTTTTTATAGAAACAACTTTATTAAGATATAATTCACATGCCATCAAGTTCACTCATTCATATATGTCTTTCAAAATATATATTTTGAATTTTTTGGCTAACATATTTTGAGCCACTTTTTCCATTTACTATGGTGTGCTTGTAAAACACTCATTTTAATGTTTGCATAAATCTGTCATATGCAGATATGCCATAAGTTAGAACTCTGACTTTATAAATGATTATCAGAACACAAGAGATGTGAAACATGATCCAAAAGATAGACATATTATCGGTCATTTTTAAAAGAAGTATATCTACTATGTGACCAATGTGGGTTTTGTAAGACTTAATAGAAAAATAAGATAGTGGCTACCTTAGAACTAGTTTTACTGAATTTAGAACTGAGAATTCCTCATTGGTAAAGATAATTTCTTACTCTTTCCTTTTCCTGTGGCTGGAATAATGCTTAGTACACAGAGGTCATTGATAAATATTTATTATTGATGATGCCGACAATGTACATTTTACTTGTGATGTCAGACTCTAGAATTGTTTTTAAAAATTTAATTTACCATTCTTTGAGCCTATAGAATTATTTGCCATATTTAGTTTTACAAAAAGCATTGAACTAAAATGAGAAATAAAAGTGCTTTATTTCCCTTGTTTAATAACTATTCAGAAAAGTAAACAAATCTTATTAGAACTATATTTCTGTAGCTTCTTTTGGCATAAACTCTAAAAAGCAGAGTATTATCTAATTATTTAACTGTTGAATACTTACTAACGTGAACTAAAATTCTAATTACTTTTCTAGGTATGGCTTTTAGGGCCTAGGGACAAGAATAGAGAAAAGCATATGAAGACTTCCAGTGTTGTGGGCTGACAGGAAGGGCATTGGAGTTGGAAACAGGCCAGGAACCTAGGGAGACAATGTAGATAGCATTGAAGTAGCTGTATACTTACCATGTCTCTTTGTGTTGGACACTGTACTTGGCATTTGGGAATACATGGTTAATTTGCTCAAGGCATTTATAGTCTGACTGGGGTGATAAAGTGAGTGTAGTGCTGTGGAAGAACAGAAGACTGAGCCGGTAACTGGGAGAATCAGGGTGGCCTTCACTGAATGAATGATTCCTTGAGCTGTCTTGAGAAATTGAATGAGTTAGGCAAGAGGAAGAATATACAAAGGCATGTAGAGTCCAAAGAAGACCACTGTGTTTATGGAATGGGAAGATGCTTATGCATAAGAATATAGCATTATTGGAATGAATGATTAATGTTGGCAATTGAGACCACACTGTAAAGATCTCTGTTATCTGTAGTTAGGGAATTTGGATTTTAACCCCCTTACCCTAGTCCATATATATCATATATATGTGTGTGTGTGCGTGTATGTATATATCTCCATCCCCCTTCCTCTTTATTTATTAATTGTATATATGACAATATATATTTAATTATAATTATGTAATTATTATATATTATATGTTATAGTTATATAATATATAATAATTATATTAAACATGTAATATATGTTTAAAAGAAAGTAACTCTGCTACTATAGGGTGAAATGGAGAGAAGAGAGGCACTGTCAGGAGAGATCAATTTGGTTGTTATACCTACTTGTTCAAAAATATTGAGAAGTCCTGGACAAAGGCAGTGTCAGTAAGAATAAAGCAAAGAAACCTGATTTAGAGGCATTTCTGAAATAGAATCATTAAATTCACTTTTCCCCCTTTTTGTGTTGGGAGGCCATGGAGAAGGGTTGGTTAGGTTAACTTTAGGACTTTTGGTTGGAGGGAATCATTGGGTGGTGATACCTTTTGTGCTGTCAGAGGCAAAGTAGAGAAATAGGTATTTCTGAATGAATGTGTTAAGTTTGGGTTGTGGTGACTGTATCTAGCAGGCAGTGGTAAGGATACTAAACTTCCTATAATGGTTGGATGTATATTTGACAGTCCTCAGCACTGTGAGAAAAGTTGAAGTGTTAGGAGTTGGTAACATGACCCATGTGAGTGAGGTGAGGAAACCAAGAGTGGAACCTTTTCCCCTTCTCCTCCCCTCCCCTCCCCGCCCTCCCGGATGAAGGATTGAATAGAGAAGGAAGACCCAATAAAAGAGAAAAAAGAAACCGACAGATAGTTGCTGATGAGGAGAAAGTGGTGACATCCAAGGGCAAGGTGCAGGGTTTTGAGAAGTAAGGGATGGGCAGTAGTGTCCATCTGCAGGAGTGATCAGGCAGAGTAAGGATTGACTGATGATTGGGAACCCTAGCAAGAACAGTAGGGGAGAAGGGGGCAGAGACCAGGTTGTAATGGGTTGAACTGTGATCAGGAATTGAGGGAATGGAGACATCCAGGCGAGATTACGTTTTCAGGGTACTTTTTCTGAAGGCACAGAAGAACATAGTGTTAGCAGTTGAATGGAGGTGGGGTCGAGGAGAGCTATTTAGTGTGTGTTTGTTTGCTTGTTTGTTTAGAAGACCAGGAAGATGAGCTGTTTCTAGCTGGAGAGAGAAGAGATTTGAGGATGAAGAAGAGAGTGAGTATAGTCAACAGAGTGAAGGCCTGGGGAGATACAACACAGTAATTAGGGGATGAGATTAGTTTTCGACTCTCTCCTTGAGGTGTCATTGGAGAAAGGAAGATCACATGTTAAAAATTAGAGTCCTTGAAGTGGGATAGGAGACTTATGAGGGAAGTGAGATGTATGAGACAGACCACTAGAGAAAGGGTTGCTGATGAAGAGTCATTATTGTGCCACCCTTCAGGTTACGCTAGTGTTTCAGGGTTGTTGTTGTTGTTCTCATTTTTTTGCTTTTCCTTGAAGTTGGGATGAGTAAACTGATTGGTTGAAATCATCCAGTGGTGCACTCTTT
Organism: Panthera leo; assembly: GCF_018350215.1. Taxonomy (NCBI): domain Eukaryota; kingdom Metazoa; phylum Chordata; class Mammalia; order Carnivora; family Felidae; genus Panthera; species Panthera leo. The sequence goes on from NC_056679.1 coordinate 23,032,040, forward strand.
GAAGGGATGGCAGAGGCATACTGGTCTTGACAGAGGTAGGGTATGGAGGAATTAAGCATGCAGCTGACAGTATCATTGGATTGCTCAGCCACAGGTTCTGGGCTCGGTAGTGAAGAAAGTCAGATCTGCTGAGAGTCTGGGAAATTAGAACAAGGTTCAGGGAGTAGAGGCTTTTAAGAGGAAAAGACTGGGTTTTGATGGAGTTAGAGATAATAGGCACAAGGAGAGGAGGTTAAGCAGAGTGTGATTTACATAGCTGATATTCTAGAAACATTCATTCTGGTCAAGTCAAGGATTTGGCTTTGGTGGTAATTAGTTGAAATGGACTGGAGGTAAAAGTGACATTGTAGAGATCTAGTAACTTTAAGTCCAGAGTGTTAGATGATGCTTGGGGTATGCGTTGAAGCTATGCAGGATGAGGTGGGAGGGAGGGAGATAAGAGGGTGCCAAGGTCATTATGAATTCTAGTCTATTTCTTCATTTCTTAAAGGTCTAGAAATAAGAGTGGTAAAGATAAGGAATGGATAGCATTGTTCAGTGTTTTTCAACCTTTTTAATGTCCTGTCATTCACAGAAGATGATATTTCAAAGGGGCATAGGCGATAAATAGAGAAGGTTGCTTATAGTCAGAGGCCACTGTCCCAGAGGCCCTAGCTGCCCCAGAACCTTCCTAGCTGCCCAAAGGGTAGAGGGGAACAATATCTTGGTATGTCTGTAACCCATTTGTATCATTTGTAGCTCACTAGTTGGAAGCTCTGGTATAGGTGAATGAAGACTTTTTTTTTTTGTTTTTTTAATGTTTTATTTTTGAGAGAGAGAGAGAGAGAGCATGGGTGGGAGAGGGGTAGAGAGAGAGGGGACACGGGATCTGACGCAGGCTCCATGCTGACAGCAGCGAGCCCGATGTGGGGCTTGAACTCATGAACTGTGAGATCATGACCTCAGCTGAAACCAAGAGTCTGGCACTCAATCAACTGAGCCACCCAGGTATTCCTGAACTAAGACTCTTTAAGAAATAAAAAAGATTTGGGGGAGGAAATGATCAAAGAACAGTGATTCAGACTTATCAGTGATGATGAAAGAATGCTGATCCAAACGGGCCTTGAGGTTTGGATGTGAAGTGTAGCCAGGAGTGGGTATTCAGGAGAAGTTGAGTGATTTTGAGGTTCTGCTTTGTGTGAGAAGTTGGTTGAGTTGATGGGGATAAATGAAGAACGAATGATAGTCAGGTAGTGAACACTAAATTGGAGATCTTGCATGTGACATTATCTTAAATCATGATCTGGGGCAGTCTTGTTGGTGTGGTGTATGGCTATGCTTAATAGAAAACGAGTAAATGCAGTCCGGAAGTCTTTGTCATATGGGAGGAGACTAGAGAATATGAGCCAGTCATTGAAATTACCCAGATTGGGGAGAATAAGTTCTGGTGGGTGGTGGGCTGCATAAATTTTAGTGATGAGAGTACAGAGAGTATGATGGTTTGATCTGAAAATGTTACCATGGAATTAATTTGTATCCTAAGGCAGACACTAGTATTTTCTTGGGAAGGAAGGATACCTACTCCTTGGTTTTTAAGTTTTAATCTACAAAAAGCATTTTATTCACAGGTACTGGCTATTCTGGTTAACATTTTTGGAGGAATCATGCGGTGTGATGTTATTGCACAGGGTATCGTTATGGCAGTAAAGGATTTGGAAATTAAAATACCAATTGTGGTACGGTTACAAGGTGAGTGTAAAAGATATCTTGCAGTTGTTCCTTGAACTCGAATTGTTTAAAAGTTCCTAATTCCAAGGAGTTCGGTTCATTTAAAATACAGTTTTCAAATAGCTATGTCTTTCAAATAAAAATGTTATGTAATAGGAATTTTTTTAAATGTGGGTTTAAAAAAAATTCTGACATTGGGCAAAAATATTTATAATTTTGCTTGGTATAATTTGGCACATGATTTATTTGTTGTGCTTTGTTTTGAATTCTGACTTTCCTGAGTTACCATTGACATGGTAAACCAAGATATTTCATGAGGTAACTCTGGACTTTTACAGTATTTTCTTTGGTTTTAGAAGCATTTATATTAAATAATGGAAGTACTCCTATGTTGAAATTTCATATTGTGGCAGACATTTTAAATGATTTTGTGTAAATATTTAAAACATCTTTATATTTGCATAAATCATTTCCAGGTACAAGAGTTGATGATGCTAAGGCCCTGATAACAGACAGTGGACTTAAAATTCTTGCTTGTGATGACTTGGATGAAGCTGCTAAAATGGTAAGCAGGCTATGCTAATCTAGGGACAGATTTGCGAAGTGTGTAAGATGGATGATAGGTGTAAGGGGTCCAGTGCTCCTAATATGCAGCTAAAACACTCATTATTAGCAATATTAGCCTGTTCATTTTAGAATCTAAGTTTTATTTATTTATTTATTTATTTATTTATTTATTTGACAGAGAGTGCGCACATATATGCACGTGGAAGGTGGGGGTGGGGAGGGGTAGAGGGAGCAGGAGAGAGAGAGTCTTAAACAGGCACCACGCTCAGCACTGAGCCTCAGCCAGCCCAGGGCTCAATCCCACAGCGCTGGTTCAATACCTGAGCTGAAGTCGAGTTGGATGCTTAACTGACTGAACCACCCAGGCACCCATAATTTATTTATTTTTAAAGGAATTTTTGTTTTATATTATATAGATATTGCGTGGTTCCAAAGTCAAAACTATAAAACAAGGTATATTCAGAGAATCTAGCTTTTATACTCATTCCCTGTTTCTTCTTTCCCCACACATAACCAGTTTTTAAAAGAGGTCTTTAGTTCATCCTTCCAATTTTTAAAATGATAAGCAAATAATGTGTGTGTATATGTATCTGTGTGTGTTTGTCTGTCTACATTTCTCACATTATTTGATGGTAATATGTATTTTACCTCACTTCTTTTACTTAATAACCTATCTTGAAGCACACCCCATAGTAGACATAAAGGTGTTTTGAAAATGAGAACTTTTGATTCTTTCCTACCTTTGTTTATAGACATTTTACGGAATACTCTGGGGCTATATGGTTTAATCAGCAATAGGCTTTTGAGATTTGCTAAGTTAGTATGTTATCATTTTGTAAAAATAATAAAGGTCTTTTGTCCTTCTTTGGGACATACTTTGGGAAAGTACTCACTGGTAAATAAAAATCAGTTGCACTTTAGTGACACAGGGACTTACACTTAATCTTGAGTTTAAGATTTTGAGCAAAGGAATGGTAGACAGAGGTGTTCCAGAAAGCTTTGTGGACATGGAAAGAAAGTAGAAGAATCCGTAGAATCTTGATTAAATGGACCCCTGACAGATAAAAGTGAGCAGGTGGTTTAATTTGTGACTAGTGTTTTTCTTCTGACTATGAGATTATGGAGGTTATAATAGTATAGATGATAATATGGTGATGATGATGATCATAGCAACTGCTGCCATTTATTGCTTTTTGTGCATGCAATGCTAAGCTTTCTCTACAGGTATTGTCTCATTACAAATGTGGTTATATAATTTCTGGCTTTATAGATGTGGAAACAGAGGCTAAATAAATTATTCATCAAGATCACATCATACGTATCAGAATGGGATCTGAACCCAAGGGGCCTAACTTCAAAACCTTCTCTTTACTACTCTATTGGGCAGGAGAGAAGCTGAATTTGTTGTTTGTTTTTTGACATGTTTATTTTGTGTAATGCTTTGTATGGTACCAGCTGGTTAGTCTTAGATTATAGAGACAACATTGCAATTCAGCTTGATGAAAAGTAAAATACTAACTAACTCCCTAAACCCAAGCTCCTATCCCAATATTGCAAGTTAAGGTGTATACATATTATTTAAACAGACTTTTATTGAGATGTGCTTTGCACTGTGTGGCATCCAGCTAAGACAATTACAGTTTCTATCTTTAAAAGAGAAAAAAATTTAAGCAATAAGGAAGATTTATATACATATATCACACATATATATTCAATTGGAATATGTATAAAATATATATACATCTTCAGTCGGAATATATATAAAATCAGTAAGTATTGAACTGAGGCATGAGTTGTGAATAGTGTCAGATTTGACTATCCTTCAAGAGTGGCAAATGCTTGTAAGAGTGTGAAGTGATTTATAACAATGTCAGAATAGCCCAGATGTTTTAAATGAAAAAGACTTAATGTGCATTAATTTCACATTCATCAGTAGTTCTCATTTTATGGTTTCGTGAAAAGAAGAGATAAAAGATGCTTTGTATTTTCCTTTCAGGTTGTAAAGCTCTCTGAAATAGTGACCTTAGCCAAGCAAGCCCAAGTGGACGTGAAATTTCAGTTGCCGATCTGATCCGAGAACCCAGAGGATGGCTGAAGGTTTTAAATGTGATGTAATCGTTAAAAATACTGTGTTCTGTATTATTATTGTTCCTTTTCTCTTGATTGTGTGGAGATTGTAATTTCCAGCTCGGCACAAAAACTTTTAAAAGCATTTGCTCTGCATTTAATTCTCTGTTCAGAGTGGGCTCTTTGTATAAAGAATGTGTAACGCAGTGATCTCTTTTTTTTGTTGCAACCTTCTTTTTTACTTCTATGGAATGTCACTCGCAGTATGCCAGTTTATTGTTAGATACAACATTCTTCATTGATAAGAGTCCTATGAATAAAATAAATATGAAGATAAAGCTTTATTCTTTAGCTCTAGAAATATATGTAATTTAGCCTCATTAGTAGAGCAATGTATTAAAACAATGTTTTATATAAGAAGTGTTTATCTTCAGAACCAAATACCTATCTAAATATATCAATTACTATTTATAAACAGAGCCTTCAAACACTCCCCAAAATATTCTTTTTAAGTATTTCAGTGAAGTAACTTGTTATTTGAACATTGTTTTAACCATTACAAAACACTGATTACTGTATGTTTTCATGATCCTGTGGTATTGATAAGAACCTGTAGGTTTATATCAAATAAAAGGTATATTCACTAAGGACTTGGCAGACAAAATTAATAATGGCAGTTTAAGTTAATAAAAATCTCTCAGTGTAACTCGGATTAATGTTTTTTTTTTCTTTTCTTTTTCCTTTTCTAAGTAAACACAGTAGACGGTGATGTGTTCATCATTGCACTGAACATCTCCAAGGAACTGATTTGTAGATCACGTACTGGGGCATGACATTACATATTATGGAGCTACCTACAAATATTTCCCTTGAATTCTGATATTTATGTGTGAATCATCTAGTACTTTCTTTAAAAAAAAACACAAACATGTTTTCCTTTGTGTCCTTGTGTGTGTATGTATCAGTCTTTTGTTCATTGCTTAGAACAGTTGATATTTAACTGTTAACAGTGTTAATATCATGTGATTAACTGTGTAGATACCATGGAAGGAAAAATCAGTCAGCAGTGACTATGTAACCGTACTGGTGAACATAAAGACTTCTACCTATTTTGATGTTCTTAGTATGTGATCATTATACACACACACTATGAGAGACTGCATAGCATAGTGATTATGAGCACAGAATTTGAAAGCAGTCGGTCTGGTTTGAATCTTGGCTCCCTTACTTACTACCTATAAGACTTTGGACAAGTTTTTAAATTTCAGTGTATCTCAGTTTCCTTAGCTCCTTTCTCATCCTGACTAGAATTATTTAGTGGGGAAAGGGAGACATAGACAGAGAAGGACAATGGGTGGTGGAGGGGGAAGGAGAAAGGAGAGAGATTATATAAAGAGAATAGGTAATATATTCAAGTCAACTATACATATATCATTATCTATTAGTCTTTCTTGCTCATATATAAAGAGACTAAATTAGAGCCATAAAACTATTGAAAATTGTGATAAAGTTATAATTAAAAGTCCAAAACTTTGGCTTTTAATTAAAAAAAAAAAAATTATTCCAAAGAATGCTAGCCAATGATGAGAAGAGATTGGCATTTTGTACTAGTTGGGGTCTAGTCAGGAATTTAAAACAATGCTTGGTATTTTGGAGAGGATATAACATAGGTTGTTGGTAATACTAGTGTTTCAGTTATCTAGACTTGCATGATAGATGGCCCTAAAATGTAGTGATTTTCAGACAACACTTACCTCATAGTTTCAGTGGGTCCGTGATTTGGAAGCAGTTTAAGTGGTTTTGCTGCCATAGTCATTTGAAGGCTTGACTAGGGTTAGAGGACCTACTTACAAGATGGCTCACTCACATGGCTGTTGGCCAAAGGCCTCTCAGTTTCTCCCCATGTGGGCCTGTTGACAAGGCTGCTTTAACATCCTTGTGACATGGCAGCTGGCTTCACCCAGAGCAAGTGATCCAAGTGAACAAGGGTAGGAAGCCACAATGCCTTTTGTGTTCTTTTTAAAAATTTTTTTATGTTTATTTTTGAGAGCGAGAGAGAGCATGAGTAGGAGAAGATAGAGAGAGAGGGAGACGCAGATTCTGAAGCAGGCTCCAGGCTCTGAGCTGTCAGCACAGAGCCTGATGCGGGGCTCCAGCCCACAGACCGGGAGATCATGACCTGAGCCAAAGTTGGCTGCTTAACCAACTGAGCCACCAAGGTGTCCCCCTTTTGTGTTCTCATTTCATTGTCACTTCTGCCACCCTCTTTGTTAGAAATGAGTCACTGAGTCCAGTCCACAAGAGGAGGGGAATTCAGCTCCATTCTTGAAGGGAGAAGTATCAAAGAGTTTATCAACATATTTTAAAACCATCACCACTTAACGCTGGGAACCTGAAAGAGCAGGTTGGTTGCTGAGTTAACCTGGGGCTAAGACTGAGGTAGTGAGGAGAATCTGGGAGCTGGGAAGGCTTCTGGCGCTTGCGGCCCTGATAAGGAGAGTGCCTTGGCTGGCATGGGGAAACCCTGCCTCAGTGGTGGTCCCAGGAGAACCACAGGAACGTTTATCAGGGAAGGCAAGGAATGAACTGTTTCTAGGATAGAGTGATCAACGGTGGCAAATACAGCCAAGAAGTCTGTGGAATTGCAACAGTATCTAGTGGAACTGAAACAGGATGTGACAACTTGGTAAGAATGACTGCAGTGTAAGGGTGTGGAGGATGTGGGAGTTGAAACAACTGCCTGGTAGCTACTTGGACACCCTCCCACTGCTTCCCCGAAGCGTCACTTCACCCTTGAATATTCTTTTTACAGGCTTGATACTTCCGTCCCTACAGCCCTACCTGCTTCGCGTAAAAAAAAAAGCCTACTTTAACATGTGAATTCTTTCTGTTACAGTTGAGTAAATCCATATAAATGACTACTTTCTACAAAGAATATAACCAATTTTGACTATGATATCAGCCTTACAGCAGAACCTAGGATACCAAGCCTGATAGATATTCATACTTTGTAGCAGATGGGATTTTAGAAATCCACACATTAAGGGGCGGGGGGAGGAGACATGTTACAATAAAAACAAAGGGAAGGAGGGAAGAAAGAAAAAGAAAAAGGCAGGCAGGCAAACAGGCAGTACCCCAACAGCCTTAGCAGGACATTGAAGGTTTTAAGTTTTAACAAATATTTTGGTGAGTTGTTTCTGCCTGGCTAAGAATTTTATGTAAAATTTTTTTAAAATGTTTATTTATTTTTGAGAGAGAGAGATACAGAACGTGAGCAGGGGGAGGGGCAGAGAGAGAGGGAGACACAGGCTCTGAGCTGTCAGCACAGAGCCCGATGTGGGGCTCAAACTCCTAAGCCTTCGAGCTGTAAGATCATGACCGGAGCCGAAGTTGGCCGCTTAACCGACAACCACCCAGGCACTCAGAATTCTGTTTAAACAAACGTTAAGAGCATGGGCATAAATGTTAGCAGGCTAGGGGGCAGGTGTACTGTAATTACTATGATGCTCTTTGTCCTGTTGAAACACAAGGAAGCAGGTGAGATAAGGCCTGTGGAAAAATCAGTTATCAGATTTGTGTGATTTATTGGGTGGTGGTAGAAAATCTAAAGATTTAGAGGTCTGCACTGTAAAATGAGGAAAAACAAAAGGTTGGTAATTCAGTTGTCTAAAGTTTGATTTAAAACAAAGAGGTGAAGGTGAAGGGATAGAATAATAATTATTTAAAAGTTGGTGTCCCAAGTGACAGCCCGAGGAGAGGACTGGGCAAGGGAGGGACTTGAGGTCATAAAGCCAGGCATCCCGGGGCACCAGCATTTTCTGCCCTCCTCCTCCCCCTCCACCCACCGCCCCTACCCACCTGAGTGTTCTCAGGATGGACTCTAGGGCAGTCTCTGTTCTCCTTTAAAAAAAAATCTAGCTCTGTCAGCTTCTTTTTCCACTTTGAGGAAATTTGAGGGTCTTTGTTATTCATGACCTGGCCTCAGAAGGAGATGACTATGAACAACTTCTGTTTCTTCCCCAGTAACCAACCGTTTCTCTTTTTCATGTCTTTCAATCTTGTGTGTACGTGGTGGCTTTCCTGTGTATTGCCTCCCCTACATGTTTAGTGGGGAGGGGGAACTGCCGTGCAAGCCACCCCCACTTCCCTTCCTTCGCTTGACCTTCTCACTGATGGTGCAGTCAGCGGCAGACTTCCACATCACCTCCTGTGTCATCCATTGTTACTGCTTTCATTCCTCTGGCTTTAGGCTTTACCTACACGAACAAGCAAATATGTGAGGACTCCTGGACTTCACCTGACCCTGTCCATTAGACAGAATAACAGTCCCTTCACAGTTATCCACACCCTAACCCCCGGAAACAATGTGTACGTTACATTGTATGGCAAAGGGATTTTGCAGCTGTGATTAAGGCTGTGGACCTTAAAATAGGGAGATTATCCTGGATTATCCCTGTAGGCTTGTTTTAGTCTGTTTGGGCTTCTACAACAAAATACCAGAGACTGGGTGGCTTATAAGCAACAGAAACTTATTTCTCACACTTCTGGAGACTGGGAAGTCTAAGATCTCCAGGCACTGGCAGATTTGGTGATTGGTGAGAGCGTGCTTCCTAGTTGATAGGCAATGCCTTCTCACTATATCCTCACATGGTAGAAGGAAAGGGCTAGGGAACTCCATGGGGTCTCTTAAAAGAGCACTAATACCATTCAGGGCTCCACCCCCATGATCTGAGCATCTCCCAAAAGTCCCACATCCCCATAATATCCACATTGGGTATCAAGTTTCAACGTAGGAATTTTGGAGGGACAAATAGTCTATAGCAAGGCCCAATCTTATCGCTAGTCCTTAAAAGCAGAGAACATTCTCCAGCTGGAGGCAAGACAGGTGTGGCCAAAGGGGACGTTGAGAGATTCCAACATGAGGAGAATTCAGTATACTATTGCTGCTTCTGAGATGTAGGAATCCATGTGCAAGGACCACAGAGAGGCCTGCAGCTGAGGGCAGCCCTCAGCCGACAGCCAACAAGGAAATGAGGATCTCAGTCCTACAGCTAAAAGGAACTTGATTTTGCTAACAATTGGAATGCATGTGGACGTGGCTTCTTTCCAGAGCCTCCTTATGACAGCAGAGCTGGCTGACATTTTGATTTTGATTTTGTGAGACTCTGAACAGAGAAACCAGGCAAAGCCTATCTGGACTTCTGAGCTACAGAACTATGAGACAATAAATATGTGTTGTTTTAGGCTGCTAAATTGGTGGTAATTTGTTATAGCAGCAGTAGGAAACTTAATATGCTAACCTATTCATACTAGTACATATTAGTTATAAAAGAGAACTCCTCTCAAACTGAGGTGAAGGGCCATTTTGTAAAAATTAGAAATTTTAATTTTTCTAATCTGTCATGTACTGATCCTTTTATAAAATAAAATCAATTAGTAGAAGAAATGAATTTTTTACATACAAAACATGAGCCCCAATTCTTTATTTTTATTCGATAGCATAAAACTTCAAATTGCTAAAAAGTGTCCAAGTGTTTAGTCTTAACCGCTTTTCTCTTGCAGATTTGTGAACTGTTTGTGGATCAGATCAGCATCAGTCCACAGATTACATTTTGAGTAGGACTGAGAAAAGCTCCCTCACATCCAGTTGTGAGGATGTAAACATTCGGATTGGAAGGAGGATGTAAACACATCTAGGGTTGAGAGGCTCAGCATTGAATAGTTTCTAGTCAATACGATAGTACTCACAGCTTTGTAAATTTGTGAAGCAATTGCCATCAGTCAAAAAAGCCACAGAGGGCTGTGTACCCTGGTGCGTCTAGTCAATGCCAATACAGAAGATCAGTTGGGCAAGTTGGGGTATGCAATGAAAGGGTGGCCCGAGCTTCATGTCTGGGTTGTATGTTGCTAATTTGAACAGTAACATGGTCACTGTCTTTGGGAGGAGTTGACCGACCACCACTTCAGACCTTGCAGTCATGCATTTCAGAGTGATAGTTCCAGGGTGATGGGATGGACATTTCATAATCTGGGAACTAGAGACAAACCTTAAATGGTTTAGAATTTTTCCTATGATCAGTTCTAAAAGCAGAAAAGCATCTTTTTATTCTGTTTCTGATATATGTGTTTGATGAAACCACCCTCGTTTTGGAAAAAGAGACCATCGTTTCAGTGAAAATGACACACAGTCATTGTAAAAACAAATAAAAACCCCACTGATACATAAAGTACAAAGACAAGTAAGTTCAGTTGCAACACCAGAACCCAGAGATAACAACTGTTAGCAGTTTGGTAAATATTCTGGTCTTCTCTACATATGAACATATGTGCACAGATATATGAATGTACTTTTACATAAATAGGATCAAATTCTATACCACGTGCTTTTCTTCAGTAAACACTTAGGCATCTTTCCATCACGTCCAATACAGGTCTACATCATTTTTCATGACCGCACACACAAGAGAATGCGTGTACCATTGTTTTACATACCCAATCTCGCACTGTTGAAATTTGTTTTCCACACTTTTAACGTTCTGAACGAAAGAGGTGAAGGTTCTGGTGCATAAACTGTCCTTCGGATAAAAGCCCCTAAGTGGGTTAGCTGTGTAAAAGCATAACTCTACTTACCATTTTCATGGCAGTAGCTGAACTGCTTTGCAAGAAATCTGTACTGGTTACTCTCCCATTCACAGTGCATAACAGTTTTTCCGCGTCTTTGACGACAGTGCGTTGCTAATTCCAATGGGCAAAAGACAGGTCTTTCCTGTTTAATGTTGATGAGGCTTTCATCTGTTTACTAGTCATTTGTGCAGGAGCGTGTGTGTGTGTGTGTGTGTGTAACTTCCATTTCATGTTCCTCGAGTATTTTTTTTTTTTTTTAATATTTATTCATTATTGAGAGATAGAGCATGAGCAGGGGAGGGGCAGAGAGAGGGCGAGACACAGAATCTGAAGAGGCTCCAGGCTCCAAGCTATCAGCACAGAGCCCGATGCGGGGCTCAAACTCACAAACTGTGAGATCATGACCTGAACCAAAGTCGGACGCCCAACCGACTGAGCCACCCAGGCGCCCCCGTTGAATATTTTTCTATTGGCTGTTCATTCTTATTGATATTTAAGAACTTTTTGCATATTTGAGATTAATCATTTGCCTATTATATATTACATGTCTTATCATATGTGATATTTACAAATTGTGGTAAGAACACTTAACATGAGATCTAGCCTCTTAACAGATTTTTAAGTGCACATACAGCATCGTTTACTACAGGACAGGGTTGTACAGCAGATGTGTAGAACTTACTCATCTTGCATAACTGAAATTTACACCCATTGAGTAGCAATTCCTCGTTTTCCCCTCCCCTCCAGCCGCTGCCAACCACCATTCCAATCTCTGTTTCTATGACTTTGACTATTTTAGATACCTCATATAAGTGGAATCATATAGCATTTATCCTTCACATATGTCATCTTTAATGCAATCAAATGTACCAACATTTATGGTTTATGGTTTTCATGATATATTTTAAAAGGCTACACTTATTTTGGTATCAGTTCTGAGCTTGAGTTATGGGAATGCAGATTTTAACTCTCCCTACATGGCTGGCCAGTTTCCCAAACACTGTTTGCTATTTCACCCATTCCCTACCAGTGTTGGAGTGCCATCTTTTTCAGGTACCAATTCCTTGTATGTTCCTAGGTGTATATGAAGTTAGCATTTGCAGGGACACTTTTTATTTAACTTTTACTCGGGCTGGGAGGTAGGAAAGTGTTGAAACCATAACAGGGTGTGGCAGGGGAAGCCCGTTTCCCCCTTCAGTCATTTAGCTATCAAAGCTATCGGCGTTTGTGTGTGAAAAATTGAAATTTCCTCATTCTGATGATTCAGATTCTACTGGAGGAAAACTAAGCTACAGTACATCAGGTGTATAAGACAGTGGGGGCTGATAAGGAAGAAGTGGAAATAACGGGTCTGAGTGTTGATCCACTTTGTGTCTGGCGTGGCATAACTCTTGTGAAGTGAGAAGGCATAGATCTGAGTCTTTTTATCTGATCTTTTCTTACTGCTGGAGGAGGTCAACAAAAGGACATGACCACTGGTTGATCTCTGAACTAGATCTAAGCCATCAGAGGCTCCTCACCTGCTCCCCATCTTTGAAAGATACCTTCTGCCTGTTGGCCATTCCCTCAGCTGGAACCATTTTCAAGGACGCCGCTGTGAAAGAGTAACATGTAATTGAGACCATCTGGACTAAATATGTGATTGAACCCAGTGCCGGCCTCTATATAAACTTAAGATTATGGTGGGCAGGTGTGAGCATCTACTTGTCTCTCGTTTGCCCAAGATAAACCTCGTAAGTAAGTCCTGTTGCTTATTGAGACAGCCACCTACCAGTCTGGAGTGGCCTGTCCCTTTCTTCAGGCTCTCCTTGTCTCTCTGTGTTTGGGAGTCAGTTTGTGATCCACCATTTACTCTGGGAAGGATACTGAAGAGTGATAGCCAAAGGAACGGTGTAAACAAGTGGGTCATAGCTTTCTTCAAAAGTGTGATTCAACTGATATGGACCATGTTTTCGGCTTGTGAGAGCTTTTTCATTATGAGTCAACCTTTTAAAAACCAGAGACTTCACTTGCCCAGGCTGTCGGTTCTCATGTGTTTGGTATCATACGTGTCAGTGTGAAACATTCACCCTTGCAGAGACCGCTGAACAGGTAAGAGGCTGTAGCCGACTCCTCTCCACTGGCAGACCCAGCATTCCTGACCTGTGGTGCCTATTCTGGCTCCTTGGTGTTCACCCTGTGGTTTAGATTCTGCCCTTGATCCCTGTTCTGGTGTACTTGACTGTGTACTGAGATCAGTTGCTTGGCTGAGCATTAATGCCACAATAGGCAAATGTAATTTTTACGGTACGGCACTTGGCCTAGTGCCCGTCTTACAGAGGTATCAGTGTTTGTTTGTGTTTTAAATGTTTATTTATTTATTTAGAGAGAGAGCATGAGCAGGGGAGAGTCAGAGAGAGGGAGAGAGAGAGAATCCCAAGCAGGCTCTGCACTGTAGGCACAGAGCTGGATTCAGGGCTCCATCTCACGTGAGATCATGACCTGAGCTGAAATCCAGAGTCAGACGCTTAACGGACTGAGCCACCCAGGCGCCCCTAGAGGTACCGTTGTTGATAAGGCACTGTAGTGAGGGGATTTTAAAAACTGATAGCCCATTTTACATTGTCACTGCAGTGCCAGGTGATTTAACTTCTAGCCATGTCCCCGAACCTGCTTACTTGAGCAGGCTCTGGCATGCCAGTCAGTTACGGGATTGTGAGAGAAACGCCATTTGAAGGAAGTCCATTATGTTGAAATTTCCTCACTGAGAAAAATGTTGATTGAAATCCCAGCTATTTCTAAGATGAGGAAGTTCTGTTAAAATAAGAAATCAAAACCGAAGGACCCATTGTTCCTCAAGTCAACATAATTGAAAATTCAGTATTGTACTGAGCAATGGGCTACCCAGAGGCAAGAATCCTATGAGGTTAATGGCAGTTAAACAGGGGCCAAGGACAGGCTGCCCCAAAATGTGCCACCTTGGCATATTGATTACTTTAAATGAAAGTTAAGAAACCGTCCATGCAGAGACCCTTAGAGCCTCTTTTGTTCCCCTGAAAGCAAAAATCAATTTTCCATATGAAATGTACCCTCCCTGAACTAAGTGGTAAAAAAAAGACATCCTTATTGCCAGAGATAGGAACTTTAAAGCCAAGAAAGCTGTAGAAACAAACCTTGCTACTTTTTTTTTTTTTTTTAATTAATCTACAGCTCAAATTCTGCTTAGAATTTCTTACTAATTAAAGCTCCCAAACACCTGTTTTCTTTATCAGGTCGGTTCCTCACAAATTTATCGTCTCTTTGTCTAAAAAGTATAAAAACTGCATGCCTTGGTCATTTCTTGAGGTCTCAATTTCATTATTAGGGCTCCACACACATGCAATAAAGCTTTTTTTTTTTTTTATTTCTGTTAATCTGTCTCATGTAAATTTAATTCTCAGTCCAGCTGGAAGACCTTGAAGGATGGAGGAAGAATTTATCCTTCCCTACACCACACACTGGTTTGCTTCAACAGTAAATGATAGACAGACTGGAGGGCAAAGCCTGTTTATTGTATGAGCAGTATTGGCATTGGTTGATCAGCTACACTGCGGCAAGGACAAAACGTTCTTAATGCCTACTTTTGGCTTTTGTTTTTTTGGCAGCTGTAAAATCGTGTGAACAATAAGGTCTTTTTTACAGTCTCAGCTAACCTAGTCCAGTAGTTCCTAGGTTTTGGTGTACATAAAAAAATCTTTCGGATGCCTGTTAAGCAGGTGGTTTCCTAGGTCTCCTAACCAGAGATTCTAATGCAGGAGACCTGGCAACATGCAGGTTTAATAAATTCCTTAGGTGATTCTAATGCAGGTGGTCCTTTGAAAAACAATGGATTGGGGCAGGGGTAGGAGAAGATGAGTTGATACTGTTTTATGCACCAACTGTGTACCAGGCTTGGTCATGCCAGGATACCTCATTTCGGTGGTTCCCTCCCAAACCTCAAATACTGTTCACCCGGTCTAGAAATAATATATGTGTGTTAGAACCCATACCTAGGGAATTGTCCCTTTTGGTTTGAAGTTTCCTATTGTCCTTTAGATACCCCAGGAAAAAGCCATCATTTGATGCCTACCATAATGCTATTGAAAGTGCCAGTCTCTGAGCTATTTGTTACTGATTTGCAACCAGGTAAGGATCTTCTGCCAGGATTTTAAGTCAATTATGTCACTACACACACAGTCTAGTTCTCCTGATAAATATTTTTGTCTTGGCAGCAATATTTTTCCAATGAAGGAAGTTTCAGTGTTTTGATTTATGAGCTGGTGTAAGTTCTTGTCACCTGCTGGTGACAAATGGATTCAGGTACCATACTTTGAGTAGCGCTGCCTTAACAGACATTTGAACCTTCGGGGGGTAAAAACAAACCACTCTGAGTGAAGAGATAAGACTCTGAGTGGAAAAGCTCCCAAGAGACAACCGCAGAGGAACCAAATACCAACACTGCTTCACCAGTGGCTTTTATAAAAGCTGCCGAAACTCATGCCCCGTGATTGGCTTGGTTTCTTTTCCCTGCCTAGCCTGTCCTCCAGTGGAGGCGGCAGAGAAGAGAAACCCAATATATGTTGCTCAGAGAAGAGGACTGACTTAGTTAATCTGCAACTCCTGGATTGACTGAAATCTGAGGATGGAAGTGTAGATGAGTAAAATGTTTCCCTCAAGGAACTTTGAAGCTGAGTTTTTGCTGAGACTCTAATGAATACTTTTGAACGTCATTATAGAAGAAATATCCTTGAGGGGCGCCTGGGTGGCTCACTCGGTTAAGAGTCTGACTTTGGCTCAGATCATGATCTCGAGGTTTGTGAGTTCGAGCCCCACATTGGGCTCTGTGCTGATAGCTTGGAGCCTGGAGCCTGTCTCCCTCTCTCTCTGCCCCTCCCCTGCTCATGCTCTGTCTCTGTCGGTCTCTCAAAAATAAATAAATGTTAAATTTTTTTTTAAAAGAAGAAATATCCTTGATATTAATTACTGTTGCATTAAGTGTTACTTTACATAGATTAAATTGTTTCATTTCTTAAATTGTTCGGCCTAAATGGGAATACTTGATAATAAGTAACTGAAAGGATTGCCAAGGTCTCTTCTAATGGAAAGATTCTGTGATTCTAGAATTCTTTCATCTACACAATTATTTCAGGGATCTACTTCCAGTATTCATTCAGTTCCTTCAACAGATATTAATAGAGCACCTCCTATGTGCCATACAATGTATCAAGGTTACACTGGCCTACAGGGATAAATAAAAGGCATCATCCCTCATGGTATTCATAATGTAGCTGGGAAGAAAGACATTATACAATGAAATAAAAATAAGCATATGAATAAACATAGAGCTGAATGTGAATCTAATGTGAAAAGAGATGACAAAGAGTTTAATGATGGTCAGATATAAATTCCAGTTCAACTGAATGCGGCAGATGGTTTTTAAGTGCCTACTTTGTCCCAGACACTGTGTGGAGTATTAGAGATACAGAGATGGGCAGGAGAATGTTCCTGACTGCAGAGTCTCTTGGAACTGTACCTGAATAGCAGCCTCTCCCTCTCCTTAATCTCATTTGATTTTGTTGGTAGATTTGTGTAGGCCTGTTGATTTTATCTGTTTTCCATCCCATACTCTTGGTGTAACAATGAGCTCAGGCCTTTTGGTACCCATTTGTCTGAAGATACAGAGCTGCCCTTCTGGGTTTGTGAATTTGACCTGAAGAAAATCTTTAAATGATTATGGCTTTTGAAACTCCCAGCTGAGCTGCTGAACCGACACAGACTCGGCAGAATGGAGAATTATTATCGAACATCTATCACAAAATCGTAGTTTTTGAGTCAAAGTGATCACAGGGTATGTTCATGCCTTTGTGCAACAAACATATCTGGGTGATTTCTTCATGCCAGAAGCTGTTCTGGACACAGGAGGGACATAAGCCAACAAAGCAGATATGATGAGTTCACTTATGTTCCTTTCAACTTAAACATTTTCAACATCAGGGAGCTCGTTCCCTTACTGGGAGCCATCCCGTTTTCAATCAGTCCTAAATATTTGAAATGTATTGATCCTAAATCTGTTTCTCTATAGCTTTTTTCTGCCAGTCTGAGGGTCTATCTCTGAGCCCCTCTAGATACATCTAAACCCTCTTTCACATGGCAGTCCTTCGAATATTTGAAAACTGCTCACGTTCCTTTTAAGTCTCCCCATTTTGTTATTCGATGTGTAGAAATATGCATAGATCCATGAGAGTGTGATGTAACTGGAATCGATCTTCTGCACGACATATCATAGTCAAACTGGCAAAATACAAGGATAAAGAGAAAATTCTGAAAGCAGCAAGGGATAAACGTGCCCTCACTTATAAAGGGAGACCTATAACAGACTCGTGACTGATCTCTCTTTTGAAACTTGGCAGGCCAGAAAGGATTGGCACGAGATCTTCAATGTATTGAACAGAAAAAATATGCAGCCGAGAATCCTTTATCCAGCAAGTCTGTCATTTAGAATAGAAGGAGAGATAAAGGTCTTCCCAAACAAAAACTGAAGGAATTTGTCACCACTAAACCAGCCCTACAAGAGCTCCTAAGGGGATCCTGTGAGACAAAGTACCAGAGACATCACTACAAGCATAAAACATACAGACATCACAATGACTCTAAACCCGTATCTTTCTATAATAACACTGAATGTAAATGGATTAAATGTGCCAACCAAAAGACATAGGGTATCAGAATGGATAAAAAAACAAGACCCATCTATTTGCTGTCTACAAGAGACTCATTTTAGATCTGAGGACACCTTTAGATTGAGAGTGAGGGGATGGAGAACTATTTATCATGCTACTGGAAGCCAAAAGAAAGCTGGAGTAGCCATACTTATATCAGTCAAACTAGACTTTAAATTAAAGGCTGTAACAAGAGATGAAGAAGGGCATTATATAATAATCACAGGGTCTATCCATCAGGAAGAGCTAACAATTATAAATGTCTATGCACTGAATACCGGAGCCCCCAAATATATAAAACAATTACTCACAAACATAAGCAACCTTATTGATCCGTGAGAGTGTGGATGTAAGTTAACAATGTAAATCAGTGGGATCTTAATTGTGCTTGTCATGTGTATTTGTTCTTTAGTTCTCAGAATCCCTGAAGTAGAAGTCTGTTAACCAGCCCTCCACCCATGGTTGAAATGAAAACTTACCCTTGCTCGGTGCATCAGTCTCCAGAATTCTTTCATGTGTATCGTTGTCCGGTGCTCACTACAATGTCACTGGCAGGTGTTGTCCCCATTTAGCAGATGAGGACAATGAGCAGATAAGGAGATGCAAAGAAGGCCAAGTTGCCTAAGTAAGGTGTCAGGAGTCCTATTCCCTGAACTGGGTCTTCTTTTTTTTTTTTTCTTTTTTTTATTTTTCAATATATGAAGTTTATTGTCAAATTGGTTTCCATTCAACACCCAGTGCTCATCCCAAAAGGTGCCCTCCTCAATACCCATCACCCACCCTCCCCTCCCTCCCACCCCCCATCAACCCTCAGTTTGTTCTCAGTTTTTAAGAGTCTCTTATGCTTTTGCTGTCTTCCACTCTAACCTTTCTTTTTTTTTTCCTTCCCCTCCCCCATGGGTTTCTTGAACTGGGTCTTGTAATTCAAACCTGTGTTATTCATACCACACTTGTACATACCTTCTGTACACCTTGCTGACTTTAAAGTGGAAGTGATGTTAGGCTTTAGAATATTCTGTCATTTGATAATAGTTTCTGGAAGAACCCTAAACTCAGTTCAGAAGTGTCCCTTCTCCAGGAGGACTTGGGCAGGGGTAGCTCCTGGGACACGTCTCCTTCCCCTCTTTTCTTCCAGTGGCCTACCTTTCCTCTCTATGCTTCAACTTTCTTTTTGCTCTTCTCTGCTGATGCACAGGCTTTAACCTCCCAGGGTGGAAAGGTCTGTGACTTGAGACCTCAAGCATTCACCGACGTTGGCAGGAGCCGAGGGCAGACTCAAAGTATGTCTGAATCTGCAGAGGAGCCACAATGATGAGCGTGCTCCTCAAGCCTCCAAACTGAAATGTATTTGCTCCAGCAGTAGATGTTACGCCCCGAGGTAGGAGGTGGTGAGAACAACTCGTGCGAAGGAAAATATGCTGCTTGGTAAGCTCTAGCAAAGCTGGAATACTGGCTAAGGACTCCTACACCAAATGTATCATTGGATAGTGCTTTTATAATCACATTCCCCCAAAAGCTGCCAGCACCTCATAGAAGTAGGAAGAACATCAGAACTTGTGAGAAGGAATGAGGCAGGAACCCCTCACAGGTGGCAGAATCAAATGAGCATCTCCGCATGAATTTGCAAGGCTAAGAGATGTCTTCTGTCTTTCGCTGGAAGTAACTCCAGCAGTTCAGTTCATTGCTGCTGTGCCCTTAATCAGCAAAGAACACAAGTTTCAGTAGTAAATAACTTACAGAGAATCTGATTTGTGTTTAAAATTTGCTTTAATATTCCTGGAAGCTGTCACATTAGGTCAGCATAGCTCAATATGCTGCTTTTTTCTGTTTCTCAACAAGACAGTGCTTATAATTAAGCAGCCAATAAGTGGCTGCTTTTTCTCCCATGAAAATCTCAGTCACCCTGAAAGACAGCACCTGAGGTTTATTTCCTACAAGTCAGAGCAGCTAGTTCATTACCGGGTAGAGATCCCTCCCTTATTTTCTACCGTGCCACCTCAGATTCACCAAAGGGCATTTGCAAGGATTATTCCTTTTCTTGAGAGGTAGACCTACTGCCTACTGAATTTCATATTTCAGACTTATAATCCCACAGAAGGATTTTGGTGGCCTACAGCAAAAGACGTGCAGTACGGTTTAAGCGAACCAACGTTTGTCAAGTTCTAGATTCTTTAGTAGGAACTGGGGATACAACCAGGACCAAGACCTCTGCCATTTTAAGAGCTGAGAGGGGAAAAGGGGAGGAAAAGTCGCTACTTCTACAAGAATGTGGTTTCCACATGGGTGAGGCTATGGTTAGGGCACGGTGTGGTGAGGTGGGCAGATGCCCTGGGGACATCAGGAAAGGTGTAGGTTTCGATTTAAGCTTTAGATTTTCTAAGTCGAACGGTGACATAGATGTAAAGTGGCCTATGAAAAGCGTAAGTGGCCCAACAAAATGTACCTCTTCAAGGTGACAACAGAAAGGAATGAATGGTGATCATTTCACAGAACGCTTTTTTGAGCATTTTTTAAAAGTTTATTTATTTTGAGAGAGAGAGAGTGGGGGGGAGAGAGAGAAAGTCCCAAAGAGGCTCCGCACTGTCAGCACAGAATCCCATCTCACTGAACTGTGAGATCACGACCTGAACCGAAACCAAGAGTCAGATGCTTAACCGACTGAGCCACTCAGGTGTCCTCAGAGTCTTGTTTTGGATTCAAATCAATATTTGTATGTCCTTCCTTCCACAACGAGGATCCTGTATTTCAACAATATGAACATACTTAGTCTTTTGATGAGTCAGATAATACATCCAAAACTGTTTCAGTAGTGTCTTGCCCTCACCACTACCATAAGAAAATACACACAAAAAAAGTGGAGGATTTCAGGGCACCTGAGTGGCTCAGTCAGTTAAGCCTCCGACTTCAGCTCAGGTCATGATCTTGCAGTTTGTGAGTTCGAGCCTCATATCGGGCTCTGTGCTGACAGCTCAGAGCCTGGAGCCTGCTTCGGATTCTGTGTCTCCCTCTCTCTTTGCCCCTCCCCTGCTCATGTTCTGTCTCTCTCATTCTCGAAAATAAATAAACATTAAAAAAAAAAAAGTGGAGAATTTGTTTGCAGTTTTTCCTCACCGGGTATCCTAACCTTAACCTGCCTCAGACTGAGGGGCTATAACAGACTTTGCCAGACTGTGTTCATAAACCACCTGCATTCGTTGCTTATTTTTCCCCCTTCAGTGTGGCTGCATTTTTCATTTGAAGTACAATTAGATTTATTTGTTTCAGTTTGCTTTCAATTTTAGGGATTTTTTTCCTTCCCATTCTTACTGATTCAATGTTTTTTTTTTTTGAACAAGAGATCAATATGCTTTCAGAAGTCAAAACTATACAAAAAGTTATTCTCAGAAGCATGAGTCTTGTATTTCCAGTTTGGTTCAGTGTTGTTGTTGTTGTTGTTTTAACCGTGCCTCCTGGAAATCACTTCATATCATTTTATAGAAATTGTCCTCATTCTTTTATTTTTTTGATGATTTTATTTATTTATTTATTTATGAAATTTATTGTCAAATTGGTTTCCATACAACACCCAGTGTTCATCCCAACAGGTGCCCTCCTCAATACCCATCACCCACCCCCCCCCCCCCCCCCCCCCCCCCCCCCCCCCCGCCATAAACCCTCAGTTTGTTCTCAGTTTTTAGGAGTCTCTTATGTTTTGGCTCCCTCCCTCTCTAACCACTTTTTTTTCCTTCCCCTCCCCCACGGTCTTCTGATGTTTCTCAGGATCCACACTAGAGTGAAAACATATGGAATCCGTCCTCCGTGTCGGAGAGGGGAAAATGGGTGATGGACATTGAGGAGGGCACTTGTTGGGAAGAGTATTGGGTGTTGTATATGAGTGATGAACCATGGGAATCTACCCCCAAAACCAAGAGCACACTTCACACGCTGTATGTTAGCCAATTTGACAATACGTTATATTAAAAAAATTAAACAGTATGGGGAGAAAGCCAATACTCCTCTCACATTTGTTTCAAGAAACTAATGATTAAATGTTGCTTAAAACATGCATCAGTTAAATGTCTCTAGGAAGTTATGGGAACACAGATGGTTAATCCAATTCATTTTCATTAATGTATACACTTCTGAGGATGCTATATCATGTGACATGTACTCTATCCTTCTTCTGGATTAAAGTTTATGGCATGTCAACTACCACCTACCAGTAAAGACTGGTAGGACTAAAACTATAAAGCATGCCTGTGAAATCCAATCCTGAGAAGTGTGAAGTTAAACCTCTAATTCTTTCTACCTTACTTGCTTTCCCACCCCCACCTCCTTCTCCTTGGATTAGAACTGTTTAATTACAAAGGGATGCAGAATTTTTTTTCTTCCTCTATTTTATATATTTTTTTCTTCAACTGAACTTCTAATAGGATTCACTTCAGGGTTTGATTTGAATATTTAACCATTTCTTGAATATAAAATAAAGTCAAAATTGAACCATTAAAAAAAAGAAATAGTATTTTTGTATTCTTTCGGTAAGTACCTAGTAGTGTAACTGCTGGATCATAAAGTAGTTCTATTTTTAACTTTTTGAGGAATCTCCATACCGTTTTCCAGAGTGGCTGCAGCAGTTTGCATTCCCACCAGCAGTGCAGGAGGGTTCCCCTTTCTCCACATCCTTGCCAACACCTGTTGTTTTTTGTGTTGTTGATTTTAGCCATTCTGACAGGTGTGAGATGGTATCTCCTTGTAGTTTTGATTTGCATTTCCCTGATAGTGATACTGAGCATCTTTTTATGTGTCTGTTGGCCATCTGGATGTCTTCTTTGGAAAAATGTCTATGTCTTCTGGCCATTTTTAAATTGGGTTATTTGTTTTTGAGTGTTAAGTTTTATAAATTCTTTATAGATTTTGGATACTAACCCTTTTTGTGGATATGTCATTTCCAAATATCTTCTCCCATTCCTTAGGTTGCCTTTCAGTTTTATTGATTGCTTCCTCTGCTGTGGAGAAGACTTGATGAAGTCCCAATAGTTTATTTTTGCTTTCATTTCCCTTGCCTCAGGAGACCTATCTAGAAAGATGTTGCTATGGCTGATGTCAAAGAAATTACTGCCTCTGTTCTCTTCTAGGATTGTTATGGTTTCAGGTCTCACATTTAGGTCTTTAATCCATTTTAAATTTATTTTTGTGTATGGTGTGAGAGAGGTTCAGTTTCATTCTCTTGCATGTTGCTGTCCAGTTTTCCCAACACCATTTGTTAAAGAGGCTATCCTTTTGCCATTTGATATTCTTTCCTGATTTGTTAAAGATTAATTGACCATGTAATTGTGGGTTCATTTCTGGATTTTCTAACCAGTTCTATTGATCTAATCCCATTACCATACTGTCTTGATGACTACAGCCTTGTAATATAACTTTAACTCCGGAATTGTGATGCCTCCAGCTTTGCTTTTCTTTTTCAAGGTTGCTTAGGCTATTCAGGGTCTTTTGGTTCCATAAAAATTTTAGGATTGTTCATTCTAGCTCTTTGAAAAATGCTGGTGGTATTTTGATAGGGGTTGAATTGAATGTGTAGATTGCTTTGGATAGTATAGACATTTTATTTAAAAAAAAAATTTTTTTTTTAACGTTTATTTATTTTTGAGACAGAGAGAGACAGAGCATGAACGGGGGAGGGTCAGAGAGAGGGAGACACAGAATCTGAAACAGGCTCCAGGCTCTGAGCTGTCAGCACAGAGCCCGACGCGGGGCTTGAACTCACGGACCGCGAGATCATGACCTGAGCCGAAGTCGGCCGCTTAACCGACTGAGCCACTCAGGCGCCCCAGTATAGACATTTTAACAATATTTCTTCTTCCTATCCAAGAGCATGAAATGTCTTTCTGTTTCTTTGTATCACCTTCAATTTCTTTCCTCAGTGTTTTTAGTTTTCAGAGGATAGGTATTTCACCTCTTTAGTTAGGTTTAATCCTAGGTATCTTATTATTTTTGGTGCAACTGTAAGTGGAACTAAGCCCTTAACTTCTCTTCTGCTACATTATTGGTGTATAGAAACACAACAGATTTCTGAACATTGATTTTTGTATCCTGTGACTTTACTGAATTTATCAGTTCTAACAGTTTTTTGGTGGAGTTTTCAGGTTTTCTATATACAGTATCATGTCATCTGCAAATAGTGAAAGTTTGACTTCTTCCTTGCTGATTTGGATGCATTTGATTTCTTTTTCTTGTCTGATTGCTGTGGCTAGGACTTCCATTACTATGTGAAATTGAAGTGATGTGGGTGGACCTCCCTGTCTTGTTTCTGTCCACAGAGGAAAAGCTCCCAGTTTTTCCCCATTGAGGATATTTGCTGTAGTTTTTTCATATATGGCCTTTATTATGTTCAGGTATATATTCCCTCTAATCTACTTTGTTGAGGGTTTTTATCATGAACGGATGTTGTACTTTGTCAAATGCTTCTTCTGCATTATTGAAACTATCATAAGGATCTTATCCTTTCACTTATTGATGTGATGTGTCACATTGCTTGATTTGCAAATATTGAACCACCCTTTTGCAACACAGGAATCAATCTCACTTCATTTTGGTGAATGATTTTTTAAATGTATTGTTGGATTCTATTTGCTAGTATTTTTTTTAAGAAAATAATGTATTGTCAAATTGGCTTACCCAGTGGTCATCCCAACAAATGCCCTCCATAATGCCTATCACCCATTTCCCCCTCATTTCCTAGTATTCTATTGAGGATTTTTGCATCGATGTTCATCAGAGATATTGGTCTGTAGTTCTCTTTGTCAGTGGTGTCTTTATCTGGTTTTGGGATCAGGGTAATGCTGGCTTCATAGAATTTAGAAGTTTTCCGTCCTCATTTTTTGGAAAAAGTTTGAGAGGAATAGGTATTCTTTAAATGAATATTTAAATTCCTTAAACTCCTCTTTAAATGTTTGGTAGAATGCACCTGTGAAACCATCTGGTCCTGGACTTTTGTTGTTAGGAGTTTTTTGATTACTGATTCAATTTCTTTGCTGGTTATAGATCTGTTCAAATTTTCTGTTTCTTCCTATTTCAGTTTTGGTAGTTGATCTATTTCTAGGAATTTACCCATTTCTTCTAGGTTGTCCAATCTATTGGGATCTAGTTTTCATAATATCCTCTTATGATTATTTGTAGTTTTGTGGTGATGGCTGTTACTTCTCTTTCATTTGTGATTTTATTTATTTGGGTCCTTTCTTTTTTTCCTTTTGATGTCTGGCTAGAGATTTATCAATTTTATTAATTTTTTCAAAGAACCAACTCCTGGTTTCATTGATATGCTCTACTGTGTTTTTTTGTTTTTTAGTTTCTATATCAGTTTTTTCTTATCTCTGTTGTTTCCTTTGTTCTGCCGGCTTTATTAGGCTTCATACGTTTTTCTTTCTCTAGCTCCTTTAGCTGTAAGGTTAGATTGTTTATTTGAGATTTTTCTTCTTGAGGTGTGCCTGTATTACTATAAACATCCCTCTTAGGCCCACTTTTACTGCATTCCAAAAGTTTTGGATGATTTTGTTTTCATTTTCATTTGTTTCCATGTGTTTTTGCTTCTTTGATTTACTAGTTGGCCCATTCATTGTTTAGTAACATGTTGTTTAACCTCCATGTATTTGTGTCTTTTCAGGAAATCTTCCTCATTCTTAGAGCTGCATGGTACTCTCGTGTGTATATACCACAGTTTTTGCAGCCAATCCCTTTGGATATTTAGGAAATTTCAAATATTTCACAGTTACAAAGTAATGCTGTAATGAATAATCTTTTGCACACATATTTTGGTGTTACTGGAGGTATGTCTTTAGGATACATTCCTAAAAATGGGATTACTGGTTAAGGGTAACTGTATATGTAGTTTCTTAGATCTTGCCAAATGCCCCTCCACGGAGACTATGCCATTTTGCATTCCCATCAGCAAAGTATGGGATTGCTTGTTTCCCTACAGTCTTGACAACAGAGTGTACTGCAACTTTGTGATTTTTTGACAAATGCTATCTCAATAAAGTTTAAATTTGCATTTTACTTATTATGAGTGAAGTTAAACATTTTTTCATGTGCTGAAAGTTCATTTTTATATCTATATTGTGAATTATCTGTTGTTTTTCTCATTTTATTTATAACTTTTGGTCATTTTCCCCTCAATTTTAAAGGTTTTTTTTTAAAAAGGGAAATTGGCCCTTTATCTTTGAAATATGTTGCAAAAACTTATTCCTAGTTTTTCATGCCTTTTGACTTTGCTTATGGTATTTTTGACCATGTAAAAGTTGTAATTTTTTCTTTATGTAGTTAAATTTGTCAATCTTTTATTGCCTCTAAATTTTGAGTCATAATTAGAAAAGCCTTTTGTACTCCAAAGTTAATTTTCTCCTCATACTCGTCTAGTTTCATATTTTGCATTTAGATCTCTGATCCATTTGTAGTTTAGGCTGTTCTTTGGTAGGAGCAATGGATTTAATTTTTTTCCAAATGGCTATTCAGTTATCCTAACACCTTTTACCTCAAATGGTGACCTTTGCTCTAATGCTTTGAGAGAGACTACTTTTATCATATGCTTGATTTATTTTATGTAATTGTGTCTGTTTCCAGTGTATTTCTTTTTGATTTGTCTATTTGCATGCCAATAATACACTACTTTAATTATAGAAGCTCTGCAATATGTATTAATATCTGGTTGGGCTGGTCTTCAGAACTTTTCCACGTGTTTTCTTACCCATTCTTGTGTTCTTATTTTTCCTTGTGAATTTTAGGATTATCTTTTATCAGACATTTAATGCTTGATTCTCTTTATTCCTGAAGGCATTCTAGGACTCCTTGTTAGAAGCTATCTATCTCTAGGAATTTCCCTTCTACTGCCCCACAAATAACCACAGCTATGAGAACCTACTGCTGATGGCATATATCACAGCTCCCGGGTATGTTGGAGCATTAGAACTATAATTCTTAACCTTGGCTTACACAGCAGAATCACCTGAAAAGCTTTTAAGAATCACCAATGTCAGTGCCCTCCATTATATTAGAATTTCTGAGCATTTGTATTTCTAAAAAGCTTTCCAAGTGATTCTGATGTGCATCTGGGGTTGAAATCCATGGCTTCAGAAGTATATGGATACCTGTGTTTAACATTACAGGATATATGGGGAAAACAGAAAATTTCAGGTAATGGTCTGAGATTCAGGCAGAGAGCCAGATTGGTCCCAGAGGAGAGTGGAGGGGACTGAAAGTTGGTGGCAAGTGACAGAGTGGTGATATTTGGGAGGGAAAATTGTAAGAGAAGATGGTAACTACCACAATGGCCCATGAATTCTCAGAGTGGGTATAGAGCATAAACTTGGGGCTTTGTAGTTATACTTCTTGAAATCACTCAGGTACAGATGTTTTTCTTAGACTGTAATTATTCCCAGGAGTGTTAAAAGGTGGTTTTGAGTGTGTGTGGGGGAGAGGGCAAAGGTATTTACCCAAATGGTAACAAGAGAATTCACGTGATGGTACGCTAACCAGAATCTATCCTCATGATACAAGAGAAACCTTCTTTATCTCTAAGGGCTGTGGATGTGGTGAGAATACATGCCTCACGGTTCTCTTCTGGGAAATGTCCACAGCACACTAGGTTACCATCTGTCTTGGTCAATTTGGGCTGCTCTAACAAAAGTACCATAGACTGTATGGCTTACACAACAAACATTTATTTCTCAGAGCTCTGGAGGCTGGAAGTCCAACATCAGGGTGCTGGCGGATCGTGTCTGGTGAGGGCCCACTTTCTGGGTTAGTTCTATCTGTATCTTCACATGGCAGAAGGGGCAGGCTCTATGGTGCCTCTTGTATGAGGACACTAATCCCGTTCATGACCTCATTGCCTCTCAAAGGCCCCACATCCCAATATTGTCATATTGGGGGTTAGGATGTCAGCACCTGAAATTTCAGGGGGAGGGTCACAAACTTTCAGTCTGTGACATCATCAGTGCCTAGTACTCAGCAACCATCATGCCTTTGTAATTTTCATGCCCTGTGCTTGTGTGTCCTCAGTTATTCTTCTTGAAGCATAGTTCTTATCCTTCTCCATACGATTTGACCAACTGCAGCTGAGATATATTCAAACAGAAATAGAAAAAAGAATGAGAATGTTTTGAGATTTTTTAAAAATTGGAGACCATTTCCTGGAACATGCTTCTCACCATATATTCTCCCTGGATTGTGTCCGTCACATTGTCCTGAGGTTGATTACAAAACCCATCTGCCTAACTGCAACTTCCCTTCAGCAAATCCTCTGGGTGAGTGGGTGACTGGGCTGCTCCCGCCCCCCACCTTTAATCAGAGGGTTAACATCAGAAATGGCATGGTGCTTTTTCTTCTTTTGGATGTTATCCAGTCTTTCGCATGATGTGTCACCTAATTAACACAACAAATGTAATTTTTTGACTTTCCCTTTTTTCATGGCTCATTATTCTTCCACCAGTGTAGGAAATTGCTGCCCACATTTTTCCCTCTTTCTCTGAGAGAATGCCCAATTTGAAAGACATTTTCTTTAGTTTACTCCTATAAAGGCCCTCTAGTGACCTTTCTGCTTGCCAGCAAGAGAACCATTTCCTGACCAGCATCAGCAATTGGTCCCTTTACAGTCGATTTAGTTTAAGGTCAGTGTTGGCCTATAACTACTTCAATAAGTGCAGCTTTAAAGGAAAATGGAAAAAATGTATAAGACTGCGAATGAAAAGCATCTTTCAGAAAGCAGTTCATTTTCTGATGTGTTGAAAGCAATAGTAATGATGCGATGCGGTTTCTAAAGAAAGCTCATACCACGCTGGAAGCCATTGGTACATCCTACAACCATAAACTTCCTTCATATGTTGTGCCACGTTGTCCAGTTCCCATTATGCAGTTTTAGGAACCATGGTAACAAGTTAGAGGAAGGTGTTCATGATGTGAAGGCACCTGGAAAAAGTATCTTGTTGAGAGTATTGCCAAAGTTTAGCTGGGCATAAAGAAGGTAAGGTTGGGCATGATGACCATTGTCCTGTCTTTGAAAGGGTATTTAAGTATGAAAGATAGGCTCGTGTTGCTTTCTTTCAAAGCTTAATAAGATTGTACTCGAGTACCAATGAGTGTAAATGTAAACGGGACAAATGATAGCAGGAACACCCCCTAAGTTAGGGAGTAGCTCATCTCAAAGTATTAAGTGAGAGGCTGGATGATCATTTGCAGGACTGTTGTAAAGGAGTTTCCTCTGCTGGGAGGGTTGCTATGATTCTCATGTGAGCACATTGTATTTTTCATGTTGCTAAAGAAAACTTTATCAATTTTAAGTGGTTTAATTTAAAGACCTGAGTCCTTTCATATCATAAAATGTAGGGTAAAATTTTAGGTTGCAGATAAATTCTCAGATAACTGAGAAACCGTTATTCCATATAAGATGTTAATTGTATGTGGGTTATTGTTTATAACTTTTTATAAACAAAAGCCTACTATAAGTCTGAATACTCTACACAACCTTTGCTGATTTCCAGCAAGCACTATAGATGGAGCACTTTCTCCAGCCTTCTTTATTCAGCCGCAGGGAACGGGAGTTCTCTCAGATACCCATGGGGGCCAGAAGTCGGTTGCTCACTGTGCTGGGAATCCTAAGCCATAATAGGTCAAACTGATAAGCTTCAAGAGACTGGCCTTTTCTTTTAACAAGACACTTTCACAAAGCCTTGACATAGTGATCAAAGTCAGTATCTGTTGTCTTTGTGTTTTGAAAATACCATCTTGATACTGATAACATGAAGTTTAAGGTGTTAAATCAGTCCTGGAAGGATGTATGTTTAAGATAGCCAGTATTTCCTCAAATAGTACATTGTTCTCTTTGCTCTGTGGAAAGAAAGAAACACAGGAACTTCCCACCTGCCTTCCCTGACAGCTAGAAAGTTCCCCTCCTGCCACAGTCCCATCAGCTTTTTGGCCTCTTTAGAACTTTCTTATTTATAGCTTCTCACTGATAAGTGTCCACACTTAGTGCTCATCCTTAGCAAATACGAGCATCCTAAGGACACAGTTTGCTGCTGTCTGCTTCACAGGGAGGGATTAGCCCGGGTACCTGCAGCATGTTACCCTCTTGCCTTTCACTTTTTTGTGACAAGCACTAAGGTAACTTATATGCATTTTTTTAAAACAAATTTTCGAAAGCATGAGATAACCCAGTGAAATGCCGTACGTTAGCAAACTGCATACGATAGGAAAATCTCCACTTTAGCAAAAACAATTCAGTATGTGCAAGGCACTCTCCTCCTATGATTGTTTTGATTTCAAAATAAAATTAGAAATAATCTACACTTGAGTGTGTCAG
Organism: Panthera leo; assembly: GCF_018350215.1. Classification (NCBI taxonomy): domain Eukaryota; kingdom Metazoa; phylum Chordata; class Mammalia; order Carnivora; family Felidae; genus Panthera; species Panthera leo. The sequence goes on from NC_056679.1 coordinate 23,062,055, forward strand.
GCAGGGTACGAGGTACTTGACATATTCTTTCTTCCCTGCTTAATTCTCTCAGTGACACCATGAGGTAGATAGTATTACCCTTACTTTGCAAATGAGAAAGCAGAGGCTGGCCCAGCATCAGCTGGTAGATAGTAGAGCTGGTCCTTTTAGCTCCAAAGCTGATGCTTTTCACTACGGCCAAAGGATTGCTTAAGTTAGGCCATGTGGTGGAAACCCATCAAATTGTTGTCCACCATCTTTTTTTTCCACTGGTTTCTTCTTCCCTCATCCATCTAACATGATTACGGTAGCAGTTGCCATTTCTAGATGATCCTGACCCTCCCACATTTTCTTGGCTGGAGCATTTTACCCAAGCTGGTCAATCAGTCCTTTCCTTGAAATTTTAGTTTTGGGAGTAAGAGCGTGAGATGGGCTTCTTGTTGGGTGCATGAGCTGGAATGTATATATCCTGGGAGCAGGGTGGCCACATGTCACCTTCCAGCTAGGGGGGTAGAGGAGGCTTGTCTGTGGTGGCTGGGAAGAAGAGAGCAGATGCACAGGGAAAACAGAGGGAGTGACGTGGAGAGACCTCCAGGTTCCTATAGGGCTCTAGGCTGCTGCTCCGTTCTGGGGGCCATGTTTCTATCTTTGACTTTTGTGAAACACCATGGGTCTTGTCTCTCTTTCTCTCTCTCTCTCTTTCTTTCTTTCTTTCTTTCTTTCTTTCTTTCTTTCTTTCTTTCTCCAAATTGGCTTACATACAACACCCTGTGCTTATCCCAACAGGTGCCCTCAATGCCCATCACCCTTTTTCCCCTCTCCTCCACTCCTTCATCTACCCTCACTTTGTTTTCTGTATTTAAGAGTCTCTTGTGGTTTGCCTCCCTCCCTCTCTGTTTGTAACTATTTTCCGCCCTTCCCTTCTCACCATGAGTTTTTCTGATGAACTCCTCTTTTCACTTAAACTGGTTCAGATTGGACTTCTTTACTATAGCCAAGAGCCCTATGAAATAACATAGGATTTATTTATTTATTTTTTTAAATGTTTATTTTTGAGAGAGAGAGCATAAGCAGGGAAAGGGCAGAGAGAGGGAGACACAATCTGAAGCAGGCTCCAGGCTCTGAGCTATCAGCACAGAACCCAATATGGGGCCGGAACTGACAAACTGTGAGATCATGAGCTGAGCTGAAGTCAGAAGTTTAACTGAGCAACCCAGGTGTCCCAATAGCACAGTATATATTGAAAAGACTCTGGGGCAGTCCACAAAAGGGAGGGAAAATTGGCAAAAGAAGTAAGGGAAAGGTAGGAGCAGGTGGCCCTTTGGCCGCGGCCATAGGAGCTTCTGGCTCTGGCTGAGTGACGTGCCTCCTTCTACTTCTGTGTGTCAGTACTGGAGCCTCATGTGCCCAAGGGAGAGACTGTGGTGGGACACTGCTATCTGTCTATCCCTTTTCCAGAAGAAAGGGAGGATGAGTGCTGGCTGACAAAAGCAGAAGCCACTCTATCTGGACCTGATTTGTTCTCTTAGAGCATTCCTCGTTCTTTTGTTCTTTCCTTCAATCTTCTCTCTCTCTCTCTCTCTCTCTCTCTTTTTCTCTTTCTCTTTCTCTTTCTTTTTCTCTTTCTCCTTCTTTCTCTTTCCTTTCCTATCTTTTCTTTCAATCTATCTGTCAATCTTTCTTTCTTTGATTCTTTCATCTATCCATAGGTATATCCATAAACATCTATCTATATGTTTATTTTTGAGAGTGAGAAAGAGAGGGTGTATGAGTGGGGGAGGGGCAGAGAGAGAGGGAGACAGAATCTGAAGCAGGCTCTGAGCTGTCCGCACAGAGCCCAACGTGGGGCTCCAACCCAGGAATCCTTGAAATCATGACCTGAGCCAAAGTCTGACACTCAACTGACTAAGCCCCCCAGAGCATTCCTCATTTTAATGTGTTGGTTGCTTGGTTGGCTAGGGAAGGAGAGGAGTTTCTGTTTCTGAAGTTTTGATTAGTCTGTTACCAAGAAATGTGAAGACCTACGGCAGCTGAACCTGGAAATCTTTCTTTCCCCCTCTTGACAACATTGTGTCCCTTTAGCCTGGGTGGATCTATTTTTGTGTCCTGACTTTGCCACTCAGTGCAGCACAACCTTGAGCAAGACATGTCTTCTGTAAAATGGAGATAACAACAGCATCTACCTTATGAAGTTGCTGCAATATTAAATGAGGTCATGTTTGTAAAAATGCCTGGTCTAGAGCCTGGCACTTAGAGAGTGCCTAACAGATGGTAGTGATTATCATTATTTGTTTGCAAATATTTCAGTTGTACCCTCTGAATCCTGAACTATCTTGAATGCTGAGCACTGAAGCCTGAGGGCTCCAACCTGAGCACCTCTAATTGAAATCTTTTATTTCTCACCAACTTAAGACTGAAGTCCTGAGTCTCAAAAGCCTGTGCCTTAAAATTTTTTTAGTGATATAATATATAGAGGCGTCTGGGTGGCTCAGTTGGTTAAACCTCTAACTCTTGGTTTCAGCTCAGGTCATGGTCTCATGATTCATGAGATCAAGGCCCACACTGGGCTCTGACCAGACAGTGTGGAGCCTGCTTGGGATTCTCTCTCTCTCCCTCCCTCTCTGCCCCTCCCCTGCTCTTGCAAAATAATTAAACTTAAATATATATACATATAAAGTACACAAATTATTTGAATTTTTACCTAAGTATATACTCATGCAATCACAATTAGGGCAACTATCTAGGACATTCGCAGCATTCCAGAAAGTTCATGTATGTTCCCACCCAGTTAATAGCCACCCACTACCCCAGAAGTAACCCCTTTTTTGACCTCTTTCACCACAAATTTCTGTTACCTGTTCTTGAACTTCATATAAATGGAATCAGACAGTATGTACATTTGGTATCTAGCTTCTTTCCACTCAACATTATTCTATATTGTTGAATATAAAAGTGGTTTACTCTTGCTGTGTAATACATGAATATGCCATAGTTAATGCATTGTATTGTTGACATACATTTGGATTGACTCCAGGAGTCTTCTGGAGGAGAAATGCCCACATTTTTCCGTGGGTATGATGCTTTGCAGTACAATTGCTAGTTCATGAGACAATCCTATGTTTAACTTTAGTAGATTTGGTCTAACTTCTTCCCTGAGCCTCATTGGAACCTTGAACTTTAAGCTTTTGCCTTGGAGAGCCTCAGAACCCTCAGCTTCCCCGTGATACTTTTTTTCCCCTTTTATTTATATTCAAGTTAGTTAGCATACAGTGTAGTCTTGGCTTCAGGAATAGAACCAAGTTATTCTGATGAATGCATAGAGAAAATGTATGTACACACACACACACACACACAAAATGGACTACCACTCAGTGATGCAAAAGAATGAAATTTTGCCATTTGCAACAACATGGATGGAACTGGAGGGTGTTAGGCTAAGTGAAATAAGTCAGAGAAGCCCGCTACCATATGATTTCACTCATATGTGGAATTTGAGAATCCCCATGATACTTCTGAAGCCAGAGGTTCAGGAAAAGCTAGGAAGGGAAGTGACTGGGCGCTAAATGGAGCCTTGCTGGAAGGTCTCTGGGGAACTTACAAGGATTTTAGGAGCTACAGTCTCCACTGACATCCATCAAAGGTCAGGTGGGGTAAAGTAAGCGCTCCCCATATGATGTGAGAAAGCCAAGGCCCAGAGAAGTGACCTGTCCTCTCCAGGACAGGCCAGAAAGAGCTCCAATGGCTTAATTCCAATCTCAGCAAGGGAGGTTATCAGTGAAACTTGGTATGATTCTGGATGGACATATAGGGAAGTACCCAGTTCCAGCAGGGAGTCCTGAGAGCTTCTCCCTGAGACTGAGAAGTCAAGGTCCTGCTCAAGTGGTTTTTCCTTGCTTTAGAGGCTCCAACAGCTATTTGTTGCTGTCACCCACACCATGGGCTTCTTATCAGTACTTCTTTACAAACCATGCTTTGATTCTGATGGTGATATCTCTGGCAAACTTGAGAATGGACATTGGTTCAGAGACTTTGCTTTTCATGGTTATTGTAATTTTTTTAAATATTTATTTTAGAGAGGGAGAGAGAGAGAGATTGAGAGACCAAGTGTGAGCTGAGGAGGGGCAGAGAGAGAGGGAGACACAGAATCTCAAGCAGGCTCCAGGCTCCGAGCTGTCAGCACAGAACCCAACGCAGGGGTCCAACCCACGAACCATGAGGTCATGACCTGAGCCGAAGTTGAACGCTTAACTGACTAAGCTACCCAGGCGCCCTGTAATTTCTTTTTTGAACAAGATATTTTAGCTCTTTTCACTGTACATCTTTATTTTCCCAACTGTTTGCATTTGCCAAACAGAAGCTTTACAAAGTATCTCAGAATTTATAATGGCTAACTAACACATTAAAAAATGAATTTGGTTTCATAAGCCAAGCTGATACAACACAATTTCTCAGATAAATTAATTTCCCAGTTTTGTCATTGTCTCAGTAATTTGTGCCCTAAATTACTTAGCTATTTACATCAATTTCCTTTGGGCCATTACCAAAACAGCAAAGGATATCTAGTTTATTTCTCTTCTTCTAGGAAAAGGCACATGTAATTTTTTTCCAGACAAATGAATATCAAGACACACTTAAAATCTTATTCTGTAACTCATTCAGAATCAAACTTTGCATTTTTCTTTGCCATATCATTTTACTTTATTTTAGAGAGAATGCAGGGGTGCCTGGGTGGCTCAGTCGCTTAAGCATCTGACTTTGGCTCAGGTCATGATCTTGTGGTTTGTGAGTTCAAGCCCCACTTAGGGCTCTGTGCTGACAGCTCAGAGCCTGGAGCCTGCTTTGGTTTCTGTATCTCCCCCTCTCTCTGCTGCTTATGCTCTGTCTCTTTCTGTCTTTCTATAATAATTTAATAATAAATAAACATTAAAAAAAAGTGTGCATGCATGAGCAAGGGAGAGGGGCAGAGGGAGAGAGGAAGGATCTTAAGGGAGGGAGGATCTTAAACAGGCTGAGCCTGGTGGGGGTGAATGGGAATGGTGCTCCATCCCAGAACCCTGGGATCATGACCTGAGCCGAAATCAAGAGTCAGATGTGACTGAGTCACCCAGGTGCCCCTGCTATATCATTTAAAAAATGTATTTTCAGGGGTGTCTTGGTGGCTCAGTCAGTTGAGTGTCTGACTTCGGCTCAGGTCGTGATCTCATGGTTGATGAGTTTCAGCCCTGCATCCAACTCTGTGTTGACAGCTCAGAACCTGGAGCCTGCTTTGGATTCTGTGTCTCTCTCTCCCCCACGCACACTCTGTCTTTCTCTCAAAAATAACACTAAAAATATTTTAAATATTGTTCTGGAGAGTTTTGTTCACATATATCATAGAATGCCTGGGTTCAAATCTTGTATTTGCCATTTTCTCACTCTATAACTTGGCAGGTCTCCCAATGGGTTTTGCCATCTGTGAAAGTCAGGAAGGCCTACTTAGTGCAAGGTGCTGTTGTGTTGATGTCACAAGTAAGGAGTTTTGCCAGGGTGTATGGTCCATGTTCATTAAATGGCAGTAATTATTTTTGATATTCACAAAGTATATGTATATTAAATTGAATAATTTTAGAAAGAAAATTGTGTGATTTATATATTACCACTTATGTTAATTCAGGGTTTATTCAACACTGACAAATACTCGGTGTGGGGAATAAGCTTAGGAACTCCCTGAGCTTGCATCCATGAGTTAACAAGGTATATAGGAATAGGAAGCCTCAGGATGAAAGCATCCAAGACTAGGTAAGCAAGATTAGGTATTCGGGGTGGAAGCACCCCCCAATTCAGTACAATAACAAAAATCTGCTTTCACAGGAAGGAAGGACCAAAATAGGTAAACAGGTAAACAGGGCCCCTGACCACAGCAGGGTGAAGTTGCCCAGAGCGGGGCTAATTAGCAAAAGAAAGATGCCTTGTTGACCCTGAGGTAGCATGCTCTGTCTGTCTGGTCCCCTAAGCTAGCTAAGATAAACAGACTTGGAGCCTCATGCCTGGCGTAAACAACCATCTGCCCGGGACCAGGACTTTGTTTTGTATTGACCCAAACCCCAGACACCACGTATCTTCAAAACCCCCTTCCACTCAGACCCATGAGTTAATGTTCACGGTTTCATTGTCTCTTTGTCCATCATGCTTCTAAGCCTTCTGATCCTAATAAAAATGGAGTAAGGACACTTACTCGGGGCTCTTGTCTCCTCCCAGACATTAGCCTCTCTTGCATTTTAACCCTGCATCCGCTCTCTTACTGGACAAGAAAGAACTCCAGACCCAGAGTCCATGACAACCCAGGACCTACTCTGTGTTGGGAGCTGTCTTAGGCAAGCAACAGAAACCTCCTCTGGTTAGTCGAATTAGGAAGGACATTCATGAGAAAGTACTGGATAACTCAGGAGTCTCCAGAAGGCCCAGCAGCCTCTGAGGACTGCCCCCACCAAGTCAGGCTGCAGAGCTTGTCCTGCAGAGACCGTGGTGCCCTTGCTCTCAGGTGCAGATGTCACTGCTGGTGCTGTGGTGTCCAGTGGCTGTCGCACTGTGTGCAGTGGCTGCCACCGTGTGCCATCTGCCTGGATTTCATGGTCCCTGCCTCTGCATTGCTAGCTGGCGTGCCACATCAGTAGAACCCTGCTCGTAAGTCCTTGCCCAACCCCAGCCGGTGCTGGGAAAGCGAGGAGCTGGCATGTTCAAGTTCGTAGTGGCAAGTGGGTTTACCTCTTGCGTATGTGAGCTACAGCTGTCCTCATAAAGCTCACAGACCGGGTGCCTTCCACAACAGACGCTTACTGCCTCATGGTTCTGGGGGCTGGAGGTCCCAGGTCAAGGGCTTCCCTCTGAAGGCAGGAGGGGAGGATTGTTCCGGCCCTGTCCAGCTTCTGGTGGGTCCTCCATCTGAGGTAGCAGGCTCCAAACTTCACCTGGCACCGTGTGTGTGTGTCAAATTCCCCTTTTTATACAGACACCAGTCACGTTGGATGGGGGGGGGGTCTGATCTACTCAGGTATGGCCTCATCTTGACTAATCACATCTACAACAACCCTATCTCCAAATAAGACCACATTCTGAGGTACTGGGGGTTAATACCTCAACATTAGGGGAGACACAGCTCAGCTCATAACACCTCTTAAGGTAGCAGACTCCTCCAACACAGAAAGGGCAGCCAAAAAAGAATGAAAAATACCTACTATAGATTCGGAAAATAGTGTTTCCAATCTGTGACACTTTAATAACTTACTATTGATAAAAATCATGATCTTATGAGGGCTGAAGGTTGTTTTTTTTATTTAAAAAAAATAAATTAAAAAAATTATTATTAAAATTAAATAAAATTTTTAATGTTTATTTATTTTTGAGAGAGAGAGAGAGAGTGAAGGGGGAAGGGGCAGAGGGTGAGGGAGACACAGAATCCGAAGCAGGCTCCAGGCTCTGAGCTGTCAGCACAGAGCCCAATGCGGGGCTCAAACCCACAAACCATGAGATTATGACCTGAGCCTCAGTCAGACACTCAGCCTACTGAGCCGCCCAGGTGCCCCTGAAGATTGTTTTCTATGAACGTTAACCAGAATGATTGAAGAAACTAAAGCCATGACAACACTTGGGGCTGATCTGATCTGATCAGAGATTGATCTGATACTTGCTTTCTTCTAGTGATTAAAAACAGAGGTCCAGAGAAGTTAGGTGACTTGTCCAGGGTCACACAACAAAGATGGAGCTAGACCCCAGAGACTCTGAGTCCAGGGTTCTTCCTTTCAGGACACGTGGTGTCTGTTATATGTTCCTTTAACAATCCGGTTTCTTTCACACCCAAACACCAGCTTCACATTTATGCAAATCTCAGACCTTGTTTCTGATTCTCTAAGATAATTGTCCACAGAGCATCCCAATGTCCATTTGCTGCTGACAAGCCCAGTTTCAGGCAGATGAACCCTTCCTGCCTTGGTCTGCAGGCCATCGATGGTGAGAGCTACGGTTTGGCCTAGGGTTGCTGAGTGCTCTGAAGACTTAGCCCGAAGTCCTGGCCTGGGCTGTGGGGCAAGGATGGAGTCTGCACAGCCAGGTCCTGGAAGCAACTGCCAGCTTTTCTTGAAAAAGGAGAGAAGACCTGGAAGGATAGCAGCTGGCCTTCTCTGATGGGGAAGGGTATAAATAAAGAGAATTTCAAAACGGAATATTTAGAAATAAAAACCTTTATGTTCTGCTCTCTGGCAAGTACCAGGCTCCAGGAATTAAGCTAAAGATCTTTGTCACTTGAAAAGCGAGAGCTCTGGGCTCTCTTGAGGAGGGCCACCTTCCTGTGATCCTGGCAGGGCTTAGGTCCCCAGTGGGTGCACTAGGAACCTTCAGGGCAATGTGTGGAACTTTTTAAGATGCTGAGATAGAATATTTGGTCTCTGTGTTCTCATTCAAATGCTGTTGATGGCTTAGAGGTTTGTGATAATAGAATGGCTTCTAAAGATCTTCATCTCTGATAGGATATTAATTATAAAAATAAAACAACCTCCAGATCTTTCTTTCCCTCTTGCCATTTTCCAGGCCTCTTTGCCTCTCTCTGTTGCGTCATATTTTTATCCAAAGAAAGAGCTCCGATGTGAGATTTCTTTTTTTTTTTCCCACGCTTTTCTGGGCATAGCTGAGAAAATGATGTACATGCTTTCATACTGTTCTTTTCCATTCAGGAGATGCCTGCCTTAGTGATTACAAATGCCAGAAAGTCTTCTCTGTCTCTTTCCTGCCTGAATTGTCTTCTCCCTTTGAGAGCAGGAGTCCCTCCTGGGGAGCCATCTCGGCTTCCCCTCTGTAGCAATGGCTAATCCAAGTCTGTGGATTTCTATACTTCGCTTTGTTTTCCTGCTTTCTTGTGGCTGATCAGCACCTCCAGGAGAGACTGGGCTAGCCCCAGGCGAGGAGAATCCATCAGTTGTTGGAGGCGGAGGTCACATATGGAGAGAGGAGAGATTTAGGGGTTTTGGCTGGTGTTAGATTTTTGATTGACCTTTCTCCATCTCCTCTCAATCCCAAGACCTTGGAGAATTACGTGTGTACTGCTATTCCCTCTTATAGTGGCTGGCATCCAGCCAGAGCTTGTTATATTGAGTTGCATCTTATTAGTCATGGCACAGAGCCCCAGGCGAACTGGCTGAGTGTCAAAAGAACCAGAGGCTGTTTTAGTTGAGGAAGTCCTCTTCCTGGACAATTTAACCTTTTAACAGTTGGTCTGTTACCAGATGCATTAGTTTGCTAGGGCTGTCATAGCAAAATATCACAGGCTGGTGGCTTAAACGACAGAAATTTATTTTCTCCTAGTTCTGGACTCTCAAAGTCCAAGATCAAGGTGGTGCCAGGTTTGGGTTCTCCCAGGACCTCTCTCTTGGGCTCGCAAGTGGCAGCCCTCTTACTTTTTCCTCACGTGGCCTTTTCTCTGTGAGTCTCTGTGCTCCTGTGTCTCTTTGTCCAAGTTTCCCCTTCTTAAAAGGATACCAGTCAGACTGGATTAGGACCCACCCATATGACTTGTTCAACCTTAATTATCTCTTTCAAGGCTCTGCTTCCAAATGCAGCCATGGTTTGAGGTGCTAAGAGTTAGGGCTTCAGCATACCAATTTTGGGGGACACAATTTAGCCCATAACACCACGTTTACCATACCTGGAATGGATCCTAAGTCAAGGATTCCGAGACTCTTAGGACTGGAATGGACTTCAGATACCTGGTCTTTCCGCTCACTTTATAGATGAGGATGCGAATTCAAGATGCAGAATTGGAAAATCTGGATTAGAAAAAAATCAAGGACCCTGAACTCCTTCCCACACAACCCTACCTCTTTTGGGTCCAGCGCAGGCTGAAGTTATGGGCCCTACCTGCCGCTGTGGGGACAGAGGACAGTCAGTCAGAAACCTGCTCAGAGCAATGCCACGCCGCAGAGGCAGGAGGGCAATGGTGTCCAACTCTTTTCTTTATACAGATGCTTCTCTGGGCTCCAATGGAGCCTCCTCCAGCCCCCAGCCTTCTCTCATTGCTGATGTGCTACCCCCAGCCAGCCAGCCAGCCAACCAGCCCAATCTCCTTTTAGAGCTCTCCCAGGGAAGCAGAGAGGGCAAGTTGTCTTCAGTCACCCTCCTCCCCCAAGCACCTCGATCTTTATCTTTTTCTTTTTCCAACACCTCCTGCTTTCCTCCTGGCTCCTTCCTTTGCAGCCCCTCTTCCTGTGGTGTCCTTTCCAGGGCCCTGCTCTCTGGGCCCTTTCGAAGCATCTTTCCTGCTATTCCTCCCTCCACCACAGGCCGCCTGTCCCTGCTTGAAATTCCGGCTCTTCAGAGGTTCCCCCATCTGTTGCTCCCTCCATGGGGCTCCCACCGCCTCCTATAGGAGGCCCTTCCCACTCTGCGCTGTGGTTGTAGGCGGACACATCTTCTCCCTCAAGACTGAAAGCAACCGAAGCAGCCCAAGTGCAGGGGCGGCATCCCCTTTTCCTGTGTACCCTCAGAGTTTGGTGCAGTGTCTGCAACAGAGGAGCCATTCACTAAGTGCTTGTGGAAGGACTGAAGTCCCTACTTTCCTGGCCACTGCTCAGCACGATGGCAGCTTGACTTGGGCTCCTGATCCACTTGCTGTCAGTCTACGGAGGCGAGGCCATCGATTATTTGTCATACCTGTCTATGCGGCAAAGCGCCCTGGATCTTCACTTGGTTTCCTCATTCAGGCATCACTGCAAACATCTTTTAGGCACTTACTACGTGTCAGGCATTGGGCGGTGAACAAAACCTGCTTCCCGTTCTCAAGAACCTCAACGGGGACACTGAAGAGCTGGACAGTTTCCCTCTTCCATTTGACATCTTAGATCTGGCAGAATAGAGACTTGAGGTTACAGTGCTGGGCACATAGCAGGCTTCTTAAAGATTCGCTGGTAAGTTATTTTGACTTGTGTACGTCTGCCATCATGGATGAACGCTGTGGTATCACGGTGCAAAAGCGTCAGCCAAGAAATAGAGGCTGACTAACCTGATCCTTTGTGGTTTCATCTGAACGCTACTGGAGATCCATTTTGGCTGTCTGCACTCCCCAGGCCAGTGACAGCTTCCACATCCTCCATTGTTCTCTATTTTTTTGGGGGGTGGGGGGAGAATGGGGGAAGAGACTGCAAGTCTTTTTGTGACAGTCCTGCAATTATTGTTCACATTCCCAAATTAATGCTCCAGGCATTAAAAATATAATTTGCATTATGTTTTGGGGGAGTGATAAATCTTGTGCCAAGAATTTCTTTTTGGTTGAGAGATTGCTAGAGTTATGAAATTCACGATGTGTGTGACAGGAAGCTGGGGTTGGACGCGGAGGAGAGGGAAGAAAGGGAGAGAGTCTGTTCCCTGCGTCTGTGGGAGCAACAGCAGTGAGTGAATTTATTTACATTGATGAATACATTTACACACAGATGCAGTTTTTGGCCTTTGCAGTTTTTTTTCTCAATAACTTACCATTTCTAAGATATAGTAGATCCACTTTTACATAGTTGAAAGCACATCCTATAACTGTATAAATCCCTTAATTTAAAAAAATCTGCTTTAAATAAGTAATACATGCCCATGAATATGAATGTATGGAAGAGTCTACAGTGAAAAATGAGTGTTGTGGGTGTTTGCAGCCCTTTTTTATGACTGCAGTAAAAAAATAGATAATATTTATCATTTTAACCATTAGTAAATATACAATTCAATGGCCTCGAGTACGTTCACGAGGTTAAGTACATCACCACTATCTACACCCACAACTTTTTCATATCTCCTTCAAAACCTCTGTATCCATTAAGCAGTGGTTTCCCCTTGTTCTCTCCAGCTCTCGGTAACCACCATTGTACCTTGTGCCTCTGAGAATTTGACTACTCATAAAACAGGAATCAGACAGTATTTGTCCTTTTGTTGACTCACTTATTTTACTTAGTATGTCTTCAAGATTCGTCTATGTTGTGGCATGAATCAGAACTTCATTTCCCTTGAAGACTGAATGATATTCCATGGTATATATACATCACCTTTTGTTTATCCATTCGCCCATCAATGGACATTAGGGTTGTTTGTGAAACCTTTTGGTTATTGTGGATAATGCATCTATGAACGTTGGTACAAATAACTGAGTCCCTGCCTTCTGTGTTTTGAATATGTACCTGCAATTGTAATTACTTGGTTGTAATTCTTTTTGGGTGCTTAGATCCTGAGCCCCTGTGCAGAGTTGGGAGGGTTATTCCCTCCTTCCTTCCTGCTCCTCACTGCAGAAGGTAGAATTGCTTGGGGGCACTGCCCTTGACTTTTGAGTCCCCCATGCCTGATTCGGGCAGTATCAGGCCATCCACTATGGATAGTGCCATCCACTATCCTAACAATCTCCTTCCCTACTTAAATTGGCTTCAGTGCTTGCAATGCAAATGTTGACTGACAGTTTTCACACATGCCTGTTCCCAGCCCAGCACATCTACTCCTTGATGCAGCCACTAGATAATCTTCCAGTATTTGAAAATAAAAGTGTATATATTGCCTTGTTCACTAGCTCTCACCTATGACTAAGGTCTTGAGAATATAAACTATGGCCTATAAGTGTTAAGGATCTTCTAATATCTGTGCTTGGGGCTGGGCCAAAGACAGGTGTACTGTGGGCTTTGTCAACTCTCTGATGGATGAAAAGGTGACGGATTGCAAAGAGCTCAGTATAAGGGCAAGAAGTGAAAAACAAGATGCAGTCCTATGGACAACATGAGAGCTGAGGCTGAAAAAAACCCATGTCTGAAGAAACTTTGCTACTTTTTTTTTTTCTTTTTTTTTTTTTTTTTTTTTTTTTTTGCAGTCTCTTCTCTGAGAACCTTGTCAGCAGGTTCAATTGCTACTGAAATCAGTAGCAGTCTGGTGGGTTAGAGATCAGAGTGGAGTTGGTTTGGGTCCTATGTACCAGCGTCAGTATGTATTGCATCCTGGAGGTTCCCTTTTTAGGAAACTCCTTAGATCTCAAACTGGGGTGTCTGCCATGCTTTGTCCCATGTGGGGGCTTTGGGCCTCAAACCACGTCTTTGGAAAAGGCCACCCTTGCTGGAAGGCCCTGGAAGGCAGATTGAAGGAAGCCCAGAATGCGTGTGGGGACCTAGTGAGGAGGTGACTGTGGTCATTAGGTGAGAGATGATGGCAGTTTGGACGAGGGGAGTAGTGGTGGGGGTGGAGAGCTGTGGTAGGAGTTAAAAAACTACCAGGACTTGGTGAAGGATTTTCAAGGTACCTGTGAGAGACGAAGATATTAATGAGAGTCCTATGTTTTTGGCTTGTGTCAGTGACGCGTGGTGGGCCATTTACAGAGACCGGGAACCCCAGGAAAGGACTAGATTTGATGGGGGAACAGTGACCTGTCCAGAGAGCTCCTCAGGAAAGAATGCAACAACAGAGTAAATGCATTAGAATTCCTCATTCATTCATCCATCAGTTATTTATTCACAACCTAGAGACTAAACCTTTCTGAAAATGGGCCTAACTACATGGTCTACTCCATGTGGTTGTAATGAGGAGTCAAATGAGTGTTCCAAATGGAGCACTCAGCATGGAGCCTCATCACTCTCACGAATGGGTTTGGGATGGTTTTAATTTTCTCGTTTATAAAATGAAGCCATTCACCTGGATACTCTCCAACATCCCTTGTAGTTATTGTATTATGAGGAATGAAAGCCATTTCTTCTCTCTGCCTCTAAGAGGCCCTGGACTGTAAGCTAGAGGAAGTGAGGGCATTGTCTGTTTTTGTTCACCAGTGTCTCCTATATGTTGACTCCTCCTGGGGGTGGAATGACTGGGGTGTATATCATGTCTTCTTTACCCAACTGCCCCTATGGAGAAGGGATGTAATTCAGCTGAACATCCAGTACCAAAAAACCCAACATACTTCTTGTTTTGCATTCTGATGTTAAACAGAAGAATATTTTCTGTGGTGATTCCAAGTCCCAGTCACTTGAATATATTTTTTATCTGCATCTGTTTCTGGCAGTAAACTTGTTTCAGATTCAAGAGAGCAAAAAATAAAAAGCTAGCTTCTATTATCCTATCCTTGTCACTTAATAATCAGGGGAACTAGATCCAATGTGACTATTCTGAGCTCTTTCCCAAAACATACCCTGGGGAAAGCATCTTGAGATCCAATCAAAACGACTCAGGGCAATGAGAAAGACAGGTGCAGAACCCACTTCACGGAGCAAACAGAAAAACCAAACACCAAAACCAAAAAATCTGCCCCAAATGACAACCAACGTCCAAACAAACAAAAGCACTGTCTACCCTACCCTGCCTGTCGCACCCGGCCCACTATCCATCCAGTTGTAGGGGAGTGGGTAGAACACTTTCTCTGTCAGGCTCTTTTTTTTGCTTGGCAGAAACTTTGCATCTCCTTTCTGCTACCCATGACATCTGAGGACTTTCTGGTGGTGGACATAACTGTAAGCAGTTTAGATGTTTTATTGGCCCCCTTCAATCCTCTATGTGTCACCTCTTGCCATCATTGGCTCTGAGATCACCATAACCATTGCCTTCGTGACATGAACATCTTGATCTTTGTTCAAAAGTCTGCAGCCAAGGCTTTTTTTCTCTACGAAAAGACTTTCTCTCCATGTTTCTGATTTGAGGCAGTTAGAGGAACTTAGGGTATCTTGTATAAATGCAGCTGCCAGATAACTGGTCATATTTCTCAGGGGCCTCTTAAAGTTAAGAAAATTCTTGGCCAGTATCCTGTTTGAGGTTCCTAGTGTATGCCAGTCATTCACTCATTCATTCATTTAATATTTTTTATTTTTATTTTTGAGGGTGAGAGAGACAGAACATGAGCAGGGGAGGGCAGAGAGAGACGGAGACACGGAATCTGAAGCAGGCCCCAGGCTCTGAGCTGTCGGCACAGAGCCCAATGTGGGGCTCGAACTCATGAACTGTGAGATAATGACCTGAGTCAAAGTCGGTGCTCAACCAACTGAGCCACCCAGGTGCCCTCCTAGTGTATTTTAAAATGTAAAGAAATGCCAAGTTAGGATATTGAAACTTGTGGTATAGTTCACATGTTTAAATGTAATAAGGAAATATCTTTTTTTTCTTAGAGTTTTAATTTTAATTCCAGTTAACATAAGGTGCTGTATTAGTTTCAGGTGTGCAATATAGTGATTCAATTCCATACATCATCTGGTAGTCATTCTGACAAGTGCCCTCCTCAGTCCCCATTACCTATTTAACACATCCTCCCACCCACCTCACCTCTGGTAACCATCAATGTGTTCTCTTTAGTTAAGAGTCTCTTTCTTGGTTTGTCTCTCTTTCTCCCTCTTTTTCCCCCCATTACTTTGTTTTGTTTTCTAAATTCCACATATAAGTGAAATCATAGAGTATTTGTCTTTCTCTGACTTATTTTGCATAGAATAATATTCTCTAGTTCCATCCACGTCATGGCAAATGACAAGAATTCATTCTTTTTTTATGGCTGTATAATATCCCATTGTATATATATACCATATCTTCTTTTTTTTTTTAGTTTTTATTTTATTTATTTATTTATTTATTTATTTATTTATTTATTATGAAATGTATTGTCAAAATGGTTTCCATACAACACCCAGTGCTCATCCCCAAAGGTGCCCTCCTCAATGCCCATCATGCACCCTTGCCTCCCTCCCTCCCCCCATCAACCCTCAGTTTGTTCTCAGTTTTTAAGGGCCTCTTATGTTTGGGCTCCCTCCCTCTCTAACCTTTTTTTTTTTTCCTTCCCCTCCCCCATGGTCTTCTGTTAAGTTTCTCAGGCTCCACATAAGAGTGAAAACATATGGTATTTGTCTTTCTCTGTATGACTTATTTCACTTAGCATAACACTCTCCAGTTCCATCCACGTTGCTACAAAGGGCCATATTTCATTCTTTCTCATTGCCATGTAGTATTCCATTGTGTATATAAACCACAATTTCTTTATCCATTCGTCAGTTGATGGACGTTTAGGCTCTTTCCATAATTTAGCTATTGTTGAGAGTGCTGCTATAAACATTGGGGTACAAGTGCCCCTATGCATCAGCACTCCTGTATCCCTTGGTATACCATATCTTCTTTATCCATTCATCAGTTGATGGACACTTGGGATCTTTCCATAATTTGGCTATTGTTGATAATGCTGCTATAAACATTGGGGTGCATATACTCCTTTGAATTATATTTTTGTATTCTTTGGGTAAATACCCAGTAGTGTAATTGCTGGATTGTAGGGTAATTCTCTTTTTAACCTCCATACTGTTTTTTAGAGTGACTGCACCAGTTCGTATTCCCACCAACAGTGCAGAAGGGTTCCTTTTTCTCTACATCCTCACCAACACTTGTTTCTGTGTTGTTGCCATTCTGACAGGCGTGAGGTGATATATCATTGTAGTTTTGATTTGTATTTCCCTGATGAGTGATGATGAGCATCTTTTCATGTGTCTGTTGGGCATCTCAGTGTTCTTTGCAGAAATGTCTATTCATGTGTTCTGCCCAATTTTAATTGTATTGTTTTTTGAGTGTTACAAGTTTTTAAAATATATTTTGGATACTAGCCCTTTATTGGATAGGTCATTTGCAAATACCTTCTGCCATTCTTTGGGTTGCCTTTTAGGTTTGTTGATTGTTTCCTTCACTGTGCAGAGTTCAGAAGAGTTCCTTTTTGCACTTGTTTCCCTTGTCTCAGGGGACCTATCTAGAAAGAAGTTTTTATGGCTGGTGCCAAAAAAGTTACTGCCTGTGTTCTCTTCTAGGATTTTTAAAGTTTCAGGTCTCACATTTAAGTCTTTAATCCATGTTGAATTTATTTTTATTTATGGTGTGAGAGAGTGGTCCAGTTTCATTCTCTTGCGTGTTGCTGTCCACGTTTCCCGACACCATTTGCTGAAGAGGCTGTCCTTTTGCCATTGGATATTCTTTCCTGCTTTGTCAAAGATTGATTAACCATACAGTTGTCAGTTCATTTCTGGGTTTTCAATTCTGTCCTATTGATCTAGGTGTCTGTTTTTGTGACAGTTCCATACTCTTTTGATTACTACAGCCTTGTAACGTAACTTGAACAGTCCAGTATTGTGATGCCTTCAGCTTTGCTTTTCTTTAGGTTGCTTTGGCTATTTTGGGGTCTTTTGTGGTTTCATACACATTTTAGAATTGTTTGTTCTAGTTCTGTGAAAAATGCTATTGGTATTTTGATGGGGATGTCATTAAATCTAGAGATTGCCTTGAGTAGTATAAACATCTTAACAATATTCTTCCAATTCAAGGCATGAAATGTCTTTCCATTTCTTTATATCATCTTCAATTTCTTTCATCAGTGTTTTATAGTTTTAGGGTACAGGTCTTTCACCTCCTTGGTTAGGTTTATTCCTAGGTATCTTATTACTTTTGGTGCAATTGTAAGTGGAACTGATTCCTTAATTTCTCTTTCTTCTGCTTTGTTATTGGTGTATAGAAATGCAACAGATTTCTGTACATTGATTTTGTATCCTGCAAGTTTGCTGAATTTATCAGTTCTAACAGTTTTTGGTGGAGTCTTTCAGGTTTTGTATACATAGTATCATGTCAACTGTAAATGGATCCTTCCTTGCTGATTTGGATGCCTTTTATTTATTTTTGTTGTCTGATTTATATAGATAGGACTTCCAGTACTATTTTGAATGGAAGTGGTGAGAGTGGAGAGCCTCATCTTGTCCCTGACCTTAGGGGAAAAGCTATCAGTTTTTCCCCATTGAGGATGATGATTTTTGTGGATTTTTTCATATATGGCCTTTATTATGTAGAGGTGTAAAGTAAGCCTACTTTGTTGAGGGTTTTTTTTTTTTTTTATCATGAATGGATGTTGTACTTTGCCAAATGCTTTTCTGCATCCATTGGAATAATCGTATGGTTCTTAATAACCATATTAAGAACGTTTCATTAATGTGATGTATCATGTTGATTGATTTGCAAATAGTGAACCATCCTTGTAACCCAGGAATAAATCCCACTTGATTGTGGTGAATGATTTTTTGAATGTATAGTTGGATTCTCTTTGTTAATATTTTGTTGAGGATTTTTGGATCTATGTTCATCAGAGATGTAGTTCTCTTTTTCAGTGGTGTCTTTATCTTGTTTTAGTATCAGGGAAATATTTCTTCATAGAATGAATTTGGAAGTTTTCCTTCCTCATATTTTTTGGAAAAAGTTTGAGAAAAACAGCTATTAACTTTTCTTTAAATGTTTTATAGAATTCACTTGTGAAGTCATCTGGTCCTGAACTTTTGTTTGTTGGGAGTCTTTTGATTACTGATTCAATTTATTTGCTGGTTATCAGTCTATTCAAATTTTCTATTTCTTCCTGTTTCAGTTTTGGTAGTTTAGGTGTTTCTAGGAATTTATCCATTTCTTCTAGGTTGTCCAATTTGTTAGCATGTACTTTTTCATAATATTCTCTGAACGATTGTATTTCTGTGGTGATGTTTGTTATTTCTCCTTTCTCATTGTGATTTTGTTCATTTGGGTACTTTTTTTTCCTTTTGATAAATTTGGCTAGAGGTTTAATTGATTTTTTTCAGAGAACTATCTCTTGGTTTCATTGATCTTTTCTATTGTTTTTTAAGTATTTGTATCATTTATTTCTTTTCTAATCTTTGTTGTTTCCTTCCTCCTGCTGGCTTTAGGCTTTGTTTGTGTTCTTTTTTCCTCTCGCTCCTTTAGGTGTAAGGTTAGGTTGATTATTTGAGATTTTTTTTGCTTCTTGAAGTAGGCCTTTATTGCTTTAAACTACCCTCTTACAACTGCTTTTGCTGTATCCCAAAGGTTTTGGACCATTGTATTTTCATTTGTATCCATATACTTTTCAATTTCTTCTTTGATTTTCTGGCTGACCTATTCATGTTTAGTAGCATGTAATTTAACCTCTGTGTATTTGTGGTCTTTCCAGATTTTTTTCTTGTGGTTGATTTCTAGTTTCATAGCACTGTGGTCAGAAAAGATGCATGGCATGAGTTTAATCTTCTTGAATTTGTTGAGGCTGATATGTAATCTGTTCTGGAGAATGTTTCATGTGCACCTTAAATGAATGTGTATTATGTTTTAGGATGGAATATTCTGAATATACAATAAAACCTTGGATTGTGAGTAACTTGTTCTATGAGTGTTCTGCAAGACAAGAAGACATTTCTAATAAATTTTAACTTAATAAACGAGTGCTATCTTGTGACGTGACTTGTATGTGAGGCTGAATGTCACATCATAACTGAGCCAATGGTTCTTGAAATTTGCTTTGATATACAAAGCATGATTTGCTTTGGATTACAAGATGTTTCTGGAATGAATTATGCTCATAAACCAGGGTTTTACTGTATCTGTCAAATCCACCTGGTCCATTGTGTCATTGAAAGCTGTTGTTTCCAGGTTGCCTGGGTGGCTCAGTCGGTTAAGTGTCTGGCTTCTGCTCATTCATGATCTCCCGGTCCATGGGTTCAAGCCCCATATTGGGCTCTGTGTTGACAGCTCAGAGCCTGAAGCCTGCTCCAGATTCTATGTCTCCCTTTTTTTCTGCCCCTCTCCTGCTCATACTCTGTCTCTCTCAAAATAAATAAACATTAAAAAAAATTAAAAAGAAAAAAAAAGAAAGCTGTTGTTCCCTTGTTGATTGTCTAACACCCCACTACATCAATGGACTAATCATTTAAAGTCTTCTATTATTTTATTATTATCAGTTTCTTTTTTGTTTGTTGTTAACTGTTCTGTGTATTTGGGTGCTCCTATGTTGAATGCATAAATATTTCCAATTATAATATCTTCTGGTTGGATTGTCCCATAAGGAAATACCTTAACACATGAAAATATAATTATTTTTGTCCTAAAATACTTAAAAAATTAATAAAACATTAACCGTTATCTTTTATAATACAAAATGGTGATTTTTAATCAGTGGAAAAAAGATGGTTAATTCAATAAATGGTGTTGTGATGCATCATTATACTAAAAATAAATTCACTGGGGCACCTGCATGGCTCTCTCGGTTGAGTGTATGACTCTTGATTTCGGCTCAGATCATGATCTCATGGTTTGTGAGTTTGAGCCCTGCATCAGGCTCTGTGCTGACAGTATGGAGCCTGCTTGGGATTCTCTCTCTCTCCCTCACTCTCTTCCCCTCCCCCACTCATGCTCTCTCTCAAAATAAATAAACTTAAAAAAAAAACAAATCCACGATGGAGCAATTTAAATCTGATGAATGAAATCATAAAAGTACTTGGAAAAAAAGCCACCAAGTTCATAGATAAAAAGAACAGATTGGTGGTTTCCCTGAAGCAAAAAGTGGTGGGGAGGTGGGTGAAATGGGTGAGGAAGACAAAAGCTACAACTGTCTAGTTGTAAAATAAGTCCTAGGAATGTAATGTACAGCATGGAAAATATAATTAATACTATATTGCATATCTGAAAGTTGCTAAAAGAGTAGATCTTAAAGTTCTCATCATGAGAAAAAAAAGTTCTGTATGTATGATGATGGATGTTAAATAGACTTATGGTGATCATTTTACAATACAGTAAAACCTTGGATTGTGAGTAACTTGTTCTGCGAGTGTTCTGCAAGATGAGCAAATATTTCTTATAAATTTTAACTTGATAAACAAGTGATGTCTTGCAATATGAGTAGTACCTGAGGCCGATTGTCACATGATCACAACTGAGCCAATAGTTCCTCCCTCCCTCCTTCTCTTTCTCTCTCTCTCTCTCTCTCTCTCTCTCTCTCTCTCTCGCTTATTGTGGGAGATGGTCTCCCATACTCAGATGCTTGGTCTCAAGCTGCAGTATTTAACAGTAATCAGTGATTTTTCAGAACATTGGAAGGTGACCACAACTGGCACTAGTGTATTTTTTGTCACTTCAAAGCCCCTTTGCTTGCCCCTTTGAAGTCCTTTGCTTTTCCATACAAGAGTAAGGTTAGGAATGCTTTGCTTCATTCTAGGTTAGGCTGCCTGCAGATATAGACCCTTCCCTCTGCTGTCTTATTGCCAGTTACATTAAATACAGTATATTACAAGAATTTCTTAATACTGTACTGTAGTCAACATCTGTGCGAGCATATACAATGGCCCCCATGCAGAAAAAGGTTGAAAAGAAAGGTGGTAAGAAGGAGATGATTGTGGTGA
Organism: Panthera leo; assembly: GCF_018350215.1. Taxonomy (NCBI): domain Eukaryota; kingdom Metazoa; phylum Chordata; class Mammalia; order Carnivora; family Felidae; genus Panthera; species Panthera leo. The sequence continues at coordinate 23,083,213 of NC_056679.1, forward strand.
AAGTTAAGAAGGAAATCATTGAGAAGTACGAACGAAGTATGCAGGTGGCCAAGATTGCAAGATTTTATAAGAAGTCTGCATCTGCATCTTGTCTGCAGAGGAGGAGGAGAAAAAGAACCCCTCACTTCAAATAAGATTAGGGAGATGTATAAAATGTGGGGGACAGTGCAAAATTTTATGGAAAGCACCATCCGGATAAGGCTGTAGCAATGTGAGTGATGAATCTGTTTAACGACAATGCAATGTCACATTTCTGCAAAATCCTCAAAAGGAGGCAAAAACAAGTGTCATTGGACAGATTCCTTGTTAAAGTTGTATGAAAAGAAAAAGATTCCATTGAGCCAATAGATAGCAGTGATTCTGTTAGTGATAGTGAACGTTGTCCTACATAATAACCCTTCTCTCTGTCTCCCTCACACACACCAGCCATAAAGGTTTTGAAAGGTAAGTGCAGGTTTTTATTTTTCTTTATATTTTGTATTTTCCTTATTATTTTGTATTCTATTACAGTATTGTAATCATTTTTTATATGAATATTTTTGGGTTGTGGAACGAATCATCTGAGTTTCTATTACTTCTTATGGGGAAATTCGCTTTGCTATACAAGTGAATTAGATTACAAGCATATTTCTGGAATGAGTTTTGCTTGCAAACCAAGGTTTTACTGTATATACAAATATTGAATCATGTTATACACCTGAAAGAAACATAATGTCAATTATACCTCAATTTAAAAAAATGAAAGTAACCAAGAAAACTATGGGAGAATCAAAAAAAAAAAAAATATCATCTTGGTGGCAAAAGACTTAAGTATGACACAAAACCTAGAAGCTGAAAAGATATTGTTAATGTATTTAAATAAAGGAAAGTATAAAATTCCTGCAAGGTAAAACTTTTATAATCAAAGTCAAAAGACCACAAAAGAGAAAAAAAATGTGCAACTCCTATCACAGACTTGCTGATGTCTCTAATATATGAAGAGCTCCTATAATTCAATGGGAGAGCAACAAACCCATAGGAAAATGGGCAAAAGTTATAAACTAATAGTTTAAGGTAGGGGAAATGGAAGTGGCTCAAACATAAATAAGTGCCCAACCTTACTCCTTATAAGAGAATGCAAGTGGAAATATCACGAGGATATAACTTTTCACCTATTACACTGCAAAGTATGAAAATGTTTGCTAAGGCTGTTAGAGAAGGCATGGGAGATAGACACTCTTTTAGATTGATGGTGGGCATAGAAGCTCCATGGAGACCCATTTGCAAGCATGGATGTATAGTACAAGTGTAAGTGCCTTTTGGTCTGCATGTGCCACTTCTAGAACTTTATAGTTACACTCAATACAAGTATAGCATGACAGATATATGAGATCCCTCATTGCAGCACTGTAGAGAATATCGAAAGCAGTTACATGTCTACTAAGGAGATGAATTCAATAGAATATTACAAATGTGTACAATGGAACATTACACAACCATTAAAATGAAGTAGATCTTGGGGCGCCTGAGTGGCTCAGGTCACGATTTCATGGTTTCTGAGTTCGAGCTCCACATCGGGCTCACTGCTGTTAGCACAGAGCCTGTTTTGGATCCTCTGTCCCCCTCTCTCTCTCCCCCTCCCCTGCTTATGCTCTCGCAAAATATAAACATTAAAAATTAAAAAAAAATGAAGTAGATCTTTATATACAGATATGGAATATGCTCCAAAATATATTGTTAAGGAAAAATAAAAATAAAAAACAAACTACGTGCAGAACAATTTGTTGAGCATGTTTCCACTTTAAGAATGTGTTATCCATGTAATATGCACACATATGCCCATTGTTGCCTGCAGATGTATAGTCTATCCCTGAAGCTCACAGACAAAATCTCCCAGGAGAGTAGGAGGGTTCCTGGGAGACAGAGATGGGAAGGAGGTCTTTCACTGTGTTGCATTTGAACTTTCAAAATTTGTATATCATTAGCATGAATTATGAATTTAATAAATAAATTGGAAAAATTGTGCACTCAGAAGTTTTATAAGTATTTTAGGACAAAAACAACTATATTTTCATGTGTTAAGATATTTCCTATAATGGGACACCAGCATAGATTTTTAAATCGCACCCCCCCATCCCCCGCCCCAACCTGACTAGAACTGGGACAGGTCCTGGAAGTCTTCAGAACCATTTCCTCTTATTTTGCTCCTCACTCCTGGGTGATATCTGAAGGTCACTTTATACTACATGGTTCTGTTACATTTAATAGCTTCCAAATTTAGAAGATGCTGCCATTCTAACAGAGAAGGATACCAGGACCCAGAGAGAGATTTTCTGCTTAAAGGGAAGCCTTCTTTTCTCCTAAGAACCTCTTTGTGCAGGTAGATGAAATTGCTTTAGTGGTGATAGGAATAGAGAGCTGAACCTTACGATTTTTTTTTTCTGATAGATTTTTTGAATCAGGCAACTGTTTTTCATGCATTATAAATGACTTTTTTAAAGCTTTCATCCTTCGTTTCTCCATCATTTCCTTTCTCCCATCCCTTCTTCCTTTTCTCTTTGTTCCTATATAAATCTATTTTGCAAGTAGGTGCTGTTGGAAGTTCTATTTGCCTGTGATAGCCAAATCACAGCCCCCGTTTGGTGGCACAGGAATTCCCTACAAAAAGATTCTGCAGACTGAAACTTAAACTGTCAGGACTTTTGTTTGCTAATTCTTTTTTAAAATTATAAAGCTGTGCTAATTATCTCAAGATCAAACTCTGCACCTGGCTTCATTCTAGAGATGTTAGCTCCCAAATCTACAACTTTAGCTCTGGGGTCTCTCGTGAGTTATGGATGCATGTTTGTCTCCAACAAAGGTCACGATCTACGTTTCAACTGCAAACCTCTTCCCCCTTTTTTTCTATACTGGCTAGTGATGTGTGAGTTCTTCTAGTGCAATTGAAGCAAGCCCAAGGAGGCCAGCATTCTTTTTGTTGAAATACAGACTCGGATCCAATAGGTCTAGAAGGGCTCTTCATTTCTTTTTTTTTTTTTTTATAGAATTTAATTTTATTATTTATTTGTTTTAAGATGAAATTTATTGTCAAATTGGTTTCCATACAACACCCAGTGGGGAGAGCACTCTGCTGCTGATTGTCTCTATTGTAATATCTTGTTTATTCACATTCCAGAGTTATGTTCCTTATTTGTTTACTTGTTTATTGTCTCCCCCACTGAATACAAACTCTATGAAGTTAGTCTTATTTCTATTGTATCTACTGCATGCCTATTACGCTGCCTGGCATTTAATAGTGGCTAATTAAACATAGAATGATACATGAATGAATGAACCTCCTGAAGAGACTGTCATGGGAACTGACTCCAGCTGGAAGGGTTCTTATTTAGCAGATTGTTGACGGAAATACTCAGCTGTCAAAGGCAACTGAGATGAAAGTTTAAGAGAAATTAAGAGCATGAATGGAGGGTGGGCAGCAGTTGTTAATTGAACCTGTTGCAAGAAAGGAGTAAGGGTTTAAGCGATAAGTGGATAATATCAGGGTTTAGGAATCTAGTATTAAAATTCTGAGTATTCTTGCTATGCAACTCCTTGTGTGTCATAGACATGTTGGTAGCCTGGACAAATGATATCAATGTTCATGTTCAAGTTCTTTGGAATGTCATTGAAGCGTTCAAAAGCTTACTATTAGCTCTTTTATCTAGACTCATTTCCCAAATTATTCTCCCTCTTCTTTCCGAGACTTGGCTACATTGCTCACCAAGACATTGTCTTCCAAGCGCTCATTACACTTACCATCTGTTGATCTGCCCTCTTATTGAAATCCTACACATTTTTCTGGGTCAGCCCACATGCCACCTTCTCCTTGAAGCCATCTTTAAGGCTATTGATATTATTTCCCTTTTCTGTACTGCTTTGACACTTCAGTTATAATCCTTAACATATTTTGCCTAGTCATCAGTGTGTAGTGTATCACCTCAAAGAGATTAGAATCTCATTAAGGGCAGGTCCTAGTCTTCTTAATCTGTATGTCCTCCGTAGTGCATTATAGTGTTGTTGTATATAGTTGGTGCTCAATATATATAGTTGGTTGAAAATGATGCATACTAAAAGAATGGTGAGGGGTGCCTGGGTGGCTCAGTCGGTTGAGCGGTCGACTTCAGCTCAGGTCATGATCTCGCGGTCTGTGAGTTCGAGCCCTGCGTCGGGCTCTGTACTGACAGCTCAGAGCCTGGAGCCTGTTTCGGATTCTGTGTCTCCCTCTCTCTGACCCTCCCCCATTCATGCTCTGTCTCTGTCTCAAAAATAAATAAACATTAAAAAAAAATTTAAAAGAATGGTGAAATTGTACATTGATAGATGGAGGTTATAACTTTTCAGAACTCATTCATAGACTTCCTTTTCTGACCATAATTGAGGGACTGGATTTGAGACCATCTCCCAAGTAATTACAAAGCTGAAAAAAATACATGAAACACTTGTTTTCAGCCATTAGACAACAGGAGACACAGGGTTGTGATTCTTGAGAGAAGGGAAATGGATGAGAGGAGCCCTGTGATCACTGCAGTTTTTTTCCTGGAGGCTCTTTCCTCATCATAAAGCTGAGTGGTTGTGTGTTGATCCTAAGCAGGCAATGATGATTTTTCTGAGTTCCGGAGACAGTGATCAGAGTTGACAAAGTCTGAGGAAACTAGAAGTTACAAGAGCAATGCAGAAAAATAACTCAATATATTTGCATGGGATCCTCTTGTGTCTTTGCTGAATACTAAGATGTATGGTTATAGAGTGGAACTCCATGAAGTAGAGCAAAGAGTTTCCAGGTTGCTGTGGGCTGAACAATTGCCAAACTTTGCACAGGGCTGGGAGGTATTTGAACTGTGACTAGCCAGACTGGAAAATCCTTGTTGATTACCTGGACCGTTCAATAGAGATTCTAGAAGGACCATGCCTTATTTGCATGATAAATTATCTGTAAAGTAAGGACTCATTCATACTAGCTCTAACAAAACTTAAAAAAACAACAAACAAACCCAAACTATACTGCAATTTACTGACTGCCCAAACAAAGACCAACAGTATCTAAGGAAGAGAACAAAATACAAATTCTCACAGTGTAAAACTCAGAATGTCTAGGGTCTAACAAAAAATTCTAAATGTACCAAAAAGCAGGAAAATGTAATACACAACCAGAAGAAAAATCCACCAGCAGAAACGGACTGAGAAATGAGAGTTGGTAGGATTAACAGAAAGAGTAAAACATCCAGCTATTATTATAACTATAATCAATATATTAAAAAATGAACATTGTGAAAAGAGAAATGAAAGATAATGAAAACTGGTAGGGATGAAAAATTCAGTATTTAAGATAAAAAATGTACTGTTTGGTATTAATAGCAGATTAGACATTGTCTAAGACAATATCAGTAAATGCAAACAAATAACCCTAGAAAATACCCAACATGAAGCACAGAGAGGGAAAAAAAAGGAAGAAAAAAATAAAATAGAACTAAGCACTAGTAACTAATAAAATTTATGGAACAGTATCAAGTTATATAATGTACATAAAATTGGAATCCTAGAAAGAAAGAGGGGTGGGAGATGGGTGGGGCAGAAAAAAGATTTGAAGAAAAGATAGATGAAAAATTTTAAATTTGATGAAGCTATAACTCAACATATCCAAGAAGTTTAAAGTATAAGAATGATAAGCACAAAGAAAACCATCTTCCTGAAATCAACCTTCTGAAACCATAGATGAGAAAATTTAAAAGCGGTCAGGGGGGAAAATAACTTGCATAAAAAAGGAGCAAAAATAAAAATCATCAGAGATAATGGGGGAATTATGAAAGTGAAAAGACACTGGAACAGCATCTTTAAAGTGCTGGGAAAAAATGTCAACCTAAAATTCTACAACCAAAGAACGTATCTTTAAAATTTGAAGATGAAATAAACATTTTTTCAAACAAAAGCTAGGAGAATTTATTACTATCAGACATTAGTTATAAGAAATTTTAAATACTTGTTCAGGTCTTTAAAAGTTCGCTACATATAAAATTGGATCTGCTCAAAGGAATAAAGAGTGCTAGAAGTGGTAAATATTTGGGTGAATATAAGTAACTTTTATTTTCACTTTAAAATTTCTTTAAATTGTAGTTAACTATTATTTATTTAAAAAATTTTTTAATGTTTATTTTTGAGACAGAGACAGAACATGAGCAGAGGAGGGGGTAGAGAGAGAGGGAGACCCAGAATCCGAAGCAGGCTCCAGGCTCTGAGCTGTTGGCACAGAGCTGACACGGGGCTCAAACTCATAAGCTGTGAGATCATGACCTGAGCCGAAGTCAGATGCTCAACCCACTGACCCACCCAGATGCCCCTATGGTTAACTATTTAAAGTAAAAAATGAATTGTGGAGTTACAACATGTAGAAGTAAAATATATGACAATTATAGCACACACTATGGGGGAATGCTGCTAGGTTCTTACATTGTAAGTGAAGCAGAATATTATTTGAAAATAGATTATGACAACTTGAAGATGTGTATTTTAAAACCCTAAGGCTACTATAAAAAACAAAAAACAAAGAGACATAGATAACTAGTCAATAGTGGGGAAAAAAAGGAATCCTAAAAACAAACAAGTTTAACAAAAAAGCCGTGGATAGACCGAGAGGGTATTATGTTAAGTGAAATAAATCAGAGAAAGACAAACATGACATGATTTCACTTATATGTGGAATCCAAAAAAACTAAGCAAATGAACAAACAAAAAACCATAAATAGATTCATAAATACAGAGACAAAAAAACCTTCAATTAAGCCAAAAGAAGGAAAAAAAGATGACCAAAGAAGAGTTGAGATAAATAGAAAACAAATAGCAAGATGGAAGATTTAAAAACCAACAATAATGGGGGCCTCGACTGGGCGTCTGACTCTCAATTTTAGCTCGGGTCATGATCTTATGGTTCACGGGCTTGAGCTCCACATTGGGCTCTGTGATGTTGCTCTCTGCTTAAGAGTCTCTCTCTCCTTCTTATTCTGCCTCTCCCCTGCTTGTGTGTGCGTGCACGTGCTCTCTCTCTCTCTAAATAAATAAATTAAAAAAACCCAACAATATTGATTATGTTAAATGTAAATGGTCTAATTCTAGTTAAATGGTAGAGATGATCAGACTGGACACAAAAAACAAAAAACAAGACTTGATTATATGCTATCTACCAGAAACCCATTTTTGAAAATAACAGATAAGTTAAAGGTGAAAATGATAGAAATATGCAGACATTAACCTTAAGAAAGCTGAAGTGGTTGTATTAATACCAGAGAGTACTCTTCATACAAGAAAGATGACTAGGGATAAAGAGAAATATTTTATAATGATGAGGGGCTATATTGTTAGCATATATTTAATTTTTAAAGAAAACTGCCAAATCAGTTTTCAGAGTGGCCATTTACATACCCACCAGCAATGTATGAGGGTTTCAGATTTTCTACATCCTTTCCAAGACTTGTATTTTTAATCTTTGATTCTCGCCAGTCTATTGAATATGTAATGGTATTTATTACCATTTAACTTGCAACTTCCTAATGACATTTTCATTTCACTTGGGTTATTGCTGGGCTTGCGTTATCTTATGACTTGTTGGGCCTGACAGAACTCGTTTTATGATGGTTCTTCTGGATGCATGGTCATTTGGTATGCCGATTACCAAGTGTTCCGTTTCTTCCATTTCTGTTCCCTGCTACTGTAGGGCCCAGTAGCATGCCAGAAATTGTTTTTTTAAAAAGGTGTGTGATTCTCCACTTCAGATGACATGGCCTTGCTTCAGAACCCTAGGGCCTGAGTTGTAATTTTTTTTTCACCGAGGTTTGCCATAAATTCTTTATGGCATCTTTTCTGACCATTGAAATATCAATCACCATAGGTTAGCCAGGTCATATGGCCCAAGTGGCAGACTGTTTGTACCACTTGATGATCCACCTAAAGCTGGAAGCTTTTTGTCATCTGGTATATAGGCTAGAGCAGTCACCCTAGGTGTGGAATGTACTGCCTCCAAGACCTGAAGATGCTCATCAAGTATTATTCTTTCTTCATGGAAGGGGTTGCAAAGTACAATAATTTGCATCTTATTTTGAAGAATGACTCAGCACACCCCTTACCATTAAACCTCTAAATTCTTTATGGAATTGACTTGTCCCTGAATCTTCATAGGGTTTATCTCTCAAGCCCAGGAGTGCATAAACCTCTAGCATGCTGATCTTCTCTTGCTCACCTGTCTTGATCAGCATAATATCATTGATGTTATGGAGTAATGTGGTGTTTGGAAAGATGCCCAGGTCTCCTTGGCTTTTATTATGACAGGGGGCAGGAGACTTAACAGAGTCCTGGGTCAAAACTTTAAATGTATCCTGTTGCTCCTTTAAAATAAATATAAACTGTTTCTGGCCCTCTCTCTTAGATAGAAAAGAATGCATTTGCCAAGTCCTTGACCACATAATCTAATATGGGGGTTGGCAAACTTTTTCTGTAAAGGGCCAGAAAGTAAATAGTTTAGGCTGTGGAGACTAAAATTAGTCTCTGTCTTAGCAAGATGTTTTGGGTAGGAGACCAGGTTAAATTTTCTGGTCTTTCTTTGCCTGGGTTTAATTCCCTGGCTGCATCAAACAGCATTCTCCTTTGTAGGCAGTTTGAATGACAGTCCTGTCTTGGGAGGCTTGCAAGGTTAGCTTTGGCAATTTCTTGTGTTCTAGACTCTCCTAGGGTGGAAGTCCTATCTCAAGATTAAAACCCCTCTGTGTTTCACAAACTCAGACTGTTGTAAGTGATGTGGGGAAGGCAAAAAGAAATTAAGTCTGTTGTGAATTCTTAGAGTGAGTGTATGGGGTAGTTATCACTCAGACTGGTGTTTTTCACACCTGGACTGGTGACAAGCGTCTTTGCTGTCATGCAGGGTTTAGATTTACAAGGCAAGCACCTGGTCCAGCTGTTGCTACCTCCCTATGCTTTCTCCCTACAAATCAGAGCAGAACTGTGTGGGATCAAGGATTTCTTCAGACAAAGGTTAACTAACCATAGGTTATCACATAGTTAACCAAACTAAACTTTGGTTACAAAAGTAATGCCATTCATTAATCATGTACAGTCAATCTTCATCATTCATGGATTCCATGTTTGCAAATTCACCTACTTGCTAAAACTTATTAATTCCCAAATCAATACTCATGGTGATTCCATGGTCATTAGTGGACATTTGCAGAGTCATAAAAGACTTGAGTCACCCAGCATGCATGGTCATAGCTGAGGTTAAATAAGGTGATGCTCTGTCTTCTTGTTTCGATTCTCACACTGTAAGTAAATGTCCTTTTTGTGGTCTGTAAAGTACCATGTTTTTCATTGTTGTGTTTTTTTGGGGATGACTTTGCTGTTTAGGATGGCCCCCAGACATAGTGCCAAAGGGCTGTCTAGTGTTCCTAAGAGCAAGAAGGCGGTGACGTCTCTTTCAGAGAAAATGTATGTTAGATAAGCTTCCTTCAGACATAAGTTACAGTGCTACTCACTGTCAGTTCAATGTTAATGAATCAACAATATATATGAAATAAGATATTTGACACCGAAACACATATGAAGCAAGGTTATGTGTTGATTGGTCGATCAAAAGATTGTGACCAGAGGCTTGTAGAAACCTAGTTCCATATTTCGCTAAGGAGTGATGGTTCAGTATTCACTAATTCAGTGTTTGCAGTGACTTTACAGAGTATAACTACGGTGAAAAATGGGAATTGACTGTGTATCAATCCCAAATATACATTCTAGGACTGGGGAAATAGCTCCCGGATGGGTTCTTGGACTCAGTGGAGCTATTATAGGCTGGATCTTAGCTAGGACTCACTTTCTTACCTAGTCTCATATTTTCCTACTTTAATAATAATGGCTAAGAGGGTTGTGGACCCTGAGGGAGGCACTTGTTGGCTAGCTGGGGAGAAGCCTCCACATTGTCTTCCAGCAATAGGGGTAGGAGGAGTGTGTTGTAGCTCTTAACAGGGAGGAACATACCAAGTCTGTTTTCTCAGAGGGTTCAGAGGAGTCTGGGGAGTAAAAATCCTCAGGGAAATCCGCCAAGATTTCCCTACTCCATGTTTAGGGTCCCAGGTGTTCACAACCAGGGCCTGACCTTGACATAACAGATCAGCCTTGGTTGAGCCTTAACCATCTTTGAAGTTCAGCACTCAGAGTATTCTGTTATAGGATGTGAGAGTTTCTGTATATGTGAGACCCTCCGGCTTTCATGCCTGGCTTTCAGGTGTTCCATATCTTTCTGCAGAGCACTAGTGATGTTGACTGATCATCATCCAGTCCCACTCTCCTACGGCTACTATTTTTTCTATATATCGCAGATTTCTCTATATACCTCATACATCTTGCCTGCTAATACATTTCCTGTACATAACCACAGTTCACCATTAGTGAGTGTTTTAACAACTGGACCCACACTTTGTGCCAGACTATTTGTACTCCAGTATCAGCCACTGAGTCCTCATGGCCTACCAGATGGCGAGTGGTCAGGCTTCAAAACCCCATCTTTTGGCCTGCTTTCCTGGACCACTTCTGGGACCAGCTTTCGAAGGCTCTTTGGAAGCAAATGCTGGGATGGAATTATATAATAGGAATTGACGCCTGTGGAAAAAAAGTAGGGGAAGTAAAATTGGGCAGAAGGAGAATCAGTATGCAATTTGGGTTCACTAAAGTCTTAGTGAACTTGTGAGGGAGCTCGGCAGTCAAGTTTGCCCTTCACAGTTGTCCCATGTTGGACCACAATAGCTTGGCCTTTATACTCCTGTCTGGTTCAGTCACTGGACATGGGCTGCTTTGGGAAGAATGTGGCCTCAGAGGAGGTGACTGCAGACTCTGACGAACAAACAGCTGGAGTTGCTGTGCTGAGGGCATTTCCATCAGCCAGACACCAAGTTCTTCTTGAAGGAGGATGTGGGTGGTGCATTTTTATGTCTCCTACAAGGATGAACCCCCATTGCACCTACTCACTTATGTTGTCATAAGGCCTTGCTTGAAGATTCAGAAAATATTTTGTATTATTCCAAGTCCCATCCAAGCATCCCTTGTGCTGCTTTGTGGGCCTGAGGGTGCAGGGTTTGTGGTCCTTTGATGCCAGGATAGTGGGCAGCACCGACTATCACAGATCCTTTTGGCACATAGTGGGTGTCAAAGACAAACCCCAATCTCATAGAGGATGGCAAGGAGCAAACCCACTACCACTCTCTGGGTGCCAAAAATAGACAAGACTTAAGCGATCAGTACAACACACTTTATTACTCATAGCAGAGCAAACAGCAGGAGCATCAGCAAGGTGGGACAAGTTCCCCAGCCCCGAGCCCCTTGCAGGGCACAATGAGTCCACTGGGTGCTATACGTTATGTACATTGCAGCAGAGGAACCCGGGCCCAAATGCCCAGCAACTTTCTGAGCAAGCAGCAAACATGGCAGCAAGAAACAAGCTAATTTCCTCCCTGGGCCAACAGTTACATGGTAGTTACATTTGGCCACACCTTCATCTTCTTCAGTATCAGGAGATGGAAGAGGTTTGCATTCTGGTACAGTAAGCAAGAACATACAGAATGTTCACCGCCCCCCACCCCCCTGGGGTGGGTGGCCTCTCCCAACAGGAGGTGCTGTTGAATGAATAAGAATAGTGCACTCTGCTTAAAGTGGGGAATCTTCATCTGATTTCACTGGGTAGCTTGGAATGGAAGATGTGTTTCTGTCACAGTGTATAGTTTTAATTAACTACGTAGTTTTAACTGTAACTTGTTCTCACTGTACTTGGGACCTTGAGGAGCGCTAGAAAGAAATATGGGTGTGTAGGAGGAAAGGACATTGGCAGATGAAATGCAAATTTGCTGGGAAAATAAAGAGGCATTTTTGAGAAACAGGTTGATGAGCCTTCGAACTATTTGCAAAGCCGCTAGAAATTTCTGCAGAGTGCTTGCTGTGATTGGCTATTAAGTTGCAGCTGCAACTGTGGCACAAGCTGCCATCCAAGTTTTAAATAATCCTTTAAAATGTGCAATTCTCCACGGGATGGTAGATTAAAATTCATGCTCTCTATTTTCTATACTTGGGGGCATTTTCCTTTTTAAAATTCACTTCCATTTGTACTGGGGAGAATGAGAGATACTGACACAAGTTTGTAAGATAACAGAGGTAGCAATAGCCTGAAAGGGACTGGCTGGGGTGAGAATTTCACCTGTAGGGTGAGGAATTAATAATGTTGTCTTGGTAAGACTCTAAGGACTGCTTGAACTGTTTAAACTGAAAGATTAAATTGGATCAGATATCAGTGCCCAGGACTAGACTGGGTTATCCTAGACTGGGTTATCCAGTGGATAAGACCAGACATAGTTAAAGAGAGAGGATTTGCCCCTATCATCAGCATGAAGCCTCCAAGACCCAGGGGAAAAATGTGTTGAGGACCCAGTACAATGGGTACACTCTGCTTTGGTGCCTCATTCTCCCCTCCCATACCCATTTCCCAGATCTCACTTAGACCCTGAGATGTCTTCTCTGACCTCTTCTGCCCTCAGAGGTCCACCTTCTTGGAGTCTCAGAGTCATCATTTTTACCAGTGTTTTTCAAACTTCAGTGTGCACCAGAATCATCCAGACTTATGGGCCTCACTTCTAGAGTATCCAGGAGACCTGGTGGTGGTGCCAGTGATTTTGCATGGCTAACAAGTTCCCAGGTGCTGCTGCTGTGCCCAGTACAGTCCTTCAAGATCCATCTATCCATGTACCTTGTGTTTTGCACTTAATTGTCAATGTCTCAGGGTAGGAGACCTCTTTTCCCATACTGCTATGAAGCTTTCACACGAATATATCTTGTCTGGCACACATAGCTATGCAATAAATGTTTCATTTAACATCCCCCAGGTCTTTATTTACATTATAAAATTTTTGAAGAAAGGAGTCTTTATGCAGCTATGTACTTAGGAAGCATTCGCTAAATATTTGCTACATAAATAGGTGCATAGAAGGTTCTTGATATAAATCAAGGTTTTTTCCCTAAGACATCTAGATTTTGTTGCTATGAATACCTCCATTTTCCCTCAAACACAGCTCCAGTAATATAAAAATATCTTTTACGGGTATTGTGGTAAGGCCTGACAAATTAAAATGTGTCACTTCATTGTAGTTCCCAGTCGACCCATAAAAGATCATTTTCCCTTCTGGAGGCTTTCACCCTGTTGAGCTAAATGATAAGGTATTGGGTTTTTCTGACTGATGTCCCTGCAGTCTCTTGGCACTGTGTTCTCACTGGGGTTTGGTTGAACTGTTGGAGATACAATATAATGGTTCCTTTTGTCTCAAAGACAGTTTTCACCTCCACCCTGACAGTGGCAGCAGGGATGAGGTGGCCAGACACCTGCCATTTTGTTTCTCTGTCCTCAATGGGGCTTGATTCTTGCAGCTGTTTCCAGTTTGGGAGGTGAGCTTGGGAGAGAGATGTAGGGACTCTTTTCTTTCCCTGTTATCAAGTATAGGAATAGAATTTCCACTGGACATTAAGGAGGGTTGCAGTAAGTCACTGTAGATTTCAAACATCCCAGTGGAACTCTGCACTTTGAAACAATCCCCTAAAGAGTCACATAATTGGGGAAATATAAACATTACCCCCTAACTGGTCTTTATTTTTTAAATGAATTTCATAACTAGCTTTTTTAAAAATTATGGATGAATCCTATCCTCTATTCTGTCACCTAAATAAGAGTGGAGTCTCCTCTGTGATTATTAGGGTGATCACGTTTTTCCTGCCTATAACTGCTCCTGTGAGGATAGTGAAAAGAACATAGATTTGAGGTTACATAGGCTAGAGTTCAACATTTGGTTTACTGCTGCATTAGTTCTGGTCTGCTGAGAAGCAGATGCCAGGACAGGATTAGATATTCAGAGATTTATTGGGAGAGGGAGCAGAGGTAGGTGGAACGGAACAGACCTTCAGATCACAGGCAGGTCTGACACCTGGAGAAAGAGAGAGGCAAGGAAGGTTGTGTGGGAAGTCTTGAAATACAGTGTTGAAAAAAGTTTGGCTAAGTTTATGGGGATTCTTCAAGCCAAAGGTGTCCACTGGAGGACTTCCGTGTCTTGCTGGAATGACCCCTTATTATTCCTCACTTCTCACCCCTACCCTGTTCAACTGTTGGCCAGGAGATATCCTTGTAGCAGGAGATAAGAGTGCCTCATATCCATGGCCACCCCAGCCTCTGAAAACCTATTCTCTTTTTATGGTACCATGGATACAATATGATGGGAATAACAGTTGGGATGCCCTACCATGCCTTAGCTAAGGATGGCTATGAATGATTTCTGCCAGAACTTGCATTAGGATAGAGTGACCAAGAGATTAAAAACAGCTGGGGTGAATTCATCTCAGTAGCCACTGCTTTGGTTCCTAACTGAAAATTTTGAATCTGATTTCCAAACTTTCTGTTCAGTTCTTAAATGCTTGAGTTAAATGTGTGTTTTTGGTTTTTGTTGTTTTGTTTTGATTTTTTTTTTTTTTTATTGCTTGAAACTAAAGCAGCCTGTCTTGTCCCCTATAATATTGGGTGTTTACCTAATTTTTTTTTGCTCCACTTATTAAATGTGGGAATTGGGCAGGTTAAATAAGAAAATATGTAAAACATTTGGTACATGGGAGGCACCCAACAATTTTTCCCATTTCAGAATAGATTTCATATTTTAATGATAGAAATCTCTGAGACTTGGGTTTTTTTTTTTTTTTAATGTTTATTTACTTAGAACATGTGTGTGCATGCACGGGGGAGGTGCAGAGAGAGAGGGAGAGAGAGAGAATCCCAAGCAGGCTCCATGCCATCAGCACAGAGCCCAACCTGGGTTTGACCTCACAAACTATGAAATCGGGACCTGAGCCAAAACCAAGAGTCAGATGCTTAACCGTCTGGGCCACCCAGGTGTCCCTGAGACTTGAGTTTGAAGAAAATTGCATTACGTTGTAAATGTTTACTTTTTTACAAATATCACACCACCACTATTTATTGAATGTCAGTAATGTGTGAAGTAAAATTCCACAAAGGAAACTCAAGACATGGTTCCCAGTCTCAGATGGAAACAACCACTTTCTCAAAGATCTTAACTCCCTGGTGTCTAAACTAAAATTCAAAATACTTCTCTTGTCATTTAAGGCTACTCTGCATCTGACCTTGTCTTTCCTCTCTGACCTTGCTTCATGCCCAGCACATTCCCAGGTGGAACCCACCTTCCCCTTCTCGTGTCAGGGTTTTTTTTTCATGACATTCCAACTACCCTTATGCCTTCTGCCACTTGTCCTGCACTCTAGGGTTATACTGTGACAATCCTACCTGTCCTTAGAGCTGACCTCAGATCAGATGTGCTCTACATGAAGCCTTCTGTAGCCTAAACCAGCCCCAGTGCTTTCTGATTTCCTCCTCTGTCCTTCCCCCTCATGGTTGCTTCTTTCTCACAGGATGGTTATGTGTATCCACTCTTGTAGGGTTTCCACCTCACTACTCTGTATCTCCGTATTTCCCTCAGAATACCCAGCACAGTGTTTGTGACACAAGTGCTCCCCAAGTGATAACTAAAATCACATGAGAGGAGGGCAGCTGGGAAGAAGACAGTGTGATGATAGGAGATAATAGGCAATCAGCACTCTGTGAAAGGTAGAGAAGTAGAACTCTTTTACAATTTTATCTGGAAATATTTTTCAAACTGAGAGAAAAATTGTAACTACAGTACGGAGAACTCATGCATACCTGTCACCCCAATTTACCAATTGCTAATAATTTGCCACATTTGCTTTATCATTTTTCACTTTCTATATATTATTTTTGAACCATTTGAGAATACTTTGCAGAAGTCCTGTCACTTGCCCCTGAATACATTAATGTGTACCTACTAAGAATAAAGACATTTTCTTTATTTTTAAAAAAAAAAATTTTTTTTAACGTTTATTTATTTTTGAGACAGAGACAGAGCATGAATGGGGGAGGGTCAGAGAGAGGGAGACACAGAATCTGAAACAGGCTCCAGGCTCTGAGCTGTCAGCACAGCTTTCCTGAGCCGCAGTCGGCCACTTAACCGACTGAACCACCCAGGCGCCCCAAGACATTTTCTTTAAAAAAATTTTTTTAAATGTTTATTTTTGAAGGAGAGAGAGAGAGAGAGGGAGGGGGAGGGGCAGAGAGAGAGGGAGACAGAATCGAAGCAGGCTCCAGTTTCTGAGCTGTCAGCACAGAGCCCGATGCGGTGCCCAAACTCACAAGCTGTGAGATCATGACCTGGGCCGAAGTCGGACGCTCAACCGACTGAGCCACCCAGATGCCCCTGGAATAAAGACGTTTTCTTACACAGCTACAGTACAATGATCAAAACCAGGAAATTTAATGTCAATACAAGATTGATCTATAACTTAAGTTTCTCCACTTCTCCAATTGTCCCAATATCTATATGGTTTTTGTTTTTGTTTTGTGTTTTGGTGGCTCAGGATCCAAAGTAGGATCATTATGTTAAATTTAGTTTTCATGGCAGATAAAGTTTTAAGGACAAAAATATCATTTTTTGCATCATGTTCTATTCAAATTCAAGATGCATGTTTTTGCTCATACCAGCAAATTATAACAAAAAAAGAATCCTATGCCCTCATCCAGGGAGACTGTTTCCTGTTGCTTTTTATTTGAAGACCCATCGAAGTCTCTGCCAGGATGGAGTGCCCCCCACCTTGGTGAGGGGAAAGGCTTCCAGGGAGATGAGGTGACGGAGTCTGCTTGCCATTGTTCACATTTGCCAGAGATTGGCAAGGAGACGGACTCCTCTCAGACCCCCCATGGCAGGGAACACTCGCTCAGAAGTGATTTTTGTGAAGTAATATTGTGGATGCTAATTATTAATCATATTTATTTTAAGATTCTAAATTAACGCAATTAACACAGTCATCCATGTCTAACAATTATCCACATCTTAAAATTACAGAAACACCAAGTATTAGCTTTTTGCTTACAAACGTGTAAATACTAATTTTAGCATTCAATGAGTTGCATGGCAAATTTCTCCAACATTAGTGACTAGAGATGTTAAAGGAGAAGAAAGATCATCTGTTTTATCCCGTTGGTGTGCCTGAAATCGTTAACGTTTCAAAGCCCCGAGGTTCATTCTTGTTGTAAATTACTTCACTTGCAGGAAAGTAGCTGACCTTGCTTGGCTCCCACCCGCCGTCTTTTTGCAGGGAGACAGGCTTTCTTTGTCAGAGAACTTTTTCTATGATAGACCTGTCACCTGCCAGCTCTTCTTTTGGAGTACCCATCCTCCCCTGGTTGGCTTTTCTCCTCCTCCATGCTGAGCACTGTTACTTCACCTGGCATTTGCCCCTCCATGCACCTCCAGCATTTGCTCAGGGTTATAGCAAGTAGCCCGCTGTGGTGTAAAGTCTCTATTTCTGCTCCTGGAAGTCATGAATGAATTTCACCTTTTCTTCTCCACACCCAAGAAGTTCTTGACAGATAGAGGGTGACCAAGGAATGAACGAATCCCTGACACGATCTCACACTGACCTAAGAATCCCTGAATACTCACCACTTAATTTTGGAAGCTGCCCGGGGCGCCTGGGTTGCTTAGTCGGTTAAGCGTCCCTCTTGGTTTCAGCTCAGGTCATGATCTCGCGGTTTGTGAGTTTGAACCCCACATTGGGCTCTTCAATGACAGCTGGGAGGCTGCTTGGGATTCTTTCTCCCTCCCTATCTGCCCTTTCCCCTCTCACTCTTGCTCTCTGTCTCTCAAAACAGATAAAAAAATTGAAAAACATAAAAAATCTTAGAAGCTGCCAGTTCTACCTCTCTGTGCTTTCCTTCTCTCTGATGTCCTTTGCTTACTTTGCTTTTCGCTTGGGTGAAATCGATCTTCAGCTTTGTTGCTGTTGAGAAGGCTTTCAGATCGCAAAGCCCATGTGGTGGTTTAGGAGGATTATTCCATTTGAGGTCTATTAGAAAGCAGAAACCTGGAGGGGTCTGTGAATTCGTCTTGTCACTTCTACTCTCTTTTTCTCATTTTCCTCATTCTCAAAGACCTCTGGGGACAGCAACTTTGTATGGCCCTGGATAGAAGCTTTACAGCGGCAGAGTGATGAAGCCTGTGTGACAGTTTAGAAACATAAAAATGGGTGTTCTCAGATGACTCAGCGTAGAACACTTCCCAGCCTGCCAGGGCTGGGGCCAAAAAGAAGTCTAGGCACACCAGAATGGTACCAGTGCAAACTTCTCTGTCTCACAGATGTGCTTCCTGGCCCCACAGTCCTTTCCTTTCACCTCGTTAATTCTGTGGGTCTGGCCTAACCCAGACCACTGGCTCTTCCTATACTTGGGAACTTGTGCTATTAAGCTGGAGTCTCATCTTATACGATGTCCTGTTCCATTTTTGCTCTATCCCCCAGGCCCCTGGAATTCTATCCACATCTAATCTCAGCCTCTGAGCACAAGCACCTGTGTATTCTGTTACCACTGTAATGGCTGGCCTATAAGGGGTGGCTTAAAAAAGCCAGAGTTACCCATTTGCCATTAGAAGGTAGTCTTGGCATCTTCTATAATGATGCATCCTGTATCCTAGCAAGTAAATTCAGTAATGTGTCACCTACCCATTTTAAGTGCTAATAAATGAGTGCATCTCTCTATCACAGTGGTGGGAGTTGTAAGAAAAAAAAAAAAAAGGCCAGATGCGTATTGCTTTGTTTCTTAGTAACCACTATCCTCTTTGCTCTATATCTGTGTCTCAGTGATGTTCCTGTCTTGCTGCTTGGTCAGGTCTATAGTTAGCACAGCACATGTGGGCCGCCCCGGCAATTTGTGTCCTAGGAGGTTTCAGTTTACAAAAATAGGCAAAACCTGACTTTTCACAGTCACTTCCTCTGTAATTAAAATGGCATATTTCTTAAGTTAGAAACAGATGAGTTCATGGTAAGGGGAGTAAGTCTTTTCAAAGAGACTGAATTTATACTTTTGAACCATTGCCATATATAATAAAAGGTTTACTATCACTTGAAAGTCAGTTTGAATGTTGGCTATAACGAGATAGTGCAAATTGGACAGATTATGCTTCAGGTTCTTATCTTTTGGAGAACATACTTTTTTTTTTTTTCCTTTGGTTGATCTTAGTGGAGTGAATGGAAGCATTTTGGCAGAAGTTTCTTTCTTTCTCTTTTTTAAATGTAGTTAGGAATATGCATAACTTCCTCTGGAATGAGTGGTGGGAGAATCTTTTTTTCTTTTCAATTTTGTTTTTGACTTCAGGTACTATAGATCTAAAGCATTTAGCTTCCTATGCTTGATGCTTTGTTGAAAATTCTCAACGGGTTTCTGATTCTATTGTTGGGACCAATCTCGTCTCACTGTAACAATCTAGTTCTCACTCCCTTGGATGTTCCAGGAATGACAGCCTGTTTGAAGTTAATGAAGGAGTTAGTGCTTGTTAACACGCTGCTCACCTGGGACTAGTTTAGACTAGAACAGTGACTTCTATCTTCAGTAAAAAGGATTGGTGACAAATTGCTTCTCTGAGTTGCCCACAGCCACCAGGGAGAAATTAGAAGTTGACAGAAAAACTTGAGGGGAAAGTCTGCTGCCTCCAGAGGGGAGGAGAAAAATCTCACTATTGGCAAAAACTCCTGCATCGTCTTTTGAAGTAATTAAAGTGAAAGGGACTTTTGCTCCAGTTACTCATCTAACGGCCTCAGTTTTCCACCTGGCATGTCAATTGAGAGCTTTAATGTAAATACCTGGTTTTAGTAATGATTGAAATAACTAAAGTGCAGGGAACCATGAAGATAATGTCCTTTGCTTTTGAGTGTATCTATTTAGCCTATATTCTTGGTCTACTGCACATACAACTTTGCACTAGGAAGTGATGGTCACAATTCTGTCCTCAAAAAGCTGCAGCTTAACTAGGGATTCTGTGATGTGAATACGCTAGTGAGCCTTTCCAGGGCAAAACCGGGTGGTAGTTTCCTGATCATCTGCAGACTCTGATATTCTTCCGTGCCAAAGGGAAGTCTCCTTTCCCTCCATGTGAAGATGAATGTGAGCTGCACAGGTGGTTTGCTTCTGCTGAATGGAATGTGGTGGGTGTGATGTCCTAGTGTAGGTCACGAAAGGACACAGCAGAGAAACGGAACTTAGCTTTGTTGGGATAGAAGTTCGGAATGTCAAACTCACATTGCATTCTTATTGAACAGATAAATCTTTTAATCTAGATGAATTTTGTGTAACCCAGGTGAGTCATGCTAGGCTATAAAAATTGGTCAGTCCAGACTTTGGGATTGGTGAGAATGGCAACTTATATTGGGCTTGGTTAGGGTTCTACCTACCAAGTGATGTAAATGATACCTACAAGATCGAGGTTGCATGCTGGTGTAAGTGGATGTGGCTTCTCAGTACCTCCTGTGTCCCTCATGGAGATATTTTGTCTAAAGTTCAGAGATCTCAGCAATCTTCAGTGAGGGAGGAATATATCAGGTCAGGGGAGCTCC
This sequence comes from Panthera leo, assembly GCF_018350215.1. Lineage (NCBI taxonomy): Eukaryota > Metazoa > Chordata > Mammalia > Carnivora > Felidae > Panthera > Panthera leo. Next base: position 23,103,748 of record NC_056679.1, read on the forward strand.
TGGATTTATAATTCTTTGCGACACTACGGTTAAATAACTTAATTATATGATATATCTTAGCCTGGGTTCTCCAGAAAGCAAAGCTGGAGGCAAAGGCTTATGTGCTCTTAGGTTATCGATGAGTGCAATACCAACGAACACAGGTGAGAGACAAGGGGAGAAAAGGAATGAGAGAGCCATTTGATGTATCAGGTGTGATAATTGCTTGCTTTCAATGGAACCATCTTCCAAGATACCATGTAAATGACTGCTTCTTGGGATGGTCCATTGGGGGAGGATGGTGAAGAGTTTCTCTGCCCCCTCCATTTCCCAAGATCCAAGTTTTGCTTCATGGGACATTAATTCCTCCAGTACTTACAGGTTACATGTGTGTGGGTGCAGGTGAGTCCCACAGTGTGTCATACAGTGAAGCCCTGTGGCAGGAAGTGAGAATGGGAGACACAGACATGAGAGGAAGTCCTGATGGATTGTAACCCCATCAAGTTGGTCACAGTCCATGAAGAATGGGCCACTGGCTGCTAGGTCAAAGATACTGGTGACAGGTGAGAAAAAGAGGATCAGTAAGAGGTTTCTGATACACTGTGCTTACAATCTATCACATTCCTCCTTGCATCTTTGCTGGGTCATTGGACTCACTGAGATTCCAGAGTAGGAGTCCAGAAATAGACTCACACAGATTATTTTAAAAGAAAGCTTTGTCACCCACCTGTGTCAGAATCCTCTGAAGGGAGAGGATGCCTGGTAAAAAGACAGATTTCTAGGTCCCACCTCAGATACACTAATTCCAAATCTCTGGGACTGGGAACCAGGATTGGCCTATTTAACAATCAGCCCAGGCAATTCTTAAGCGTATTAAACTTTAAGAACCACCAGGAAAACATAGGATATCAGATCCTATTAGAGTTAACTTTATTGAATCTTGCTCTACATATTCAAAAACAGTATGTATCAGAGTAGACTCTGAAGTAATTTCCACATAAAGCAATTTATCTACCAGGCTCCATTTATTTCAAGAATCTGGACAGGCTATTACCATTTCAATCCATTGACTATATTTTACTTAAAATGAAAGTACTGAAGCTGCTTTTGATACTTGAGCACATTTAACAACATTTATAATAGCTCTTATAAATACATGCTTTTGTCATCACCCATTATTTTTATGAATGTTCCTAGAACCATGAAGTTAGCTGAACAGGACCAGCTTTCTGTGGCCTCAGGGCTCCATTCCCTGGACGTTGCCCAACAGGCTGAGGCTGTTCAGGGAGAAAACTGTTGTGCAGCTTCATAGGTTTGAACATAGGGTGCAAAGAGGCCTTGAATTAATTCCCCAGACTCCTAAATTTATGAGGATATATGGTCAGTGAGTTCACTTTTGTATTTTGCTTTTAATTTGGAGACTTATACCAACCCTCATACTGCCCTACATAGGGGGAAGTTGATTCCTTTAGGTAGTTTGTATATTTACAGAAAGGGTGACCTATAACTTCTCTCAGTGTCCCGTACCTGTGTTTGTAAGCCTCAGAATCAGTAATTTAAATGATTCATTTGATCTACCCTGGATTTCTTTTCCTGGAATTCAAACCCAGAGAGAACCTAGTGAAAGCCAACAGGAAAAGAAAGGGGGTAGTGTGCAGTGAACTTCATTGTAACTCATTTTGATTTCAATAGCTATAAATACTAAGTTAATTGTAATAACAGGTATATCTGTGATACAAATATAGTTTTAGAGTGAAAAGGTCAATAAGGAAAGGAATGTGTGTTTAAGAAGGCATGCAGGTAGAAATCACAGGGAAGAATGTTAATAGGCATGTTTGTTGAAGAACATTGCTCCATGGGGGGAGCTACCCAGAGCCAGACCTAAGATCCCTGGTAGCACCATCGACTGCTAAGACATCCCAGAATCAAAGGGCACAATGGACAGCTGGCCCAGACCTTCCAATAAGACCGAGGTGAGATATCTGGTCTTATCCAACATCAGGACTGCCCAGCAAGAGCAGTGCTAATCTAGTACAGACCCTATTCTTGTTCTTAGTAACAAGAACTCAGAAAAGAGGAACTTCTCTAAGGCAGTCCAAAAATCCACTGATTTTTGGCTAACTGTGGCTAATCAAGCCTACAGTTTGTTTACTAACATATAGTAATTTTGAATTAGGACTGTGTGTGCGTGTGTACTGATGAAATTTTGTGTTTAGGAAACTCATGAAATAGGAATTTTGTCACAGACTGTTTTCTAGGGGAGGTAACTGAAACAGGAGTGGACCTAGAAAGCAGAGCCTCAAGATCAATTTTGAAGTCATATTGCCTATCTGTCTCAAAGCCATAGGAGCTCCATTGCTGGTGGTGAGTGGAGTGTTAATAACCCTGGTGTGCAACAGCATCCTGAATTAGATTTTTATTGCTATTGTGACAGATTACTGTAATTTTAGTGGCTTGAAACAACACAAATGTATTGATTGCTTTTCTTAAAGTCTGGTAGGTTAGAAGTCCAACCTGGGTCTCAGTAGGCTAAAATCAAGGTGTCAGTAGGGTTACGTTACTTCTGGAGGGTCTGGGAGAGAATCCATTTCCTTGCTGTTTCCAGCTCCTAGAAGCTGCCTGCATTCCTTGGCTTGTGGACCCTTCCTCTGTTTCAAAGGCCAGCTATGCAGCATCTCCCTGACCCTTCTTCTAAGGTCACATCTCACATAGAGAGCTATCTAATCCAGATAGGAAAGGTTCTGTTTTTAAGGACGTGTGATCAGATTGGGTCCACCTGAAAATCCAGGATAAACTTCCCATCTCAAAGTATTTAACTTTGATCACAGCTGCAAAATCTCTTTTGTTAATACATAAAGTAACATTTCATAGTTTCTGGGATTAGGATATAGACATTTGTGGGGGCATGATTCTGCCTAATACACATGTCGGTTACGAAAGTTTTCACTTGTGGTTTATTGAGAAGTGTAGTTGGAAGACCTATTCCTGATGCACTTGGATGTTATGGGAGAAAGAAAATTTATAAGGATTGTGGCATGGGGCCTCTTCTTTTGATGGCATTGGCAGCTTTGTAAACAGAGTCACAGACACATTTAAGCGATGTTCTGCTAGCCAGTGTAGCTACCATACAGACTGTGCTGAAAAATCAACGTCAGGGTTTAATTTTAAGGATGGTAGGAGTGTAAAGCTTTATATGCAACACTGCAACAGGTCTCCTATGTCAATGTTAGGACCCTGATAAGAAAAGATGGGGATTTTGAGGCAAGCAATAGGTAACCTTAAACTCCAGTTGCTCTGGATCCTTATTTGGCAGAAGCATCTCCTTTGCCCTTTACAAAGGAACCCCATCCCCACCCCAGTGGCCTGGGTCCCATGCAAAGCCTCATGTGAAGTGGGTAACTTCTTTGCTCCCACCCTCCCTCGTTACCTAATTAGGCCAATAACCAGATTCAGGTCTCTGCTCAGCCTGAAGAGGGAAGTATGGGTCTGGCTTCAGGAAGAAATGGTCCTCACAAAGGAATCACAGAATCTGGCTAAAAGAACCTAGAGAAACTGGGGAAACACATGTGGGGGCACATCTTGAGAATGTTGGTTCTGTGAGGGGAGGAATGTAAGACTAGATAGGGGAGAGTTCATTGACAGAGAGGCACCCAAACCCAGGACTCAGAGTTCCAAAGGACACCTGGTGCTTGTCTTCATAGCTTGCTGGAAGGGCTCCTGGAGACCTGAATTAGGCATTGGATTCTGGTAAATAATGTGGAGATACTATGGCTTCCTTAAATGAGAAAGTGGTCTCTTTGAGGTTTTGAGAATGGATGGACCATGTTTGACTTGAGAAGCTACTTTGTGACTGTGTCCCTCACTAAGCTTTATATCTCTGCTTATTTAAGTTTAAAGTGGTTTCTGGATTAGTGAACTTGAGGCATGGGACAAAACAGAGCTTCATTTAATTGCTGACTCATTTATTCAACACTCACTGAAAACCTTTTAAATGTCCACCGGTATGTAAAGGTGCCGATGACACAAAGAAGATCCTTTGCGTCAGGAATAACTAATCTGGTACGGAAGACATATATCTAGGGAGAAAGATCATCTTCTACTCTCAGGGTCATGTCACTGTAAATCCTTTGGACATTTGTGTTATGGCATATGAATTCCAGTGTCATGGTCCTATAATTGCTGCTTTTCTGACACGACAAAATAATACAATCTTATGCTAGATGCAGAAATAAGCACGTACACTTGAATGAATTTAAATACTTTGTAGCTTTTGATTTGAAAAAAGACTCAAGAGGAAAAAAAATAGAGATTTAGATACTTGTTTCTTAAATATATTTGTATAATTTCTCTATCTTTTGAGATTGTTATTTGAAGGCTACCGAACTGTTTTTCAGGAGTCTGAAAAAGCACACATCATTTTGGTGAATTTCTAATTTAAATAAATGTAAGCTTAGAGGGATATGCTTTAAGCAAAAATCTCATTAATTTTTCATATTCTCCATTTTGAAATTAACAAAAAGGCTTATGAATGAGGGGCAGAGGAAGAAAGATGAATTTCTGTCTTATTTCATCTGCCACTCAGACGTTATAATTTTTTAAGCAAGGAGAACCAGTTAGTTTTTGATAATTTAAATTCTCCATATAATTAATAGATAGTTTTGCTGGTCCATCAACTTCATCATTTTTTCCTAATCTTTTGTGACTTGCAGTTCTGAGTTAGCACTGCTGTGATAGTTGAGTGAGATGATTAATCTGTAAAACATACTCGTTTTGATGATTTTTATTCCAATTAAAATTTTAGAATATTATTAAAAAGATGAATGCCAACTAAATTGTTTTGGAACAATTCATGGAAACTATTATGGCAGATAAAGGGTGATCTATAAATATTTGCATGACTATTGCAGAAAAAGCAAACTTATAATGTGGCAAAGCAGCCTTTCCTTTCCTAAACAATTTCATTCTATTCCGTTGCATGAAAGGAATGCTTGTTGATTGATGCCATGTAATTTAATAGAAAATGCTGCAGTGGGAGTGCTGAGTTCTGGCATCTGTTCCTGGATGAGCTTTGGTTTTGTTTTGCAAGTAATATTAAGAACTTATTGCTTTTTTTCTATTGTAAAAATGGTATGTTGTATATTCACAAAATATGAAGGTTATTTGTAATTCCACCACCAAGAAAAAACAATTGTTAATATTTTAGGAATCTATTATTGTAGTCTTTATGTATGTGACCATTTTGTCAAGTGGATTTACCTCAGTAGGATACCATCAGGAAAAGGCATTATTTTTCCCCCAGGGCTTTCAAACTGTTACTTCTTCCTTCTCTTTGACAATATCACTGGCATTCTTCATGTTCTTTTTATTTTTTTTTAATTTTTAAAATTTTCTCTCTTTCTCTCATCACATTGGCTGGGGAGGAAGCATTTATACCACCGAAATTGGCAAATGTTGCAAATCCAGACCTTGCCCTGCCCCCTCTGCTCCCACAATTGTTTCAGACCACCCGGTTTAAGCCATTCAGTGCGTGACATTCCCATAGTCCCAGGGGTTGGTTCAGAGGTTGCGTAATCAACGTGACCCTTAGAAAATTTACTAGAGTTCCAGGACATAGGAAAACCCATTCTCTTTCTCTCTTTTCTCTCTCTCTCTCTTGCCCTTTCTCTCTCTCTCTCTCTCATGGATGATGAAGAATATGGATATAAAGACTGGAATTCCTGGCATCATTGTGTCCTATTGTGAAGCTATCTTGAAGTTCACACACGAGATAACCATAAAGAGAAGTGCAGAGATATTGAGCTGGAGTCTTGAACAAATCATGCCTAAGAAATGTGCCAGCTTTGAGTTGTAAGTTATGTGAGCCAATAAGTCTTGTTCAATGTGTGAGCCAGTTTAAGTTGAGTTTTCTGTTTCTAGCTACTGAGAACATTCTAACTGGTGCACGAGTGATTTTTAGAGATGCTAGTTGGAGACTATGCTCATTTCCTCTTGCTGAACTGTCCCTCAGCTCAGTAGAATCACATGCTTTGTGGCATTCCAGAGTTATTTTATGGAAATGAAGACCCAATTTCAGAACAAATTCACAGACATTTGAAGCATATGAATTTTACATTAAGTTTCTGCAATAGTCTTTGAAATGCAAGCCTCAGGACGTGATGAATTCTTTGGCTTAGTTTGGAGGGGATTTGATGATGCTGAGGGATAATTAAGACTTTTAAGGTGATACAGAATCTCTGTAATGCTAAAAGTCAGTAATTAATTCTAGAACTATTACGAAATTCATATAGCTAAAGTTTGGGTAACATTCTTTTCTGCCTAACTTTATGAAAATATATTTTTCATGCAAGTGTTCAAATACAAGTTAAATACAAATTGACATACCAGTTAAGAGCTGCTATCTATGAGGTAAATCCTGAGTCCAAATTTAGAAATGAGTATTGAATATGTTATGGAACCTGGTCTGGATCAGCCAGCGGAATAACCAAGCGGCACTTGGAGATCTTGGAAGGCAGGAGGTTTATTTCACACCAGCAGGCTCAGAGGAGATCATTCTCCAGAGGTCTGATCCCTGAACTTAAGCATGGGGGACAATTTATAGTCTGTTACTTCCACATTAGTGGCGATTTGGTGCATGCGGCAAGCGGAGCAGGAAGAAGAACCTGGCAGGAGAGTCTTTGGACAGGAACAGGAATTCCCAGATCAGTCCCGTCGGCCATCTTATCACATAATTTTCCCCTATCAGATAGATCTCAACTGTTTTGAGACCAGTTTATTTTTGTTATTTCTCCTTGTTTCATCAACTTGATCAATATTATGATGACCTTTGGACAAATAAAATTGATAAAACCTTTGGTGTGTGTTTTTTTTTTGTATTCATGCTTTAATCCACCCATCACCATTGTTATTGATGAGGGAGCATGGGACAGGCTGGCACAACCTCCCCTCCTCCCCATGTGGAATACATGCGATATTCCTTGGGCACTCCTGGCTACCCAAGAACAAAGGAAAGGGGTTAAGTGCTTGCCATGGTGATGTGGGAAACTAAGGCAAATGAAAAACTAAATACCCTTACTGCCTACGGCCCACTGACAAGTAGGAGCTCAGCTGCCTCAATGATGACACTTTGCTGGGGACAAAAGAGAACCTTGGTGTAATATTGTCCCAACCTGCAGGATCCAGTAAATCTACCTCAACTGCCTTAGGATGTATGCTGGCAATCTTGCTCCAAGCTTATGGCCCCCCCATAGGGGTCTGAAGGGTCTCTTGACTGAAGTTTTATTCAACTGTAATAAATGGTGTTTCCCTAGCAACAGTAAGCCCCTCAGGGTCCTAGAAACCTTGCTTCCAAAATTCCTTGGAGATTTGCTGTATCCCTGACCCCCTCCCAACCTAAGAGTATATAATGAGTTACCCATCAAGACCCCATGCAGCTTTTCCTGCCGATGGGTCCTGTCCCCATACTTTAATAAAATCTCCTTTTGCACCAAAGATGTCTTCAAGAATTCTTTCTTGGCTGTCAGCTCTGGACCCCAAGAAACTCCCATCACCCCAGAACTTCATCAGTTATCATTAAAAAATTCTTGGAGCTGCAGATATATGGTTTTCTCATTAGGTGGCCTATTCTTAAAAACTCTTGAATGTTCCTATATTAAAATATTCGTGTTTGTGTATGTGTAGCTCAAATAATGCTTCTCTCTTACTTTTATTCGTTGGTCCCAGTTAATTTCTCTTTGAATACATCTAATACAGGAAATATTAAAGATAGCTGTTGTGTCATCATTTCCTGGTCCTTCTAAGTTTCTTTTCCCAGGTAAAGTTTCCCAATTTTTATCCCTTACTACTTTTATGACATACATTTCAGTTTCACCCAACCGGGTGAGGTCATTCTTAAAAAGAATATCTTAATCATAGGAAGAGACTGAAGAAGTAGGCAATGATAGAATCATCGCTACTAAATTACTGGGCAAACCTCATGAGATTCCTGTAATTAGAAATATTGTTTGGAAAGTTATAATAACCAAGTTGGTTGTTCATGGAATGATTTTTAAGAACTATTCCTTAGAATAAAGAGCAGAGTTTTGCTATGTCACTTCTCATCATAATTTAAAGCTTCTTTTTGTTCAAATTATTCTTAGAATTTGCGTTTGTTTTCTAGTTGAAATTCCTAAATGGTGTTATCTGTTGATTTTCAAACACCTGTGTTGCGAAAGACTTATCCTAAAACAAGGTCATTTGTTGAGTCAGAGTATTCTTCTAAAAAGGCTACCTCAAAGAGCAGTGTTTGTCATTCAAATTTTGCCCTTTCTTGGGTCAGAACCTTGATCACAGTGAGGAGCTCAGTTCCTGGCCTAAAAACCCTAGGTGTGATATTTTTCAGGCTAGACCACAGGCAATTACAAAGGCTTTATCTAGGAGGCTTTGGGAAGGAAAATTACCCTTTGTGATGTTTAATTTTGTGTGTCAACCCGACTGGACCATGGGCTGCCCAGAGATATCAGATTAAACATTATTTCTAGATACATCAGCAAAGATGGTTCTGGGAGAAATTAGCATTTGAATTGGTAGAGTGAGTAAAGCAGATGGCCCTCCCCATGTGGGCGGGCAACATCCAATCCCTTGAGGGTGTGAATAAAACTTGGAGGCAGAAGAAGGTTGAATTCTCTCTCTGCTTGATTGGTTGGATTTCCACATCAATCCTTCCCTGCCTTGGGCTCCCGGTTGGACTGGGATCTACTCCATGGGTTCTCCAGCTGTCAGACCTTCAACTTACACCACTGGCCTACCTAGGACTCTAGCTTGCACACAGCAGACAGTGGGACTTTTCAGCCTTCAAAATCACATGAGCCAGTACCTTAAAATAAATCTCTTTATGTAAATATGTATAAACACATTTTTTTTTTTTTTTTTTTTATGCTATGCATTGCTGTGTAGTGAACACATCCATTCTGTTCTGTTTCCCTGGAGAATCCCGACTGATATACCCTTCCCACATAGACTTGATGTACAGCCAGTGCACTGCAGTCTGTGAAGGGAGTTACGGTCAGGACTCAGGGCCTCTTGGCCAGCCATGCTGTTATGCAGGCCTGCATTCTAGGCCAGGACTTGCATTTGGAGGTCTTCTAATTGGGAAACCTTGAAGATACTGTCCTCTGCCCTCAGATTCAATACCCTGTTCTTTTCAACTTCCAGCCCTCCCCTCTCCTGTGAACTCCAGGTCCATTAAACTGCAGAAGACTTTTGTTCTGGGCTCCCCAGGCAGTGAGATGCCCCACCCCCACTCCACATCTGTGCTGATTCGCCAGTCTCTCCAACTAGAGCACTGTTCTGTGGGGGAGAATGGAATGGGAGAGTTGGCTGCTTCCTGCAGGTTAGCCTCTTGCTTTTGCTATCACAGTGAGTGATTAAAGGCTTCACTCTTATTTCATTTTGGCTTGTTGTTTTTAATTTGCTACTCAGACAGCTCAGCTCTCCCCTGCTCTCCTCCTGCTCAGCAGAGACAGCTTCCGACAACATGGTTCACATCAGCAAAAGCATTTACCATAAAATTGGATATATCTCAGGTAATGTTAATTAAAAAAGCCAACACTTGTCGAACACTTACAGCATACCAGACACGATGCCAAGCCCTTTATGGATGCGATTGATTGCGGTGTTACTCTAAGTGTGGTCCTCAGACTGGTGATGATTGATAAAAGCTTGTAACCTGTTTAACACGAGGGAAGTGGGAACTGGGTATTTGTGTTTAGCAGTTTGCCTTTGTCATTGCTATATGGTGGCTATTTTTATTGTGTTTTTAAGAGTATTAGTCCACATCAGACTGAAAATTTTAGAAATATGTTCTTTCACCCAGGGTGGATGGAGAAGTATTGTGCTATCTCACCTAATCCTTATAATGATCTTTAAAAAATTTTTTTTAAAATGTTTATTTACTTTTGAGAGAGAGAGAGAGAGAGCATGAGCAGGGGAGGGGCAGAGAGAGGAAGACACAGAAACTGAAACGGGCTCCAGGCTCTGAGCTGTCAGCACAGAGCCTGATGTGGGGCTCGGGATCATCGAGATCATGACCTAGGCCAAAGTCGGACTGTTAATCAACTGAGCCACCCAGGGTGCCCCTATAATGACCTTTTGAAGTAGATGTTACTATTACCCTTTATTTACTGATGAGTAATCCAAGCACCGAGTGGTTAAGTAATTTGCTCAGAATCATAAATGTATGCTAAGTGTGGCAATGCTGAGAGTGTGTCAAGACAGTTTAGTACACAGCTGCTGGGCTGAACTCTTATGCTAGGGCTAGGTTCACTTCTTTTGATCATTAATATCTTGTGCCACCATATTTGTGGTCTAACAAGGACCCCCATAAGCCATTTGGATAGAATATCTGCAATTGTGTTTGTCCCGGCAAATTCAGAGTATACCTCTGCCGTAGACATATCACCTTCGTCACACTATGAGATGATGCTCTAGGCTGTCTGGATAAAGAGAAGGTCTGAGTCTTCACAGAAAACCTGTCATGTGGTCAAATATTTCCTTGTGTTGGGTATAGTAGTTTCCGAAATTCAATTCTTGTTGGAATCGATGGTCACCCAAAGCAATTTGCATATCTGTGGCACCAATTTCCAGATACGTAATTCCATTTATTTGCTGCTCTGGGATTCTGCCTTGGCATCACCACAGCTCTGTATGTTTCCTGTAGGCATCTCAGGCATGGAAATAAAACTGTGTGAATCCAAGTACTTCCTAACCCTGATGAGGCATAAATGACTGCATGTGAAGAGCTAAGCTGGGTCAAATCCTTCTCTCATTATCTTATTTGTGATTCCTTGGGCAAAAAGGTGGATTGGGGGGAAAAACCCCAAAGCTTCATGAGAAATCCTTGGTATGGAGACGAGGGATGATTCCAATACATTTCTTTGGCGGAAGAGTAAGAAACGGAGGTCATTGGAGGTAACTCACAGAAAAGGCAGTAATGGTTCTAAGGGGGGTGACTCTGGGAAGGAGGCTTTGGCCTGGGGAGGGGAAGTATGAAATTCCTGCTTTTTACTATTCAGGTGATCCCCGATTTATGATGCTTTGACTTAGTTTTTTTTTTTTTTAATGTTTATTTATTTTTGAGAGAAAGAGAGCATGAGCTCTGGAGGGGCAGGGAGAGACAGACAGGGACTGAGGCTCTGAAGTGGCCTCTGTGCCGACAGCAGAGAGCCTGATGCGGGGCTCAGACTCACAGACCATGAAATCATGACCTGAGCCAAAGTTGGATGCTCAACCGACTGAGCCACCCAGGGGCCCTTAGACTTAGGCTTTTGTTTAGGCCTCGATTTTTGACTTAACAATGGGACAAAAGTGATATGCATTGAGTAGAGGTTATACTTCGAACTTTGAATTTTGATATTTTCTTGGGCCAGCGTTACGCCGAGCGATCCTGTCTTGTGATGCTGGGCAGCGGCAGCTCCCGGTCAGCCCTGCCATCACCAGGGTGAACCACTGATACACTTACAAGCGTTCTGCACCCAGGCAACCATTCTGTTTGCCACTTTCAGTATAGTACTCAATCAGTGCCATGAGATATTCAATACTTTATTACAACATAGGCTTTGCGTCAGATGATTTTGCCAAATTGTGGGCACTGTTCTGAGCACGTTGAAGTTCGGCTAGGCTAAGCTGTGATGTTTGGTAGGTTACGTGCATAAATGCGTTTTCAATTTATGACAGTTTCCATTTACAATGGGTTTATCGGGTTATAACCCATTGTAAGTCCAGGAAGATCTGGACACTCTTCTCTACTTGAGTTTTTTTATTTTTTTTTTTCAACTTTTTTTTTTTTTTAATTTATTTTTGGGACAGAGAGAGACAGAGCATGAACGGGGGAGGGGCAGAGAGAGAGGGAGACACAGAATCGGAAACAGGCTCCAGGCTCCGAGCCATCGGCCCAGAGCCTGAAGCGGGGCTCGAACTCACGGACCGCGAGATCGTGACCTGGCTGAAGTCGGAGGCTTAACCGACTGCGCCACCCAGGCGCCCCTCTACTTGAGTTTTTTTAAACTACATGTATGTGTTCCTTTGAGCAGTTAAAGACCTATCCCAGCCCAGGTTTTGTGTCCCATCCCCTTCGGCCAACTCTTGAATTTGGCTGCAACGCAGTGGAATTTACTGCAAGTTCTTACTTGCTTCTGCTAAAGGCATCTTGCTCCAAGCTTAGCTTTTCTTTTTTTTTTCCTTTCTACTTCAGAGGCCTTTAAAATTGTAGGAGCCCTCTTGGTCCATGCATAGGAGCAACTAGAAAGTAAAGATGCATACAGACCCCTAGGACAGTCTTTGAAGGAAGAGGTATGGGGTCTGTGGCTCCAACTTCAGCCTCCCACTCTTTAGGATGGTAATTCTGGGAGGATCTGAACACTTGTCAGAGGTTCCCAACAAAACAGAGCTCCCATTGCCTTCAGAGGCAGGCTGGATAACATACTCTTAGCTTGAATTTTTCACTTTGTCATAATCCGTCTCCCCACCACCATCCCCACCCCATTTCTGCTTCCTGGGATCGCCTCCCAAATAAACTACCCACAGCGAGTCCTTGTTTTAGGATCTGCTGTTAGTAGAAACCTAGCTATGATAGGTCCTCAGGTGAAAACTAGGACTCCTGAAATGAGATTTGTACTCAGGTTTCTGGACCCTGCTTTCCACAGTGCAGCTGGGTCACTCGTGGGCCCTGGGAGCTGCAGCTGTGGGGGCAGTCACGCCCGAATGTAGACTGCAGAATGATCCCACTCTGAGCAATCCATTAAACCATTACAGAAATGTACCATGGGGAAGGTTCATGGCTGAGGGAGGGGGCCAGCGATGCCATAAGGGAGACTGTAAATGACTTTTTGGGCAGCCAAAGAAATGTCATAGAGGAAAGAAGGGAGATAGAAGTGAGAAGAGATAAGAAGTTGGCATCACACAGAGAAACGGAAATGCTGTCTCTCTCTTTTCTCCTGTCAGGAAGGCTAAGAGGTGTGAGCTGCAGATTGCAAAATAATTCAGGGAGCCAAGGACACTGCCAACTTGATTTAGATGTTGGAACTGTCTCTTGATTTTTGGAAGCCTGGGGAAGATGACCGAATAGAAACACCACTTGCTTCTGCCATGTAGGTGTGCTAAAGAATATCCACCGCCTGGAATTTTGGCAGGTCTGAGAATTCTGCAACTGGGGTGACTGCTGGATTTCTAGTTTCCAGTTTGGTTCTTACCTGGCTGTGAATGGCCACTGGCTTCCATTCACCCTTGCAATACTGCACCCACCCTCTTTTCTGTAAGCTGCCGTGGTTCTTGTTATTTACATCCAAAGTTCCTGGCTGTTTTGTGGCCCCTCCCCACCAGACCCGAGTGTACCTGGGAATCACTTACCTCATTCATCTACTCTCCTTTGGTCCCATACATGGGGCTTGGGGGTGTTCCCTTCCTCAGTCTGATCCTTTTGACTGAAGCTTCCTCTCCTTTGTTTACCAGCTGATTACATTTTCTTGTTTGTTGTTGTCCACTTTCTCTTACACACCCGTGAGTACATCTAATAGACCTTCTTGTGTGATGTCATCAGTTAAGTAGAGCAACAGTAATAGTCCCCCAGCTTGTAGATGCCAAAACCACCACTAGGAGGTAGGTTGTGATTCATTTCCAATAACTTAAGTGCCCACCTTAGAGGGCAGGGCGATTACTATGAAATTCTTAAGACCTGCTTGGCGTGCGGGTATCCACAGTCAGTGCGGGGCACTGCAGCTCCCCAGTGAGACCCACTTCTCCCCACCTGCGCCTGGCCTTCTTGATGAACGGAGACGTGAGTGGAGAGCTCTTTGGCTTGGGGCTTTCAGGGTCTCATGGATGTATCTCCAAAAGCAGGGTCTCTGAAACCACTTGTTTTCTTGGGCTAGATTTCAGTAAGTATCAAGAGTTGAAACAAATTTTGCCATTTTTATAACTTAAAAGGCAAATAACCTGCTCATATTTCTGAATTCTGTTCTAAACCTCTGACTCCTGAAGCAGGAATGCATGTTTATGCCTTATAACAAAAACTGATAATGCCCCAAATGGATGTAGACTCTTTTTTCTCTCTCTTTTTAAAGTTTATTTATTTGAGAGAGAGAGAGAGAGAGAGTGGGTGAGGAGCAGAGAGAGAGGGAGAGAGAATCCCAAGCAGGCTCTGTGCTGTCAGTGTAGAGCCCAATGCGGGCCTTGAACTCACCAACCCATGAGATCATGACCTAAGCTGAGACCAAGAGCTGGACACCTAACTGACTGAGCCACCCAGGCACCCCACTTTTTTCTCTTAATTCTTAAATTTTAAAATAAAAGCAATAACTGCTGGTATACGAAAAATTAGAGGAGTACTGGAAAGAAGGGGCATTCTGTAATTGTTAAAAAGATGCTGGGGTGCCTGGGTGGCTCAGTTGGTTAGGCATCCAACTCTTGATTTTGGCTCAGGCCCTGTTCTCACATCACAGTCCCCGAGTTTGAGCCCCACATCAGGCTCTGTGCTGACAGTGCAGAGCCTGCTTGGGATTCTCTCTCTCCCTCTTTCTCTGCCCCTCCTCTGCTCTCTCTCAAAAAAAACCAAACCAAATCAAACAAAACAAAAAAACCCTAAAAAATAACAACAACAACAACAAAAAAGGTGCTGGGCCAAACTGCCTGAGTCAGGATCTTGTTATGACCTTGGGCTTTCTGAGGCTACTGATCCTTATCTGAAATGCCGATGGTTAAGTAGTACCTATGTCAAAGGCAGTCATGAGGATTAAATGAGTTAGTGTTTATAAAGAGCTTAAAACAGAGCCTGGAACATTTTAAGCCACATATAAAAAATTTACTGTGTGAAATGAGATATTTTCTACATTTTGTCTGTCTCTATGAGCATAAAAACAAATTACTTTTCTGTTTAAGCAGGTTTATTTTTTTTATTATTTTCAATGTTTATTTTTGAGAAAGTGCAAGTGGGGGGGGGGCAGAGAGAGAGGGTGACAGAGCATCTGAAGTGGGCTCTGCTGGATGTGGGTCTCGAACTCACAAACCATGAGATCATGACCTGAGCTGAAGTCGGACACTGAACCAACTGTCACCCAGGCGCCCCTGTATGTAGGTTTATAGTACGTAAATGGACTGTTTCCTTCCCCCTTAACAGTGTGTTTTGGATATCTTCATCGTCACTATTTAGAGATATACCTCATTCCTTTTAAAGATTGCATATATGCCATTGTATGGATGTTTGGAGTTATGTCGTTCCTACTGTTTCTGTTGTAAACCATGCTGTAATGGATGTGTGACTTTATTTCTGCACACTTAAGCAAGTGAGTTCATAGAAGTAAAACAAATTTTACCTTTATTTTACTAGGTAGATATGGACAAATTACCCTCCAGAAAGGTATACCAATTTATACTTGGTTTGGACCCTTTTTTATTTAGATTTGATGACTAAACACCGATTCTTGGCTAATGGGGATAAATTAGGAATACAGAGAAATGTATCTGTGGCAACGTTGGGCAAAATGGCAGTACCTGGACTGAGATAAACTTAGGTCTTGGGTTTTTAAATAGCAGGTTCCCTTAGGTCTGAACTCTGTTTTAGGGGTACACAGACAGTACTAGCACCGATGGCACCTACCTCTTAGCTCAGAAAAACTCCAGATTCATCAGTGTGCTCACAACGATGGACACACAGAGCACTGCCTTGGTCTATATATGTCAAGCGTCCACCGCTAATAGACAAGCCCATGTATCAAATATGGAGAAAGTAAATTTCTTTATAATTACTCTAACTGCAAAAGGAGATTATAAAATGTGCTAAAAGGAAATAGATACAGGATCTTCTAGAATACAGGGTGTTGGAGAAGGAAGGCAGGAGGATTGCAGGGTGAGGAGCTTACTGGCCTCTGACCTCTGGCACTGCCTGGGTGCTCATTTTTTATCTAAAGATCGTATCTTCCTCTCTCTTCAGACTTCCTCTGTGTTTTTTTCATGATGCCAGTGAATTTTCTCTGCCATCTCACAAGGCTTAAAGACAGAGCTTGGGATATTCATCATATAGGAAAGCAAGCTTTACTACAGTGAAATTCCTGAATCAGGGAAAATTCATTTAATTGGAATGATAAATCTTTATTACTCATTTATTTAATCCCCAAAAGGCATGAATTAGGTTAAAATATTTGAATACTGAAAAAATACAAAGAAGAGAGCCAATTTTAGCCATAATCACTCATAAGTTATATATGTTATACAATAACTTATACATTATATTCAATTGAAAGTGAAAAGCACACTCTGACCACATTTTCTCCCTCCCACTCCAGCCGCTAATAGTTTAAGGTACTTCTTGGATTTTTTTTTTTTTTTTTTTTTGAGAGAGTGCAAGTGAGCATGGGGGAGGGGCAGAGAGCAAGGGAGACACAGAATCCAAAGCAGGCTCCAGGCTGTCAACGCAGAGCCTGACGTAGGGCTTGAACTCATGAGACATGAGATCATGACCTGAGCTAAAGTCGGATGCTCAACCCACTGAGCCACCCAGGCATCCCCTTCTTGGAATTTTTAGTCTTTAAAATACTTCATATTAAAGACAGAAAAATATAAGCTCTGTATGTTTTCCCACTGAACAGCCAGGAGGCCATCTAATGTTTCAGCACCTTGGAGAGATAAAGGAGGGGAGGAGTTGGGGCTGGGGGAAGGGAGCTGGACAGGGGGGCTGAGGAGTAGGCAAGTGGGATAGGAGAGGTCAGGAATGCCCAGGGACCCAGGCACTGCTCTGCTTCCTCTTCTATGGTGACTGACCAGAGTCAGAGAACATCACGTTCATCTAGTCCTGCCTCCCTGTTTACAGAGGTGTTTTCCAGCCCTTAGCTCTTGATGCTTCCTAGAGAATTCTGTCACCATCAAAAAGATAATGGAAATGGTAATAGTAACCACAGCAATAATTTCTTGACCATCTGCTCCATGCCACGTATTGAAAATACATGATCTCTTTTAATTTCCGTGCAAATCCCATTGTTATCTCCATTTGCAGATGGGGAACTGAGGTCAGGAAGTGAAGCACGACTAAGTTATACAGTGAACCAATGGAGTTTACACTTGTAGCCCCCACAGTTGGACTGTGCCGCCTGCTGTGTGATAATCCTGCAGATGAGCTGGGCTACCTTTGATTATTCTGTAGAGAAGGATTTCCTAATGCTATCCTGGATACCGTGGGGAAACAGCATTCCACATCTTCAGAAACCCACCCAGCCTTTATCAGGAAAGTTTCCTATGTGACCTTTCCTCCCCATAAGTGATTTCTAGAAGGTGGCAATAATTCTTACCCATACTTAAACTGGTGGGCTTTGTAGACTCTGTGGCTTAAAAATAATAGGCCAGGAAAATTTCCAAAATGATGCTCAGGGACAAAGAAGTACCAGACAGAAAGCAGAGCCATTAAAAACAAGAAGTTAATGGATGACTCAGAAGGGGCAACGTTACTGCCCGGTGACTTAAAACTTGGCATCTAGGAAGCTAAAATAAAAGGTTTGGGCAATCAGGAAGTAATAAAATACATTACTGGTAATTTTTGGCATTGATGAACACAGCTGGGCCAGCTTGGGGAAAATGCCAACAATGAACCAACAAATCTAAATGGCTGGCTCAGGGAGGTCGGGAGGATAGGTTTGGAATCTGAGTCTTGGTTGAGTGCAAAGTCGGGGAAGGCAGAGCTCTCTGCAGACTCTCTGTGGATCAATGGGGGAGGACTTAATTCAGCTTGTAGGTGGGGCCAGCGGGCTGATGGGGTGGTAAGAAATGACGCTCAGATGGCAGCGTGCTGGGACAGTGTCTGTCTCTGTAAGGCTCTGTGGGGCCGTGTTCCCTTCCCTTTGCAGACTACCGCCTCCGACGCTTGCTGCCACTGCCCAGCGCTGGATCTGTGGGCAGCCCAGAGGCCGATGTGTAGGGCCAACGTGAAAGGCATAGCTGTTCACTGGGCTGATGGACTTACAGGCATGCTGCTCAGGAGGAAATAATTCCCAAGAGATCTGAGAAGTCACACTGATTAAGGGGAACAGGGACATCCTATTGGCTCAAAGTACTGTGTCCTAGACACTGTGCCTGTACCTTCACACAAATTATTCTGGTTACGCCTCTCAACAAACAGAAGGTAGAGGTAAACTTAGCAGGGTTAAACCTGCAAAGAAGTTGTAAGATGGACAGAGGGAAGGAAGCACTGAGCTCTCCCTGACACTGGGGACAGGGGCTGGAGGAGGGACCTTGGGATGATCCATGGCCTCGTTTGTCTCTGTCACATCCCAGGTGGTGCCTCAGACTTCAGGCTTGTAGCACAGAGAATAGAAATGAGAGCCGGCAGAGGTAACTGGAGAGGTCGGCTAGCTGCACGTAGAATGGTGTGAGAGTCATTGCTGCAAGTGGGAGTCAGTAATGTGAAGACATGGGCTCTACTACTCACTCACCCCTCTGTGCCTCAATTTGCTCATCTATAAAATGTGGCTCATAATTGGATTCATGTATAAGGTCATCGTGAGGCTTAAAATGAATTAATATATTTTAAACACTTGAAGAGTGCCTGGAGTGTAATAAGCCTGGTGAGTGTTAATGATCACTGGTGATTATTATCAAAAAGAGACTAAAAAGGCCACTGGTAATTAAAATAGCTAACACTTACTGATTGAGCACTTACTATGTGTTGAGTCTCTTGCTAATCACTTTATCTGCATTGCCACCTTTAAGGTCCTCACTACTACTCAGCAGGTGGTGAGCATGCCCATGTTACAGAGGGGAGGATTGAGACTTCAGGAGTTAAGTCCATTGCCTGAGGCCACACACCCTGTCCAAATGGCAGAGTGGGGTCCGTGCTTGTGAGGGAATATAAAGAAGGCAGCCTGTGGATGTGTGAGGAACCATCTTTTTCTTCACTACTAGTATATTTGGAAGGGGAACAGGCGGGGACACAAGTGTTGGGTTCCAACTATTCAGAGGAGCATGAATAATTTTGTTCCTTTTACGTCTCCTCATTTGCCATTGCTTTCTGTTGGATGATAATCTCCCTTCTGTGCTCTCTAGTGATTCTCAGACATTAGAGCCCCCTGGGGAGCTCCTCTAATACTCCCAGGCTCACTACAGACCAATTATGTGGAAATCATGGGGGTGGGATCAGGCACCAGTAGTTTAAAAATCTCCCCAGGTGCTGCAAATGAGCATCATTACCCTAAAGCTTACCAATCTTAGAAGCCTCTTTGAAACACCTAGGAATTTTTAAAGCAATACCTAGGCCCTCCTATCCCTGAGACTAAGTCACTTGTTTCTGGATTGGGGCTCAGGCACTGTGTCATATAAAATATCCCCAGGTGATGTGAATATGCTCCCAGAGAGAAGAACCATTGTCTTAATTGAGAATTTGGGTAGCAACCCAGGAGAAAATACATGTCATTTTTAGGAAAAAAAAAAAAAAGGAGAGAGAAAGGTAAAATTGAGTTCATACTTATATATCAGTGGTTTATATATTTGCAATTTTTATCTTGATGTTACGTTCTACATAATTCTTGTGGTAAAGCTCAATGAAGAATCCAACATATTGAGATTTATTGGAATGAAAAAGATCATAAATAATGACATTTCCATAAGATATATAAGGGGATTTTTGAGGGGCTATTGTAAGAGTTATTGGGGCATGTGCACAATGATAGAGAAACAAGAAACCACTGAAGAAACAAGATCCCTCTCTTGTTCTGTGCTCATGGTCACATGCCATGTAGCTTTCATAGCATTGATAGCAGCTGCCATTCCTGTCACATCGTCCTAACCTAGCCTCTTTGAGTCTGTTGAAGAGTCTCTGTGGTCATCTTGGGGTTGGAGATACAATGACAGATTCCAGGCATGGTAGTGAGGGTGGAACAGAGCCCATACTATAAGGTGAGAAGCAAGTTGGGGCCTGGGGCTGAGGTCATCTTCACTGGGGGAAGTGAGAGCCTCCTTCTGTCTTCCCATGACTGGTACCTAGCCTGACTGTCAGGTCAGTTATGAACTGGGCACTGAGCACTCAGTATTCACTCTCCCTCTCCTTTCACCCACCTAGAGTATCCTGTTGTCCAAATCCTGCCCTGGGAGGTGGCATGGTGTCAGTAGAGGTCAAGTCCTAAGCCCAATATGCTTGCCATGTGACTTTGGGTAAACCCCTTACTTTGCTGAACTTCAGTTCTCCCATTTGTAAAATGGGCCAATAGCTTCTATTTCAAAGACTGTCATTAGGATTAGAAGAAAGGCATTTAAAGTGGCTCCTAGTAGGTGCTTTTTTTTAAAAATGTTTATTTCTGAGAGACAGAGCGAGAGCAGGGGAGGGGCAGAGAGAGAGGGAGACACAGAATCCAAAGCAGATTCCAGACTCTGAGCTGTCAGCACAGAGCCCGACCTGGGGCTTGAACTCACGGACCATGAGATCATGACCTGAGCTGAAGTCGGACGCTTAACCGACTAAGCCACCCATATGCCCCTGTAGTAGGTGTTTTGTAAGTTTTATTTGCTCGAGATGGGTGTTCAGGGAGAAAGGCTTTATGGGCCACACAGGTCTGCATGCTGGTAATTGTTGAAACCTGGGCCAGTCGGGGGAGAAAAGTGTTAAGCTGGAAACTGGGTCCCACTATTGACTTGTACATCTCTCTGTCAAGTGGGCAAGTGGTTTTTGCTGTTTCTGTGGTTGTGTGGAAAGTCATCCATATTTCATTTCACATGAGGATGAATTAGGAACTTAGAGTCTCTGGAAGAAAAGTACCTATTACATTTAAGTTAAAACATCAGATCATTCAATTTCAATCGCCAATATTGAAATACTGGCAAATAATGGAGAAAGTCATTGTTTTGTTTATTTTACTAATTGAATGTATTGGGGAAAGGACCAATGCACAGTAAAAAAATCTCATTTGTAGGAATGTATTTCCTGGTATTTTCATTGGTTCTGTGCATCAGTTGAATAGGATTCAGGTTATATTTAACCTTTGGATAGGAGGTATCCTGAAAATTAATTTGTAAATCAGAGATTTGGAAATTTGAAGGCATTTTCCCTCAGAAAACATGTTTTGTGTGCATAGTGCTAAGCCAGTGTGTATACATCTTTGGAAGATGAGGTCACTCAATTAATGATGCTAATTAATTCTGAAATTCTTGTGGAATAGGATTCATGGTGTCCAGAGTGGAGAAAGGAACTTAACTTTTCTTTGGTACTGACCTGTGCCAGGCAAACTTCGGGAAGAGGCAGAGTAATTTACCATTAGCATGCTGTTACTCCTTTTCTTACCCCTTGGCTGCCCTCTGGGTCCCCTGTCCTTAATGCCCAGACCTTAATATCCTAAATTCTGCCCAGAGGCCACCACCATGGTATCTATCTCACCAGGACCCTTGCTATAGACCACTCCTTCTACCTCCCTCTGCCCATCCAATGGAAACATGGCTGCTGAGGGAAACAGGAAGATTCAATTAATTCATACTCTCCTGTGAATGACTCATATCCTGGCATGTTTATGGAGCTGGGTATTTTTTTTTATATTTTATTTATTTTTTAATTTACATCCAAGTTAGTAAGCATATGGTGCAACAATGATTTCAGGAGTAGATTCCGGTGATTCATCCCCTAACACCCAGTGCTCATCCCAGCTAGTGTCTTCCTTAATGCCCCTTACCCATTTAGCCCACCCCCCTCCCACAACCCCTCCAGCAACCTCTGTTCTCTATATTTAAGAGTCTCTTATGTTTTATCCCCCTCTTTGTTTATATATTATTTTTGCTTTCCTCCCCTTATGTTCATCTGTTTTGTATCTTAAATTCCTCATATGAGTGAAGTCATATGATATTTGTCTTTCTCTGACTAATTTGACTTAGCAAAAAACCCTCTAGTTCCATCCACACAATTGCAAATGGCAAGATTTTATTCTTTTTGATTGCCAAGTAATACTCCAGTGTGTGTGTGTGTGTGTGTGTGTGTGTGTGTGTGTGTGTATGCCACATCTTCTTTATCCATTCATCTGTCAATGTACATTTGGGCTCTTTCCATACTTTGGCTAGTGTTGATAGCACTGCTACAAACATTGGGGTGCATGTGCCCCTTTGAAACAGCATATCTGTATCCCTTGGATAAATACCTAGTAGTGAAATTGCTGGCTCGCAGGGTAGTTCTATTTTTAATTTTTTGAGGAACCTCCCTACTGTTTTCCAGAGTGGCTGCACCAGTTTACATTTCCCACCAGCAGTGCAAAAGAGATCCTCCTTCTCTGCATCCTCATCAACATCTGTTGTTGCCTGAGTTGTTAATGTTAGCCATTCTGACTGGTATCTCATTGTGGTTTTAATTTGTATTTCCCTGATAATGAGTGATGTTGAACATTTTTTCATGTGTCTGTTAGCCATCTGGATGTTGTCTTTGGAGAAGTGTCTATTCATATCTTTTGCCCATTTCTTCATTGGATTCTTTGTTTTTTGGGTGTTGAGTCTGATAAGTTCTTTATAAATTTTGGATCTAACCCTTTATCTGATATGTCATTTGCAAATCTCTTCTCCCATTCCATCAATTGCCTTTTAGTTTTGCTGATTGTTTCCTTGCTGTGCAGAGATTTTTACTTTGATGAGGTCCCAATAGTTCATTGGAGCTATTTCATTTAAAAAGAGATTTTTTTTTCTTCTCTCGCTCCCCTTCCTTCTTCACTATTATTTTTCCCAGTGAGGGTGGGGTGGAGTGGGGAAACATTTAGGCCATTTGATAAAGTGAAGTGAAAAAATTCAGACAATTTGGAGGGAAAATTTTGTGGGCCAGTAGCCACAAGACAGATAGTATATCCTTTAGAGTTTCCCTGATTTCAGTTCATTTTAGCTTTGCACCCCATGCAAACTATGTCCCTTGGTGTTTAGAGGTGTTGCCAATATGAGAATAACCCCGGTTAGAGTTGACTATGCAACTTGCAGGGGGGCCAATGCAAAGTGAAAATTCAGAACCTTTAAAAAAAAATAGAATTTCAAGATGGTGACCACAGAGCCTCAAGCCACGTATGGACTCTTCTAAACCTGGGGTCTGTGTGACCACACAGCACACGTCACTTGTCTGTGAAGTTGGCTCTGCCCCTGGTTAAAGTGGATACCATGTGTTAGCTTCATTTTCTCTTAGAACCCTTAATGTGCTTTGTGTCTGAATCTCCAAGAATATAGCAAGATTTCCTTAATTTGTAGTCTTTTGAAATTTGGACACATCTTGGAGGTCAGGGACTGCAGTGATTCCTTGGGATGCTCAAACTTGTTGTTGCTTCACTTAAGGCTCCCATCTGTGTGTCTTATAGACCCTAATGTTTAATACAAAGCTCCAATATCAATAGGAGGGTAGAGGGTGGGAGGAGGTTCCCTAAGGTAAGGGTGGAGAGAAGGCCCAGCTCTGGGTTGACCCTCTTGCCCACTGAGGCCATTTTGGGGTTTGAGTCACTGATGACTCAGGTGTATATCAGAGTCTACCTATACTACTCACTTTCTGCAGTTGAATCGTGGCTTTGGCTGAGGCTGGGCAAGGGTGTACTTCAGGTCTGCTCTATTCACTCTGTCCTCTGCAGCTTCTTGATGGATATTTTGGACAGTAGTAAGATAAAGTGAGCTGAGTAACTGCTTGATCTGTCTCCCTGCTGCTGTGGCAGCAGCTGTGTGGAGAGGGGGTCTTGATTAATAAGTGAGAGGTAAGGAGCAGGAGTGCTTCCCTTGATGGTATTTTGATATGTGTATATAGAAGCATCTTTTGAAAATATCCAGGGTAAGAGGATTCATGGGGAAAGTGGAAAACGGTATAAGACAAGGTGTCTTACTTCTGTTCCTGTGTGTCATTAGCAATCCTTCAACTTTATTTTTGGTTTTAAAGTAGGGTCGTCTAGCATGGTAATAGTTCTCATTTTCTGGCATTATTATATTCACTCCACAAAGAAAGGAAACACGCCCCGAATCCCAATGTATGCTCTTGGTCCTTTTGGAGGAATCTGTTTACAAAAGATGAATATGTAATAGAGTCTGTAATATGCTTTCTCAGTTGTATTTCCCAGAGAGACCTGCTTTGCCTCAAAATTCAGTTTATTTATTTTCTAGGGAAGACACTGTCTTCTTTACAAAAATATAAGAATTTTAACTGTATAAATATGTTTTTCTTATTAAATATTTTTTTTAAAGATTATTTATTTATTTTGAGAGAATCCCAAGCAGGTTCTGCACTGTCAGCATGTATCCTGTGGCGGGGCTCGAATTCATGAACTGTGAGTTCATGCCCTGATCTGAAATCAAGAGTTGGATGCTTAACCTACTGAGCCACCTAGACATACCTCATCCTTTTTATTTTTAAGGCCTTCAGGGCCCTGTGTGGATGAAAGAATAGGAAAGGCAAGGTTGCTGTGGAGTCCCAAGCTGTCCCCATGCCTGTGTCTCTGCCCCTTCCCTTCTAGATCTGCAGCATTAGTAGAAATGAAGGACCCTCTCAGCTCAGATCTGGGAGGCACATTCCTGGACTAGGGCTTGTGATTGCTCAACCAAGTAGATGCCTCTTGTGAGAGGCTGTTCCCATGTGTGGGAGGTGGGGGGTGGGCTTGAGTTTGCTATTCTCCGAATGGACTTGAGTTGGGGTGGGCTGAAGGAAGGAAAGGGTGAGAGTGACTACGAGAGAGCAGATACTGATGTAAATGTCCTGTTTTTTGTTTTTGTTTTTGTTTTTTCTCTTTCCTCTGAGAAACTAATGAAAGCCCTCTCTAGTATGTAGGGTCAGGGAATGGTTTCTGTTTTGGGCTAGAATTTACCTGAATTCCCCAGGTTCTCTTCCACATGCCACACACTTCTTTTCTCAAGGCCATCTGTATGGGACATGACTTTCCAGAGTCAGGCACACGTGTAACTTTGCCTTTGCAGAGGCGCATGCTTTGGGTTTTCCTTAAATATCTTGTATAGCACATACATTGCTACAGATGATTTTTGTTCATTCGTTTGATTTTTCTGTCTGAAATATATGAAAAAGAAGGCTGGCTCCTTGCTTTATTTTTCATCTATTTCCCTGGAACAGTTTCTTGTTTGTTTGATACTGCAGCTTTGCTTTCCAAGCCTAAATCTCTGCTCTTGACTCTGTTGTCTGTCAGACTGCAAAGGGAATGTGTTGGTAGACCTCTTTTGGCCATGGAGAGCCCCTTCTGATTGGCATCGGAGCTGAAAAGAGTCCCTCCCTGGGTACAACTATGGAAGCCACTTTGTGTCACCCAGTAGGCAGTTTGGTGGGGGGTTAAACCGCTGTGTTCAAACATGCAGTACAGGAGACACTTAAAAAGCCTTGAGCAAAAGCAGTTCTGAGCTAGTAGGAGGAAGTACCATTGTATTTGGTCACACGGGGGCTCTGGCTCCCTCATTGTCCGGTGACTTCAAATGCTGATCTAAGTGGAACTGAGTGAAAGACTATGACCCAGAAGCAAGGTATCTTTGTTTATTTTTTGCATAACTTAGAAGGCTTCAGGCACGTGGCTACCTACCTAGCTTTTCCTTTTGAAGTGCCATCTCTGCCCCCTCCCCTCCCCCACCCCCCAGTCCTTATTCCAGCCACTCTGAACTAACTCCTTCCAGCTTCCTATTTGATGTCTCTCTGACCACAAGGTTCTCTCTGTGTGGAACTCACACTGCCAACCTGACTGGGGAGCCCCTGGTCATCTAGCAAGACCCTGTTCAAGAGCTTAAATGTCTTTCCTGACTTTCCCCCTGCAAGCTGGACCCGTGCTATAGCAGGTACTGACTACCAATACCTGATACCAGAAATGCTCCATTTCAATTGTTTACAGTTTATTTCCATAGACCCAAGAGTAGCGTAATGGTTAAGAGCACAGCCCCTGAAGCCAGACGGCCTGGTTTGAAATCTCAGAACTGCCACCTAATTCTGTGTAGCATTGGACAAGTTCCTTAACTTCTCAGTGCCTCAGTTTCCTTATCTTTAAAATGGGGATGATAACAATAGCACCCTTACCTCATAGAGTTTTGGGAAGGATTAAATGAGTTGATATAAGTAAAACACCTACCATGGTGCTTGGCTAAGGGTATGTGCTAAGTTGTTTGCAGTTATGAAGACTAATCTGGAAGTCCTTTGTGGGCAATGACACCAACTCATCTGGTTTGGGCACACCATCATAGAAGCGTGAGGAGGTAGACGAGAGGAGAAACATTCACATTCACCCCCTGTGAGCAAAACTGACCATAAGTACTCAGACATAGTCTGTGCAGGCTGTCCCAGGTAGGACCTCTGGCTGAGGACCTTACCACTTCCTTCTACCACTTCCCATCTCTTTAGTGAGTGGGACTTTTCCATGTCCACTGAATAGTGCAGCCAGGGCAACTTGTCAGTTCAGATAAATTCATTTATTCCCTTAAAAGTGTTATGTCTATTGGATTGCACAGGTGTGGCCTGGGCTCATGTGGCTTTGTCTTTATATCACAGTGTTGCCCTGATTAAGTTCTGAATATTTTCCTATACCATCAAGAAAAATCTCCATCTAGCATGGGAAGGGCAGGAACAGAGGAGATCGATTCTGGAGGGTCCTGGTATATTGTTATTATTATTACTCCTTTTCCCTGTGAGCTAGAAAGAGGGTTACTGTTTTCTCAAACAAAAGGAACATTGGATCACAAGGATCCATTAATTATGCCCTATCTGTTAGTTTTCATTCTGTATTCCCAATTTTATTCCATGATGCCATTTACCTGAGTTCATTTTTTATCTCACTCTTATCCTTTTGGCCTGATACGCTCAGACTTTGACAAATCTGGCACGTCCTCTATCTCTGTAGTTGCTGTCTTATTTCAGGCCTCATTATTTCTTGATCAGACTCCTCTCTAGGCCCACAACCAGTTTCCTGTCCATCCCCACTGCTGCCAGAATGGCATTTTGATAACAAATCTTGGATTACATGACATGATAAGGTGGTCGTAAAAATGTGTACTTTGCCTTGACATTTAAAAAAGGTTATTGTGTCTTATATCCCTTATTATTTGAAGTGATTAAAATGTTCTTAATATAACGATATTCTGGGGTGCAGGTAAAATGTTGACAAACCAAGTATTGTTGAGGATCCTGAGCTGGGCCATCATACAAAAGGTCCGGGGGTGGTGGAACACATGAAAATGGAATGTACCAGGGGGTATGGCTGATACACTTGATGAGGAAGACAAACATTCCAAAAGTAATAAGTCAGCTACAGATGCATCTATTTGAGACTGTTGTCAATGTCCATACTTGGCCTGAAGGAGGAACTGACCCACTGGAAACGTTTTATTTCTCTAACAAAAGGAAGCAATGCTTAGGTGGGACAAGAAAGGGAGAGTTTTGATTATTTTAAGGGGGGAAGTTCATACTGGAGAGATAAATGTGAGAGTTGGTAGCTTATAGAAGGTATTTACTTATTAAAATTTTTCTTAGTGTTTATTTTTGAGAGAGAGAGAGAGAGAGAGAGAGAGAGATGGAGTATGGGGGGGTGGGCAGAGAGCCATATGGAGATAGAGAATCTGAAGCAGTCTCCATCCAGGCTCTGAGCTATCAGCACAGAGCCGTACGTGGGGCTAGAACCCATGAACCACAAGATCATGACCTGAGCCGAGGTCAGACACTTAACTGACTAAGCCATCCAGGTGCCTCTATAGATGGTATTTAAAGCCATGGGTGAATTCACTGAAGGATGCAACAGATGTGGGAGAATGGAGGGCCGCCACTGAGCCTGAGCCCTCAGTGAGCCTGGGAGCCCCTGGGACTGAGGAGCAGGGCTGGTGGAGGAGAACCAGAGGGCAAAGGGTCCTGAAGTGAAGGGCATACAGAGTTGCAAGGAAAAGAACCATCAGGATCAAGCACCTCGGAAGGATCAGGAAAGACGAGAACTGACAGATGAACATAGGCTTTGGCCATGGGAAGGTCAGTTTGACCAGAGCTGCGAGGGGCAGGCCCAAAGGCAGTGTGGTCAACACAGGATGGGAGAAGGGGCTTGGAGACAGTGATGTAAAGGACTCTCGCAAGGAGTTCTGCTTTAAGAGCGGGGAAGTTGGGAGGCAACTGGAAGAAGTGGGGTCAAGAGAATTGTCTTTGCAGGCAGGGGAAGTGTGATTGGGGAATAGGAACATTGATGAAAATGTCCCTAAGCCTGGAGACATTTCTGTGCACTGATGGAAGACTTAATGCAGTTTAATGGCTGCAGCTGAGGACAAGCAGAGACAAATCTGGTCTTCCCCGGGTAGGGGTGAGGCAGGCCATTGCAAGTGCTGTGTGCAGAGCGCACAATGGATTGTGTGTCCTGGTGGCCCCTGCTCCACCTTGGCCCTTCCACCCCTGAGGCTTGTCCTTGACAGCGGTGCTAGGGACCCACGGGGAGGGGGTTGAATCATTTTCCCTGAGGCTGGTCACAGCAGATTATGGAAACAAGATAACAATATATACCGGATGCTTTAAGGAAATTATTATGGACTGTAGTAATAGTTCCTACTGACTGAGGTGCTATACTGGGTTTTTAATATCCATTAGTTGTCTTCCTTACAACAGCTCTCAAAGGCAGGTACTTTTCATTTCACAGATGAGGAACCTAATGTGCAGGCAGACGTAGGGATGTCCCTGGTCGCTCAGCAGGGCTGCTGTTCAAACCTGGCCTGTTTGACTCCAAGGTTTACACTATGCAATCCTGCGTCTCTATTGATTCTGGTGACCAGGAATTTACTTAACCTTTCTTAGATTCTGTTTTTATATTCAGCTTTTAATTCTTGAGGTAGGATGTGGAGGAAGATTCCTAGAATTGTATAAATGGTATAAGTTGTATATAATAGTGAATTGCTCTTTTTATCTTCAGCTTATTTCTCTCAGACGTTAACAGCTACCCTTCAAAGCTGATATTCTGAAATGAGAGGAGAGGCAGATATTCCATGTATGCTATTTATTCATAGTATATTCCTAGCTTATCACTTCTGCCTTTCCCCTCCTCCCTGAAAAATCCTAACTTTTCATCTACCCTCAGGTGGCAAGCCTCATGCTCCCTCTGTCCTCCTGTCTGACGTTCTCTGGACTCCCTTCACACCATGATGCCATTCTTAAACAAGACTGCACACAGAGTTCCTGTTGTGAATGCATTACGGCTTTGGATAAGGCAGGCAGAAATTTCTCTTTAGTTTCCATTATGATTTCAGAGAACTTCTATTATAAAGATAAGGCCAAAGGCCTCAGCAGTCCGTTGGACTGATGTCTTTAGACTAGAGTTTACAGCGACCTTCAGATTCGTTTTGAGAGCTACGAGTTTGGAGCCCATTCTTTATGATTCACACCAGCATTTCCCAAGTCGTTTTTATGGAACGGTGTTCGGGGTAGATGTGGCAGGAACGCCATACGAAGGTGGACTCACTGTCCATGAGTCTAGGAACTGCTGTGTATGTCCTTCCTCTCTTGAAGATTGAAAATGTGTATTAATAGCTAAGATGTCACCTAGAATGTCACAGTTTGAGTTTTCCTAGAAGTGGATCCTGCAATAAGGATTCAAAGACAAGTCATTTATTTGGGAGATCTGGGGAACATCAGGGAAGAAGTGGGGAGGCAGTTACGAGAATGGTAAGGAAGCCAGAAAAGGGTGTATAATCAGGCCAGTCGTTGCTGTGGGTGGCCAGAGATTATGCCCAAGGGGAAAGTCTGGGAGACAGTATAAAGTGCAAGTGCAGGCCTCAGAATTGTGCCATCTGAAGATTAAAGGATCTGGGATATGGGTACATCATCTTCTGTCAGTCATCATTGAGGGCTGCTCCCAAATTCTTACACTTCTAGTCTGTCACTGGCAAAGCAGTTTCTCAGGCTTTGGAGAAATCCCACAGGCAAAGAGATGCAGGGGCCATTGGAAATGAGTTGGAGGAACATAGGGGGAATAGAGAACGTGGACATTGCCTGCTCTGCAGAAAAAAACCCTGTTCGATTTAGTTTAGCCTAGTGTTTTCAGAATCTTCATTGAGCGTAAAGCACTTGCCCCTTGGCATGCTCACACATGTGCCGTGGGGCTCCAGTTTGGGAAATGTAGGGGTAATAGGGTCACAAATGTAATGCGGTATATGAGAAACCTAAAAAAAAGAAAAGCGGCTCTCCTAGAACCCCTGGGTCCTCTGGCCAGTTCACTTAGGGCATTCCGGATCTGTCGCATGTGTCACAAAGATTATGAGAAGCCAGACACATTGCCTCAGGGTCAAACATGACCACCATAGCTCTGTTGCTCCCAGACCAGATGGGTGGGATCACAGGCAGGGCACCCTGGAGCTGGGCTGTCCCTAGGCTGTAGCCAACAGTCTCATATGACAAGTGAGCACTTGAAATGTGGCTGGTATAACTGAGGAACTGAGTTTTGCAATTTGATTTCATTTTAATTATTTAAAATTTGAATCAAAACGCATATACGTGGTTAGTGGCTACCTCATTGGACAGTTCAATCCCAGAGGCATGCTACCTCTCAGGGTACACAGGAGAGGAGTGCCCCACCCCCGCACCTATGCCTTCTGGCTCTCTCTACCATCTGAGGATGGTTCACTATTCTTTGCCAACTCTGAGGTCCATCTCAAGGGGTTTCCTATACTTCCTAGCTCTGGTCTTCTCTCAGCTTCTCCAGCACCCAGTTCTTAGAGCACGGCAGTCACCAATTTCCTCAGCCCCTCTGGACCGTTACATAGCTGAGTGCTGCCATCAAGGCACCATTCAGGGAGTGGTTTCCCCACACACCCTCATATGGCTTTGGAGTGAGGTCCAGAGTGAGGCACCTCTTTGTGGACAGATTTCTCTGGAACCCCCAGGGGGCATATTTCTAGCAAGTTCCATGCCTGCAGCACCTGATCAGCTTCTCCATCATCAAGTTAGACCTCTCCAGGAGGTCTGGATCTTAACCCTGGGTTGAAGGAGAAGATTTCTTCCTTGGGTGCTCTCTTTCAGCTTTGGAATAGCAGCTGAGCCTCCCATAATTTCTGTATTCTTTAGAGTTCTCTCTACTTCTCACTAGTTTCTGTGACTGAATGTTTGTGTCCTCCCAAATTTATAACCTGATCTCCAGTGTGATGGTGTTAGGAGGTGTGGCCTTTGGGAGGAAATTAGATCGTGAGAGTGGGAGCCTTCATGAATGGGATTAGTGCCCTTATAAGAAGAGACAGGAGAGAGCTTGCTTCACCTCTCTGCTCTCTGCCACATGAGGACACAATGAGAACATGCCATCTGCAAACCAGGAAGCAGGTCCTCACTAAGAACCAAATTGGCCAGCACCCGACCTTAGACTTTCAGCCTCCAGGACTGTGAGAAATAAATTCTTATTAAGCCACCCAGAATATGGTGATTTGTCATGGCAGCCCAAGCTGACTGAGACACCAGCCAATCCATTATGGCAATCCCTGTCATAGTTAATAATCCTTCATAATCAACTTTTCCTGATCAAATTACTAAGTAGTTGCTGTGTCCTAATTGGACGCTGATGGACGTACTACAACATTCTATTTGGGAAAGGATACCATTGATAAAACTGTCATTAACAGAGCGTTGTATCACAAGAGATAATTTATTGAAGTTATACACTTGGAGAGGATGAAAATACAAGCCATACTTCCAAAATCTCTGTATCTGACCAAATCTTGTGATGAGAATTTTTGCCTATTAGCAGTTCTCTAATTGGAGAATAGAGGAAGTCCACTGCTCATTGCTCTCAATGGGACATGAAAAGTTGTAATTGGAAGATATCACTGCCAGTTATTCAAGCATGAAAGAGCATAGCCCCTGGAAGAGGGAGGAGGTTACCTTTTTTTTTTTTTTAAATCAAAATGTATTTATTTATTTTTTCAGGAATAGAATTTAGTAAGTGATTCATCACTTACATACAACACCCAGTGCTCATCTTAACAAGTGCCCTCCTTAATGCCCATCACCCTTTCAGCTTTCCCCCCTACCTAACACCCTACCAGCAACCCTCCGTTTGTTCTCTGTATTTAGGAGTTGCTCATGGTTAGTCTCCCTCTCTGTTTTTATATTATTTTTGCTTCCATTCCCTTATGTTCATCTGTTTTGTATCTTAAATTCCACCAATAAGCAAAATCATATATTTTTCTTTCTCTACTTTGCTTAGCATGATACACTCTAGTTCCATCCATGTTGTTGCAAATGGCAAGATTTCATTCTTTTCATCACTGAGTAATATTCCATTGAATATACATATACTACATCTTATTTATCCATTCATCTGTCGATGGACATTTTGGGCTCTTTCCATACTTTGGCTATTGTCAATAGTGCTACTATAAACATTGGGGTGCATGTACCTCTTTGAATCAGCATTTTTGTATCCTTTGGATAAATACCTAGTAGTGCATTGGGTATTGCTGGGTTGTAGGGTAGTTCTATTTTTAATTTTTTGAGGAACCTCCATACTGTTCTCTAGAGTGGCCTCCATACTCTTTTCCAGCAGTGCAAAAAGGGTTCTTCTTTCTCTGCAGGGACAAGGTTAACTTATTATTAGAAAAACTGAGCAGGGAAGGTCTATGGTGGTTGACAGTAAAAGAAACTCTTTTTCCTGACTCACTAAAGACAGGGGAATCCTTACTAAAAAAACTTCTGAGAGCTTTCAAGAAGGAAAACTCACCAGCCAAGGGCTGAGCACAAGATGAAAGAGGTTGATGTAAAAATCCTGGTTGATGTCCCTTCCTGATGTTCTGATCTTTCCTTCACAGTCTTAAAAAATTAGTTTGCTTACTGAGTTGGGCTTGCAAAGAGAAAAGAATGCCCCTCATCCTTGGCTGAGAATTCCTCTAAGATAGAATCTTCCTGTCTACTTCCTTCTATGGGTGCTGTAAGCACCACACTTCCAAGCTGCCACTTGTTGGGCCAGCTCCTAAGCTTGGCACTTTCCGTGTATGTCGTTTCAGCCCTTTTAAAGATTCCAGAAGACGGATGAATAAGTTAAGGTTCAGAGAGGATCAGTAATTTCCCCCATGGCCACACAGCTCTGGTACAGCTGGCATCTGAAGCCAGATCTGACTGACTTCCCAAATCCCCATTTCCTTCCATCTTGCCAGTCATGTCGCTGTTCATTTAAAAATCATTTTCAATTTTGCTCTTTCTCTTGGAAAATACCAGGACTGACTGATGAGAAAGAACAGAAAGGCTCTCAGGAACAGATGCTAATGATAGATGGAGGTTCAGAGTGGGGAGGTGTGGTGAGGAAAGGGCTTTGGGACAGTAGGAAATGGGAGGCAGACTGGGGAATGGAGATGAATACCTCAGCTGCTTCCAAAGCCTACAGGTCTACACTGGCTAACAGGGCATAGGCTCCTTGGAGAAGGGTCATCACAGAACCCAGAAACTGGTCTCAGAATGATGGTGGTTGGGAGAGGGAGACATCAGTTGGTCTCCTTGGGAATCCTAGAAGTTGACAGTAACTCCTCGTAGAATAGGGCACTATTCTAATCTATGACCAGTCTGTACTCAACCTGTACACAATCAGAACTGTATCGCAGGGATGTTAGATGGCTTCGTTCCAAAATGTCATGTCAAAGCAAATATCCTTAAGACTCACTAGATCACATTTTCCATATGGAAGACAGGAGAATAATAAAAAGTACCGGGGAACAGAAACCATATCAATCAACAGGTGATACTCCTCAGGGAACCTCTTGGGAAACTGGATGACAGGAGCTGCTGGTAAAGGCACAGATGTGTCCTCGAAGGGGTCACACCCAGGACTGGGCCTGCACCTTTCCAGGGGACTAGATGGTCCTGATCTGCAGGGAGCCTAATGTGGGCCAGAGCACCTGGAGCATTCTCAAAAAGGGGAAGGTCTGTGCAGTGGTTTCCCTGGAGGGTGGGGACAGCAGCTCTTATTTGCTTAGAGAAATTCTCTCATGCTGGGAGTGGGAAGAACTAGTTTAGCTTATCAGCCTTGGTCTCTCAGCTGCCCAGAACCCCCGTATTCCCCCAGTTTCCAGTCCACAAATTAAGCCAAAAACTGGAGTGCTAAGGAGGACTATAATAATGAATAATGATGATGATGGCAATAATAGCAACAATATCACCAACGATATTAATAATAGTGGTTGTAAGAACATTCACCACTACTATCATTTATTGAGTACTTACTACTTCCCATATATTGTGCCTACTTCTTTATATGTAATCCCACTGAATGTTCACAACAACCATGTGTATTTTATAGATGTAAAAACTGAGGCATAACAAAGTGAAGTAATTAAGGTAAAATTCTGAAGCTAGAATCTGAATGCTGGTCTGTTGGACACAAAAGCCTACACTTGGAATCATGGTACTGCAGTGGGTGATGTGGGTGGTTTGCTCTCTCCTTCTTTTCTAATGGGGCAAGATCTGATTTGGTTCAGGTACCAGCCTTCTTCCATTTAGTCCTGTGAGTTAGGGGAATCAACTCCATCCTCAGGTGTGGGTGGGTCCTACTTAGTCCAATCCAATAAGCATGTAGCATTTCCCCTGTCACTGTTATGGATCTAGGAATGGGCATGGTATCTAACTAGGCCCAAACTTGGCCTTATATTCTGTGACTGGGGGGGAGACTGTCTCTCTCTCTTTCCAGCAGGAAATAAAGAAGGTTCCCATTGCTGTGGGTAGCCATCTTGTAAGTATGAGAAAAGCTAACCTGGGGACATAGAAGACATCAGAGTCAAATGACTGATGGATAGTAGGCACTGAGAACAAGAACTCTGATTATTTAGTGCCTGCAGTCCTATTAACTATCTATTGACTTCCTCTTACGTTATCTGATAAACTTCTTTATTTATTTCAGCAGCTGAATCAGGGTTTTTGCAACTTGCAATTCAGAATATCCTGATAGAGCTATGTCCTCGCTCAGTAATGTGCAAAACGGAAGTGCCCAGTATCCTCAAGGGACATTTGCTGTCTTAATTTTACAAAACATTTTCTTGTTTTCGTTAACCTTAAACATTTCTTAGCATCTTAAAATGTTTTAAATATATACTTACATCCTCTAGAGGTCCTTAGAGCTACATTCTCTTTTTCTTCTTTTCACAAATATTTCCTAACTTCTCTCACACCAACCCAGTAAAGGACCGTAATGATATTTCTTAGCCTGCCTTTTGTCTCCTTCTGGTTTCATCAATATTTTAATATGAAAGATCACAAAAATATCTTTTCAAAGAAAAGTTATGACAGGAATTGTGGGAGCCAAACACATGACCCATAGGAAAGCCTCTTTCTTGGAACACACAGTAATGCTTATGGCACGTGTCCAAGCACCAGGAAGAGCTGAATGGAGGGAGGTCAGTGGGACCAATAATAGTCACAAAGACAGGCTTGGGTAGGCCCAGGGAGGTGGGTGGGGAGGTGGGACCCAGAAAGTCCAGCAGCCAGGCCCAATTATTCCACTGCTCTTAAGAATAGAAATTGAATAGAGATCATTAGCGTCTACTCTTATGTTATGAAGCCATGCTGACACTGAGAGCTTGAACCACAGAGAAACAAGTTAGAAATAACCGTAATCCTGTCTATGTATGCATCCAAGTGCTGTGCGCTGTGAAAGCCTGAGGTTTAGAACAACGGCCTGGGAGGGTGAGTGGCTGGCTTTTTAGGGAAGATGCAGAGTATGTAAGCAATGAAATTGGCATGAATTATTAGGGAAGCTAGGTTGTCACCAGATTCTATAAGCTCTTCACAGTCTGAGCAAATGGCTGGGGATGCAGCATTATTCCGCTTGTCATCAGAGATTCCAAAGGAACAGTTTTAGAGATGTTTGATGATATTCAGATCATAGAACTGTATTGTCACTATTTCTATATGGTTGGCTTTATACATGGTTAGATCAGCACTCCTTTGGAGTTTAATTTTAGCACATCTAATTTCTTACCAGTATAAGAAGGAGAGGCCTGAGTGGGCATGATTGTGTTAATTATATTTCTTCCCCGGAATACAGGCAACATTGTCGGTTGTTGCCTTTTATCTCTGCATTAGCCTTTTCAGATTCTTCTTTATAGAAAACCAGAACTGCACTGCTCCCTGTTTATTAGGACAGTGGAGGCTGGCCAAGTAATTATGGCAGGTCATTGCTTTAAGAAGGGTTAAAATAAAAAGTAAGAAGAGGTGGAAATGGAAGAAGGAAACGGAGTTTTATGCCTTAAACTTGCTACTTAATTTCTTCTTGTATGGTGGTTGCATTAAATCCTTATTTCCTCTAAAAGCAATGTTATAAATTAGAACTCTATTCCTGGAAACCCAGTTAATTATATGTAAATATTCAAAATATTGATCACAAAAATAAAGGAAACATGTGCAACAGGGGTAATATTTTGGAAATCATACTGGAAGCATTTAAATATTTCTTTTAAACAAAGTTCCCGACGTAGCCATGAGTACTCCAAGAGGTTTTGGAAATAGATGTGCACAGGCGAGAAATTCCCAGATTCATCTAGCAGATCAAGAATCAAGCATGGAGAATGCAGACCCAGGGTCACCCTTCTGCCTCTGAAGGCCGAGTCCTGCTTTCCAATGGTAAAGGAAGGATACGAAGCAGAAAAAGTAAAAGACAAAACCCTACCCTTGTTGATTGCAGAGAGCAACAAGGAAGATGTTGGAAGGACCAGTTCTCTGTAATCTGTGCAACAAGGAACAGACCTAGGATATTTGTTTTTACCAAATGTCAGTGCAAATGCTCTCTAACAAACAGTGTGTGATGCTGTGAGATCTGAATGACTGATGAGTGGGGAAGGTTGGTGAAAGCTGCCTTGTTTGCAAGTTATCCTGGAAAGAGTTAGGATTATTATTTCCACATTTCACTTTTAATATTTTTTCTGATTATAAGAAACACATGCCCAGCGTAAAAAGAAGGAACTTCTTTTTGCTCATCATCCAGAGCAATCACTGTTCTTAAGTGTGTTTTCCTCCTATAATTTCTTTAAAGGAAATCCCAAGAAGCCTCAGGAGTTTCTGGGAATGTCTATGAATTTAAGAAGAAGAACTTTAAGGAGATGAAATAGGAGATAAGAGAGTAAGTAACGCATGGGATGCTCAGAGCTGAATCTCAGAATCTCAGAAACACTGCTTGGAATAAATCTGAAGGAGTGGTTTGGTATATTTTATCATCTTAATTTATATTATTTATTATTATTATTATTTAATGTTTATTTTTGACAGAGAGAGACAGAGCATGAACAGGGGAGGGGTAGAGAGAGAGGGAGACACAGAATCCGAAGCAGGCTCCAGGCTCTGAGCTGTCAGCATGGAGCCCGACGCAGGGCTCGAACTCAGAGACCCTGAGATCATATCCTGAGCCGAAGTTGGCTGCTCAACCGACTGAGCCACCCAGGTGCCCCTTACATCTTAATTTATATTATAATGAGAAGTAGAATGCAAATATCTTCTGGGTCCTCATCTTCTCCTACTGTTT
The DNA here is from genome assembly GCF_018350215.1 of Panthera leo. Taxonomy (NCBI): domain Eukaryota; kingdom Metazoa; phylum Chordata; class Mammalia; order Carnivora; family Felidae; genus Panthera; species Panthera leo. The sequence goes on from NC_056679.1 coordinate 23,141,142, forward strand.
TAAGACTGCTATCAGAAATGACCCATTGTAGAGAGAATTAATGAATGGGAACTAATCCACCAGAGCCAGGGACAAGGAAATATGACTGTAATTATATGAACACTTTTGGTCATGACTATAGTTAAGGCACCTGTTGTAAGCACTCAGTAGATTACTTTTTACTTAAGGTGTCTGATGGTCTTCGTCTAAAATGAATTTAAATTGTTACTGCTCCATTACATTTTTCCATATTTCAGTGACCTGGAATCTCGTAGACAGTTGCAGGTTTGGAGAAATTAAATGGCAGTTCAACAAATGTTGACTTTAGTAAGCTTTTAAGTTTTGTTTTGCATGAAATTGTTAATAACAGACTAGAGAAATATGGTGGAAACCCATGGTTCCCAACCTTTACTGAGGGGAAGGACTCTTCATGATATAAAACAATGTAATAGACCCCCCCCCCCCCATATAATAATGGCTTCCTGTACCTAGTCTATGCTTTATATGAATATGGATTAGTGTATTCTGTGAAATAATTACTTGACTTTGGTTCATAGGCTGGGCTTTAGTCACTCAATTATTAGAGAAGAATAAGCAACTTTCAAAGAACTGCTCTTCGTGTGGTATATCTCCTCCTAGTCCTGGAAACTTCTTTGGTCTGCCTGTCTCAGGAATTTTGCTAGCCTTCTTGTTTTGTCAGTTAGTCTTACTTCAGTCACTCATGTCAGGCCCGAGCAGAAAACTGTATCTCTGTTGTATGGTTCCGTGATTCCTTCTTTTATTTTGTGGTAAATTGTCCCAATAGAATTGAGCCAAATGAGTGACATGGAAAAGAGCCTCTTGACTGGCTGTCTGCTGGTCCTATTTTTATTGTTCCTTGCAGGGACAATTAGAAGTACACTGCAAATGTCTTCATAATCTAGTCAGTGGCTCACCTGGGCTGGCATTTGAGAGCAATTAATTCACCTTCCATGGGATGCTGAAGATTTCCCTACAAAGCTGAGAGAAGAACTAGAATTATGTTTTGAGTAGATATTACACTGTTGCCATTTCTTTTGATTTCTTTCAGGGTATAGATCCTGCAGCTTTCTGCCCTGTTTTAGCTGGGAATGCAATTGTTCTGGTTATTATTAGTTCAGAAAGGAGAGAGATGTTCTGTTGAGTCACTCCATTCAGTGCTGGCTGTGGAACGTTCATGGCACAGCTGGAAAAATAGTCTGTTGCTTTTATTGAAAGGATGATCTTTCCTTTGGCAGGAGCAAAACCTGTATCTAGCAGAGAAACACTTAAGTAGTCAGAAAGACAATCATTTTTTAGTTCTAAAAAATATACCAATGAAAAGCTGGTTTTATGATGCAAATATAGTGCCAATGACTAAGCTACTTTGAAGTGCAGAAGTCTGAGAGTGGTTTGGCATAGGCCTGGAGCCCCCCCAGGATATTCTGAAGGGATGCTGAAATTCTTTTTTTAATTTTTTTTTAACGTTTATTTATTTTTTGAGACAGAGAGAGACAGAGCATGAACGGGGAGGGTCAGAGAGAGGAGACACAGAATCTGAAACAGGCTCCAGGCTCTGAGCTGTCAGCACAGAGCCCGACGCGGGGCTCGAACTCACGGACCACGAGATCATGACCTGAGCCGAAGTCGGCCGCTTAACCGACTGAGCCACCCAGGCACCCCTGAAATTCTTTACTAGAGTTTTGAAGGTTGCCTTTCTCACATTGAACACTATCTTTGTCATGAGAGTTTAGCGGTATAGTACTTTAAAATTTAACCCCCTCTGAAAATAAGCCACTGGGAGAGAAATCAGTATAATGTTTCTGACTCTGGGGTAGATTGCTGATTTAATCAGTTATTAGCTATGGATGTGAGCAAATGACTTCACTAACCCTCAGTTTCCCTATCTGTAAAGTGGAGTAGATAATAGAATCTACCTTAGAGAGTTGTAGTGGGAAGTCGATGAGGTATAACACAGTGCCTGGCATAGCGTGGAGGCTCAAGTAATGCTAACTGTTATTATTCGATTATTAAAATATCTAGCAGTGGCTGGTATTTTATACCACTCCTAAGTTCCACTTCTCTTTTGTCTGAAAATTTGGCTCATTTTCAGCCAAATTTTTCTCTCCTACTTTTTTGTGCCATACTCTGCTAATGCCCCTTGGCCAAAGACCACCAAGAACATGCCTGCAGTTGAACCAGTCAGATTTGTGACTTCCAGACGAAAAAGAAAACACTTACTGTGGGAAATCATGGGTCTCTCAGTAAGAGGGTGTCAGAAGGAAACTTTGAAGCATTTGGGCTTCAGTTAGGCGACTTGGGGGAGGGTCTAAGGAAGCAGGAATTGCCTTCGGATTGGGTCCCGGTAGAAAATGGGGCAATACTATGATTGGGTATCTCAATGAATCTCACTTACAGGAAAGGGAAACTGGAATGAGGATAAAGCTCTACATGGTAACGAAGTAGCAGTCCCTCATTTTGGCTAAGAGCAGGGAGGTGTGTGGCACTTTGTGGGTGGCACAGTGACCTGTTTTTGTCTGTGCTTTGCCAAAATCATGAAGTGGCTCTGCTTTGTCCCATTTTATCATGGTCTCAGAGTGTCAGTCTGAGGCTGATATTCTGTGAGATTGTTTGTCTCCTGGGAGAGTCACATGGTCTAGTTGTGAGCCCCAGGCCATCTTCTCAATGTCAGGGCCTATTCCTCTTTCTTTCTCAACCATTATAACTAGAATTCTGAAGAATTCTTCCAATTATTTTTGAATCTACTCCTGGACATTGTTCTTTGCTCTGACAATGAGCAAAGAAGACAACCTATGTGTCCTAGAAGACCTTATATTCTAATCATGGGAGGCAGACAACCAAGGAAACAAATGAAGAAACCAAATGTTTTCAGCTCTTGATAAGTGCTCTGAAGAAAGTAACAAGGGTTTTGACAGAGAATTATGGGGGGTCTGCTATTCACAATGAGGACAAATGTTACAGAGATCCTGGTGGGGCTTTTCTGGACTGGCTAAGTGTGGAACTCAGATACTCTACATTATAGCCCGTGTTTAATTTCCTTAAATCAAATAATTTCCTTGAGATAGGTAGCTTTGCATACACATGCATGCATACAATTTTCTACAAGTGATATCAGACTTACCAATAGATATGAAAGACAGGATTTTGTTCTCATGCTAAGAATATTTGGAATACTTAGGAGTCTCGAATCTGGTAGGGAAAAGTATAGGGTGATGGTGAGTGTTTTGAAAATTTGCATTTGTAGATTGTGGGGTTTGTAATACACTGATTTATTCCACAATGATGGCATGAGATGTTAGCCAATTCCGGAAGCTATATTGAAAAGGAACTATACTTTTTCAGTTACTTCATTTTATTTGTATGGCAATACATTTGCAAGTCCACTGGTTTTTTTCTGCCTTATTGCAAATTAAATAACTTGGACCTAATTTTTCAATTTCTGCTTCTCCATTTTTCTTTGACTATTAATCAAATTGTGCCTTCTGATTGTGGCAACAACAATAAGAGAAAATAAATACCACTCTTAAAATATGAGTACTTTTAAAATTATAGATTTAAATTAAAAATTAGCAATACTTCTTAAACTTTTAATTGCATTAATTCTGTATTCTACTTAAACTTCAAAATAAAATGGTCAGAGTTATAAATTCAGTAATGTGATAATCTCCTTCACATCAGCCTCTAGCGTGGAAAATCCTTATCTTTTATTTAGCAAGACTTCATTTGTCTTACCACCTCAAACATTTACTCAATTACAGCTTACCCTTGAACAACACGGGTTTTGAACTACATGGGTCCACTTATATGCATTTTTTGTTATAAATACAGTGCAGTCCTGTAAGTGTATTTTCTCTTCCTTATGATTTTCTTAATAACATTTTCTTTTCTCTAGCTTACTTTATTGCAAGAATACAGTATAAATAATACCTACAACATATAAAATATGTTAATCATCTGTTTGTGTTATCATTAAGTCTTCTGGTCAATAGTAGGCTATTAGCAGTGAAGTTTTAGGGGAGTCAGAAGTTATATACCGATTTTTGACTGTGTGGAGGCCAGTGCCCCTAACCCTCATGTTGTTCAAGGGTCAACTGCATTCAAATTTTCTATTGAATATTTCTTCATAGTGATAACTTGCTGGCCCTTCTTTGCTAATAATTTAGCTAATAGCACTTTGCTTCAGTACCTTTGGTCAGGAAGATCAGCAACACAAAGATAAAGGTTGAAAAGTTCAATCCTTCCTTAGCAATGAGGGTTTCCTCTAAAAGCTGATGGGATATCTAGTTATTCATCTGGGGATAAATATCTCATTGGCATCTGAAGAAGTTGCTTTTTACCTTTCTATCTCTAAGTAACAACTTATGTACCTTGGTAAGGTATTTATTAAGCAAAGCATGTACCAGCCTTTGATAGTTATGAAAGTGGTTGAGTTTGGATTGTGGCTAATACAGAAGGGAGAGTGGGAGCCTTCTGCAGTCAGTAGAGGCAGGAACAAAATGGCACCATGGAAACACCAAATTTTGCAAGTTGGAAAGGTATTATATTTGAAACTTAATTGACAAGCTCCTCTTGGCCAAATTTGCCTAAGAATAATAGCTGTATTTTTTTTTTAATACAGTGTTATATTTTGGTTCATGACCATACACTTAGCTTCTCTTGTCTTTTCTGTACCTTGTATTGATTTAATGTTCTTGTTTTTACACAAATATTGCTGTTTGTGAGTTTTTTGCTTTTGCTTTAGATGTTACCTCTCAGGAACAAGTAAATTTCACTGCCCATTACAGTTATTCTTTTACACTACCAACTTTTACACTAAACTGACCTATCAGTTTATTAATAGAGGGGAACTGACATTTTCTAGATCTTTCACAACCTCTGGCTCAAAATTGACTCTATGGGAGGCACTCAGTACTCTAAGACCTTATTTTGAGAGATGGCTCTCTTTTATTCCTGGACTTGGTGTCCCTTTAATGGAAAACTGCAGTATGAGCCACAAATACCGTATCATATAGGACTACAGTTTTTTCTGGTACTCTGAGATAGAAAAATGAAGTGAGAAAGACTGAGAAGTGATGATGGGGGTTGGAAAAGACTGCCAGCTGTAAAGCATACAAGACCGATAAAAAGATGTGTTTCCATTTCAGTATATTTGTAGGTACAATTCCATGACTGGATCCCTAGATTCCTGTGCTATTCTAGTGAATAGGCTGCTTCTTGGGCTGAGAGTATTTGGAAAGTCAGGTTTCATTCTGTGGTTTCTTATGCCTAGCAAGTGGTAATTTGTGAGTGGGTTTTTTCTTTGCTCATTTTCTTTTCTATCCTTCCATGACTTATCTTTCCTTTGTTCCCTACATTAGTTGGCAAGGTCCCTGCTAAGCATGGGTCAGGTGTTGGGTGGAGGCCTGCTGACTGGTCCTTGGGTTGTGCACCATTCTGTGACCCGGACATCAGCTGTGCTTTCATCCTCTCGCTCCAGAAGCCACAACCACCCTTTCTGTGTTCTACCTGTGACTGCCTGTGTGCAGACCTAGCACCTCTTTCTTGAAGAATCTACTTACCCAGAAACCTGGTAGACCAAGAAAGTTTCACAGAGGATTTTATAGTGGACACAGAGGAGTAGATTTACCTTATTCACATGCAATTTTTACATCTTCACTAGACAAGTCTATTTTATCCTCTGCTTGGTGGCATCTGAACTTTTCTGCCTCTTTTCCCCCAAATAAAGCTCTTCTCTCCAATTTCTGGATTTTCTTTGGGGGCACTTGAAAATGTTCACCACTTCATGCTGGAGAGCAGTGAAAGCTATCATTATGAGGAGTTCTTTTGCCCGCCATTAGCAAGACAATAACTATCAGCTTCACTTGAAAGCTGTTTTCTTGGCAGATGGTACTGTGTGTTGTCCAGCTGTATACCTCCCTCACTTGAGAGTAAAGTTAAGAAGTGAAATGCGAAAAGTGTATAACTAAATGTGGTTTATGTTTCCATAAATGATAACTACAATTCTAGGCCATTAGTATTTTAAAATATTAATTTTACAAAAAAGAACAAAAAACATTAAAAAAACAAGTTTTCTCTCAGCTCTTAGATTCAGATCCTTCTTTCTATGTCTTTGGGCTTATTTGTTGGCTGCCTTTGCCATTTTTACAGATGCTGTTAATATACTGTTTGATTTTTCTTTGGTTGAAGCTAGGAGTTGCATGAAAAAATGAAACATTTTTGGATATTTATTTCAGCTTATTTGAGCACAGTTGCAAAATAAACTTATTTGAATTTTATCTTCCTTGCATTCCCAGCCTGTCTTTACTGAAGAAATATGTTTCAGCGGTGAATACAGATGTTTGAAGTCACAAGTGCTTGTATTGAAGGTTTATTATTTGGAATGGAGAAGTACTCAGAAAAACCCGTATCAAAACTTTTAAGAAAAGCAATTCAGAATCTTCATTCTCTTACACAGGCTTTCTTATCTTACTTTATAATTATTTTGTGTGTCCTTGGAAGCAATTTGTAATCAGAATATCATGGTCAGTTTCACCATAGACCTCTCTTTTTGTCAGAAATGATTTATAGTAGGCAGCGGCATCTTGCATTTACATACACATCTCTTCTTTTAGAATTTATCTTCAAGAATTAGAACTTGAGCTAGAATTTATCTTCAAGAGACTCTACTAGGAGGATGTTAATGGTGATAATAACTGCTTTTGTGTATGACTTGGTTTTCTGTGTGTTTAAGGAAAAAAACCCTCTAAACCTTGGGGTAATATGCACAGCCTGGTGTAGTTAATGAAATGAATGCTTTTTAAAGTTCCCAAATGCCAATTCTCATACCATCCTGCTAGTTTTGGCCAGTCTGCTGTGCTCTCCACATTCTGTTCCCTGCTACTACCATTGGTCCTGTGCTGAAAGGACAGATCTTAAGAATCATTACAATATTTTTCATTCTTTCATTCCTGTTTTGTTGATGCATTGTGCAAGGTGCTTTGTGAACATTTTCTTTTTTTTTTTTTTAATATGAAATTTATTGTTCAAATTGGTTTCCCTACAACACCCAGGGCTCATCCCAACAGGTGCCCTCCTCAATGCCCATCACCCACCCTCCCCTCCCTCCCATCCCCCATCGACACCTCAGCTTATTCTCTGTCTTTAAGAGTCTCTTATGGTTTGGCTCTCTCTCTCTCTCTAACTTTTTTTTTTCCCTTCCCCTCCCCCATGGTCTTCAGTTAAGTGAACATTTTCTTTAATCAACAATAATTAAAAAGTCATAGGTATGAATATGCCTCACAGGAAAGAAACAGGTTCAAGAGGAGCCCCAGTTATTTGCTAAGAAGAAGCAACAGGATTTCAAACTATGTTTTTTTGGCTGTGGCAAAGTTCTCTGTTATGTCATGTCTTTTCCAGGATGGTGACACAATTCTGTCTGATATGGCATTATCCTTTAACCCGTGGGCCCACGCAGTGATTTGAGCTGGCTGCCAGAGGAGAATCCTAGGGCCATACCTGAGTCTGCTACATTCTTTGGGCACTTTGGATGATCCAACTTGACTTTGCCCTGGCCAGCCTTTGCCACCAGGCCTATTATCCCAGTCCTGTACAGTTTTGCCTTGCGTCTCCAGTTTGCTGGCCATCCATCTCAGCAGGTATTGCTTTTGAGTTCATATCCTTAGGACAGAGCCACCCTGAGAGCTGAATTTTGGAAAGGAGTCCAAAATTCAAAATTTGGAAAATCCAATATTTTTGGATAAAATATTTAAAAATCAAAGACTATAATCCCAATTTCCTCTTCATTTGAGTAACTGAAGGATTTTTTTAACACCTTTGAGTTTAAAAAAAAGAAAAAAGGCAAGCAGCTCAGGTCACAGCTTTGCTTGAGTTGCTCTGAGAGAAATTACTCAATTGCTCCTGCTTTTTGTCCAGGGCCATCTGGTATTGACCCACATAGCCTAGAAATTGAGTTCTCTGCTCAGAGTTGAGAGAGAAGGAATTTGTCAAATTTGGGGAAATAGGTAGGGGCCGCAGCTGTCCCTTTTGTTATCTCTATTGCTGCAGTCCCAGGATTTTAGGGTCCTTGGTCAGTTGCAGTGTCATCAGAACCTGGTGAAGCAGAATCTGTCACCAACCCAACAGCCCTAAGGATTTACCCTGGGGCCCACCCACATTTGCATTCTCCAAATGTAAGCAGGGAATCAGAAGTCATGTGAACTGGCCAGGCTGGAATCCTGATCCCCAAATACCTAAAAAAGGCTCCTCTTTCCCCAATACATCAAGGTGTGAGCCTTTGAAAAATTTCCCCCCAAAAGCTTAAGAAATCATCTCATTCACTGGATTTGAATTGAATTCCTTGAAATGACTAATATGTACCCTCAGCAGCTCCAGCAACAGATGCCAGGATGATAAATGACAACTAGCAAAATGCTAATCACACACGAGCCTGGAGGTATAAAGAGATAGAAGCAAAAATCTCTGCGAGCCACCCCAGCTAGTGTGGCAAAGAGAAATGAGCTTGGGATTTGAAGCCAGAGGACCTTGGCAAATTCAGGGGGGAATCTCTTTTTAAGTGTAAGTTTTAGACCAGTTATGTAATATCTCTATAAGATAGGGGCAGTGAAAATGCTCATTTCACAGGGTTTTTGTTGGTATTACGTGGGAGTTATGAGAATTAAACACTTCGTAAAATGTAAAGTACTCCACAGATGTTTGTTGTTTGTATTGTTATCACTATTATTACCTTGTGAAAGAGAAGAGAATTAATTTATTTGAAAGGTGATAGTTCTAAAAAATGAGGGAGGGAACTCTTACTGAACCTTGTGATCTCAAGATGTTACAAATGAGTGATTCTGTATTAGAGGTGCTTGGAGAGTCAGAGTGTTAAGAGGCCCCAAAACCTGAATTACAGGAATTTTACCCGTGGCTTATTGCATGGGCTTTTACAGGGAACTTCAGGTCTCAGTTCAGTTAGGATCAATAGATCTTTACTAAAATCCTTGTTCCAAGTACTGTACGAGGTGCTGGGATTCTGAGATAAATGAGACATCATTCCTGGCCTTCAGAAGCCTTCAGAAGGCTGGGGAGAAATCAACAGAACCAGACTGTTTTGATACATTGCAATAGTAGTGTTGGAACGAAGGTATATTCATGGTGATCTACCAACACTCTCTGGATCTCTAAATTCAAAGGAGATTTTTCACTCTTCATGGGAGTGTTTTGCTGATTTTCCAGACTTGACACTCTTTCTTCTTGAAAGTTGATGACCTCTATTTGTCACTTCCTTCATGACTTTCTCTTACTCTATTCTACTTTTAAACATTGGTGAAAGGCTTCATCCCTGGAACTTTGCTTTTCTCACTGTACATTATCTCCCTGGTCTTTGTAATCTGCTTTCTTGGTTTTAACTATCACTTGATGCTATGATTTCTTACCTGTATATCTCCACATATGACCTCTCCAATGAGCTACACACTCTCACATTTAACTTTTCTTCCTTCCTTCCTTCGTCTATCTCTATACCTCTATTTTTTTCTCTCTCCATTCTCTCTCTCTCTCTTCCTTCCTTCTTTCCTTTCCTTTCCTTTCCTTTCCTTTCCTTTCCTTTCCTTTCCTTCCTTCCTTCCTTCCTTCCTTCCTTCCTTCCTTCCTTCCTTCCTTCCTTCCTTCCTTCCTTCCTGTTCTTTTCCAGGCTCAACCTGTCCCATATTAAGTCTAACTGCTATAAGTTGACACCCAAGTTATCTTCCAGATTTCTAGGTGTAATGATAGTTTCTTGCATTGGTAGTCCCACTTTCTCATGACAGAATTAGAATTTATTTTCAAACCTTTTGTGGTTAGGGTGCCAAACTGTGACTTAGGTGCTACAGTCAGATGTATATGTGTAGGACTTAGGGAAGGAAGCAACATAAGGAAGTAGCTGTGGGAAGACTGATCTGGGAAGTGATGGCAGAGGCATTTGGTTCTTATGGGACATTTGAGGCAGAGTTTCTGGCATTCAGTCCCTGTGTGTTTAGGACCAAGCAGCTGATGGCAGTGGTGGAGTCTCTCCTGTGACTGCATATTGCTTCTGAGTTGTTTTAAGACGTACGTTATTACAATTAGTTCTCTGGTTTCTCTATAACTTCTGCAAACTAACAAATATTCTTTAATAAATTATTTTTGCTAAAGTGTTATTTGTAATTGCCAATACTGACTGCTATAGGCCTCAAACTGAGTTTTGACATTCTCTCTCAATGAAGTTATACATTTGTGTGTGTGTGTGTGTGTGTGTGTGTGTGTGCGCGCTATAAGCATTAATTTTTAAAAATAGATTTTTTTAAGGAAAGTTTTTGGTTCATAGCAAAACTGAGCCTAAAATAGAGAGTTCCCATATACCCCTTACCCTCACTACATACACAGCCTCCCCTACTGTCAATATTCTGCACCGGAGTTACAATTGATGAGCCTATATTGACATGTTATTATCACCCTAAGACTATAGTTTACCTGAGGGTTCATTCTTGATGTTGTATATTCTATGAGTTTTGATAAATATATAGTGAAATGTATGTGTCATTATAGTATTGTATAGAATAGTTTCACTGCCCTAAAAGTCATCTGTTCTCTCTATACTAACTCTTGGCAACTGCTGAACTTTTTGCTGTGTCCATAATTTTGCCTTTTCCAGAATGTCATATAGTGGGAATCATATAGTGTGTAGCCATTTCAGATTGGCTTCTTTCACTTAGTAATATGAACTTAAGCTTCCTCCTTGTATTTTTTATCATTTCTTTTTATTATGAACAATCCACTACCTGGATGTATCAGGTTTACTTCTCTCTTCACCTAATAAAGGACATCTTGGTTGCTTCCAACTGTTGGAAATTATGAATAAAGATGGTATAATCATGTGTGCAGGTTTTTGTGTGACTCTAAGTTTTCAACTCATTTGAGTAAAATCAAGGAACATAACTGCTGGTTAAAGTATGTTTAGTTTTGTGAGCAACCGCTGAACTATCTTCCACACTGGTGGTACCATTTTGCATTCCCAACAGCAATATGTGAGAGTTCCTGTTGCTACACATCCTTGCCAGCATTTGGGTTTATCAGTGTTGGGATTTTGGCCATTCTCACAGGTACGTGGTGGTATCTTATTGTTTTAATTTGCAATTAACCTAATGATATATGGTGTTGAGCATCTCTTCATAGGCTTATTTTCCTAGAAGAATTAATTTTAAATAATAACTTTGTCATCCTATTTTGGATTGTCTTTATGTCTTATTATGCTGGGAGCCTAAAACACTGGAAATGGCCCAGGGCTTTCTGGAGTTCTGAGAGACTCTGCCTTGAGTTGATGAAAGAGGGATGAGAAGTGAGGGACAGAGGAAAGTGGACTTAAAGAACAATGAAATGAGCTATTAGATAACAGGGATATTCTTTCCTTTAGCAAAGTTACTCACTTCCAGCTGAAGGAGGAACCAGAGTCTCCCTAGTGTCTGCTGCTTGGCTGTCTTGTGAGTAGGAGAAAAGCTGTAAATTGGCTTTTGTGTGTAGTCACTCCCCTCTGACCTCAGGCCCTAGTGGTCTGAAGTGAATGACTGTCCTTATCATACAGGAAATGCTTTCACCTTGATGAAGATAGTTTCAAAATGTATTGGCCTATTACAAACCTTGCTTCCACCCTTTCTTTCTGAACAATGAGCATCTGCCTATCATAGGGATGATTTTGAGATAAAATGTGATAATGCTGTAATGATGCTTTAAAAATCAAAGTGTTTTACAAATGAAAAATCCTACAGGATAGATTTTCCACTTTGGCTTCTCACTGAGTCACACTCACCTAATTTATGGGACCTTCAGGGTATGGTGTTCTTCTAAGTTTAATGGGAAGATTTATTTGTTTCCCAAACTAATCTTGCTATGAACACCTCATCACTTTCTTTGGTAGCAAAATGTACCTTGTGGCTACTTAAGAACATTCTTAATAATGATGAAGGGAAAGTATTATTGAATCACAATTTATTACTTTCCCCAAGAGTTTTCAGTTAGTAATGTTTTTGGGAATTCCGTCTCACCTTAAAGATCTCCCTTGATATTCACCTCTAAAATATGAGGTTGAGGTTTTGATACGTTTCTATTTTCGTATGCAGAAAGTAACAGTAATTTTCTTATCTTAAAAAGCCTTCAAGCACTATCTTAAATATCTTGTTGTCTACATGTTATGGTTTTAATTTTAATTTTTTTAATGTTTATTAGTTTTTGAGAGACAGACTGTGAGTGGGGAAGGGGCAGAGAGAGAGAGGGAGACACAGAATCTGAAGCAGGCTCCTAGCTCTGAGCTGTCAGCACAGAGCCGGACACAGTGCTCGAAGTCACGCAGAGAAATCATGACCTGAGCTGAAGTCAGGTGCTTAACCGACTGAGCCACCCAGGCGCTCCTTTGATTTTAGAAAAGTTTCTTTGTGATTTTCTTAGAGAAGTTCTGAAAAATGATTATACTTTAGGGAAAAATGCCTTAAAAAGTGATGAGAATAAGGGGTGCTGAGTTATAGCATTTAAAAAAATACATATTATTATGGCTAATGTTTATGAGAAGAGGCAGTGATTATGTTTTCATTGAATCGTTAAAGACCAGTAATCGATAACACTTTAAGATTGCGGGAAGGAGTTTTAGTCCACATTTTTATGTGCAAATGCACATAAAATTCTTCCAAGGTTTAACACTAGTCAGACTTCTGATTAATGTGTAAATAAGCAAAGAAACATTGACATCATTCAATTGGATAATTAACCACTGCACAACATAGTGTACAATGCTAGATTCTATAAATTTTGGAAATAATCATTCATCAATCATTCATCAGAGAACTGTTCAGTCTTTCTTCATTTCTGTGGGAGGCTACTTGCCTTTAGAAGGGAGTACTGAGGAACTCAAGTTGAACACATTAAAAAGGATTTTTAGAAAAGGATTTAATTATTATGGTTCTCAAAAATCTGAACACCTTTGTAATTGCTAAATCAACACACATTAAAATTTAATAGCTAGCATTGCAAAATAATCACTTGACATTTAATGGCGGGAAGGGTCATTCAAGGGGTTGTGTCACTAGTAAAATAATAAATGACGTTTTGGGGTAGGAAATAGAGGTAAATAATGAAATTCACATGACTCTGTGCTGGGCAGCTAAATCCTATGGAAAATAGAAAACAGAAGAGTAAATGAATTGGGAAAATGTTGGCAAGGCCCCATCTATATTAAATGGACTCAGCAAGCAATGGAGCATTTGTACAAGTTAAAGTCAAATGCCTTTAAACATGTGTACAAGTTGACATATTTAGAACAGAGCTCAGCGTCTCTACCTCCTCTCATCCTCCAACCAGCTTCTCCTCTTGATTCTCTCAGTTAGTGGTTTATATGCTCTCTCATTCATCTAAACTTGAGGTCTGGAAGTCATCTGAGATTCCTCCTTCTTTGTTAACCTTACATTTGGCACAAAGTCTTATCAGTGCTGCCTCCTACATTCATTCCCTTCTCTGACTCCACCAAGTTCATGAAATTACTATAAATGTCACTGCCTTATCACTCATCACTCCTGTGCTTCACCTAGAAAACATCTACTTGTTTTTCAAAACTTGCCCCAAGGATTACCTTTTTCCATTAAGACTGACTCTGACTCCCCACTGTTCCAGTAAAACAGTGTTTCTTAGCTTTGGTTGCACTTTGGAAACACCTGTGGTGTTTGAAAAAAACAAATCCACTTCCAGATATTCTGATCTGATGGGTTTGGGTGCAGAATTTGAAAATACTCCACGGGTATTTTCGATTCTAAGGGACAGTCCAGGTTGAAAACTACAACAGCAAAGTAATCTCCCCCCTGTGTTGTCTTCTCTACTGTATCTTTTAACAATAGTTCTGAAGACTGATTGATTAAACATTGGTGTCACTGGAGAGCTTTAAAAAATATGGATTGTTGGGGCTCTGGTAGACAGACTCTGAGGCAATCCTCCAATGACCACAACTTCTGATGTTCAAGCTCTCGTAAAAACCCCTCTCCTTGGGTGTGGGCTAGGACGTGTGACTAATATTCTGACAAACAGAATATGGCAAAGGCGATAGGATGTCACTATGTGATGACTGATTATATCAGGTAAAATAAGTTTCTTACTAGCAGACTTGCTCTTTTCCCTTTGCTGGCTTTGAAAAATCAGTCTGCCATGTTCTCAGAAGGCTAAGGAGAGGGCCGAGTGGCAGAACTGTGAGCAGCCTTTAGGAGCTAAGAGTGGCCTCCAGTCAATAGCCAATAAGAACCAGGGACCTCAGTGTTACAGCCACAAAGAAATGAACTCTGGTTAACAACATGAAGGAGTTTGGAAATAGATTTACTGCCAGTCATGACTCCAGAGGAGAACTGAACCCTTGGGTGAAACCATGGTAACAGCCTTGCAGAGGACCCAGCTAAGCTGTGCCTCGACTTCTGATTTGTAGAAGTAGATAAATATGGTTTTTTTTAAAGCTGCTAAATTGTGATAATTTGTTATGCAGTGTCAGAAACTAATACATGGTCTATTATGCTTTTTCTTTATAACCCACCCTAGCTGAGGTCTCATTTTAAGATGAGATGCTGATTAGATATCCAGATGCTTCTGGAATGACTCAATAGTAGTCATTCTGAAACCCATTAGGTCTAAGCTGTAGGATTCCATAACCTGCTCTTTCACTCCCACAGCCTTTGTGTGAGTGAAATATGCCATTGCTGGGTGCAGTGAGCAAACCCTTGTTTTTTTCAGAAGTACCTGATCTTACAGGTGATGCTTGGTAGGAAATGTGAAGTGACCTGTTGGAGAGGTGGTTCTGAGGACTCAAGGGCCAAGAGATGGCTGACCTGACTGGTGACTCAGGTAAAGAATTACCATTCATCTTTTTTTTTTTTTTTCTGATGTGAAATCTTCCTGTTAAGACTTAAAGCTGAGGGTGAGGAGGTAGAGTTGAGGGGTCTCTCTCTAGGCGTTCTCCTTCAGGATGCACAGTTGGAACAGATTCCAGGGACCTTCAACACAGCTTTCTGTTGTCAACTGTTTGTCAAAGGTTTGATGGAAATTCAGGGAGGAAGGGAAGGAGATTCTATATGGGGTAAGAGATTACATGATATTGAATTTCAAGGTCCTTTCTGACTCATAAGATTATTTGATTCTAGGATCTGCAGTACTCCTAAAATAATTTTGTGAGAAGGAAGTTTGCATCTAGGTAAATCCAATGGTCATTAGTACTGGTCTATTGATAAGTGTGCACTCACTTCTCTTATTCCAGTAATGTCTGAAGTTGGCTGGGCACTTTCTCAGACTTTCTAAATCAATTGCCTGCTAGGGTTCCATTAATGTTGTCCTTGTCCTTATTATTTTAGATTCCTTTTTCTGCAGATTATAAAAAAATGAGGTATTGTCTTACAATAAAATAAATGTATTTCTGGTAATTTATATTTGGTTTTCATGAGTCACCTTATACTTTAGTATATAATTTACTACTTGTAATAGTGAACTTTGTAATGATTATCCTCACTTGAATTTCATATAAAAAAACCCCACAACACAACAACAAGGAATCCATTTTACATTTGAAATGCAGTGAAGAATAAATGCCTTTTTAATAGATTTTCTTTCATCGTATTAGATTCGAGACATTGAACATACTGTGGAAAGCCTAATGAAGAATCTCAGAGGGCTCTTTTCTTTTCATTTCCAGAAGTTAGTAACCTTTTAACACTATTGTATCAAGGATTGCTTGTTGAATATACACTGCAAGTCCATCCTGGATCAAGAAAAAAGTAAAACACAGTTTCGATACTCAAGGAACTTCGGTCTGGTTGAGGAGGAAAGACGTGCACACACGAGACAATAGAACTCAAGGGAACAATTATGCAGAGCACAAATAAGTAGTTCAGGGGAGGCCAGAGAAAAAGCGGCCTGAAGGTTCAAGGAAGATTCTGCAGAAAGAGCCACTCAGCTTGGCTGACAGGGTTGTGAGGAGTAGGTAGGAAAAGGAGAGGGAGGCAAGTGTTGTCCATTGTGGTGGAAACATTAGGGAAGAAGAAAAGCTCAAAGGCATTGTATTAGCTGCCCAGAATTGCTCTGACAACATGCCATAAACTGAGTGGCTTAAAACAATGGAAATTTATCCTTTCATCATTCTGGAGCCCAGAAATTCAAAATCAAGATGGCAGAAGGGCCACGCTGTTCCTGAAGGCTGCAGGGGAGAATTGTTCCATGCCTCTATTCTATCTTCTGATGTTTCTTGCAATGTTTGGTGTTCCTTGGCTTGTAGATGCCTCACCCCAATCTCTGTCTCCATCCTTACACAGAATTCTTCCTGTGTCTTTTCACATGACCTTCCATTTCTGCATGTAGGTCTCTGTAGTTCTTCTTTTCTTACAAGGACAACAGTCACTTTAGAATAAGGGCTCCCTCTACTCCAATACGACCTCATCTTAACCACACTTGCAAAGACTATTTCCAGATAAGGTCTCACTTACAGATTCTGATGGTTAAGATTTAAAAGTCTTTTTGGGGGACCTAATTCAATTCATAGCAGCATCTATGGGGGTTGGTTAGAAAGTAGCAGACCAGCCCTGAATGCCAAGCTGAGGTCTTCAGATATAGGCAGTGGGAGTCCCTGAAGAAGTCTGAAGGCCTGTGCATGTTGCAGAAGAGGGTAGCATGCTGAAAGCATAGAGGGATATTAATAATTTCAATGCATTTGAAGAGAGGGAGCAAGATGTGGAATAGTGTGTACAGTGCCATAGAGCATACATTTAAAAAGTGATACAGCCTTATATATGTAGAGACTATTTCTGGAAGAATCCCAAATCTAGCCACAGTAGTTTCCTCTGAAAAGAAGAACTTGGCGGGGGAGGGTGCCTGGGTGGCTCAATCAGTTAGTTGGGTGCCAACTTCGGCTCAGGTCATGATCTCAAGGCTCTTGAGTTCGAGCCCCACATCAGGCTCTGTGCTGACAGCTCGGAGCCTGGAGCCTGCTTCAGATTCTGTGTCTTCCTCTCTCTCTGTCCTCCCCTGCTCATGCTCTGTCTGTCTCAAAAATAAATAAACATTAAAAAAAAAAAAAAAGAACTTGAGGCCAGGGCCCTTGGAACAGGAGTGGTACTGGAGACTTAATTTTTCCCTATATAATCTATTTCATTGCTTGTTTGCTTGCTTGATTTGAGCTGTGTATATGTATACACTAAGGAACACTGCAAAAAAGTAAAACCGAAAAATAGACGTGAGGCATTTAACTAGGTAATGCAAGCATAAGGTAACTTAAAAAAAGTACTTGCAGTATGGCCATTAGAGAATGAACGTATTCTCCACATTTAAATTTCTTCATGTTGAGTTTTCTAGATCAGACAGTTGTTGCGTATCAAAGGACCAGCCCGCGGTGTCAGCAGGTAGGAATACCCAGTTGGCCTGTTTGACTGTGATGCTCTCCCTACTCCCAGCTGCTTTTTCTGGTGTCCTCATTGCTTTAAATATTGAATTTTATAATTTTTAAAACTTATTTATTTTGAGAGAGAGAGAGAATGCAGTGGAAGGGCAGGGAGCGAGGGTGAGAGAGAATCCCAAGCAGGGCTCTGCACTGTCAGCATGGAGCCCCATGCGAGGCTCAAACTCGTGAACTGTAAGACCATGACTTGAGCCCAAATCAATAGGTGGATGTTTGGGGCGCCTGGGTGGCTCAGTTGAGCCTCCGACTTTTGATTTTGGCTTAGGTCGTGACCTCACAGTGAGTTCTAGCCCTGTGTTGGGCTCTGTGCTGACAGCCCAGTGCCTGCTTAGGATTCTCTCTCTCCCCTCTCTCTGCACCCGCCCCCCTCCTCCTGCAAATAAATAAATAAATTGAACTAAAAAAAAAGAAGTGTTGGATGCTTGCCTGACCAAACCACCTAGGCACCCCTTTAACTATTTAGTTCTAAAATCTGTGTTTTCTTCCTTGCCTTAAAGTTTAAAGTCACACGCTCTTCCTCATGAAACAGAAGACTAATTGTGCTACCAGTACTTCCAGGAAGTAGGGTGACCTTGTCCCCCATGATAAAGGACTGGGACCATAGAGAACAACAGGACGCATCTATTTCCAGACCTCCGGTGACTTCCAGGGAGACACAGAGGAGGCAGGGCTGAGCTGATGGCCTTTCCTTTTCTGGCAGTGGTGAGGGGGACAGGCAGACAGGGCGGTGCCGAGGAGGCCGTGCACAGAAGCCTGGTTCAGAGAAGCGTCCCCCCAGAAATCTCGCCTGCCCAGGGAGGGAGGTGAAAACTGCCATTCCCGCTATGCCTTCAGTCATTCCCTTTGCCTCCAGGCTGCTACCTTCAAAGGGACGGGCATTAATAATTATGGCGACTAGTTTCCCCAGATGAGGCATCCTTGTCATTTCATGAGGGTTTTCCAGAACATTGCTCTCAAACCTCCCAACAACATGATACTGCAGAAACCGAATTCTTGGCCTTTGTGATCACAATGGCAGCACTTGAAATTGGGGAAGTGAAAAGCAGGCAGAAAATTTGCTTGGTTTTTAACTCCTTCAATTTAAAGAGGCTCAGAGTGCATTGAGCAGAGTACCCCCTGCTCTTGCTGTGTGGGTCTCTCTGGGCATCCAGAGCTTTGGAGAGGTGCTGAGACGGAAAGCCTGGGGTTAATCAATTAAATTCAACATGCCTGCTGAGCACCAGTCATCAGCCAGGTAGTGGGGAAGAAAAATAAGGCACGATTCTCAGTCTCTGGCGGGAAAGACAGACCTATTAAAAAATTCAGTTCCACAATCCCTTATGGACATTTCTGAAACCCCCAAACCTCACGAAATTGAATTCTTTTTTCCATAATCCATCTGGCAGCAAAACTTGAACTGATGTGAGTCTATTTATCTATATCCTTTATTTATACTATTTAGTGTGACTCTTCATGTGTTTTGCTTAAAAAAAAATTAATGGGATGTTGCCCCAGACCCCGCTGGAGATGTTATACAATGTTGTTGATTATGCACCAGATTTCCTTCCTAAAATCCCCAAAATTCAGAATATGAGAACACATGTGGCACCAAGGGGTTGGTATTAGAGTCTGGGGACCTGTGATTGTTAAATGCTTCTCTCTGTGGAGGAGAGCCTTCTTTCTCTGGCACCTGATATTTCCTAGGATGAGAACTCAGGCTACATTGTTTCTGCTTAGTGCAAAGAACTTTTGTAAATAGCCACCTCAACCTGGCTTTCCCTGGAGCTTGGGGTTTTCCATCTTTCCAGTGGAGATCCTATAGTTTCCTTAGGCTTTTTGAATAAATAATTTTCCTTCTCCACTGTTAAGTGTTGCCTTGCCAAGGACTTATTCCTGCTTCCTATTACAGAGATTAATTCTTCCCAAATTTCTCCTTGTAGATATTGGTTAATCCTGGTGCAGTCTGGTTGCTTTTTTCAGGGCTCTAATTAGTCTGTGTCCTACTTAAGTGCAGGGGACGCCATTTGAAATAATAGGCATAGGGCCACCCAGGAGTCTGACTCCAAAGCAGGGAGATTCCCTTCTGTGGTCTTAATGTAAGTGTTTTATTTTAATTTTATTTATTTTGTTATTTTTAGGTATCTTATTCCATTTTATTTTATTCACAATGTATTCCTTCTTCTCCTTAGGTAAAAACAAATTTATACAACTAATTTTTTAAAAATTTAAATCTAAGTTAGTTAGCATATAGTGTAATAATGATTTCAGGAGCAGAATTCAGTCATTCATCACTTCCATATAACACCCCGTGCTCGTGCTCGTCCCAACAAGTGTCCTCCTTAACGCCCATCCCCCATTTAGCTCCTCCCCCACATCCAACACCTCCCCAGCAACCCTCAGTTTGTTCTCTGTATTTAAGAGTCTCTTATGGTCTGTCTCCCTCTCTGTTTTTATATTATTTTTGCTTCCCTTCCCTTATGTTCATTTGTTTTGTATCTTAAATTCCATATATGAGTGAAATCATATGATATTTGTTAGAAGTGTTTGTAAATAGAGTTGACCCCTTATTCTCTCATCCCTGGCCACAATTTCTTCCTATAGATGAGCATTAGCTTGTTTACAGTTTGACCTTAACAAGTGCCAAGTTCTCTTCCTTTGAGAATATGAGCTCACATCTGCCCTTCTGGGCAGTCAGTTGGCTCACTTGAGAGGGACAGAATGACATGAGTGGTCCTCGTTCCTGTGAACTTTGAGGCCAGGGGCGGGGGTAGAGCCCTACTGCGTCTTTGACATCTGAGATATAAATCACTCACTGGAGGGAATGGTAGCTTCTTCAGGGGGCTTGAGGAGGCTTTTTAGAAGTCTGCAGCATTGAATTCAGATACTTCTGTGTGGTAGACACTTGTCTGGACCAGAGGAGGACACAGGACCTATGCAGTAGGTCCTACATGGACTCACCATATGAGAATCAAAGAGAAAGGTGGGAAGGCTTTAGTTTTCTAAGAAACATCCAGGAATGAAAAACTAGTATTCAGAGCAGCGAATACATTTGTAATATTTTTTGTTAGCATTGTCTATTTCCGACCCACAATACTTAGGAGGAAAGCTGGCAAAAAGAAAAGCTAGTGTGATTATTTTGAGGGGTGATTATTTGAGCATTTGAGAATTCTTTTTACTATTTGAAATCTTCCCTTTTTTCCCATTAAAAAAATTTGCCCCCACATGCAATTCTTTGTAGAAAATTTAGAAAATATGGCCTACTTATAGAAGAAAAGAAAAATTCCATTATCTTGCTGCCTAGAAATGACCATTTTTAATCATTCCGGTATATGCCCTTAATGACTCTTTTCTAAGCCTATTTAAAAACCTCAGAGGATTGATATATTTGTAGGCATATAGTGTATGTCTGTGCGTGAAGCATACGGACTGATCAACAATTTTGTAATGGCTTTTAGATTTGAAAATACATCAATTCATCTCTTTGTGTTTCACTAAGTTTACTCAAATTCCATCATTTTATTCTGATTCTAGTCCTAAAGAAGGGCCTAAAAAAATGGAGTGGATGGTAGTGGTTCTGGAGAGGTGCAGTGTCAAAGAAAAACTGCACTCAACAAAGGTACAGGCAAGGAAGACTGTATTCAAGACTATAGCAATAGGGGAGAGAGATTGAAAGCAATTCCATTCAAACCGAAGATGGGACTTTTTATGTATGTGTGTGTGTATGTATGTATTTATGAAGTACAGTTAACATACAGTCCTATATTAGTTTTAGGTGTGTATAACATATTGATTCAACAATTTTATACACTGCTCAGTGCTCACCATGATAAATATAGTCACCATACAATGTTATTGACCATACATTATTGACTATATTCCCTATGCTGTAGTTTTCATCTCAATTTATTTTATATCGGTTTTGCCCCCCTGCCCACCTCCCCTATGGCAACCACCAGTTTGTTCTCTGTATTTAAAAGTCTGTTTGTTCATTCATTTGTGTTTTAGATTCTACATATAAGTGAAATCATATGGCATTTATCTTTGTCTGATTTATTTCATTTAGCATAATACCATCTAGGTCCATCCATGTTGTCACAAATGGCAAGATCTCATTCTTTTTTATGGCTGAGCAATATTCCACTATATATATTATATATACACACACACACACACACACACATATACACGCACACACATACACATGACCTCTTCTTTATTCATCTATCGGTGGACACTTGGGTTACATCCATATCTTGGCTATGATAAATAATGCTGCAATAAATATAGGGATGCATATATCCCTTTGAATTAGTGTTTTTCTTTTCTTTCAGTAGATACCCAGTAGTGGAATTATTGGATTGTATGGTATTTTTATTTTTAAGTTTTTGAGGAGACTCCATACTGTCTTCCACAGTGGCTGCACCAATTTACATTCCCACCAACAGTGCACATGTGTTCCCTTTTCCCTACATCCTCACCAACACTTGCTATTTTTTACTTGTTTTTTGATACTGGGCATTCTGAGGTGTAGGGTAATATCTCCTATGGTTTTGATTTGCATTTCTCTGATGATGAGTGATGTTGAGCATCTTGTCATGTGCCTGTTGGCCATCAGTATTGTCTTCTTTGGAAAAAAGTCTATTCAGGTCTTCTGCCATGTTTTAATCAGAGTGTTTGGTTTTTTGATTCTTTAGAGATTTTAGATTGTTAGCCTCTTATTGGATATATGATTTGCAAATATCTTTTCCCATTCAGTAGGTTCCCTTTTCATTTTGTTGATGGTTTCCTTAAATGTGCAAAAGTTTTTTATTTTAATATAGCCCCAACAGTTTATTTTTGCTTTTGTTTCCCTTGCCTGAGGAGACATATCCATAACTGTGTTGCTAAAGCTGATATTCAGGAGATTGCTACCACCTATGTTTTCTTCTAGGGGTTTTATGGTTTCAGGTCTCATATATTTAGGTCTTTAATATATTTTGAGTTTATTTTTGTGTATGGTGTAAGAAAGTGATCTAGTTTTATTCTTTTACAGATAGCTGCTTAGTTTTCCCATCACAACTTATAGAAAAGACTGCCTTTTCCCCATTGTATATTCTTGCATCCTTTGGGGGAGAATTTTTTTTAAAAAATTTAATGTTTATTTTTTATTTTTGAGAGAGAGACAGAGCATGAATAGAGGAGGGGCAGAGAGAGAGGGAGATACAGAATCTGAAGCAGGCTCCAGGCTGTGACCCATCATCACAGAGCCTGATGCGGGGCTTGAACCCACAAACCATGAGATAATGACCTGAAGTGAAGTCGGATGCTTAACTGACTGACCCACCCAGGTGCCCCGAAGGTTTTTTTAATGCTTATTTGAAAGAGAGAGAGAGCGTGCACGCACAAGGAGGGGGCGGGCAGAGAAAGAGAGACACAGAATCCGAAGCAGGCTCCAGGCTCTGAGCGGTCAGCACAGAGCCCGACGTGGGGCTCAAACTCATGAACTGTGAGATCATGACCTGAGCCAAAGGTGGATGTTTAACTGACCGAGCCACCCAGGCTCCCTGAGGAAGGATTTTTAAGTGTTAGAGTGAGCTAGTGAGGGAGACCTAAGGATATTATGCAGGAGCTGGGTCTATGTGATTACGTCTTCAGTGTTTGCTAATTGACACTTAACTGAAGTTAGACCCCTGTCCTCTCACAGAGACTGGGAGATAGGGTTGTTATCTTCCTTGACGATTGCAATTCCTGATCCTTGAGAAAGACTTTCCTGAGTTGTAAACCTGTCAAGAGCCTGAGAGATTTTATCTCCAGGGGGCAGGGAAAGAATTCACAATTGCAAGTTTTCAAAAGTAAATGTTCTAAGAAAAGGGAAGTCAGGGTACCATAGTCAGGAAGAAACCAGGTAAAGTTTAGTCAGGCTTAGGGGAACATTAGGACCATCTTGGTGAGTGGAAAGTGGTGGCAAGGTGGCTGAGACCCTGGCAGAGTTTGGAAGAAAGAGATATCTTCAGGACCTGATCAGCAGGGGCTTAGAACATGATCTCCCCTGTGCCAAGAAGAGTGTCAATAAGTAAGTAGCTTAGTGCATTTTAAATTGCATTTACATTAATTTATAAAGAAGAAACCCATTTGTATCTCTTTCCAAAAAAAAAACAAAACAAAAAACAGTTCAGTCCCTAATGGACTTTGAAAATACAGGCCCTTTTACTGACAGCAATCTTTTAGTGGAGTAATGTATTCTGTTGTGAAAATTAATTTTTGAGCTTGAAACGAGATGCTAAGTGATTTTCAGCACAAGGGATGGTTATGTTAGATATAGAGGGACTAACAGAAAACAAAATGTTCTTTCAGTGTTTCATGTTTGGGACTACCTGAAAACCAGTTCTCTGGTCACTGTTACTGGTGGTTACTCTTCAGAGTGTGTGTGTTTACAACTCTTACTTCACAAGAATGTATTGTAATGTATGTATGTATGTAATGTAAGCATAATGTTCTCAAGTTTCATCAATATTGTAGCCCATGGCAGAATTTCCTTCTTTTTGAAGGCTGAATACTATTTCATTGTATGTACCTACCACATTTTCTCTGTCCATTCGTCTGTCAACGGACTGGTAGTTTGCTTCCACATTTTGGCTGTTGTGACTAATGCTGCAGTGGACTTCAGAGTGCAGACAGCTCTAGGAGATTCTGTGTTCGGTTCTTTTGGATAAATACTTCAAGTGGGATTTCCGGAGAGGAAAACAACACAGGACGCTGATGAATAGGTTTTGAAATCATTTTAATTTTTGCTTCCTATAAGTAGTTTCTGATCAAAATGCTTTTGCTCAGTAGAAAAGGACTCATAAAGAATTTAATACCATGGGAAGGTAGGTGGAAGAGTCTTGGCGTGAGAAAAACAGATGTTTTAAATACCGGGCGATTTCCTTTCCCTCCTCCCCAGCGTCGTCCCGTGGGAGGCAGCCTAGCGGCGTGGGAAGAGGAAAGAAAGCTCCGAGGCCCGGATTTCTACAGGCTCAGGGCTAGTCCTCAAGGGGTGCCCGGCTTCTAAATTTGTTTATGAAATGTGTGCATGGAGCAGTCTGTAGCTATCGCCAGATGCTCAGAGAAGTCCGTGGCTCAGAAGGAGCTGAGAACCCCTGCTTTAGAGACCGGCTGTCTTGCTCTGTCTGGTACACACTGTGTGGCCTTGGATAAGTGGCTTGACCTTGGGGACTCAGTTTCCTCATCTCAGCATGTCTTTGAGTGGATGAGGATGAACATCTCACAGGTGTGGTATAAAGGCTAAGTAAGATGAGAACAGAAAGTATTCTGGCATTTAGAGGCTTAATAATGGTTTCTTTTCTTTTTTTTTTTTTTTTTCCTTCCTTCCCAAGCTTGTCAGAACAGAGCCTCTCTCTGGAGGATTAGGGAACAGTGGGTTCTGCTCTGAGCTCATCCTAAGAAATGTTTAGGCTAAGTAATTTCAAAGTTACAGGAAGAAGAATCCCCAATAATTTAAAATTTAATACCCTTTGCTGCTGCGATCACTTACCAGAAGCAGCAACAAGAGCCCTGGAGAAGTGCATCCAGCTGGGATTCATTCTGGGAAGCATTTCCTAAATTTAGGCCAGCGCAGGGAAGACACCCAACGCAAGGTCACACGGGGCCCCACCTGGGAAGACCCTCAAAGCGGGGCATGCCTCACACTTGCTAATGAGGGACAGTGGGGGCTGCAGGAGTCCAGTGAGCTTCCTGGGGGAGGCAGAAACCAACTACTGGTTAGTTGAGACTCCAGGCAAATCTTTTCTGTTTATTTTATGATCAGGAGCTCAGTTTTGTTGTTGCGTCTCAGAGGGGAGCTAATTAAAGATGTTAAGTGAAACAGCAGTATGGACCTTCATAACAGTTGAATGGGGTGCGGGAGCCGTTTCCACTTGGGAAGAAAGGACTCTTAAATCCATATTAGGACCCTCTCACTTCCCTTTTTAGCAAAATCACTGTTTTAGGTAAAATTGCAAGTGTGAAATTATACAGAGATGATCTGGCAGTTTGTTTGACTTTTTTCTTTCCCTCTCATTTATTTTGCATTTCAGATAACCAACTAGTGCGTGAGGATGAAAAGAGGATTCCGTGTCCTTTGCCTCCTATCTACCGTGGAGGATGTGTGAAATGAAGTGCTAACGTGAGGGCACTGGAGAAACTTCCAGGGAAACGTAAGTGCAAACTCAGCTAGTGGAAAGGCACAGTGAGCATTTTGTGTTACAGATTCTTCCTTGCTCAAAATTTAACTATTTATACATGCTCTATAAATACTGTATTATAAATTATAAATACACTATATATTTCCTATATGTAGTGTACATTATAAATATATTTATATTTATATATAATTTATATAAATTAATTATAAACATGTATTTTCCATGG
Organism: Panthera leo; assembly: GCF_018350215.1. Taxonomy (NCBI): domain Eukaryota; kingdom Metazoa; phylum Chordata; class Mammalia; order Carnivora; family Felidae; genus Panthera; species Panthera leo. The sequence goes on from NC_056679.1 coordinate 23,166,961, forward strand.
ATTATATGTATCATATATTACATGTAGTTTTAACTTAAAAACATTTTTTTAAATGTTGTTATTTTTGAGAGACAGAGCATGAGTGGGGAAGGGAGCAGAGAGAGAGAGTAGAGAGACACAAAATCTGAAGCAGGCTCCAGGCTCTGAGCTGTCAGCACAGTGCCCAATGCGGGGCTCATACAAACTGTGAGATCATGACTTGAGCCAAAGTTGGACACTTAACCGATTGAGCCACCCACGTGCCCCAGTTTTAACTTTTATCATATATTCAATATTATATAGATGTGTTACATATATAATCAAATTAAAAACTGCTACCTTCTCCCATCAAGCCATGTATCTGGTTTGAAGCCTTTGGAAGTCACCCCCACAAAGATCTGGAAGGAAGCTAGTTTGCACATGGTCACAGAATCACTCAGGGCAATTCTCTAAACATGCTCACAATTTGACATGTATTTTTTCTATCTTGACGGCCAGCAGGTATTTCTTAAGGAAAAAAATGCTTTCACATGAAAAACTTCCTTGCATAGGTGTGAGTCACATTGTGTTATCTTAAATTGCCCTGGTGAGTTAAATAATGTGTTGTCACTGAGCAGAATTTTCACTTTCCTCGGGGGCTGGATATTGGCCAGGTGCTCATTGAATAGGGATATTTGGGATATTTTCCCCTCATTATTAGAATGAATGATAGAATGAATCTATCTTAGATTCTCATCTTGAAAGGTGAGGTCTCTCAACTAATGAGTTTTTTTCCTGAGATAGTAGACATAGCTAAAATTTTAGGAACCCCTTAGAACTGAAATATTGTTTAGCTTTTCCTCAACAAAGAGTCTGCAATTATAAATAAATCATTTGTTAATCTTGTAATGGTAGTATTTAATTCTATGTGGAAACATCCTGTGGCAACTCATTTGTGTTTGATGTTCTCTCAGGACATTCCATAGATTCTGATCATGCGCTGTGTTTATGAACCTTCTTTACAAAATACAGCCTCGAGCTGAGCAATTAAGATTTTAATTTTATGCAACTTGATTGCTCTCCTTCACTTAAAAGAAGTGAATAAATGCATACATTGAAGAGAAACGTTATTAACCTTTTCTTTGTTTATCAGGCTTGCATATCTTGCATCAGAATACTCACGTAATGTGACAGATTAGCTTATTGTTATGCACTGGGTATTTCCTCTATAATTTTATTGATAGTGCTTTGCATACAGCAGGTGCTCAGTATTTCTTATAAATTTATTACAATACGTACCAATATTGCCTTGTTGATCTTGTGCCAGCACCACCTGATTTTTCATTAAAATTTTCTTTTATAACAGCTTTACTAAAAATTGATTCACACACTATAAAATTCACCTATTTAACGTGTACAAGTCAATGGTTTTTAGTATATTCACCATCGTGCAACCGTCAACAGTATCTAATTTTAGACTATTTTTGTCAAATCCTGTACTCATTAGCAGTCACTCCTCATATCCCTCCAAACTCTTTAAACCAAAGGCAACCACTCATCTACTCTGTCTCTTTATTTGCCTCTTCTAGATATTTCTTATAAATGAGGTCATACAATAGGTGGTTGGCTTCTTTCACTTAGCATAGTGTTTTCAAGATTTATCCATGTTGTAGCCTGTATCATTAGTTCATTTCTTTTTATTGCCAAATTCGACTCCATTTTATGCATACATCACATTCTGTTGATCATTGGTTTGATGGACATTTAATTTGCTTTCACTTTTTGACTATTATGGATAATGCTGCTCTGAACATTCGTATGCAGGTTTTTGTGTGGACACATTTTTCATTTCTCTTGGGTACATATCTAGCAGTGGAATTGTTAGGTCATATGGTAATTCTATGTATAACTTTTTGAGGAAATGCCAGATGGTTTCTAAAGTGACTGCACCATTTGCAATACCAGTGACAGTGTTTGAGAGTTCCAATTTCTCCACATGCTCCCTAACACTTGTTACTATCTTTCTTTTTGATCATAGCCATCTTAATGGATATGGAATGATATCTCACTGTGTTTTTTGATTTGTGTTTCCCGGATGGCTAATATATGTTGAACATCGTTTTATGTGCTTATTGGTCACTTGTTCATCTCCTTTGAAGAAATGTTTATTCAAATCCTTTGTCCAATTATTAGTAGGTTGCCTGTCTCTTTTTATTATGGAATGACAAGATCTCTTTATTAGAATCTATATACAAGTCTAGCCATATATACGATTTGCGTATAGTTTCTCCCACTCAGTGGGTTGTTCTGCTTTCTGGATGGTGTCCTTGGAAGCTCAAAAGTTCTGAATTTTGACTAAGTCCAATTTCTTAATGTTTTCTTTTGTTTCCTGTGCTTTTGGTATTTCATTTTAACACACCATAGAGATTATGCTATGGGAGATCATCTTAGAAGGAATACTTCTTAGATGTGTAATAATTAACTCCCACTTTCATGGGAGTTCAAACAGAGCTGTCTTTAGCACTGAGCCTAAGTAGAAATGGGATGTAGATGATGCTTGCTTTCAGCACCCCCTTTCTGCCCCTCACTGGTGCACTTTCTGCCCCTGCCATTTAGTAGATGTCTCTGGCATCCTACATCACATCCCTTCACTCACTGCTGATTTTCAGCCATGGCTGCCAGGGACAGTTCCATGTGAGGTCAGGTGCCCCTAGAGTACAAAACACTCAGGGTGAGGCCAGCATGTCTTTATACTTTTGGCTCTAGGGTCTTCTCCTATGAGTGCAGAAGCCCACAGTACAATCAGAAAAACAGATTTGTTGTCCTAGAGGAGTCCTTATCCAATGGGGGAAGGGAGACTGTGGACAATTCTTTAATCTCCATTCCTGTAGGCAGACACAATTCTGGGAGGTGAGAAGACCCCAGCAGAACAGAACCCTCTGCTTGTATTTTCTGCCTCATCGTTTTGCTCCCTTTTTTTTCTGCACCCTGGGAGAGTCTCTTGAATAGGGTCCCTGCCACCATGTCCTTCCTGCTTTTGAGAGAACCCAAACTAAAGCATTCATGATGGACCTCCCTTATGCTGCCTCTGGTATCTTGTGCTCTCCCCCATCTCTTGAGCTATCTGCAAAATCTTATGGGAACCTAACCTACACCTTTCCTAAGTTTCTGTGTCTCAATAAGTCTTTTGTATTTTGTGTCTAATTTCTTCTGAGCCCAGTCAGGTGGTTGTATAGCTAACCTGATGGAGCAATTTTAGTCAAGGAGTTGTGTACCACTAATAGTTTTACCTCTGTGTCTTCTGGGAACACCTGCATTTTAAAGAGTAACTTTGGTGGATTTCCTCTAAGCAGGAACTCCTAAGAATAGATGGAGGGAGTTGTTCTAGTAACAGCAACATTTCTCTCCTTCCCAGATCACATCCTGAAGGTGACTGTCTTCTGTCACATTTGAGACGATCTTGTGTCCACTATTTCCCCAATTAATATTGTATTATATCTTTGCTGCAGACAGTGGCTAAATTATACATGTTATATCTAAACGTAGACTTAAGATACTGCTTTGTAATGAGTTAAGTTGGCTTGAAAGAAACATAAATGTGGGGATGTTTTGAGGGCCAGAAGAGAGATGCTATTGCAAGGTTCCAGGAAGAGATTGGAATAGGTACCCTAAAGAAAAAAAATAAAGGTAGAAACAAGAAACAATAAGGGATAAAGTGCACAAAGGATTGGGCAAAATAGTCACTTGGAACATATTTTTGGATTGGTAAAGTCCACAATAAAGGTTTGTTGAATGAATAAATGCTTGAATAAACAATTTTTCCTTTTATACCAGAGAAGAGTATACATGTATCATGTTTACCATGGTCCTTGTACCATGATGGGATGGTTTTAAAAATAAGTCTACAAATTCTTCGTTATTCCTCCCTTCAAGAGGTGGAGACTAATTCCCCTCCCCTTGAGTGTGTGCTGTATTTGGTGACTTCTAGGGAATAGACTGAAGTGGAAGTGATAGTGTATAACTTTGGGGAACTGGTCATGCAAAGGCACTGTGGCTTCTGTCTTGGTTATTCCCTTTCAAATTGTTCACCTGGGGGGAAGCCCATGGCTGTGCTGCTCTATGGAAAGGCTCACCCGGTGAGGAACTAAAGCCTCCAGACAATAGCCACGTGAGCGAGCTTGGACGTGGATCTTCAGCTTCAGTTAAGCTTTCAGATCACTGAAGCCTGAATCTCTCTCCGCCAGAAGATTCACTGAAACCTCATAATAGCCACTGAGCTAGAGGAATCTAACTAGACTATTTCTGGATTCCTGACCCTTTGACACCTTGTGAGATAATAAATACTTGTTGTTTTAAACTGTTGAACTATAAGTTTTAGGATAATTTATACACAACAATAGATAAATAATATACATGGAAAGATATCAATGAATGGTAGTGGTGGTCATGGTTGTGATCATAAAGATGATGAAGAAGATGAAGAAGAAGATAATGATGAAGATGATGATAGTGGAAGAGGAGGAGGAGGGTAGTTAGTATTAACCCCAAAATCTCCTGTTTGGGAGGAGAGAAAAACATCTTACAAACCCCTCTTATATTTTTTGCTGCTTCTCTGGCTAGCTATTCATTGTCTGAACTGTGAGATAAAGACTGCTGTGATGTCGCTTCGGGAGTGAGGCTCTTGCTGGAAGTGGAGACGTTCTAGTTGCGTATGGCTGTGTTGGATTCTCTCACAGCATCTTGACCCAGTGACACTCTACGAGCAGATACACACGAGTGATATTCTACTTCATACCAAGCTCTACCTAGGTGTCAACAGACATGATTTTTCGCTTTCTTTGGGAAAGTGCAACACTGAGCAGTGACTCAGTCTCAAAAAAATTACACATTTAGGACAAAATTCATGTACAAGCTAGAAATATGTGCTTATGCACAAATGACTGCTCTGACTTCTGTCTTCTTCTTGCTTTAAAATAGAGATGAGAACAATTTGGGTTCTGCTCACCACTAATCTTGGATAGATGAGCCATGGAGGATTGTGTAATGGTAATGGCAATGGTAATTACAATGATAATGATAATGATAGTAATGGCCAGTATGTATAGAGCAGACATCTTATGTAACCATGTACATCATCTGTTAGGCTCATCACAACTCTGATTACTGAGAAGATTGTATTTCAAAGATGTTAATGAACACATGGCTACTAGTAGTGTTGAGGCTGAGCTTCAAATGGTTCTGATGTTCTCCGAAGAATGAGTTCTCTTTTCTCTACCACATTGCCTCTCTTCCTTACTATACAATGGCTGCCAAAGGCTCAAGAGGGTAAACTTTTGTATCCAATTTATGGAACTGTTTGAATTTAATGGGTACAAATAGAAGTTTGAGTTTTCTCAATACCTTTTTCAGTTATGCTCTGTTCAGTCTCTTTTTCCCCATCCATAAATGAAATACTTGGCAGTACTGTAGCCTTTTTAAAAAATGTTTTATTTATTTTGAGAGAGGGAGCGTGAGCAGGGGAGGGATGGAGAGAGAAGGGGACAGAGGATCGAAAGCAGGCTTTGTGCTGACAGCAGTGAGCCTGATGTGGGGCTCAAATTCACGAACTGTGTGATCATGATCTGAGCTCAAGTTGGATGCTTAACTGACTAAGCCATCTAGGTGTCCCAGTACTGTAGCTTTTTGATCACTCGCAGTTATTAAGTCAATGCAGTCTGTGGTAGAAAGTTCTTAAAATGGCTCTTGTGTTAGAGAGGGCCATGTGGCAAGGAGTTGAGATGTTCTCTGGCCAACAGCCAGGGAGAAGCTAAGGCCTTCAGTCTAAGAGCTTATGAGGAACTGAATGAATGAATAAGCTTGGAGTCAGATCTTCCCTCAGTTGAGCCTTGAGATGGTTGTAGCCCCAGCCACTATCTTGATTGTAGCCTGAAGCTGTATACAGATTCATATCCTACAGAAACTGTGAGATCATAAACATCTGTTGTTTTAAGCCACTAAATTTGTTTTGCATCAGTATTAATATAGTTTGACCCAGTTTAAAATTTTAATGCAATCCAATGTAATGCTCATTTCCTCTCGTTTCTTCCCTCTTCTCAATGTGGTTCAGGAGACTCGCTGGACTTGCTCTTTCATTTCTCCCCCACCTCTGCCATTTTGGGGTCCTGTCTTCCCTGGTGCTTTGGGGCTGGCTGTAGGGACATGGAAAGACACAAGTATCTCTTATTTGACTGGTACCTTTGTTCTCTCTGCTGTTACTGTTTCTCTGGCTTTGACTAAATGTTGGATAAGTGTTCACATACTGGCTCCCTCTGGGACATATGTGAGGGAGAGTTCTCTGTAGAACCCTTCAAAGCTTCCTAGTTTCTTGGTCCTTCCTGATTCTCCCTACACAGCTTCCGCCCCAGATATTCAGGTTCAGGTTATTATTGTTGGCGGAATCTCCTTACTGTCAGTGAGATCTTGAATGGGCACCTGCAAGGTGGCACAGGTCCAGCTACCTTCATGTGTTCAATTTCCACTGTCCCTCTGCCACTGGATTTCTCTGCCTTGTTGTTCCCTCCAAATAGGATTGCCAGATTTAGTAAATAAGGACAGAGGAAATCCAGTTAATTGAATTTCAGATAAACAGTGAATAAGTTTTTAGTTTAAGTCTCATGCATTCATATCTTATCTGGCGACCCTGTTCCCATACTCTTGTGTTTTTCTCAAATAGCACACACAGAAGAGATCAGAAGCACCATTGCCCAACAAGGGAATGAAATGCTAATATCTCTTTGCTGGTTAAGTAGAATGATTCTCTTGTCTCCTTGCTTGAATTGAGATGGGAGCACAGAGAAAGGAGGGACAAGCTCATCACGAATACTAAATTCTCTTGACTTGTGTGTCCAGTGGTTTCTTTGATTCCTGTGTATGCATTTGTAGACTAACAGGGGTGGGCAGTGAATTTTTGGGGGAGGAGGTGTTCTATGGGAGTGTCTGGCCTCAATTATGTATTGTGATGCTTTCTTGGACTCAGTATGGGGTGGCAAGCCTTGAATCTGGGAAAACAGGAAAAATATCCATATCCTGTGCAAGTTACAGCACAGCTGCATTAGAGCAATTCTAGATTTTCTCTTCTAAAGATGTGATTTAATTTGTTTTGTTACCCTTAGCCATCATTTATATTTCAATAGCATGTGGGCTTGAAATTTGTCAGAGTTTCCACCTGGTGAAAATGAATAAAACTACCTTATTTAGCCTCCCTCCCTTTTCTGTCTTTAAATATGTTGAAACACTGTTACCTTGATGCCTTTTTGAGAACTTGAGTCTTCATTAAGGCATCTTTTCTTGAGTTGGTGAGACATCGGTAAGCTCTGACTTACCTAAAGTTCTCTATTAGGTGGTCCCACATTTTTCCTTCCTAAATTCCCTAAATTTACCACTTGTGCTCTTTGCCAATAGTGTTGCCAAGCACTTACCCAGACCCCCCACAGGGACCCAGGTACTCATTCCCCAGGCTGCTGACAGCTCACAGCTCACAGCTCACAGCTCAGACCCTTCCAAGGAATCACCTTGGACTACAGAAACTGCCTCACTGCAAGATTACACCAGTGTGATACAAAGGCTGTCATTTTTTGGCATGTTTGGGACAATTTCATCTCTGTTTCATAATGCTTCCATTGTGTTTTTGTCCTTTTTTGCAATACTGCTTAAATTTGGTACTTTTTTCTTTTTCTTTTTTTCCATTTTATGCTGAAATTACCCTCAAAACCAGTTTGGAAAAGACAACAGGATTAAATTCCATTTTTATTTAAAATGTTTTTTCCTAGATACGTCTCAAAAATAGCTTGAAAATACATGTTTATTACAAGATGCTTGAATTCCATAATTTCTGTTAAAAACATTATTTTTTACTGTATTTTTACTCCGAAGTTGCTTGGAAACTTCATTTTTACCCCAGCAGGCATTCTGTACTTTTCTGTTAAGTATTTCTTTTATTAGATTTTTCCTAAAAATTAGCTTGGAAACATGACTTTTCATCACAACAGGCTTAAATCTCCTCATTTTCAGCAGAATTTAGGCTCATTTTGATTAAAATAATTTTTCCGAGCTATGTTTCAGGAAAAAAAAATCTTGCATAAAAGACCTTTTCAACAGAAAAGTGTTCAATTGAAGAATTTGATGATAATCATATTTGCAAGGTAGTCAAATATGAATCCTTTCTTACTAGGACCTAAAGATCTATTTTCTTTTCCCTATGACTGCTTTTGACAAGGATTTAGAAATAGATTCAGGGCTTCTGGATGGCTCAGTTGTTTGAGAATCCACCTCTTGATTTCAGCTCAGGTCATGATCCCAGGGTTGTGGGATTAAGCCCTGTGTCTGGCTCCATGGTGAGCATGGAGCCTGCTTAGGATTCTCTCTCTCTCTTCTCTCTCCCTCTTCCTCTTCCTCTTCCTCTTCCTCTTCCTCTCCCTCTCTCTCTCTCCTTCCCTCCCTCCCTCCCTCCCTCCCTCCCTCCCTCCCTCCCTCTCTCCCTCTCTCTCTCTCTCCCCATCTCCACTGTACTCTCTCAAATAAAAAAAAAAGAAATAAACTTAGTTCAGCGCATTTTATGGGTATTAATATCTAACATTACTCATGGCATCAAAGTGGTCAAAAGGTTTGCCTGTCCTTCCATGAAATTCTTCCAATCCAGGTGTATTGTCCCCAATTTTGCCTTGTCCCCCCCCCCCCCACACCTTTAAAAACATTCTGTGTCCTTCATGGATGATCTGGTGATGCCATCCTCTGGTTTAAAATTTTCATGGTCTTTCTATCATCAAGAAAGTGATTTATAAACTATGTTCTGTGGAGCTCTTGGGTTCTGTGGAGGGGGTCAAAGGCTGCTGTTGAGGCTGGGCAAGCATACCCAGGGAGTCTGAGTCACAGGGGTTCCAAGCCTCCAACCTCTACATTAGCCAGAACAGTTTTGATGGGTTCTTCAATACAGAGTGCCAGTGTTTCCTATACATTTTCCTTGATACAAAAGATTCTAGGTTTTTTTTTTTTTTTTTAAATTCCTTTTCAGTGGTAGGAGTTGCAAATATTTTTTTCCCAGTTTGTATCACTGTAGATACTAGAGGACAATTATGGCCATAAACCCTTTATTTTTCTATTTTAACAATAGCAACAACTGAAATTATCGCATGCCAAATTAGGAGGAAGTTCAGCATTATCTTTTTAGGGTACACCCTTTTATTTTATGAACCCTGAGAACTAACATGATCTGAAAGTTAAGGTTAGCCAGGGGAACAGAAGATGGGTCAGATACTGCCATTACTCCTTTTGGCCACATGATGTCACTGTGGACAACTGGTCATTTTGACAGAGTCTTCAGGTTGGCTTGTGGCTCACATCTGTGCAAGGCACTGGGAATCCTGGAAGAAATGTCTGTGTGGTGGGTAATCCACTGAATCTGTATTGTGCCCTGAGTTCCCAGGGACATAGCCCTTGATGCTTCTTTTTGTCCCATATAAAGTCGTTTTCTAAGGCACCAGAAGCCCCCAAGAACACTCTTAATGAACTGACTCTGGGATCTGTTCTTTGTGAAATAGTCCCTTATGTCTTGCAACCAATTTATATTATTAGGGGTTGGACAGCTTTTCACCCTTCTGGCTCTTTACCTACAAAGGATCTTACTATATTAACTATTGGAGGATAGGACTATATAACTTCCCCTGTTAATGGCTCCCCTGATGGCTTCCAGGGACTCCAAACCTTCATTATAAACCTTTTATTCCATGGTATTTTCTGTCTTGTGAGGACTCAATATGACTTTCTGGAAACCCCTGATATAGAAGATGATGGCTCCTTACTCTCCTCCACCGTTTCAAGTTTTAGTCTTTAGCAGAACATTCTCCAGATGATCATGGTCACTTACTTTGAGAAGTTAATATATGGTAAAAGAGAAAAAGACATAAGGGGTTAAGATTGTGAAGGATCTTATATGTTGTAATATGTAAATTCTATTCAAAAGCAATGGAAAGTCAGAAAAGATCTTTAAGCATCAGAGAGACAGGATCGACTTTGTTTTTAGAAAACTAATTTCAGAGGTTGTGTGGAAGATGAACTTTGTAGGGAGACAGCAGTGGTAGAGAGCCCTAGACAATGAACTGTTGTCATAGTTTAGGCAAGAAATGTTGAAGGCTTGGAAGAGTGCAGTATTAGTGAGGCTGAAGAGTCGTGTTGAATTCTGATGATTTTCTGAAGTGGAATTGATAGAAATTGGTGAGATTGTGAAAGTCAAAAAGAGGAGAAGGCAAGGCTGGCCCTAAGAGTCTGGATGTTGAAACCATATTGCATGTAGTGAGTTTCAGAGGAAGACAAGGTTTGTAAGGAGAGAAGGTAAGTTCTGTTTGGAGGCACTGGATTGGAAGGATATTTCACTGGGTATAGAATTCTAGGGTTGGCAGTTTTTCTTATCATACATTATTGTGTCATTCTAGTTTTCACTGTAACTGTTGAGAAATCAGCCAAAATTCTTATTGCTGTTGATATGAATGTAATAGGTATAGTAGTTTCTGACTGCTTTTCAGACTTTTCTCTTCATCTTTGTTTTTTTAGCCACTTAACTGATGTGCCTGGGTATAGTTTTCTTTGTGTTTTTATTGCTTGGCTTGATAATTATCCTGTTCTGCTGAGCTTTTTGAACTTGTGATGTTATGTCTTTTTACCAGTTTTGGAAAATTATTGGCCATTATTTCTACAAATATTGTTCTGTTTCATTCTCTCTCTCTCATCTGTATGTATGCCATTCCAGCTAATGTATGTCAGAAAACTTTGTATTGTTCAACATGCCTTTCACATTGTGCTATTTATTTATTTATTTACATTTATTTTAGTGTGTGGGGGGAGGCAGAGAGAGAGGGAGACACAGAATCTGAATCAGGCTCCAGGCTCTGAGCTGTCAGCCCAGAGCCCGACACAGGGCTTGAACCCATGAACCGTGAGATCATGATCTGAACCAAAGTTGGATGCTTACCTGACTGAGCCTCCCAGATGCCCCTGTTTGTTTTTTTTTTTAATTCTTTTTTCTTTATTCTCCAGATTGGATCATTTAATGGACTAATCTTCAAGTTTATGAATCCTTCTGATGTTCAGTCTGCTGTTAACTAAGCCTTTTAAATTCATTCTTAATTTAAGACACTGCATTTTTCAGTCTTAGGCTATCCATTAGTTAGTTTTAAGAGATTTCACTTCTCTGTAGAAATTGTCCATCTTTCCTCTCATTTATTTAATCTATTTCTAATTGTTAATTTGAAGTCCTTATCATCTAATTTCAATAACTTTTTTATCTGTGGGTCTCCTTCCATTGTTTTTTGATTTTTCTTATTATCAGTTATCTGTTACTATTCTTTGTATGTCTCATAATTTTTATGGTATGCTGAACACTGTTTAATAAACTTTTCATTTTAAAATAGTTTCAAATTTACAGAAAAATTGTGAAACAGTACAGAGAGTTCCCATATATCCCAAACCCAGTTTCTTCTCTTATAAATACCTTAGGTTGATATGGCACATTTGTTACAGTTAATGAACCAACATCAATGCATTATTGTTAATTAAATCCACACTTTATTCAAATATACTTAGTTTTTACCTAATGACCTGTATTTATTTTAGGATCCCACCCAGGATACCACATAGTTACTCATTATGTTTAGATGGGATGACTCTTTAGTTTCCCTTTTGCTGTGACAGTTTATCAGACTTCCCTTGTTTTTGATGACCTTCAAAATTTTCAGTATTGGTTAGATATTTTGTACAGCGTTTCTCAATTGTCTGATGTTTTCTCCATGATTAGGCCAGTTTATGGATTTTGTGGAAGAAAACCACAGAGATGAAGTGCCACTCTCTTTATATCATCAGGTATACATACTAGCAACATAACTTATCATTACTGATGTTAGTGTTTGTCAAGTTTCTCCATTGTAAACTTACTTTTATTCCCTCTTTCCCCTCCTTGGAGGGAAATCCCTATGCACAGCACATACTTAAGGAGTGGGGAGTTAAACTCCACATCCTTGAGGGCAGTATCTACACAAATTATATGGACTTCCTCTGCATGGATGATTTGTTTATTCTCCCCTATTTACTTATTTATGTATGTATTTATTTAATCACTTTCTTAGATCAATATGGCCTCATAGATATTTATTTTATACTTTGGATTATAATCTAATACTACATTATTTATTTTGGCACTCAAATTTTTCCAGCTTTGGCTATTGGGATTTCTTTCAGTTAACTTCTTTGGCAACCCTCTCCCCGCCAATATGTGTGTGTGTGTGTGTGTGTGTGTGTGTGTGTGTGTTTTGTTGTTGTTTTTTTGTTTTTTAGTAATTCCATACTTTTTGGTATTATAAAATACTCCAAACTCATTTTATATATTTCTTGCCAGCCCTAGAATCGGCCATTTCTCAAAAAAGAAATCCTTATTTTTATTGAAGAGTAGTGTTAGAAACCAAGATCTGGGTTCCAGGTGTCCTTGAATCTGTTGGTGATCTTTTGTTGCTTCTGGGCTCTTGTATATATACACGTGTCTATAAATAATCCTGTATGTAACTATCCATATTTATATCAAGCCAAGCATGAGTTCATAATGATGTCTTTGAGTCCATTGCCAAATGGATTATTATAGCCTTTACCCCTTGCTTATATGTAGCCTTTCACTCTGGCAGTGAGAAACCTGACTCCCACTATCTGCCCTCCATTTACTTGTTTAATTTCAATGTGCATGTATGGTGGTTTCAAATTGTTAATGTCTCCTCCCATGGGAAACGACTTTATCAATTAGAGTACAGTCTTATGTATAGTTTCTTTCATCTCTGTCTTACAGATTCCACTTATTTCCAAAGTCACTTAGGTCAGCACCTTTTCCCTCCATTCCCTTCAATGATGTTGTTTCAGACATTTGTAATAGTTAGATACTTTTTTCTTTACATTTTGCATTCTATCCTGAGATCTCCCTGCTAAATAATTTTTAAAATATTTGTATGTATAAGGTTTACTCCTTGTGCTTCTGGCACAAGTTAATGAGTTTTGAAAAATGCATATTTTCATGTATCCACCATCACAGTGTCATATAGAATAGTTCACCGCCTTAAAATCCCCTGTGCTTGAACTATTTAATCATGCCCCAAACCTTTGGTAACCACTCTCCTGCTTACTATGTTTATAGTTTTGCTTTTTCTGGAATGTCTTACAAATAGGATTATATAGTAGGTAGCTTTTTCAGACTGGCTTCTTTCACAATACATTTAAGACTAATCCGTGTCACTGAATGACTTGATAGCTCATTCTTTTTTTATTGCTGAATAGTATTTCAATGTTCAAAATGTATTAGAGTTTGTTAACCCATTAACCTATTGAAGGATATCCTGGTTACTTCTAGTTTTTGGCAATTATGAATCAATGACTTTTCTAACACCCATCAAAGAATCAAAGTTGGAGGGGAACGTCTTGCCCCCAAATCAGGAGAAATAGATGCATACAAAGAGTCACCCATGGAGTAGTAGTCACTAGAGTGATAAAACAGTAGAAATATTTGAATGGTGGTTTTGATGTATTGCTGGAGGCTGCATTTGGACATGAGACATGACAGTGAAAAGCTTCTTGGGGGTCCTCAAATCTCTGTGTGGCTAACCCCCAGAAGTCTCACTGGTTCTTAAGATAAAATCCTGCAAACATCCCCTCACTGCTCTTTCACAGGAATAAGAAGAGTACCAATCGTGAAATATACCCAAACCGTCCATAACAAAGACTTTCTCTCCAGGAGAAAAGATTTTTTGAGCTTCCTGTCAGCTGGGTAAAGAGCTTTACTCCCATTCCAGACAGCTCTAGCCTTCCTGTCTCAATATGGGGAGAGGGATAGGAAACATAGTCAACAGGGATAAGAGATTCAAGGGAGTAGATTGGAACATTGCAGCCAGGCAAAGGAATAGGAGAAAGGAAGGAAATGAAGAGCTATAGCACTAGGGGAAAAAAAAGTTGTGAAGTTCACAGACAAGAGATACAAGGCTACTAAAAGACTGAGATTTAACATAAGATTATAGAACATTTACCCTCCTTTGTCCCTTATGACCACACAAACAGGGATCCTGTATAACAACTAAATTACAGGTGAAAAGATGCAAGATGTGGATTGTCTCAGAGGAGCAATACTTCAGAACCCTCTCCAAAGTCAACAGGTGAGACAAACAAGGACAGTAGAGGAATTTGATCCCTCTGACAGATACAACTACAGCAGTCATGAAACATAGCCTAACTTCTGGCCAGATTAACATAAATTCCCACACTAAAAGGTGATTTACCTCAGTTTTTAGTACACAATACAACATGTCTGGCTTTCACACACAAAAAAGTTCAAGTTATGTCAAAAAGCAAGAAAAGAATCACAGTTTGAAAAGACAAAGCAATGATCAGAACCAGAATAAGATATGACACAGATGTTGAAATTACCAGCCAGGGAATTGAGAATAATTATTAAGCATATGTTAAGGGTTCTAATGGAAAAAGTAGACGAGATGGAAGAACAGAGGGTTAATGAAAGCAGAGAGATGGAAACCGGAAAGAAGCAAAGGAAATGCCAGAAATTAGAGATGGTAATAGAAGGAATATATGCTTTCAATGGGCTCATCAGTAGGCTTGACACAGCCAAGGAAAGAGTTATTAAGCCTGAATTATGTGAATACAAACTTCCCAAACTGATATTAAAACAGAAAAAGAAGAATGAAACAAAATTTAAAAATCCAAGAATTGTGAGAAACTTCAAAAGTGTAACATACATGGAATTGGAATACCAGAAGGAAAAGAAAGACCAGGCAAAAGAAATATTTGAAGTAATAATGTATGAAAATTTTCCAAAATCAGGACAGACCTCAAACCACAAATCCTGAAAGCTCAAAAACACAAAGCAAGATAAAAACCAAAAATCTATACCTAGGCATATAATAATTTAACTATAGAAAGCCCAAAGCAAAGAGAATATCTTGAAAGAAGAGGAAAAAATATCTTATCTATAGAGGAACCTGGATAAGAATTAGAGTGGACTTAATCATCAGAAATCATGTAAGCAAGAAGAGTGAGAACAAAGTATTTAAAGTGTTAAAAGGAAAAAAACCCAACCTAAAATTCTATATTGAGGAGAAATGAAGACTTTCTTCAACAAACAGAAACTGAAGGATTTCATTGTTAGCAGATCTGTCCTGCAAGAAATCTTAAAAGAAGCTGATCAGGCAGAAAAAAAAATATGATATTTACAAAATATATCTGATGGAAGGCTTGTATCCAAAATATACAAAGAACTCTTGAAATTCAACAATAAGAAACACACTCCAATTTTAAAAATAGGTGAGGTGAGCAATGTGAACAGACACCTCACCAAATAAAATAGCAAAATAAGCATATGAAAAATGCTAAACATTGTATGTTATGAGGAAATGCAAAGTAAAACAATAATGAGCTACCACTACAAACCTATTAGAGAGGCTAAAATCCAAAAAACTGAAAATGCCAGTTGCTAAGTAGGATACAAACAACAGAAATTCTCATTCATTGTTGGTAGGGATGCAAAATGGTAGAACATTTTGGAAGCCAGTTTGGCAATTTCTTACAAAGCCAAATATAATATTTTTTAAAATAATTTTTTAATGTTTATTTTTGATAGACAGAGTGTGAGTCAGGGAGGGGCAGAGACAGAGTGAGACACAGAATCTGAAGCAGGCTCCAGGCTCTGAGCTATCAGCACAGAGCCCGATGCAGGACTTGAACTCATGAACCATGAGATCATGACTTAGGCTGAAGTCAGATGCTTAACCGACTGATCCACCCAGGCACCCAGAGTCTTAACATAACAATCCAGTGGTTGTACTCCTAGCTATTGACCCAACTGACTTAAAAACTTGTCTACACAAAATCCTGTGCACAAGTATTTATCAAATTTATCCAGCTTTTTCTTATTGTAAGGATGGGAGTGACAACTTCTAAGCTGTTTACGTGTTGGAGATGAAACATGAATTCTGGATATTATCTTTCAAAGAACCACAGTGACTGGAGGAAATACTACTGGGAAAATCATATATTTTCCTTTTAAGTATTCACAAAGCCTTAAGTCCACAGAACTGCCTATGTGGAATGATTTTGGAAATTTTTTTTGCCTTCCCTTAAAAAAATCCTACAATAACAAATATGTCTTGTCTGCTGACTATTGCTTTAATCTTCACTATAAAGATATCATTAAAAATTTTTATATCTTTCTTCAGTGAAAATAATAATAATTTAACCTGTTGTCTAAGATCATATAAATGACTTTCTGATTGTTTTTTTTTGTTTCTTTTTTCTTTTTTTTTTAGTTTTTATTTAATTTGCAGTTAATCTACAGTGTAATATTAGTTTCAGGTGTACAATATTGTGATTCAACAATTCCATACAACAGCTGGTGCTCACCAGGACAGGACGGATGTACTTCTTAATCCCCATCATCTGTTTAACCCATCTTCCACCCCCGACCTCTCTGGTAACCATCAGTTCTCCATAGTGAAGGGTCTGTTTCTTGCTTTGTCTCTCTTTTTTTCCCCTATGAGCTTCTGATTCTGTTTAAATTGTTTTGATAGGAAAAGGATTCAAGGCTATAGTCTGTGAAATATAAGACAGGATAGCATGGACATACAAGGAAGAAATGATGGCAGAGAAGATATCAGATCCTATCTGTAGGATAGGACCTGGGAGGTCGGAATAGCATTAATTTTACCTGCTAAGTAGTTTGCCTGGATCAGTTGCTCTGAACTTCCTATTTAACTTGTGGGTGAAAGTGGAACAATGTAGCTTTTTGCCCCAACACTTGTGAGACTGCAAATTTTGGTTTCTCTCACCTTTCTTCTCTGGGTCGCCACGTGATGACTGAGCTACATGCATTACTTCCTACTCCCTGGGAGCCATGCCTTATAGACTTTCCTGATGTGCCTCTTTTTTTTCAGTATTTGAGAATCTTTTCTGGAAGTCAAGGTCAAGTTGTACTGGAGAACTCTAAATGGCATGATGGGATTTTTGGGTAAAGACGGACTACAGAACAATTTCTTAAAACATCCTTTATATATCACAAGCGATCCTCTATAGAGAGGAGCATGGTGAGCTTGAAGGTCTGTCCAAGAAGGAGCAAAATCAGGCTGTAAGAAAGCTAACCTCTTTTCTCTGGTGCAGAACGTGGAGGGCTGTCAAAATGCCTCTGGCGTGTGCTGTCCCTTGTAAGCCCTCAGTGAGTGAATCAAGTGCTGTGGGTTCCTTCCCTCTGACTTGTCCTCATGAAGCCTAATTTCCCTCTGGGTATCTGTAGCAAATGTTCTTAATGCCTTCACTGACTTCTAGAATACATTCAGTGTTTCCCTACTCTGAAAGGTTCTGGCACTCGAAGGTTTTGCAGCCCAGCCTAACCCATGCTGACTTGCACACTGCCTTGTATCTTTAGTCACGCAGGGTCTGTGAGGAAAGTAGGGAGTTGTATCATCGGGGCCACCACTCCCTTCTCACCCTCTTCCTGATCCTGGGGACTCCAGGGAGCCCCTGCCTTCAGCAAGGGCCCCAATGGGGAATGTGCCAGTAAGGTAGGGTTGCTGCCTGAGGGAAGATCCTGGCCTACTGGAGAGTTAGGCTCTTGTCCTCTCTTATTCTTCTCTTGAGAATGATAGAAACTATAGTTGGAGAAATAGCTAGGTTTATATCCACTCCATACTATTAACATGTTTTTTATACATGGTTTACACTGGAGATAAAGCTATCAGCTTAGTCTTACGAGAAGGACTTTAGGCCTAGGATACTTTCTGGAACTATAAAAAGGTTGCTCAATGCACTAGGTGTTAAGCAGAGAAGTGGAGCCTTTTATAAATGAGAGGGGCTACACACGTGCGAAGGAATTCTCTGGTCCAAACTGCAGAGCCTTGGGAAAATATAAGCCATTCTTTAATTAGGAAGCACTATATTAGTGATTTTCACTGTGAGCTCAGCACTTGGGCCACAATCATCAGGGAGAAGTTATTTAAAAAGCAGATTTCTGGCTGATTTTTTGCCTAGGGAATCAGAATCTCTGAGGTGGGGCCTGGGACATCTATATTTTAAACTAATTTTCTTGGCAATCCTTATAAGGATTATTAAATAATGAGTGCCCGAGGGACTTCCTTCAGTTTTTGTTGCTGTTTTGTTGTTGTTCGTTTTTGTTTTTGGCTTTCTTTAAATTGAAGTATGATTGGGGCCTCTGGGTGGCTTGGTTGGGTGTCAGACTCTTGATTTCGTCTCAGGTCATGATCTCAAGGTTCTTGGGTTTGAACCCTGCGTGAGGTTCTGTGCTGATGGTGCAGAGCCTGCTTGGGATTCTGTCTCCCTCTCTCCTTCTCTGCCCCTCCTTTACTTGCTCTTTCACTATCTCTCTCAAAAATGAATAAACTTAAATAAATTAAAGTATGATTAACATACAGTGATGGGGTGCTGGGTAGCTCAGTCCGTTCAGCATCTGACTCTTGATTTCAGCTCAGGGCATGATCTAATGGTTCGTGGATTCGAGAACTGCGTTGGGCTCTGTGCTGACAATGCAGAGCCTGCTTGGGATTCTCTGTCCCCCTCCCTGGCTTGTTCTCTCTGTCCCTCTCTCTCAAAATACATATAAAAAACATTTAAACAAAAACAAAAACCCCAAAACCATATAGTATTGTATTTCAGGTATACAAAATAATGATTTGACAATTCTATACGTTACCCAGTGCTCACCAGAATAAGTGTAGTAACTGTCCATCACCATACAGTGTTATTACAGTATTATTGTCTATATTCCCTATGCTGTACTTTTCATGTTTGTGACTTATTCGACAAGTGGATATACCTCTTAATCTGTTTTATTCATCTCCCCCACCCACCTTCCCTCTGGCAGCCCCCGGTTTGTTCTCTGTATTCAAGAGTCTGGTTTTGTTTTGTTTGTTTTGTTTTTTGGATTCCAAATATAAGTGAGATTATATGGTATTTGTCTCTCTCTGACTTACACTCTAAACTGAAAACACTCCACAGTTGGGTGCCAGGGTGGCTCAGTCTGTTAAGTGTCTGACTCTTGATTTTGGCTCAGGTCATGATCTCATGGTTCATGGGATCAAGTTCTGCACTGGGCTCTGTGCTGACAGCATGGAGCTTGCTTGGGATTCTCTCTCTTCCTCTCTCTCTGCCCCTCCACCTCTTCTGCTCTCTCTCTTTCTTTCAAAATAAATAAATTAACATTTAAAACAAGCAAAAAGCAACACTCCACAGTTGTCACATTTGTAAGTCTAATGTTATTTTTGGCTTAAATAGAATGGTAGACAAAATTCTAAGATGAATTCCAGTGACCCATGCCCTTGTAAAATCTCTCTTTGACTGTGGGTGGGGCTTTTAACTTGCTTCTAGCCAGTATATTTTGGCAAAAATGATGGGATACCACTTCCTTGATTATGTTACATGAGATGGCAAAGGCGAAGGGATTTTACAGATGTAAGTAAGCCCCTGCAGTAGCTGAGTTTAAGTTAACCAAATGGGAGATTAATTTGGTGGGCCTGACCTAATCAGTTGAATGCTTTATAAGTGGGTCTAGGGGTCAGAGATAGAAGAGGCAGCAGAAGCATTCTCCTGTTGGCCTTAAAGACACAAGCTAATGTGTTGGGGTGAGAGTCAAATGGCAGGGAATGGTGGGTAGCCCCTAGGAGGTGAGGGCCTTGGTCCTATAATCACAAGGGCCTGATTTCTGTGACCAACCAGTGAGACTGGAAGAGGAGTTTGCAACTCAGATGGAATTGCAGCCCTGGCTGACACCTTGACTGCAGGCTCGTGACCTGGGCAGAGGACCCAGCTAAGTCGTGCTCAGACTCCTGACTCACGGGAGCTGTGGCACAATAGATATGCGTCATTTGCTGCTGCTGCCTGTGTTATGCAGTACAGAAGACTAATACAAATATTAGAGAATAAAATACCTTATTTCTTTTTAAAAAAAATTTTTTTTTCAACGTTTTTTATTTATTTTTGGGACAGAGAGAGACAGAGCATGAACGGGGGAGGGGCAGAGAGAGAGGGAGACACAGAATCGGAAACAGGCTCCAGGCTCCGAGCCATCAGCCCAGAGCCTGACGCGGGGCTCGAACTCACGGACCGCGAGATCGTGACCTGGCTGAAGTCGGACGCTTAACCGACTGCGCCACCCAGGCGCCCCAAAATACCTTATTTCTTAGGCACTGCCAATTCGATTTCTCAATTGCCTTGAGTTGGCAGCCATAGTCTTCAAATCAGGGTCCAGGAACCTGACAGAGATTAGGAGACTTTTCCAAAAGGTACATGGGCACACAAAGGGCATCAATTCTTTGTATTCCCAGTGTCCATACATAGTCTGTTATATGTCTATACATACTTTTTTCTCAAATTTATTGGCTTAGAAAAGTGCCTGCAAATTCAGGAAGCAGTATAGTTTCTTCTTTTTTACCTTTCTTTTCACATTTGCCTTTCTCCCACTTCCCAAAGGAAGTCATACTTCCTCACATCTGAAATCATAGCACATTGAATAGTTCAGGGGTGTGAAAATCTCCAATCAAATGACACATATCAGTATTGATGATGCTTCCATTAATCAAAACCCCATGTACCTGCTATGGGATTTTGTGTCTTTTCTTTTACTTATTTCTGTTGAGTACAAATTGTGGCATTACAAACAGGGTATTTAGGCGTCTGTGACAATGTACTGAACTCACATATATTGCAAATGTGTAGCAGGAAAGATGAAATGCTTTCCTGTCCCCTACTTGATATCTGTGAAAGCAATACTTCCTAGGGAGAGGCTCATGAGAGAAAACATGTAAAGACAACATACTCCATACTGTCTTCACTCCAGGATCCAAGACCAGCTCCTACCTGGCACCTGACTGTGTTCATGTTAGAGGGCAGAGAGGTGCATAGAAAAGAGAATGATGTAAATGTTCCAGTTATCAAAACTTGTTTATGTATTTTTAAAATAGATGATGGTAGGTCTTATAATAATATGATATTTTACCCATTTGGGGCAATTTAAAAGTGTGATGTAATGGTTTTATTTAAACAATCAAAAATCAAAAATTTACAATTTACAAAAATCGAAATGACAACATTTGCACATGTTGGACATCAGATGGGAAATTTTAGTTGTCAACAAACAATTTAGAGGTGATCCATAGTTTCTCAAAATTATTTTGGAGATATACAGTTAAAGTGTGAAGATAATTGATTATATCATTCAATTACAGGCTAAGGAATGCTGGATTAATAATTCCCAAGTTTCAGTGGCTTAGAACAACCAAGAAGGTTTATTTCTCATTCATGTCACTGGTGACCCTACTCCATGCTCTTTTCTGTCCAGGATCCAGGTCAAGGAGCTGCCAGTACTTGGGACATGGCTGTGCTCATGGCAAAGGGAGAAGAGAGATGGTGATAAGATGGGGTCATTCTTAAGGCTCTAACTTGGAAATGGCACCATGATTTTCATCACATTTTATGAATAAAAGCAAACCACATAGCCAGACCTGATACCAGTGGAACAGGAAACAAAATTCTCCCATTAGAGGGATCAACAAATATTTGGGAACAAAATCTACAGAATTGTAGATACTAACAATAGGACAGAATGTGGATGGGCCCAGTGGAAAAGGAAGTGGGCAAAAAAAGAAACATAAAGATGTGCCCTGGTTTGAAAATAGAGGCACCAGGACACCGGTTACGATGCTACTAAGTGAATAAGGGCTTCACTTATTTGGACTGACCAATTTTTTTCTTTTTTTTTTTACTTCTTTCAAACGATTTCAGATACAGTCATTTAAATCCTTCATGGAGCAGAATTTTTAGGCGGCTGACATGTATGTGGATCAAATCCAATCAATAGTGGATTTTTTATCAAACACTTGTGAAATTTGATGTTTTCAGTTGGCAGGTTTGTTTCATTTTTATCTTTCCAATAAGTACAACTTCACCATTTGCCATTTGCAAAATGATTTGTTTGTCTATTTGGAAACAGCATGCAAGAACATTGTCAGGGAAATTGATGAGACAACAAATTCTGTTTTGAAATTGTGAAAGTTTCTCAGCATAGGAAACTTCACAGAAACCTTCTGGAACCCTCGATGAGAACTTTAGGATCAGTCAGTCACCCAAGTTTTAATGCCAATCTGTAACATAAATGCTTCCAATATTCAAAGCTGTTCTGTTACTTGATATATTTTAATGTGGAATCTCACCTCCTACAACTGTATTGGGAGATTTTGCCACATGAAAATTTCATATAAAGTTCCCAAAATTATTATGTGTTTAACATATTTAAACATTTTTTTCTTTAAGTCTAGAGTAGTAGAAAGATTGATAGATTATGGTTTAAAGAAAGCTTAGGAAAAAAATATGATCATAAAGCACTACCTCTATTCTCTCATACTCCCAATAAACTCAATCTCTAGCCAATATAGCACAATGTCCTGCTTTATAGATTGAATATAAATGAACTATTCCCTTGGGAATCCTGCGTGCGAAGTACTTAGCATTGTGCCAGCTATACAGTAGGCACTCAATAAACATTCCCTAACAAAAACAAGAAAAGCAATCCCAATGCTTAATGAAGTAAGGAGGATGGTTAGGCAATTGAGGGCCACAGGGAAGAACTTAAGCTTAATTTTGAAAAGTTGATTTTTGTTTTAGTGTGCAGAACACCAGAAGTGGTCATTTAGGAAAGTTTCTTCAGCCAGTGACTCCAATCAGAAAGGTTGATGTGGGCAGCAGGATTCTGAGGGTCATTTGTGTTGGATGTTCTTCTCTGAAAGTCTTTCAGAACTTTTCCTGGTGGCCTGGGTGCAGTCTTGAAGTATTACATTTTATCCTGGAAATTTTGCATATGGAACTAGAATCAGGAACATTTTAATTGTTCTGTTTTATAAAGGTAGTTAAATAATTTTGTCTATGAGCCATCCTCTACTTCTTAAAATTCTCCCCTTGAGTTTTTGAGAAATGTCATAGACTCTGGGTCTGGAGTTCTCTCTTGTCCAGTAAGAGAGTGGATAGAGAGTAGAAATGCAAGAGAGGCTAATGTCTGGGAGGAGACAAGAGTCCCGAGTAAGGGTCCTTCCTCAATTTTTATTAGGATCAGAAGGCTTAGAAGCGTGATGGACGTGCACAAAGAGACAATGAAACTGTGAACATTAACTCATGGGTGTGAGGGAAAGGGGGCTTTGAAGATATGCAGAGTTAGGGGTTTTTGGGTCAATACAAAACAAAATCCTGGCACTAAGCAGATGGTTGTTTCTGACAGAAAGGAGGTGCTGTCTGTTTATCTTAACTTGCCTAGGGGATAAGACAGATAGAGCATGCTACCTCAGGGTCAGCAAGGTACCTTTCTTTTGCTAATTAGCTCTGCTCTGGGCAACTTGGCCCTGCTGTGGTCTGAAGTCCTGTTTTCCTATTTTTGTCCTTCCTTCCTGTGAAAGCAGCTCTCTGCCATAGTATTAAATTGGGGGTGTTTCTACCCTGATTCCTTAATCTTGTTTACCTAATTTTGGATGCTTCCATCCTGAGATTTCCTATTCTTATACCTTTGTCCTATACTGGGGACCTTTGCCTTGTTTACCTAATCTTGTTTACCCACACTTGGGTGTGTTCATCCTGTGGCTTTCTAATTCTTTTTTTTTTTTAAATATGAAATTTATTGTCAAATTGGTTTCCATACAACACCCAGTGCTCATCCCAACAGGTGCCCTCCTCGATACTCATCACCCACCCTCCTCCTCCCACCATCAACCCTCAGTTTGTTCTCAGTTTTCAAGAGTTTCTTATGTTTTGGCTCCCTCCCTCTCTAACCTTTTTTTTTTTTTTTCCCTTCCCCTCCTCCATGGTCTTCTGGTAAGTTTCTCAGGACACATAAGAGTGAAAACATATGGTATCTGTCTTTCTCTGTATGACTTGCTTCACTTAGCATAACACTCTCCAGTTCCATCCACGTTGCTACAAAAGGCCATATTTCATTCTTTCTCATTGCCACGTAGCATTCCATTGTGTATATAAACCTTTATGCTTTGTTAGCCCATCTGCACAGCTCAGGGAATTCCTAAGCTTATTCCCCACAGAGAAATATAATGATGATCCCAAGATCACTCAGCCAAAAGTTATGGAATTGGACCAAGAAGCCAAGCCTGACTACACATCTAGACTTTTTTCTACTGGACTATAATTGTTGTGCTAATGAAAGGTGATCAAAATCTCATTTTTTGAGAATGACAATATGGCTTGTCTCCGTATTAAAAACAATTGCTACAATGGGGTGCCTGGGTGGCTCAGTCGGTTAAGCGACCGACTTCAGCTCAGGTCACGATCTCGCGGTCTGTGAGTTCGAGCCCCGCGTCAGGCTCTGGGCTGACGGCTCAGAGCCTGGAGCCTGCTTCCGATTCTGTGTCTCCCTCTCTCTCTGCCCCTTCCCCGTTCATGCTCTGTCTCTCTCTGTCTCTCTCTGTCTCAAAAAAATAAATTAAAAAAAATGTTTAAAAAAAAAAACAATTGCTACGATTTTGAGTCTTCTACTAGGATGTTCCTAGAAGATTCTTGAGACAACTATTTGTCATATTTTCCCCACTAATTAGTAAATACAGCCTAATTGTATGTCCATCTAGGTTAACCTCAAAGAATTTTAGCTACTTGTGTTTCCAGGATTAGTAGGTTGGGTTCAAGACTCTTTGGTACTATTCTGACAACAAATTGGGCTCTTTCCCTTTCCCTAAAAGGCAATCAGTGTAGTCATTACAAGATCAGTATTTCCTTCCTGAGACAATCAGTTTGAATGCAAAGTAAGTTTATAAGTATTTTGTCTTAAAATGTTAGCATAGCACCATTGAAAGGGGATGGTATAAATTTGAGAAGTAGGAAGAGAATAACTAATACCTTTTGATGTTTCTTGACGGCCATCATCCAAATTTTCCCAATTTAATCCTAGTATGTACTAAATTGTATTCCAGTGTTCTCAGTGGGGAGGGTGGTAGGTAGAAAGAAACAATGGTTAATTGGATTGTAGCTACATGACTTGTCATTAAATCAGTGAAGAATCAACCTAACCAGTTTGGTGTCTTTAAGGGAAAGCAAATTCTTGATTAGCTAAATTTCTCACTTTTTAAATTGGGTGGCTTTCTTGTTGCATGGCTACATCATCAGATAAAACTAAAAATTAGAGGTTTTCTGCAAACCATAGGAGGCATTGACATTTGTCAAGGTAGCTCCTGTAGGGCTTACTTGGAAGCAGCTGAACACTGTGGAGAAGGCACAATCAGCTTTGGGTGATGTGAACTCTACCTACAGCTCCCTCCCTTTCGACTAGTGACCCAGCTCCAAATACCAGGCCTATCTGCTATGGAGACCCCGACTCAGTGCTGCATTCCCAGGGTGTCCTATAATCCTACCTGAGATATTAATTAATAATGACTTCCAGTTCTCAGATTCCAGGGCCTATTTGAGTTGTAATGAGAGATTATAAGGAATAGCATCTCTAATGATTATATTTCAAGTAGATGGTGGGTGAAATTTTGGGGGTTGGGGAATTCTCCAGTCTTATCCCACAGGTATCCGTGTTGCTATGGAGGCTGTTCCATGCAATGAACACAGCTTACAAAAACAGAGCCAAAGTCAGACAGTGAGGATTTTAGTCTGATTCTTCATCTGGACTCCCTTTGTTATTCCTAACTGGTTTGGAAGCACTGAGGATGAGTTTGAGAATTTGCTACCTGTAAATGACAAGCTGGGGAAAGGAGGCAAGAGGATATACAACCACAAATATTTACTGAGAACAAATATATACTAAACACTGAACCAGGTATGCAGACGAGCAAAACAAGTAGGGTCTCTGTCTTCATATTACTTGATAGGATGGTGGTGGGCGCTAGAAAGTGACCAGATATGTGCATATATGCTATGAATTGCAATAAATACTGTGAAGGAAAATAAAAGGAGGATTTGCCCGGGGAAGGATGATCTCACTGGTGAAGTTCACAGACTCTGGAGTCCAAGTGTTTGGATTCAAATCCCACCTCAGCTGTGTGATCTTGGGCACATTACTTAAGCCTTCAGTGCCTCACTCTGCTCAGCTGGAAAATGGGGATACTAATATCTACTTGATGGAGTTGTGAGGATTAAGTGAATTAGTATGTGCAAGGTGATTAGAACAGACTGGCACAAAGCAGAACTTTGACTATTATTATTACTTCTGGGGGTCAGGGAGAGAGCCTCCCTGAGGAAATGCCAGTTGAGGATTTAGAGGAAGCTCCATGAAGAGGGTTAGGGAGTGGGCTCTAGGCAGAGGGAAAAGCTTCTGAGATAAGAAGGAGCACAGTACATTTGAGAGACTGAGGGCAGAACGAGCCCATGTAGAGTATGCCAAGTGGCCAGAGGCTGAGATGAGGCTCCTGAGGACAGAGATCAGATTATGTTGAGATTTGAGGAGAATTTTAAGGATTCTGTTTTTTTATTTTTCTAAGTGTGATGGGAAGCCATAGCTGTGTTTTATACTGAAAAATGACATGATACAATAAAGTATGTGCCTTAAGGAAGAACATTCAGCCTTCCCTGTAGAGAATGGAGAGGAAAGTGGGGTGAAGAAACCACCTGGGGGCTGTGTTAGTCTAGTTGGGGTTCTCTAGAGAGATGGAAGCAATAGGATATAAACATATCTATCTGGACACACACACATAGATTTGTTTTTAGACGTGGATCATGTGATTTTTTGGGCTAGTGAGTTGGAAACTTGCAGGGCAGGCCAACAGATTGGAAATTCCAGTAAGAATTGATGTTGAGTCTAATGGGGCACCTGGGTGACTCAGTTAGGTGTCCGACTTTGGCTCAGGTCATGGCCTCATGGTCTGTGGGTTTGAACCCCACGTTGGGCTCTGTGTTGACAGCTCAGAGTCTGGAGTCACTTTCAGATTTGTGTCTCCCTCTCTATCTCTCTGCACCTCCTCCACTCACGCTCTGTCTCTCTCTCAAAAATAAGTAAACATGAAAAAAAAAAAGAATTGATGTTGAGTTCAAATTCCTTCCTCTTTGGGGACCTCAGCCTTTTCCCTGAAGGTCTTTAACTAGAGACGCCCACCCACACTATGGAGGATAATGTGCTTTAGGCAAAGTCTAGTGATTTAAATGTTAATTATGTATAGAAAGTATCTTCATAGCAACATGTAGACCAGAGTCTGACCAGACAAGTGGGCACTATAGCTTACTAAGTTGACATATAACATTAACAATTGCTGTCACATGGAACTATTTCCATGGTCCAGTGAGAAATGATGGTGAAATAGAGGGTGGTTGTGGGGATCGAGACTCTCCTTAATCGAGTCAAGATTAGTATAAAAAAAGAATGAGCACAAATTGGTGTTGACTGATTGTGGCCAGGGATAAAAATCAGGAGGAATCAAGAACATCTCCTTGATTTCTGGCAAAACTAAAAAAGAACAACAACACAGTCCTACCTCAGTCATCCAGTCAAATGTAGGAAGTAGGGGAGAGAAAAAAACAGGGATGAGTGGAGAGAGGAGAAACGAAGAGCAAGGAAGAATCAGTGGTGGGCATCTTTCCTGTGCAGAGGCCCTGCCCGTTGGTGGAGGTGAGGGCGATAGGCTCAGCACATGGGCCCTGGTGTTGGGAGGCATGTGCTAGCCATAGCTAGCAGGGGACTGGTATGCATGAGCAGTGACCTTTTACAACCATGCCCTTGCTTCCTAGTAAGTGTGGTTTGATGGAAGTCATATATTTACAGGAAAGACTGGCTCATACCACTGGGAACCAAAGTAGGAATATGGAGAGAGGATAATGCCTCTCTTCTACAAAGCTTGGGGAGAGTTTTCCCAAAAGGAGACAGTATTAGCTATGTTGAATGAAGCTAAGCAAGCCATCGTGGAAAAGTGCCCATCTAATTTGGTCACATGGACATCTCGGGTATTAGAGTAGTTTTGCGGGTGGTCCCATTTTGCAGATGAACAAGTTGAGATTAGAAGATAGTTTAAACTAGGCTTGGAGCACCCAGGTGACTCAGTTGGTTAAAGTGTCCAACTCTTGATTTTGGGTCAGGTCATGAACTTGTGGTTTGTGAGTTTGAGCCCCGTGACCAGCTCTGCGCTGACAATGCAGGGCCTGCTTGGAATTCTCTCTCTCTCCCCCCCCCCCCCCCCCCCCCCGCCCCTGCCCCACTCACGTGCATTCATTCTCTCTCTCTCTTTCTCTATCTCTCTCAGAAATACCTTAATTTGAAAAAAAAAAAAAAAAAAGATTAGTCTTAATGCAAGCTGGCAGCTCAGTTTATCTTCCTTAAAAGACCATGCTCTTAATATCTGTACATGTTTCCTTCCTCTGGAAATGTGCTCAGTGTGGGGTCCTCCTGCCTTTGTGCTGATTTTATGCCTTTTCTTGATGTGGCTTGTGGAGAGTGGTGGTCTGGTTTTGGATGTTAGCCCAGATCTAAACTGGGTCTTCTGAAAATACCTCAAAGTTCTAATACTTAAGACCCTTTCACCAAACTTGTCACATTCGGTAACATTTTCTTGAAGATTTAGTGTAGGTAAATTGTCAGTTTATTGTACCAATTCTTTAAATCCCTCTTGGTTAAGAGACCCATGCAGTTAAAGCAAATGTATTGAAACAGATTTTATACTTACTCAGTCATATAACAAAATTTCAGCCCAAACCAAGAACAACCACTTAACCATTTTGAAGAGGTAATTTAGTTTCAGCTCAGCAATTTTGAAATAAGTACTTGTATAATAAAATTTAAATTATAGCAGCTCTTTTCTAGAAGTTACTGTGTATGTATTTATAACTTTATAATACATGCTATTATGGTTGATTTAATATTCTGTTATTTGCAACTGACATTAAATTCCTTCTGTTAATCTGACTTCTGGATTCATAAGTGTTAGTGACTTTTTGCTCATGTTTCATGTTCTTTCCTTTATATACTGAGTGAAGGGAGTGGCTTTGAGTCTAATTTGTAGCTGTGGTGATGATGTCTTCTTAACCCCCAGAATATATTTAGGAAGGTGCACATGTAAATCATAGTTACATCTGAGGAATAAAAACACTAAAAAGAACAACATCATTGGTGGTTGAAATGCAAAAGGTGGACTGACGTGGGAGAGAGATCAGAAAGTTCTTTATTAGTACTTCTATAAGGTCACAACCAGATGGTTGGGTCATCTTTGGTTTAACCTTGAAACCAGTCTGTTTCTGGTGTTACCCTCTGTGCCCCACCTTTTTGTGCCTTTCTCTGCTCGGAGTGGATTTTTTTTTTTTTTATTCAGTTAACAGTTTCCTTCTAAACTAGATTTCTGAACTTTTTCCTTTTACCTATACCTGCTGGTTTGGGACAATATTGCCTTAGCTTGATGAAGTTCTTGGCTATTGGTTGAAGATGCAGTAGGTTTTTTTGCCGTGTGCAGCAAAGTGACACAGGGTCGCTTTTCATTTGTCTGTCATGGGGTGGCTGGTCACTGGACAGAAGATTCCTGATTTTCACATTGGAGTGATTCTGAAGCAGAGTGTATATATGGCTAGAGAGTTGTGAGCACCAGGACAGCCTGTTCTCCAGTCTTCTTCCCTCAGGAGAAGACTCCTCATCCTCCTGTAGCCCTCTCTGGGGAGTTCTGGATGTATTCGTGTTTCTCTATGTGTCTGATTTGATTTAAAAAAAAAACCTCACAAAACCTTATCAGTAAAAAGCTTTTCATGTTTAAAGCATTGGGATTATAACATTTCCCCATTTCATGACTGATGGTTTTGCTCTATGACCTTAAATGATCCCAAGCACTGGTGAGGGCATGCTAATATTCCCCTGTGACTTTACCTAATTTCCACGTTCCAAACAACACCATCCATCATACGTCTCTCCTGGTTCTTCTGGGAAAATACATGATGAGTACATCAGTCAGGAGATAGAAACCATACAACTTGCATTGTTTTAACAGAGAGAATTTGGTATAGAGAATGGTTAATGATGTAAATGAAAGGAAAACTATGCCAAGTTATCATGGAGGTATCATGGAACAAAGAGAAGAGGTTGGAACTGTTGAAATTTAGAACGATGGAAAAGATGTCCCAAGGAGCAAAAACTCAGAATTCTGAGAAGGAGCTGCTGCCTCATTGAGTCTGGTGTCTCTGAGCTTGGAGAAGGTGCCCTGACTTATTTTTAAAAATTTTTTGATAGAGAATGAACAGGGGAGAGGCATAGAGAGAGGAAGACAGAGGATGCAAAGCAGTTTCTGCACTGTCAGCTCAGAGCCCAATGTGGGGATCGATGCCAGCCTTGAACTCACACCGTGTGATCATGACCTGAGCCAAACTCAGAAACTTAACTAACTAAGCCACCTAGGTACCCCAACGTGCTCTGACTTCTAAGGCAAGGACACTGGCCAGTGGGTGCTGGCATCTCTGTGCTTGCAATGTGGCTGGATCCACAGCACTGGGTCCACTTGCTGCTTGGGTGGGAGCTGCTGCTGGGGTGACACAGGCAGGGGTAGCACAGGAAGCAAGAAGAAAATGCCAAAGAAGCAAACAGGAAGGAGCAAATCCCTTCTCCCTCCTCTAGCTTTGCAATCTCCCTGTCACCCTGGTACTGGCAGGGCCTGACAAGGAGGAGCAAGCAAAGGAGCAGATGGGGTGACAGAATCACACTTCAGCATCACACAGCCCAGGGTGCAAGGGTGGGTTTGGAGTTGAGAGGTACAGCCTGACGTCTGGCATGTTGAGCTATCGTTGTACAAATCCTTTCATTTGTAAAGGACTTCTATATGAGTTCTGTATTTTGAAAGCAATAAGCATGCCACACATGAAGAATGACTGTGACCAAGGTATTTTATCACTTTCAAGTCATGCCTATAAAATGCTCCATAGATGTGCATTTTTTAAAAAGTGAGATCATTTTGCTAAACACAAGAAGTTCTATTTGTGGGTTATTTATGTAAGGACTATGTAACTTTATGTAGTGGTTTAAAAATATGTCCATGAATTCTTCAACACTCCTCCTTTTACGAGGTGCTGCCTAATTCCCCTACTGTCTTAACTCACCCTCCCCTTGCATGTGGGTGGACTTAGTTATTGGCTTCTAACACATCGAATGTTCAAGAAGTGTTGGTGTGTGACTTCTGAGCAGGGTTATAATAGGCATTGCTGTTCCATCTTGTTCTCTTGGATGACTCCTGACAAGTGGGTAGCTCATCATCGTGATGTGAGGACACTCAAGGTACCTGAGGAGAGGCTCATGTGGGGAGAACCTGAGGCTTCCTATTCACAGTCAGCACCAGCTGCCAGGTACGTGTGAGTGAGCCAGCTGGGCAGCAGGTCCTATAGCTCCATGGAAGCCTTTAGATGACAGCAGCTTTAGCTGCCATTTTGATTCTAACTCACAAGAGAATCTGAGGCAGAAATACTTGTTTAAGCTGCTTCTAAATTCCTGAAGCTGAAAAATTTTATTGTTTAAAACCACTAAGGTTTTTTTTTTTTTAAAGTTTATTTATTTTTGAGAGAGAGAGCAGGGGATGGGCAGAGAGTGAGAGAGAATGAATCCCAGGCAGGCTTGGCATCATCAGCATGGAGCCTGTTGTGGGACCCGAACCCATGAACCATGAGATCATGACCTGAGCCGAAACTGAGAGTTGGACACTTAACTGACTGAGTCACCCGGTGCCCCTAAAACCACTAAATTTTGAGGTAATTTGTTATGCAGCAATATATCACTAATACGCTTTGGCTTTTGGAAAACAATGGGAATGATCAATGTTTTAAAAAGATTCAGAGTCCTCAATGGGTGGTCACCAGCTTTCTTGTTCAGGAGGTCTGGCTCCCGTGACCTTGTCTTTTCCAGGCAGTCTCATGTAAATCCAGCACTGCCATCTATGTTTAGAAGCAAGCTTCTGGATTCCACACCAAAGTTACAGAATGTTTGGCACCTAGCAGTTAGCCTAAGGAAAAAGAAGTATTTTCCAGGTGAAGCCATATGTTGTTGCTCTCAGGTGGTCATCACCATCAGCACTATCATTGTTATTAAACATTCAGCTGCAGAGTGTCCATTTAAATGGGAGAACCCCACCACAGTTCCCCAAAAGCAATTGTACACACCCTCAATTATTTATTTTAAAAATAACTATTTTCCTCTTGCCTTAAGTCCTTAATATCTGTAAGAGTGACCATGCTTACGTTTGGATGATGTAGCCAGCATTTTATGGGAACAGATACCACGTATCAAGGCCACAGCACTTTCTATGTCAGCCTTCCATTGAAAATGCTGCTGTCAACTCAGCCATTAGCTTCATTTTGCAAACTGATTCTCTTTGTAGTTACCCATGTTGGATGACAGAGTTTCGAAAGGGAAGAAGTGGAAGAAAGAAGTATGCCTGCTGAGATAATTGCACTCGTCTCTCTCCGCAGGACATAAAATATCTCCTTTATCTGCTCATTCCTCTAAGCATGCTACTTCAAAGTGCAGTTCGGGGAAGAACTCAAATGTTAAAAAGCCCAGATGACATTTCCAGAGCAATACATTACCTAACTTTTGAGCTAGTGCAGGCAAGGTGACTGATGGCTGGTGGGCTGGTCATATGCCCAGAGAAGTGCATAGTCATGCTTGAAAGGGATTCCTCTCAGGAGTCAGTGTGGGGATTTTGAAACTGTGATTTGTTTGCTACGGAACAAGCCAACCATGGCTCCTTCACGCAACGTTTGTGTTCTATGCAGCTAGAGGTGAAGCAAGGGTGTGTTTTCTTCTTTCTCATCCTCAAGTTTGAGTGGCGCTTAGTTTGCTGTTTGAGCAGGAATATTAGCTTCCTTTCAGATGCAGGTGTCAGGAGATGAGAACTCTTACTTTCCCAGCTCTTTCTTACAAAGGAATGTTGATGCCATCTTCTGTGATACAACTCCTCCTTTTGACTATAGGGATTTTGTTGGGAACTAACATGGATAGTTATTTTCAGTCTAATACAATATGAGGATAGGAAGGAGGCAAGAGGGGACAGTGTTCATGGGAGAGGAAAAAGAGGCCAGGAGAGAAAGGCAGAAATGAGAGATTTGGAATTGCGATCTGGGGTTAAAAGAACAGCTGTGGAGGGGCCAGCTTCTGTGTTAAGTGTTTTCAAGGCCTGTGCAATGAACAAACATGTGTGGAGCCCTCCCCTGCCATTCTGCACACCATCATACCCGAATCTCCCCCCAAGTGTGATCTTGAACAACCTCATCCCACCTCCTGGCCTTGCTCACTGACTTCCATTTTGGAAATACCAGTGAGAAGAAGTCTGGTTATATGTCCACGTTAGCGTGAAAATAAGGCTAGTTTTCTTTAAGAAAATAAAGGAAATAAAACAGCCTTTGATTATTGGGTAGGAGTACCCCCCTCAGGGCAAAGCCAAACTCCTTCTGTTTTCATAATACCTCAACGGCTTCTGTTTTAAGAGACCTCATAAATGCGGCCTCATGGGAAGGGGTTGGAAATACTAGAGATGATTTAAAAAGTGGGGAGTGTTGAACAGTTTAATTATCTACCATAAATATTATTAATATTATGCTTAGAAATGCTTTCCTTCAAGAGACTACACTTTTGAGGAACAATTTCTGTGGAGTTTGGATAAGCAGGAGAGTTGTCTGAGACAGGGTCCTAGGGGCTACTAGGGAAGCATTTTTATTACAATTATGATGGTAGTAATACAGGCTTCAATTTCAAAAGGTAGAGGGTATGTTAGAAGGAAGAAGGCTTGTCATTCCTTATCACCAGGTAAGGAGCTGAGCATTTCATATGCCTGAATATATTTGTCTAATTGAAAAAAAAATCATTATGGAAATAAGACTTCTTATTTCAGAGTTTGTCTTATATCCAGGCTAGTAAGATTTAGTCTTTAAGGATGGCTCTTCTATGAGTTCTAGAAATATTCTTGAAGTATGGATTTCTACTAATCTGCAAGGTATTGCTAGATAATCCTTCCAACTGGTGTCCTGCTTCCCTGAGGCATTTCCAACTTTAAAGTGACTTTCTCCTTTTCACTAACTAGATGTGTTTGGTATTGCAGGGGTATTATAACTGCTGAGATATTAGCCTTCTTTCTAACTACTCTGGTGGGTGGTAACCTATAGAAGTCCTTGTGTATATTTAATTTTTACTGGGATTGAGGCATTATAATGAGCTTCTGGAATTTCCTCACATGCACTATAGTTAATACTTTTAGAAATATTTTCACCATTTTTTTATTCAAATGGAACATAAATTATCTTAACCACTGAAGAACTTAGAATAAACCCTGGTAAAACAGATATATATGTTCCTGAATTTATTATCCTAGTACCTTGTGGAAAATATCTACTCTGGAAGAGACTTCTAATAGGCTCCCAAATCCAGTGCCCTTCTCTTTCCAGGAAGATGGGAGGATTGTACTTTCTTGCTGCGTTGCAGTTGGCTAAGTAGTTATTGCCACCAAGTTGTGAGTGGAAGAAACATGTGTCACTTCAGGGTTAGAGCACTTACTTGCTGGTGTGTGACCCTCCAGCTCTGCCTATTCCTTGCAGTGGTGTGCCCTGAGTCATGGTGGAGAAATGGCGGCATCTCTCGATGCAATGACCACATGAAACAAAACTGATCTGCCAATCTATGCTGGGCGTCTGGTATGAGTGAAAAATAAACTTTTGTAGTTTTAAGCCTCTGAAATTTCTGGGATTCTTTGTTAGTGCAGCATAGCCTAACCTATTCTAACAACCATATGCTTCTTCACAAATATACACCAATGATGGCCTACCGACAAGTCTGGCATGCTGCCTAGTTTCAACAATTTAATTTTTTTTTGTATTTCTTTTATTATGGTAAAATATATTTAATACAAACTTTACCATTTTAACTATGTTTACATGTACATTCAGTTGTGTTAAGTGCATTCCCATTGTTGCGCGGCCATCACCATCTTCCACCCCTAGAACTCGTTCATCCTCCCAATCTGAAAATTAGTAGCTGTTCAGTGAAACTTCCATTCCTCCCTCCTCCCAGCTCCTAAGAATCTCTGTTTGACTTTCTGTCTCTTTGAATTTGTCTTTTCTAGGTACCTAGATAATACAATATTTATCCTTTTGTACCTGGCTTATTTCACTTAGTATAACATCCTTAAAGTTCATCCATGTTGTATAGCATGTTGGAATCTCCTTCTTTTTGTAAAGATTGAATAATATTCCATTGTGTGCATATAATACATCTGTTTATCCATTCATCTGTTGATGGATACTTGGGTTGTTCCCATCTTTTGGTTCTTGTAAATAATGCTCCTTGCTTCCATTTTTGGGGGGTATATACCTAGAAGGAGTATTGCTCATATGGTAATTCTATGCTTAAGTATTTTGAGGAGTCACCATACTGTTTTCTACAGTGGCTGCATCATTTTACATTCCTGCAAACAATGCATGAGGTTTCTCCACATCTTTGCCAACATTTGCTATTTTCTGTTTTTTTTAAATTAATTTTTAAAATAACAGCCATACTAATGGGTGTGAAGTGGTATCTTGTGGCTTTGATTTGCATTTTACTAATGATTAGTTTTGCTGAGCATCATTTTATGGTCATTTGTATATCACCTTTGGAGAAATGTCTATTCAAGTCCTTTGCTCATTTTTGGATCAGGTTGTTGATGTTTCTGTTGAGTTGTTGCTGCCTATTTTTGTAAATAAAGTTTTATTGAAACGCAGCCATTCATTTACATGCTTTTTATGGGTGCCATTGTGCTATAGTTGTGATAGAAGCTGAATGGCCCACAAAGCTTAATACATTTACTATATGACCTTTTACAGAAAAATTTTGCCAACTGTAGAACAGTAGAGCTTCTATTTCCACTTTTCCCAGGAAACCTGGCACATATACTCTCCTTGTTACTCTTCCTTGTTCCTCCTCCCTACCCTTAACCTCAAGATGTGAGACTTACTTCATTGGCCAAAGCTGTGAAGAAAGGTAAATTTAGGAGTTGGGAAGGAAAATGGAAATTATAGGACGGACAATATTTCAAGGTTGTGAGGTGAAAATGTGGAAGTGGGACTTTACAATGTTTATTTTTTATGTTAATATTTATTCATTACCTTTAATGTGCTAGGTACTGCTAAGTATTTTGCATGCATAATAACATTTAATTATCAGACCATATCTCTGAGATATGTGTTCTTATTAACCTTATTTTTTAAATGAAGGCATTGAGGGGTTTGTTTTTTGTTTGTTTGTTTTTTTTTTTATCTCAAGTTATATTGTAAGTGACTGAGCCAGGATTTGAACTCAGGACAACCTAGCTCTAGAGTCTCAGCCACTCAGTCATTATGCTGAGCAGAAACAAGTTACATGTGGAAACAGGGAGCTAAGTGGGTTGGAGAAGAGATTGTGTATTGGAAAGTAGAGGTAAGGAAGGTAAATGTCATAGCTTGGAACTAAATTTCAGGTGGTCTTGAATGCCAGGCTATGGATTTTGGACTTTATCTGAGAACTTCGGGCACCTTAGATGATAGAAATCTATATGGAGTTGTAAAAAATTGAAGGCATGAGGTGAGGTAAGGCAGAGGGAGTGCTTGGCAGGCTGTGGCAGTATAATCTAGCACAATGATAAAGGCTTCAACTAGGATGCTATAAATTTTAAAGTGGATAATAAAAAGTCATGAATCTGTTTTCTTAGAGTAATGCCCTCTAAAGGAGTTTCTAGGTTAAATTTAGAGGAGAATGTAGGTCTCCCCTCTCTTTTCTCTCTGTGACCTTGGCTGAATTTTTCATCTACCGTGGAGAATGCTGGGAGATATGCCATAATAAAATTGGAAAATGGGAAATATCATTCCCTGAAGTGCCTTTGCCTATGGCCTTTCTTGAGGCTTGTGGGGACTTTCTTAATGCACATAGGAACTGAAAACTTTAATTTGATCTCCTAGTTACTAATAAATTGCAATCTTCCTTTATTCTTCATGACAGATAGGGCTCTGTTTATAGTACTTCTACTAGTTTTGATAGATAAACAGAAGACCTCTTAATTTATTCTGAAGAAGTCTAGATCAGGAATAAATCAAACCTTTGTTACCACAAATACATATTTGAGAGTTGGAGACCTGTCTACATTCAGAAAGTCTTCTGGTTTTATGAAAGGTCCAGGAACATTTAAGTTCATTTAAAATAGAACATTCACAATAGAGTCAATTCTCATGATTCACAGTAGTCGTGTTCTCCGTGAACACAAAGTTAGCAAATAATGAATGTTGGCTCCTGGGGGAATGCAGGATAAGTTCCTGTGAGCCTCTGGTCACAATATTTTCATTAATAGATCAATACATAAACTTGTTTTATGTGTATGTCTGTTTAAAGACACCTTATTTAATATAGATGGTTGATTCATTTATATTGAACTATGGCCAACAGCACTATAACTCATGCCTGAATGAAGCTTATGTAACACGTGTGTTTTCTCCATAAGGTACATCACAGCCTTCTCTACTTAGGAACACTAGACAGCACTTCAGCACCCCAATGATTGGGAGCCATTTTCACACAAAAATGTGAAAGTGTGGCACTAAGTAGAGAGCATAAAGGACATCTACCTCCAGTATGGGAGCTGGAGTAAGAAGGTGCAGCACCAGCTAGGAATACTAGGAACATGTGAATCAGGTGACTCGAAGTTTTTGCCACTCTGCACATTTTTATAAATGACCACAAGAGCCCCCCAAATATTGATTTTGGGGTTATAAAGAATTTGCAAACATGGAATCCATGAATAATGAAGACTGACTGTACATGATGAATGAGTGGAGTTATTTTTATAACCAAAGTTTAATTTGGTTAACCATGTGCTAAACTATGCTCAGTTAACCCCTGTCTGAAGAAATCCTTGATCCCACATAGTTCTGCTCTGATTTGTAGGGAGAAAGCAACAATTGGATGACATGCTTGCCTTGCAAATTTAAACCCTGCATGACAGCAAAGACCCTTTCACCAGTCCAAGTGAGAAAACATCAGCCAGTCGATGGCTAACCCATATTTCCCTTTAAGTAGTGAGAACTCACAACAGACTTAACCTCCTTTTGCCTCCCATGTATCATGTAAAGCAGCATGTGAAACACAGAGGGTTTTTTTTTTATGTTTTATTTATTTTTGGGAGAGATATAGAGTGCAAGTGGGAGAGGGGCAGAGAGAGAGGGAGACACAGAATCTGAAGCAGGCTCCAGGCTCTGAGCTGTCAGCACAGAGCCCGATGCGGGGCTTGAACCCACAAACTGTGAGACTATGACCTGAGCTGAAGTCAGATGCTTAAGCAACTGAGCCACCCACGTGCCTTGAAACACCACCCAGGTGCCTTGAAACACAGAGGGTTTTAATCTTGAGACAGCACTTCCACCCTAGGAGAATCAAGAACACAAGGGATTGCCGAAGCTAACCTTACATTCCTCCCAAGACAAGGCCATCAATCAAACAGCCTGCAAAGGAGGATGCTGTTTGATGCAGCCAGGGAATTAAACTCAGGCACAGAGAGGCCAGGAAGTCTAATCTGGGTCCTGCTTATACACCTCCATGAATTAAATTCATAGGTGAAAGCCAGAGAGGTAGGAAGAATAATTTAGCTGGTTAATTGTAAAGTTTGATTCATCTTTGCAAGCTATCTAAGCTACCCCCACTTGAGTAGTGAGAACACTGAGGTCATTTCAAACTTTGGAAGCAATTGCCAAACAAGGAACTGAGTTCCCAAAGCCCCTAGGTCCAAGATGCCCTGTCTAACACCATGGAGAGACCTTGAAATCAAGGTCCCGTCTCAGACCTCCTGCACTCCCCTGGCACCCAGTGGTGACATCCCTTCTACCAACTCAGACCTGTCCTCCAATGCTCCATTGCAATCTGTGAGGCATCCTCCTTACTGCTGTGTCCCTGCAGGGAAGCCTGACTCCTTAGGCTTTCTCCTGGTCTTTTTCCATGCTGTCCTAAGTCTTGATTAAAGTGTAGTAGCAGGTACTGTCATTGGAAGTTCTGAGGAGTTGGAAGTGGCAGCAGAAAACAAGGCACTTCCACAGAAGCCACAGATATTTTAAGGTGCAGCATATACTACCTGGAGCAGGCTGAGCAAGATGGGGATGTTTGGTGTTGGAGCAGAGGAAGCCTCCTGGGGTATTAGAGCGTTTATTCCTGGTGCAATAATTGATAACCATAATGGCAGTTCTGCCATTCAGGAAGTGTAAAATTATTATTTTTTAATTGTTTTTAAAGTTTATTTATTTTGAGAGAGAGTATGAGCAGGGGAGGTGCAGAGAGAGAGGGAGAGAAAGAGAATCCAAAGCAGGCCCTGTGCCACCAACACACAGCCTGATGTAGGACTCGAACCCATGAACCATGAGATCAAGACCTGAGCTGAAACCAAGAGTTGGTCCCTTAATGACTGAGCCACCCAAGTTCCCCCAGTTAGTGTGAAATTATGTTCAGACACCCCCCCCCCCCAAATAGGACATAGAGGTAAAGCATTTCAGTAAAGACTGTCATAAGAGTGGTAAAAATACAGTAAGCTTTAGCACTTCTAGAGAAAGCTTATCTGCAAAATTCAGGTCTGTGCAATTTCTGGATGATGTTAGGCAAATAAGACTTAATCAATTTCAGATGAGTTGCTTGGTTCACAGCCTTCCGGGTTCCTGCATATTTCTATTCTAGGTAGAAAGAATGATAGCAAAGTTGCTCAAATGAGAGAACCTGCATGAAGGAGCATGACAGTCTTTTGGTTACTGCCCCAACAGCCAGGTCCCACTTTGTTCTCTCAAGATGGCTCTGATGAAGGCCACCATCTCAGAAAATATCAGATAATTTTCTGGTCTTCCTTGCAGCTAGGGGTCAGCATATGACTGACATATGACTAATGAAATGCAAGGGAAAGTCCGTTGGGAAGTTTCTGGAAAAGCTTTCCTCCTGGATTAGAAAAAATTTTTGAAAAAAAAAAAACAAACAACTGGACAATACAGAGACCTATCAGGAAAGTTCTCTTACTGTCCATGTGCCCCAGCGCCCTCCCCTCCTGCCTTTGCACTGCGTTGTGATTAAATTCACTATAGCCCTCTTGCTGTCACAAAGGGATCCACCACTCTTGCACCAAAAATGGCAGGTGGGAGAGGTGGAGAAGTCCTGAATCCTTGATGACACATTGAATCCCTGAGCCAACCTTGGCACCACCTTTATTCAGGTTTCTTATTATGTGAAAGAATCAAAACTCCTAAAGAGTTCTTTTGGGTATTCTGATATGTCCATCTATAAATCTCTCAAATGATCAGGGGAGGAGGAGACTTCCTTTTAAGGTTTGTGTGCTGCATTTGATACTTGGAACGCACTTGAAAAGCAAAGAAACTGAGGGGCAAGTTGCAGAGAAAATCGTGTATGTAGACTGGTTAGATTAAGTTGTTAATGAGGTCAGGGGTGGAGCTGATTTTCTGAGCGATTTGGCTGCTGTCGACATTTCACGGTCACCAACTGAACCCT
This sequence comes from Panthera leo, assembly GCF_018350215.1. NCBI lineage: Eukaryota > Metazoa > Chordata > Mammalia > Carnivora > Felidae > Panthera > Panthera leo. Next base: position 23,207,450 of record NC_056679.1, read on the forward strand.
TAATGCTGTCAACAACAGCACCACCACCACCACGATGGTGATAGCTAACATTTTACTGAGTCCTTACACTGAGTACTGATACTGTTCTAGGACCTTTACAGTTAAGAACTTACTGATTTTGCCAGTAACCCTATCAGGTCTCCAAGGTGGCCCCCAATGGTCCCCAGTTCCTGGTGTTCACACCATCATGTCCTTAGTCCCCACGTTGTACCAGGGTTCGTTTGTGTGACCAACAGCATAGGGCAGGAGGACTGGGTGTCACTTTGGATTAGATGATAAAACACTGCTTCCTTCTTGGGGAAGAACTGAGGACCCCAGACTGTTTCTTGGTGTTTTGGTAGACCTGTATTATTTGATCACTTGGGTGGGGGGGTCCCCAGTGTGCAGGAAGTGGTATAAATCCATCCCTTGTACGAGAATAAGCTCTCTGCCCACAGTGGGTCGGCAGGATCACCTTTCTGTATCAAGGACGCTGTGTACATAGAACTCGGCCCAGTCAGAATCACTCCCTCATTAAATCGGTGACTTCAAAGTCTAGTGTGGATCCAAAGCATGAGCTCAGTAGCTCCCTCAGTCTGATATCTTGTGCCTGTCAAGGATTTGGACTTGTGTAGAGGACAAAGAAAATTTGTTTAAAATAGGGGGTTACACCTTTGGGAGGGACTTATTTTGTCACAGATTGGTTCCTGCTCCAAGCGGTGGGTTAACTTAGAGTTCGTATTCTTTTCAAATTTGTATTAATTGATTCCTCCTCCCAATGACCTCTGGATGTGGTAGAACGAAAGCTCTTGGCAGGTCGAGGCCCTGGAGGAGATGTCAGACATTTAGAGAAATCATAGAATATGCATTCCAGAGACAATGCACGCAGAGGCTCCCATTTACCGAATAGAAATGTGGCACAAAATTAAAAACCTCTTTTGTAATACTAAAAATTGTATCATTTCACAGGCTTATCTAGTTGTTTTATTTTTTCAGAATATGTCGCATACCTTGTTTGTTTTCACTGTTAGCATGTTATTCTGTTACAGCTGAGGAAAAGTGACTCAGAAAGGTCAATTGATTTGTTAAGGTCAAACAATAAGAGCTTGTTTATTTGGTGCTTACTGTTGTCTACTTACTATTTTAAGCATTTTACAGATATCAACTCACTTAATCCTAACAACCATCCTATGAGGTAGGTTCTATCATTAGCCTCATTTTTATGAGCAAGGGAAGTACGACCCAGAAAGGTTAATTAACTTGTCTAAGATCACACAGCTAGAAAGAAACTGAGTCAGGATTTGGACTCCTGTCGTCTGACTCATGAGGGCTGCCCACCTCCAAATGTCTGCAGGCCCCCAGGTCATGCTGCTAAGCATTCGGTTTTACTGTAATTAACCAGCAATATAGGCTGGAATCTGAACCCAGTTTCACATTTTCAACTCTAATATTGATTCTTTTGCTCAAGATGGTAGCCATTTTGTTACAGTACCAAATATATAATTTCATATAGATGCCTACTCTTTGTTAACAATTTTATAAACTGTTAACTTGTAAATTTGGCCTATCTTTTCTGCTACGTTGCCTGCCATGTTTGATGGAAAGACCTTCAAATGATAGCATTGGGAACCATCCCATAAACCTTGAGAAATCTATTGGGCTGTTCCTTCTGATTCCCAAGTGTCCCACATGGACCACAGGGCAGCTCTCAAGGTGCCAAGTGACATTTGCATGTGGGTACCTGTCCTTTCCCTCCCTCTACCTTAGACCGAAATGGAAATCAGGCAGATGCCTTCTTGGGTTGCTCTCCCCAGGCCCCAACCTGAATCTAGCTCTCATGGTCTTATCCCTCTGAGAGTGAGACCTCAGATCTGGGGCCAGCCCCTCACTGCCTTCAGTACTTGTTAGCATCGTGCATGGACCAACTATTTCAGTGTGACTTTTAGGAGGAAGCATGGTGCAGGGAATATAGTGTGGGCTGAGGGTTGGGTCAGCTGGCCAGGGTTTTTATCTCTCCTCTGCAGTTTTCTCTCCTAAAGGCTCTCCTTCTCCTCTTCCATGACCTTATGCATGCACAGTAGAGGCAGCATGTGAAATGGCTCGTATCTGTTTCTCCCACCAGATGTCAAGGTTGGTCTGCATTACCCTCTGTGTCTCCTGACATCACAGACACCAGCAGTTTGACATCCTAGAGAGAGGTGGTGTGGGGCTAGTGGCTGGAAAATGTTTACACTTGGACAGAAAGAATCAGACCACCTTCTACCTTCCACACACAGTACCCGAAGGGCTTACTTTTGAGAACTTTCCCAGATGCTGTTACATTGGATTCTCACAATAGTTCCCTCAACTAGTTCTATTATTATCTTAAAAGATCTTATGAGGTTTCTGGGGTGCCTGGGTGGCTCAGTTGGTTAAGTGTCCAACTTTGGCTCAGGTCATGATTTCACGGTTTGTGAGTTCAAGCCCCACATCGGGCTCTGTGCTGACAGCTCAGAGCCTGAAGCCTGCTTCAGATTCTGTGTCTCCCTCTCTCTGCCCTTCCCCCACTTCTGCTGTGTGTGTGTGTGTGTGTGTGTGTGTGTGTGTGTGTGTCTATCTATCTCTCTCTCAAAAATAAATAAACATTAAAAAGAATAAAAATAAATAGGGGTGCCTGGGTGGCTCAGTTGGTCAAGTGACCAACTTTAGCTCAGGTCATGATCTCACAGTTCATGGGTTCGAGCCCCGTGTCAGGCTCTGTGCTGACAGCTCAGAGCCTGGAGCCTGCTTCAGATTCTATGTCTCCCTCTCTCTCTGCCCCTCCCCCACTCATGCTCTGTCTTTCTCTGTCTTAAAAATAAATGTTAAAAAAATAAAAAGATCTTATGAGGTTTCAAGCTTGCCCAAAGGGTAACACCAGGATTCAAATCCAGATCTTTTTATCTTAACTCCAATGCTTTTTCATTACACCACACTGCTCTACCTGTTACCATGTTCTTTCAAGAACTTTCCAGAACATTATAAAGAAGACTTTATAGAATATCCAATCATTAGCTTTGAGCCACCCAATAATTTAGAGCTGATAATAATAATAATATCAGCTAATAATTATTGAATGCTTACTATGTGCCAGGCACTGCACTGAAACTTTTTTTTTTAATTTTTAAAAGTTTCTATTTATTTTTGAGAGAGAGAGAGAGAGAGAGAGAGAGAGATAGAGAGAGAGAAAGGGAGGGGGCGGGAGACAGTGAGCACACAGGAGGGGCAGAGAGAGGGAGACAGAGAATCCTTAGCAGGCTCCACACTGGCAGTGCAGGACCTGATGCAGGGCTTGAACTCATGAACCATGAGATCATGATCTGAGCTGAAATCAAGAGTTGGTCGCTTAACCAACTGTGTCACCCAAGTGCCCCTGTGCTGAGAACTTTATGTGCATCAAATGTCATTTAAGTCTTAAAAACTCTATATAGCTTTTCTCCTCAAAATGTGGTCCGCAGATCAGTTGCATGGGCATTACTAGGAACCTGTGAGAAATTCAGCTTTTAGAACCTGCTACAGATCCCCTGAATCAGAGCCTGCATTTTACTAAGATGTAGGCCACTTGTGTGATCGTGGATGTCTGAGATGTTCCACTCCTAGGAACTGCCCTGGCCCATTTTATGGAGGAGAAAAATAAGGCTTGGGGAGATTTCAGGAACTTAGGTGTCCATTTAGCCAGTACGTTCAAACCAGGTTACGTGCCTCCAAAGTCTTGCACATCACAAATGGCTACTTTCCATATCTGAGCCTTGGCCTGCATGCCTGTCACACGGGGATAAAGGTGCCTTAGGGTTTTGGTGTCATCGCATGAAATGCGAGGTAATCGTGCAAAGCAGCAGACTGAGCATCTTGCCCACAACTGAAGGACAGCTTGGTTTATTTTCTATAAAATGGTGTTAATAATGCCCACCTTTCAACAGTCTGAGACTCTCCACCATAATGCCTGCAAAGAGCTTAGCCAGGGTTCAACAAATGGTGATTATATTTTATGTGTGTAATGATGAAAACTCATGAATAAGGACTAGATTCTAAGCAAGTGTTTCTTCATAAATTTCCAGGCAAAGCATGATTTCTGCTTGTTTGGAAGGACAAGGACTCTCTTTCTGTGGCAACCCTCACTCCCTATTCCTATAGCAAGAAACCTAAAAGTGAAATAAGCAGGAAGGGAGACATTTTATCTCCCCAGAGGCCTCTGTCTTCTCCTGTACTTATTTTTTCAATAGGGAGAAAGCTGGACATGGTCATGAGCAAATGTCAATTTCTGTACTTTTGTGGCAATATCTCCCTGCTATGGATGTGATTCTAACAGTAGTTCAGCCTGTGAATGAATGCCACTTTTTTGTATTCCTGTGTCACAGAGCCCTTTCCCTTTCTCACCAGACGAGACATCATGGGTCTTTCTGAAGTAGCTCGTGCCAGGAGGTCACACATGGGCTTGGTGGCCAGAGATCTGGCCATTTGAAAGTTCGCTGTGTCACAGATGTGGTCTGACCTCTGGCTGATAGGCTGTCGGTCCCTCATTCCACTGGGAGCCTTCACGCCCTGCTTGTGGGTTGCAGCGGGAACATCTTTTTTGTGGAGTGACAGGTGCAATTCCTTTTTCACTCACTGCCTTGCATCGTGTTGCTTCTAAGTCTAGGCTTCTTTTCAGAGTCCACATTTCCACGAGGTGGTGCAGGGCAGTGGCTTATGCACTCCAGTCTCTGGTGACTGACTGTCTGCTTTCAAATCTTGGCTCTGCAGGTTACTTAACCTTTTTTTGTGCTTCATTTCCTTTGCTGGAAGGGAATAGTAAAAGTATCTACCTGCTTGCTAGGGTTGTGAGAGTTTAGACGGACTTAGAACAGTGCTTACTATATAGGAAGTATTCAGTGATGGCTCTTGTTACCTTTGTTTTTCCCAGGAAATCTGTGACCCGGTCAGGATAGTTTTGTTTCCCACTTAACCGATGAGCACATTAGGGTCACCCAAGCATAGGTTCATAATCCCTTGCATCCAAAAGCATTGAAACAAAGAGATTTTTTAAAAAGTAATTATTTGGTAGTAAAACTTGACCAGAACTGACATGTTGGTGTCTACGATCTTTATCTTACCTAGTGTATATATTCATGTTTCACTGAAATAGTAGTGTGTTTGATTTTGGGTGTGGCTGTGTGCCCCTCTGAGGAGCTGATGAAACTTTCTGAACTTCAGATGGCTTGCCTGAAAAACAGGGTTGTGATACCCTCGTCACTGGGTTGCTGGGGGATTAGATGCAGGAATGCTTATATATTGAGAAGACAGGCCATCCTGTTCCTCTTCTCCCAGACTAATTAGAGTCAAGACTTCTGGGAAGAACATAATAGGGCTCTTAGAATGAGCCATTTATTGGAGCCTCTTGAGAAAACTATTGAAAGGTACCATTAAGGTACATTAAGGCCCACTTCTTGATTCTGTAGGGTCTGGGGCAAGCAGGAAAAGAGCCAGACTCTATTCTGCCCACCAGTGTCTAACAGGGTCCAAAGGTCAGAGGGGCTATATTGCTAATTATGATGCAGCAAGTGCAGATGTCAACTCTGAGCCAGGTTTTGATGCTACTTCCCATCACCCCAGCCTTGACCCCACCTGCGCTGACTGCACGTGCCTGATCTCACAAGCTGCCCAGGCTCTGGGGGCTCCTCTGCCTCCTGTCTTCTCCTCCCTCCAGACACCAGGCAAAATAGGTTGTCCTTCCGTTTGATGAACTCTCAATTCAATCCTGGATCTGTGACTTGACATTCGTGGTCCTCTCTGCCTGGAACATGTCTCTTCCAGATTTTCCCTCATCATCTAAGTCCTAGGCAGGTCCATTGTCATCTCCTAAGAGAGAGGACCTGGCCACCCCTCCTAGCTAAATGACCCCTCTTACTTCTCATAACTCTCTATCCTACAATCATGGTTTTCTCCCCCTTTTCTACTAAACATTTACCCATTATCTGGTAATGGGTATCTGATCTATTGGTATATGTATATATACCATATATATTTTATTATATTTTTAAATATTTTTTATTTTACTTTTATTATACTTCATTTTATTTTATATATAGAGAGAGCACACAAGCAGGGGAGAGAGGCAGAGAGAGAGAGAGAGAGAGAGAGAGAGAGAGAGATTGAGGATCCTAAGCAAACTCCACACTCTGTTTGGAGCCCAGTGTGGGACTCAATCCCACGACCCTGAGATCATGACCTGAGCCAAAATCAAGAGTCGGATGCTCAACTGACTGAGCCACCCAGGCACCCATCATTTATATACATATATATATTTAAATGTTTATTTATTTAATTTGAGGGAGGGAGAGAAAGTGGGGGAAGGGCAGAGAGAGACAGAGAAAGAGAGAATCCCAAGCAGGCTCTGTGCTGTCAGCACAGAGCCCACTGTGGGGCTCTTTCCCGTGAGCTGTGAGATCATGACCTGAGTGGAAATCAAGAGTCAGATGCTCAACCTACTGAGCTACCCAGGTGCCCCGTGATCCTTGGTTTACGTTTTTTTTTTTTTTTTTTAAATTTTTTTTCAACGTTTTTTATTTATTTTTGGGACAGAGAGAGGCAGAGCATGAACGGGGGAGGGGCAGAGAGAGAGGGAGACACAGAATCGGAAACAGGCTCCAGGCTCCGAGCCATCAGCCCAGAGCCTGACGCGGGGCTCGAACTCACGGACCGCGAGATCGTGACCTGGCTGAAGTCGGACGCTCAACCGACTGCGCCACCCAGGCGCCCCCTTGGTTTACGTTTTTATTGTCTCTCTTCCTGCATAGGAATGCAAGTTCTTTAGGTGTGGTGGTTTTGCCAGTCTTGTTCATTATTGTGTTCCCAGACTATAGAACTGTGCCTGGCACATACACTTATTGATAAATGAATAAATGAATGGGAAATCACAAGGGAAACCCAGCCTGAAAGACCCTGTGTCCACTTTATACAGTGGCATCTTGAGGGGATTCCATCCTCTCCAGATTGTTTTGAGAAGCATGGAAATCCTGCTGATATCATGGAAAGCACACCATAGGATAGTATAGCCTGATCGATTGAAGCCTATGGAAAAATATGAGGCAGAACATAATATCCTGTAGAGCATCTTGTCACAGTGGGGTTGGGGATAGAATACGGAATGGGTGCAGGATTTGGGGTGGTGGAGTGGTAGAGATTCAGCCACACTTGTAAAGTGTTTATTTTTAAGAAAAAGAATCTGAAGCAAATATAGCAAAATGTTAATATTTGATAAAGCTGAGTCTACTCAGCATGGATACTTGGAATAGGGTACTTTATAGTGTTATCATTGCTTGAAATATTTTATAATAAAACTTATGAAACACATAAACACTTTAAAAACACATATTTTTATTAGGTAAGATCCAGGAAGTTATATTCCTCTCTGTGGATAGGGGTAGTTTTATTGAGAGGTGAATGGAATTTATGGATGGAAACTTATAAAAATAAGTGATTACAGAGAGAGGAAATCAGGACCCTCCAGGTAGGGCAACCAGGTTAGAATCTGGGGGGAGCATCTATGAACGATCTTCTTGTGAAGGGCTGATTTTCTTGGGGACTTTTCCTCTAGACTCTGGGAATAGTTACAATTAATCTCTCCTTCTCCCAAGTTATAATTCCCTTTAAAAATTGGTTTAGTGAAGAAATTCATGTATGTACAGCCTGTTATGGCTTTCTGGGGATATGAAAGACAGGGTGGTAAAGAGAAAAGGGAATCTTGTGCCCCATCTCCTTTGTATCTTAAAGAGGAATCTTCATCCTATGGGTAGATAGAGTTGGGATTTCCATGTGTGGACATCAGGACTGTGAGTAATTGCCCAGGGGAAGCTGGGAGGGATGGGGTATGAATCCTTGATGCTAAAGACTGCTCCTGAGTGACCACTTAGAGCTGTGTAAAGCTGTATGCTTGTCTCCATGTGTTAATGAGACCTGGAATATGAGCAATAAAGGGAAGTGGGCACCTGTGTTGGATATGTATAATAGAACATGATATGGAATGTGAAGTTTTACATTCTAAAGACAAGGGAGAGACACATCTAGGGCAGTCTTACTAAGAGATGATGAATATGATCAGCAAGTAACAATCTGTTTCATCTGTTTTTGCTTATAAAAAAAGAAAAGACATTTGAAAGGATTTTATTGAAAGAAATCCATATTAATGGAAAACTCTTTGGCTTTTATTCTGGGTTGTTCCAAACACTACACCCCCTCCCCCTGCCCCGCAACTCCTTTCCAAGAGGACCACTGTAGAGACTAGCAGTCTTACAGAAGGGAGTGCTGGTCTCTCAATCCTGGCAGAGGCCTGGTGGGTAGTTTACTTTTGGGATGGGGCATAGAGAGAGAGAGAGAGAGGTGTGGGAAACTTCACGTGTCCCTGGGATTGGAGAGTAAGATTGATGCCTGCCTCCTTCATAGAGAGTTATGAAGTGGGTAGGCTGTCTGGAACAGCCCTCAGAGGTAGAGAAGGGGGGCAGGGGAGCACTGCATCTGGGCCAATCTATAATGACATTTGAGTTCCCATCACCATCACCAGTAGAGGTAAACCGGCTACCAGCCATCTTGAAGGGATCTTCCCCCAAAAGGGCACCTGCAAGGGGGAGGGAGACAGCAGCAATTAGAGGCCAAGGTTGGACTGCTGAGAATAGGAGATTGGGGGGGGGGGACTGGAAGAGGCTGTCCAGAGAGCCCAGGGCCCAGGTCAGAGAACCGGTCAGTGCCAAATTCAACACGTCTGTCAGGGAGGCTCTGAAGGACGGGCCCCTATATAACTTGAAGGCTTGACGTCTGGCTACAGTGATCTCAGGGGGATTTTCTGTAGTTTGCTCCCCTTCATTGTCCCCACCTCCCTGCCTCCCTGAGTATGGAAGAGGGCAAAGATGGAAAGTGAAAGGTGGAAACGGTGTGAGAGACTAGATCATGTACCTATGGCATGTGTTTGGCCCATGGGCCAGAACTGAATTAGGAAGCAAGGAAGAAATTGTAAATAAGATATGATATTGCTGTTTTTATATGATACTACTGAATTTTTTAATACCTGGGAGTGAGTCTCAAATTGCATTAAAGTGGTGGGAACTGCCTGAGATGTTGTCTGGGGGGCACAGTAAGCTTTGATGTAGCATGCCAGTAATAGGAGAAAAATAGAGCCGTTTCCTGGTTGTGCCTTATAGTAATCAGCTCATAAAATAAACCACAGAGAACGTGGTACAGTGCCTTGTGGATGGCAAATTCTTGGTAAATGCCAAAAGGCATTACTATGACCATCATTTTTATCCTCCCTGCAGAGCAAGTGAGTCAGGTCCAAATCACTACTCTGCAGACTCAAGAGGACAGAGGGTAACTGAGGGAAGCAATGCCTCACAACCAGTATAAAAATCCTGTAATCGAATCACACTTTAAAGTTCACCCTCAGATCTACTTGCCTGGAAAATGCCAAAGAAAGAAACAGGAAAGATGAAATCTCTTAAATTTGTGTGGAATAAATGTGCTGTCCTTCCTAAGAAAGAGGGAGAATGTAGGCCCACCATGGGTAACCTTTCCTAGATCTGTTCCAGGAAAGGTCTCTTGATTGAAGCTTTCAGGGCATTTCAGCATTGGGATGGGTGTACATTTTGGGTGTGGTTTTTATGCAGTCTGTGGGCTGTGGGAGTTGCAAGGCACAGATCCATTCTTGTTCCTCTGACTTTCATGTGAAATTAGCACAACTGTCTTTTTTCATACCAAGTCATGTCATTTCACCATGGCCTCACCCTAGATGCAGAGAAGAGCCTTAGGTATAAGTATTTACTTTGTGGAGAATCTGAAAGGATTACTATGCTAGTAAACACAGGTGAACACAGGGAAAGCATGGATGGTAGAAATTTATGCTAATCCAAAAATGTCAATTGCTTTAATCCTTACCAACCATCTTTGAGACCCTAGGTTCTTCACAGACTAGTTTGAGTTTTATTTTTGTTTCTTGCTAATCTAATATTTGGTGATTATGGGAAGCACTGAGATGGAAAGAAAATAGGTAAAGTAATGGGGCAGGAGAGTCTAATCCATAAACTGGATTGAATACTTAGGTGTTAGCTATAAATACTGTTTTGTAATTATCTGTCATCGTCTGGGTGATTTATACTGACACTCTGTGAATTATGAGAGGAGAGATGTCCCCTTAACCTGTTTTGCCTCCTCTTTGGATTTGGCTCTGTTAATAATAAAGCTTAGAAAACTCAAGAAAATTATCACTGACTCAGAATCACAGAAGGTACCAGGGCATTGGGTAAGTATAAATTTTAGGCAATCGAGGCGTCATTTGAAAGAAACCTTTGTTAGATCAGAGCATTTCCTGGAATAACACACTATTGAGATTAGCCATGATTGATTCTGGGAATCTTGGGGTCACTTTCTCTACAATTGTTAGGAAAACAGCCCACCCAAGAAATTGATATGGTTGAGCAGAACATGTATAGAACAGTTTAACCCATCCATCTCTTCCTGGGAAATAGCTTGTTTTTAAATCACAGGAGTACTTTGTTTTTTTGAGTGCTGACCCCACCTCTATTTTAGGTGACCTGAGAATAATATGACAAAAAAATTTCTTCAAATACATGAAAGAAGTTGACTCACTAATGTGAAGACAGACATGTAAGGAAATAGAACCCTCTAAATTCAGTGATTCTGTTATTCTGCCACAGCCCATGTACCTGCCTCTGCCTGTGTTAGCTCTCCACCCTCACTGAGACCTCCAAACTTTCCCTTCCCTGGTATTTTCACTCATTTGTTATACACTACCCTGCTCATTTCATTCGTCCTTTGGGTAGCTCCTTGTTAATTTACTTCATTTGTTATACAGCTCCCTGTGCATCTCAGTCACTTGACAAACACCTCCATTCAGTGCTGCTAGGCATATGCTGTGAGAGGGCCAGATGGATGGGAATAGAAAAAGTTATCAGGACAGAAGTGGCAGGTACCCTGTCCCTTGCAGCAAAGTCTGAACAAATGTGAAAAACCTTCAATCAAATCCAGGCTGGTGTTACTACCCAGAGAACTGGCCTGAATCACAAAAGGGCAAAGGCACCAGCATCTTGACTGATATTTGGGTCTGGCCTTCATGTGAGAAGAACCAGTAACTGGTTACAACTCCCAAGGGGACTGGTAAGAACTAGGCAAGTATGTGAGGTTGCCTAGCTCAGTGGTTAGAATTCAGGACGACTGTTCCAGTTCCTCCCTTCAGAATGTGGTAGGTGGCTGGAGGTGGGGTGGAGGTAGAGTTAGCAGAAAGCCTGGGCAGCAGGTTGTGGTTGAGGTGGGAAGATCCTATGGAATGGGAACAATATACAAAATCTGTGGCTACATTTAGGACCCCTCTATTCTAGATATTCAGACTTGAGATAGGAGATAACTGGGAAGTTCCTAATTTGATGCTAGCCTGGATTCCTCTTGCCGCATGGCCAAACCTCCAGATGACTGACCTAGTATATTTTCGGTTGCTTCTTGAGGGCAAAAGCTGTGACTTACCTATTCTCATACACATCTCAGGACCTCTCACTATGCATTGAACATGGCCAACATGTCACAGGTGACATCTGAATAAATACCAGAAAGGATATTTTAGACAGTGAGCTTCAATCTATAAGCCTTACCATTTATTTTTCCTATTTTTCACAAGCTCTCATATTTAATCCTTTATTGTAGACACCAACCAGGTTTAGATACTGATTTAGATTTTCAAGTCTTTGCACTGCTTTAAATGCCCTTGTGCCTTTCTATACTCTCTTCCCTGATCCAAGTAAGAATTATGTTCTATCCATAACCTGGGCATGCAACTCCCATTGAATGCACAAAAGAGCGCTTTTACAATTTCTCTCCCTCCCCCGTTTTGTTGAGATATAATTGATATTAAACATTGTGTAAGTTTAAGGTGCACATTTTAATGATTAGATATTACAAAAATGATTAGCACAATAAGGTTAGTCAACACATCCTAATCATTTTTCTCATTTCAATGGACTTTGTGGTCAGAAAGATCTGCATTTGGACTCCAGCTGTATTGGTCAACAGCTGTGAGACTTTGGGCAAGTTATTCACCCTCTCTGCTCACCTATATATTGCGGATTACACAGCTATGCCTTAGCATTATTGTGAGGTGGTAATAAAGTCGAAAGTATAACATACCTAAGAGTGCTAATGAGTAGGCGTTAAATCCCCTTTTTCCCATGGACCATAGCAAGGCTCTACTTCAGTGGTTAGTTTCCCTCTCCATACATCTCTCCAAACTACTCTTATAACCACAATATTTATTTATTTTTTAAAAAAATAATGAACAAATTAACTCACCCATAATCATACAACTGGAGTTCAGTACAGCCAGGATTTAAACTCTGTTCTTTCTAACTCATGTGCCCACATGCTCTTTCTTTTCTGTGCATTAGCAGGTTTCTAGCATCAAGTGTATTTTATTCTATTCTAACAGTTTGAAAATTGAACCAAGTTTTAAAATTTCTGTATTTTCACAGAATCACACATGACGAGCACAAAGCAGACACCAAAAAATGCTAACCTGCTGTGGTTGTACTCAACTGATCCAATATCTCATTCTTCAACCAGCACAGAAATAGGTTCCCCTGAGTGTATGTCCCTACCTTTATCCATATACTCATGTATGAGCATCTGAAAAATGATCATGTCAAATTCCTGGAACCTGTAAATGTTACTTTAGTTGAGAAAAGGGCCTTTGCAGATGTAATTAAAGATCTTGATATTAGGAGATCATTATCCTAGATTACCCAGATGGGCCCTAAATCCAATTGCAAGACAAAGAGGGTTATTTGAGACAGATAGAAGAGAAGACACAGAAAAGTGAAGGAGACAGTGGGGCCACAGAGGCAGGTATTGGAATGATGGCCAAGGAATGCCTTGAACCATCAAAAGCAGGAAGAGGCAGGGAAAGATGCTCCTGCACCAACTTCCAAGACAACTTGATGTCAGACCTCTGGCCTCCATAACTGTGAAAGAATAAATTTCTGTTGTTTGATGTCACCAACATTGGAGTAATTTGTTACTACAAACTCGGAATGAATATACCATGTATTTATATGCATAAGCTAAATAAAATGGTAAGAAATTACATTTCTTGAGTGCTTTCCCTCTCCTGTGATTCCTATCTCAGACATTTTCCCAAACTTTGAAGCAATGTTGTTAGCTTGGTTTCCTATCTTAATTATTAATGCTGTGTCTGCCTTTGCTGGTTGTGTAATTTTAGGGCCTTACAACCAATCTTAAATAGAAAAAGGTCAGGTGACATTAGGTGAAGTTTGGAGAGTCTGGGTCTTGGAGACCCAAGGTCAGTGTTTTGTCTTTAATCATTTGCTTAGAGGAAGACAGAAAGAAGAGGGCAGAATTTCCATTGAATACGGAAAATACTAACTAGGGAAATGGGTAAGGATGATTGTTTCATTACTTGGCTCGTGAGATTTTAGCTCACGAGCAACTGGTGTCCCTAGATCTGAAAACCATGCCAATGGGTAGTTTAACACATTCTTTTAGGAGATGTGACAACTGCCACAGTGAAGATCATACATTGTTTTAAAATTTAACTCCTATAGGATAATATTGAGGTAAAAATTGCAGTGATCTCTTGACATCCAGAAGTGATAAAGTAACCAAAGGTTATTTGCAAGTGATTTGTAGTGAATAATTGCAGACCTAAGGTAGAAAATGAAATAGATTAAATCTTAAAGACTTGAGATAAGGACTGTAGTTCTAGAGCTAAGGTACAAGATCCGTATCTTTACTAGATAGGAGAGAAAGGAGAATAAATAGCTTTCTGATAAAAGAAACTTGTCCATAGTGATGATTTCTCCAAAGACCTATTTTCTTTGTTAGAAAATCAAAGAGGAAAATTATATTGCAAGGTCACGGAATTAATCTTTTTCTGAACAACAACAACAAAAATGCAATTAAAAAGACATAGATTTATACCTGGAAATAAATCCATTGAAAGTGATTGTGGTTGCTCTTTGAGTGTCAGCTGGCTGGGGACCGATACACGAATAAAAATTATTCCTGATTAAAAGATCTGTGGAAGTCGGGTTTGGTTTCATGTCAGAGTCCATTGGTCACTCAGAGGTGGCTGCACTCTGTTCTACAGGAAGGGCAAATCAATCAGAGTGAGAAAGAATTAGAAGCTGAGATGTTCCTATTCATTCTGGTTTTGTCATGGTTTTATGAATTCTCAATTTTAACTCTCATAGCCATTATAAATTTTCATTTTTCTTGGCTATTACTGCGTCAGAGATGTCACACAGCTGTTTCTATGACTCTGATCATCCACTCTCTCTTTTATTTTTATAAGTTCCTATCATCATCATGGTGCTTTGGATGACAGCTGACAGGTGAAAGAGATGGCACTTAAGGGGAACTTTCTCCAAGCTGTCAATATCCAGATAGAATCTTCTGAGGAAATAATAAAAAAGAAATTTCATTTTTTGGAAATCAGCTACTTAACTCTAGCCATAAGGCATGATTCTATTTGTCACATAATGTAAGAATTAAAAAAAAAGTACCAAGATAGAAAACTAAAATTAAAAAAAGCCTTGAGTATATCTCTTGGAGTTCTTTACCACTATCACATCTAGGTTATCTGGGACTCTCTGGTCACAGTGTTTTTCACTCTAAATATACGTTATCTACTATTGTGTAACGAACTACTTCAAGATTAGCAGCTTAAAATAATAAACATTTATTATATCAGAGTTTCTGTGTATTAGAAAGTAGGAAGCAGCCTAGCTGGATGTTTCTATCTCTAGGTTTATCATGAAGTTACAGTGAAGCTGTTGGCTGGGGCTGTAATCATCTCAAGGCTTGACTGTAGGAAGGTCTGCTTCTGAATCCATTCATATAGTTGCTGGCTGTTTGCAGATTGGGCACTCAGCAGTAGCTGAAGCCAGGTTGGCTTTGGCAAGTGGAAACCTGTGGTTTTGAGCCCATGCATAACCTCCATCCTTGCTGCCATGGCCATTTTGTTCATGAGCTTGTTGGGCAATGGTAGGGGTGGCTGGAGAAAGAGGCTGATGACTCTTTATGGATTGGCTGTCCAAACCACCTGTATATTAAAATCCTCTGAGATCATTCACATGGGACAAAATATTTTTCACATTCTGTGTCTATTCAAAAATAGCTGTCTACATACCTCCTTCCTAGACCTCCTAGCCACCAATTTTCTAACCTTTTTCCTTCCAAATCCTTGACAATCCTGCCAAGCCATTAAGCCACAGCTCCTGATATGGTATAGACATGTACCTTTGGGCATCTATTCCATCATTCCCTGATATTTAAATGTGTCTCCACTCATGGAAATTCTCACACTGTCAAATAACAGCCATGGCATATTGGACAACATTACTTTTTAGTGGCATAAAACAGACATAATGTCTTCATCAAAAGAGCTTTATTGTTTTTACATAACAATTAGTCTGCAGTCTAAGCTGGGTCCTCAAGGGAAACTTTAAAAACCAAGGCACCTTCTAGCCCCCCACTAGTACCCCTGGGCCATGGTTTTCCTATTCCTGATATAAGATGATAACAAAGTTCTATTAACCTTTTGCTCAATACAGCTTCAATACTCAATACAGTATTTCCATTCTATAAGAAAGGAGGAAAGAAAGGGCAGGAGGAGAAGGATTATGCCAACAAATACTTTTACCAGGGAAACAAGAGCTTCCCTACTCCGCTTACATCTTACTGGCCAGAACTATGTTCCATGGTGTTCCACAGTGGAATAGAGTCTGAGGAGATGAATATTTCTCAGTGGTCATATTGCCTCCCAAAACAAAATTGGGATTCTCTAAGTGAGGAGGAAAGGATGAATCGATATTGGCAGTTTCCATTATTTATTATCTTTTTCTTTTCTATAGTTTGTTGCAGTGGTGGTTAGAAACAACTGTAGGTTAAGAATATGGGGGAAAGGATAGGAGAAAGAGGAAGGTACTGTCAGGAAGAGGAATTGGATGCTAGAGGAATGGAATCCCTTCATTTTTAGTAAATTTAGTTAATTTCCACTTCATATAAGGTGCCATTTTATTTCTAAGAGAGAAGACCTAGGAGGTAAGTATTCCTTAAATTTCATGCCACTTCTGCCTTCCTTTCCTCTCTGAAAGGAGAACCTCTTGTTCACCCATTATTGTTTGATGAGTCTTACAAGGATTTGCTTTGGTCCACAATACCTGTTTGGTGGTTGTCTGTCTTCTCTGTCAACAACCAAAGTGGTTTCTTTGAGTTTCCTTATTCCTCTGGAGACACTGGCTGTACATTTGCTGTCTAAAGCAAAAGAATGACTCTAAGATCATGTTTTGTGGTTGAGTTGTTAGGAAGGGCAGAGATTATTATACTAGTGAGGCAGGCAATTTTAAGTAGGAGGGATTTGGGAAGATACAAGTTCGTACCATCTATCTAATACATCAAGTTTTCTACTTGGCCTAAGCAAGGGTGTTTAGTGGTAGACATTGTCCTTTAACTCATCTCAGTGCCACTGAACACCTAAGCCCTAGAATGCTAGAATTCTATCTAGATGCTCTCTAGATTCCTGGGGGATAGACTTTGAACAGGGTGGCCTTCTGTGCAAAAGCTGTTTTATGTTCATGACTGTATTTAAGTCACAAGCCACGAGCATCACAAGTCAAATGGCAGATTTTCCTACCAATGAATTATTCTTATGCCATCTTCTGACATTGAACTGGGATAGAACATAGATTATTTGTTGGGGGGGCATTGATTAACACATTTGTTATGTGTGAGACTAATATACATGATAAATCATAGATACATTGATAAACTGAAAGAAGAATTTACTGTGCTATAAAAATCTCTATGTCTAAACTAATAGTGAATACAGTGATATAAACCTGGTGTCACAGCTCATAAACAATGTAGAAAAAGATTTTAATTCTTCATTTTCCCTGAGATAAGTATTGCCAGTCTCAGTGAAAACCTATTCAGTCAGAGTTTCTCCTTCTTGGATTAGTAGATTTTAATAATTTAAGTCATGTCTTTGATTTCTAGGTTGTCTCCATGGCAACCTAGTTGGAAGTCTTTTTGGCAACTAAGTGGGTGAGAACATGTCCCACAGCCACCTGACTTATGGAAAAGTGCCACCAGCTGTTTATTTTTCATTTCTAACAAGTTACAAAGCATCATATTAGAATATTATCCCCTGAATATTTGTCCTGAGGAGGATTTAGACTCTTGTATTTCATAGTTTGGGACTCTACTGATCTCCACCTGACATGACACCACCCATTTCTTTCCAGTCTATGTTCTCTATTCTGGTGTAGCCAGTATCCCAGGTCATTGATTCTGTGGGAAAGCCAAACTTCTCAGAAGGAGAAAGGCTTATGGCTGCCAATCTGGCTATTGTCTGTGACCTTGATATTCCCTCTATGATCCATGCCCTGCAGGACTTTGTGATTTTCTGTCTCTTCCAACCCAGGGATATACTTTGGCAGCTGATCTGTCACGACACTTGAATAAAGTTCTCTTCTTGTTCATGACCCACTTCTTAATAATAAGAACATGAAGTCAAAGAGGAGGAAGAGAGTTTAGAGCACTCAATTCTTCATTACCTGCCATCCCATTCTCTGGCAGCTCATTACACAGGGCTGCCAAATTCCTAGGTAAGATGTCAGGCTACCTTGAAAACTACATTTACTAAAAACTTCATTTGTAACAGACATCCAAGGGAACGTAAGAAAGTAGCAGAGAACAATTAGCTGACAATATCTTTTTCTGGATCTACTTCATTATTTATCCTGTTCTTGCAACTGTCAGAACATATTTGTGTGTTCATTCGTTTAAAAACACTGGCAGGAGCTAGTAGAAATCCAGTTTTCAGTTTTTCTTCCATGGTAGTCTCATGGAGAGATTGTACTTTTTCATATCCTAAAGAAATATAGCTTGTAGGAGTCCAGAGAGCAGGAGCTTCAGGTTAACTTACAAAGGAAGGTATAAGAAATCCTCTCGTAAAAATTTTATAGTATCGTAACATCTCAATTCTCTTCTCTATCCTCATATAATACTCTTTTCTTGCTTCACATGAAAATTATTTTTCACTGTATTTGTAATTTCTCCTTAGATCTTTACTTTTCCTCAGATAAGCCCCAGTTCTGGGTTCCGTGGGTTATCTGGCTGTAGCAGAGACAGCTAGCTAACCACCACACATGTGTACTTCCCTTTCCACAGTGGGCAACTGTCCAGCTGGAGACTACTCTTCCCAGTCTCCTTGAATCAAAGCAGGATTGTGTGGTTAGTTTTCTCCAAATAGAATATGAGCAGAAGTTATATGCTTCTCTTCTGAGCTGGGGTTTTAAGAAATGATTGTGCATTCTCAGCCCTTTCTTCTCAGGACCTCTGACAAGATTCAAAGAACTCTGAGGTCCAAGGGGATGGTGGAGCCACCGGGCAGAAGGTGACTATGTCCTGAATTACCACGTGAAGACACTTGGCAAACGCCTGGACAGTGCCATAAGTATGCAATAAACTTCTCTTGTGTTAAGTCACTAGAATTTTACGACTTATTTGTTAAAGCAGCTGGTGATAGTCTATCTAACATATAATCTTTTTAAAAATAGCCTTTTTATTTTGAGAGAGAGAGAATTCACACATGAAAGGGGAAGGGGCAGAGAGAGAGAGGGACAGAGAGAATTCCAAGCAGGCTCTGCACTGTCAGTATGGAGCCCAGAGTAGGACTTGAACTCAGGAGCCGTGAGGTCATGACCTGAGCTGAACTTGGACACCTAACCAATTGAGCCAGCCAGGTGCCCCTCTAATATACCATCTTTAATCCCAGATTTCATCTTTTCCATCATTGGTCCTTTATAAACTGGTTGCTTCCTGTCTTCCTTTGTTCCTTCTTACTCTCCATGATTTTCCTGGGTGAACAGCTAAAGAGATAGGTAAGACTAGAAATAGAGGACAAGTGGGGAGATGATGAATTCTGTTTTGGAGACATTAATTTGAATTGCCTATGGGATAGTCAGGTGAGGACATCAAGTAAGAATTTAGACACTTGCCTCCAATTTCAGTAAAGTGTAGGCTAGAGGTACAAGTTTCAGAGTCAATAGCATAACACATTTAACTCCAGAAGGATTGTTGAGATTATCTAGGAAGAGAGAGTAGAGAATGGAGAAATGAGCCAAAGATTGAGCCTTAAGGTCTTCAACATTTAGAGGATGCATAGGGAAGGTGTTTGACAGAGTAGAAGGGGAAATAGAAGGAAAACCAGGAAAGGATGTCAAAGGAGGCAAGAGAGAAGATTTGGTCAAGAAGGAAGGAGTGGTCACTATTTCAAATGTTATTGACTAGTGGGATAACCATGGCAGCATCAATGACCTTGATAAGAGATGCTTCTTCAGGTTGATGGTGGGAAGCCAGACTAGAATCATTGAGGATAGAACTAGAGGTAAGGACATGGAGACTCTCTGGTGTAAAAGACCCTGCAAAAAATCACACAGGAAGAACAGCAGGGAAATAAGGTAGAGTGGAAGGGGGTGTGGGATGTGGGGTCAAGGAAGATTTTCTTGAAAAAATTTTTTAAAATATTTATTTATTTTTGAGAGACAGAGAGAGCATGAATGGAGGAGGAACAAAGACAGAGAGAGAGAGAGAGACAGACAGACAGACAGAATAAAAAGCAGGCTCCAGGCTCTGAGCTGTTAGCATAGATCGTAATGTGGGGCTTGAGCCCACGAACTACAAGATCATGACCTGAGCCAAAGTCGGACACTTAACCAACCCAGGTTCCCCAAGGAAGGTTTTCTTAAGATGGTAATCCCTTGAGCCCATTATATGCTATTGGAAATGATCCAGTCGGAAAAGGATAAAAAAGACCCAGGAACATGCACACCATGACACTTTCCAACTGTTCAACATGAATCAGATGCAGTGAAGTTTCTTCTTACTCTATAGACCCTTCCATGATTGAGCCAACCTAACGTGACTTCCGCTTCCTCCAGCCTCCTACAGAATGTATGGCATGTATGGCTTTTCATATAGTTGCTCTGAACAGCTTGGTATGGTAGAAGCACCAGTGTTTGGAGTTGGAAAGACTGGAACTGAGTTTTCTCTGTCCCCTTTCCAATGTTTCTCTAGGCACATCACTTTTCACTTTTTGTCACTTTCTATTCCCAACCATTCAGATGCACCTGAAGTCCATGTATATTGCCTCCATAAATTCTTGACCTTTTCAGGTGCTATCCCCCAAGTCAGATATGCCCATTTCCTCTTCTCTCCCTCCAGGAATGGCTAAATCCTACTAATCAAGCTCAAGTGTCTTCTGTATAATACTTCCTTGACCTTGTTAGTTAGATGATCATTCAGTGTAATCCCACAGGAACACTGAATTCTTCTGCAATAGCACTTATTACACTGAAGGACAATTGTCTTTAATAGTCTTACTCTCTAATAGGCCTTGAGCATCTTATTTTTCCTTCCCTTCCTCTGTGTTCATCAGTTTTGTTTCTTAGAGGGACACAAACCATAAGAGACTCTTAAATACAGAGAATAAACTGAGGGTTGCTGGAGGAGAGATGGGTATGGATATGGGCTAAATGGATGATGGGCATTAAAGAAGGCACTTGTTGGGATGAGCATTGGGTTATATGTAAGTGATGAACCACTGAATGCTACTCCCGAAGCCCATACTACCCTGTGTGTTAAGTAACTTGAATTTAAATACATAAATTTTAAAAAATTAAAAAAATAAGCCTTGAGCATCTTGACAGTAGAAACCATGCCCCATTTATCTCTGATATCCAAGTGACTTTCACAGTGTCAGTCACATGAAAGACATTCAAAAAATTTTTAAGGAATGAATGGATGACTGAAATAGGCAGAAGATTGGCTGTTGTTTTCTGGAGTCATTTGTCATTAACGATCTTTGTTTACACAGTGTCTAAACAATATTTTTTTGCTTACGTGGGTGCTCAGATATGTATGGCCTGCATTGAATCATACATCATTATGTTAAAGGATAAAGAAATGTCCACGTCACTGCTAGAACGTTAGTAAAATATATTCTAATAATAGATGGTGTGACTTAAGAAACTTTAAGAAATAGAAACAGAGAAGAAATTGGGTAAATAAACACAATATACTGATGAAATTGCCTGGAAAAAAGCTTTTGATTTTAAAGAAACCAAGGGGCATTACACAATATATTTCCAGGGGTGAGAAAGTTAATTCTCATTGGATAACAAAAATTAATATATGATACAATGTCAGTAATAATTATCTTAAACTGATGTTGAGAAAATATCTTTCTGTTACTGTTGTTTTAATCTCCTCTTGATACAGAGGGGAAGTGGAGAGGGTATACTGTCTCATCTTCAGGGCAATTTATCTTAACAGATATGTCACTTTTCAATGAGACTGTTTGTGAATTACCTGTAGGTGCTTTGAAAAGCCAGACTTACAATTCAGTCATAAGCAGCACATTTGTTTTATGAAATCAGTCACCTTGCAGGCTCTGTGATTAGAAGGTGCTCCTTGAGAACCACTAGGATCTCCCAGCTGCCTCATAATGGACATTGAAAAAATGTCCTTGAACTTTAGGGGATCAAAGTGACAACAACACACTGAATAGAAGATAAGGAACTTGTGTGCTTTAAGATGTCTGTAGCAATTGGAGGAAATAAAGTTCTTATGGCAAATTATCCACATGACTAAATGTGGCTTAAAAACTCAAAACTATAAAATGGAATATTAATCCTGAATAAGAACTGTCTTCTGTTCCCCTCCCTAATAGTTAAAAATAGACTTTCACTGATATGTGTAAGAATTTCCTAAGGAAAATGAAGGCAAAAGAAATTAACTTCAGATTTTCGGAATGTATGTTAGGTCTAGACTAAGAAAACATCTTCATAAAACTCACTTAATGATTGAGGAAAGCTGGAGTGAATGGAAAGCTTTGGAGTGTTAACATCAGAATGTAAGGACTAGATTCTTAACTCTAGAATGACTTCCCATGTCACCTCATATTTATAAATCACATTTGGTCACAGAATTGAAATGCAGAGTTCTATGAAATACGGAGTTCATTCAACAGACTGAGAAGTAGGCATAATGAAGAGTGATGCACAAAGAATAAGGATCAGGGTGGCAAACACTAGGAACTTGTTAGTGCAGAATCTGGAATCTCAGCTACTTCACGTGCACAGGTGCTCTCAGAGTTCGAGAGGTGCTGCTCTAGTCTGTCCACTCAAAGAGGTAAGTCTAGCTATTCCGCCACTCTGGGCCTCTTTTTCCATCTGTAGACTGGGTGGAGAGGCATTAGTCACTAAGTTCTTATTCCTGACCTTGAAGAGACCCTGAAGTGGAGATGAGCCCTGGAAGGGAGAGGGCTATGTCTACACAAGACACCTGGCCAGTGCTGCACTGACCACCACCAACCTTGTACCATGTAAAATGCCATATACATACAAAACTGCTCTGCTATTGGGTGAAATGCAATGTCAGGACAGGTGACATTTTTTCTTTGGAGTGTCATGCTGTGATGACAGCGGTCATTTGCAGTCAGTCCTAGAAGCCAGGGGATTGAAGCCCAGAGAGAGCGAGAGAATGAGAGAGCAAGAGCAAGCTCAGGGCAGATGAGCTTCAGTGATCCAAGAGGGGCAGGACCCAGTTAAGAGAAAAGATGAAAGGTCACATTAATGATGACACATCATCTTTCTCCTCTGTAAAGTTCTCACTGGATGTATCTCAGTGCATTCTACCCAGACATTACTGGCTTCCATATGTTAACCATCATTAAATATTTACATATCTTAGTGTACCTCAAATCTTTTTTTATTTAGTGCTAGTCTGAGGGTTCCAAAATCTTCCCTGTCTCTCTTCACCTCCAAATCTCCCATTCCAAAAACGTCATAATGTTGCTTTCAGGTGCCGCCTGTCGCTGACTAACAGCTGCTCAGATAAGCTGTTCCTTTTCAATCCCATCTACTAGCAAATTTTAACAAGAGCTACAGACGTGCAGAGAAAACAGAAATAACAGAAAAGCTGGCATTCCAAATGGTGTAAAAAAGAAAAGGATCTGGATAAGTCATTGAGGGTGTAATGTGACTGTGTTACTTGTCATCTCTGCTGGGACCTCTGAGAAAAACTGATCCTCAGGGACTCTTGTTGCCCATTTAGAGTGGACATGTTTCCTAGGCTGCTCATCTTGCCTTAATTGAAACAGGATTGACTTTAGTCTCTGTAAATTGGGTAGGGATGCTATTTAAGGTGTCTTTTAAGTTTTCATCATGAAGGTGTTCTGGTGTAGGAAAATCAACTCCTAGGTCTGGAGTTGGAAGGCTGGGTTTGAGTTCTGACTCATTAGCTAAGTGCCCTTAGGAAATTCACATAGTCTTTCTGAGCATCTGCTGTACTCTAAAATCTTTCCTTCTTTCTTTGTGGGCACATGGTTGCCCAATTAGAGACCACATTTCTCAGCCTTCTTCATAGCTGGGTATGGTATCATGACTAAGTTCTCTCCAGTGGAATGTAAGGAGAGGTGATGTGTGGGGAAATTGCCTACCATGCATTCTTTCTCCTTCTCCTTGTATTAGTGGGGCAGGATGACCCAGCTTCTATGGTGTAGATGAAGACAACACCCATAGGGGATAGCAGATGAATAAGATGGAAGGACCTGAATCTCAAGATGTCTTCATGACCTCTAGCTGCCCTGCCAGTTTGCACCTCCAAAGCTCCATACTATAACGTATGAGAGAGACAAATGTCTATTTCATCCACTGAATTTTTTGTCTCATTATAGGTACTTATTCTTAGCCTTAATAGAACATCTATATCTTTAGTAAGATTGGAGAAATCATAGCTTCCTGACAGAACTGTTGTGAGGGTTGTTACATGATGTATATAAATGTTTTATAAATTATAAAGTACATACTATTATAATGTTAGCTTTTATTGTTTTTGCCATTACATTGCACTGTACCTGAGACCACAGGTAGGCATGACAGAGGATGGGATAGAAGATGGGTGCCAATAATAAAGGGTCTGGAGGGGCATAAGGCACTTCTTTTAGCAGATCTATTGATCCTGCTGGGAAACATGGGAAGGTATGAATAGAGAAGCATAATGGTCAAACTATGGATTCACATTCAGACTACCTGGATTTTAATCCAGATTCTGCCACTTACTACCATAGGCAAGTTACTTAGCCTCTCTGTTCCACAGTTTTCTCAGAAGAATTTGGATGATAATGGTGCCAACCTCACTGGGTTGTTGTAAAGATTAAACATGAGCTGTGGAAATTCATGCATATATGGCACTTTGAACAATGCCTGACATATAAGAATCATGCAACAAATGGCATTAGTATTTGAATTACCCCTATGTTTACAGAAAAGGACAAATGGAAATGGAGAAGTGGGTGCTTAAATGTGTAAGTGGCCTTTCCATCTCAAGATTCACCATTATCCGAGACCACTTCAACATCCTTGTGGAGACAGTTACTAACACCCAGACTTACTAACACCCAAAATCCCCTATCACCATACTTCATTGGCTCTCAAATGTACATTTTTGCATTTCAAAAACTGGGATCAATCTTAAAATGGATGGAGTTTTACAGTTGTTGTGGGCCAGGCAGGAATTGTGATGCAGTTGGCATTGCCTGTCATTGCATGAACAAACTGGGCCACAGCTATTCATATTATTGTTGCTGCAATTGAGTTATGTACAGTGTTGGTTTGATTGTTATTTTAAATACCTTAATAAATGTTATGCTGATAGTTGCCATTAAAGTGATACATTATGAACCCAAATAGACATGGAAACAGAGCAGCAGCATGTACATTTAATATTACTTAAGGGGATATTTGTAGTTGGAGGCATGATAACAATTCCATATTCACTTGAACAGCAAGAGCCAAGATAAGACCTAAGGAAGGAAAACTCCCATGAGTAGATAAAACTGTTATATTTTGGGGCATCTGGGTGGCTCAGTCGGTTAAGCGTCTGACTTTGGCTCAGGTCATGATCTCACGGCTGGTGAGTTCGAGTCCCGCGTCGGGCTCTGTGCTGACAGCTCAGGGCCCGGAGCCTGCTTTGGATTCTGTGTCTCCTTCTCTCTCTGCTCCTCCCCGACTTGTGCTCTGTCTCTATCAAAAATAAATAAATGTAAAAAAAAAAAAACTGTTATATTTTATTGCTGAGATATATATACAAGTATTGCCAGCCCCATGCTTAGATATGCAAATAAAGATGGAAAAATTGTCAAAGTTCTCAGAATACCTGAAAAGAACTTTTAAAGCCACAGGAGGCTATGTGTTGAAGATGATGGTTAAGGCACTGCATCACTAAACATCAATTTGTGAGAAAATTTTTCTAACTTTGAATGGAAGCAGATTAATTTTCAGCAACATGTGATTCAACTGAGGAAAAAAGTATAAATTAAATCAAATGGAAAATGAAGTCTCAATAATTTTTGCATGTTTAGAAATTTTTATGTTAGAGGTATGAGAGAGATAAAGAACTTGATCATGGGTAGGGAAAAGCATCACATTACTGTAATAATATGTAAAATTTCAGAGGCCAGAAGTTGTTAGCCATATTTAATTTAGTCCACGAAACAATATCTAAGAATAAGATATTCCTCAAAGATTTAAGAATATGGATGGATGATGGTTGAATTGATAGAAGATTGGCTTAATGTAATCTGATATTGACTGCTTGTAGCTGTGCATAAATCACCAAAAATGTTAATTCTTAATGTAATTTGGATATATGTTCAAATAATTAAAGAACAAACTCACATAAAGTTTAGGGACTTGGTTATTATTTTTTAGGGCATGATGGGACATCTGTAAGCCTTCAACATTTCCAGCCACAGACCATTTAAAGACAATTTGAGGAAGGAGTGTGAATCCTGGCTCTTGTCTGGGAACTTTTTTTTTTTTTTTTAAGGTTTATTTATTTTTGAGAGAGGGAGTGCAAGTGGGGAAGGAGGGGGGGGGGGCGGGACAGAAAATCCAAAATAGGCTCCATACTGAAAGCAGCAGTGGGGCTTGAACTCACAAAATGTGAGATCATGACCTGAGCCTAAGTCCGACACTCAGTTGACTGAGCCACCCAGGTGCTCCTGTCTGGGAACTTTCTGATTACCCTTTCTGGTAAGTTAAAAAAGAAAAAAAAAGTGCTAGTATTAAAATTGGTAGTTTGCATGGTAAAGGGCTTGAAAGAAAGCCTGAGAGACAAATGCTGCTCTTAATGACACAAAGGACAGTAATGTGCAGAAAAACATGACCATCAATGAGTCAAAAAGTAATTTGAACAGAGCTACATCCAGTGTGAAAAAATTTGGGGAATGCCTTAAACAATTTATTATAAGTATATATTTTTCCTTTTAAATAAATGTATAGGAGAGATATGTGAAAAAATCTGCATCTAAAATTTTAAAGGTTTTTTTTTTTTATAAAAAGTTGTGGTAAGAATGTATTATACCTTAATAATCTTCATTTTTTTTCTTTCTTAGTACCTTATAAAATGATAGCATATAGCATATTCTAATTAATAATGTGCTAGATTCAACCCACTTCCAAGGCTGGAGGATTGATACCCTAGGAACCCAATCTCTGATGTCTTAAATGTCAGTATTTATACCTCAACCATACTTTCATGTCCTTCCTGATTTCTTACTTCCATACTCATACAAAATATCTTCTTTATGCCAAGAAAACATTTAAATTCCCCCAGTTCCTCTTTTTTTATTTGCTTTTCCAATTCATCAATCCCTTCCTGTGTCCATTCTGTGATCTAGTCTAGACCTCATGGAAGGAAGCCATGGTGTATGTATATATAATATATATCTCATTGGTATCTCATTGTGGTTTTGATTTGTATTTTCCTGATGATGAGTGATGTTGAGCAACTTTTCATGTGTCTGTTAGCCGTCTGGAAGTCTTCTTTGGAAAATACTTGTTCATGTCTCCTACCCAATTCCTAACTGGATTATTTATTTTTTGGGTGTTGAGTCTGATAGATTCTTTATAGATTTTAGATGCTAACTCTTTATCTGATATGTCATTTGTAAATATCGTCTCCTATTCCATAGATTGTCTTTTAGTTTTGTTGATTGTTTCCTTTGTTATGCAAAAGCTCTTTATCTTGATGAAGTCCCAATAATTCATTTTTGCTTTTATTTCCCTTGCCTCTGGAGACATGTCTAGTAAGAAGTTGCTATAGTCAAAGTCAAAGGTATTTTTTCCTGTCTTCTCCTCTAGGATTTTGATGGTTTCCTGTCTCACATTTATGTCTTTCATCCATTTTTAATTTATTTTCGTGTATGGTGTAAGAAAGTGGTCTAGTTTCATTCTTTTGCTTGTTGCCGTCTAGTTTTCCTAACACCATTTGTTAAAGAGACTTTCTTTTTTCAATTGGATACTTTTTCCTGCTTTGTTGAAGATTGGTTGACTATATAGTTGTGGGTCCATTTCTGGGTTTTGTTTTCTGTCCCACAGAACTATGTGTCTGTTTTTGTGCCAGTACCATACTGTCTTGATGATTACAGCTTTGTAATATAGCTTGAAGTGTGGAATCATGATCTCTCCAGTTTTGTTTTTCTTTTTTCAGGACTGCTTTGACTATTTGAGGTCTTTTGACGTTTCATATGAATTTTTATGATTGTTTGTTCTAGCTCTGTGAAAAATGCTGGTGATATTTTGATATGGATGACATTAAATGTGTAGATTGCTTTGGGTAGTATAGATATTTTAACAATATTTGTTCTTCCAATCCATGAGCATGGAACTTTTGTTTCCATTTCTTTGTGTCTTTTATTAGTGTTCTATAGTTCTCAAAGTATAGATGTTTTGTCTCTTTGGTTAGGTTTATTCCTGTGTATCTTATGGTTTTTGGTGCAACTGTAAATGGAATTTATTCCTTGATTTCTCTTTTTGCTGATTCATTATTGGTTTATAGAAATGCAACAGATTTCTGTACGTTGATTTTATATGTTGTAATTTTGCTGAATTTGTGTATCAGTTCTAGTAATTTTTTGATGGAGTCTTTTGAGTTTTCTATGTAGTATATCATGTTGTCTGCAAATAGTGAAAGTTTGACTTTTTCCTTGTCCATTTGGATGCCTTTATTTCTTTCTGTTGTCTGAGAGCTGAGGCTAGGACTTCCAGTACTATGTTAAATAACAATGGTGAGAGTGGACATCCCTGTCTTGTTCATGACCATAGAGGAAAAACCTTTCAGTTTGTCTCCATTGAGGACGATATTAGCTGTGAGTCTTTTGTATATAGCCTTTATGATGTTGAGGTATTCTCCATTTGTCCCTACTTTGTTGAGGGTTTTTATCAAGAATGGATGCTGTATTTTGTCAAATACTTTTTCTGCATCTTTTGAGATAATCATATGGTTCTTTTCCTTTTGGTTATTTATCTATTCTTTTGATTATTATTTTTTACTTAAATCTAAGTTAGTTACCAAGTGTAATAATGATTTCAGGAATAGAATTTAGTGATTCATCACTTATATATAACACCCAGTGCTCATCCCAAGAAGTGTCCTCCTTAATGCCTATCACTCATTTAGCCCATCCCCCACCCAATACCCTACCAGCAACCCTCAGTTTGTTCTCTGTATTTAAGAGTCTTTTATGGTTTGTCTCCCTCTCTGTTTATTTTATTTTATTTTATTTTGTTTTATTTTATTATTATTGTTATTTTAATATAATTTATTTTCAAATTGGCTAACATACAGTGTGTAAAGTGTGCTCTTGGTTTTTGGGGTAGATTCCTGTGGTTCATCGCTTACATACAACACCCAGTGCTCATCCCAACAATTGCCCTCTTCAATGTCCATCACCCATTTTCCTCTCTCCCCCACCCCCCATCAACCCTCAGATTGTTCTCTGTATTTAATAGTCTCTTATGGTTTGCCTCCCTCGCTCTCTGTAACTTTTTTTATCCCCTTCCCTTCCCCCATGGTCTTCTGTAAAGTTTCTCAAGGTCCACATATGAGTGGAAATATATCTGTCTTTCTCAGACTCACTTATTTCACTCAGCATAATACCTTCCAATTCTATCCACATTGCTGCAAATGGCATGATTTCATTTTTTTTTCTCATTGCCAAGTAGTATTCCATTTTATATAAAAAGCACTATAAACATTGGGGTACATGTGCCCCTATAAATCAGCACTCCTGTATTGTTTGGGTAAATTCCTAGTAGTGCTATTGCTGGGTCGTATGGTAGTTCTATTTTTAATTTTTTGATGAACTTCATACTGTTCTCCAGAGTGGCTGCACCAGTTTCCATTCCCACCAACAGTGCAACAGGGTTCCCATTTCTCCACATCCTCACCAGCATCTGTTGTTTCCTAAGTTGTTAATTTTATCCACTCTGACTGGTGTGAGGTGGTATCTCAATGTGGCTTTGATTTGTATTTCCTTGATGATGAGTGACATTGTCCCTCTCTATTTTTTTAATCTTATTTTTGTTTCCCTTCGCCTCTGTTCATCTGTTTTGTTTGTTAAATTCTACATATGAGTGAAATCATAAAATACTTGCTTTCTCTGACTGACTTATTTCCTTTAGCATTATACATTCTAGTTCCATCCACGTTGTTGCAAATGGCAACATGGCAAATGGTAATCTTTTTGATTACCAACTAATATTCTATTGTGTGTATGTATATTTATACAATGTACATACATACATACATACATACATGGGTACACACACACTACATCTTCTTTATCCATTCATCAGTTGATGGACAATTGGGCTCTTTTCATACTTTGGCTATTGTTGATAGTGCTGCTATAAACATTGGGGTGCCTGTGCCCCTTCAAATCAGCACTCCTATATTCTTTGTTAGCTTTTATTTTATTAATGTGATGTATCATATTGATTGATTTGCAAATATTAAACCACCATGCAGCCCAGGAATAAATCCCACTTGATCATGGTGAATAATTCTTTTAATGTACTTTGGGTTTGATTTGCCAATATCTTGTTCAGAATTTTTGCATCCATGTTCATCAGGGATATTGGCCTATAATTCTTCTTTTTAGTGGGGTCTTTGGTTTTGGAATCAAGGAAATGCTGGCCTCATAGAAGGAGTTTGGAACTTTTCCTTCCATTTCCTCTTTTGGAACTGTTTGAGAAGAAGAGGTAGTAACTCTCCTTTAAATGTCTGGTAGAATTCTCCTAGAAAGGCTGGACTTTTGTTTATTGGGAGAGTTTTGATTACTGATTTAATTTCTTTGCTGGTTATGAGTCTGTTCATATTTTCTGTTTCTTCCATCTTCAGTTTTGGTAGTTAGTATGTGTCTAGGAATTTGTAAATTTCTTCCATATTGCCCGGTTTGTTGGCATATAATTTTTCATACTATTCTCTTATAATTATATGTATTTATGTGGTGTTGGTTGTAATCTCTCTTTTCATTTGTGATTTTATTTATGTGGGTCCTTTCTCTTTTATTTTTGATAAGTCTGGCTAGGAGTTCTTTAGTAGGATGTTCTTTAACCTCCATGTATTTGTGGTCTTTCCTAATTTTTTCTTGTGGTTGATTTCAAGTTTCAGTGTTGTCATCTGAAAATATGCTTAATATGGTCCCAATTTTTGGTACTGGTTGAGGGCTGATTTGTGATCCAGTATTTAGTCTATTCTAGAGAATGTTCCGTGTTCACTGTAAAATAATGTGTTCTGAACATGTCTGTTAAGTCCTTTCAGTCCAGTGTATCATTCAAAGTCATTGTTTTCTTGTTGACTGTGGGGTGTTAAAGTCCCCTACTATTATTGTATTCAATGAGTTTCTTTATATTGGTTATTAGTTGATTTATATATGTATGTCCCTCAAGTTGGGGGCATAAGTGTTTACAACTGTTAGATCTTCTTGGTGGATAGACCTCTTAATTACGATATAAACCCTTCATCTCTTGTTACAATCTTTGGTTTAAAATTTAGTTTGTCTGATATAAGTGGAGCTACTCTGGATTTCTTTTGACTTCCACTAGCATGATAGATGGTTCTTCATCCCCTCACTTTCAATCTGCAGATGTCTTTAGGTCTAAAATGAGTCTCTTTTAAGTTGCATATAGATGGGTCTTATTTTTTTAAATCCATTCTGATACCCTATATCTTTTGATTAGAGCATTTAGTCCATTTACATTCATAGTAATTATTGGTAGATGATAACTTAGTGCCATTGTGTTACCTGTACAGTCACTGTCTCTGGAGATTTTCTCTGTTCCTTTCTAGTTTTTTGTTGGTTTTGGTGTTTCTTTCCCACTTAAAGGGACCCCTTTAATTTTCTTATAGGGCTAGTTTAGTGGCCACAAACTCCTTTAGTTTTTGTTTGTCTGGGAAGCTCGTTGTCTCTTCTTCTGTTCAGAATGACAACCATACTGTATAACGTATTCTTGGCTGCATATTTTCCCCTTCAGCATGTTGAATATATCCTGCCATTCTCATCTGGCCTGCCAGGTTTTTGTGAGAGATCTACTGATAACCTGATTTATCTTTCCCTGTTGGTTAGGATGTTGGTAAGGTTAGTTTTCAAGATTATTTCTTTATTTCTATATTTTGCAAATTGTACTATGATATGTCTTCATTTTGGCTGGCCTTATTGAATTTGATAAGAGTTCTCTGTGCTTCCTTGTTTGGATGACTGTTTCCTTTCCCAGATTAGGGAGGTTTTCAGCTATGATTTTCTCAAATAAACCTTCTGCTCCTTTTCCCTCTCTCGTTCTGTGACTGCTATGAAGCAAATGTTTTTATGCTTTATGGAGCCATTGAGTTCCCTAAGGCTACATTTGTGATCTAATACTTTTCTTTCCCTATTGTTTTCAGCTTCACTATTTTCTGTAATTTTATATTCTGTATCACTGATTTGTTCCTCTGCTCTGTCCATCTTCATTGTCACCGCATCCATTCAGTTTTGCATCTGGGTTATAGTATTTTTTATTTTGGGCTGACTAGAATTTAGTTCTTTTATCTATACATAAAGGGATTCATTAGTGTCTTCTATGCTTTTCTGAATCACAAATAATATCCTTACGATTGTTGTTTTAAATTTTGATTCAGACATATTATTTATATCTCTTTTGATTATATCCCTGGCCATGACCTCTTCCTGTTCTTTCTTTTGGGGTGAATTCCTTTATTTTGTCATTTTATCTAGGTTATTGTTGTGTGTGTGTGTGTGTGTGTTACGAAATTTGTTATATATTCTGCTCCTGACTGAGAGTGATGGCTACATTAAGAAGAGGTGCTGTACTGTCCATGGATTGATGCTTCAGGAAGTATTTCAGAGCGTGCACTCTGCTGTTGTATTTTGGCTGCTTTCTTCCTCAGGACAGTCGTCTGCAGATTTTGTCCTTGACTGCAGTGGGGAGTGTTTGGACCTTGTCCACAGTGTGGCAAGTTTTAAATAAGTGTGTTTTAGTCTGCTTATTAAGAGGCTAGATCCTGTTTCCCCTGGAACTGGAGATTTGCAGATCTCCATGATCAGTAGACTTGGTGTGTGGGGGGAATTGTATTGGTTTTCTGGGTGATGGGCCTGATGCCCTGGTTCTCAGGCTGACTTGCCTAGAAAATATGCACCTGGAGGGCGCAGTGGGTAGGGGTTGGTGTAAGTTGCTCCAGCCTCCACTGGGGACACTGTGTTGCTCACTGAGGTCTGTCAGTGCCAAGGGGCAGGGGAGTAGGGAGAAATGGCATCATCCCACACTTCAGTCCCTGGAGCATGGAGTTCACACCTGCCACTATTCTGGAAACTCTCACAGAAGAGTGAACACTCTCCCCTCTTGTGTCCCTGGCTTCCCTCAGATCCCTGCCTTCACCCTGTGCCAGAGCTGTCTGCCTGTGTTTTATCTCAGGCACACAGCTGGGTTTCAAACTCCAAATTTTAGGGACCTGGCATGGTGACCTTTGCTGATCCTCTGGGGGAGGGTCTCCTCACACTGCAGTTGTGCTGGTTAGTCCCAGAAAAGCAGTCACATGATCATGCAGCAGCTTGGAGTTTATGGTAAAGCACAGCAAAAAACCAACACCAAGGTTTGCTGCCCTCAAAAAGGGGTCTGTGTTCCTATGCTAATGAATGGGGCAGCATGTTGGCTCCCATCATCTCTTTTGTCCCCTGAGAGACCATGCCACCTCTCCCAAATGCACTCCAAGAAGGGAAATTGTCTCTCCTAGTGTGACCCAGGGGATTCTTAGACTACTACACTGTCTACTCCCATGCCTCTGCCCTCCTTCCCCACAGGAGTACTGCTATGCCTTCCAGGGTCCACCCAGAGGTGGTGTAGACTTCTAAAACTTCAGAGTTTGGGCTTTGATGCTTATAAAAACTTGCAATAATCAGCCCCTCTCATTTCCAAGTCATTGGTTTTGGGGAAGTATTCTCTTGTGCAGTCCTGTGTGCCACTTTCTCTCTGTCTCTCTGAGATCAAGACTCACTCCCCTCTGCAGCACCCACTATTCTTTTCTCCCTGGAATCATGTCTTTGCACCTCCTACCTGCCACATTGTGGCTTCTTTTCTCCCTCAAGTTCCTCAGTTTGTTCTTTGGCATTCAGATAATTTTCTTGGGTGTTTGGAATGATTTAATATTTATCTATGTTCTAGGGATGAGGCAAACCTAGGGTCCCCCTACTGCTCTGCCATCTTAACTCCTCCCCTATGCTATATTTTCTTTAAGTTTAGCTTTGATTTTTTAAAAAAATACCTTTGTTCTTTAATCTATTTGCATTGACCTTTTTGTATGGTATAAAATTAGAACGTAATTTTTTCACTGTGTACATGAAGGACCTTTTGTCTAAGCACATTTTATTCTATTCATGGTCTGTGTGATTCTCTTTGTTCCCACACTACAACTTTTATAGCTTTGCAATTTGTCTTAACATCTATGGTGTCTCAAGGGTGAGTGACTCATTGTTATTTATTTTTTTCAAATTATCTTGACTATTTTGGCCTTTTATTCTTTCAAAGTGAATTTCAGGATCAATTTTCATGGAAAATACTGTTGGTATTTTAAATAGAATTGCTCTGAATTTATAAGTAGTTTGGGAAGAATTTTTATCTTTATGATATTGAAGGGACCGTCTTATTATAACTAAGGTCTTGCTCATATGTAATTTTTAGACCACTAACATAGACATCACCTGGTCTTGTTAGAAATGTGGAATTTTAGTCTCCATCCCATACTTGTTGAACCAGAATCTTCATTTTAACAACAGCCACAGAGTTGTATGCATATTCTTAAAGTTTGAGAAGTGTGGTTTTAAAGTCACCCCTTCCTTTCTTCTAAACAGAGCTAGAGATTAGGGGTTTAACTTTATATTTTAAACCTTTATCTCCACTACATTCTCTTAAGCAAAAAAAAAAAGATGCTAAAATATCTATCATCTTAATAAGTGCACTCCAACCCCAGGTGCATATCACCAATTTATATTCACTCCCTTTAAAGTCAACCTCCTTGAATGAGACATCTGTGCTCATTGCTCCTGCTTCCTCACCTTCCAACCATTTCTCAGACTTCTATTCTCCATAATTTTATCAAAACTGCTCATAAGAATGAATGAGATTTTGCTATTAGTGACAACATGGATAGACTTAGAAGATATGCTAAGTAAAATAAGTCAGAGAGAGAAAGACAAATACCATATGATTTCACTTATATGTGGAATTTAAAGATCAAACCATTGCAAATAAACAAACGAAAAAATAACCACACATAAAGACAGACAACAAACTGATTGTTGCCAGAAGGAAGGGGTTCGGGAGAATGGGCAAACTGGTGAAGAGGAGTGGGAGGTACCGTCTTCTAGTTATGGAATGAAAAATCCATGGGGATAAAAGATACAGCATAGGGAATATAGTCAATGGTATTGTAATAGCAATGTATGGTGACAGATGGTAGCTACACTTGTCAGCATAGCATGAGGTATACACTTGTTGAATCACTATGTTGTACACTTGAAACTAGTGTCAACTACACTTCAGTAAAAAACCCACACAAGACATAATGTTGAGTGAAGAAGGCAGATACAAAAGGTGACTTGTTATATGATTTAGTATGTACAAAGTACAAAAATAAAAAATGACACACGGTAACTGTATCAAAAAGTAAGAACCATTTGTATGCTGCCTACAAGAGACTCACTTCAGACCTAAAGCACGTGTGGATTGAAAGTGAAGGGATAGAAAAACATTTACTGTGCAAAAGCAAAAAGAAAGTTGGGGTAGCAATATTTATATCAGATAAAATAGACGTTAAAACAAAGACTGTAATAAGAGCCAAAGTGGGACACTATGTAATGAAGAAGGGAAAAATCCAAAAGTTGATATAACAATTGTAAATTCTATGCACCAAACAAAAGAGCACCTAAATACATAAAGCAACTATTAATAGACACAAAGGAAAAAATTGACAGCAATCAACAATAGTAGGGGACTTTACATCAGTGGACAGATATTTCAGACAGAAAATCAACAAAGAAACAGTTGCTTTGAATGTCATATTAGACCAGATAGAACTAACATACATTCAGAACATTCCATCCCAAAAGAGTTGAATGCATTTTTTCAAACACACATGGAACATTCTCCAGGATATATTGCATATTAGGCCACAAAACAAGTCTTAATAAACTCAAATAGTTTGAAATCCTATCATCCATCTTTTCCGACCACAGTAGTATTAAACTAGAAATCAACCACAAGAAAAAAAATCTGGAAAAAACACAAATACTTGGTGGCTAAATAACATGCCACTAAACAATGAATGGGTCAACCAAGAAATCAAAGAGGAAATAAAAAATACATAGAGACAGATGAAAATGAAAACGCAACAGTCCAAAATCTTTGGGATACAGGAAAAGCTGTTCTAAAATGTAAATTTATAGTAATGCTGGCCTATTTCAAGAAATAAGAAAACCTCAAATAAACAACCAAACCTTACCCCTAAAAGAGCTACAAAAAAGAGTAAAGCCTGAAGCCAACTGAAGAAAGGAAATAATAAAGATTAGAGCAGAAATAAATGAAACAGAGACTAAAAAACAAAACAAAGATAAAATAGATCAATGAAACCAGGAGCTGATTCTTTGAAAACATCAAAAGTTGATAAATCTTTATCCAGATTTATCAAAAAAAGAGAGATGACTGAAATAAATAAAATCAGAAATGAAGAAGGGAAGGAGTTAAGATGGAGGAGTAGGGAGACCTTAGGCTTGCCTCATCCCTCAAACACAGATAAATATAAAATCATTTTGAACACCCAAGAAATTGGGTGAGAAATCAAAAATGTACAACTAGAGGTGAAAAAGCTGCTACATCATGAAAAGTAGGAACTATGGATATTTCAGTTGGGGGACAAAAGAAGTGTGGGTGCTGCAGTGGTAGGGGGAGCCCTGATTGTGGAGAGAGAAGGGAGAAAGAGAGAGGAAGAGTGGAAGTACATGTGGGGAATTGCACAAGAAAAAACTCTTCCCCAAAAACATTGAGGAAAGGAGAGGGGAGGACTACTGCAAGTTTTTATAAACAGCAGAGTGCAGAGTCTGAGGTTTTGGAGGTCTGTGACATCACCAGGGTAGCTAGCCTTGGTGGTTTTAGCAGTGCTCTCTGGTGGAGAAGGAGGGTGGAGACCAGGAAGCAGGTGGGAAGGTCCAAAGATCCCCTGGGTTGAACAGGGAGAGGCAGTTCCCCTGCTTCGAGTGCATATGGGAGAGGGGGTGCAGCCTCTCTGGGGGCAAGGAACCTGGCAGGCACCACTGAACTGCCCTGTTTGCTAGCATAGGAATGGGGGTTCTAGCTGAGGGCAGTGAGTCTCAATGCTGGCTTTTTGCTGTGCTTTGCCATAAAGTCCAAGCTGCTCCATGGTTATCTGACTGATTTCTGGGCCAAACCTGTATGTTGCTGCAGGGTAATGAGACCCTTCCCCAGAGAATAAGCACAGGCCCTCACCTCATGCATCTATAAAATTCGGAGTTTTGGAATCCAGCTGTGTGCCTCAGATAAAGCCCAGGAGTGCTGTGCTGCCTGGTAGGCAGATAGCTCAGACACAGGCAGGGTGAAAGCAGGGATCAGATGGAGACCAGGTACACAGCGGGGGAGAGGGGGTTGCTCTTCTTTGAGGGCTTCCCTAACGTTGGTAGGTGCTAACTACCTGTTCTAGAGATGAGAGAGCAGGATGAAGCCATTTTCACCCCACCCATCAGCTCTGAATTCAGTGAGAAAAGCAGTGCCACCAAGGGGAAGACAGAATCACTTACACCAAGCCTCGCAACCCTGTGCCAGGGCAAGTTCCCCTGAGAGCACAACAGGCCTCTCCTACAGAAGAGGAGCACAAACCCCTCACAAGCACAAAGTCTACTGGTCATAGAGTGCTACAAAGCTTCAGCTCTAGAGGAAATAGGAGCTTCCTTTTTATTTTTAATCTTTAAATTAAAACTTAAAAAATTTTATTTATTTTTCTTTTTTCGTTTTAAACACACACACACACACACACACACACAATCACACACACACACACACACACACACACACACAATTTTGGACCTAGCTTCTTTTAACAAGCAGACAAAAACATACCTAGGATCTAGATTTTTGTTTTGTTTTCTCTTTATTTTTTTTTCTTGGAAACATGACAAGACAGAGGAATTCACCCCAAAAGAAGAACAGGAAGTAAAAGTAATGGGCAGAGATTTAATCAATACAGATAGAAGTAAGATATCTGAACTAGAATTTAAAACAACAATTTTAAGAATACTAGCTGGGCTTGAAAAGCATAGGTGACACTAGAGAATCCCTTACTGCAGAGATAAAAGAATTAAAATATAGTTAGGCCAAAATTAAAAATGCCATAACCAAGATGCAGACTTGAATGGATACCATGACAATGAGGATGGACGATGCAGAAGATATAGAATCTGTGATATAGAAGATAATATTATGTAAAATAATGAAGAAGAAAATAAGAGGGAAAGAAAGGTATTGGATCATAAGGTAGGCTTAGGGAACTCAGTTACTTCTTAAAATGTAATAATATTTGTATCATAGGAGTCCCAGAAGATAAAGAGATAGAAAAAGGGACAGAAAATTTAAGGTTTATTTGAGAAAATTATGGCTGAAAACTTCCCTACTCTGGGAAAGGACACAGACATCAAAATCTGAGAAGCACAGAGAACTCCCATTAAATTCAACAAAAGCTGGCTATTGCCAAGACATTTAGTCAAATTCACAAAATACACAGACAAGGAAAGAATCCTGAAAGCAGCAAGGGAAAGAACTTCTTATCCTACAGGGGGAGAAAATTCAGTTTCACAGCAGATCTCTCCAAGGAAACTTGGCAGGCCAGAAGGGAATGGCAGGATATATTCAGCACGCTGAATGGGAAAAATATGCAGGTGAGAATAGTTTATCCAGCAAGGCTGTCATTAGATTAGAAGGAAAGATAAAAAGTTTCCCAGACAAGCAAAAACTAAAGGAGTTTGTGACAACTAAACCACTCCTGCAACAATATTAAAGTCGACTCTTTGGGGAAAAAAGACCAAAGCAACACAGACTAGAAAGGAACAGAGAACATCACCAGAAACCCCAACTTTACAGGTAACACAATTGCACCAAATTAGTATCTTTCAATAACCATTCCAAATGTAAATAGACTGCTCCAATAAAAAGATATTCTGTCAGAATAAAAAAAACAACAAGATCCATCTATATGCTGCTTACAAGAAACTCATTTTAAAGACCTCAGCAGATTGAAAGTGAGGGGATGGAGAAACATCTATCATGCTAATGAACATCAAAAGAAAGCTAGAGTAGCCATACTTATATCAGCAAACTAAATTTTAAACCAAAGATTGTCACAAGAGATGAGGAAGGGCATTATATCATAATTAAGGGGTCTATCCATCAAGAATATATAACAATTGTAAATATTTATGCCCCAAATATATAAATTTGTATATCTGGGAGTACCCAAATATATAAATCAATTAATAACAAACATAGAGAAACTCATTGATAATAATACAATAATACTAGGGGACTTTAACACCTCACTTATAGCAATGGACAGATATCTAAGCAGAAAACCAACAAGGAAACAATAGCTTTGAATGACACACTGGACTGGATGGACTTAACAGACATAGTCAGAACATTTCATCCTAAAGCAGCAGAACACACATTATTTTCTAGTGCATGTGGAACATTCTCCAGAATAGGTCACATACAGGGTCACAAATCAATCCTCAACCAGTAAAAAAAGACTGAGATCATACCACGCATATTTTCAGATCACAGTGCTAGGAAAGTTGAAATCAGCCATTAGACAAAATTTGGAAAGACCACAAATACGTGGAGGTTAAAGAACATCCTACTAAAGAATGGATAGGTTAGCCAGAAAATTAAAGAGGAAATAAGAAATTAGAAGGAAACAAGTGAAAATGAAAACATGATAGTCTAAAACCTTTGGGATGCAGCAAATACAGTCCTAAGAGGGAAGTATATTGCAATACAGGCCTACCTCAGAAAGTAAGAAAAGTCTCAAATATACAACCTAACCTTACACCTAAAAGAGCTAGAAAATGAACAAGAAATAAAGCCCAAGCCAGCAGAAGGGAAATAATAAAGATTAGAGCAGAAATAAACAATATAGAAACAATAAAAGTAGAACAGATCAGTGAAACTAAGAGCTGGTTCTTTGAAAGAATTAATAAAATTGATAAACTCCTAGTCAGACTTATCAACAAGAAAAGAGAAAGGACCCCAAAAAATAAAATCACAGTGAAAGAGGAGGGATTACAACCAACACCACAGAAACACATACAATTATAAGAGAATATTATGAAAAATTATATGCCAACAAACTGGGCAACATGGAAGAAGTAGACAAATTCCTAGAAACATACAAACTACTAAAACTAAAACAAGGAAGAAATAGAAAATATGAACAGAAATTGAATTTTGAATCAAAAAACTCCGAACAAACAAAAATCCAGGGCCAGGTGGGTTCCCTGGGGAATTCTACCAGACATTTAAATAGTTAATACCCATTCTTCTCAAATGGTTCCAAACAACAGAAATGGAAGGAAAACTCCCAAACTCCTTCTACAAGGCCAGCATTTCCTTCATTCCAAAACCAAAGACCCCACTAAAAAGGAGAATTATAGGCCAATATCCCTGATGAACATGGATGTAGAAATTCTAAACAAGATACTAGCAAATCAAATCCAAATTACATTAAGAGAATTATTCACCATGATCAAGTGGGACTTACTCCTGGGCTGCAAGGAATCTTTGCAAATCAATCAATATGATACACCACATTCATAAAAGAAAGGATAAGAACCATATGATTCTCTCAAAAGATGCAGAGAAAGCATTTGACAAAATATAGCCTCCATTCTTGATAAAATCCCTCAACACAGTGGGGATAGATGGAATATACCTCAACATCATAAAGACCATATACGAAAGACCCACAGCTAATATCATCCTTCATTG
Source organism: Panthera leo (assembly GCF_018350215.1). Classification (NCBI taxonomy): domain Eukaryota; kingdom Metazoa; phylum Chordata; class Mammalia; order Carnivora; family Felidae; genus Panthera; species Panthera leo. Next base: position 23,247,946 of record NC_056679.1, read on the forward strand.
GGAAAAATTGAGAGCTTTTCCTTTATGATCATGAACAAGACAGGGATGTCCACTCTCACCATTGTTATTTAACATAGTATTGGAAGTCCTAGCCTCAGCTAGGATACATAGGAATAAACCTAACCAGAGAGATAAAAGATCCGTAGTCTGGAAACTATAGAACACTTATGAAAGAAATTGAAGAGGACATAAAGAAATGGAAAAACATTCCATGCTCATGGATTGGAAGAACAACCATTGTTAAACTGTCTATACTACCCAAAGCAATCTACACATTCAATGCAATCCCTATCAAAATAGTCCCCTCATTTTTTACTCACCCAGCCAAACAATCCTAAAATTTGTATGAAACCATATAAGATCCAAAATAGCCAAAGCAATCCTGAAAAAGGAAAGCAAAGCTGGAGGTATCATGATTCCAGACTTCAAGCTATATTACAAAACTGTAATTATCAAGACAGTATGGTACTGGCACATGAAAAGACACAGAGATCAGCGGAACAGAATAGGAAACCCAGAAATTGACCCACAACTAAATGGTCAGCTAATCTTAGACAAATCAGGAAAGCATAACTGGTGGAAAAAGACTCTTCAACATTTGGTGTCGGGAAAATGGGACAGCAACATGCAGAATAATAAAACTGGACCACTTTCTCATATTATACACAAAAATAAATTCAAAATGAATCAAAGACCTAAATGTGAGACAGGAAATCATCAAAATCCTAGAGGAGAACACAGGCAGAAACCTCTTTGACCTTAGAGCAACTTTGTACTTGACACATCTCCAAAGGCAAGGGAAACAAAAGCAAAAATGAACTATTGGAACTTCATCAAGATACAAACCTTCTGCACAGTGAAGAAAACAACGAACAAAACTAAAAGGTAGCCTATGGAATAGGAGAAGACATTTGCAAATGAAATATCTGATAAAGGGTTAGTATCCAAAATCTAAACTTATCAAACTCAACATCCAGAAAACAAATAATCAAAATAAGAAATGGGCAGAAGACATGAATAGACATTTTTTCAAAGAATACATACAGATGGCTAACAGATATGTGAAAAGATGCTCAATATCACTTATGTCCAGGGAAATAGAAATCAAAACCATAATGAGACACTACCTCACACCTGTCAGAATGGCTAAAGTTAAAAACAAAAGAAACAACAGGTGTTGGTGAAGGTGCAGAGAAAGGGAATCGCTCCTGCACTTTTGGTGGAAATGCAAATTGCTGCAGCCACTCTGGAAAACAGTATGGAGGTTCCTCAAAATAAAAATAGAAGCACTCTATGAATCAGAAACTACTGGGTATTTACCCAAAGGATACAAAAATACAGATTAAAAGGGGTACATACACCCCATTGTTTATAGCAGCACTATAAAGAATAGCCAGACTATGGAAAGAGCCCAAATGTCCATGGACTGATGAATGGATAAAGAAGAAGTGGTATATACATATACAACTGAACATTTCTCAGCCACCAAAAAGAATGAAATCTTGCAATTTGCAGTGATATGGATGGAGCTAAAGTGTATTATGCTAAGAAAAATTATAGAAAAATACCATATGATTTCACTCAGATGTGGAATTTAAGATACAAAGCAGATAAACGTCTAGGAAAGCAGAGGAAGAGAAGAGAGGGAAACAAACCACAAGAGACTCTTAGTGACAGAGAACAAATTGTGAGTTGATGGAGGGAGGTGAGTGGGAGATGGGCTAGAAGGGTGATGGGTACTAAGGAGGACATTTGTTATGATGAGCACTGGGTGTTGTATGTAAGTGATGAATCACTGAATTCTCCTGAAACCAATACTGCACTATATGTTAACTAACCAGAATTTAAATAAAAATTTGAAAAGGGAAAAAAAGAAGAAGTGGTAGAGAAATAATACCACAACAATACAAAATATTATAAGAGAATAAAAAATCATATTCTAGGAATTGGACAACTTACAACAAATGGATAAATTTCTAGAAACAAATAACCTTCCAAAACTGATTCAGGAGACAATAGAAAATTTGAAGAGACCCATTACTAACAAGTAATCAGTGATCAAAGAGCTTCCAACAAAGCAAAGTCCAGGACCAGGTGGCTTCATGGGTGAATTCTACCAAACATTGAAAGGAGAGTTCACACCGATTCTCAAACTATTCCAGAAAAAGAGAAGACAATCTTCCAAATTTTCTATGAGGCCAGCATTACCTTGATACCAAATCCAGACAAAGGCACTACAAAAAAAGAAAATTATTGCAGCATTGTTTACAGTAGCTAAGATATGGAAACAACCCAAATGTTCATCCATAGATGAATGGATAAAAAAAATCTGGTGTATATATATGCAATGGAATATTAAATGGCCACAAAAAGAATGAAATTTTACCATTGGCAACAACATGGATGGACCCAGAGGGTATAATGCTAAGTGAAATAAGTCAGAGAAAGACAAATACTGTAATGATTTCTCTTATATGTGGAATTTACAAAACAAAACAAATGAACAAAGGAAAAAGGAGACAAGCAAACATGCTCTTAAATACAGAGAAGAAACTGGTGTTTGCCAGAGGGGAGGTGTGTGGGAACATGGGTAAAATAGATAAAGGGGATTAAGAATACTCTTATTATGGTGAGCACTGAGTAATTTATAGAATTGTTGTACACCTGAAAGTAATATAATAGTGTACTTTAATTATACTTCAATTACAAAGTAAAATTTTTTTGAAAAGGTTATAAAAATAGAGAAGTTAATGTATAGTGTTAGAAGTCAGGCTAATGTTTATCCTTGGCAGGATAAGTGCAATGGGCCAAGGGGAGGTTTTGGGGTATTGGTATTGTTCTATTTCTTAACCTGGTTATGTGAATGTGTTCACACTGTAAATTTATGTGTACTTCTTGGTGTGCATGCTAAACTTTAATAAAAATCTCAAAAATACATTTTCCAAATTGGAGAAAAACCCCAATCTGTTTGAGCTCAGGTTACTAAGGATTTTCTAATTTCCAAATCCATTGGGCATCTCGAGTGCTCACTTTACCTTTTTGAAGAATCATTGCACCTTGTTAATTCATTCTTTCTTTTGTCTATTTTCACAGCAGCTGACTCAGCTTGGACCGCTATCACCTCCTGCCTGTACCCATGCAATTCTCCCCTAACCTATTCTTCCCTCTCCAGACAATATACTTTATCCTCTCTAGAGCTTCTTGACTTCTTCTAAATGTAAATCAGATCCGGTTAATGCTTTTCTTAAGGTTCATATCTCACAGGTAAAACTCGAAACTTCTTGGGCCATCATAAGAGGACCTTGTGGATTATGTTCATGCCTGACCCTCTACCTCATTTCCTTGCCATTCCCTTTCATGAAACTTGTGTTTTAGCCAGGCTAGAAGGCTTGCAGTTTCTTGGTATCCCACGTCATTTCCCGTGTCCATGTCTTTGCATTTCCTTCTGCCAGAAATACCTTGCCTCTTTGCCTATTTATCAAGCATATACTCATTCTCCCAGATCCAATTCAGATGGCTCTCCCTCTGTGGAGACTTCCCTCTCCATTTAGAGGGGATCTCTCTTGGCCACCATGGGCTGAATTTCTATGATTGTGCTTATCCCTTAGTATAGCAACTACTGTTTACTTCTCCTTCCCTACCAGCCTGTAAACTAGTAGTGGAAGGTCTTACTCTTACTTGCTTTTATATCCTCAGTGCAGGCATTCTAGGCATGTCATGAATGCTTATTGCATGAACAAATGGATGCCTGAATCAGGTTAGTAGAGGAGACATTTGTTCATGATGCCACTGCTGTCTCTGCTTGTAGTAGTTTCTGTTCATGGAACTTGCCCACACCCTTCTGGGACCATAGAAAATTCTCCCTCCCCTGGGAAGCCCCTCGCGAGATGCTCCAGCTGGAAGGGACCTCTTCTTTTCTCGTGCTGAAATACCACTTCTTTCTGCCCCCTCTCTTAGTCACTTACCTCTTCCTCAGTATTTGTGCTTCTCTTGCTCAACACAAGTCATTTGTAAATTGTCTGAAGGGACTGTGTCTTACTCTTCTGTGTCCTTCCCCCAAATTCTCACCAAATGTCTTGTACATGGAAGACACTTGGTTGATGTCTATTGAGTTGAATCAGCATGGTTTTAACTCACACAAATGTGGTGTTTTCATCTAGAACATAAAGGAAGCTTAGATTCCTGAACTGGAGAGAATGTTATGTGGGTGGAGCACACAGAGTGATTATTAGCATCAGGCAGGTGGGTCATTACAGAAATCAAAATAACTGCAAAAGAGAGAGCCTTAGGTCTGAAAAGGCCACCTCTGCAAGGAGGCTGCCTTACAGAAATGCTCTCAACCCCTATGGGGGTGCTTGGTAAACCTGTTACACTGTAGCCTAGGATGGGGGCAAAAACTGCCCTTCACTAAGCCTGTTTAAACTCAGATCAGTTTTGGGGGCCAAGTTCTGGGAAGCTTCTGAAGGGATTTTTAAGAAGATGTCAAAGGAGAGAATGTGATTAAATTTTCTTGAGCTATGGGAGACCCTGGGAAAAAACACATTCCCTTTGCCTTAACTCCCTTGGATGAAACATCATGGTGGAGGAGAGTTCTGATCATTCCCAGAGGGCTTAGAATTCTAATCTCTGGTTAAATTAAGCAGCACTGGAGAGGAAAAAGAACTTACTTGGTAAAAACAATGAGCTTAAAAGGGACAAGCTGAGCTTGTGGTGCAGCATATGCCTTCAGCAATTAGATGAGCTCAGATCTCATCCTGATTCTTACCCACACTGCTGGCCTGAAGAAGGGGCTCAGTAATATCAAATATGCTAGTGGTGAACATTTCCTTTGATTTTCTCATGAGACATCAGAGACTTCAATATTTTCTTGTAATATGTGTTCATCATGTGCTATTTTAAAACCTGCCTTGAAAACAGGCTTGCAACCCTCAATCCTTTTTTTTTTTTTTTAAGAGAGCAAGGATGTTCATGGCCCAGGTGGCTGCCACTGGAGTTTTGGCCACACTGGGGCAGGTTGGCTGAGTACTGAGGTCCCCACCATTCCTCTGACAGGACAGAAGTCCTGGCTGGGTGACCTTTGAGCTTCTAGGATTTGGGAATGCTGATTAGAGTATGCAGTGTATGCACACAGTCACTCTGTGGCCCAGAAGGGTCATATCTAATTAAAAAAAAATTCTTCAGTATATTCAACCCAATGAAGCATAGACGGAGTGTTTTCATGTTAAGGCTAGAGTAGAGCTGCATTTCAGTGGCTTCCATTTTTTTTTTTTTTTTCTTTTCAGATTAGAGACAAAGGGAAAGGATTAAAGGAGGTTGGAAGACAGCTCTAATTTTGTCTTATTCATGTGGTTGATGAACTTAACACACATCTCAATTCCGACATCAAAGAGGCCTGAGTCTTCTCCATCAAAGTGACAGTTCAGTTGGGAAAGCCATTATACCATGTAAGCACAATGAGTGAAATTGCGTTGGATGTTTTGTTTGCCCTTCCAGTTATACTCTCTTCCCTTTTCCATCATGCTTTGAGCCCCATGAATAAATCAGAAGGTTTCTTACCCTCTGGCTCCAGGTAGGGTTTGGGCAAAGGAAAGCACTAGCAAGAGATTGGAGGGAGGGAGGGCAATCAGGTTGAGGCATTCCTTGGCTTTTCTCCTGGTTATCATAGGTTATATGAGTTCTTTTACTTAAGAGCACAGCTTCTGTTAAGTGATTGGTCCTCCTTTATAATTTTACTGATTTCTCAAGGTTTTGGTAATTGCCTCTTCCCCTGCTGGTCCAGTCCTAGGAGGAGATGACAGCTTTCTGGTGTTACTAGCCTCAGGGCTTTGCTATCCTTTTGTATCTCTTGACCCTGCCCACATTTTGTAAACAGTTACTTTATTAAGGGCCTCCCTGGGTGCCCTCACTAAATGTGTGGCTTATTTCCTGCCAGATGGAGGAGGCACCTTAGAAATGCAGCACAGGGTCACTTAACACAGCATGTGGGAATTCTGGAAGGTATCCTGGAGGAGGTGAGGCATGAAACAATTAAGGGTTAACCAGGTGGAGGGGAATTTAGGCAGTTGGCCCTTAAGGGGCTAAGTTGGAAGCAGTTTGGAGTGGTTGAAACATTGTTCCTGAAGGCAAAGACATTATCTGTCTTGTTTATTGTTATAGACTCAGCTCTCTGAGGACCCAGGGCACATGGTTTATGATCAGTCATCGTTGCTGAATGAATGGAAGAATGGATGAAGGCAGGGAATTGCAAGAGAAGAGGCCAGAATATTGTTCTACGGGATCCTGATCACAGGGACACTGTGAAGTCTTTCTTGGTAAGGAGCTGGGGTAAAGGGGGAGGGCCATATTTAAAAATGTGTAGGGGGTAGGCACCTGGGTGGCTTAGTTGGTTGAGCATCCAACTTTGGCTCAGGTCATGGTCTTACGGTTCATGAATTCAAGCCATGCATTGGGCTTGTTGCTGTCAGAGCAGAACCCACTTTGGATCCTCTGTCCCCTTCTCTCTGTGGTTCTCCCCTGCTTGTGCTCTCTTTCTCAAAAATAAACATTTAAAAAATATATGTAGGAGGAACAAAATCAAAAGAACTTGATGAATACGTTGATGAGTAGAATAAAAGAAGATTCAAAGATGAAAACCAATATGGATCTACATTATCTTTTTTTAAACTTTTTAAACATTTATTTATTTTATGGTAAAATAGTTGCTTTTTTTAAAATATGAAATTGTCAAAATTGGTTTCCATACAACATCCAGTGCTCATCCCAACAGGTGACTTCCTCAATACCCATCACCCCACCCTCCCCTCCCTCCCACCCCCCATCAACCCTCAGTTTGTTCTCAGTTTTTAAGAGTTTCTTATGTTTTGGCTCCTTTCCTCTCTAACCTTTTAATAAGCCATTTTCTCCTGTATTCATTTGAGGTCCTTTTGTGACCATTAATACTGACACCTTGGGAATTCCTGCTAACTGGAGACTTCAACCCTGAGGCAGATTATACCCTACATGTCTAGATAATCATTCAATCAAATGTCCTTGGGCCACCTGAGTTAAAGAGAGCACAGTGCTCTGTAGTCTCTTAAGCCCAGGCTCTGGGAATTAGTACTAAGCTTATGTGAAGGAAGCCACATCTGCCCCACCAGACAAGCAGCTCTCTCTGAGGGGCTAGAACATTTCTTTTGAAAGATGGGCTATTCTTTTTTAAAATGTAAATACTTTAAGCAGGTTTTCAGATTTTTTTTTTCAACATGAGCTTTAAGTCTTCCTTTTACCAGTATTTATTGAGAGCCTACTGTGTGCCTGAGGGATAGATTTGGGGATTATAGAGACATGATCCTTGCTTTAAAGGGCTCATAGGACATTTCACCTGTAAAGACAAGACAGTATTCCCTCCCACACAGGATGTTCCTAAAAACCTCTGTGGAGAAGTGTCTGAAGTTTGGGATCCAAACTTTAACTCCTTCAAGAAAGAGCCGTGCATACTGAGATTCTCATGATTGCATAAAAGTGATATAGCCACAACTTTTAGTGGGGTGGGCAGTGTGGTGGGTCAGCCAGGGGTAGTTGGGAGGTACACATGAAGAGGCACACCAGCTCAGCTTTCTGAGGTCAGGGACAACTGCTAAAATGAGGTTGCATCTGTGCATATAGTCTTAAAGGGATATTAGGTCTGGGTGGAGAGCTGATGTTTCTGGAGATGATGTTTCTGTCCCAGCAAGTGGTGTATGCAGGGAGAACATTTAGGATTTATTCTCATAGCAACTTTGAAGTCTATGATACAGTATCATCAATTATAGTAACCACACTATACATTGGATCCTCAGAACTTATTCATCTTATACCTGGAAGTTTATACCTTTGGACCAACATCTCCTTATTTCTCCCACCCCCCAAGTCCCTGACAACCACCACCCTACTGTTTCTCTGAGTTTGGCTTTTTTCGATTCTACATATAAGTGAGATGATACAGCATTTGTCTTTTTCTGTCTGACTTACTTCACTTAACATAATTCCCTCAAGGTCCACCCATGTTGTCACAAATGACAGGATTTTCTTCTTTCTCCTGGCTAAATAATATCCTATTGTAAATGTTTACCACATCTTCTTTATCCACTCATCAATCACTGGATGCTTAGGTGTTTCCTTGTATTGACTATTGTGAATAATGCTGCAATGAACATAGGGGTGCAGATTTCTCTTCAAGATAGTGATTTCATTTTTTTTCAAATATATACCCAGAAGTAGAATTGCAGAAAAGAAAGTAATTATGTGAGGTGATGGATGTATTAATTAAGCTTATTGTGGTAATCATTTTGTAATATATATGTGTTAAATAGTATTGTACCCCTTAAACTTATACAATGTTATATGCCAGCAATATCTCAATAAAGCTGGAAAGAAAAGAGTGAATTGTATGTGAATAGGTGAGTTTGTGAAGGTAGATAAATGGCAATATAGGAACTAAGCAGGAGTCAGATCACACATGCAGTTGCCTGCTATTCTCTTTCTATTAGCTAGTATTCCATTATGAAACAATACTTATTTACAGTAAACAAATCCAAATGATGCAGAAAGATATAAGGTGAAAAGTAAAAGTTCTTTATCTCCTAGTGCCACTGCCCAGAGGAATCAAAACCTTTAAGATATTCCATGTTTTCTTTCATTTTTCTCTGTGCATACCTCCCTGTGCATTCAATCTTTATTTTTACAATTTACACTGTGCCTATTTCTGCAAACTGCTTTTTAAAAACAATTTATTTTTGATATAATTCCATTCCATTTCTACCTGACCTAATTATTGCATCTTACATAAGGAATCATCACAACTTATCAACCAAGTTAAATGATGGACCTTTTGTTGTTTCCCACTATTACAATTAATCCTGAAAGCAACTTCCTTACATCTTTGTGCAAATATGTGTATTTGTGAAATAAATTCTTAAAAGTGGGATTGATAGCTGTCTATTGCCATGTTATTCTTCATAAATTGCACCATTGTTAGCTACACTTGTGGGGAGAATAGCATAGTACACAGAGTTGTTCAATGGCTAGGTTGTATACCGGAAACTCATGTAACATTATGTTACAACAAAAGAATAAACTTTCTGACAGAATAGGTTCCTATTCAGTTTTAAATAAACATACTCATGTTTGTGAATACAAAAAAAGTTGCAACACTTTGTATTCACGCTAATAAATGTATGTTTGTTGAAAGGGGTCAAGAGGATGTGACCACCTGTTGACCTGGGAGCTACACCTAGGCTATCAGGCTGCTCACCTGTTCCCCATCCTTGGAATATACCTTCCACTTCCCTGGTTATTCCCACAGCCAGAGCCACTTTCAAGGACGCTTCCTTGAGAAAGCCACATGTTGTTGAGACCATCTGGGCTAACTTGTGACTGAACCCAGTGCAGGTCTCTATATAAACTTTTAAGATTCTGGAAGGCAGGTGTGGACATCTACTCATTTCCCAGCTGCCCAAGATAAGCCTGGTAAGTAAGTTCTCTTGCTTATTTAGATGGCCACCTTCCAGTCTGCAATGGCCTTTCTTCCATCTCTCCTCCTTGCTCTCTGGGCCAGGAACCAGGTTCTCTTTTCACCAGGGGAACTCTCAAGGTTGTGAAACAAGAACGTCTGAGAGTGCCAGATACGAGATTTTATTCAACTTGAAAAGCCTGGAAATTATCATACTTAATATTTCACCATATTGGATATAATTAGACTTTACTGTTGTCTAGCTGATATCTATTTTCACTTCTCTCCTCTGACTATATAATTTACTTAGGTATTGGTAACTTCTTATGTATAAATTGCAAATCCCAGTTAGAATGAAAAGAAAGAAAATCTCATAGGTACTAATTAATAGCTTTCCCTTATTTGACCATTTAATTTCACTCCTATGTGTACTTCCTCCAGGACATTTCTACAGCTTCTGAAATGTGTTTTCTTTTTCTGCCTTACTAAGTAATGACTATTTTAATTTTTTTTTTCAACGTTTTTTATTTATTTTTGGGACAGAGAGAGACAGAGCATGAACGGGGGAGGGGCAGAGAGAGAGGGATACACAGAATCGGAAGCAGGCTCCAGGCTCCGAGCCATCAGCCCAGAGCCTGACGCGGGCCTAGAACTCACGGACCGCGAGATCGTGACCTGGCTGAAGTCGGACGCTTAACCGACAGCGCCACCCAGGCGCCCCAGTAATGACTATTTTAAATTATTGTACATACTAAGTTTTTTCTTAGCCCATCCTTGCTGCTCTCTCTGGGTACTTAATGCTCCTTATTATTTCCTAGTTTTTCAAGGGTAATGTGGCACCTCAATTTCTGCTTATGTTGTAGTCAGGGAGGTAGAAAATAAGCAAAAAAGAATTCATATAATTTCAGATGGAGATAAGTCATGGAAAAACGAAGCAAGGGCAGATTACAGAGTGTTTGAATTAGAGAAGGGAGTGGAAGCCGATGTTCACAAATGAAAGTGAAGCAAGACCTCCTAGAAAAAGTGACTTTTGGGCAGACCCCAAATGGTAAGTGAGAATAAGGCAGGAGGTGAACCAGGCAGATGGAAGAATGTGCAAATGCCCTGGGGTGGGAAGGAGCTTAGCATGTTTGAGTAGCAAGAAGCCAGCTTGGCAGGTGAGGGATGAGCAAGGAAAAGGAAGGAAGGCCATTAGGAGGAGTTTGGACTTGACTGGTTGGAAGGGAGACCATTGGAAGGTGTTAAATTAGGGAATGACATGATCTGATTTATGTTTTTAAAAAGCCATTCTGGAGATACGTGCTCTACTGCCTGTTCCCCCGACTCTCCAACCCTCTTAGTCTCCAGCCCTCATAGTCTCAAGATCTTCTCCCTTTGTAAAAATAGCCCTCTTTTTTTTTAAACCACTTGGCATTGTGAAGTTACCAAACAGCACAAAGCAAGGATTAAACTGCTTTATGTGTGGCTTTATATGTGGCCCTTGATCTCTCCTCTGAGTCCTTCAATTCATTTCATCAGAAATAGTTAAATTATATCAAGTCATTGGGTGCTAGCTGAAGGATCTGGAGATAGATCTGTCAAAAGATTAGATGCCATTTAAAAACAATCATTGTTGTTTTATAACACGTCCAAGTACAGATCTGGGTTGCTTTAGGTGCATCCTTTAACTTATTTAACTTGTTAGAGATGCCTGAAATGTTCCATTCCCATGGAAGTTTAAAAGGAAAGCAATTTAACATAAATCCTTTCCTTTTTCCTCTGTCTCTAATTTTTATTAAAGTTCTCTTTGTGTAAAAACATTGCCTATAAAAGTCAACTTGAATGTGAATTACAATTAGAGATACAGCCTCTGAGGTTGCCAAAAGAGGTTCTTCACAGATCCATTAACATTTCCCCAGTTCTCTGTTGGATGATGTAGATTCAGCTCCAGGACAGCTTTTGGCTACTTCTCCATTTAGCCTCGGCACATTGGCTGATGTCTATCAAGCTAATTGCTGGCTAATTCTATAATAGATGCGTCCCAGGTGTTTTCTGCCATCTCTTGAAGCTTGCACTCTGTTTCCTTCTGCACTTGGACTCCTACTTACATCTTTACTGACTTGCATAATGCATAAGTGTCTAATCTCTCAGAAAGCTAAGACTCTCTCCTTGTTGTAAGCCCTGGATTAAAAAAATCCTTGCTGACTACCGTGAGTCGTTTAGGAATTCTGATTAACAGCAGAAAGCAAGTCTGAATGACCTGATTATTTGAAACTCAAATCTGGGACTGTGACACACAATAGCCAAATCATACAGTGCAAACAGAAAGGGGGTTGGCTGGGGTAGGTGGTGGGGAGTATTGGGGGGTGATAGTGAAAGGAAGGTGTCAAAGAAGAGTGGTAGGCAGTGCCCACACAACTGTGCTGTCTGCTGTCTCATGTACTACTTGCTAATACAACAGCAGTGAGTGGACCTACAGCTTTAAGAGAATGCCAGCTATCCCTCCATGTTGCTTTTACTGTAGAAGCTAAAAGTTTGGGATCTGATGTTTTCTAGAACCTCAGATGATAGACTCTTTGGCATCCTGGGTGGAATTTTTGTTATCAGTCTTTGAAGCCACAGCTTTTATCTATGATCTGTTATGGAAAGTTTGTTTGAGTAGTACCTTCCTAAAGACACCCATCCTGAACCACTGTATTTAAAATTGCAACACTCCAGACTCCCTATACCTTGTTGTTACTTCCTTTTTCCTGCATCTGTCACCTTCTAATATACTATGCTGACTGTTTATTCTGTTCATAGTCTTTTTCTTTTTCCCCTGCTAGAATATAAGCCTCAAGACTACAGGGATATTTGTTTTAGTGATTCACATATCCCAAGCACTTACTTAGAACAATGCCTGGAACATAGTAGGTGCTTAATAAGTATTCCTTGAGTGAATGAATGATGTCTCAAAATAATAATGGGTAGTAAATATCAGCTCAAGATTCTTTCTTATTTTGGGGATCTGGTTAATTCAGCTGTTCAACCAATCTTCATTTGTGAACACTTGCATAATGTAATGTACTGTATCTACATCTATCATAACTTTTAGTATAATTTCCTAACCTACCATGTATATTTCAGTCTTAGGCTCAGACTATCAAAAGCCATTAAACTAGCTATTACCTTCTTGATAGACAAATTGATCTAATATAGTGTGATCCCTATAATTAAGTATATAATATCTTAAGATCTTTTCATTGTATGCCACTTTGACTTTTATGTGAACATCCCCTCTCCTTCAATTTATCATAGTGTCTCTGGTGGGAGAGTCTGCCCTGTGTGAATGGAGGTCTCAGCCCTTGAATTCCCCCGCGAAAACATTCATGTGACTATCCATGCTGGAGTAAAGACAGCCAGAAGGAAAGTAGTAAGCACAAAGGAGTTTATTAAAGCAAAAGTACACTCTCAAGGTGGGAGAGGGGCAGGGTGCTTGAGGTGGCCCCAGGGTTGTTTTGGTATTGGATATTTTTTGCACCTCTTTGGGCTTGGAGGAGTTGTGGCTACAGTGGGGTGGTCTCTACTGGAGGCTGCTTCTAATAATTTGGGGCAAGTCCTTTAACAGGTTGGGGAGTTTTTGACCCTTTACAAGGTTGTACCAGAACCATCATGGAAACCTTTCTCTATCAGGTGGGGCTGTCCCGCTGAGCAAATGCATTACAATGAGTCTAGGGGTTACCCTGGGGCAGAGGTGGAAGAGGAAAGCTCATGCTCCACACCTGTGGCTCTTGATCTTTCAGCCCCAAGGTCTTGGAAGCCACTGGGTCAGGATGTTGTGCCCCCAGGCTTCTAATGTACCTTATTTCTTACCATCCTCGCCCCCATTTATGTCTCTATCATTCCCCTTTAAGGATTTGGGACTCTGCCTCCCGCATTCCTTCCACTGCTGACATCTAGTTTCTACCTAACATCAGCTAAGTACTTGATTACTAACTATAAAGTGCCATAGGAATTTCAGTCTTATGGTGCTTGTAATGATTTTAAAATGTAATTGGATAATAGTTTTGTTATTGGTGGTGATAGCACCTCGGGATTTATTCTCATGAGATGTAAGTTGCACACTGGCCTGCTGCAAATGTTTCTTCCCAGCTGTGCTCCCTGCCTCCAGGTCTGTCCCCCTTGACTCTATCCTCTACAACTGCATCAGACTTTCTTCCCTAAAGCCCAGCTGTGACCATCCACGCTAATCTCAGAAACTTTCAATAGTCCCCAGTGTCTATGCGATTAAGCCCCAATTCTTTAGCATCTTATTGAAAGTTCTCTTTAATGACCTCAAATCACCTTCACAGGCTTACTTCACTGTCTATTTTCATATTCCTACATAATCAGGAGAGTCATTGCTTCCCCTTGTGCTCTAGGCATTGTGATTCCTGAACTTGTCTCATGCTGATTCCTCTGACCAGGAATGCCCCACAGCCTGGGTTCTGTCAAATTCTTGTCATCTTTTAGACCTCGGTGAAAGGCCACCTCCTTTATGGAATTTTTTAAAATTCCCATAATTGGTTGTGCTTCTCCTCTCTTTGAAGTACTGTAACTTAAAAAAAAAATCACGATGTATAGATTCTAGTTCTTTTTTAAAACTTTCTTTTGTTGTGGTAAGAACTTTCTTTTTCCAGTTTTACCAAGGAATAAAATTGACAAATAAAATTGTAATATATTTGAAGTATACAGTGTGATGATTTGATATACATATGTATTTTGAAAAGATTCCCACATATAAGAGGTACCATGCAGTATTTGTCTTTCTCCGTCGGGTTATTTTACTTTGCATAATACCTTCTAGATTCATCCATTTGTCACGCATGGCAGGATTTCCTTCTTTTTAAAGATCAAATAATATTTTATTGTGTATATATGCCACATTTTCTTTATCCATTCATCTGTTGACAGACATTTAGGTTGTTTCCATACCTTTGCTATCGTGAATAATGTTGTGAAGAGCGTGAACATGGGAGGGCAGGAATCTCTCTGAGTTCCTGATTTCAATTTCTTTAGCTATGTATATCCCAAAAGTAGGATTGCTAGATCATATGGTAGCACTATTTTTAATTTCTTGAGGAAATTTCATAATGTTTTCATAATGATTGTACACTTTACATTCCCACCAACAGTATACAAGAATTCCCCTTTCTTCATATCCTTACCAGCACTGGTTATCTCTTGTCATTTTGATAATAGCCTTTCCAGTGGGTATGAAATAATATCTCATTGTGGTTTCAGTTTGCATTTTCCTGATGATTAATGATTTTGAGCACCTTTCCATTTACCCATTGGCCACTTTTATTTCTTTTCAGGAAAATATTTATTCGGGTCTTTTGTCTATGTTAAAATTCTTTGCTATTGTGTTATAGGAGTTTCGTGTATATTTTGGATATTAGATATGTAGTTTGCAAATATTTTCTTTCATTCTGTGGGTTGGCTTTTCATTTTGTTGATGGTTTCCTTTGCTACACAGAAGATTTTTGATTTGATGTAGCCCCCTTGTTTATTTTTGCTTTTGGTTTTGTTTTTGATGTTAAATCCAAAAATTATTGCTCAGACCACTGTCAAGGAGCTCATCCCCTATGTTTTCTTGTAGGAGTTTTATAGTTTCAGGTCTTATTTTCAAGTCTTTAATTCATTTTTGTGTATGGTATAAGATAGTGGTGCAGTTTATTTCTTTTGCATGTGGATATACAATTTTCTGAGCATCATTTATTGAAGAGGCTGCTCTTTCCCCATTGTATTTTCTTGGATACTTTGTCCAAAATTAATTGACCATATAAAGCATGAGTTTGTCATGGATTCTCGGTTCTCTTCCACTGATTTATGTGTCTGTTTGTATGCCCATCTATATTGTTTGGATTACGATAGTTTTGTAATATAGTTTGAAATCAGGAAGTGTGATGTCTCAGGCTTTGTTTCCTTTCGTAAGATTGTTTTGGCCATTTTGGGTCCTAGTGATTCCAAATTTTAGGATGTTTTTCTACTCTATGAAAAATACATGGAATTTTGATAAGGGATTGCTTTGAATCTGTAGATTACTTGTGTAGTATGGGCAGTTTTACAACATTACTTCTTCTAATCCATGAAAACAGAATATCTTTCCATTTATTTATATCTTCAATTTTTTAATCAATATTTTATAGTTTTCAGTGTACAGAACTTTCCATTCCTTGGTTAAGTATTTTATTCTTTTTGATGTTACTATAAATGGGATTGTTTTCTTAATTTTTCTTTTTGATAGCTTATTGTTAGTGTTTAGAAATATACCTGAACTTTGTATATTGATTTAGTTTCCTGCAGCTTTATAAAATTCATTTATTTGTTCTAACAGTGTTTTTGGTGGAATCTTTAGATTTTCTGTGTATTAAATGATGCGATCTGTAATTTCTTTCTTTTCTGGTTTGGATGCCCTTTCTTTCCTTTTTTTTTCCCCCTAATTGCTATGGCTACCAATTCCAATTGCTATGCTATGTTCAGTGGAAGTCGTGAGAGTGGGCATTCTTGTTTTGTCCCTGTTCTTAGAGGAAGAACTTTTAGGTTTTTACCATTGAAAAGCCCACCATGATGTTAAGAGTGGGCTGGTCATATGTGAATTTTATTATTTTGAAATACATTCCTTCTATTCCCAATTTGTTGAGAATTTGTATCATAAAAAGGATGTTGATTTCTTTCAAATGCTTTTTCTTCATGTATTGAGATGATCATATGATTTTTATCCTTCATTTTGTTAATGTGGTGTCTCACATTGATTAATTTGCATATGTTGAAGTATCCTTGTACCTTAGGAGTAAATCCCACTTGATCATGATGTATGATCTTTTTAATGTATTGTTGAATTCAGTTTGCTTATATATATATTTTTTTTAAGTGTATATGTATTTTTGAGAGAGACAGCATGAGCAGGGAATGGGCAGAGAGAAAGAGGGACAGAGAGAATCCCAACAGGATCCACACTGTCAGTGTAGAGGCTGACGTGAGGCCCACACATATGAATCATGAGATCGTGACCCAAGGTGAAACCAAGAGTTGAATGCTTAACTGACTGAGCCACCCAGGCACCCCAGTTTGCTTATATTTTGTTTAGGAGTTTTGCCTCTGTAGTTTTTTCTTTCTTCTAGTGTCCTTGTCTGATTTTGGAATCAGGGTAAAGCTGGTCTCTTAAAATAGTTTGGAAGTTTTCTCTCTTCAGTTTTTTTTAAAGAGTTAGAGAAGGACTGGTATTCTCCTTTAAATATTTGGTAGAATTCATCAGTGAAGCCTCTGGTCCTGGTGAGGATACAAAATCTTTTGTTTATCGGTAAGGTTTTGATTAGGGGTTCAATCTCCTTAATTATAATTGGTCTATCCCATTTTTCTATTTCTTCATGATTCAGTTTTGGTCGGTTGTATGTTTCTAGGAATTTCTGGTTTCTTCTAGGTTGTCTAATTTGTTGGCATATAATTGCATATAGTAATTTGTTATGATCCTTAGTATTTCTGTGTTAACCATTGTGATGTCACCTCTTTCATTTCCAGTTTTGGTCTTCTCTCTCTGTTTTTTTTCTAGTTTTTATAGAGAAAATTTTTCTTAAAAAATATTTGCTCAATATTAGAAACTGATCTTTTCTATTTTTTCATCTATTTTATTTATATTTGCTCTGCTTTGTTATTTTCTTCCTTCTATTAACATTCTTATACTTTTTCTAGTTTCTTGAAGTGTAATATCAGGTTGTTGATTTGAGATCTTTCTTTTTTCATAATGTAGGTGCTTATTGCCATAAACTTCTCTGGTAGAACTGCTTTCAGTGCATTCCATTAGTTTTGGTTTGTTGTGTTTCCATTTTCATTTGTCTCAAGATTTTTTGGATTCAGTTTTGATTTTTTTCTCTGGCCCATTGGTCTGACCTGGCAGCTAATATTTGTTCTCAGTCACATTTTACCTTTTACCATGCTTGGAGGAGATAGGGCTATCTAGTTTTCTTATTCTCTACAAACCTCGTGTTCTTGTCACCTACTTTTTGACATTTTTGTGATCTAGGCAGCTAGAATATAAGTTTTCTTGACCCCTTGCAGACTGCAATCTCATCTCAATCAGAATTGTCAAGTGGGTTGCTGAAAGCCAGTCTTTAGCCTGATTGGAGAATAGAGACGTACCTGGCTGCAGACAACTCTTTGCTGGGTATTTCCCAAACCTAGGACATTTCCTGCTTGAGTACATGGCTGAATCACAGAATATGTTCAATCTGACCTCAGCATCTTTCACTTGTATGAAGTTGGAACCAATTATCAGAAAGAAATATTCTCTATTGAGTTTAGGAATTTTCAATTACTGAAGTTTCCTTTTAGAACAGAAATGTACTTTTTATTGTGCCAGACTACATGATTTTTTTTTTATCTTTGAATGGACGCATGGTTATTTATTTTTTTTTTGAAGCCTGACTCTTGGAAAGCAGTCTTATACTAATATTTATTTAAACATGGCAGACTATGGGTCAGAAAATCTAAGAGGTAATTTGAAATGCACTTTGGAGTATGTTATATTCAAATCTTCCAGGAGATCAATATGTTTCACTAAACTAGATACACAAAATTTTATGTATTCCTTAATATATGAACAATGATTTTTACCAATAACATTTATAGTATTGTGGAGCTAACTCATCAAAGATAATTCTCTACAAGTGCTGCCAAAAATCAGAGCTGATCTTGGCATGAACCTAATGCTTCTGGGTCTGAAGTCTTAGGTCTCCAGGCATGGGGAATTTGGCCTTCTGTCATCAAGACAACAAGAGAATTTCCTACATTTTGCCTAAAATGAAACTCAACCAATTTTTCTCCCATTTAGTTACTTACCTCTAGTTATTTTTCACTGATAGGCAAGAAACTACTTTTATCAAAGAACATAGAAATGCAATTCATTTCTTTCTTTTTTAATGTTTATTTATTTTTGAGAGAGAGAGAGAGCGAGGAGGGGAGGGGCAGAGAGAGAGGGAGACAGAAGATCTGAAGTGGGTTTTGCACTGACACCAGAAAGCCCCATGTGGGGCTCGATCTCATAAACTGCACAATCAAGACTTGAGTCAAAATCAGAAGCTTAACCAACTGAGCCACCTCGGTGCCCCTCAATTCATTTCTTGAGTGCCTGTTTTTTGTGGGTACTGTGTGTCACAGGAATTTTTAAAATGAGTAAACTGTGGTCTCTGCTCTTTAAGGAGTTGCAATTCAGTAGTAGGGACAGGTAAGGCATAAATAGCTAGAATACAAGGTAGCTCTAATCAGTGCTATAATTAGGATGTTGTGCAAATACCAGAGTATGAGAGATTAATGGTTTTAGACTACGAAAGACTTCCTTCTCCTATTTTCTTCTAGAAACTTCCTAAGGCTAACACTTCTGGCCTCTCTCCCCACTACGTGAGGAGAACGGATGTTGTTCAGATCTACTCTCCAATCTATCAGTTTCAGTGGTAGAGGCTTCTGACCTTGTAAGCAAAGACTGTGTTTGTCTATGTTTGCCTTAGTGAGAAGCTTAATTCTGGCATTTAATAGGCCTCTTTGCCTTTTGTACCTTGCTCTTCAACAATGGTAATAAATTAATGATAATATTGCCAGAGATCAGAATGTGTGGTATAAAAACACATATAAACACTTTTATCAAAACAATTTAATTGTAGAGATATGCTAAGTTACTTCTCATTTTATTGATCAGTTACTTGAAAAATTCTGCACTATGTTAGTTTTTTGCTGATGCAATGTAGTATAATGAATAATTCCAAAATTTAGTGGCTTATGATAACAAATATTGATTCACTGCTTATAAGTCTAATCGTGGGCTGGCCATGGCTCTCCTGGGCTTTGCTAAGCTTGATGTGTCTTTCATTCTGGGATCTTCTTTGGCGTGAGTTATTCTCATGGTGGAGGACAGGAATGCAAAAGGGGCAAACTGAAGCTTGTAGTATTACAGTCTCTTACAGTCTCTGCTAACAGCTGGCATATTGTCATCTCTGTTCACACTTGATTGGTTAAGGCAAGTCAAATAACCAACTCCAAAGCCAATGGGGCAAGGACATCTACTGTATTCACAGTGAACCATGACAATGATGAGGACAGAATAAAGGGTTGTGATATAATTTCCCACATGTACTTCTGGGTTTCAGTTAGTTTCTTGTATATAGAATCTTTAGCTACTTAATGCTATTTGCATCATCTAACTTATTTATTCCATCTGTCTTTGATAAAACTCTGAAGACATTCACAATTCTTTGTCTCCTGCCATAGAGTATCATTTGGGTGAATATTTTAATGTAAGTTAGTAAATATTACTAAATATTTAATGTGAATTATTTTAATATTCATAAAACTTTGGAAGAGCCTGTGAGGTTGGACAAATTCTTTACTACCAGAAAATATTTTATTTCTTAATATTCTTAGATGAACTGGGGTCATAATTACTGTTCTGTTTGTGGTGGGCAGACTATAGGGTGCCTCCATGATCCCTGCTTCCTGGTTCTCTGATTCTTGTGGTCTCCTTTTCTTGAGTGTCAGTAGAGCTCGTGACTTGCTTGTAACAAATAGAATATGACAAATGTGATAAGACATATGTGATTATATGTAAGTGATTATATAATATTGTAAACCCTGTCCTGCAAGGATATTCTCTCCTGCTGGCTTTGAGGAAAGGTATGACTATGTTGGGAAGGCAGAGATCTGAGAGTGACTTCCAGCCAATGGTTAGCAAGAAAGTGAGGTTCTCAGTCCAACAACTTAATAAAACCAAATGCTGGTAACAACTATGTGGGCTTGGAAATCGATCCTTCCAGTTGGGACTCAGATTAGACTGCAGCCCCCACTGATATTTAGATTGGAACCTTGTGAAATCATGAGTCACGGGACCCAACTAGGCCCATACTCTTGGTCCATAGAAACTGAGATAATAAGTGTGCATATTTCATGTATTGTTAAACATTATTAGAAAACTTTTTAATCCATTATCCATTTTGGAGTATCAAGGATAAAATGTCTTTGTTAATTGTGTTACCTGCTAATTTTATTTGTTTCATTTTGGTTTCCTACCTTGTTATAATTGGTTTTGTTTGTGTATTAACATCAAGAATTTTGGGTGGTAAATTCTGTGTAAGCAGATTTTCTTAAATCCCTTCATCTCATACATACTTTTATGTTTACAGAAAATTAAAAATACATACTTTTAAATTAATATTTAGTAAACCTCTACAATGTATTTGGCACAATCCTATGTGATGGGGCTACAAAGCAAGAGACACAGAAATGGTCCCTGCCTTCATAAAGTTTATGTTTTATTGGAAAAATCAGATAATAACAATGAAATACAGTTTTGAAATTACACACTTGAATAACTGCATGAAGAAAATAAATAATTTGCTGCTATATAGGAGTAACTAGATCTTTTCTAGCAAAGTCTTTTGAGGAGTTAGCATTTAAACTGAGATTTAAAAGATGAGAAGCGGGGCGCCTGAGTAGCTCAGTCGGTTGGGCGTCCAGCTTCGGCTCAGGGTATGATCTTGTGGTTTGTGAGTTCCAGGTACACGTGGGACTCTGTGCTGACAGCTCAGAGCCTGGAGCCTACTTCGGATTCTGTGTCTCCTTCTCTCTCTGCCCCTCCCCCACTTGTGCTCTGTCTTTCTCTATCAAAAATA
Source organism: Panthera leo (assembly GCF_018350215.1). Classification (NCBI taxonomy): domain Eukaryota; kingdom Metazoa; phylum Chordata; class Mammalia; order Carnivora; family Felidae; genus Panthera; species Panthera leo. Next base: position 23,269,072 of record NC_056679.1, read on the forward strand.
AATAAATGTAAAAAAAAATTTAAAAAAAAGATGAGAAGGTGAGGGGCAACTGGGTGGCTCACTTGGTTATGACTCTTGATCCCAGTTCAGGTCTTGATCTTGGGGTTGTTAGTTCAAGCCCTGTGTTGGGCTCTGTGCTAGGCATGAAGGTTACATAAAGAGATAGGTAGATGAGAATGTGTAAATTTAATCTCATCACTTTAGAACTGGATGAGTTCTGTTGGTGCATAATTTTGTTTGCTTGTGTGTGTGTGTGTGTGTGTGTGTGTGTAGAGAAAATATGGGTTGGATAGGAATTGGGTTCAGAAATGAATGCAAACAAAAATATCTTGGATTTCAAGAGATTGAAAGAAAATGTAATTAACAAAAAGTGTATATATTTGGAATATAATCTTGTGGTAACTTGGATAGGAATTGTATGGTATAATACTATGTCAACAATTCTTAGGTTGAGAAAAAAGATACTTAAAAATAATAGAGACATTGAGTCCCATCTAGTACATGTTGGCCATATATATACTTATTTATGAGAGCAGAGTCAAGACATTTCTGAAACTGCTTTGTATAACTATCTCCCTCTGCATCTCTTCCTTTTTTTTCTGCAATTGTTCTGCTGGCTTTTATTAAGCCATAGATATTTCACCCCACTGTGAATCTAAATCTTTTGCTTCAGTTACTTCTACACACCTGCACTGAATTTTAGAACAGAGGCCAGTATACATTCTGGAAACACCACGAAGAAAATAAAATTTTCTCTTACTTTGGCTTGAACTTTTTTTTTCCAGTCAGTTTCCAGAGTGTTTGTTTCTCAGGCATTTTCTCTTGATGGCAAAAGTCTGTCTCCCAAAAGCATGTTTGGAACTGAAAGTGCATTTGTCTTGAAAGGCTGGCGCCATCTTAAGTGTAAATGTGTGCTTTGTGAACATTAGTAGTTGTTGAGAAAGACAAATAATGGAGATTGTGTGTATGAGTTCTCTGTGTTTGTATGTGGGAGAGGGAAAGGGAAGTGGGGAGGAAGATTAGAAGGGAGTCAGGAGGAAGAAGCAGAAGAGAAGTAAGGAGAGAAAAAGGACATTGTTTGAGACAGTTGATAAACAGAAATCAGTTTGACCTGAAGCAGGTGCTAGAGTTACAAAGACCATCACAATAGAACTATATTTACTGATGAGACAGGAAATGATGGGAAAAGGGGACCACTTAGAGAAATCTGGTCAGATAGACAGGAAGGTACCAGAGAAGAAAACTAGGAACGATATAGTCCTCCTTTTCTGGGCTATGTTCTAGAAAAAGTGGCTAACTCAAGTTCCTTGTGACAATGGGTTTAATGTTTCAGGAGCCAAATTTTTCAGGACTAGGATCTAGATAAGCAGCTAGATACCTGGAGTGTTGTTTTATTTTTCTTTTTAGTTAAGTTTTTAATTTTAATTCCAGTATAGTTGACATATGGTGTTATATTAGTTTCAGGTGTACGATATAGTCATTCAACAATTCTATACATTTCTCAGTGCTCCTCATGATAAGGATACTCTTAATCCCCTTCATTTATTTCACCCATTCCCCCACCCACCTCACCTCTGATATACTTTATTTTAAACAAGTACCCTTACTTAAGGTTTTTTTTTTCAACAAGATCAATTTTTACTTGAAGCATACCTCAGAATACATGATTCTAAAAGATACATTTAAAATATTCCATCCAAGAAAGATGGAATACACACTTTCTTTTAGAACACATGGAAGAATCCCCTGGTTAACTCACATAATAAGAAACATAACAAATAGTACAAATTTAAGAAGATTGAAATCAAATCATTCGAATCACAACGGCACACAACTAAAGATCAACAATAAAACAAAGCCGGAAAATTTACAATATAAATATTACATATTTAATATATTAATATTAAACATCACACTACTACATAAGCAATGGGCCAAATAAATCAATGGAAAATCAGAATAGGTCTCAAAAGAAAAACAAAATATTCCAAAACCTATGGGATGTAGCAAAAGCAGATGTTAGAGTGAAATTTATCATATAAATGCTTGTATTAAGTTGTTTATTTGAACTTTTTTTCTTAACATTATAACACAAGGAACTAGAAAAAGAAGAAACTTAGCTGAAATTTAGCAGAGGAAGGAAATAAAAGAAAATTCAGAAATAAAATAGAGATCAGAATAAACAAATACATAACATTGAACATAGTGACCAGTTTTTCCAAAAAAAATAAGCAAAATTGGCAATGCTTTAACTACATTAAAAAAAGGAACAGAGAAGCCTCAAAAACCAAAATGAGAAATGGAAGACAATCATCAGATAAACACAATGTGATAACAAGTTACTATAAACAATTATATACTAATAAATCAGATAACTTAGAAAAAAAACAGACAATTCCTAAAAATGCACAAGTTGCCATGAATATTTAATCCAAGAAATGGAAAATCTTCTTAGACAATAACAAGAATGAAAGTTGAGTTAGGAATCAAAAATCTCCCAGCACAGAGAAGCCCATGACCACATGGTTTCACTGGTGAATACTACAAAACATTTAAAAAAGTAATTAAGAACAAACTTTATCAAAATCTTACAAATAATGAAATAGAGGGAACACATTCAAAATCATTCCATGAAGCTGGTAGTACCCAGATACCAAAACAGGAAAAAAATAGAACAAAAAAGTCTAGTTTGTCCAGTATAAATATTGCTACTCGACTTTCTTTTGACATAGGAAAGCAGAATTACTTGGGAAATGATCCCCACAGATATTTATTTTCCTAGTACCAGAGAAGTTGAACACTTGAGGCTACCAGCAGGAGGTGCAAGAATGGAATTAGAAATGGGGTATACTAGAAGCCTGATTAATACGCTAAAGGATGTTAATGCAGTCAAAAAGTGGCTGTCTATAAATTTGTAGTGATTTCAGAAGAAGTGAAAGCACAAGGCAATAGTCCTAATATCCTGCTTGGTTTTGGCAAAAGAAGAAAGCTTATTACCGCTTGATCTCTTGGGGGACATCTATTCATTATGCTACTTTTCTGACCCCCACTCCTTATGTCACATACATCATTTTCAGCCCTCTTTCTTGGACATTTGCCATGGTAGTTGTTTAAACTCTTTCTCTCTCTTCTTTTACTTGCTTTTTAAGACACTCCATTTCTAATCTTTCGAACATTTCTTCTTTAACTCACTATGCTATTGGAGCTTTAAGAACCAAACATATATTAGATATTGTTATTTAATTCAACCATAATTTATCGAACACCCTAGTACTAGATATTGTGCTAAGTGTGGGGATGAAGAGATAAGGAAGCTGACCCTGCTTCTTGAGATGCTATCATACCAGCAGGTTAGGATAGATTTTCATTAAACAAGCAGACACTACACAGCATATGCATTCTGATGGAGGTGGGGTACAACAGACAATTCTGGGGATGTCCAGAGTGCTTAACAGTGGTTACATTTGAGGTGGTCTTGAAAGATGGCTAGGAGCTCACTAAGTGAAAGGAGATGTGGGAAGGGTAGAGGAGGGCTTTCAGGATGAAGAGAATGAAGTAAACAGCCTGGTAGGTCTCAGAATTGGATGGAAGGGTAAGGCTGAAACCTGCACAGTAGGTTTAGGGGAGTGGTGAGGGATATGAATTAAAAGGTAGAGAGGAGCCAGTTCCTGGAGGTTTGGTATGCTGGGTGAGGTAATAGTATGGATGTTCTCCTATAGCTGACAAGGAGCCATTCAACGATCCGGGAAAGAAGTATTACGATCAAGATTTTACTTTAAAGATGAAATTATAATAGCTGTGCCAAGGACTGATTTAAAGACAGGTTAGATAGATGAAGGAGACAAATTAGTAAGCTATTGCAATTGTTGGTGTGAGACATGAAGTGGCTCTGAACCAGGTGGGAGTGGTGGGGATGGACTACTGGCTTAGATATTTGAGAGGTAGAAAAATAGTATTCAGCAACTGGTTGGATACCAGGGGTAAAGAAGAAAGGAGACTATGATTCAGGAGGAGAAAAGATGTTTGGGTGAAGAAAAAGAGTTCAGTTTTGGATATGTGCTTGAGGGGTCATAGGACACCTAGATGGAGTTAATGGAAGTCAGTTTCATTACAATAGAGGGTGAAGCTCTTGAAGAAAATGAGACTGCCTGGGACATTATAAAGAGAGAAAAGATCCTTGAGAATACCAGTAATTGAAAAACAGGGAAAGGAAGAAGATAAGTCAGCCAAGAGTAAGAGAGCTGTCAGAAAGGAAGGAGAACCTCTTACCAGTGCAAAATGCCTCTAATCCTGTGGGTTGAAACTGATAGAATTAATTACCTCTGCAAATGAATCACCATTCAAATCAGGAGTATTCACAAATTCAGAGTATTTTTGGTGCTCAAAAATAATGGTACTATATAAATGGTTGTCTTAAAACGGAGTGTGTGAAAAGACTCTTCAATAGATCTGGGGACTTAATGAAACTTATAATAATGTAGGAAGCCAATTTAATCCAGAATGTAAAGGAGTGAATTAAAAAAGCTTCAGTATGAAGGAGACTTTCTTTGAGCAGTTCATTTGGAAAATATATGATTTCTCTTACATTTGTCCTTTTACCTTAAATTTCTTTTTCTCTCAGTTTAGTTCAAGAAGAGATTGATATTCAAAATTAGATTTATGGAAGGGACATTTTAGAGAATTGTAGCTGGAACATCTGTATATATCAGATACAGTTGTGGCCAGTGCTTTTATTCTTCTTTCATTAAAAAAAATATCTTGGCTATCTTTCCATATCAGTACACAAAGAGCTTCCTTCTTTTTTTTAAAATTGCTGTGAAGTATTCTACTGATGGATGTAAGTAAGATAATAGCTGACTTCATATTGCTGGAAATTTAGGTAATTTTTAATCTTTTCCACTACAAACAGTGCTGCAATGAATAACCATATACATGTGCATGTGTCATTTTTACAATCTGTTGATCTATCTGTATGATAAATTCCTAAAAGTGGAATTGCAACTTCAAATATGCACATTTGTAATTTTAATAGATATTGCCAAATTGCTTCTATATGAGTTGTTCCAAATAGCATTTTCACCAGCAATATGGAAGAGTAGTTCATCTTTTTGCCACTGCTTTGCCAACAAAGCTGTGTCCAAATTTTCAAAATGCTGCCAATTGCATAGATTAAAAACACAGTGTATTTTTTTGCATTGTTGTTATGAATGTGATTGAAGGCATTTCCTATATTTAGTATATATAGGTCCTTGTCTGTGACTATTTATTCATTTCTTTTGCCTTTTCTATTTTTTATTGGTAGGAATTCATTATGTATTAATTAAACTGATACATAAATTTCCCAAAGTTATCTTTTGTCTTTTGCCTTTGCTTATGGTGTTTTTGCTTTGCAGAAAATTTTAACTTAAAAGTAGTCAAATTTATCGGTTATTTAAAATTTGTTTTGAAAAATTTGTTTTTAAATTTTGTAAGGTATAAAAGTTATAAAGGTCTCTGTTATTCTGAAGTTGTACAAAATATTCTCCTGTTTTCCCTCTAATACCATGGTTTTGTTTGTTTTTTAATTTTTAAAGGTATTTGGAAATTTTGCTGATATAAAGTTGGAATCCCTGGGTAGACAATTAGCTTAGACCAGAAAAATAAGTAATTGAGAATGAGAAACTTGAAGATGTTCTTTTATCCTAAAATACTAGAATTATTATAAAAAATTTTTGGAGTGGAAGGTGGCTGCCATGATTTCAACACTCCAAAATACTAGAAACAATTTCATTTCTATTCTTTTTTGTTTATTTCAGCCATGTATTAAATAGAACTTAGGTAAAAAATATTCTTTCTTTACATTAGCTTGGAGGCAGACACAAAGAGTTCTGACCAGTGGTAGGTATGGAATGGAAGAACAGAAGGTTAAAGAGCCTTAAAGTATTGTGAGGTGTGGACCAGACTTTTGAGGACAAAGGACACAATAGCATTTCATTTCATTTCATTTCATTTCATTTCATTTCATTTCATTTTATTTATTTATTTATTTATTTATTTATTTATTATCTATCTAACTACTAACTAGATTTTATTTTGTTTTTTAAAATATTTATTTATTTTTGAGAGACAGAGTGTGAGCAGGGGAGGGGCAGACAGACACACACACACACACACACACACACACACACACACACACAGAATCTGAAGCAGGCTCCAGGCACAGAGCCTGCCTTGGGGCTTGAACCAACGAACTGTGAGATCATGAACTGGGCCAAAGTCGGATGCTTAACCAACTAAGCCACCCATGTGCCCCACTACTAACCAGACTTTTTATTTTATTTTGTTTTATTTTATTTTATTTTATTTTATTTTATTTTATTTTATATTTTATTTTATTTTCTATTTTTGACCTTTTATCCTTTTTTACTAACCAGATTTTAGAGTGAAATTGGAGAAGGATTATTGGGGAAAAAATTTGAACTGAATTAGTATTAAATTTTACTCCGAAGGATGTGATAAATAATGACTTTAAAATAGTCCTTGCAGGGGCACCTGGGTGGCTCAGTTCATTAGGTGTTGGACTTCAGCTCAGGTCATGATCTTGCAGTTTGTGGGTTCGAGCCCTGCTTTGGGCTCTGTGCTGACAGTTTGGAGCCTGGGGTCTGCTTCATATTCTGTGTCTTTTTCTCTCTCTGCCCACCCCTGCTCTTTCTCTCTCTCAAAAATAAATGAACATTATAAAAAATAAATAAATTTAAAATAGCCCTTGCATTAAGTTTTGTCATCAGTTTGGTTTAGGTCAGGCCAGGTTTTGCTGCCAAATGAGTTTCCAAAAAACATTTGTTTTCAGAACTTTCTGAATTCTGTCTTCAGAATTTAGGTTAATAGATTGCGGACTTGCATTGTGCAAATGATTTGAGTTGTGTCGCTGCAGTGATTTTCCCTGTATTTATCACTATCAGAAGAGGATAGTTCTCTGTGGCAGGATATTTTACTCTTTTGACAATGACTGCAAGAATAGAAAAGAAGATTCGTGTTTTAAATACATCTTTACCTACAGTTTCATTTGATGGAATACTATGAACAAAACTCTTCCATAATATATTGTGTATGGAACATTCTCAGATAAAACCACAATCATTTTTTCCCATATATTTCATAGTTTTCAGATCACTTATATTGTGGCTTGTAGTTAATATTCCACTGGTTAAACATTCTGCATACGCGTTTACACTGTGCATGGTTTTAGGTGTTGGGGAAACAAATGAGAGATGCTCTTGCAGTCCATTTAGTGAGGCAAACAAGTAAACCAGTAAGCATAGCCCAGTGTGGTGAGTGTTATGTAAAAATAGGAACAGGGTGCTTTGGGGACATGGAGGAAGCACAGCTAAACCAAACAGGGGGCTTGAACTGAGTTCTGAACATCCAAAGAAACTTGAAATTGTTCTTTGAGAAAACTTTTTGGAGTGGAAGGTGGCTTCCATGATTTTAATACCCTAAAAGACTAAAAGTAATTTTGTTTCAGTGTTTGCTTATTTTAGCAATATATTAAATATAACTTAGGTGGATAAAGAAAAAAAGTTAAGTGAAGACCTGGAAAAATAAATGCAGGAAAAACAAACTTGCAAGGTACATGTATAGGGAAGTTCAAATGGTTTAGCTGGGCTGGAGTGAAAAGTGTGTAAGGGCTGAGGAAAGCACAGCCAGAAAGGTAGGAAAGAGATCATGAGGGGTCTTGGGTCCTGAGTAATGGCATATGACCATTGTTATGAAAGCTAGGGGGTTAGGGAATACATTGAATAATTTTAAGCAGAGATCTGACATAACTGTCTGCCTTTGATAAAGACATCGTGATATTTCTGTGGAGGGCAAATGGAGGTGGGTCAGAGGGAAGTTGGGAGATCTAGCAAAAAATGGTGAAGGCCTAACCTAACAGGATGGGTGGAAGGAGGGAAGACTCAAGAGGTATTAAGGCCATAGAAGCTATAGAGACCAATGATTGACTGAATGTGGAAGAGTGGAAGTAAAGGTGAGTCCCAGGTTTCTTGGTTGAGTAGTTTGATATCAGATGGTAATGACCTCACTGTGGAGGAGCTGGCTTGGAGAAAGGTGATCAATTTGCCAATGGGATAAATTAATAAAGTTACCCAGGATATGGTTAGCAGCATTTCGGCATGTGGGAGAGAGGTCAGCGCCAGAGAATAGATCTGGGCCTTATCCCAATATTCCTGATTTTTATGCCAGAGATTTGGATTTGACTATTTAGGGTGGGGCCATAGAGTAAAGAAGAGAGATTCTGGGTCTGCGCCTTAAACAGACAAGTGCATCTCCTATACAAATTGGGCAGCAATGATTACTTTTAAATAGTTTCCTGATAGGGGTGCCTATAAGTAATGAATTAACATTTCCAACTGGTTGGATCAAATGCTCAGATTGGTTAGCACGTAGCAGAAAATAGCCAGGATGGAAAAGTGGCAGATAGGGCCTAACTCTGTTGCTCCTGATTTGAGATTAAAGAGTTTAAGCTCTCTTTCAAAGGAGTCTCAGTGGATACCTTTCCACACTGGAGAAGTGACCTGAGTAGTGTCTCCAGTGGTCATCATGAAATATTATTAATTTCTTGTCTTCCTATATCTTGCCAGTGGGAGAGTGTTGGAATGTTATGGGCCTAATGTACATGAGCACTTGCAATTTTGTTGAGGGTAGTGAGGCCAGACTTTGGGATTTAGGTCTGTTATTGTTGAGTCTGAGCTGTCAGGTGTTGTTCTCCAGCTCTGGGCAAACTATCCCATCCCAATCTTTCTATCTCAGAATGTATGTAAAAGATAAAAAAGAAGCTTCCAGAATCTCTTTCCATTCCCATTTCATGCTACTCTCCCGCTCATTTAGTGTGTTACAGAGTCACGAATCTTACTTTAGTGTCTTCAACTCACTGATCTATTTTATCTACCACAGAATTTCAGCACCCCCCCCACCCCCACTCCTACTCATGACTGGCACTTTCTCATTTTTCAAGTTTCAGATTATTTACTGTCTTTCTCCCTGATCATCAATTACAAGTTCATCTCCCTTTCCACCTTCTCAGCAATATGTCCATTTGCCTACTTGTTTGATATATTTCCCTTACTAAATTTTAGATTTCAAAGGTAGTAACCCATTTCTGTGTTGTTCAATATCATATCCTGAAAATAGTAATAATCATAATGCAAAGACATTTCAAATGCATTTTCATTTGAATCACTAACTGTACCAAGGAGTGTTATTAACATATCTCATTGATTAAATGAGACCTTTGAGGACCAGAAAGCTCAAGTAAGTTACCCAGGGTCACACAGCTAGGAAGTGCAGAGCTGCACTCCTGATTTCTGACTGACAGGCCATTGCTCTTTTCATTGCCATGAGGGCAACATCACAATGTCACCTTCCAAAGGAGCAATGTTCCTCTCTAATAAGCTATCTACTTGCAAAGTCTTCACTTGTCTGTCTTTCCTTTTGAGACAGTTTCTTTTATACCCCCCTGAAATCTTAAGTAGATCTATTAGAACTCCAGAGAGGGATGATTTTGTTTTCCCTGTAAAAGGGAATAGCCACTGCTTTCAGAACTGATTAGAAGTGATGTCTTTCCCTGGGGACACAATCAGCCCTGGAGAGTAGGTTCTGATGATGTCTGAGTTTCTTTCTCCTGCTCTGCCCTGGAGGAGGTGAAGGGCTTTCAGCCTTTACTTTTTAATGACTCTGTAAGGGAAAAAGAACGAGCTGATGCCAGAGAAGAGGGTGGTCATATTAGAAATGGTAACGGGGCGTGAGAGGTTATAAGCCATGTGTCATTGGCATGGGACTGACTTTGGAGTCCTTTTCCCATACATGGTAATGATTGCAAGGAGCTAACTAATTGCCAATTTCTCTCTTTAAATTACCTCTCTTCCTGTCATTAAGGAGCTCTGTAACACAGATACATAAGTAAAAGTGCCAATTCTATATTTACTTGAATAATCTCTTCCCTCAATATTTACTTCTAAACCAGGCAAGAGGGGGCCACCTTGACGAATCAGAATTTCAGAGAGTACTGATAGCCCTCCAATTAGAATAAGATGAAATAGAAATTGCTCTGGGTGAGGTTCCTCCTCCTCCTCACTCTCCTGAACTAGATTATCTTAGATTTGTTTTAAATAAACCACTTCTGACTTCTATATTTTGTTTCCATGCCACAACCCCCCTTACCCCGCCCCCATTCTGATAAATTTCTCCTTGGTTACAGTGGTGGTATAAAGGAGAACTCTTTTAATATTGTCATCTCAGTTTGCTCTCTGAACAAAGAGAATAACACAAAGAAGTGGAAAATCCCTTCAAGGCCGCCTTGGTAGTTCTTTTCACTGTATCAAGAAAGGCCACAGAACAACTTAAAGCTTACTGTTGTGCAAACACATCATTGTATTGAAGCAGTTGCAAAGTCATGTTGAAGCAGAGTTTTAATTTCCACCCTCAACAAAACCTTGTGTACCTACAACCCAGAAGATCCAGCAAATCACCCTTCAGTTAATGAAATTTGAGTGGAGAAATTCTTTTTTTTTTTTTTTTTTTTTTTAAATTTTTTTTTTCTCAACGTTTTTTTTTTTTTATTTATTTTTGGGACAGAGAGAGACAGAGCATGAACGGGGGAGGGGCAGAGAGAGAGGGAGACACAGAATCGGAAACAGGCTCCAGGCTCCGAGCCATCAGCCCAGAGCCTGACGCGGGGCTCGAACCCACGGACCGCGAGATCGTGACCTGGCTGAAGTCGGACGCTTAACCGACTGCGCCACCCAGGCGCCCCTAGTGGAGAAATTCTAATGTATATTTTTCTATATTTTGAAGATCTATAATTGCATACATTAATATACTTAAAAAATAAACATTATTAAAAATTACCATGCATGAGCTTCTATATACTATAGAAAACCATGCAGAACAAAAAGACTAGAAAGAAATGGGGGAAGTTATTAATACTGGTTATTATTTTTAAGTTATTTTTACTGGATGGTGGGCCAATGGGAGGTTTGTTTTACTCTCATCTATTATGGAATTAGCATATGTTACTTTCAAAATGGAAAATTAAACAAAAAAAATGGAGTTAGAGAAAGAGCCCACCAGTGTGGTAGTGTATACAAAACTTACAATCCAAACATTGATAGAAAAAGCACTCTGGACAAGAGTCATGTAGCAAAACCAGACACTTTGTATTACAGACTGAAAGAAAAAAAAAATCTTCCTAAGAATTTGGGTCACCTAAGCATCAAACTTACAAGTGATGGGGAAGCATGAGGCAGGCTGAGGGGCAAAGCACAAGCTAGCACCTCGCCCCTCAGCCCCCCAGGTGGGATCCTGACACTCCTGGCTACCCAAGAACAAAGGAAAGGGGTTTAAGTGCTTGCCATGTTGATGTGGGAAACTAAGGCAAATAAATTAAATTTCCCGGGCACCTGGGTGGCTTAGTTGGTTAAGCGTCCAACTTCAGCTCAGGTCATGATCTTACGGTTAGTGAGTTGGAGCCCCGCATCGGGTTCTGTGCTGACAGCTCAGAGCCTGGAGCCTGCTTTAGATTCTGTGTCTCCCTCTTTCTCTGCTCCTCCCCTGCTTGCACTCTGTCTCTCTCTCTCTTTCTCAAAAATAAGTAAACATTAAAAAAATTAAAACTAAATTCCCTTACTGCCTTCAGCCCATTGACAAGTCCTTGAAACAGGCAGAGTGACCTCCCTCTAGGAGCTCAACTGCCTCAGTGAGGACACTTCTTTAGGGGCAAAAGAGAACCTTGGTTTAACATTGTCCCAACCTCAAGGATCCTGTAAATCTACCTCCTTTATCTCAGTTGCTCCAGGATATATGCTGGCAATCATGCTCCAACCTTATTGGCCCCCTGATATGCATCTGAAGGGTCTCAAGACTGTGGTTTTATTAAGTGGTAATTTATGGAGTTTCCCTAGCAACAGCTAGCCCCTCAAGGTTCTGGAAACCTTGTTTCCAAAATTCCTTGGAAGGTACATACCTTGAGGATATATAATGAGTTACCCATCACAACCCCAGAGCAGCTCTTCCTGCCCATGGGTCCTGTCCCCCGTGCTTTAATAAAATCACCTTTTTTGCACCAAAGACACCTTGAGGAATTCTTTCTTGGTCGTTGACTCTGGACCACCCCACCATCACCCCAAAACTTGATCAGAAGCATGGTGTTCCTAAAGCTATTTATGAAGATGATCCAAGCACTTCAGTGGACATCTATGTACAGCATATGCTTCAATTGGTAAAACTAACCACAAGTAACATGCTATTCCGTGAGTGTCTTCATTTATTTTTTAATTTTATTTCACGCTTAATATTTAAAAGCTTTATTGAAGTATAATTTATAATATTTTCCATTTTTTAAGTATGTGAATTAAATTTTTAAATAAATTTACAGAGTTGGGCAGCCATTACCATGCTTCAATTTTATTTCAAATTTTTTCATTTCTGTGATTAATTTAAATTTAATTTTTTAAAAATGATAATTCCAGTATAGTTAACATAGGGTGTTATGTTAGTTTCAGGTGCATAATATAGTGGTTCAACAATTCCATGTATTATTCTGTGCCCATCAAGATAAGTGTACTATTAATCCCCTTCACCTGTTTCACTCATCCCCCTACCCACCACCCCTCTGGCAACCATCAGTTTGTTCTATATAGTTAGGAGTCTGTTTTTTGGTTTTTCTCTTTTTTTTTTCCTGTTTATTTGTTGCTTAAATTCCACATAGGAGTGAAATCTTATGGTATTTGTCTTTCTCTAACTGACTTATTTGGCTTAGCATTTATACTCTTTAGCTCCATCCATGTCATTGCAAATGGCAAGATGTCTTTCTTTTTATGGCTGAATAATATTTCAGTGTGTGTGTGTGTGTGTGTGTGTGTGTGTGTGTGTGTGTGTATACATACATACATACCACTTCTTTGATTTCCATTAATCTATCACTGGACCACTTGGGCTATTTCCATAATTGGCTCTTGTAAATAATGCTGCAATAAACAGAGGGATGCATATATCCTTTTGAATTAGTGTTTTTGTTTTCTTTGGGTAAATATCCGTAGTGTGATTACTGAATTATAGGGTAGTTTTATTGTTGAATTTTTGAGGAACCTCCATACTGTGTTCTACCATGGCTACCCCAGTTGGCATTCTCACCAACAATGCATGAAGATTTCTTTTTCTCCATATCCTCATCAACACTTGTTGTTTCTTGAGTTTTTGATTTGACCAATCTGACAGGTATGAGGAGATAGCTCATTGTGGTTTTGATTTGTTTTTCCCTGATGATGAGTGATGTTGAGCATCTTTTCATGTTTCTATTGGCCATCTATTGTCTATTCATATCTTATTCCCACTTTCTAATTGGATTATTTGTTTTTTTGGTGTTGAGTTGTACATGTTCTTTATATATTTTGAACACTAAATCCTTATCAGATATATCATTTGCAAATGTCTTCTATTCAGTAAATTCTCTTTTATTTTTGTTGATTATTTCTTTGGCTGTACATAAGCATTTAACTGTGAAGTAGTCATCACAGTTCATTTTTGCTTTATTTCCCTTGCCTCAGGAGACATATCTAGAAAAATGTTGCTGTGGCTGACAGAGAAATTACTGCTTATGCTCTCTTCTAGGATTTTTATGGTTTCAGGTCTCACATTTAAATCCATTTTGAGTTTATTTTTGTGTATGGTGTAAGCTGGAGGTCCAATTTCATTCTTTTGCATGTACCTGTCCAGTTTTCCCAAAACCATTTGTTGACGAGACTTTTCCCCATTGCATATTCTTGACTCCTTTGTCGAAGATTAACTGATCATATAATTATGGGTTTATTCTGGGCTCCCTATTCTGTTCCATTGATTTATGCATTTATTTTTGTGCCAGTACCATACTGTTTTGATTACTATAGCTTTGTAGTGTAACTTGAAATCTGGAATTATGGTACCTCCAGTTTTGCTCATCTTTTTCAAAATTGCTTTGGCTATTTGAGGTCTTGTGTGGTTTCATACAAATTTTAGGATTATTTGTACTAGCTCTGTGAAAAATGTGGATGGTATTTTGATAAGGATTGCATTAAATGTGTAGATTGTTTTAGGTAGTATAGACATTTTAATATTTGTTCTTCCAATATAATAAGCAAGAAATATCTTTCCATTTGTGTAATCTTCAATTTATTCCATCTTTGTTTTGTAGTTTTCAGAACATAAGTCTTACATCTCTTTGGTTAAGTTTATTCCTAGATATTTTATTATTTTTGGTGCAATTGTAAATGAGATTGTTTTCTAATTTCTCTTTCTGCTGCTTCATTGGTAGTGTATAGAAATGCAATGAATTTCTGTACATTGGCTTATATCCTGTGATTTTACTGAATTTATTTATCAGTTCTAGGAGTTTTTTTGGTGGAGTGTTTAGGGATTTCTATATAGTATCATGTCATCTGCAAGTAGTGAAAGTTTTACTTCTTGTTTACCAATTTGGATGCCTTTTGTTTCTTTGTTATCTGATTGCTGTGGCTAGGATTTCCAGTACAATGTTGAATAAAAGCAGTGAGAGTGGAAAGCCTTCTCTTGGAAATCCTGAACTTAGGGGAAAATTTCTCTGTTTTTTTCCCATTGAGAATGATGTTAGCTGTGTGTTTTTCATATAAGTCCTTTATTATGATGAGGTGTGCTCCCTCTAAACCTACTTTGTTGAAGGTTTTTATCATGAATGGATGTTGTACTTTGTCAAATGTTTTTCCTCCTTCTGTTGAAATGATCATATGGTTTTTATCTTTTTTCTTATTGATGCATCACATTGCTTGATTTGCAAATATTGAGGCATGTTTGCCTCTCAGGAATGAATCCTACTTGATCATGGTGGATGATTTTTTTAAAATGCATTGTTGCACTCAGTTTGCTAATATTTTGTTGAAAAATTTTGGATCTATGTTTATCAGAGATATTGCCCTGTAGTTCTCTTTTTTGTGTCTTTATCTAGTTTTGAAACAGGGTGATGCTGGCCTCATAGAATAAATTTAGAAGATTTTCTACCTTTTCTATTTTTTGGAAAAGTTGAGAGGAATAGGTATTAACTCTTGTTAAGGGTTTGGTAGAACTCACCCATGAAGCCATCTGATTCTGGACTTTTGTTTTTTGGGAGTTTTTATTATTCAATTTTGTTGCTGTTAATTGGTCTGTTCAAATTTTCTATTTCTTCCCACTTCAGTTTTGGTCAGTTATATGTTTGTGGAATTTATTAATTTCTACTAGGTGTTTAATTTGGCATATAATTTTCCGTAATAGTCTCTTATAATCCTCTGTATTTCTGTGGTGTCAGTTGTTATTTCTCCTCTTTCATTTGTGATTTTGTTTGAGTTCTCTGTCTTCTCTTTTTATGAGTCTGTAAGAGGCTTATCAATTTTGTTGATATTTCAAAGAACCAGCCACTGTTTTCATTGATCTGTTGTTTTTTTAAATTTCTGTATCATTTACTTTTGCTATAATTTTAATTATTTCCTTTCTGCTGATTTGGGGTTTGTTTGTTCTTCTTTTTCTAGCTCTTTTAGGTGTAAGGTTTGTTCTTCTTTTTCTAGCTCTTTTAGGTGTAATAAATATTGTTTATTGGAGATTTTTTGCCTCTTGAGGTAGGCCCGTATTGCTGTAAACTTCCCTCTTAGAATGGCTTTTGCTGCATCCCAATGATTTTTGGACCATTGTGTTTTCATTTTTCATCTGTTTCCATGTGTTTTTTATTTCTTATTTTATTTTCTGTTTGATCCATTCATTGTTTACTAGCATGTTGTTTAACCTCCATGTATTTCTGCTTCTTCCAGATATATTCTTGTAGTTTATTTCTAGTTTCATAGTGGTTAGAAAAGATGCACAGTAGGACTTCAATATTTTTGTATTTGTTGATACTTGTTTTGTGGCCTAATATGTGACTTCTTCTGGAGAATGTTCACTCTGCACTTGAAAAGAACGTGCATTCTGCTGTTTTATGATGGAATGTTCTGATGTATCTTTTAGGTCTATCTGGTTGAGAGTATCATTCAAAGCCACTATTTCATGGTTGATTTTCTGCTTGGATGATCTTTCCATTGATTTAAAAGTCATGTTAAAGTCTCCTACTATTATTTTATTCCTATTGATTACTTCCTTTGTTTGCTATTAACTGTTTTATGTTTTTGGGTGTTCCCATATCAGGCGCATAAATATTTACAATTGTTATGTCTTCTTGTTGGATTGTTCCTTTTATTATTGTATAGTGTCTTCTTTGTCTCTTGTTACAGTCTTTGTTTTAAAGTATATTTTGTTTGATATAGTATTGCTACCCTGGTTTTGTTTTCATATCTTTTTGCATGATAAATATTTCTCCATCCCCTCACTCTCAATCTGCATACATCTTTAGATCTGAAATGAGTCTCTTGTAGGCAGCATATAGATGTGTTTTAGTTTGTTTTTCATTCCATTGCCCTATGTCTTTTTTTAAGTTTAAAGTTATTTATTTAAATTCAAGTTAGTTAACATACAGTGTAGTATTGGTTTCAGGAGTAGAACCCAGTAATTAATCACTTATATATTATAGTATTTAGTCCATCAACATTCAAAGTTAATTATTGATAGGTATGCATTTGTTGCCAGTTTGTTACTTGTGTCGTGGCTGTTTTTGTAGTTCTTCTCTGATATTTTCTTCTCTTGCTCTCGTCTCATAAGTTGATGGCTTTCTTTAGGGATACACATGGATTTCTTTCTCTTTATTTTTGTATATCTATTACTGGTTTTTGATTTGTGGTTACCATTAGGTTTGTACAGAACATCTTCTGCATATAGCAGTCTATATTAAGTTGACGGTCACTGAAGTTTGAACCCATTCCTTACTCTTCTCCCCACCACATTTTAGGTATATGGGGTCCTTTTATTTTGTACACCTCTTGACTGATCTTTATAGATATATTTATTTTTTCTGCTTCTGTGCTTCTTCTTTTTCTTACTCTTGCCTATGGTCTTTACTTTCTACTAAAAAAAGTCCTCTTTAGTATTTTTTGTAGGGCTGGTTTAGTTGTCATGAATTCCTTTAACTTTTGTTTGGGAAACTGTCTCTTTCCTTTTCTTCTGAACGATAGCCTTGCTGGATAGAGTATGCTTGACTGCAGATTTTTTGCTTTCGGTGCTTTAAATATATCATACCACTCTCTTGTGGCCTGCACAGTTTCTGCTGAAAAATCCACTGAGAGCCTTATGGGGTTTCTCTTATATACAACTGTTTCCTTTTCTCTTGCTGCCTTAAAAATTTTCTCTTTATCACTACTTTTTGCCATTTTAATTATTATGTATCTTGGTGTGGACTTCCTTGGGTTGATTTTGTTAGGGGAGTCTCTGTGTCTCTTGGATCTGTATATGTTTCCTTCCCCAGATTAGGGAAGTTTTCAGTTATCATTTCTTTGAATAAATTTTCTACCCCCTTTCCTCTCTCTTCTCCTTCTGGGATTCCTATAATGTGAATGGTATTATGCTTGATGGAGCCACTGAGTTCTTTAAAAAAAAAAAGGAAAACAAACAAACAAACAACAACAACAGAAAACCCCAAAAAACTATGCAAAATGAAAATAGACCTAGGGAACTTAGTGACTCTGTTCTTCGTCTTTGATTGGTTCATTTTTTATCTCTGTGTTAAGGGTCTCACTGAGGTCCTCCACTTTTTTCTCAAATCCAGTGAGTAACTTCATGATTATTATTTTAAATTCTTTGTGAGGCACATTCCTCATATTCCTTTGCTTAGGTTTCTTGCTGTGATTTTGTCCTGTTCTTTCATTTGCACATACTCCTCAGTCTTCTCTTTTTGCCTAACTCTATTTCTTTGTGTTTGGAAAGTCAGATAAATCTCTAGCTCTTGAAAGGAATTGCCTTATAAAGTAGAGTTCCTTTAGTGCTCTGTAGTGCAACGTCCCCTGTTCACTAGAACCTGGAGCATCAGGGGTATCCCCTTGTGTATTGCCTGAGCCCTGCTGCTGTGTCTCGGCCACTTTGTCCTTTAGCCCAGTCATCTGCAGTGGCTCTCTTTGCTTATTTTGGTCAATGTTTGTTCCCTGTGGTTTTAGTGGACCAGCCTGGGTGCCTTGGGCTTAAGTTGAGTCAGACAAGGCATTTGCCAGAGATGAGGTAGCACCAATCTGCAGTGCACTTTTGCTGTGTTGTCCCTTGTGAAGTTTTCATGTTGGCTGGGGCCTGCCATCAGACCAACTGCTGCCCTCAGCTCATTTCTGGGGCCCCAGTCTAACTGGTGTGATATTTATCTTACCTCACCCCAGGGTAGAGTCCCTTTGGAGTGGTGTTTCCCCCTGGTGGGGTTGTTGGCATACTGTCAGGTTTTTGGCCCCAGTTTAAATGGACTCTGACCAACAGCATATTGGAGAGGACACTGTTGCTCCTGGGATCATGCTGATTAGGGTGGGGTGTGAAGTTTAACAAGGTGTGCTCCAGTTTAATGAGATCTGCCCCTGCTGCCACCTTGAGCAGGGCTAGCTAGGGTGGGTCTGCTGGATGCGTAATTTAACAAGGTGTACATAGGTCTTCTGCAGGGTCCACTGCTGCCACTGCTTGGACTGAGGCCCTGTAAAAAGTGTGCAGTATTGGCAAGGTTTGCACCAGCCTTTTGGGAGAGGGGACCCACAGTGCCAGGACTGAGGCAAGCATGACTGGAAAGGCTGGATCCAGTAAAGCCCAGTGGGGTGGGGCTTGGTATAAGCATGTTATAGTGAATGTGGGTGTCATGTTGGTTCCCACAGGTGGCCACAGGTGGCTGTGTGTTTATGCTCGGGGGTAGGGAAATGGAGCCTGCCAGCTCTTTGGTTTTTGGAGAAGTCTCTCAGCCACCCTGCCCCGTTGGGACACACTGTGAGATTAATAAATAATTCTCCCTCCCCTATGCTCCAGATGTTTTTCAAACTGCTGCTTGCATACTGTTAGGCTATTTGTAATGCTGTCTCACTAAAGGCAGGAACCTATTGCAGGATACAACTAGATAGGCAAACTATCTAGTTGTATTCATGGGATGAAGTATGCTTAGGGTCCTTCTACTCCACCATTTTCCCAGCCCCCCCCCCCCCCCCCCCCCCCCCCCCCCCGCTTAGGAATCATCTTTGTCTGAGACAGCGGGGTGAGAATAAGTTTCTTTGTTACTTCCCAGAGAAATTTGAGGTCAGATAGATCCAAATTCCCCCAGGTTGATGACTATTCCATAGCAGTTAAAAAGAAGAAAAAGGAAGGAAAAACAAAAGCTCCTCTCTCACATGTGGAATTTGAGAAACTTAACAGAAGACCATAGGGGAAGGGAAGGAAAAATAAGTTACAAACATAGAGGGAGGCAAACCATAAGAGACTCTTAAATACAGAGAAAAAACAGAGGGTTGATGAAGATGGGGGTTGGGAGGTGAGGGAAATGGGAGATGGGCATTGAAGAGGGCGCTTGTTGGGATGAGCATTGGGTATTGTATTTAAGTGACAAATCACGGGACTCTACTCCCAAGGCCAAGACTACACTGTATACCCTATATATTAGCTAACATCACAATAAATTATTAAAAAGAAAAAAACAAACAAAATGCCAAAACAAAACCTCCTCTCTCAAGCATTTCAGTTATATGTTGTCCCTGATGATCCTGAAGCCCTGTTGGTTTTCTTTGTTATACAGCTGATGAATGAGTGACTTTGTCAACTTACCAAGCTTCTCTGTGCTTTTGTTTTCTTATCTGAAAATAGGAGTAAAAATGTCTTTCATCATAGGATTGTCCTGAGGATAACATTTGACTTAAACGATTTCTTAAAACACTGTCTGACATAAAAGTAAATGCTCCATAAATGGTATAAATGCTCTTAGCATTTCCCTCCAGCAGTCAGAGCATCATCATTACCATCATCATCATCATTTTCACCATCAACATAACAACAGCAACAACAATACCTTAAAAATAGCCTAGTGGGGATGCTGAAGATGATGGCAAATCAACTTGGACTAGAATTTCTCATTTACACTTTTGCTATTCCTCCTGCAGGAGCCAGGGTTATTTCAAGAGTTGACACAGGCTCAGTGGATCTCAGGCACAGTGCATCTGTCCTGATTCAGGCATTTATTTAAAAAAATGTTTTATTATAATAGACTCTTAGATAAGGAGAACAAACTGAGGGTTGATGGGGGTGGGGGAGAAGGGAAAGTGGGTGATGGGCATTGAGGAGGGCACTTGTTGGGATGAGCACTGGGTCTTGTATGGAAACAAATTTGTAAATAAATTATATTTAAACAGCCAAAAGTTTTATTTTTGAATTCAGGAAAACTTAGATAAAATTAAAAAAAAACCATAAGGTGTTCTATTTTGCGGAGGCCACTGTGATGTATATGGCAAGAGTGATGTTCTAAGTTTGCTATGTGTGGGTAACTGAAAAGGAATAAAATGACTCATCTGGTTTGTTTTCCATTATCTCTCATGAACTTTGCTAGTTCAGAGCTTTAAGTGGAAAAAAAAGAAAATCTTGATTCCATTGTCTAATAGCAGAGACTTTTCCCCCCCTCTATAAGCATTCTCTCTCTATGTATATGTTTATACAGATGACAACCCCTCAACTCTTTCATTTTACTCCTTGGTTTAATGGTAATATTGTTTTAGTGATTTATTTTTCAGTTTTCTATTTTAACTGGAATAGCATCAGATGTTGAGTTTGTTGCCTGCTTCACATTTCCTTGCCCTTTCTACCTACTTACTCATCAGTGTTCCTCCTCATATCTGACTGGAACACAGCAGGGAACAGATGTCACACTGAAACTGGGATAATTTGAGGACGGTTTAATAAACAGACTATTTACAAAGGCATTGGTGGGGCATAGGAAACCCCAGGGAATAGTGAATCACCTGGTGCTAGTAACAGAGGGAACTTGAGTGGGGAAAGGAAGTAGCTCCTTGAATCCTAATGGAGCCAGTGTGAGGAGGTGGGGGCTGTGATGAGAGGAGCCCTGACTATTGCATGGTGAGGGAAACAGCCAGCCAGAAGTGTCCCCATAGGGAGGGATGGGGCACCAAATGTTCCCACTTCTCTCTTCTGCCTCCCACCAGCCCCCTGCTGGGGGGCTTCTCACTGACTAATCTCAAGGGCAATCAGAAAGCATGGGAGCCTGTTGATACAATCACTACAGGTCAGTCTTAGCTGGGTGGAGTACATTTGCAGGGAATATAGGTGGTATCCACATGCTACCTACCCTTTCTTCTTTCTCTCCCACATCTGAGACAGGGAGTCAATGCCCGCAGTGCACCATTGTCCATTAATCATCTTTTCTGTGCCCTGTCATCAATCTCTCCTTTTCGATCAACTAGGTCCCATCACTGGATACTTTTGTTCAGGTTTCTTCCATTTGACAACAACATCACAATAAAGAAACCTTCCCTCCTTGCCATGGGTCTTTTTAGCTTTCTTGAAGAAATGACAGTTAAGACTTGGAGGTTTGAGCTGATGTTAGCCAGGTAAAGAGTGCATTTAAGGCAGGAGAACAATGGCCTCAGCAAAGTTCCTAATTGTGACTAGGCAAAGGTCAGTGTGGTTGAAGCCTGGTGAGCAAGGCACAAAAAGAGACTGAAGGACTAGCCAGGACCCAGATCATGCAGAATCTTGGGTTTTATTTTGAGAACAAGAGGAAGCTAATGCAGTCACTATTGCTATATAACAAATTATTCCAAAATTATGTTCAGGTGTTGCCTGGGGCTACTGTCAGCTGAAGTCTCAGTTGAGTTGGAAGGGTAAGATATTTCCCTCGTGGTTGGCTGTTGATGCTGGGAGCTCATCTGAGGCTCTGGACTGGAATGCCCATATATGACTTTTATGGAATGGTGGTTTCAGAGTAGTCAAATTTTTACAGTTGGCATCCCCCAAAATAAGGGTCTCAAGGAAATCAGATGGAAGCTTCATGGCTCTTTTGGACCTAGCTTCAGAATTCACACAGTGTCATGTACACGGCCTTCCATTAATTGTAAGTGAGTCATCAGGCTATTCCAGACTAAGTGGGGGAAGGGAGTTATACTCTGCCTCTTGATGTGGAGAGTCATAATCACATGTGGTCATATGAGCTTGTGTGATGGGGGTTATTGTGGCCGTCTTTGAAAAATATAATCTCAACCTATTGAAATATTTTAACACAAGAGTAATGCAGGCCGATATATGTTCTACAAAAATCACTATGATTGCTTTTCAAACTGAAGTTTAGAGAGTAAACAAGGCTGTACATGATAGTCTATCAAGGTAGTGCAGGCAAGAGATGACAATGGCTTAGTGTAGAGTGCTGACAGATATGGTAAGAAATGAGCAAATCTGAGTTAAGTTGTAGAGTCTGTATTGCCAAAGTTCGATGAAGGACTGGGTGTGGGGTGTGATGGAGAAGTGATGCCAAATGTGGTTCCCAGGTATTTGGGTTTGAAGTTTCTGGGTAAATGCCAGTGTCATTTACAGAGGTTAGGCAGTGAGGAGGAGAAATTATGAAGGGGAAAATCAAGGCTTCACTCTAGGTTGATTGTAAGTTGTATTTGGGACAACCAAGTAGACTAGTCAAGAGGCTCATGTCTTGGAGCACAGATGAGAATTCCAGGCTGGAAATATAAATATGGCAGTTATCATCATATTGATGATATTTAATGAAGCCATGAGAAGGGAGGAGATACAACTAGAGAAAGCCTGCAGAGAGATGAGAGATAGAATGTTAGGAGAGAGTACTGAGGACATGTATCCAGCTAGGGAGCAGAGGAGGGGCTTCCAAAGAAAACAGAAATGGCCAAATACTGAGTGTATTTTCAGTGGAAGGATATGTATTTTTTCCAAACCCACATCAAGAGGTACAAAATCTCTCTAGAAACGTTAAATATGCTTCTCCCAATTATCCCTTAAAAAGAATTTTTCCCTCTTGATCAAGCATCTTTCATTCTTCACAGTCTGACAGGCAGTTTCTGATTTTCTGTGATTTCTGTGAGTGAGGTATTTATTTAAAATAATTAGGCATTAGAAGTGAATGCTGATCTCTGTTCTTAAATAACTTGTTTTGCATATTGTGTTCTTTTTGTTTAAAGCTACCTGGGTATAAAAACTACCTGGGTGTAAAAATAAAGTAATAACCTAGAATTAACTGTATTTAAAAACATTTTTTTAACGTTTTATTTATTTTTGAGACAGAGAGAGACAGAGCATGAATGGGGGAGGGCCAGGGAAAGAGGGAGACACAGAATCTGAAACAGGCTTCAGGCTCTGAGCTGTCAGCACAGAGCCCGATGCAGGGCTCGAACTCACAGACCGCGAGATCATGACCTGAGCCAAAGTCGGATGCTTAACCGACTGAGTCACCCAGGAGCCCCTAGAATTAACTTTAAAAAGTGTCACGTGGTTTGCTTATTAGAGGTAATTTGTTCAGCTCCATAGTTGTCAGAGAAATAACTGTCTTGAGGTAAAGGTGATGAAAAACCAAATGGAGGCTCCAAATTAGGTAGTAGACATATAGAGGACTTCTCTCAAGCAACAACATCATGAGGTGGGTTGAATGGCATCAAGAATATGGCTGGGTTGTATCATTTGGTGCAATATAAAGGTAAAACCTAGAATGTCCCAGCTTTTCGTCAGTGCAAAATGACAGGAGCGAAGACTGGCTAGGACGAAGTTGACAGAGGTAAGGTGAAATAATGAAGCTGAAAAGTGGGAATGAGTTGCCTACTAATGAGATGAAGAGCACATAGAGGAATTATGTGGAGGGGATAGGAAAAACATCTTCGATGAAGAGAATATTCCAGTTTTAATATTGATTATCTTTAGAAGTGACCACCAGAGCATCATTTAATGAGTTTGCCACCTTTTCGAACTTGTAACATTGATCACATCCAACAAGTGATTGTAGGGGTCTCCACTGGAATTATTTGCCCCCTCTTTAGAAAGGGGATCTTTGCTCAGACAGTGGTATTTAGACAGCATGAATTTTGATGCAATAACAGTGAAAAATAATGCTTAAGCAAGAGAGTGTGGCATGATCTGATTTGTTTCTCAGGATGGACAGGGGGAAAGTTGGTGAGACGAAAGGCAAGGTGAATAGTTAGAACACCTGTAACAACCTAGATGTGACAGGACGGGCACCTGAACTGACTCAGTAGTGGAGATGGAAGGGAGAGCCTAGATTTCAGGGCAATTGTTGAAGTGGATTATGTTTAATCTTGGTGATTGATTCAGTTGAGGCAGGTGAGATAAAAGTAGTGATGAGGCTGGTATATGGCCATTGGTGGACACGAATCTCTGAGAAGGAACGGACCATGGATGTGAGACCAGGGATATGGAATGAGACAACTATAGACACACCCATACATTATTTTCTCAACAGCTCTATGAAGTCAGCCATGCAGGCATCATTCTCCTCTGAGGAAAGGCAACTCAGCCACTTTTAAAAACTAAGATCCTCCACATCTGCAGAGTTACTTCTTGCTTGCCACTAGCACCCAGGGGATAAGGAGTAGGAGTAACGGAAGGGATTTATCCATCTCTCCAGCACCATTCTAGCAATGACAACGTCTCCCTGGACTTTTAACTATGGTTCTCTTCTAGGAACGCAGTCCCAATTAGTCAGCTGGTTGTAACAAATGTCTTAGTGTAACCCAAGGCAATTTCATGATGCATTGGTTTGTATATTACTCATTCCAGTTCCCCTTTTCATTTGCCTTTTAGGTACTGGGAAGGCTAGAAAGTTAATAGCTAGAATTTCCACGTTCCCTTGCAGTCAGCTTCCATATGTAGCTCAGGTTTTATAGATACATGAGATTTGGAAGAAGTGAGTGAGTGATGTGTGGGCACTGTGATTGAAGCATTTGGTTCTTCTGAGGAAGCTCTGATGGAAAATCTGGGGAGAGTGTGGCTTGTGGCAGGATTGAGGTTTGCCCTGCAATGGTCTCACAGTGGGTAGGGTGTTTCTCTTGTCTGCATTTGATCTTGGTTGTGTAGCATTTACTCTTGATTCTTGGCCCTCCTGGAGATGTTGTATACCACTTAACATTCTCCAATAAATGCCTTTCTGATCTAACTATCTAGAGTAGATTCTGCTGACTGCACCTGAGAACAACGATAATGCTCAAAGTGCGTGTATCTTTTTTTTCTATCTATCTGCTATAATAGACATGTATATGTTCATGGTGAACAATTTCTTTTGGCACAAATCACAGCTTTGATAGTGATTCCAGCCTGAAGCATTTTAAGATCATGAAAAGTTATTAAAAATTTAACATTATTAAAACATTAATTTACCAGGCATTAATTGAACACTTAGGATTTTTAAAGCACTGTGCTAGACCTGGATGAATTTGATATAGTCAGTTCTGGCCTTCAAAGACTCTCCAAACCTAATGTCATTCTCCTGCTTAAAATTGCCACTGGAAACTAACCTTAGGGGGGCAGGTTCCATGCCTTTTTCATTCACCACTGTATCTAGGGCCAAGCACCTGTTCTCAGCACAGATATGTGAGCGCACACGCACACATGTGCATATGTACGTGTTCACATATATGTACACAGATATGCATTCATTATGTGAATGAATAAAGCTATATGCCAAAGATACTAAGTAAAATAAATGGGGAGAGATTCTTCTGGGATATTCATTGCCAGACTAAAATGTCTTTCAGCCACCAAACCCTATTTTAAATGTGACTCTAAATTTCTCTAACATAATTTTCTTATAGTAAACTTCTTATCTGCAGGGTAATTTGTTCAGGACAGAATTAACAGGTTTTCTCCTGCTTCCTGATTGTACAGTTCTCCTAAAAATCTACTTCTTTATTGTGGTCATGCAGACTCCCAGTTGGTCAAAACATGATTTCCAGGCAGCTTTTTCTTCTAGGTACTTATCCACCAACTGTTTCTTTCCAGATCAAACATTGGTTTATCTACTGCTCAGTCTATTCAATTATGCTAACCAATATAGATAGCCAGTTCTACAGGATTTTTTTCACAATTCCATACATGATCCCCCCACCCCCACCCCCATGCCCCTCATTTGGTGTCTGTAGTTCAGGTAAACAGTGAGAGGTATATTTTGCCACATAGTGCCATTTTATAATTGAGAAAATAGTGAAATAATGAAACTAAGAGACTTTCCTGACTTTACTCAGAACTGGAGGAGGAAACAGTTTTTGCTTATTGGTCATTTATCTATGGTCAATGTACTTGTTCAAGGTCATCTGAAATTTGTACTCTAAACATGTTCCTAGGGCTTTGAAAGTAGGGTCATCTCAGGTATAAAATGACAGTGGTGGCTTAAAAGAAATTATTAAGAGTCATCTCCAGTCTGCATTCTCAGACCACAAAGCTCAAGTGGAACATACAAGGTGATAGAGATCAGGCAGGTAAGCCTCATACTGTTTAGGAAGAGAACCTACTTAAAGTCTAATGTGTTTTTTACAGTTAGAATCTTTGCTTGAGGCTGAAATAACTATCTATAAGAACAGAGAACTTCCGAAAAAACGAACAGTTGCCCACCAGCTTCTCAGCCTGAATCTCCTCCCCATTACAATGCAGAAGAAATTATAACACATCAGTTTTTAATTTTTTTTTTTTCAAGTTTCTAGGACTTGATTCTTTGAAAATCTCAAATTCAGTCTTAGATTTCTATAGAGTTGCCTGGGGTTGACACCATTAACCTAAGCTGGCTTCATTGAAAGACTTTAGATCTAGGATGCCAGAATATCAGCTTGTGGCACCTCAGAAAACTGACTTGTGCCACTTTAGACCAAATCAATTTAACAAACATTTATTGAAGAATTTCTCAGACCAAGGCTCTGAAATAAGAGCTCTGGGGTGAAAGTTGGAAAAATGTCTTTCCTGTCACAGTTGTTAGACTAATTGGGAAATAGTCAAATAAAAACAAAATCAAGCAAAACTCATCTAATCACAGACTAACATAATAAGCTATGATATAGGCACCTAGAAAAATGCTCTGCAACAAGTGAAGCAAAAAAGAGGCAATAACTGAACATCCAGGTTCCAAGCATGCAGTCCAATATTTCAAAGGGCATTAACCTCATACACTCAGGTCAGTATCAATTAATCATCTTAGAGGTTTTAGAGCAAAAAGTAAGTGAACAATAAAAGAATAGAAAAAGAAGTCCAAATGAAACCTAAAGTAAGCCGAAAGGAAAGGCAACAAGACAAAACAAGAACCACGTACCAAAAAACCACCTGACTTTTGGTTAGTGAAACCAAAGCTCATTCAATGAGAGGGTTGATACAATTTATAAGTCATTAGTCAGACTGATCAGAAAATGATAAAGTATGAGAGAAGTGACATCCTGAAAAATTCTACACATATTAAAAGAATAATAAGGAACTATTGTGATGATCTTCACCCCAGTAAATCTGATGATTTGATCAAATGGTAAAAGTCCTTGAAAGACACAACAGCTATAACTCAAAAAATAATCTGAATGCCTATGTCACTCAAAGAAATTGAATTTCTGGTTAGAATCCTGCACACACACACACGCACGCACACATGTGTGTCAACTCCGGGCAATATAGATGGCTTCCTGAGTGAATTTCACCAAACATTTAAGAAATAAATAATAGTAATTCTACACAAACTCTTTCAGAAAATTGAAGGGAGAGGAATGCTACTCAGACTATTCTAGAGGTCAGTATTATTCTGAAAGATGATAAGAAAAGAAAACTACAGCGGGCCTCGAAGCTCAGTCAGTTAAGTGTCCAACTCTTGATTTCAGATCAGGTCATGATCTCATAGTTTATGGAGATCAAGCCCCATGTAGGGTTCTGCACTGATGGTGCAGAGCCTACTTGGGATTCTCTCTCTCTCTCTCTCTCTCTCTCTCTCTCTCTCTCTCTCTTTTTCTGCCCCTCCCCCACTCATGCTCACACTTGCTCTCAAAATAAATAAGTAAACATAAAACAAAAAAGCTACAGACTAATGTTGCTAATGATCACAGAAGTAAAGACTCTAGACAAAATTTTAGAGAATTAAATCCAACAGTATATAAGATAGGAGAACATACCATAACTACATGGGATAGTCTTGTTTATGTCAGTCTTGTTAAGGTAGCAATTTTCTTTAAATTGATTTGTTGATTCGATGTAATTCTAAACCAAACTTTAAGCAAACTTTTCCCTAGAAATTGACAAGCTGATTATAAAATTTATATGGATATGTAAAGGTTCTAGAAGCACCAAAAGAACTTTGAAAAAGAATAAAGTTAGGGGCTATCACATTTCACTACTAATTATAAAGGTACAGCCATGACATTGGCCTAAAAATAGACAAATAAGATCAAAAGGAACTGTATACACAGTCTAGAAATAGATCCACATATGTATAAGCAAGTGATTTTTCACAAAAAATGCAAAGGCAATTCATTGGAGAAAGTATTAACAAATTAGCTGAAACAAGTAGGTATTCATGTGCCAAGAAAAAAAAAAAAAAACTTGTGTTCATGCCTTCTATCATTTATAAAATTTAATTCAATGGATTGTAGGCCTAAATGTAAGTCCTAAAATTAAAAAAACAAAAACAAAAACAAAAAAACTCCTTCCTTTTTTTTTTTTTTTTTTTTTTTTTTTAAGAAGGCTCCATGCCTGGGTGCCTGGGTGCCTCAGTCAGTTAAGTGTCTGACTTCAGCATAGGTCATGATCTTGCCATTCATGAGTTTGAGCCCTGCACTGGGTTCTGTGCTAAGATCTCAGAGCCTGGAGCCTGCTTCAGATTCTGTGTCTCTCTCTTTTTCTGCCCCTCCCCTGCTTGCTCTGTTTCTCTCTGTGTCTCTGTCACAAATAGATAAAAATTAAAAAAAAAAAAGTCTCCATGCCCAATGTGGGGCTTGAACGCTGACCCTGAGATTGAGAGTCACATACTCTACCAACTGACTGCCCCCAAAACTACACAAACTCCTAAAAGAAGACACAGGAGAAAATTTTGTGATATTAGAATAAAGATTTCTTTGCTTTGACACTAAAAGTAAAAGCAATAAATCAAAACAATGATAAATTGAACTTCATCAAAATAGAAAACTTCTCTCCAAAGATATTGTTAAAAGAATAAAAATAAGAGTCGGAGAAAAACGTGAAAATCACATTTAGTAAAGGATTGGAAGCTAGACTATATAAATACCTCTCAAAACTCAGTCAGAAAACAAATAAGAGAATGGACAGAAGACAACAGACTCTACCTAACTCTATAATTTGATGCTTTAGGTATTCAAAGGCTATATTGTTAGATGAATATGTGTTTAAGGTTATTATAACTTACCTATTATTTTTAATTGGTATTACCATACCTCTTTGTTCCCCATGCCATTTTTGCCTTCCATTATAGTTTTTTCAGATATTAAAATTCCCGCTTTGTGTTTTTTTTTGATAATTTACATCATAGAGATAAATATTAACCATGCCTTTATATTCAGGGGGTCACCTGAATAAACACTGAGAGCACCCTGCAATCCCCATAAAGAAAGGGTAGCTTTCTCAATGACAGTGATGCAAGACAGCAGCCATATTGGACCTGGGAGTAAAAATCCCTAGAAATTTCTGACATTGGAGGAACTTAAAAAGGAGTGGGAGATGGCACAGTTGGCTGGTATCTAGAAAATGAAAAAGATAACAATATATACAAAATGAACAGGGTCAACAGTTGGGCTTCCAAGAACATTATGAAAACCATGAAATGTATGAAAGACAGTCTTAAGATAGAATGGGAACCATAAAAATCAAAAGCACTTCCTGTTTTAAGATATGTAAGCAGATTTTTATAAATGAAGTAGATGGTTTTAATGCGGTAGTGGACCTGGATGCTATCAGCAACTGAAGGGTTTTTAGCTCACATTTTATTTAGGGGAAAAAAGCAGTAGTTCACCAGGATCACTCAGTCCTGACAGCTCTGAAAAGCCTTGGTAGTTACATTTGGAGAAAGGACACAGAGGCTCTTGTAAGCACACATGTGTCCTGAATGAAATTTTTCCCCATAATTACTTTTGCTTTTGAAAATTGAAAAGATGTGCTTTAAACAAACAGGGCTCTTGTTCTCCATTGAGTACTCATTTAGAATGTGACAAATATAGAACAAAACTAACCTTGAATTCAGTGCCTGCTTTGATTTCCTGGCTTCTGCCTTTTACATTCCTCCCTAGGAACTAAGAAAGAACTCAGCATACCCAGCAGATCCCTCAAATTGGCTATTTCACTTCTTAGCAAATCACCACCTTTTCTGATTTTCTTTTTGGAGCTGCTCAGGGCCGAAATGTGGATGCAAACCAAAGTAAATCAATTCAT
This sequence comes from Panthera leo, assembly GCF_018350215.1. Lineage (NCBI taxonomy): Eukaryota > Metazoa > Chordata > Mammalia > Carnivora > Felidae > Panthera > Panthera leo. The sequence goes on from NC_056679.1 coordinate 23,299,390, forward strand.
TTTGTCCTATGGGTTTTTTGTTGTTGTTGTGTTTTGTTTTGATCCAGTACTTGAGTAAATTCACTTTTGAAGCAGCAACTATCAATTCTGAAAAGCAATAGATAGTTTGATTAATCTGTTTCTTGGGAAAATCTTAGTTGCAAGGTTATAGCATCTTTTTAGAGTAGAAGTTAAGCATAACATTACTTCACAAGTAGCCTTTTTATTGTCAGATCATTTCTTGATTTTAATATCATACAAAGCATATGCTAATTAAAAAAACCCAACTCTACCTCCATTGCTAATAAAGCCTATACAAGAACAAATTGTATGATCAGTAGGGAAGATTGAGCATCTGGCCCTGGGTAATAAAGAATCTGTGAAGTAACGGTTTCATAGGGAGGTAGCTTGTGGCATCAGAGACTAAAAGGGTGACTATGTTTCTGCAAATGAAACAAGGGCATTATAAGCAGAGAGAAAAGAATGTTCAGAGGCAGAAGGGAGACCTGCAAGACTTTCTGCTGTGGTCACAGTTTAAAATATTGACATTCACCTGGGTCAAGGTGGGGGCAAGACAATGCATGATGGTGATGCCAAGTCGTAGGTCTGCCATCTTTGGATCCATGAATATACCATTATAGAAGAGTTTGCGGATGTGTATCTCATAATCCTACTATCTTAAGTATAGTTTCCTAGAAAAGAGACTGAGGCAAATAATACAAGATAATGTTTTATTAAAGAGTACAATTCTAGGATTGCAACAGAGTGGAAGGAAAGTGGGGAAGGAGCAAATGCAATTACAAGGTGATGTGTTATTGTCCTGCAAGAAATCAAACTGATTGCTTTGCCATGTGTAGTGTCTCTGGAGAATCCACAGAGAAGCACCTTGTCTGGGAACAATTCTTGGGGTAGAAGTATGGGATTGAGAAAGAGTAAGGAATTCATCCATTAGCTCCTTCATCTGTTTCTTAGGGGCCAAAGTCTGGATTAGTGTTTCTGATTCGTGACTCATTTTCTTTTATAGAAATAGACATATATATCATTGCACACTCTGTGCACAAGATTTTGCAGTCCTCCAACCACCCCAATGATGTTGTGCCTGGCCACTCTTATGTGGAGGGACTCACTGAGTATTACCAGCTGACTGATGAGAAACATGACAGTGGAATGTCCTGGCAAGATTATCCAGAAGATGATAAAGCTGGATTACAGAATTCTGAGCTATAAATAGATTCTGAGAACATAGGCATACTACCCAGTTCAGTTGTACTAACACATCTGAAGATCATTGTGGTCAGCATTTGTGGAAGAAGTCTACCAGCCATGTCTCTGATGTGCTTGTCTGAGAGAGTAGCTGAGGCAAATAAACCTCAGAGATGGAGGGGAAAATGCTGACAGTGGAAGGTGAACTGGGGAAGAGAGTAGCTAGCTGGCAAGCTGAAGGGTAACACTGCCAAGGTGGACCAGTAGAAATGAGCTAGACAGCCCAGGTAGCTGGTTTAAAAGAATATTTTCCCTCACAGGTAAGGCTGTCCCTCCATTGCCATGTTAGTCTGCATGGTACTGAGTAAAGCTTCTTCATAGCTGTATATAAAATCCTGAGCCAGGATTGAGCAGCTAGGTAGCATATCTTAGTGGCTATGAGCACAGGCTTGGGAATCACGCAGATCTGGGTTCAAATTCTGACTCCTTTACTGTGTAACTATGGGCATTTTCTAAATTTCTATAAGCCTTTCTCAGAGATAAGGAGAAACAATTTGATACATGGCTTGTAGGAATTAGCACTGTTGGATGGGAGATCTCTACCTCCTAGGTCCATGGTAGCATTGTTAAGTCCTAACTTCTTGTTGGTTGGCTGGGGCCCTATGACATTCTGGCCAATGAATTGTGGATGGAAGCTATGGTGTCACTTTGGGCCTGGTACATAATCCTCTAAAGACCTCTTTCCCTCTAGCATATGGTGATCAAATGTTCAAGATGGTGGCTGCTCTGTCAATTTGCTTCCTGAATAAGTACTGGGAGCAGAATCCCACTGCTGATGTGCAGAATACCTGTAGTGTGAGCAGGTCATAAACCTGCATTTTTATAAGCCACTGAGATCTTTGATGGTGTTGACTACAGCAGCATGACCTGTCCTTTCCTGATATAGCATGAAAGCACTTAGTAAAGCTTCTGGCACATAGAAAGTACTCAAAAATGTAGTTATTAAAATGGAATCTTATAGTTCAATTAGAAGTATCCTCCAAAGATGTTTTAATGTCTTATCATTAGTGAAAAGGAGATAGGAAGGAAAAGAGCAAAACGGACCTGAGTGTCTGAGAAATTTTGAAGTTTCTTTCTTGTAATCATTAATGTCATGATCATAATGAATAAGCATACAGGCAGATCATTATTGCACATGTAATTAGAAAAGTCTGAAAGTGTTGAGACAAGTAATTGATTTCATAAAAAGTTTATGTAGAAGCTTAAGTATAAATGCATGTGAATTTCCTCTTCTAATTTCATACCTGTGATAATTTCTACCTTGTTATTTACTTGGACAAGAACTCCAGATAATACATTGGTTATTCATTCAAGGGCTATTATAAAAATAACTGGACAGAAGATGAGAAAGCATCTCATTAGTTTTCTTTAGGTGACATTCACACTGTTACTTCAGTGGTCTCCAAATTCCAGTCATGATGTGCTGTATCAGAATCACTGGGGAATTGGGGCGCCTGGGGCTCAGTCGGTTGTGCATCCAACTTCGGCTCAGGTCATGATCTCGCGGTTTGTGAGTTCAAGCCCTGTGTGGTTTGTGAGTTTGAGCCCCGCGTCTAGCTCTGTGCTGATAGCTGGGAGCCTGGAGTCTGCTTCAGATTCTGTGTCTCCCTCTCTCTCTGCCCTTCACCTGCTTGTGCTCTGTCTTTCAAAAATGTATAAATGTAAAACAATTTTTTTTAAAAAGAATCACTGGGGAATTAAATGAAAGAATTCTAATTTAAAACTAAATAGCTTGGGGCGCCTGGGTGGCGCAGTCGGTTAAGCGTCCGACTTCAGCTCAGGTCATGATCTCGCGGTCTGTGAGTTCAAGCCCCGCGTCAGGCTCTGGGCTGATGGCTCGGAGCCTGGAGCCTGTTTCCGATTCTGAGTCTCCCTCTCTCTGCCCCTCCCCCGTTCATGCTCTATCTCTCTCTGTCCCAAAAATAAATTAAAAAACGTTGAAAAAAAAAATTAAAAAAAAAAAAAAAAACTAAATAGCTTTAAATCCACACAAAAGTTGCAAGATTAACACCGAGCTCTTGAATTCATTTTATCAGGATTTACTAATTTTTTAACATCTTCCACATTTGTTTCCTTTCTCCTGAGTCAAGGATATTCTTTTAAATTACCACTGTAGAGTTATCCAGCTGTAAGGATTTAACAGTGATGTGCTATTTTTAAGTAGTAGTTTATAATGTGACTTTGTTTATGGTCCAATTTTGTCAATTGTTTTAACAGTGCTCTTTATAGATAGTTATTCTTTCAAGAAAGGATCCAGTCCAGGGTTATGGAATGCAGTCATATTCCATGTCTTGCTAATCTCCTTCCATCTGCGATGTTTCTCTTTTTTTGTCTTTTGTTGCATTGACACTTTTGACAAATACAAGCAATTTATTTCATAGAATGATCCTTACATTGTTTGTACTTCATGTTTCCTCATAATTCGATTCAGGTTATGTATCCCTTGCCAGAATGCTATAAAAGTGATGTGTGCCTTTCTCGGGGCATCCTGTCCAGAGGTGCTTAAAACCCATCTACCTCTCCTTAATGATATTAGATTCGATCACTCAGTAAAGGTTTTGTACAATTTCTCCACCTGACAGTTACCATTTTTCCTCTTGCAAACAACAAGCAATTTATGGTTAAGTACTTTAAGATAATGCATATATCGCACCTTTCATCAAGTATTACACTTGTAGGTTTAACAATCATTGTTGATTCTGGCCCCAGAAAAACAATCTCTACATTTACCATAACATTACATTATGTTTCTGTGTGTTTATGCTCTGTCTTTATCTATCTACATTATCAGTATGGACTCATGGATTCCTATTTTATTCAGTGGATTATAATCTAAAACTATTCTTACCTGTTTAGATGCTCAGATTGTCCTAGGTGTGGCCAGTAGGAGCCCCTTCAAGCTGACCTAGCTGCTTTCTATGTCTTTTTGACATGTTTCCAGTATGTGTGTGTGTGTGTGTGTGTACTGGCAACACCTCCTTACTTTCTAGCAAGGCAAGGTGTTCCAGGCTCATGTTGTACATCCTCTTCCCCGGCCCTGGATTTATAGATTCCAGACAGTATTTTTATTTTTTTCATTTTTTTATTATTTTTTTTAATATATGAAATTTATTGTCACATTTGTTTCCATACAACACCCAGTGCTCATCCCAAAAGGTGCCCTCCTCAATACCCATCACTCACCCTCCCCTCCCTCCCACCCCCCATCAACCCTCAGTTTGTTCTCAGTTTTTAAGAGTCTCTTATGCTTTGGCTCTCTCCCACTCTAACCTCTTTTTTTTTTTTTTTTTTTAACTTCCCCTCCTCCATGGGTTTCTGTTAAGTTTCCAGACAGTATTTTTAAAGAAAAGCTCCTAAATAGTTCTAATGTTCAGGTAGCTACATGAATAGTGTATTATTCTAGAAAGGGGGTTATAAAATACCTCATAATTGTGTTAATGATCAGATCCCCTGGCACTAGGATGGGTTCTTGATTCCTTAAGGGCTCTTTTTTACACCGTCAGACCATTACAATGATATCCAGTCGCTTTCAGGAAATGTCACCCTGTGGTCAAACTGGTGACAAAGTGGTTCTCTCTTTCATGCTCCCCTTCTTGTCTGGTTCTAGCCTTCTTTGCCTCAACATCCTTTATTCTCACCTTCAGGTGCTTAGTGCTTTCTTTCCCAGTTCCTTCTTTCAACCATTATTTGCCAACATAAATCAGGCTTAACATATTTCAGGAACTGAGCAAGTTGTTGGATATCAAGTTTTATTTATTGAATAATCAACAAATATTTGTTGGTTAGTCTGAAACTTGAGCTTGCTGGGGTAATTTTTAAAATAAGCATGAAAACAAGCTTCCTCTTTATTTTAAATGGCCTGGGAAGCCAAGAGCAACAGAATCCAAAACTCACAATGATTTCTCTCTCCTTTGCTTTTGGTTTGAATGCTTAGGTATTCATTAGTGATGAAATCCTCTAAAACAACTGGCAGTTAATTATAATGTCTTAGCTAAAATGTTAACTGTTTGTAAAATTTGACTATGAACTGAAGAGCCCCTGTCTCCTGGCATTCACTTACATGCTTTTCTATTTGCTTCCTCTGCAAATACTTCATGAGTAAAGTTTTCATGTCCTTACTGACTAGAGATAAGGAGCAGGTGTAAGAAAGAAGGACGACAAGATGTGAATGTGGAAGGTGATACAGGCGAGGCAGGCATTAAATGCTTAAGACATACAAATATCAAGCTAAATCCTCGTCTCCAGGGAGTAGATGGAAGAAGAATAGTAACAGGTGAAAATGAATCCTCATGGGAGTCACCATTGAAAGTAATTTTTGATATGAGAAATTAGAAGGCAGAGACAGCCTTCCTCAGAAGCTTCGTAGACATCGTAGATGCCTGATGGGAAGGAAGCTAAGAGTGGGTTGCTGCCCAGATATAAAGCTGGAGGGATCAAACAGGGGAACCTATTGCTTTATATATCCAAAGTATCTGAAAGATGTTTTCTATAAACTTAAAGCATGAAATAGACTTCTCAGAGAGTCACTCTGATTTCACACTGAGAGCCTCAAAGGGAGAAAACCCCCCAGTAAGATGTGTTCTTTGCTCTGGCCTCTCTGAGAACAATGGGTTTCTGTAACGACTTGCCTGTTTATAGCCTGAGCAGTCCTCATAACTGGAGAAAAAAAGCTTTGTTAATGCTGAAGCCTGCACAGCCACAGTTGACAAAAGGCCACATGAGGGAAATTGCTTGTTGGCCAGGGAGTATGAAGATCTATTTGATCTTGTTTCTTCTTTAAGCCTCTTTTCAGGAAACAGCAGTCAAGCTTCCTGAGCTGCTGCTTGTACAAGGTAATGAAAGTTCCATTCACAACAGCATTGAAGGCATGGAAAGGTAGGCCCTCGAACTCCTTGTAGATCTTTCGCGGTCAATCATTTCCCTGTCATGGAAACACATGGCGCTTTTTCTCTCAGTCCTAATGCCTGCAATCCCCCCACGATCCTCACTGTACAGCTCTGGCTCAGACAAGGCAAGAGCAAGAAAACAATTGACCAAGATGCACGTGTTGCCAGGAAGTGTGTGTGTGTGCAAGGTAAAAGGGGCATTAGGACAGGGAAATGGAGGCCTGCTCCAGAGCACCTCTGTTGCTCTGATCTGTGGCAAAACTACAAAGCTGGTCAGAAGAGAGGAAGATGCAATAAAAAATAACAGGTGGCTAAACCCAGTCAGTTGCAGTGTGGGACAAGTTCAGCAAAGCTCCTGAGAAACTGAGGTCTTTCTACCTGCAGGCAGTTGGAGAACAGGGAAATGCTTTGCTCATTTGGTGACAGACACAGCTCTAGAGAAACCTGGAGGGCAAATGCAGATGGCAAGGTTGTCATTTAGCAAAGGCAGAGTTTTGAGAAGTGTAATGTCGTTGCCATCACACAGTCATAGCTCTTCCTTCGTTGTAAATTAAATGAGCTCACGGCTTCTGAAAATAAACCATAAATAATTTGTAGATCAGCTTTTGATGAATAATAGCAATCCTTAGAAGAGATGAAATATAAAAATGTGCACTTCTTAATAAAGGAGCACAGTGAAATTGCTTGCTGGTTGTTGGATGACAGCCTGTAGGATTGATGTGCTCTTAATCAGGGTATATTGGGTGTGCCAGGCTCAGAGAGGAAGGTTTATTTTCTGTGTTTTGCTGACTTGCACAGTTCCCCTTAAGAAAAACAACAGCAACAACAAATCAGTTACTGAAAGCCCCAGCTAAGAGCCTTGGCTAAGTAATTCACTCTTCCTGTCACTTGTGTGTCCAAATGGCCTGAGCCTGGGGCTGAGTGCCCATGACTGGGCAGCATCTGGGTCCCTGGGTGAGGTGGTGCCTCCCCTCCCACCTCCATCCTCTGAGCCTTTCTCTCCCAGCAGGAGACCTTTGAAGTTACAGGCTGAGTCTCCTGTCAATGACCTCACCTCAGGTAAGGGTACAGGGATGCCTTCTAAAGAGATTTTTAGAATTTGCAGCATTCGTTTTGAGTAGCCTCTGAACAAAATGTCACAGGGGACTAATAGACAAAGAATCAGGTAAAGAGGCTTTATAATTATGTATTGGTTTTTATTCAGAGACCATCTGTATTTAATATTAGCATTTGAAGTATTTCCAATTGCTCTGCCCACTCACTTGGATTCAGATACCTGCTGCTCTTCAAGGGCAGGTCGCCTCTGGCTAGCTGCTGCTGCCGTCCTAGCAATAGGGTCCAGGCTTTCTCCCTAGTAGGGAGATGGGGGGGTGTCATCAAATGCTCAAGTAATGAGGTCAGAAGAGGTTCACATCTATCAGAAGCCTTTACTCTGTGTGCTCAGAAGAGTAGGAAAAAAATATTAGAAAAGGAAGCACCTCTAAGAGAGACAGAAGTATCTGTTGAAAGCATCTCTGTTTTGGGGGTGCTTCACTTCATGTGCACCTGTGGAGCACCACAGCATTCACTGGTCTTTCTTTTGGGGTCACTCTCTAGAGTAGCACTGTCCTAAAAGAAATATAATTTGACCCACGTACGTGATTTAAAATTGTCTAGTAGTCACATTAAAAAGGTTAAGAGAAATGGGTGAAATTACTGTAAAAATTTATTTAATCCAACACACATAAAACATCATCAGTTCAACATGTAAATAGTATTAAAATTATCAGTGAGATATTTTACGTTCTTTTTCTTTATATGAAGTCTTTGAAATCTGGTGTATATTTTACACTTACTTTTTAATTTAACTTTCTATTGTAAGTATCACTCTGTATTGCTAATCCCTTTACTGAACACAATTTCTAATTGTTGAATGTTACTGAATCACGGAAAAGTGCTGTAATTTTCTGCTTCTATATATTTGGACATGGATGGTTTTCATTTTGGGCTATTATAAATGACATGGTTATTTAGCATTTTTATGTAAAATTAATTTCAGTGTTATGACTATTAAGCCAGATTCACAGGAATAGAACTATTTAGATCTCACAAAAGCTAATGTCGAAAGTTTGTATCATCTAAACTTCCATTACCAATCTATGAGACAGATCGTTTTACTTCACTGCCTGTAAATGGAAGGAAGATGTTAAACTTCTTAAAGCCTTAGATCATTTATAAGACAAAAAAGAATCTGAAAAAGATAGTGAATGGGAGAACTCTTTTCCTCATTTGCCAATCAAAAATTACATAAGTGCCCCTAGAGTTTGGAGTTTGGAGGTGGGAGGGGGAGATAAATGTTGAGAGAAAGAGACAGACAGATTGACTGGGAGATAAAGCAAGAGAGTTAGATCCTGTTATGAGAAGCTGTGTGCATCTTTCTCATCTGGCATTCCTATGTGCCAAGTCCTGTGCAGGGGCAGGGGATGAAGGAACCCTATTCCACTTTAAATTTGGAGATCTAAGAGTAAACGAGATAAATGGCACCCTTGGGGATCTCTCTGCTCTGGAAATGTTTGTTCCCACAGAAGCATCCTTGAACCATGACAACACATCAGAAAAAAGATGGCTGCATGCAGCATCTTGGGTCTGAGTTCTCTCTGATGCCAGTGGAGTGTGGGAAACAGTCAGCTATTTCCTTGGTGGTTAAGGGTGTTTTGAATGAGATGCCAAGAGCAGGAAGGATGCAGAAGTGGCCATAGGGTCAGGCCTGGGCAATGCACCTGAAAACAGCAGTGTGGACAGTACAATTTTAAGAAGTGGCTTTCCAGTAGACACCAATATTAGGAGGTGCCTGTGGCTTTCATACAGGCTACCATAGATGAAGATAGAGGAGTGAATAGCTTCCTCCTTACCAATGTTATACCCTGAAGGATAAGGTGTGGAGAAAATTCTAAAAGAAATTAAGTTTTAAACCCAAAGTGATTGAGATCACTGGATTTGACAGACTTCACTTGGAATTGAGTTAATTATCATGCCATCAGGTGGAAGTGATGATGGGTAGAGATGAAAATTTAATCTGGTTATAGAAAAATAAAGACATTATTTTTTTCAAAATAAAAGGGGAGGGAGTGAAATAGCTAAGCTTTAAAATATGCATCACTTCTGTACTTTTTGCCATGGCTGTGTTTTTCAGAGGTGAAACAAAAATAAATGACTTTGATTGTTCCAGTGCTTCAGAATTGCATATGAGTCCCAATGGTGATTATTTTCTTCAAGAAACATAGACAGTAACCAAACACAACTTATTTCGGCTGTCTGTATTTGACATGTCATTTCAACTCTATCAAAAGTTTCTGTTTTTCTTGAAAAATAGTTTCATTTATCTCTTTTGGTAGCAAAACAAATTAAGAAGTCTTTCAAGAGGAACAAGATGTGGGAGCTCACTGAGGCAAAGTAAGCTGGGCATGAGGTTCAGAGAACTATTAAAAGGAGAGTCATCTTCATTAAAAATTAGCATAATTGCAATGCCCTGAATGTGTCTTGTGTAGGTGACAAGAAATTGGTAGTAAATATGAATGTGGCTCAACTCAGGTTCCATTATTTGTTGATGATTTACTTAGGTTCTTTAAGTCTGGAATGGCTATTTGTGGGCAGAAAGGTCCATAGTTAAGGCACCACAATTGAGCATACACTTAAGTGCAGCATAGAATGTTGCAACAAGTAAAATATTCAACTTTCCCCCTGTAGTTTGCCCTCAGAGGAAGACAATGTGGACAAATGGTGTGTCATGGAATTTTAGAGGAAGGGGGAACATCAGAGCATCTAGTCTAGTGACTCTCAACCTTTCAGACCCAAGAACACAGAAGTATCTGTTGAAAGCATCTCTGTTTTGGGGGTGCTTCACTTCATGTGCACCTGTGGAGCACCACAGCATTCACTGGTCTTTCTTTTGGGGTCACTCTCTAGAGTAGCACTGTCCTAAAAGAAATATAATTTGACCCACGTAGGTGATTTAAAATTGTCTAGTAGTCACATTAAAAAGGTTAAGAGAAATGGGTGAAATTACTGTAAAAATTTATTTAATCCAACACACATAAAACATCATCAGTTCAACATGTAAATAGTATTAAAATTAAGAGAAACGAATCCTTGGTGACACCCTTGTCCTACCCTAAAGTAAGATTCATAGACAAGTAATTTGAATATGTATACATCTAAAAATACCCTAACTAGAAGAGAAATAAAATGAAAGTGATGGTGATACATATTTCAATACTAGATTTACAGGTCTGATGAAAGAAGACATACTGGAGTAGATAGATGGGACTTGTACTTATGGTGAGTGAGTTAGATTTAAAAGACCAGGAGCCATTCTGTACAATGCAAGTGCAGGTAGATATTGGAATAAAAACTAGTAGGACCAGTATATTTTAAAACTGTGCAAAAATATTCTGCTTCTCTATATGAAACAGGTTTTAGGTTAATTAACTATAATAAAGTCCTTCACTCAATGACAGAGGGACATTAGAAAGTCATGCAGGATGCAGAACAATTACTGATTGTCCCAGACTGTGCTAAGCGTTGAAGGACATCCAGCATCCCTATCCACACTTGCTGAATGCCAATTGCACTATCCATTCCTGTGACAACCAGAACTTCTCCCACACATGGCCATTTCCCACCCATGACCCAAATGACCACTGATCTAGTCTAATTCTCTTGTTTTATAGACAAGTAAATTGAGGACCAAAGGGATTCAATGACTGGTTCAAGGTCTCCTGGCTGAGTAGAGGCAGAACAAGGAATGGTTCCTCTGATTCTTGCCTAGAGCCTTACCAACCCTGGACTACATTCCTTTCTGGTGTTCTCAAAACTTTTTGGGAAATGGAAAATCAAATTAAACACCTTCCAATTTTTGGAAGAGTGGACCAGGGCATGCATTTTGAAGCTAAGTTTTCATGCAATTTAGGATTACTGGAGGTGGCTTGATGAAGCTAGTGGAGATTATAGAGGAGCTACCCCAGCATTGATCTCTCCTAAGTACCTCTTGGAGTTGTCAGTTCCTTGGGTCCATTTCCCACTGTGTCTGCCTTGGGCAAGGCTTTGCTTTTAGGCAATTCTTTTCTTCCCAGATATAAGCAATCTGACACTATCAGTTATAGCCTCTCCAATACTAACGTCATGAATAATAGTTTTCTATTGCCCTATGGTAGTTTTGTGTGGATTATAATTTTTGTTTAGTACAACTCTTAGTAAAATACTACTGCTACATATCTATCTACTACGTGTCAGGCACTGATATAGGCTCATTTGCAGCTTGATTTATTTTCCTCATAACGATTAAGGTAGGTATTATTAGTCCCCATTTACAAATGAAAAACTGATGCTTAGAGAGATGAAGGAGGGAAGGACAGAAGAAAGAGCACTCCAGATAGCTGGCAGAGTCTACAAAGATCCCAAAGCTATAAAGTAGGGACTAGTTTAACCAAGGTCCAAAGACTTTGTAGAAGAGTTGGGAGTTGTTCTTTTGTCTCTCTCATTGTGTCACTCCTTCTGATTTAGCTTCACAGTCTCATTTCTTCCATCCCTTTGATACTAGATTTTCTGAAAGAAGGTTCCCACACCATATAGGCAAGTTCAAATCTGCAATATATCTCCAAGCTGCACTCTCTAGCAGACATCAGCCTTGGGAAAACCTCCAGTGACCTTCACATTTCCACGTTTTTTTAACTCTCCTTTGGTTCCTGGTTTAGAAGATTCTAAAGCTCTCGACACAAATGGCCACCCCTCTTTCTGAGGTCTTTCTTCTCTCCCATGTCTGCTCTTTGTTTCTCCTGTTTTCCTTCAGCTTCCAAATTTACATGTTCTTCCCATTACCGTGTGCAAAGAATCATTCCCTACAACCATAGATGCCCTTATGCCCTTCTAGACTGTCATAATTTGAATGAAATTAATTAGTTGATTCACATGACTTGGTTCCATAAAAGAATTGAGGCACTTTGGATGATGTCTCTCCTGAGCCATGATTCTGATTTCCAAACACTTCCAGGGAATCCTCATCTAGGGATGATATTGACATCTGAAACTGGGTATTGTCAAAATGGAATTTATTTTTCTCCTGTAAATAAGCTCTTTCACTTTTTGATTTTTCTTCTTCAGAATGACATCGTTATTCCCTCTAGCATCCTCTTAATAACTGCTTCATTTTCTTTGCTTGTCATATTTATTAGGTCATAAGCTAAGTCCCAGTGGTCTCAGCTTTTTGGAATCTCTCATATTCGTCTTCCCTTTTCCATCCTCACTGCCACTGGCCTGCCTCACTGTGACCAGTTATAATATTTTTGTTTCTTCATTTTATATTAGACCTCCTCCAAGCCATCTTGCACTCTGCTTCAGAATAATTATTATAATGCTCTTCAAACCTACAATGTCTCCCACACCCTCCATTGCATATATATTTAATGGAATAATATTTTTATACATTAAATATTTTTTCCTTTCCCTTGATTATTCCATCCTCTTCATTCCATCAGTTAGCCAGTCCTCCTGTTCATTGTCTCAGGGCAGAGATGAGGTAGAATTAAAAACGGAAATAATCAGGGAGTTCATACACTTTTTCCCAAAAGACGGAGCCCTTGAACACAGAAAGAGAGCTCGGGTTGTTAACAGTTTCTTGATCAAAAACCTCCAGGAGTCAAGATTGTCCCAGACTAAAGAGCAGTTGCAGTCTGTGCTGGAGGGAAGAGATGTGTGGTGATGTGGTGATGGTGGTAATAGTAAGGACATGGTCCACTTTCTAACCAGTGCAACCAGTAATTGCAAAGACTTAGAGAAGTTTGTGGAATTCTAGAGAGGGAATTTGGGCATCTCAGTATCACTGATGGGGATTTGGGGTTGTGGGGGTGACCATATGTTATATTAGACAGATAGGGCAATAATTGGCCTTTGGAAGGAACCTCAGGGGCTGGCAAGCTAGGAAGGAAACATCTGTGCAGTAAACTGGATGGGAGACTCAAAGATCCAGTAGGCCAATGCCTTCCCGATGCCTGGGCATGATGCAAACCCTGAACTTACTCACTCAGGGGGAGAAAAAGGGAAGAATACTGAAAAAAAGAAATTCAAATTTCTGCCCAGGTCAGCAGAGTGGGGCTTAAACTAGAAATGAAGTTGAATGATTGAAACCAAGTTATATTGTTTAAACATGGAAGTTTGTGGACTGAGATGAAGTTTCACACAAAATTAGGTTAAAGCCTTCAAACTGAGTGTGAAGCCCTGTAGAATGGTGCTTGAGTCAATGTTTCTAGTTTTTTCTTCTTTTTTTTGGGGGGGTGCGAGGGGGGAACTTACAAACTTACATTTTATTTTGACGAGTCTGTTCACAATTCCCTGGTCATGTTTTCCTGCTCCTGATGCTTGTTGGCCCTTCTCTCTGCCTAGAAAGCACTTCTCTAACACCCCTCACCCCATTCTTACCAGCTTTTCAACACCTTCTCAAATTCCATCTGTCTCACAAAAACTCTCTGTTGTTTCCCTTTGCGAACTCACAGGCATTTTGCACATCCTTTCCTCTGGCCTTTGCTAGACCGGAACGGGGAATGCCAGACTCTGCATTTACACTCACCTCTAGGGTGGATGCAGCTAAGCCCATGGACTTTAGCATTATTTGTTCTCATGATCTGCCCCCCATTGATAATTAACAGGCAGAGGGTAAGAAAGGGGATGAGTTTTAGTGACCATTCTAGACGGTCACTTAGTGCAGGAAAACCTTGATCAGCTTGGAGGATGGAGGAGAGAGGAGTTCATCAAATGAGCTTAAACAGTGATATGCAGCCCAGTTCTGTGAACTTGGGCACAAGAGCAATGGAACCTAAGTGTCACACTCTGCATCTAACATCAAAACAGTCTCTGTAAAAAGGTTGGTTGGTTGGTTGTTTGGTTGGTAAAAATCCTTAATAAATCTGTTTCACTTAGAACTTTCCTGATCTGTTGTCTGAACGTTGGGGAATTGTTAAAGCGGCAACAAGCCTGGCTCCCCAAATCTACCAGGAATGATTATTACTCAAACTGGGGAGACTTCCAAGGGCACTCACCATAATCTGCCTCATGTCACTATTACTTGAGTATGTCTCCTATCATTCAGTTTTACACTGCTTGACGTTAAAGTCTATTTGCCCATTTTTATATACTTATTAACTGGTCACTAAATGGTCACTAAATGTTTGTTGAATTGGATTCTTTCATATTCTTTCATATCATTTATGAACCCTATTTAATCTTTTCAGGAATCATTACTTTTTTAACTAATCTCAAAATGAGACACTGTACGTTAAATGTCTAGAACAGACCATAGTAATAGAGACTGTCTAGGATTTTCTGAGACAATCTCATTTCATGTGTTCTTTTCTTCCCTTTTCAGTAATAATACTTCATTAAATATGAAACTATATGCAAAATCATTTTCTTCGTTTGTAAGATTTTCACATAAACTTTTGATTCAAACTGTTTATGCACTAGATGATGTATCCTAATCTTTATAATGGAAAATATGGTGTCTGTTCACATTATTGATGTCTAGTACCGTTTGTTGATTCTGAATCAACTGTATTTATCAAATGTTTCTTTCTTCTTAGAGTTGCGCTTTGCCTATAAAAGCAAATTGGACAAGGTTATCCTTCTCCAGGAGATTTGAGTTTACATCAAAAATGACACAAACACATATATTAGGCATAATTTTTTGTTAGATGAAAATCACTTCTGATCATTGCTTATTCAATTGCAAGGTTTAGACTGAAAATAACTTCTGCCTTTGCATTGCTTACCAGGGTAATGATAGAATTCATTTTGTACACTTTGGGGGTACCGTGTGGCTCTAAGAGAAAAAATCAACATAAGAGAGTAAATGCCAATTACAGGTATTTGTGATCTAGCTGAACCAGCCTGGTACCAAATAACGTATAGACCTTTCAAGTTCTCATTTTCTAAGTATGCTTAGTTTAGGAAGTTTTTGGTAGTACCAAGCAGTGATAAAGACCAAAATATGACCTTTCAGGCTTGAATAGGTACATAGAAACCAACCTTGTTTCCTGTAAGAATGAAGCAAATGCCTTCTTCATCATTGTGTTTCATGTGGTGTTTGAGCCTTTGGGGATGTTGGGTAATATCTGAGACATTCAGTAGGAAGTTGCAGTCAGATCCCTACTAGAATATGGTTGTGCATGTTTGTAAGTATATGTGACAACACGGATGGATAGGGTGATGACACAATTGTTGTACAAATAAATGACTTTCTCATTACCTATAAATTTTTTGAGATCAGAGTCTGGGTCATTTTGTTTCCCCTTCTTTTTCCCATATCCTGAAAAGTTTAAGTGATTGAGAAAAAACTGTTGAATGGATGAAAGAATCTTCTACTATAGATTAGATTCTATGTAAGCCAACAAGTCCCTAAAACTATGGATGGATCAGAAGACTCAAGAAAGGTTCTGAATGTTTTGATATTTGGCAACTATGATGGTTAATTTAATTTATTTTTTCACTCTATAAAATTTTTATTAATTCAAAACATTTTTAAAATTTATTTTTTAATTTGCATCCAAGGTACTTAGCATATAGTGCAACAGTGATTTCAGGAGTAGATTCCTTAATGCCCCTTACCTGTTTAGCCTATCCCCCCTCCCACAACCCCTTCAGCAACCCTCTGTTTGTTCTCCATATTTAAGAGTCTCTTATGTTTTGGCCCCCTCCCTGTTTTTATATTACTTTTGCTCCCCTTCCCTTATTTTCATCTGTTTTGTACCTTAAATTCCTCATGAGTAAAATCATATGGTATTTGTCTTTCTCTGACTAATTTCACTTAGCATAATACCCTCTAGTTCCATCCACATTGTTGCAAATGGCAAGATTTCATTCTTTTTGATTGCTGAGCAATACTCCATTCTATATACATAACCATATCTTCTTTATCAATTCATCCATCGATGGACACTTGGGCTCTTTCCATACTTTGGAAAGTACTATTGTTGATAGTGCTGCTATAAACATTGGGGTGCATGTGTCCCTTCGAAATAGCACACTTGTATCCCTTGGATAAATACCTAGTAGTGCAATTGCTGGGTTGTAGGGTAGTTCTATTTTTAATTTTTTGATGAACTTCCATACTGTTTTCCAGAGTGGCTGCACCAGTTTGCATTCCCACCAGCAGTGCAAAAGAGATCCTCTTTTTCCACATCCTCGCCAAAATCTGTTGTTGCCTGAGTTGTTAATGTTACCCATCCTGACAGGTGTGAGGTGGTATCTCATTGTGGTTTTGTGTTTCCCTGATGATGAGTGATGTTGAGCATTTTTTTCATGTGTTGGTTGGCCATGTGGATGTCTTATTTGGAGAAGTGTCTATTCATGTCTTTTGCTCATTTCTTCACTGGATTATTTGTTTTTTGGGTGTTGAGTCTGATAAGTTCTTTATAGATTTTGGATCTAACCCTTTATGTGATATGTCATTTGCAAATATCTTCTCCCATTCTGTCGGTTGCCTTTTAGTTTTGCTGATTTGTTTCCTTCACTGTGAAGAAGGTTTTTATTTTGATGAGGTCCCAGTAGTTCATTTTTGCTTTTGTTTACCTTCCCTCCAGAGACATGTTGAGTAAGAAGTTGCTGCAGCCGAGGTCAAAGAGGTTTTTGCCTGCTTTTTCCTCTAGAATTTTGATGGCTTCCTGTCTTATGTTTAGGTCTTTCATCCATTTTTTTTTTGTGTATGGTGCAAGAAAGTGGTCCAGGTTCATTTTACCGCATGTCACTGTCCAGTTTTCCCAGCACCATTTGCTGAAGAGATTGTCTTTATTTTATTGGATATTTTTTCCTGCTTTGTCAAAGATTAGTTGGCCATATGTTTGTGGGTCCATTTCTGGGTTGTCTATTCTGTTCCATTGACCTGAGTGTCTGTTCTTGTGCCAGTACCATACTGTCTTGATGATTACAGCTTTGTAATACATCTTGAAGTCCAGGATTGTGATGCTTCCAGCTGTGGTTTTCTTTTTCAAAATTGCTTTGGCTATTTGGGGTCTTTTCTGGTTCCATACAAATTTTAGGATTGTTTGTTCTAGTTCTGTGAAGAATGCTGGTGTTATTTTGATAGGGATTGCTGTGATAGTTAATTTTATGTGTTATCTTGACTGGGCCACAGGGTACCCAGCTACTTGGTTAAACATTATTCTGGTGTTTCTGCAAGGCTGTTTTTAGGTGACATTAACACTTTAATTGATAAAGTAGATTGTCCTCTATGATGTGTGTAGACCTCATCTAACTAGTTGAAAGCCTGATTTGAACAAAAACTGATCTTCCTCTGCTTGCCAGACCCTGAACTTCATTTGTACCATTAATTCTCCTGGGTCTCAAGCTTACTGGCACATACTGCAGATTTGTAATTACCAGTCTTCATAATAACATGAGCCAATATTTTACAATGGATTTGTTTCTATAAATGTATATATATATATCCTATTGTTTTTATTTCTCTAAAGAAACAAAACAGCTGGCTAATACAGCACCTGGGTGATTTTAGGCAAGTCACCTAGTCTCTCTGAGGCTCTCTTTCCTCTTCTTTAAATATGGTGATATTTGCCCTTCAGAATTAGGATTATATATGATTGCACATTTGAATCAGATACCTGTGGTTAAAATGTGATTCTAAGTGGTTAAAAATAGTAACTCATGTAACCTTCATAACAATCCAATGAGATAACTTATACCCATTTTATATATAAGGAAACTGAAGCACAAAGGAGTTCAGTAACTTGCCCAAGTTTACACGGTTAGCAATATTACACGTTCACTGACAGTCATGAACTCTTTCCCAACCACACCAAAAAGCTCCATTTCCTAGGTCTACCCTGTGGTTAGGTAGAGGGTAGTCTGATTGATTTCTAGTTGATGAAGTGTGGACAGAGATGATGGATATTATTTCTTGGCCTGCCTATAAAATACAGCCGCAAACCATCACCTTCCCTTTTTCTCTTCCCTTGATCACATTGAGGTCATTTGTTGAAGGTAGCAGAGCTGTGAGATTAAAGAAACATGAGCCTCTGAGTCATCCCTTTGGGAAGAACTCCAGCAGAGCTGCCCCATGAGAAAAATCTACATTGTGCTTTGCATGATGAGCAATAATTCCTCACTGAATCAAGCCTCTGAGATTTTAGAGTTTATTTATTAGCCCATCATAGCCTAACCTAGACTGTCTAATAGTGTGTTAGAGTTGGGGTGTAAACTAAGGCATTCTGGATGTAGAGATTATTCCCTAAATTGGTGTGGTGCTGTGCTTATCAGCTCCAGGCACATGGAAGACACTTAAAAATACTCATTCTGATTATTATCTTGCCTTTTGAGAAGTCTTCATAATGTAAATAAAGTAAAAACACTTGGGTACTTTTTTTATTAAAATATAATTAACATATAGTGTTGTATTAGTTTCAGGTATACAATACGATTCAGCGAATCTATACATTACTCAGTGCTCATCAAGATAAGTGTACTCTTTATTAATTTTTTTTAATGTTTTATTTATTTTGGGGGGAGAGAGAGAGACATAGTCCAAGTGGGGGAGGGGCAGAGAGAGAGGGTGACAGAATCCAAAGCAGGTCCCAGGCTCTGAGCTGTCAGCATAGAGTCCAATGTGGGCTCAAACCCATGAACCATGAGATCATGACTTGAGCTGAATCCAGTCACTTAATCCACTGAGCCCCCCAGGGTGACCCAGGATAAGTGTTCTCTTGAATTCCCTTCACCTATTTCACCCATCCTCCCACCTACCTCCCCTCTAGTATCCACTAGTTCTCTAAGTTTTTGTTTTACATTTTTTTCTTTGTTCATTTGTTTCTTAAATCCAATATATGAGTAAAATCATATGGTATTTTATCTTTCTGACTTATTTCACTTAGCATTATACCCACAAGGTTCATCCCTGTTGTTGTGAATGGCAAGATTTCATTCTTTTCTGTGGCTGAGTAATACTCCATTGTATATATCATATAGTATCATATATACTATATCATATATCATATGTATATATAGTATACACTATATAGTGTATATATATCATATATATCATGATATATCATATCATATATATATCATATATATCATATACATATATATGATATGTATACATATCATATAGTGTGTGTATATATATCTATATATAGTGTATATATATACATATCTATATAGTGTGTGTGTGTGTGTGTGTATAACACCAACTTTATTCATGTATGGCTGCATACTTGCGTTGCTTCCATATCTTGGCTATTATAAATAATGCTGCAATAAACATAGGGGTACATATATCTTTTCAAATTAGTGTTTTCATTCTCTTTGGGTAAATACCCAATAGTGGAATTACTGGATTATCTAGTAATTCTATTTTTAATTTTTGAGGAACCCCCATACTGTTTTCCATAGTGACTGCACCAATAATTCCCACTAATAGTGTACAAGGGTTCCCTTTTTTCCCTACATCCTCACCAACACTTGTCTTTTTGACAAAAGTCTTTGTCTTTTGCCCTGTCTTTTTGATACTAGTCCTTCTGACAGGTATAAGGTGATATCTCATTTTGGTTTGGATTTGAATTTCTCTGATAGTGATGTTGAGCATCTTTGTTTTAATTAAAGCTAAATGGGTTTTGTTATAGTTGGATTTAATATGCTAATGTGCATTATGAATTTTGTAGAGATAGGAGAGAGTATGAAGTATTCCTAAAATGACTTGTCCCATAGAACTCTTTCTGTGAACAACATTTAGGAAATGTATTTTGGTAACAGCATATGTAGTAAGCACTTTGGAGCTATACTTTCTGGGTTCAGATCCCAATTCCTCCACTAATAGTGCTATGGTCTTGGACCACTTCACCTTTATGAACTTCAGTTTCTTCCTAGGAAAAATGGAGATGATACTAAGTACCTAACAGGGTTATTATGAAATTTTCTTGGTCTGATGTTTTTAAAAGGTTTAGAATACTGACTGGCCTATAGTGAATGCTCTTTCTCTCTCTGTGTGTATGTGTATGTGTGTGTTTAGTAAATTAATGAATACATCCTTTTCTAGCCTTGTTTACTAGTTTCCTATATTGTAAACCCCTTGAAATTTAGGAATGCTTTTTACAATATTTAGAGATTTACTATGTTAATACCTAGGAATAAGTATTAAGCATATACCTTGTGCTTAATAAATATTGAAGAAATGAATGGAAAAATGGATCTCATCCCATGAAAAGAGATAAGTAATCTGTAACTAAGTTTTTGTTTTCTTTATGCAGATCCAAGTTAAAGAATACCCACCTTTTGACATTGCTATCAATAGATACCAGGATGAGAAGAATTCAACAAAAAAAATGTAGCCAAGATTCTGGTGTTTGGGGTGCACAGGTAAGATAAATAGCAATCTGTTTTTCTTCTTCAGGGTGTTACATACCATGTCAGAACTTGAGAAAATAGATTTTAATTAAACAGCAGAATTAGGTTAAGGATCATTAGCTAATTTTCTTCAATCATTTTCTTAAGGCTGTAATTAATGTTAGTTACTTACCCCAAAACAATATTTTCCCTTGTATACACCAGCAAGTGCTAATCACAGGTTCACCTTGGTGCATATTGGCCTATGTTTCCAGAATCTTCAACCAAAATTTCTAATTGTTGGGAATAGAGACTTGAGCTAAAAAAATGCAGTTGATAGACAGAAGGTAACAAATGGAATAAAGAAGACTAAGGAACAACAGCCAAAAATTAGAAGGCTGAATTAATAAGACTTTATACTCCATGGAGAGAGGAGCCAAATACTCTCCTTTGTGGGCAGAGGCAAAAAGAGAAGACAGTAGCACCAGGTGGGTTTGGAGAAAGACCCAAGAGTGGTCTTTCCCACAAGTAAGGTATGTGGAAGTGAGATTTGGAAGGGTTTCTCACTGGTGATAAGATATATCCAGATAATGACATGTGATAGTAAAACTAAAAGATAATCAATTCATAACCATTTGCTGGACTTATCTCTTGTCAGGAAGGTGAGTTGAAAAGAAGAGAGGTTTGTTGTAACACAGTGTTTACAAACTGGGGTTCTCAGACCCCAGAGATCTTAGGATGTATTCTGGGGTGTCTGAGAGTTCTATGAAAGAAATTTCAGATATTATATTTTCACTACGATGACAAAGTAACCACCCTTTCAACTCAACTAATGGATATTTTGGATTATTTGTATGACCACAATATTATATGGAAAGATGACAGGATATTTCCTTCATTTCAGTACCTGGGTTGGCTATCAGTTAGAAAAATGGGTAGATTAAATATGAAAATGAAATGTTCATGTCAATTGAGAACCAAATGATGCCATGGTGTGCTGAAGTAAGAATTTGAGTAGATAAATGTGGTGGAAGAATTGAGTTACACACAGCACATGACAATGTAACTCAATAACATTTAAAAAATATTAACTGATCATTAAAAAAATTCATTTGAGTATAGTTAAAATATATCACTTTAGATTCAGGTGTACAACATAGTGATTTGATAAGTTTATATATTATACTATGTTCATTACAAGTGTAGCTACCCCTTGTCACCATATGACATATTACAATATTATTGATTATATTCCTTATGCTTATGTGCCTTTTATTCCTGTAACTTATTTATTACATACCTGGAAGTTTTTATCTCCCACTCCCCTTCACCCATTTTTCCCATACCTCCAGATCCTCCCCTCTGGCAACCATCAGTTTGTTTTCCATGTTTCTAAGTTCGATTCTTCTTTTAAAATTTTTTTTTAGATTCCACATATGAATGAAATAATAAGGTATTTGCCTTTCTCTGACTTATTTCATTTAGCATAATACACTCTAGGTCTATCCATGTTGTTGCAAAGGGCATTATTTCACCTCTTTTGTGGCTGTATGATATTTCAGTGTGTGTGTGTGTGTGTGTGTGTGTGTACACACACATGCCACATGTTCTTTATCTGTTCTTCTATGGATGGACACTTAGGTGGCTTCCATGCTACTGCAAACTATGCTGCAATAAACATAGGGGTACATATATCTTTTCAAATTAGTGTTTTCATTTTCTTAGGTAGATACCCAGTAGTGGAATTATTGGA
Organism: Panthera leo; assembly: GCF_018350215.1. NCBI lineage: Eukaryota > Metazoa > Chordata > Mammalia > Carnivora > Felidae > Panthera > Panthera leo. The sequence goes on from NC_056679.1 coordinate 23,321,629, forward strand.
TTGTGTGGTATTTCTATATTCAATTTTTGGAGGAATCTCCATACTGATTTTCATGGTGGCTTGTACCCATGTACATTCCTAACCAACAGTGCATGAGGGTTACTTTGCTTCTGTATTTTCACCAACAGTTGTATTTTTTTACTTTTTTATTTTAGCTATTCTGACAGATGTAAGTTGATATCTTAAACTTTAATTTTTTTTAACGTTTATTTATTTTTGAGACAGAGAGAGACAGAGCATGAACGGGGGAGGGGCAGAGAGAGAGGGAGACACAGAATTGGAAGCAGGCTCCAGGCTCTGAGCCATCAGCCCAGAGCGGGACGCGGGGCTCGAACTCATGGACCGTGAGATCGTGACCTGAGCTGAAGTTGGATGCTTAACCGACTGAGCCACCCAGGCGCCCCAGTTGATATCTTATTGTGATTTTGATTTGCATTTCCCTCATGAGTGATATTGAGCATCTTTTCAGGTGTCTGTTGGCCATCTATATGTCTTCTTTGGAAAAATGTCTATTTTGGTCATCTCCCTATTTTTAATTGGATATTATTATTTTGGGGGGGTTGAGTTGGATATGTTCTTTATATATTTTGGATATTACTCCTTAGTTATATAATTTGCAAATATCTTCTACCATTCAGTAGGTTGTCTTTTCATTTTGTTGATGGTTTATTTTGCTATGAAAAAACTTTTGATTTTGGTGTAGTTCCAATAGTTTATTTTTGCTTTTAATTTCCTTGCTAAAGGTGACACACCTAGAAAAATGTCTCTGTGGCTACTGTCACAGAGATTACTGCCTATGTTTTCTTCTAGGAATTTTGTGGGTTTAGGTCTCTCATTTAGGTCTTTAATCTACTTTGAGTTTTTGTATATGGTAGAAGAAAGTGGTTCAGTTTCATTCCTTGTATGCAGCTGTTCAATTTTCCCAGCACAACTTATTGAAGATACTGTCTTTTCCCCATTGTATATTCTTACCTCTGTTGTCATGGATTGACTATATAAATATGGCTTAATTTTTGGGGTCTCTGTTCTATTGACCTATATGTCTATTTTTGTACCAGTACCATACTGTTTTGAATACTACAACTTTGTAGTATATATTGAAATCTGGGATTGTAATAACTCCAGGATTGTTCTTTCTCAAGGTAGCTGTGGCTATTCAGGGTCTTTTGGGTTCCAAAAATATTTTAAGGTTATTTGTTATAGTGTTGTGATGAATGCTTTTGTTATTTTGATAGGGATTGCTCTGTAGATGGCTCTGGGTAGTATGGACATTTGAACAATATTAATTCTTTCAATCCAAGAATATGGAATATCTTTCCATTTGTGTCATCTTTGGTTTCTTCATCAATTTCTTATAGAGTACATGTATTTTACCTCTTGGTCAAATTTATTTCTAAGTATTCTTTTTAGTGTAGTTGTAAATGGTATTATTTTCTTAATTTCTCTGTCTGCTACTTCATTATTAATGTATAGAAATGCTACCAATTTCTGAATATTAATTTTTTATTCTGCAACTTTACTGAATTCATTTATTACTTTTAGTTTTTTTTTTTTTTTTTAGGATTTTCTACATATAGTATCATGTTATCTGCAAATAGTGTAAGCTTTATTTTTTCCTTACCAATTTGGATGTCTTGTATTTCTTTTTATTATCTGATTGCTGTGCCTATGACTTCTAGTACTCTGTTGAATAGGAGTGGTGAGACTTGACATCTTTGCATTGTTTCTTAGAGAAAATGCTGTGTTTTCCACGTTGGAGTGTGATCTCGGCTGTGGTTTTTTCATATAGGGCCTTTGTTATGTTGAGATACATTCCCTCTAATCCCACATTGTTGAGAGTTTATCATGAACAGATGTTGAATTTCTTCAAATGCTTTTTCTGTATCTATTAAGATGATAACCTGATTTTTATCCTTTGTTTTCTTGTTGTGTTGTAGTATCAACTGATTTGTGAACATTGTATCATGTATAGCTTCCTTTTTTGTGGTGTTGTATCTGGTTTTGGTATCAGGGTAATGCTGGCTTCATAGAATGAATTTGGAAGGTTTCCTTTCTTTTCTGTTTGGAGTAGTTTAAGAAGAATAGGTATTAACTCTTTTCTAAAAGTTGGATAGAATTCATCTGTGAAACAACCTGGTCCCAGACTTTTATTTTTTGATGTTTTTTTTGATTATTAATTCAATTTTGTTATTAATAATCGGTCTGATCCGATTTCCTATTTTTTCCTGATTCAGTTCTGAAAGATTGTATGTTTCTAGGAATTTATTTTCTAGGTTGTGCAGTTTGTTGGCATGTAATAATTTTTCATAGTATTGTCATAATTCTTTGTATTTCTGTGGTGTCATTTATTCACTTTCATTTCTGATTTAATTATTTGGGTCATTTTGCTTTTTTTCTTGATGAATCTGCCTAAGGGTTGTCAATTTTATCTTTTCAAAGAAACAGTCCTTGGTTCGCTTGATTTTTTTTTTTTTCTGTTTTTGTTTGTTTTTTGTTTTTGTTGTTTGCTTGTTTTTGTTTTTAGTCTGTGTGTCATTTATATCTACTCTGATCTTTATTATTTCCTTCTGTCTACCCACCCGGGACTTTGTTATTTTTCTAGCTCCTTGAGGTGTAAGGGCAATTGTTTGAGCTTGTTTCTTGTGGTAGGCCTCTATTGCTATATATTTTTCTCTTAGAACTGTTTTTGATGCATCCCAAAGATTTTGGACCATTGAATTTTCATTTTAATTCATCTCTTTGTATTTATTTAAAATTATTCTTTGATTGATTCATTGACCAATTGGTTGCTTGGTCTTGTGTTGTTTAGTCTCCATGTATTTGTGTTTTTTTCTAGTTATTTCCTTGTGATTGATTTCTAGTTTGATTTCTACTGTTGTGGTCAGAATAGAAGTATAGGATGATATAAATCTTCAAAACTTTATTGAAGCTTATTTTGTAGGCTAATGTGATCTATTCTGGAGAGTGTTGCATATGCACTTGAAAAGCATATTTTGTTGATTTCGGATGCAATGTTGTATATATGTTATATTCTTCTGGTCCAATCCCTTTACTGTATTTTTTATTTGAGTTATTGTATTCTTCAACTCTGGTTCTTCCTATTATTTTTTATCATTTTATTGAGGGTCTCACTGTGTTGATTCATTCGGAAGGAGCAAAATGATAGAAACAAGGGCACTCTTCTTGGGGACCCACATATGCTACCAATTAACTAGTCCACAAACGCTAGTGTGGACAGCCTGGTGAGCATCTTTTCAATCATTACTTACATTCTTTATCAGGCATATTGCTTATCTGTATTTCAGTTCTTTTTCTGTGTGTGCGTGTGTGTCTGTGTGTGTTTTCTTATTCTTTCTTTGGAGCATATTCCTCTGTCTCCCCAGTTTGCCTGACTTTGTGTTTCTGTGGATTAAGTGGAACAGCTACTTCTCTTAAACTTGAAGGAATGGTCTCATGTATGGTTGTCCCCTATGTAGACTATTTGTGTTGATGACTTTTGCTGACTGCTAGAGCTGTGGTTGGTGTGTATGGGGGTCCCTGGATTCTCCACACAGTGAGTGCCTTGGCAGATAGGTAAAGTTAAAGTAGGTGCACGGTGGGATGTCCTGAGGGTCTGCATGTAGAAAGCACCTAGACAGGATAGTTGAAGCTGAAGCAGTAGTTTCTGGGGTGTCCTGGGGCTCTTTGTGCAGAGGGAATCCTGGCAGAATGGCTAGAGCTGAGGTGATGTGTAGGACTCTCCACGCTGAGGGCAATGTGGTGGGACAGATGAAGCTGAATTTGGTGCAAGCCAGGTGTTCCAGGGTAGTTAGTGCAGGGATTGTCTTGGCTAGATGGTTGGAGATGAGGCTGGTGTGGGCAGGAGTATTCTGGGGCAGGAGTATTCTGTGCAGGAGGTGCCCTGTCAGCGTGGCTGGAACTGAAGCAAGCACAGACTTGGGGTTCCTGGGGTGCTTCATGTAGTGAGTACTTAGGGCAGCTGGATTTGAAGGAGACATTATTCAGGAGTTTCTAGAATGTTCTGCACTGGAGGTGCTTTAATAAACCATCTGGAGCTGAAGTGGCGTGGGCCTGGAGTGTTCCCAGGTGTTTTGCACCTATGTCACATTGGCATGAAGGCTGGAACTGTGGTAAACACTGATCATGGGTGTTCTCATGGGATTGGTGGCTGGGGTAGGCTGGGGGTCTGGAGCTCACTGAGGAATCAGGCTGGTTAGGATGTTCAGACTGTGCACTGGTTTGTGCTTTCAAGTTGGGGATGGAGTATAGATTGTATCCATCAGCCTCTCCCGCCTGAGAGTGTTCCAGAAGCTCCATCCACTGTTTGGCACAGGTTGGAGGACTGGCCCTTTTATATGCTAATTTTTCTGTTCTATTCTATTCAATGCTTATTTTTGAGAGAAAGACAGAGACAGAGAGAGAGAGAGAATGAGAATGAGAATGAATGAGTGGGGGAGGGGCAGAGGGAGAGGGAGACACAGAATCCGAAGCAGGCTCCAGGCTCTGGGCTGTCAGCATAGAGCCTGACACTGGGCTGGAACTCACAGACTGTGACATCATGACCTGAACCAAAGTTGGATGCTTAGCCGACTGAGCTAGCCAGGCACCCCAATACTAGTTGGAAAAACCACAGCTTTTCTTATGTGCCCCAGGGTGACCAGGGCTGGTGTGGGCCATGGGATCTGGGGCTCGCTGATATGGCAGGTTGGCTAGTATGCATGGTTTCTGTTCCTCTTCATGTTATTAAGGTGGGGGTGGGGGAGTATGTAAATAGTGTCTGCCAGCCTCTCCCACCTGGAGGGCATTCTGGCAGCTCCCCTCTGTTTGGCACAGTTCTAGGGCTGTCTCTTATATACTAGTTGCTCTTTTAAATCACAGCTTTTTTTCTGTGCCCCAGCATGACCAGGGCTGGTGTGGGCCAGTGAGTCTGGAACTCACTGAGGTGGCGAGCTGGCTCTGGCATCCTGACCCTGCTCTGATCTGTGCTTTCACGGTGAAGGAGGAGCATAAATCATGTTGCGCTCCAGTCTCTCTGATCCAGAGAGAATTCACTCAGCTCATTCCCCACGTGGCAGAGTTCTAAGGCTGGCTCTTTTATATGCTAGTTGCTCTTTTAAACTGTGGCTTTTTTTCTGTGCCCAAGGAAAGCGGAAATTGTTTCAGGTCCCCTCAGTATTACCCCTTCCCACTGCAGTTTGTAACATCAGGGCTAGAGGTTCCCTTTGTTACTTTGTCTCGGTCCCTTTTCTCTTTTACTGTTACGTCTTTTGTTGTATAGAAGCTGTTTGGTCAGCCCTCAGTTCTTCAGGAGGAATTGTTCTACACATAGGTGTAATTTGGTGTGTTTCATGAAGGAGGTGAGTTCAGAGTCTTCCTTCATCACCATCTTGGACTACAAGTCTCCTAACAAATTCTTTGTGTCCATACTGTTCACAACAGAGATGTTAGAGGAGTCCTTTCCTATATGGACTTTATTTTGCATCCTGATACATAAATAGAACATGTAGGAGGTGGAAAACTTTTACATATATTTGGGGCATCCAGAAGTAGAAGGTATCTCTCCTTTCTCCCAGGGTTAGAGCCTAATGGAGGTGGCAAGATCCATACTGATTTTGACTGTTGAGTATAGCTGGGAAATGGGGTCATTGACAGTACAGTGGGGTCTCCTGAGCTTCAGCCAGGCATAGATATGGAGGAAAGTGCTGGAAGACTGAAGGAGCAAAAGGATAGAAACAAGGGCACTCTTCCTGAGGACCCATGTGTGCTACCAATTAACTAGTCCACAAACACTAGTGTGGACAGAGGATTTGAATATCAGATAGTTACATTCCCTGTCCCACCAACCCCCTGTCTCTTTTCATCTCTGTCATGTGCTTTGGTACCATCTAAGAACCACAGAACTTAGGTGCAATCAGGGGGAGAAGCAAGGCAAATCCTGAATTAACTCTGAGATTAAGTTTCTACTGTCCTGGCAGATGACAGCTAAAGAGAGAAATTAAATTGAGTCGTGGAAATGATGAATAAGATGATTTTTACACCTGAATTTATACACAAAGGTATATTTCTCTGTAGCATTAATTATAGGCATACCAACTCCAATGAACGTGGACAGTAACAGATCATTCCCTCTTCTTGTTATAAACAGTGATTTATTTTCAGCAAAACAAGATTATCTGTTACATTAAATAGTGTTAAGTAGAATTTTATCAGTTTTGTAATTTTGTTATATTTAATTCATTTTGGTTTTATAGTTTTTTAAGAGATTTAAGAATTATACCCAATTTTATGTTTTTATATGTTGAGTATAAAATACCACTAATTCACATCAACATTTAATCTACTGGAATATTTTTTATTTGAAAGGAGTCCATAATTTTTAAATCTGAGAAACAGTGTCATGAAGACAGAGATGGTAAACTTCAAGGAATCTAAGAACATGAAATTAAGAAGTAAGATTTTGACATTGTTTTTCCAGTGTTGACCAGAAACTGACCACTATTAACTCTGCAAAACCATTTGAGTTAATTATAGAAGCAATCTTTAGATGGAGACGGCCATCTATTTATTCTTGATCAGCCTTAGTAAGTTTGCATTTGAGCACTAAACCAGGGTTTAAAGCAAGAAATAGAGGGCTAAGAACAAGATGGTGAAGGTATGGGAAGAGAAGCATTTGTAAGAGGTAGTAATAACAAAACATTGTCAAAAATGTCAGAGAAGTAGGAAATAGAGGCCTATGAAAGGATAACTTTGCAGGGGTATGGTCAACAGTGTTCAATGAGGTCAGGAGGGTGAGGATAGGAAAACATTTATTGGATTTGGCAGTGGTGAGAAACACATTGGTGACTTCAAAATCAGGAGTGTGTTTTTGTGGGACTGCCAAGCCCTCTCCTGTCAGCAGGAAAATTGTCTGACAGAAAAAAAACAAAAAAAATAGTTAAAACACCTCTAGCTTATTATCACATCAGCAAGCTCAGATGAGCATTTCCAGTGTGTGTGAATCCTTGGGTTTACATGCAGGGTAATCTCACACTCTACCCCAACTAAGTGCAGCTTGTGATTTCTTCTTTCCTGCTGATCATGCAGGTGCACATTTCTTCTTCTTCATAATGAAAATGTATTGACTGTGAACTTTCAAAGGCGGAATTTATTTCTTGATATTCTTGTTAAGTATCTCTCAACAACTTCACATGCCTGAGATCATTACAGTTTCTGGGCTTTGTCATTAGAGCTTATGGAACACATCTATGGGAATAGCTTTGATTATGTGGAATTGGAATAAGCACCAATTTTCTGCTGAATTAGGATAATAGCAAAAATATTGAAGCTGGAAAAAATCTTTGCGAGCAGGAAAATATAGACAAGGAAATCTGTCTTCTATACTGTGTTCTTTTTTTAAAAAAATTATTTTAGAGAGAGAGAGCACAAGCAGGGGAGAGGGACAGAGAGAATCTTAAGCAGGCTCCATGCTCACTGTGGAGCCTGATGCTGCAGGGCTCAATCCCATGAACCTGGGATCATTACCTGAGGTGAAATCAAGAGGTAGATGTTCAACCTGCTGAGCCATCCAGGAGCCCCTATGCTGTGTTCTTTCTAAAAATCAAAACAAAACATTGATCCTGTTGTTTCCCTGACCACTGACTCCTTAAATCTAGTAAATGAAGTTAAGCTTTTCTGAATTTTCCTCTACCCTACCTCCTTGGGCGCAGTATTGAGAAAATGTGAACCCCTTCCCAAACCTTATCTCAGTATGGCTCCTGCCCACTAAACTCGGCTCTTCAGCCCTACTTGCTCATTGGTTCCTGGGGTGGCATACCTTATTCCATAGAAGGAGTTCAGTCTCCTGTATATCTTCCCAGCCAAAAAAAGGAAAAATATCTCTGGGACATCCTCTTTAACTCCTCAGTATTTTCCTTTTACAACTTCTATATTTTACTCTTATCTCTCCATATTTTCCTCAGGCTTGCCATCAGATTTGATATCTCCCTTTTTGAAATAGGCCTTGCTATTTCAGCAGATATGTTTTGAACACATACTCCATTTCTCCTCTGCTGGGAAATGTGACTAAGTGATGGCCTATTCTCCGAGGAAGTTCCCAGAGCAGTTGGGTTTCAAACCTACCAGAGCTGAGACTGCCAGGCTAGAACGTATCAACATTAGGTAATGTGCCATCGTGATAGTCACAAAGTCTGGCACTGGGCTTGTCGCCTAGTAGAAACTTCAATATTTATTTATTAACCAATTCTTAAACTCGATGTGCCTCAGTTGTCTTACCTGTGAGATGGTTTTAATAATATATCAACCTCATGGAGTGGTTTGAGAGAACTACATTAATATATATAAAGTCGTGGATGGACTTCTGGGGAGGATGGCAGAGTAGGAAGATCCGTACCATAGATACAACTGGATGTCACCATATCAATGTAAATAACCCAGAAAATGATCCAGAGGCTGGCTGAACAGACTCGCCACAGCTAAATGTAGAGAAGAAGCCACATTGAGGAATTTAGGAAGGGCAGAGACACAGTTGGGAGCTAACCAGACCTTCAAGACTGTGGGAGGGAGAGGCGCCACAGGCACAGAGAGGGGGAGAGAAACAGACCCTCACACCAAGCACTCCAGGCATGGGGAACCCACATGGGAAGATGAATCCTATAACGTTTGGCTTTGAGGACCAGAGAGCCCTAATTTCATGAGAACTTACAATTCAGTAAGTACTTATAATAAGTACTTCCAGGCATAACATCTGGAATTTTAGAAATCAGTGCTTGGCTCTGGGAGAGCTGGAAAATATCGGGAAACTGAGTTCAATCCCTTAAAGAGACAGCACAACAGACAGCCCCTTTGAGATCATAGAAGCAGCAGTTTGAAAAATGCCAGGGGTATACAAGGAGGAGGATTATTTACTAATCTCAGAGAGTACTGGAAAAGCAGGGATCTTTACGAGACTTCTCCAGGGACAAATGAGCTGGAGAGTGCCATTCCTTATCCTACCCCAGCCTAGACACACAGATACCTACAGGAATGACACAGTGCCAGCATTCTCCACCTAGATTGCTAACACTGTGTCCCACCTCCTACATTCTCCTGTGAAGTTGCTCCATCCATCCAGGCCTCAGCTTGGGGTCTCCTCCCACAGCAGACCTACCCCTGCACTCTTCTGCAGATCTACTCCTCCAGCCCCCGTGGCAGCAGTTTTCTAAAGAGGATCCAGTTCCTCTCCCAAAAGAGACCTGCATAAACCTTGCTAACATTATGTGCATCAGCCCTGTGTTCTCCTATCTGTCACTTCCAATACACCCTTGCCAGAGCCTATCCAAAGCAGAGCCACAAACAGCAGTGTGCAAACAACTCTGAAGGGATACCACCACTCCAAATCACTCCTGCTATAGGGAAAGGGGAAGATAACCACACACACCAATCCAACTGCAGCCCCAACACTGGGCTGGGGTAGGTATCTAGTCTGACTGCAGACCCTACCCACCATTAAGCTTCTCAGGAAACAACACAGAGGAAGCATTCTGTAGGTCAGTGCTACTGCATGTCTGACAAATGCCTGGTCTGACTCAACTCAAGCCCAAGGTGGCCCCACACTAGCCCTCTAACATCACAGGGACCAAACACTGCCCACAACAGGCAAAGGCACCATTGCAAATGACTGGACTGAAGGCAAAAGTGGCTCAGTCATAATAGTAGGGCACATAAAACACAAATAGGAGACACCCCTGAAGCAGAAGGTTCTGGTGAACATCAGATATTGCAGTACAGAATACTACAGGACCTCTTCTTCATAAGGCCACTGCTTTCAAGAGCAGGAGCTATAGCTGACTTTCCTAATACATAAAAACAGACACAGAGAGTTAGACAAAATGAGACAGAAGTTATGTCCCAAATAAAAGAACAGGACAAAAGAACAGCAAGTGAGCTAAATGAAACAGATCTAAGTAGTATGCCTGATGGAGAATTTAAAGTAATGGTCATAAAGATAATCCCTGGGTTTCAGAAAAGAGTGGAGGACCTCAAGAGACCCTAAATGAAGAGTTAGTAAACATAAATGAGAACCAAGCATAGATCAAAAATTCATATCTGAAATTAAAAATACACTAGATGGAATAAATAGTAGACTAGAGGAAGCAGAAGAATGGGTCAGTCACATGGAGGACAGAGTAATAGAAAACACTAAAGCTGAACAAGATGGAAAACTTGGGGGCTCCTGGTTGGCTCAGTCACTTGAGTGTCTGACTCTTGATTTTGGCTTAGGTCATGATCCCTGGGTGTGGAATTGAGCTCTGCATCAGGCTCTGTACTGAGTGTGGAGCCTGCTTGAGATTCTCTATCTTTGCCTCTCTCCCCCATATGTACCCATGCGTGTGCGCGCTCTCTCTCTCTCTCTCCCTAAAAAAAAGGCAAGAGGAAAAAATAAATTAAACTAGACTTAGGAAATGTAGTAACATCAAGTGTAATCACTTTCATATTAAAGAGATTCCAGAAGAAAGAAAACAGGGACCAGATAATTTTCTTGAAGAAATAAAAGCTGAAAATTTCTTGACTCTAGGAAATAAAATAGAAATACAGATCCAAGAGGCACTGAGATACCCCCAACAAAAGCAAGCCAAGGAGATCCATAGCAAGACACACAGTAATTAAAATGGAAAAAGTAATGATAAAGAGAATTTTAAAAGCAGCAAGAAAAAAAGAAAACAGTTGCATACAAGGGAAACCCAAAAGGCTATCAACTGATTTTTCAGAAAATAAGCTAGAAGGGAGGATACATTCAAAATACTGAAAGGAAAAATCTTCAGCCAGGAACATTTTATCCAGCAATGCTATCATTCACACTGGAAGGAAAGAGAAAGGGTTTACAAGACAAAAGTTAAAGGAATTTATGACCACTAAACATGCCCTACCAAAAATGTTAAAGGGGGCTTTTTGAGTACAAAGGAAATATCATGAGTAAGGAAAAATATGAAGCAGAAAGTAGTAAAATTAAGTATATCTATAAAAATCAGTCAAGCCATTCACAAAGTGTAAGTATATAAAGTATGATGCAATATACCTAAACGTGGGGCGGGGGTAGAACAGTAAAAATCAGGTTCAAGCTCAAGTAAGAGATTGCCAGATCCATAAGATGTTACATATGAACCTAAAATAGTCACAAATCAAGAGCCAGTACTAGATATGGAAAAAAAAAAGAGAGAAAAGAATCCAAAGATATCACCAAAGAAATCCAGCAAACCATGAGAGATGAAAGCAAGAGAAAAAAGCAATAGACAGCTACAAAAAAAACCGTAACAAAAACAAGTAACAAACTGGCAATAAGTACATATTCATCAATAATTACTTTGATTACAAGTGGACTAAATGCTCCAATAAAAAAAATAGGGTGACAGATGGACAAAAAAACCAAGACCCATCTATATGCTGCCTACAGGAGACTCATTTCAGACTTAGACACATGCAGATTGAAAGTGAAAGTATCTAAAAGCATTTATAATGCAAATGGGGATGAAAAGGAAGTCAAGGTAGGAATACTTCTATCAGACAAAATAGGTTTTAAAACAGACTGTAACAAGAGACAAAGAAGGACACTATATAATCAAAAAGAGAACAATCCAACAAGAAGATACAACAATTGTAAATATTTATGCACCCAATATAGAAGCATCCAAATACATAAAGTATCAAATAACAAACATAAAGGAAGTAATTGATAGTAATACAATGATAGTAGGGAACATTAACATCCCACTTACATCAATGGACAGATCATCCAAACAGAAAATCAAGGAAACAGTAGCTTTGAATGGCACAGTGCACCAGATGGATTTCCAGGTATATTTAGAACATTCAATCCTAAAACAACACAATATACATTCCTTTTAAGTGCACATGGAACATTCTCCAGATTAGATAACATAGTAGGCTACAAAACTAGTGTCAACAATCTAAAAAAGATTAAAGTCATACCATGCATCATTTCTGACCACAATACTATGAAACCTGAAATCAACCACATGACAAAAATCTGGATAGAACACAAATACCTGGAGGTTAAATAACATGCTACTAAAAAATGAATGGGTCAACCAGGAAACCAAAGAGCAAATCAAAAAATACATGGAGACAAATGAAAATGAAAACACAATTGTCCTGAATCTTTGGGATACAGCAAAATCTATTCTAAGAGGGAAGTTTATAGCAATACTGGCCTACCTCAGGAAGCAAGAAAAAAAATCTCAAGCAACCTGACCTTACACCTAAAGGAGCTAGAGAAAGAAGAACAAATAAAATGTAAAACCAGAAGAAGGAAGGCAATAATAAAGATTAGAGCAGACATAAGTGAAACAGAGACTAAAAAACAATAGAACAGATCAATGAAACCAGGAGTTGATTCTTTGAAAAGATCAACAAAATTGATAAGCTAGCCAGATTCATAAAAACAAGAGGATTCAAACAAAATCAAAGAGGCTAAAAAACAATTGAAACCACAGAAATCCAAAGAATTATAAGAGAATGTTATAAAAGTTATATGCAAACAAATTGGACAACCAGGACGAAATGGATAAATTCCTAGAAACCTTTAACTTCCCAAAACTGAATCAGAAGAAATAGATCATTTGCATAGACCAATGACCAGTATTAAATTGAATTAGGAAAGCAAAAATGCCCAAGAAACAAAAGTGCAGGACCAGACTTAACAGGTGACTTCTACCAAACATTTAACGATTTAATACCTATTCTCCTCAAACTATTCCAAAAATAGAAGAGGGAGGAAATCTTCCAAATTCATTCCATAAGGCTAAGATTACCCTGTTAATAAAACCACATAAAGACACTACAAAAAAGTGAGGCCAATATCTTTGATAGAGATAGATACAAAAATCCTCAATAACATATTAGCAAACCAAATCAACAATATATTAAAAAAATGATTCACCATGATCAAGTGGGATTTATTCCTGGGATGCAAAGGTGGTTCAATATTCACAAATCCGTCAATATGATACATCACATCAACAAGATAAAGGATAAAAACTATATGAAGATTTCAACAGATGCAGAGAAAGCACTTAAAGTACACATTCATTCATGATAAAAACTCTCAACAAAGTAGGTTTAGAGGGAATATACTTCAACATATTATAGGCCATATATACCTCAGAGCAAACATCATACTCAATGGTGAAAAACTGAGAGCTTTCCCCCTAATATCAGGAACAAGGAAGGATGTCTACTCTCACTACTTTTATTCAACATGGTACTGGAACTTATAGCCATAGCAATCAGAGAAGAAAAATAAATAAAAGACATTCAAATTGGTAAAGACGTAAAACTTTCATTATTTGCAGATTACATGAAACTGTATAGAATACCCTAAAGATTCCACCCTGACCTGCTATAACTGACAAATGAATTTAGTAAGATCCCAGGGTACAAAATCAGGATACAGAAATCTGTTGCATTTCTATAAATTTATAATGAAGTAGCAGAAAGACAAATTAAGAAAACATCCTTATTTGGAATTACTTCAAAAAGAATAAAGTACCTAAGAATAAACTTAACCAAGGAAGCAAAAGACTTGTACTCTGAAAACTATAAAACACTGATGAAAGAAATTGAAGATGACACAGACAAATAGAAGGCTATTCCATGCTCATGGACTGAAAGAATTAATATAGTTAAAATGTCCAGACTACTCAAAGCACTCTACAGTTTTAATGCAATACCTTTTAAAATACCAAAACCATTTTTCACAGAAGTAGAACAAATAGTCCTAAAATTTGTATGGAACCACAAAAGACCCTGACTATGCAAAGCAATCTTGAAAAAAAAGAAGAATAAAACTGGAGGTATCACAATCCCAGATTTCAAGATATATTACAGGGGCTGTAGTAATCAAAACTGTATGGTACTGGCACACAAATAGACACATAGATCAATAGAATAGAGAGGCCAGAAATAAACTCACAATTATATGATCAACTAGTCTTTGACAAAGTAGACAAGGGTATGCAATGGGAAAAAGTCTTTTCAGCAAATGGTGTTGGAAAAACTGGACAGCTACATGCAAAAGAATGAAACTGAACCACTTTCTTATACCATACACAAAAATAAACTCAAAATGGATTAATAATCTTAGTGGATACCTGAACCCATAAAAAGGCTAGAAGAGAGCACAGGCAGTAATTTCTCTGACATTGGTCATAGCAACATTTTTCTAGACATGTCTCCTGAGGCAAGGGAAACAAAAGCAAAAATAAACTATTGGGAGTGCATCAAAGTAAAAAGCTTTTGCACACCAAAGGTAAAAATTAACAAAACTAAATGGCAGCCTATAGAATGGGAGAAGATATTTACAAATGACATATCCAATAAATGGTTAGTATCCAAACTACATAAAGACCTTGTACAAACTAACCAAAACCTGCCAAATAGTCCAATTAAAAATGGACAGAAGATATGAGCATTTCTAAAGAAGGCATCTGGATGCTCAACAGACATATGAAAATATGCTCAACATCACTCATCATCAGGAAAATGAAAATCAAAACCACGATGAGATATCACCTCACACCTGTCAGAATGGCTAAAATAAAAAACACAAGAAACAAGTGTTGGTGAGAATGTGAAGAAAAAGAAATCCTTGTACACTGTTAGTGGAAATGCAAACTGGTGCAGTCATTGTGGAAAACAGTATGGAGATTCCTCCAAAATAGAATTACCATATAATCCAGAAATTCATTATTGGTATTTATCCAATGAATGTGCAAACACTAATTTTAAAGGATATATTCACCCCTATGTTTATTGAAACATTATTTACAATAACAAAATTATTAAAGCAACCCCAGCATCCATATAAAAATGAATGGATAAAGAAGATTTGGTATATGTATACAATGGAATTTTATTCAGCTATAAAAAAAGAATGAGATCTTGCCATTTGCAACAATGTGGATGGACCTACAGAGTATAATGCCAAGTGAAATAAGTTTGAGAAAGACAAATACCATATGATTTCATTCATATGTGGAATTCAAGAGACAAAACAAATGAACAAAGGGGAAAAGATAGTCAAACCAAAAAAAGAGACTCTCAACTGTTGAGCATAAACAGATGGTTACCAGAGAGGACGTGGGTGGGGGTATGGGTGAAATAGGTGATGGGGATTAAAAGTGCTTATCTTGATGAGCACTAAGTAACATATGAAACTGTTGAATCACGGTATTGCACCTGAAACTAATGTAACCCTGTATGTTAACTATACTGGAATTAAAAAAAGACTTCACATCAATAAAATAGAGATTATGAATTTGTAGTTAAAAAATAAAATCGTAAGTGTAAATATAGTATCTAGCAAAATACTTGTTGCATAGTATGCCCTCAATAAATAAATCATTTTAAGAATTCAGTGATTTGAGAAAAAAAAGAACAAAGGTCTTCATAGTAGGGCTGATCCCACTGTGAGAAACTCTTAAGTAATCCAGTGGTATCAATTACTCTCATTGACTGAATGTGAATTCCCTTTTGGGTCTGTTTTATTGTAAAGGAAACAATAGCTTTTTTCTAATGCCGGATCACAATCAAAACTTTTGATTTCTAGGAAGAGGTATTTTAGAAATTTGGTAAGAGTCAAACTCCAAGAAAACAAGAAGTTATCAACTATCTATTTAAAAAAATATATTTCAGTGTTTGTCTTGGGGTCAGTACACAGTTAACCCAAGAATCTACATACCCATATTGGTGTAATGAGAGTTGGTTTTCAACATCATTTCAGAATGACCTC
Source organism: Panthera leo (assembly GCF_018350215.1). Lineage (NCBI taxonomy): Eukaryota > Metazoa > Chordata > Mammalia > Carnivora > Felidae > Panthera > Panthera leo. The sequence continues at coordinate 23,337,413 of NC_056679.1, forward strand.
AACCTTCTACAATATATTGCATCTTCAAAGACAAAATGCTTTTAATACGGTTGCACTGTAATATTTTCTCACCAAATCAAAAAGTAGAGTAATACGTTTACGATGAGTGTTTCCCTTTTAGATTCGTATATGTATTTCTAGAAGAATAACTGATAGAAAAAAAATATTCCATTTAATGATTTTCTCTACTTTGGTATTAATATTGCTAATCCTGGAAAATAAAGTGTAGAGAACTCTCAACCAGAAAATATAGTAATGGTAGCATTAAAAATACAGTCAAGGTTTTTGTTTCCTCAAACCAGACAATTATAATGGTAAAAGTATATTATTTTGGGAGCTTTTCTTCAGAACCCTAGGCAGATTTCAGTAGGGTTGCCCTTTGTACACATAGAAAACCTGTAAATAGCTATATCACAGAAGGAATTATATAGCTCAGGATCTTTGCTGTAAAGAGAAGTTAGAAAAATTTTGAGAACATTCATAGCTTCACTACTCTTGGTAACGCTACACCTTAAAAATGCAGAATATGGAACATTTTGGCTGAAGTATGACTCTTGATGCGTTTAAATATTCAGTTTGTATAAATCAGTCAATTGCTGACTAATATTTATTTAAATGCCTTTCATGTGCTCCAATTAATGTTCCCACTGACTGCTTTTGAAAAGGAAGCAGTCCTATTCTTTTTCAAAGTTGGACCTTTAATAAATCAATCAAGTATGAAATAAAATGCCATGATTCTACAGATCCCAGACTTAGAATTCATTTACAGTTTATAAACTTTTCTATGATTTTTCATTATGCAATTTTATAGAAGTTTAAATAAATAATAAAGTTATTAGTATTGCATATAGTTACACTCATAAGTCTTTTAAAGAATCTACAGAACTACATCATACATACCTTTAATTTATGTGAATTTAATAATACCTGCTCAGCCAAGGGGATAAAAGATTCAAGAAATAGAAATAACAATTTATGAAGCCAAAAGGTGTATTACCTTGGTTGATTTAAATTATCTAAAGTGACATTGATTTAAAAATGTTTCTTCTGCTTTAGACTGCAAGGATCCCTAGGCTGTGAAAAACATTGTTGAAATTCTTTTTAAAACTCCTTCCCCCAATAGCAGGTGTATTTTAACCTCTTCACTAGGGAGCCAAAGGATTTTCAAGGGAAAATTTTGGGCATATGCAATCTTCTGTTTGTTCTAATGGCTAATACCTGGATAACTTGTACATCCACTGTATGTGGTACCATAGGAATAAAAAGAAATCATGTGAAGTTTGAGATGATCTATATTCCTTTACCGTTTCCTTAGAAAATAACCAAGTCTCTGAATAACAGACATCTGAGCAAACTATAATGAAAGGTTTATACTCTGCAACTAAGCAAACATTTTGCTTAGCAGATTAATTCCTCCCACCTGTGGCTACTTTTAAGCAGGTGATAGTTTTTGCTTTAATTACATAAACTGTATCACAGTTTTAATGTTCACCAAAATAGTGTTAGTCACAAGATAGGCAACATGAAGAATGTTTCAAGACTGATTAAAGTATTAAAGTTCCTGTTTTTAATTTTTTATTGTTCTGAATATCCAAAAGTGTTAGGGATAATCAAAGATTCATTTAAAATATCTCCTCTCATGGACACTGTATATGTGGTTCCACTTCTTATTTGATTCAGGTTTAATTTATTGACGACCTACTATGTGGCAGCATAGGGCTAGCACTTTTACAACATTTGGAAAATACTCAGAAAATAAATGAAATGTTGTATTGGGAATTTGTCAGTGTATTTTCTTTTACTGTTGCTTTAGCAAATTAGGTTTACAAGTGATGCAGAGACTGAAGACCAGTGAGTGAGAAGGCAGTGGGCATCCTATCATCATCTCTGTCATTGCTGTACCAAAACACTCTTAGATATCTGTCAAGAACTTTCTTTGCAAAGTATGTGGATTTATAGACCTGCAAAGGGCAACACTCTGGTCACAAAGATGAGCTGCTGGTTTAGAGATGGAGAGAAGTGTTGCAGATGGGGAAGGATGAAATTAATGTGGAAACTTGGGGATTTTAGTGGAGGTCCAGAAATTATGAGGGACGGCTATATTAATTGTCTATATAGAATTAAGAGAACAACAACAACAAAAAAAACCCCACCACTATTGGATCTCTGTACTGGGCTATAAAAAAGGAAAGAGAAATCAGGAAAAGGAGCCCCCAATTTAGGGTATAAGAGAGCCGTTTGAAAGTGACTCGGGGCGGGGCGTGGGTGGGGGTGCCTGGGTGGCTCAGTTTGTAATTTTCAGACTACTTTGATTTTGGCTCAGGTCATGATCTCACTATTTGTGGGTTCAAGCCCGTTGTCTGACTCTGTGCTGACAGTGTGGAACCTGCTTGGGATCTCTGTCTCCCTCTCTTTGCCCCCACCCCGGCTTGTGCACTCGTGATATCTTTCTCAAAATAAATAAATATAAATTGATTGGGGACTGTGGTTAGAAGTATTCTTCACTAGGGATCTGTTTACAATTAAGAATGAACTAAGTATTGCTAAAATTCTAAAGATCCTGAGAGATGAAGAAACTAAATAGATCATCCACTTGAGGAGAAATACAAATCATGGACAAAGGACAACATATAAAGAAATGCCAAACTCTGTAGTAGCCATTAATGCTTTTCATTAAAATTTTTATTTCTGCTTTAAGGTACAAGGTATAATTGTATTTTGGGCATGGGAATATAACTTGCTTTAAGCAATGAAATGTGAATGAAACAATGTTCATCGCTTGCAGCAGGAAGTGCAATAGTAGGATATGAAGTAAAGAGGTAGTGGTAGGGCTATGGGCCATTGTAATCCCTTTGTTTTTATCTCCTATGAAGGAAATGGGAAGCCATTGGAAGGTTTTGTTTAGGAGTAGCTTGACCTAAAACATGTTTAATAGCATTATTCTGTCTACTGTGTTGAGAAGAGATTATAAGGAGCAAGAAAAGAAGTAGGGAGATTAGTCGGGAGGCTACTGTCTTAATTCAAGTAAAAGATGATGGTGGACCAGACCAAGGTGGTGAGAAAACTCACTGATATCAGAAAATGGACGTACCCTGCACTTAAATGTTAGTATTTGGGGCCTTGGAGCCATCATTGTAAGTAGTTCTTTATCTGTATTGAACTCCTAAATTCTACACATTTTGCTAGAAACTGGGGACACAAAGAAATTATCATTTAGAGGAAGAAAGAAGCCCAGCAGATATGCTTATGAATTTAATTTCTATTTCATGATAACACAATTTCAAAGTAATTATTTTTTTCAGAATAAAATTCGTTCAGTACTATGAATACAAACAAAAAATCACTGACTCAGAAAAATCAATTACAATGTGAACTGGGAATGTAATTTTTGAGCAAGAAATTAGGGTATGAGTTACTTAGGTGTTTCTTTGCTTTGAGTTTCTGTTGTTTTTAAATACTTTTTTGAATACGGTTGATATACAATGTTACATTAGTTTCAGATGTACAACATAGTGATTTGACAAGTGTATACGTTATGCTATGCTCACCATAGGTGTAACTGTGTCTTTCACCTACAACACTATTACAGTATCATTGACTATATTCCTTATGCTATGCCTTTTATTCCTGTGACTTATTGATTCCATAACTGGAAGCCTGTATCTCCCTCTTAACCCATTGTGTCCACCTCCACATCCGCCTCCTCTCTCTCCTCTCTGGCAACCATGAGTTTGCTCTTACATCTGATTCTGCTTTTGTTCCTATTTTTTTTTTTTTAAGATTCCACATATTTATGGTATTTGTTTTTCTCAGGCTGATTTATTTCACTTTGCATTATACTCTCTAGGTTCATCCATGTTGTTGCAAATGGCGAGATCCCATCCTTTTTATGGCTGTGTAATATTCCATTTTGTGTGTGTATGTGTGTATCACATCTTTCTTATCCAACTGTCTATCAGTGGACAGCCAGGTTACTGCCATATCTTAGCTATTGTAAATAATGCTTCCATAAAAATAGGGGTGCATGTTTCTTTTCAAATTAGTGTTTTTGTTTTCAGGTAAATACTCAGTAGTGGAACTCTTGGATCATACGGTATTTCAATTTTTATCTAACTGGGAAATATCCATACTGTTTTTCACAGGGGGCTATACCACTTTATATTTCCACCAACAATGACTGGGGGTTCCCTGTTCTCCACATCCTTTTCAACACTTCTAATTTCTTGTTTTTATTATTATTTTATTTTAGCCATTCTAACAGGTGTAAGGTGATATCTTATTGTGGCTTTTGAGCTTTCTGATTATTAGTGATTTTAAGCATCTTTTCTTGTGTCTGTTTGCCATCTGTATGTCTTCTTTGGAAAAATGTGTGTATTTTGAAAAATGGTCCTCTGCCATTTTTTAAATTGGATTTTTTTTGGCATTGAATTGTGTGAGTATATGCTTTGGGTATTAATATTTGCAAATACTCTCATTGTTAAAAACTGCCTTTTTATTTTGTTGATGGTTTCCTTTGCTGTGCAAAAGCGTTTTATTTGGATATAATCCCAATAGTTTGTTTTTGCTTTTGTTTCCCTGATCTTAGGAGACATACCTAGAAAAATGTTGCTCTAGCCAATGTCAGAAAAATTAATGCCTGCATTCTCTTCTAAGATTTTTATGTTTTCCAGTCTCACATTGAGGTGTTTAATCTGTTTTGACATTATTTTATGTACAGTGTTAGAAAGTGGTCTAGTTTCATTCTTTTACAATGTCACTGTTTTCCCAGCACCATTTGCTGAAGAGACTGTCTTTTCCCTTTGTATCTTCTTGCCTTGTTTGTCATAGATGTACCGTAGAAACATGGGTTTACTTCTGGGCTTTCTGTTCTGTTCTCCTGGTGCGTGTGTCTTTTTTGGTGCCAGTACCATACTGTTTTGGTTACTACAGCCTTGTAGTATATCTTGAAATCTGAATTGGTGATGCCTCCAGCTCTGTCCTTTCTCAGAATTGCTTTGGTTATTTGGCTTTTGTGGTTCCATACAAGTTTTAGGATTATTTGTTCTAATTCTGTGAAAAATAATGTGTGTATTTTATAGTTTTTGGATCATATATCTTTCACCTCCTTGGTTATTACTAGGTATTTTACTCTTTTTAGTGTAATTGTAAATATAATTGTTTTCTTAATTTATCTTTCTGCTAATTTATCTTTCTGCTTAATTTATCTTCATTAATAGTATATAGAAATATCATTGATTTTCATATATTAATTTTGTATACTGCAACTTTACTGAATTCATTCATTACTTCTGGTAGCTTTAGGATTTTCTAAATTCTGAGTAGAGTCTTCAGGAGTGCCTGGGTGGCTCAGTCAGTTGAGCGTCCAACTTCAGCTCAGGTCATGATCTCATGGTTCGTGAGTTCGAGTCCTGCGTCAGGCTCTGTGCTGACAGCTTAGAGCCTGGAGCCTGCTTTGAATTCTGTGTCTCCCTCTCTCTCTGCTCCTACCCCACTCATGCTCTGTCTCTCTCTCCTTCAAAAATAAATAATAAAAAAAACATTGAAGTAGAGTCTTCAGTATTTTCTATGTTTAGTGTCATGTCATGTGCAGTTAGTGGCAAGTTAACGTCTTCTTTACTGATACAGATTGCTTTTATTTCTTTTTCTTGTCTGATGTTGTGGCTAGGACTTCTAGTACTATCTTGAGTAAGGGTGGTAAGAGTGGACATCTTTATCTAATTTATGATATGAGAGGGAAGGCCCTCAGTTTTTTACCATTGAGATGTCAGCCATGGGTTTTTTTCACGCATGGTCTTTATTATGTTGAGGTAAGTTTCCTTTACATCTACTTTATTGAGAGTTTTTATCATGAATGGATCATGAATTTTATTAACTGCTTTTTCAGCATATATTGAGATGGTCATATATATGATTTTCATCCTTCATTTTGTAGATGTGTTGTATCCTGTCAATTTGCAAATAGTGAACCATCCTTGTATCCCTGGAATAAATCCAACTTGATTGTGGTGAATATTTTTTTAATGCATTGTTGAATGCAGTTTTGTAATGTGTTGTTGAGGACATTTTTAGGTGTCTTATTAGGGTTACTGGCCTGTAGTTTTCTTTTTTTGTGGTGTCTCTGTCTGTTTTTGGCATCAGGGTAATGCTGGCATTGTAGAATGTATTTGGAAGCTTTCCTTCCTCTTCTATTTTTTTCAAATAGTTTGCAGAGAATAGGTATTAATTCTTCTTTAAATGTTTGGCAGAATTCACCACCTTGTTCTGGACTTTTATTTGTTGGAAGTTTTTAAAACATTTTAAGTTACAGAGTCAATTACATAGTAATCAGTCTGTTCAGATTTTCTATTTTTTCATGGTTCCGTTTTGGAATATTCTATGTTTCTAGGAATTTATCCATTTCTTCTAGGTTGTCCAAGTTGTTGGCATATAATTTTTTCATAGTACTCTCTTATAATTCTTTGTATTTCTGTGGTGTCGTTGTTACCTCTCTCTCATTTGTGTATTTAGGTCCTTTCTCTTTTTTTCTTGATGAGTTTGGTTAAGGGTTTATCAATTTTGTTTATCTTTTCAAAGAACCAACTCTTGATTTTTTTCTATTTTTTTTAATCTCTGGGTCATTTATTTCTGCAATAATCTTTATTATTTCCTCTTTCTACTCATTTTGGGATTTGTGTGCTCTTCTTTTTCTAGTTACTTTAGATATAAGATTAGATTGTTTATCTGAGCTTTTTCTGGTGTCTTTAGGTAGGCCTGTATTCCTGTATCTTTCCAAGAACTGTTTTTGCTGTATCCCAAAGATTTTGGACCATTGTGTTTTCATTTTTATCCATATCACTGTATTTTTCAATTTCTTCTTTAATTTCTCCATAGACCCATTGGTTGTTCAGTATTGTGTTGTTTAGTCTCCAAGTGTTTGTGTTTTTCTGTTTTTTTTTCTTGTGCTTGGTTTCTAGTTTCATACCATCATGATCAGAATAAATGTATGGTATGATTTAAATCCTCAAAAATGTATTTAGCCTTGTTTTGTGGCCTAAATGTGATCTATTCTGAAGGATGTTCCATGTGTGTTTGAAAGAATGTGTATTCTGTTTTTAGATGGCATATTCTCTATATATCTGTTATGTCTCTCTGGTCCACTCTGTCACTGTTTCTTTGTTGATTTCTATCTGTATGATCTATCCATTGATGTAGAGTGTTAACGTCCCCTATTATTATTATATTACCATCACTTTCTCTCTTTATGTCTGTTAATATTTTCCTTGTGTATTTAGGTGCTTCAGTGTTGAATGGGTACATATTTATAATTGTTTTATTTTCTTTTGGGTTGATTTATCATTAGATAATGCCCTTCTTTGTCTCTCTTACAGTCTGTTTTAAAGTTTATTTTGTCTGATAAGTAGTTCTTCCCAGTTTTTTTTCCCACCTCCATTTGCATGGCAAATGTTTTAAATCCCTTCACTTTCAGTCTGTATGTGTCTTTAGGTCTGAAATGAGTCTCATGTAGGCAACATATAGATCGGGAGGTGGCTGGCAAGACAGCTAAAGCTAAAGTGGGTGCAAGGCTGTGAGGTTCTGGAGTGTCCTGCACTGGGAGTTCCCTGGCAAGACATCTGAGGCCAAAGTTGCATGGGCCTGGAGTGTCCCAGGGTGCTTTGTGCCTATATCATGTTGATATGAAGGCTGTAGCTGTACTGACTGCTGACCAGGGGTGTCCCAGTGTGCACCACCCTGTGGCTATATTGGTGGGATGGCTGGGGCTGGTATGAGCATGGGTTCTGGGCTCACTGAGGTGGCAGACTGGTTAGGGTGACTGGACTGTGCACTGAACTTTCAAGTGGCAGCGAGGGGAAGCACAGATTGTATATATTAGCCCCTCCCTCCCAAAGAGTGTTCATGCAGCTCCCCCCCAACTGCTTGATGGAATTTAGTGCTGTATCTTTTATATGCTGGTTGCAAGGACAGAGGAATTTGTTTCTGATGCCTCAGTGCTATCTCTCCCAACTGTAAGTTCACAGCAGCAGGAGTAGGAGTTTTCCTTGTTATTTTGTCTTTGTATCTTTGCTTTTCTCTCTTTTGTTGTGCAGAAGCTGTTCAGTTGGCCCTCAATTACTCTTCCACAGGAATTGTTCTGTAAATAGGTGTAATATGGTGTATTTCATGAAGAAGGTGAGTTCAGGGTCTTCCTTCTTGGAATGGAACTTGCTTTGAGTTTTTAAATAGTGAAGCTTCCTGCCTTAAGGAAAATAAGAACCAACCATTTAAAGATAATAAGATGGTCAGAAAAATAATACCAATGTTATAGCTTAATTCTGTTCTGAAATTTGAAATAAATGCCTTTGAGCATAAGGATGTTAAAAAAAATTCTCAGATTTAGCACTACTCTGAATAAATAAGAAAGCTCAACAGTTTGGAGGGGGAACTATTGATTCAGATTCTAGTAGCTTTGTGAGTCAAAATTTCTTTGTAAAATGTGAGCATTGAGTTAGTTAGATCTTTCTCTGACTTCAATCATAGTTATAGAACTGGTGACATTGGTTCTTTCTTCAAAGAAGAGTAAGTTGAAGAAGAGTCACACAGACATTAGTCATTCCTGGATATTCATAAAATTCAGGGTCAGTGTATAAGTACACTGGCCTATTTATCTCCTTGGGTGGATACATTTCTTCAAAACAGAAGAATGTATATTACTAACATTCTGTTTAGCTTCACATGATTTATTTTCTTAAATGTAGAAATTCCAATGAGTGCTTTGTGGTAGGCAGAATTTTTTGCTTTATAAAATCTGATCTCTTTGTACCCTTCAGGTGAAGACTTAGCTGTACATGGACATTGAAGATAGCTTAAAAGGGATGGGTCCTTAAAAGGGATGGGTCCTTAAAAGGAGCCAGCCTCAACCCATCTAGCTGACTCCCAGGTCCTAGTCTGAGAGTAGAATTAATATAATGAATTAATAGCCAACATGTTACCAGCTTTCTCACGGGGCAACAGCCACTTATGAGAGTACCTTATTTTTCTACCCACATCATTCCTCCTCCTGATTCTGGGAAAACCATTTTCGTTCTTTGGATGCCCAAAGCTGCTGCAGGGTCACCCTGATTTCCAACTCTACAGCTGGCCACTGGCTGCCATGCTTGCTCAAAGCTTTCTCAGTGTCTTCTGCTGTACTCAGTCCTAACCTAAGTAAGGGTGTGACTTGCTCCCCAGTGCTGGTGGAAGACTCAGGCTCAGCTTACTGTCAGCATAGACCCTCACTGAGAGATGCCTCCATCTCGGATCCTGCAGTTTCCCTGGAAGAGCTGTACAAGTGGCTAGGATAGATGATGGATGGATGGATGATAGATAAAAATACACAGAAATATATGTAATCAGATAGACATACAGTTGATAAATACATAGGTATGGAGAATATTATGAAAGGAAAACTCCTGAGTGATTGCCTTCTTGCCACAAAGAGTAAGGTGAGCCAAGATCCAGTGAGTGATAAAGTGAGTAGCAGTAAGTTATCAGTAAAGGTTGTAATTGCACAGGCACCCCTTCACGGGCCCACATCATGGGGTAATGACATTATAATGAGAAAAACCACAGGCAAATGAAGTAAACAGTAGTTCAAGGCAGACATATAAAATCTTGCTAACTTCATTTTGGCAAAGTCCAGGGAAGTACTTAAATTACCAGGAGGAGGTGTTATCAAACATGATAGCTTTGATGATACTGTGATAATAATGTCCAAAGATTAATGGATAAAAATACAGAATTATTTCTTGCTTATGTTCCATGTCTTCTGTGGGTGTACAGAGAATTTTATTCTTATTTGTTAGTCAGCTATTTCTTTGGAAATTGGTCACTGCCAAACCAAGGTGGAGAAAGAAAGCTCTGGAGGTTTGTGCATCATCTAGTTAAGAACTTTGGCCTAAAAAAAACACACAGCATTTCCTCTTACCATTTATCTGTCACAATAAATCACATGGCCCTATCCAACCACAAGGGGGGAAGGAGGGTGCAACTCTACCTCATCCCTTGGTGGGGAATAAACAGAACAATTTCGTGAATGGTACTACTACCATTTGCTCTTTTGTTCAAACTATTCCCTTCATCTTTCATCACACACATGCAATAGCATCACTCCTACTCCATGTGAGACAACCAGAAAATTTGATATGGTCATCAAGCTCAAAGTTTAGAAAAATTAGTATCCAGGTGTGATGCATAACCCTGAAACCTCAGTACCTAGCACCCAACCTCACTGCTTCAGTCTCCCTTCCGACCCATATCACATCTTCCTCCTCCAGAGGGCTTTTCAGAGACTGTGGCTCCTAACCTGTCTGGGTTCTGTTGTTCTTACGATAGGAGAGGTGTTTTAATGGACGCTGGGAAGGGAGTGTAGGTGGAATACATGTTTAAGCTAGTGTATTTTGCTCATTTTAATTTTTTAGAACAGTTTTATTTTTTATATTTTAGGTATAAAATATAATGAGTCAAAAATTCTTAACGTTACTCACCGCTTATCAATAAGAGTGTATTCTTCATACCCTTTATCTGTTTTCACCATTCCCCACCCACCTCTCCTCTGGCAACCACCAGTTTGTTCTCCGTATTTAAGAGTCTGTATTTTCTCTTTTTTGGTTTCTTCATCTGCTATGTTTTTTTAAATTCCACATATGAATGAAACCAAATGTTATTTGTCTTTCTCAGGATGACTTATTTCACTTAGCATTATGCCCTCTAGGTCCATCCACATTGTTGCAAATGGCAAGATCTCATTCCTTTTTATAGCTGAGTAATATTCCATTGTAAAAATATAGGACCTCTTCTTTATCTGTTCATCTCTGAATGGACAGTTGGGTTGCTGCCATGTCTTGACTGTTATAGGTGATGCTGCAATAAACATAATGGTGCATATATCCCTTCCAATTAGTGTTTTTATTTTTTTGTGTATAAATACCCAGTAGTGGAATTAGTGGATCTTATGGTAATTGTATTTTTAATTTGTTGAGGAACTTCCATACTTTTTTCCACAGTGGTTGCACCCATTTACATTCCTGCTAAAACTGCATGAACGTTCCTTTTTCTCCATCCCATCATCTGTTATTTCTTGCCTTATTGATTTTAGCAATTCTGACAGGTGTCAGGTGATATCTCATTGTGGTTTTGATTTGCATTTCTCTGGTGATGAGTGATGTTGAATACTTTTCATATGTCTGTTGGCCATGTGTATGTCTTTTTTTTTTTTAAAAAATGTCTACTCAGGTCCTCTGCCCATTTTAATCAGATTATTATTTTTTTGATGTTGAATTATATAAGTTCTTTACATATTTTGAATATTAACCCTTTATCGAATTTATCACCTGCAATATCTTTGCCCATTCAGGTTTCCTTGATATTTTGTTGGTTTCCTTTGCAAAAATCTTCTTATTTTGTAGTGTTAGTTGTTTAATTTTTCTTTGGTTTCCCTTGCCTGAGTAGACATATCTAAAAAATGATGGGGCACCTGTGTGGCTCAGTCGGTTAAGCGTCCGACTTCAACTCAGGTCACGATCTCGCGGTCTGTGAGTTCGAGCCCCAGGTCGGGCTCTGGGCTGTTGGCTCAGGGCCTGGAGCCTGCTTTGGATTCTGTGTCTCCCTCTCTCTCTGCCCCTCCCCCGTTCATGCTCTGTCTCTCTCTGTCTCAAAAATAAATAAACGTTAAAAAAAATGTTGTTAAGGCCACGTCAAAATACTTATTGCATATGTTTTCCTCCAGGATTTTTATGGTTTCAAGTCTCACATTTAAGTCTTTGAGTTTATTTTTGTGTATAGGGTAAGAAAGCAGTCCAGTTTTCCCAGCACCATTTGTTGAAAAGACTCTCCCATTGTGTAATCTTGCCTCCTTTATCATAGATTAATTGACCATATAAGCATGGCTTTATTTCTGGGCTTTCTATTGTGTTCCATTGACCTATGTGTCTATTTTTGTGCCAGTACCATATTGTTTTGATGATGCCTCCAGTTTTGTTCTCCTTTTTCAAGATTGCTTTGGCTACTCAGGGTCTTTTTTTGGTTTCATACAAATTTTAGGATTATTTGTTCTAGCTCTGTGAAAAATGCTGATGGTATTTTGATAGGGATTGCATTAAACCTGTAGATTTCTTTGGGTGGTATAGACATTTTAACAACATTTGTTCTTCCAATTCATGATCATGGGGTATCTTTCCATTTGTTTTTGTCATCTTCAATTTCATTTATCAAGAAATTCTTGTTTTTAATTATTCTTTGGACTTTTTGTTGCTTAGCTTGGTTACTTTCCATTACGCTGTCTTCTAGGTCACTGATATGTTCTGCTATGGATTCTATCATATTTTTATTTCAGTTATTGAGTTCTTCATCTCTGATTGGCTCTTTTTAATATTTCCTATGTCTTTGATGAAGGTGTCACTGAGATTCTCCACTCTCAAGTCCCATAAACATCTTTATGACTATTACTTTGAATTCTCTATCAGGCTTATTGCTTATCTTAGCTCTTTTTCTGTACCCTTGTTCTGTTCTTTCATTTGGAACATATTCTTGTCTCCTCTTTGTCGAACTGTTTCTATTAAGAAAGCCGGCTACATCTGATCTTGAAAGTAGTGGTCTTATGAAGAAGAGGTCCTGTGGTGTCCTATAGCACAAAGTTTCCTGTTCACCAGAACCAGATGCTTCAGGGGTATCTCCTAAGTGGGCTGCATGTACCTTACTTGTATGACTAAGCCTGGATTGCTTTCAATATAGTCAGCTGAAATAGCCCACTTTACCTGTTGTGGGCATGCTGGGCAGGGTTTGGTCCCTGTGCTACTTGGGGCCTGTTTGAGGTGCTTATAGATGGGCCTTGTCAGCAGTCAGACCAAATGCCTGCCCTGAATCTCTCTGCTGGGGCTTCAGTCACACCAAACTGCAGGGTGCTCTCCCTACCTTGTTCCCCAAGAAGCTGTCCTTGCTGGGCACACTGATAGGCAGGGCACTCTATGTTGCCAGCTATAAGGTTTGACTGCTGAGACTGGGGGTACACTATTGTGTGTGTGGTTATTTTCCCCTTTCCCCAGGGCAGAAGTTACTTTGGAGTGGTGCTGTTCCCTGCCAGAGTTGTTTGCATGGGATGTCAGAGCAGGGGAGCCACCTTGGCCTGGTGGGGGTTGGATGGGGTAGGGCATATGGTGCTAGCAATATAGGTGGGGAGTGTTACGCTGATTCCCACAAGTGTTCAGCTATCTAGACTGTTTGGAGGGTGGGGTGGGAATGGGTATTTCCAGCTCTTTTGGTCTTGGAGAAGTCTCCTAAAGATCCAACACCTCCAATGCATATTCTAAGATTAGTAAATAAATCTCCTTTGTTTATACCCAGGTGCTTTTTAAACTGCCACTTGTATGCTGTGTCTTGCTGGCTCTTTACGGGTAGAGACTCCATTTCCTCCTTATACCCCAGCTCTCCCAGAACTAAGCCCACTGATTTTTAAAATACCAGAAATGAAGCCCCACTGATTGTAAAAAAAACTCACAAAGGTAAGGCTTACCAGTTTTCAAAACCAAAGTTTGGAACTCATGTCCCTGGTGTGGGGTCTGTTCCTCTTGCTTCTCTGTACTTGTGGTATCCCTTCTGTTTGTGGTTAGTGTTTATGTTGGGAGCTCTATCATGTTTCTGTCCCTCCTACCCTTTCCAGTGTGGCCTCCTCTCTATGATTTACTGTGTTAAGTCTGTTTGGCCAGTCTTCAGGTTGTTTTCTGGGTAAATTGTACTGATATAGCTGTTATCTTGATGTGTCCATGGGTCAAGGTGAGCTTAGGGTCCTCCTACTCTGCATCTTCCTAAAAGTCCTGCAAATATTTTTAAAACACTGAAAATCAGTCTCTGTGAAGATTTGTTGAAATAAGTACCTTAACTTTTTTTGTGTTTATGTGGGATACTAGCTAGCAATGCACATTGAAATTGTTTAACAAATGGTTTGCAGAAATGCCGTTCCTACCATTTTTATTAGCATTTAATCATTACTTGAAAAATAGGAGAATTTGATAATTGTGCAAGTTGTATGATCTCCTGTGATCCCTGTGTTCATTGGTTAAATCTTGTTGATTATATTGTCTCTGTATGCTTTGAATTTATTTTCAATAATCCACTCCCCACTGACAGCACAGAGCCTACATGGGCTTCTCTCTCTTTGCCCCTCCCTTGCTTGTACTCTCTATATCTCAAAATAAATAAACTTAAAAAATACACTGGAGGGAATCAATAACAGATTAGAGGAGGCAGAACAGGGCAATGATCAGGAAGACAGAATAATGGAAAGTAACCAAGCTAAACAGCAAAAGACCAAAGAATTATAAACAATAAGGGATCCCAGCAACATCATCAAATAATAATGTTCACATTATAGGAATCCCAGAAGAAGAGAGGGAGAGAAGGGGCAAAAACCGTCTCTAATCTCGGGAAAGAAAAAGACATCCTGATCCAGGAAGCATAGAGAGTCCCTAAGAAAATTAATCCAAGGATGTCCACACTAAGACACAATTAAAATGACAAACAGTAATGATACAGAGAGGAATTTCAAGACAGTAAGAAAAAGGAAAAGAGTTACATACAAGAGAAACTCTAGATGGCTATCACCTGATTTTTTTTAGCAGCAACTTTGGAGGCCTGAAGGAAGTGGTATGATGTATTCAAAGTGCTGAAAAGAAAAACCCTGCAACTAAGAATGCTCTTCTCAGCAAGGTTATCATTCACAATAGGAGAGTTTCCCAGACAAAAAAAAGCTAAGGGACTGCATCACCATTCTAAGGCAGCCTTGTTAGAGTATTAAAGGGAATTCTTTGAGTGGAAAGAAAAGTCTAAAACTAAAGGTAAGAAAATTATTAAAAGGAAAAATTTCACAGGTAAATATATAATAAAAATGGTAAATTAATCACTTATAAAACACAAAAAGCAGTGAAAGCACAAAAGCAGTTAAATAAATTATATCTACAAAAAATAGTCAAGGGATACACAAAAGGTATAAAGTATGACTTCATATACATAAAATGGTACTTGGGGAGATAAAAAATTTCATGCTTTTAGAATGTGTTTAAAGTTAACTGACCATCAACTTAATATAGACTGCTACACATAAACTGTTATATATCAACTTAATTGTAACCACACATCAAAAACCTATAACAGATACAAAAAAATAAAGAGAAAGGGATCCAAGCACAACACTAAAGAAAGTCATCAAACCACAAAAGAAGAGAGCGAGAGAACAAGAAAGAAACAGAGAAGAACTACAACAACCAGAAAACAAGTAACAAAATGGCAATAAATACGTACCTATTAATCACCATTTAAATGTAAATGAACTAAATGTTCCAATCAAAATACATAAGGTTAATGAATGGATAAAAAATAAGACCCATCTATAAGCTACCTACAGGAGACTCACTGTAGTCCTAAAACACATGTTTACTGAAAGTGAAGAGAGGAAAATACATATACCATGCAAATGGAGACCAAAAAGAACAAAAAGCTGTGATGACAATACTTATACCAGACAAAATAGACCTTAAAACAAAGACTGTAGAAAGAGATAAAAAATAAGGGCACTACATAATGATAAAGGGAACAATTGAACAAGAGCATATAACAACTATAAATACCTATGCACCCAACATGGAACCACCTAAATATATAAAGTGATTATTAATGGACCAAAAGGGAGAAATAGACAGCAATACAATAATAGCAGGAAACTGAAAGACCCAACTTACATCAATGGGTTGATTATCCAGGCAGAAAATCAATAAGGAAACAGTGGCTTTGAATGACACATTGGACCAGATGGACCCAACAGACATATGCAGAACATTCCAGCCAAAACAGAATACACATTCTTTTCAAGTGCATATGGAACATTCTCTAGGATAGATTGCATTTTAGGCCACAACAGAAGCCTTATGATTTCAGTCTTAAATTTCTTATCAAGCATTTTCTGTGACTACAAAAGTATGAAACTAATTTTTAAAAAATTTTTAATTTTTTTGTTTTCTTTCTTTCTTTCTTTCTTTCTTTCTTTCTTTCTTTCTTTCTTTCTTTCTTTCTTTCTTTCTTTTCTTTCCTAAATATGAACTTTATTGTCAAATTGGTTTCCATACAACACCCAGTGCTTATCCCAACAGGTGCCCTCCTCAATACCCATCACCAACCCTCTCCTCCCTCCCACCCCCCATCAACCCTCAGTTTGTTCTCAGTTTTTAAGAGTTTCTTATGGTTTGGCTCCCTCCCTAATTTTTTTTTTCTTTCCTTCCCCTCCCCCATGGTCTTCTGTTAAGCTTCTCAGGATCCACATAAGAGTGAAAACATATGGTATCTGTCTTTCTCTGTATGACTTATTTCACTTAGCATCATACTCTCCAGTTCCATCCACATTGCTACAAAAGGCCATATTTCATTCTTTCTCATTGCCATGTAGTATTCCATTGTGTATATAAACCACAATTTCTTTATCCACTCATCAGTTGAAGAAATGGTCAGAAAACATGAATAGACACTTCTCTAAAGAAGACATCCAGATGGCCAGTAGGCACATGAAACTCATTACAAGAAAAACAATCTGGGGAAGAACACAAATACATGGAGGCTAAATAATATGTTACTAAATAATGAATGGATAAACCAAGAAAATGAAGAAATCAAAAAATACTTGGAGATAAATGAAAATGTAAACGGAATGGTCCAAACTCTTTGGAATTCAGAAAAATAGGTCTAAAAGGAAAGTTTATAATAGTACAGACCTACTTCAAGAAATAAGAAAAATCTCAAATAAACAACAAAGCCTTACAACTGAAGGAGTTAGAAAAAGAACAAAGCCCAGGGCTAATAGATAAAAGAAAATAATAAAGATAAGGGCAGAAATAAAACAGAGACTAAACAAAAAAACAAACAAACCAAAAAAATCCCAATAGATCAATGAAACCAGGAGCTAGTTCTTTGAAAAGATAAAATTGATAAATCTTTATCCACACTCATTAAGAAAAAAAAGAGTACTCAAAATCATAATGAAGTATGAGAAACAACAGATAGTACCATAAAAATACAGAGGATTATAGGAATATTATTAAAAAGTTATATGCCAACAAATTGGACATTCAAGAAGAAATGGACAAATTCCTAGAACTATAACCTTTTAAAACTGAATCGTGAAGAAACAGAAAATTTGAACAGGCTAATAAATACTAATTCAATTCAATTCAATTTAATTTGTCCCAACAAACAAAAGTCCAGGGCTAGGTTGCTTCAGAGATGAATACCCGCAAACATTTAAAGTAGAGTTAATAATTATTCTCCTCAAACTATTACAAAAAATAGAAGAGGAAGTAAATCTTCTAAATTCATTCTATGAGGGCAGCATTAACCCGATACCAAACCAAAGACAGTACAAAAAAGAAAATTACAAAACAATATTTGTGATGAACATAGATGCAAAAATTTTCAACAAAATATTAATAAACCTCATATAATATTTTAAAGAAATTATTCATACAATCAAGTGAGATTAATTCCAGAGATGAAATACTGGTTGAATATTGTCAAATCAATTAATATATCACATTAATAAACTTAAGGATAAAAATCATATAATTCTTTCAACAGATGCAGGAAAATCATTTATGATAACATTCATTTATGATAAAAGTTCTCAACAATTAGTTGTACATAGAACATACCTCAACATAATAAAGGCAGTATATGAAAAACCCATAGCTAAAATCATAGTCAATGGTGAAAAACTGACAGCTTTTCTTCTCAGGTAAAGAATAAAATGAGGTGCCTGGGTGGCTCAGTTGGGTAAGTGTCTGACTCTTGGTTTCATGGTTTGTGGGACGGAGCCCCAAGTCGGGCTCTGCACTGACAGTGTGGAACCTGCTGGGGCTTCTCTGTCTCCCCTGCTCATGCTTTCTCTCTCTCTCTCAAAATAAATATTAAAATAAGAATAAGATAAGGATGTCCACTCTCACCACTTTTATTCAACATAGTACTGGAAGTCTTGGCCGCAACAATTAGACAAGAAAAACAAAAGGTGTCCAAAATGCTATGAAAGAATTAAAACTGTCACTATTATCAGATGACATGCTATTATATATAGAAAACCTTTAAGACCACCAAAAAACTAATAGAAGTGATAAATGAATTTAGTAACGTTGCAGTATACAAAATTAATATACAGAAAACTCTTGTATTTTGACATACTAATAATGAAATAATAGAGAAATTAAAAAATAATTCCATTGTAAATTGTACCAAGAAGAATAAAATACCAAGAATAAGACCAAGGAGGTGAAAGACCTGTACTCTGAAAAGTATAAAACATCAATGAAACTCATTGGAGATGACAAAACAACTGGAAAGGAAATAGATGTTCGTGGATTGGAAGGGTTAATATTGTTAAAAATGTCCCTACCACCCAAAGCCTTCTACAGATTCAGTGAGATCATTAGCAAATTACCCACAACATTTTTCACAAGACTGGAACAAATAATCTAAAATTTTTTTGGAAAAAATAGCATCCCCAGTAGCCAAAGCAATCATGGTTTGAGGAATCAATCCTAGATGTCAAGATACAATACAAAGCTGTAATAATTAAGATAGTATGGTACTAGGAAAAAAACAGACACATAGGTCAATTGAATGGAATAGAGCTCATAAGTAAAGCTATGGTTATACAGTCAATTAATTCATCAAAAAAAGTGCCAAGAATATACAATGGGGAAAAGACAGTCTCTTCAATAAATCAGTTCTGGGAACACTGGACTACTTTCTAACACCATATAAAAAAATAAACAAAATGGATTAAAGACCTAAATGGGATACCTGAAACCATAAAACTCCTAGAATAAAGCCTAGGCTGTATTTTTTTTTTTACATTGGCCTACCCACAATTTTCTTTCTGCTTTTTTAAAAATTTTATTTAAATCCAAGTTAGTTAAAATATAGTGTAATAATGGTTTCAGGAGTAGAAATTAGTGATTCATCACTTACATATACAATCCAGTGCTCATCCCAACAAGTGCCCTCCTTAATGCCCATCACCCATTTGTTCCATTCCCCCACGCACCTCCCCTCCAACAACCCTCAGAGTGTCTTCTGGTTTTCCTCCCTCTCTGTTGTTATCTTATTTTTGCTTCCCTTCTCCTATGTACATCTGTTGCGTTTCTCAAATTCCACATATGAGTGAAATCATGATATTTATCTTTCTCTTACTTATTTTGCTTAGCATAATACACTCTAATTTTATCCACGTTGTTGCAAATGGCAAGACGTCATTCTTTTTCATTACCAAGTATTCCATTGTACATATATACCACATCTTCTTTATCCATTTGTCAGTTGATGGACACTTGGGCTCTTTCCATAATTTGTCTATTGTTGATATTACTGCTAAAAACATGGGGGTGCATGTGCCCCTTCAAATCAGCATTTTGGTATCTGTCGGAAAAACACCTAGCAGTGCGATTGCTGTGTCATAGGGTAACTGTATTTTTAATTTTTTGAGGAATCTCCATACTGTTTTCCAGAATGGCTGTGCCAGTTTGCATTCCCACCAGCAGTGCAAGAGGATTCCTCTTTCTCCACATCCTCGCCAACATCTCTTGTTACTGAATTGTTAATGTTAGCCATTCTGACAGGTGTGAGGTGGGATCTCATTGTGGTTTTGATTTGTATTTCCCTGATGATGAGTGATGTTGAGCATTTTTTCATGTGTCGGTTGGCCATCTGGATGTCTACTTTGGAGAAGTGTCTATTCATGCCTTTTGCCCGTTTCTTCACTGGATTACTTGTTTTTTGGGTGTTGATTTTGGATCCACATTTTTCTAGATATGTCTTAGACAAGAGAAACAAAAGGAAAAATAATGTAGTGGGACTGTACCAAAATAAAAAGGTTTTACACATCAAAGGAAACCATCAACAAATGAAAAGGCCAACTATTGGATGGGAGAAGATATTTACAAATGATATATACAATAAGGAGTTAATACCCAAAATACATGAAGAACTTACAGGACTCAACACCAACAAAGGAAATAAGATAAAAAAATTGGGCAGAGGACCTGAATAGCCATTTTTCCAAAACCATACCGATGACCAACAAACACTTGAAAAGATGCTCATCATTAATCATCAAGGGAATGCACATAAAAACCACAAGGAGATATCATCTCACATCTGTCAAAATAACTATCATCAAAAAAAAAAGAAACAACAAACACTGGTGGGGCGGGGGGTGGTAGAGAAAAGGGAGCCTTCGAGAATTGCTGATGGGGATGCAAATTGATACAGCCACTGTGGAATACATAATGGATGTCCTCAAAAAATTAAAACTAGAATTAACATATGATCCAGTAATTTCACTATTGGGAATTTACCAACAGCAAATAAATTGGAAAAGATATATGCAGACTTCTGTTTATTACAGCCTTATTTATAATAGCCAAATTAAGGAAGCAACCTATGTGTCCTTTGGTGGGTTAATTGGTTAAAAAAAAGAGGTGTTTATCCCTAATGGAATATTATTCAGCCATTGTATATTCTTGCTTCCTTTGTCATATATTGACCATATAAATGTGGGTTCATTTCTAGGGTCTCCATTCTATTCCATTGATGTGTCTGTTTTTGTGCCAGTATCATTTTTTGATTACAGTAGCTTTGTAGTGTATTTTGAAATCTGGAATTGTGATAGATCCAGATTTAGTCTCCTTTCTCAGGATTGCTTTGGCTATTTTGTGGCTTCTGTTCCATACAAATTTTAGTGTGATTTGTTTTAGTGTTATAAAACATGCTGTTGGTATTTTGATAGTGATTGCGTTGAATCTGTAGATTGCTTTGGATAATATGGACATTTTCACAATATTAATTCTTCTAATCCATGAATATGGAATATCTTTCCATTTGTTTGTGTCATCTTCAATTTCTTTCATCAGTGTTTTATGGTTTTTAAAGTACAGATCTTACCCCTCTCATTTTTATTCCTAGGTATTTTATTGTTTTTGGTGCAATTGTAAATGGTATTGTCTTTCTCTTTCTCAACTTCATTATTAGTGTATAGAAATGCTACCAATTTCTGTGTATGAATTATGCATCCTCTGAATTCTTTTAGTATTTTTTTGGCAAAGTCTTCAGGATTTTCTATGTATAATACCATGTCAGCTGCAAATAGTGACAGTGTATCTTCTTTTTTACTGATGTGGATGTCTTGTGTTGCTTTTTCTTCTGTGTCTAGGGCTTCCAACACTACGTTGAATAAAAGTGGTGAGAGTGGACATATTTGTCACATTCTGGACCTTAGAGGGAAAGTTCTTGGTTTTTTACCATTAACTATGATGTTTGCTGTTTTCTTTTTTTCATATATAGCCTTTATTATGAAGATATGTTCCCTTTAACCCCATTTTGTTGAGAGGTTTTATTATGAATGGATGTTGAATCTTGTCAAATGCTTTTTTGCAAGTGTTAAGATACATATGATTTTTATCTTTCATTTTGTTGATGTGGTGTATGATGTTGTTTGATATGGGCATATTGAACCATCCTTGCACCCCAGGAATAAATGCCACTTGATTGTGATGAATGATCTTTTTAATGTAATGTTTTATGTGGTTTGATAATATTTTCTTGAGTTTTTTTGCACTATGTTTATCTGGAATATTGGTCTGTAGTTTGTGTGTGTGTATGTATGTGTGGTGTCTTTGTCTGATTTTGGTATCAGAGTAAGCTTGCCTCATATAATGTATTTGGAAGTTTTCTTATTTGTCATAGTTTGAGGAGAATAGGTATTAACTGTTCTTTAAATGTCTGGTAGAATTCACCTGTGACTCCATCTGGTCCTGGATTTTTATTTTTTTGTTAGTTTTTGATTGCCAATTAAATTTTCTTACTTGTAATCAGTCTTTTCGGGTTTTCTATTTCTTCCTGGTTCAGTTTTGTAAAACTGTAGGTTTCTAGGAATTTATCCATTTCTTCTATTTTGTTCAGTTTGTGAGCATATAATTTTTCATAATGTTATTTTATAATCCTTTGTATTTTTATGGTATCAGTTATTATTTCTCACTCATTTCTGATTTTATTTATTTGGGTCCTTTTTTTCTCAATGAGTCTGGGTAAGAATTTTTAAAAATCTTTTTAAAGAACCAGCTCTTGGTTTCATTAATTTTTTTATATTTGTTTTTAAAATTTCTACATAATTTATCATTTCCTTCCTTCTACTCTTCTTGGGCTTTGTTCAAGTTTCATTTCTTGAGTTTGGCTTGTGTTGCTATATTCTTTCTTAGAAATGCTTTTGCCATGTTCTAGAGATTTGGGGCTGTTGCCCTTTAGTTTTCATTTGCCTCCATTTTTTTTAAAATTTATTCTTTGATTGCTTCATTGACTCCATTGGTTGTTTAGGATTATGTTATTTATGTCTCATGTATTTGTCATTTTCCTTTTTCCATTTTTGTGGTACAAAAAATGCATGGTCTGATTTCAATACTCTTAAATTTATGAGGCTTGTTTTATGGCCTGATATGTGATCTATCCTGGAAAATGTTAAATGTACACTGGAAAAAAGTGTGTATTTTATTGTTTTTGAAGTACAATGCTCTATGTATATTGGTTATGTCCATCTGTTCCAATGTGCCAAAGACATTGTTTTCTTATTGGTTTTCTGTCTGGATGATCTCTCCATTGATATAAGTTGATTGTTAAAGTCTCCTTCTATTGTATTTCCATCAATTTCTCTCTTTATGTCAATTAGTATTTGCTTTATATGTTTAGTTGCTCTAATGTTGGGTGCATAGACATTTATGATTGTTATATCTTTTTGTTGGATTGGTCCCTGTATTATTATGTAATGCTCTTCCTTGTCTCTTATTATATACAGTCTTTGTTTTAAAGTCTCTTTTGTCTAAGTATTGCTATACCAGTTTATTTTTTGCTTCCATTTGCATGGTCATTGTTTCTTCATCTGTTCACTTTTTTTTCTTTTTCCTTTTTTGCTTTATCTGCAAAGTTTATTTCTATAAATAGAGGTGTAACAGATTGTTCCAACATGTAACAGTTTTGCAGAAAAATACCAGTAACTCACTTCTTAGGATGATCATCTCTGCCTTCTATATTAAAGAGGTAGTGTATAAAAATACTTTTCAAATCTAAGGTACGAAGCTCTAATCTATAACAATGTACAGAACTCTGAATGGCAAGGAACTAAGGAATAAGAAAGAGTAATTCCTTCATTTTACGAATCCAAGACTGGTAGTTAGAAAGGAACATGAGCCTGCTTGAAACTCTTTGTGATTCACCAGAAAACTCATTAGCTGGACAACTATTGTGCATTCAAGTTTTAGTTGATGTATTAAGCAGAATTCAATGGATTTCAGGAAACACATCCTTTGTGTGTGCGTGTGCGCATGCATGTAAATGTGTGTGTATGTGTCTTTAGGTCTTAAGTCTTTAGATCTGTGGTGAATATCCTGTAGGTACCATATATATGGATGTTATCTATTCTGCCATTCTGTCTTTTGATTGGAACATTCAGGCCATTTAAAGTAATTATTTATAGGTACACACTTATTGCCGTTTTTAAAATTTGTTTTCTGGTTGCTTTTGTAGTTCTTCTTTGTTACTTCTCTTGTTCTCTTTGTGATTGATGAGTATCTATTGTGTTTTGTTTGGGTTTTTTAATTTTTGTGTGTGTTTATCTCAGGTTTTTGATTTGTGGTTACCAAGACATTCATAAATAACATCTTAAGTAAAAAAAATTTCCATATTAATTTATGGTATTTTAAGTTCAAATACATTCTTATAAAAAGAAAACTGGAAAAGGGAAAATAATCTTCTTTTTCCCTTTTTCTTCCCTTTTTACTCCCTTCTTCACATTTTATGTATACGTTGTCATTTTATATATTTTTATTCATAGATTTCTTATGTCTAATTATGTCTATTTTCCACTTAAATTGACTTACAAGAAATGTTAAAGGAATTTCTTTTAGTGATGATAACTTCTTTATTTTTTGGAAACATTTTTTATCTCTTTCAAATCTGAATGATAATCTTGCTGTGTGGAGTATTCTTGTTGTAGGTTTTTTCCTTTCAGCACTTTGAAAGTTTTAGTTTTTGCAGCAAGTATAGATAACGTCTTGACTAAAAAACTTTAAAAGGCAAATATTTCTGAGGATTTATAAACACCCAGAAGGGCATATGAATAATTTGGTGGGCTGTTTCCAAGTTCAGTTCATTCATCTTTTAACACTAGTGAATATCACAGAGCTTTGAGTTATAAGACTGAATTTCAAACCTGGGTTCTAACATTTACCACTGGCAAATTATTCAGTCTCTCTGTAGTAGAAGCATATTGGATTATTTGTCTAGCACCTATTCACAAGATTGTAACAGATGCCCCATATACATTTGATATGACCCAATTTCCTTACCATAGTTCACAGGATCAATAAATGCTATCCTGGCCCATAAGTTTGTTTGTCTTCTTTCAGATATTTGCAGTAGGTTTAGTCTTTCTCCAGATGGCTGGACCATAACATGTATACTCAGGAGCTGTAGGCAGCCATGTTTTTTGCCGTTGTGGATGGAGATGTAAAAGGTACACATTTGTTATAAACTAGGCCCAGAGAGAGTAACAAGAGATGATGGATAGACTAAAGACCCACTCTTAGTTTATTCTCAATACCCACCCACATTTCTGCCAAGACATTAAACCTGGATGGCTCTGGATATGCATTTATCCCCCATTTTAATTGCATAGCTGAAAGCTGGCTTAGAAGGGTTGAGTTACCATAACAGGAGAGCATGCCCATCTGAACTCAGAGTCTCTTGCTTTCTAACAAGGCCATTTCTGTGACCCCAATCTTCCAATGTTACGTAGTCACATAGATGTTCCCTGACCACTGGCGCTATGACCATACAGAGCATTATGGGAGCAAGCCTCCTCAGTACTGGAACTTTCACCTTGGTGCATGCAGATCATTTATACCCTACTTAATGAATAGATGTGAAGATCCAGGGTGATTGTTCCCTCTCCACTACTTCTAAAGTTTCCTTTGGTAATCTTTATTTATAATTGCATTGGATAGTATGAGTACTTTGTATTCACATCTCCTGTGCAGGACAATTTCTTTCTTTGAGATAAGGGAATCTATTTTAAGTCAGTCTTCTTGTGTTCAAGTTGGGTTTCTGTTACCAGTAAATTGAAGAGTCTATCCACCCAACTATGGCCTCTCTAAGCCACAGTGATCTCTTTTAAAAAGTGGGGCAAACAATAACAAGTGAGACAATAAATATAAAACTATTGGTACACAAAACATGTTCTGTAAATTTAAGCAGGATATTTCTTGAAGGATCAAGATTATAAAGATATGCAAATGATAAAAGGATCTTGGAAATAAATTACTTTCTACTATGCAATTTAATTTTGTGATGGGGCAGTTTCAATATTCTATAAAGATTTGCAAAATTCATTGCATTCTTTAGTACTGTGATATTTGAACTTTTTCTATTAGTTTTCATTCCCAACTCATTTATTGTCATGTATTTATTATTGTATATTTTTTGATATTTGTTCATTTTATTAATCCTCAAATATTCTTATTTAAGCCTTACAGGGTTTCTACAGTTAGAATATTTTTGGCTACAGCAACCCTTCCATCTCCAACATGGATTCCGACTAAAACAATACATAACTTTATTATTTCACATAAGATTAAGTCTTCAGGTAATGATGAATCTGTAATCAGTTAAGTTACCATCTAAACAAGATGCCAGAGGTCGACATTCTTTCTACCTTGACTCTCTGCTCCCTTTAGCCTGTTGGGTTTTATACTGAAGCTGTCATCCCTTATGATCACAGGGGGCTCCTTGTTGTTCTGGTTGCCATATCATATCACAAAACAACATCCAGATGAAAAGACTCCTTTTCTTCATTTATGTCTTTTTATTATCAACAAATGCTTTCCTAGAAGCCCCCAGAGACTTTTTCTTATGTCCCAGGAGCAAGCATCACCCAGCATAACAATTCATAAACCAAATGTCAGCAAGGGAGATAGGATTAGTGGTACTGGCTTCAGAAGTGAAATGCATAATTTTACATTAATGGAAAGCTTTGCCTGTCCGCATCAGGACTCCTTTGGGAATCTAGAGGACAAAGCAGAAATAAAGACATGTACAGAACTTTTTAATCACCCAGAAGCTGTGATGCTGCCCCACAAAGCAGCACACTCACTTGGCCCTTATTCTGGCCCCGCAGTGTTTTTACATGCTTGTGTGAGTCTTTTGGGTCAGGTTTAAATCCTGGCTCTTTCAATTATTGCTTCATGATATGGGTAATTAACTCAGTTTCCTTATTCAGAAATAGGGATAATAATAGCACCACATTCATAGTGTTGTTTTGAATATTAAAGGAGTATAAGAAAAGCATTTAGAATGGTGCCTTGCTATACAAAATGATCAGTACATTGTACACACACACATTTACCCATTGATTCATATTTATATGAATTGAACCGAATGACAAGAGGAATCAAATATTGTCAAGGTAAGGTATTGTCACTTCATACTGAAGTGACATTCAGTCATTCATGCTGAATTCTCATTTTGTATCATCTTTTGCCTTAGGTCAGGTTCCCTGGTAAAGAACTCTGAGTTTGGATTGCAGGAGGTTTGCTGAAAAGTGCTTTCAGAAACACTCCTGTGAGGGGGTAATGGAGGTAGGATTGGGCAGCAGGAGAAATTGGGCTGTAATGAAGTTGCCTTGAAGTCCTTGTCTGAGCCTATGGGGAGGCTCTAGAGCTGGGATAGTTTTCCTGCTAGAGCCTCCCAGATTGAGGCAAAGGGGCTGGGCCCTTGCACTCTGCATATTGCATAATCAGTCATTTATGCATACTACAGAGAGGGGGTTTAATTTGGGGTGAGGCACCTTCCTTTGGTGAGGGTGATTGCTGGAGAAGGGAGCAGCTATGAGCCCAACAGTCCTAGCAATGGGGCGTTCAGGGTGTCTCAGTCTTAAGAAGCCATGGTTCTAGGCAGATTCCTATAGTATCAACTCTGGAAGGTAATTGCTGTCACTCTGTGTGGATAAAGTGGAGGACCACAGAGCAGAAGACAATGCCATGGGATGAATTGCCTAAAGCTTCTACCTCTAAGGCTTCCAGCTGTAGTGAAAAATCAGCCTCAGGTTAATGAGGTATTCATGAGTAAGCCCAGAACACCTGAATTGACATTGTGCTAGGGTGACCATGAGGTACCATCTGCTTGTTACACATGGCCCAGGACTGGAAAAGTTGGCGGAGTCAGAATGCCATGGTTTGGAGCAAAGGAAGCCTGAATATTCTTAGGAAGTTTTAAATCATAATCATGAATGTGAAGGAAGGGATGTCAGAGCACAATAGACTTCGATAATTTAGATAATTATTTGCAATTATGGAAAGATAAAACTCCCAGAAGTGGGTAATATTCTGAGCGAAGGTTCACAGCAACAAATAGGGATGAGAGAGAGAGAGAAAACCCAGTTTGCTATTAGTAGTGGCAGATATATATTCTTCAAACCAGTTTCCTCTTTATTTTTTGAGATCTATCCATTATACTTGCATTTAGGTGGAGTCGTGGGACTTAATTCTGGCCAATGGAAAATGGATGGAAGTAATGTATATCACTTCTATGAGTGGCCTATAGAAACTTCCTTTCAAGATCAATCCCTCTTCCCTTTCTGACTGGTTGAATGGAGACAAGCTCTCAGCCCTTCTCCTCAGGGCAACCTAGACAAGCATGTGGTGAACACAGCAGGCCTTCCAAAAGATGTCTACTAGAGAGCACCCTCCCTCCCACACACAGAACACCAAATTGAACTGTAAGGTGAGCAAGAAATAATTGTGTTGTTTTTATTTTATGTCATTTCATTGTGTTAAGTCACAAAGATTTCAAGCCTCACCTGATATGGCAGCTAGCAAATATCTCAATAAATATGCCCATCTTCGTGAGCCTGGATAGATGACATATCTAACTATGATAGCAACTGTTTGTATTTTTCTTTCCTACTATAATCTATCTTTTGTATACATATCTTTTTAGAAACTCCTGTGGTTACAAACTAGAGGCTGATAGGCTAGGTTGGGGCACAGATATTTTTATTTGGCCTGTGCAATATTGTCTGGATTCATTGTCAACACACACACACCTTTTCATGTCTGGCATCTCTGAAAAAGGCAGAATATCCATAACGCTATTGATGGCAACTATTGGCTTGGCCAAATAGAGGTCCCCTCTCAATAGAGCATGGGATCTCCATTTGCCACTATCCCCAACCCTCTTAACTGTATCATGGCCAGTCCATATCCCCTGTGTATGTTGTCTGCCAGGTCTCTGGAGCCCTTAGGACTTGTTGTTAGCCCCTTTCTTTGTAAAGAGTGCTGGGCTTTCTGAGAGGTGTTCTTTGGTTAGTTTGTTTCTCTAAGCATTTTCTCCCAATGACATTTCAAATGCCCTTCCAAGTTGTACAGGGCAAGATGGGGTTTTCCTCCTTCTGTGCATCTGCAGTACTAACGGATGCCGAATCAGCACTTCATGTGGAATCTGAAAGCTGTCAAGCTTCTCCGCTGACTTTCCACTTAGGTGGTGGGAGGGCTTTATCAACTATCCAAAATAACCAAAATGGACCTGCTGCATTCCTGCTGCATTTCTTTCCAATACATTTGAAACCTTTGTTCAGATATTGGACACGCAAGACAACAAGCGTCAAGACAATGGAGCCACCAAGAATTGTGACCCTTTATCTAGCCCTGGGTGTGGAACTATTAATTACTGCAGACTATGCCCCACTTCCCTGATGCTGAGAACAACATAATGAAGCCCTGTGGAGACACTGAGAGAAAGAATACCTATCATTAACTCTTCACACAGACAGATAAGGCTGGGAAAGTGCAAACTTGGATAAAACTCTTCTTTATGGATATCCAGGGAGATGAAGAGTGTTTCTTTAAAATAAAGCTTGTCTTAAAGAGAATCACTTTCAAGGATTACAGGTAGTAGTATATGAGTGACATGCTTTTAAGCAACAACTCACGGGGACAAAATGATATCCTTTATGGCCAAAGCACTCTGAAAAAATGGTTTACATTCTTCAAATATTATCATTTTTGTTTAATTTTTAGAGAATTGCAATAAGATGGTCCCATTTCCTTATAGCTCTCTTTTGGTGACCTCATCCAAATTTAAGTTTCTAAATCTGAATGTAAATGAATGGATCAGACCTGTATAAGTCAGGGCCAGTGAGAGAAATGGGCACTTTGTAATAGAAGTAATTTCAAATTCCAGTAAAGCTCTGCTTGATTTCCCCCTTTTCCATCTAGCATGCTAATCTCCATCTGGCTGCAGTAGCAGCATCTGCCTTTAAAATGACCCTTTTCCTTCTCAGGAAGGAGAGCGAATTGTGCTCTCCATGTTTTAGGACTGCACCTCTTCTGGGTCACCCTCCTGACTAATGTGCTTTTCTATGAGTAATATCATAATTCACAGTTTTTTCCCCTTTTTCTTTGAGACTAACTGGGTAATTCAAGTTTCATTTTCTCTCTCTGGGTATTTAAAGGCCAGCCCTTCAGACCAATTTTAGCCATCTATTACTGGTGAGCCAATTTCTTGAGAGGCCTATTTGCAGAGCTGGTTCTGTAAGCTTGAGCCTGCTCCACCAGCCAGGCCCTTACATTGCATGTGGAATTTATTCAGACAAAGTCATTTTTTGAGCATAAAATGAATGTCATGGAGTCAGTATCACTGACTTTGTAGGCTATTTCCAGTACCAGTTAGGCACTGATTGGGCCTTTTACAGGGTCTCTAATATTACAGATTTGGTAAATATCAAGTATTAACCAAACTACTTCTGACACATTCCAACTCATGACTTCCTTCCTTTTTAATTGTGTGCAGAAATAGAACAGAATATGACAATAGGAAGATGTTACATGGTTCTATGATAGGTGACAGGATTAGGGAGAGGAAGCAACTCTCACAATATGTCTTATGCCATTTTGGTAATAAGCAAACGTGGAATTTGGATCCAAGCTAATGTAAATATATTCATATTGGTGCACGTATGTTCCTATTTTCATGTATGTTTTATGGAATCTGTCTCAGAATTTTGTGATCACAGCTCATATATATGACTAGGACATGAAATCTTGTGCATCTAATTGACAACAGGTGTCATCCTGTATATGGCAAATGAATCTGATATTCCATGTAGTGTTTCATATGTATGACCATCTACAAAATCCTATTTGTGAAATATAAAATTTGGATTTTGTATGTGCTTTGTTCTGAATCTGGAAAGAGATGGTATTTCTTAGTGTTTGTATTTCCTGATATGTAGCCCTGATTATTTGTAAAATTGAGGTATTTAAAAATGATTGCTGGAAGCTTTACAATCTTTGACAGGAAGGATAGGAAATGTCTAAGGAAGAAAGAGGCTTTGGAGTTATAATCAGACAGAATAAAACCCACAATTTTCTGGCTTCTGTAAATAATAGGAATATCACTGGTCATGGAGGTAGGTATAGAGTTGAAACAGTGATGGCAAGAGCTTTTTCTCCTCCTCTTTGGAACACATACATATTTGGTAACTATATTTTTTATTCATTTTGAGAGAGAGAGGGCAGAGAGGTAAGGAGAGAATCCCAAGCAGGCTCCCTGCTGTCAGTGTGGAGCCCAACGCAGTACCTGATTCCACAAACCATCAGATCATGACCTGAGCCGAAATCAAGAGTCAGATGCTCAATTGACTGAGCCACACTGTCAGTTGTGGGGTACCCCCACAACTATATTTTTTAAATCAATAATGGGGTCATGTAATATGATGATTTGAACATTCTTCAAGTCTCTATCTTTGATATGAAAATTTTATGTGTAATGGTACAGAAATTTAAATTCAGCTCTCAGAAAAACACATGTTCTTATTTTGAATTTCCCTTAATCCTCTAGGAGAATATTGATCTTATTAGCTAATGAGAGAGCTCTGGTGGGCACCTCTCTGTGTGTTGGTCTTCTAGACTCAGTCCCTTTATTTTGTTTTCCTTAGAATGGTAAGAATTTCAGGACTGGTAGGGGAAGAGTGTTATATTAGGGATGAAACCAAATTAGAGAAAGCAGATCCCAAGAACTCATAAGAGAGATAAAAATCAGTCATTAGGTAACAATTTTCAGCTATTCATCATCAGTTTACCAATACATGGTACTGATGGACAAGCATCTTTCAGCTGAAGTTAACTAATACTTTTTAACAACAGGAGTAGCAAATAACACTTATTAAATGCTCACTATATTCCAGACATGCTAACCACCCTCTCTATCTTATTTAGCCCTTACAACATACATATGAGGCAGGTACCATTATCTTTTTACATAAGATGAAAGGAAACAGCTTTAGGGAGATTATTCTATTTCATTGATTCTGAGGCAAACGTTATTTTACATTTTATTTTCTTAGACATCATGCTGCATCTTCAAATTGATGGAATCTTATGACAGTTTTCATTGTCTGGTCATAAACATCAACAGTGCCAGGTTGAAAACTTGCAGAATGAGTGCCAAGTTTAGGGAAGAAAATCCCAGACGGGATAGTGGGATTTTTAACTCCCATGAAGCAAATAGTTGTGGAGGTGGTGAGAAAGGAGGCATATCAGACAGATTTAGCATCATTCCCAACACTTTTAAGTTAACTTTTAAATTAAAAGTAAGCTAGCTCTGCAGAACTGGAAACTGTGTGTCTTTTGTTCTCTGTGAATTTTCTTACAAAATGCAGCACTGTTCATGCTGTCAATAGACTGAGGATCACTGGATGATATGGTGTAGAAAACCACGGACATTCATGACTCTAACATGTTTCAGAAGAGTCAGATTCTACATGTCAACAAGTTTTAGAAATACCTTAACCAATTTCTTTATACAACATAGACATAGAAGTGATCCGTGACAAAAATCCATGGCTAATAAAATTTAAAGTAGCTCTTTCATTAATTCTAACATAAAATGTTTCGGACATAAAAAGCATTATGTCATAGTCTACAATCACTAGCATCTTTATTCAATAAAATAGAGATAAAGGTTTGTCTGGAGCTAGAGGCCAAGGTCAGAATGTCAGGCTACAAGGTATTCCCTAATGTTATGTTAAAAATTTCTTTCTTGAGGACAAGCATGGCAAGACCACTAACCTCTTTTTGGTGAAGACATCCTGAGACCAAGAAGTACTAATTATACTTATTACTATTATTTTATTTTCTAAGACAGGGTGAGAGAGAATCTTAAGCAGGCTCCATGCCCAGTGTGGAGCCCGACATAGGGCTCCATCCCATGAACCGTGAGATCATGACCTGTGTCGAAATCAGGAATCAGATGCTTAACCAAATGAGCCACCCAGGCACAGATACTAATTATTATAATGCCATGTTCAACTTATACTGCATCTTAAAGTTTGCACAGCTCTTTCACTAATTTTGCTTCTTGAGTTCTTACAACAATGTGATGAAGTAGAAATTGTTATCCCCTCATTTCCTGTAAAAACAGAGTGCCACATGAATTGTCACCACATATATTTGCTGACTTATGGTGGATTCCCTGGGAAAGAACTCTGAGTGGAAATGTTTCTGTAAGAAGTTTGTTGAAGAGTGCTCCCAGGAAGGTCCACTAGGGATGGGTGGGAACAGAATTGGGCACAGTGGCAGCTGAGCTGCAATAGAGACCTTAGGTGACCCCATGGAGAGCTTTGGAATCGGGATGGCCATTCAGACTTCACATAAGGCAAGGGGACAAGGCCTATGTCCCCTACATCAACCAGCCATTGGATGTGGACTACTCTGAAAGAGGGGATGTAATCTTGGGTAAGGCCACTTGCTACCTTGAATTGATAACAATTACTGAACTCAGCTGTGAGCCATCAGTTGTCAATACTTTTAATAGCTGGCAACATGAACATTGGTTCTGAAGATAGAGTCTGGGTGGCATACTACAGAATCCACTAAAGCCTCCTTCTTACGCTTCTCATATCCACTTGTTTTGTATATAATAAGGTCACCCCATCTGAGAACTGCTCCTCTATGATTCTGGTACATCTCTTTCTCTGAGAAAACTTAGAAGGAGTGGGTACTCAGAAAAACTTAATCTCCTGCTGCTGCAGCTAGATTCAGGCTGTACTGATACTCTCCACCTCTCTTACTTATTCCCCTTTCCTTTGTTCGGCTACGACCTCACCTCTCCTAGGTGACATACCCAGTAGGGTGACACAGACCTTTATCCCTGAGAGGTATGAGCCTCTGACCATACCTGTCTCATGACATGGTTGTTGTAACAGTCTATTTACTGTTAATGCTGGGCAAGGAGTATTTGGACATACATCAGTGGATCACCTGGGTGTCAGATATCTGTCCCTACTGTGTGGCAGCAGTTCTATCTCCTAATGACAATCACAGTCTATCACCCCTAGCTATCTATCACTCACTCTTTTCCTTGCTTGGTCTCTTGACTCAAGGACCACAAAGTGGATGGCATATATCTCTGTGAATCACAATGGGATGCGGAGGCTGGGGGGTGTAGTGCTGAGGGATAGGGAATAGATTCCTCTGTCCTTGGGCACAGAAAAACAGCCATGGTTTAAAAGAGCAATTAACTTATAAAAGAGCCAGCACCATAACTCTGCCAAATGTTGGAGGAACTGTAGGAACGCTCTCTGGGTCAGAAGGACTGGAGAAAAACAGGGTTTCCATTCCCCCTCCACCCTAAAAACACATGGGGGGATCCAGATGCCATAAAGAGCTTGCTGCCTAAGTGAGCTCTGTCTGGGTCTATAAACCCACACCAGCCCTGGTTACTCTGTGGCACAGAAAAAAAAACACTTTTTTTTTGCTTTCTTTTTTTTTCCTTTAAAAGGTCTTGGTTTAAAAGAACAACTAACATATAAAAGAACCCAACTGCCGAAGAGGCAGAGGAGCTCCTGGAAAGCTTTCTGGGTAGAAGGGGCTGACCGACATGGTCTGTGCTCCCCACCTTCCCTCACATTGGAAGTAGAGACTAATGTACAGGCTGGGTATCTGAACTGGACGGCTGCCTCAGTGAGCCCTAGACCCCTAACCCATAACAGTCTCAACCATCTTATCCAGGTGTCCACAGGGTGGTACACACCAGGACACCCTTAATTAGTGTTCACTACAGCCCCAGTCTTTGTGCCAAGGTGACACAGGTGCAAAGCATAGTGGAACGTTCCAGGCCCACATCACTTTGACTTCCGATGGCTTGCTAAGGCACCCATTATGCACAGCACTCTGGAACCTCCCACCTGACATGTTTTGGGTCCAGTATTCCTGCTTTGACATGCCCTGTGTGGCCACCACAGCAGGCACTCCCTGCACTGAGCACCTTAGGATACCATGGCTTGTGCCCAGTACAGCTTGACCTGTCCCTCCATGTCACCCTCAGAGGAGAGATACCAAGAACAACCTGGCTAGCAACTATTTGAGCTCTCTTGCCAGGGCACATTTTGTGTTGAGAGCCCACAGTTCATACCAGACTGTACCCATGTTAGTTTTAGTTGCACAGAGTGCAGAGTGCCCCAGGACCTTCCGACTTGTGCCCATGTTGGCTCCAGTCACCCTTTAAGGGCACCCTCTGTGTGGAGAGCCATCTATGCCCCTAGTTTATACCCACTTCAGCTATACCCACCCTCTGCAGACCACTGGGTCCCCCCCAGGTAGCACCCACTTTAGGTTCAACTATACTGCCAGGGAACCCTCAACACAGAATGTTCAGGAACCTCCCAGCCCACACACTGCCTCAGCATCAGCTACGCTGTCAAGGCACCTCCTCCACAGAGCACCCTGGGACACCCCAGTTTGCACTTATTTCAGCTTCATCTGTCCTGCTAAGATGCCCTCAATACATAGAACCCTGGGACACCATAGCCTGCATTGAATTCAGCTTTAGCTGTCCTGACATGGTGCCCATTATCTGTAAGTCTCCAAGACCTGCAGCCCACAACTGCAGCCAGCCACAACTCCAGCCAGCAAGGAAAAGTCACTAAACATACACAGTCTACATGGGGAATGGCCAAACACAAGACCATTCCTTTAAATTTGGGAGAATTAGGGGGAGGGGAAGGAAAAAAAAAAAGAGGTTAGAGTGGGAGAGAGCCAAAGTAGAAGAGACTCTTAAAAACTGAGAACAAACTGAGGGTTGATGGGGGGTGGGAGGGAGGGGAGGTAGGTGATGGGCATTGAAGAGGGCATCTTTTGGGATGAGCACTGGGTGTTGTATGGAAGCCAATTTGACAATAAATTTCATATTTTAAAAAAAGAAAAATAAATTTAGGAGAATTATTTTGTTGCCTAATCCATAGAAAAAACACAAAGAGACAAAATGCAACAGAGATATATATTCCAAAACCAGGAATAAGAAAAAAACTTCCAAAAAATGACTAAATGAAATGGTGATAAGCAATATGCTTTATAAAAATTTAAAGTAATGATCATAAAGACACTTAATGGGCTGAAAAGAAGAGTAGAAGAACTCAGTGAGACCTTCAATAAAGAGGATGAAATACTAAAAAGATCAAATCAGAGTTGAAGAATACAATACTGAAATGAAAAACCTACTAGAGGAAACCAACAGTAGATTAGAGGATGCAGACTGTATCAGCAATCTGGAAGACAACGTAAAGGAAAGCACACAAGCTGAGGAGCAAAAAGAAAAGAATTTAAAAATGAAGATAGGGGCACCTGGGTGGCTCAGTCAGGTGAGCATCTGACTCCAGCTCAGGTCATGATCTCATGGTTTGTGAGTTCAAGCCCCAAGTCAGGCTCTGTGCTGACAGCTCAGAGCCTGGAGATGCTTCAGATTCTGTGTCTCCCTCTCTCTCTCTCTCTCTGCCCCTCCCCTGCTCACACACACACTCTCTCACTCAAAATAAACATAAAAAAATGAAGATAGATCTCTTGAACAACATCAAACATTGAAATTTGTATGGGTCT
The DNA here is from genome assembly GCF_018350215.1 of Panthera leo. Lineage (NCBI taxonomy): Eukaryota > Metazoa > Chordata > Mammalia > Carnivora > Felidae > Panthera > Panthera leo. The sequence continues at coordinate 23,373,427 of NC_056679.1, forward strand.
CAGAGGAAGAGTGAAAGGGGTAATAAAATCATTTGAAGAAATAATAGCTGAAAACTTCCCTATAGAAGGAAATAGATGTCCAGTTCCAAAAAGCACAAAGAGTTCCAAACAATATGAACCTGAGGAGGTCCATACCATGACACATCATGTCAAAGGTTAAAGAGAGAATATTACAAGCAGCAATAGAGAAGCAAAAAGTTACCTACAAGACAAAACCTAGAAGGTAATTAGCTGAATTTTTAGCAGAAGCTTTGAAAGCTGCAATGCAGTGGAATGATATACTCAAAGTGCTGAAAGAAAAAACCCACAATCAAGAATACCAAGCAAGGTTATCATTCAGATTTGAAGGAGAGAGAGTTGCTCAGTTAAACAAAAGTTAAAGGAGACAATCACCACTAAACCAGTCTTAAAAGAAGTGTTAAATTCACTTCTATAAGTGGAAAAGAAATGACCTTAAATAAATGTAAGAAAATGATGAATAAAAATATAAAGTATGACAGCATATTCATAAAATGTGGAGGAGATAGTTAAAAAAAGGAAGTTTTTTTAATGTATTTTAACTTAAATGATCAGTGACCATCAACTTAATAAAGACTGCTGTTTACTTAGGATGTTATCTATAAATCTCATGGTATCCAAAAATGCAAAATGTATAATTGATACAAAAAAATAAAGAGAACAAAAGCCAAACATAACACTACAGAAATTCATCCAAATCAAAGAAGAGTAAAGGAACAGAGAGGAACTACAAAAACCACCAGAAAAAAAATGCAAATAAGTACATATCTATCAATGATTACTTTAAATGTAAGTGGTCTAAATGCTCCAATCAACAAACATGGGTTGGTGGAATGAATAAAAATATAAGGCCTATTTATATCCTGCCTACAGGAGACTCACTTCAGACCTAAAGACATATACAGACTAAAAGTGAAAGTATGGAAAATATTTACCATGAAAATGGAAGCAAAAATAAATTTGGGGTAGCAATACTTAGATAAAAAATAGACTTTAAAACAAAGATTGTAACAAGGGACAAAAAAGGGTATTTCATAATGATAAAGGAAATCAATTCAACAGGAGGATATAACAATTTTAAATGTCTATGCACCCAACACTGGCACCTTTTAAATACATAAAGCAAATATTAATGGAGATGAAGAGAGAAACTGTTGACAGTACAGTAAGAGAGGGGGACTATAATACCCTGCTAACATCAATGGATAGATGATTTCTATCATTCAGGTAGAAAGTCAACAAGGAAACAGTGTCTTTGAATGACACATAAGACTAATTGGACATACCATATATATTCAGAACATTCCATCCAAACACAACAGAACCCCATTCTTTTCAAGTGCATATGGGACATTCTCCAGAGCAGATCACATGTTAAGCCACAAAACAAGCCTCTAGAAATTTAATATTAAACTAATACATCTTTTCTGACCATAATGATATGAAATTAGAAATCAATCACAAGAAAAACTAGATGGCACCAGAGTGCATTATGCTAAGTGAAATAAGTCAGAAAAAAGACAAATATCTTATGATTTCACTAACATGGGGGAAGAAAAGGAAAAATAAGATAAAAACAGAGGGAAGCAAATAAGAAGAGACTCTTGAATATAGAGAACAAACAAGGTTGCTGGAGGGGAATTAGTGGGGGGATGGGCTAAATGGGTGATGGGCATTAAAGAGGGCACTTGTTGATCACTGGGTGTTACATGTAAGTGATAGTGATTCATCACTAAATTCTACTCATGAAACCAATACTACACTATATGTTAACTAACTTGAATTTAACTAACCTTAAGTTAAATATGTTAATTAATTTAACTAGCTTGAATATTATATGTTAACTTGAATTAAATTATTTAGATGGTAAAAGGAAAAAAAAAAGGAAAGAATGCAAACACATGAAGGGTAAACATGACATTAAACTACAAATGGACCAATGCAGGGGCACCTAGGTGGCTCAGTCAGTTAAGTGTCTGACTTCAGCTCAGGTCATGATCAGGTCCATGAGTTCAAGCCCCGCATTGGGCTCTGTGCTGCCAGCTCAGAGCCTGGAACCTATTTCAGATTCTGTGTCTCCCTTTCTCTCTCTGCCCCTCCCCCGCTCACACTCTGTCTCTCTGTCTCTGAGAAATGAATAAACCTTAAAAAAATAAATTGTAAAAAAACAACAAATGGAGCAATGAAGCAATCAAGAAGAAATAAAAACAAACAAACAAAACCCCAAAACCAAAAAAACCAAATGGAAACAAATGGAAATGAAAACAGTGGTCCAAAATCTTTGGGACTCAGTAAAAACAATTCTAAGAGAGAAACATACGGTTATACAGGCCTACCTTAAGAAACAAGGAAAAGCCTAAATAAACCATCTAAGTTTATACCTAAAGGAACTAAAAAAAGATGAAAACCCAAGGCAAGTAGAAGGAAGAAAATAATAAAGATCAGAGAAGAAATAAATGAATTGGAGACTAAAAAAGCAATAGATCAATGAAATCAAGAGCTGGTTCTTTGTAAAGATAAATAAAATAGATAAACCCTTAGCAAGACTCACCAAGAAAAAAAGAGAAAGGACCCAAATAAATAAAATCAGTAATGAGAGAGGAGAAGTAACAACTGACACCACAAAAATACAAAGGATCATAGGAGAATACTAGGAAAAATGACACACCAACAAATTAGCCAACCTAGAAGAAATGGACACATTCCTAGAACCATACCATCTTCTAAAATGAATGAGGAAGAAATAGAAACTTGAATAGATTGATTACTAGTAATGGTATTGAATCAGTTATCCAAAAAATACCCCCCAAAAAGTTCAGGATCAGATGGATTCACAATTGTAGTACACTTTTAAAGAAGAGTTAATATTTATTCTTCTCAAAGTATTCCAAAAAAATAAGAGTAAGGAAATCCCCAAAATACATTTTACAAGACCATTATTACTCTGATACCAAAGACACTGCACCCCTATGCTTACTGCAGTATTATTTACAATAGCCAAGATAGGGAAGCAACCTCAGTGTCCACTGATAGACTACATAAGGAAAATGTGGTATACATATACAATGGAATATTACACAGCCATAGAAAAAGATGAGATTGTGCCATTAGGAGCAACTGTATGGACGTAGAGGGTATTCTAATTGAAATAAGTCAGACTGAGAAAGACAAATACTCTATGACTCCAGTCATATTTGGATCTAAAAAAAGCAGAATCAGACCTACAATACAGATAACATACTGATGGTTTCTATAGGAAAGTGAGTGAGAGGATGGGCAAAATGGGTGAAGGGGAGTGGGAGACACAGGCTTCCAGTTATGAAATGAATAATTCATGGGAATAAAAGGCAGGACATAATGAATTTAGTCACTGATCCTGTAACAGCATTGTATGGTGATAGAGAGTAGCTATACTTGTGGTGAGCAAAGCATAATGTATGAACTCATAGAATCAGTATGTTGCACACCTGAAACTAACATAACAATGTGTCACCTATACTCAAAGGAAAAAAAAAAGAGGAAGTAAGGATATTTAGGTATATTTGAATACTGAAAACAATTTAAATATATACTTTCTGGTGTTATTTGTACAGGTCTGAATTATTGTTCTAACTCAAGGGTCCATAAACAGTAGCCCACAGGCCCAAACAGTCTGTTATCTGTTTTTGTAAATAAAGTTTTACCGGAACACAGCCATGCCATTTGTTTACAAATGTCTATGGATGCTACTGTGCCAAAATAACTGAGTTGTGTGGTTGAAATAGAGACAGTGTGTCCGTAAAACCTAAAATATTTACTCTTTTAGGTTTAGGTAGCTCTTTTCAGGAGCAGTTTGCCAACCCCTAGTCTAACTAACTGAATTGTGGTTAACAATTCATTTGGTCATAAAAATAACAAGTTTGGTATATTTAGAAAATAAGTTGTAAATACAATAAAGTTTATTTGAGGGTAACATACAAAATTTTTTCATGAAAAAAATAAACTTTTTCTCCTAAATATTTGGTGACATATATTTAATTCTATCTTTCTTTTGGACTTCTGGGATTTTTCTCACTTTTTAATTTCTGTCTAATGGATTGTTTGGCTTAGTTGTTTATCCTGCAGCATGATCTCATGTCACACTTCCCTATCCTGAGCTTACTAAATTTTGAGTCTTCTGAGTTCTTGTAGCCTTTAAATGTTTTTTTTTTTCTGCTTTGTTATTCTTTTCTTTTTAAACATTGTCAGGAGCTTAAGTCCACATCCTGTGCCAACAGCACTCAAGTTGTAAGGGCCTAGGGTACTCAGTTGTCTCGTTCACTGGGAACATTCCACAATGGTATAGATATAAAAATTGTGTCTGTCTTTATTCCAGGAGACTTTTTCTCCTACGGGTACCAGTGAGGTCATCGAAGGAAGCATGTCTGGTACTTTCTGTAGTTGCTTGATGAGGGGCTTCCAGAAACAGATTCGGCACTGGAGCTATAGCTCTCAGCAATGTATGTGCTTTGACTTAAGTCAAGCAAAGATACATTAGTTTAACTGTCACTTGAAGGTTTTGCTGTATTTTCAGAAGTCCCTACTGAGCAGATTAACATCAGAAAAGGCCCATTTTTCAACTAAGAACTGAACAAAACAATCCCCCTTACATCATTCCTCATAATGAATCTGCCTACAGCTAGTCTTCCTATGAGAGATGACTGTAGATGATTTTTCTGACCATGAGGGAAGATGGATTGGGAAGGGGCTACCGTATGTTCTTATATAAGGGTCTGTTTGAAGAAGAAATATCTTTCCCTGCCCCTGCACTCATTAGTTTATAAGCTTGTGTGGGGTTCTTCTGCATGGCTGTTCATCAATGCCCTTTGGGGTGTAGAGTTTGTACTTTGGGGTGGAGGAGAAGGGTTTGGATGCTAAAATGAGAACAAGGAAAGAAGAAGGTAAATGTTCTCCAAGTCCTGCAGTGGAGCCCTGAGCAACTCTCGGCTACCAACGTTCCAAATTTCTGTGTTCTGAGAAACTTCTGGTACTTGCAGCAAGTATATAGCTCCAGGGGTCCTGTAGCCTGGAGACACTGCAACAGCATTAGCACAGTGTGCCTGAGTTGGGGTAGAGCTGAGTAGTGCCCCCTCTATTGCCAAACCCTCTATCTGAATGAAACCACTCTGGAAAGCAAGCCTCACTTTAGGGTAACTTGTCAATGGTGCCTGTTCAATTTTAACTTATATATCCTCTTCCATTAAATGCTTGACAGCAAAGAACTTTAAAGAATTCATGTATTAAAAAAAAATTCTAGCGAGGACAAGAAATTGTAACTGGCTAATAGATACTAGGCATCTGCTTACTATGCAGAGGCTTCCTACACATACCCTGAAGAATTTGTAGATAATGCAATTATTTTTCCTTTACACTTTGCTGAAGTTTGGCCAATGGCCAGAGCATCACAAAGATTCTGGAAGCTGTAAGCAGAAGAGCACAGAACATTTCTGCAGAGATGGGAGCATGCTCGGCGATTGCTAAATCCCTTCTTTGGCTTGACTTTCAGGGAACAAGTCCAGAGGTCAGAAGATAGATTAAGTCCTCTATCTTCATCTTTTACCAGAACATTGAAAGGCCCAAATCAATTGAACAGGTTGGATGAGAAAGCAAGGGGATAATCTACTGTAAAAGGAAATCTTTTTGGATACCTAAGCAGGTACAGAAAAAAGAGTCTCTGGCTTGCCTGGAAGATCAAGCGTGGTTTCTGAGAAGGCAGTAGAGTACATTAGGTAGGTAGTGAGTCTCTCAGTTCCTACATGAGGTGGCCGGGCATAATTGAGAGAACAAATACTTCCTGAACTCCTACTCTCTGTGCCAGGCTGTAGAGAGACAATGTGAAAGATACCATGTCTTTGGCCTCAAGAATTTATTATCTAGAGAAGAAACTCTCAAACAGAATCATTTACATTGTGGCTCTTTGTTGGATTAAATGAATGAAAATTGGTCCTATAATATTTAGGACTAATGTGCTGAATTATATGTACAGTTTATAGGCATTCTTCCTAGGCCAGATCTAATGGGTAGGTTATTTGGTAATTCTGGGGCAGAATATAGTGGAAGTTGTAGTGTGCCCTGTTCCTTGGAGATGCAGCCCTGGGGCGTGGTGAACAGTTGGTGGACGTGGTTCAGCCATAGCCTGCATAGTGCTAATCTCCAGAGTCTGCCATTCCTCTTCGAGGTTGCTCTGTTTCTCACTAAGTATGCATGTACACTTGGGATGCTGGTCATAAATTTAGAACACCTCTCCTGGGATGGTAATTATGAATTACAGATGAGAGAAAGATCACTTATTCAGGAAATGTTCCAATTCCAAAACTAAAGACAGAAGAGGTATCCAGATGTAAAGCTCTGACAAATCTTCAAGCACAAATATTTGCTAGGATATTAAAAATACTAACATTAAAATTAGCTCTCATAAAATTCAGGTAAAAATGCTTCTTGATGTCAAATATTAACTAAACTTGACATCTGATTCCATTAGAGTTGATATTTGATACCATTTTCAAAATACAAGTGTATTTTTCTTCCAAAAGGAAGGGTGACATAAATAATATTTGCAATTGATATCTGTTCTTGTCAGGATTAAGGGCAAATTTTGTGCTCTGTTTGCTAGACAAACTGGGGAAGGACAGTGAAAATATGACTTTAATGCATGGTTATGAAAATATAATAGTCCCTGAAAACTTGGCAATCATAAAATACGTTTTTCTTTAATTCAATCTATTTAAAGCTGAAGTCAAAAATCCTTGATGATCAAATAATAAAGATACATACCATCTGGCACAGTATATAATGAAAACGGGTTCTAGAAGGTCAAGTGTAGTTTGCTCTATAATATCCAGGGATTATACTCACTTCAGAAGAGATAAGGGAAATCAATTCCATAGGAGCCCAGAAACAAAAGGGCAAGTAGTGTTCCATGCCAAGTTTTAGGGAGTATTTCCCAAGTGACTTCATTTTGCTTTCCAGAAAATTTGGCCACTTAGGTAATTATTCTAGTGAACAGCATTGTCTTATTACCTGAAATATTCACCAGTTACATGTGCTGTAAATGTACCCCATTTATTTTCTGCTTAAGAGGGCATAAGAACTTAAGCAACTTGGCTTCTCAGAGAGGATGAAACATTCCTAGATGGTGTTGGCTGGGAATATGGCAGAGTAGGAGGAACCTAAGCTTGTCTCGTCCTATGGATACAACTAGGTAACAGCCACATCAGTGTAAATAACCCAGACAACAATCCAAAGACTGGCAGAACAAACTCCACAACTAAATAATGGAGAAGAAGCCACACTGAAGAGGACAGGAAAGGTAAAGACATGGGACTGACCATAGCCATCCGTGGTGGGGAGGGATCCAGGGGCATGGATAAGGGTTGAAAACAGGCTTTCATACCAGGGAGCCCATGTACAGAGAGGAGGAATCCCTATAATATTTGCTTTTGAAAGTGAGAAGAGCCAAATATTGTGAGTTCTTACAACCAGTGGGACTTAAAGTCTGATATTTTAAAAATCAGTGTGCTTAGCTCTGGGAGAGCCCCAAGGACATTAGGAAGTAGAGTTCCTGCCCTTAAAGAGACAGTATGACAATCAGCCTGTGCAGATACAGCACAGAACTAGCAGTTTGAAAAATACCAGGAATAGACAGGAGGGAGGGTGATTTTCTCATCTCAGAGCATGCCCCTAAGAGACAGGGTTCATGGGGAGACCACTACAGGAAAAAAGGAGCTGGCAAGGTGCCATTTCCATCCCCTGCTTCCCAGCATAAACAATGACCTCCAGACAGAATAAGCATAGCACTGACAGTCTTTACCTAACTTGCTTACACCAAACTGCCTCCCCTTGCACTTCAGCATATCCACCCTTCCCAGTTACCTTTCCCTTAGTCCTTGTACTGTGGGCCCCTCCTTTAGGAGACTGGTGAAAACCCTGCCCATACCACATCTCCTGACTTGTGCCTTTTTTGTGGGACTTCACTTCTGGTGATGGCAGTGGCAGGTCTGCTTTCACAAACAGACCATCAAACACTTTGTTAAAATGTGCCTCACCCCTGCTGGGGACTAAACACTGACCACAATAGACAAAGAGACCCTCTGTAGACAAAGGGACTGAAGGAAAAAGAGGCCAAGACTCAACAGCAGAGCACACCCAACACACATACGAGATACTCCCTGAAGTGCTAGGCCCTGGGAAACAGGGGACACTGCACTTGCAGGATCTCTTCTTCAAAAGGCCATTATTGTTAAGAACAAGAGAAGTAGCTGATTCCTAACACAGAGAAACATATACAGAAAGTTAGACAAAATGAGGAGACAGAGAAATATCTCCCAAATGAAAGAGTAGAAACAAACCACAGAAATGAAATGGGTATAAGTAATATGCCTAATAGATAATTTAAAGTAATAATCATAAAGATATTCACTGTACTTGAGGATAAGAGTTTAGGACATCAGACCCTTAACACAGAGATAAAAAAAAAAAAAAGAATGAATTAGACATGAAGAACACAATAAATGAAATTAAAGATATACTTGATGGAATAAATACCAGGATAGATGAAACAGGAATGAATTAACAACCTGAAAGACAAAGTAATGGAAAGTAACCAAGCTGAGCAAAGGAGAGGAAAGAAAATTATTTAAATTGAGAAGAGTCTTAGAGAACTCAGTGACTGTAGTAACATTCACATTATAAGGATATCAGAAGAAGAGAGAGAATACAGCAATTAAAATGGCAAAAAGTAGCAATAAAGAAAAAAACATTAAAAGCAGCAAGAGAAAAGTAGGCAGTAATGTGTGAGGGAGACCCCCTTAAGGTTATGAGTAGATATTTCAGCAGAAACTATGCAGGCCATAAGGGAGGGGTATGATATATTCAAGGTGCTGAAAGGGAAAAATCTGCAGCCAAGAATATTCTATCCAGCAAAGCTACCATTCACACTGAAAGGAGTGAGAGAGTTTCACAAACTAAACCTGCCCTATAAGATACATTAAAGGGGACTTTCTGAATACAAAGGAAAGATCATAAGTAGGAGTATTTAAAGTAAAAATTACAAAAGCAGTAAAAGTAGCATTTCTATAAAAATCAGTCAAGGGATTCATAAAATAAAAGGATGTAAAATATGACACCATAAACTGAAAACGTGGGTTGGGGGAGGAATAAAGAAGAGGTTTAAACTAAACTATAAACAATGTAGACTGCTATATGCAGAAGATGTTATATACAAACCTAATGGTAACCACAAACCAGTAACCAATAATAGATATGCAAAGAAAAAGGAGAAAGGGATCCAATAATATCACTAAAGAAAGCCGACAAACCATAAAACAGAGCACAAGGAGAATCAGAGAAAATCTATAGAAACAACCAAAAAACAGCACAATGGCAATAAACATATATATCAATAATTACTTTGAATATAAATGGATTAAACATTTCAATCAAAAGACAAAGGGTGACAGAGTGGATAAAAAAAGCAAGACCCATCTATATGACTTACAAGAGACTCATTTTAGACCTAAAGACACCGGCAGATTGAAAGTGAGAGCACAAAGAAACATTTATCATGCAAATGGATGTCAAAAGAAAGCTAGAGTAGCAATATTTATATCAGACAAAATAGTCTTTAAAACAAAGACTATCACAAGAAACAAAGAAGAACAGTATAGCAATTGTAGATATTTATGCATCCTACACAGGAGTACCCAAATACATAAAACAGTTAAAAATGAAGGAACTAATCAAGAGTAATACAGTAATAGTGGGGACTTTAACTCCTTCCCACTCACATTGATGGACAGATCATCCCAAACAGAAAATCAACAAGGAAACAGTGGCTCTGAATGACACAGTGGACCAGATGGACCTAACAGATATATTCAAAACATTCCTTCCTAAAACAGCAGAATACACATTCTTTCAAGAGCACATTAAACATTCTTCAGAAGAGATCACATATTGGACCACAAAATAAGTCTCAATAAATTAAAAAAAATGAAGTTGTACATGTACCTTATCTGACTACAATGCTGTGAAACTAGAAATCGACCCCAGGAAAAAAATTGGAAAGAGCAAAAATACATGGAAGTTAAATAACATGCTACTAAACAATGAATAGGTCAAGTAAGAAATCACAGAATAAATAAAAATGTTACATGGGGAGAAATGAAAACAAAAACACAGTGGTCCAAAATCTTTAAGATGAAGCAAAAGGTGTTCCAAGAGGAGAATTTATGGCCATACAGGCCTATTTCAAGAAGCAAGAAAAATCTCAAATAAACAACCTGTGTACCTACAGGGGCTAGTTAATGAACAAATATAGCCCAAACCCACAAAAGGAAGGAAATAATAAAGATTAGAACAGAAATAAAAGATCTAAAAAGTGCGCGCGCACACACACACACACACACACACAGAGCAAACAAACAAAAACAATAGAACAGATCAATGAAACCAGGAGCTTATTTTTTGAAAGATGAACAAAATAGATAAACCTCTAGCAAGTCTCATCAGGAAAAAAAAAAAAAACATAAAAAAACAAAAATCACTACTTAAAGGGGAGAAATGACAACCAACACCACAAAAATACAATTTTAACAGAATTTTATAAAAACCTATATATCAACAAGTTGGAAAACTTAGAAGAAATAGATCAATTCCTAGAAACATATAAACTACCAAAAGTAAAGCAGGAAGAAATAGAAAATTTGAACAGATCAATTACCAGCAATGAAATTGAATCAGTAATCAAAAAACTCCCAAAACACAAAAGTTCAGGACCAAATGGCTCCACAGCCCAATCGTACCAAACATTTAAAGAAGAGTTAATATCTATTCTTCTTCAATTATTCCAAAAAATTGAAGAGGAATGGGTAAATTTCCAAATTCATTCTATGAGGCCAATATCACACTGATACCAAAACGACATCACAAAAAAGAGAACTATGGGCCAATATCTCTCATGAATATATATGCAAAAATCCCCCACAAAATATTAGCAAACAGAATCCAACGATACATTAAAATCAATCAAGTGGGATTTATTCCCAGGATGCAAGGGTGGTTCAATATTTGCAAAACAATCAACGTGATGCATTACATCAACAAGAGAAAGGAAAGAAAACATATGGTATTTCAACAGATGCAGAAAAAGCATTTGACAAAGTACAACATCCATTCATGATACAAACCCTCTGCCAAGTAGGTATAGAGGGAACATATCTCAACATAATATAGGCCTTAAGTGAAAACCCAGAGCCAACATCATATTCAGTGGTAAAAACTGAGAACCTTCCCCCTAAGATCAGGAACAAGATAGGGATATCCACTCTCACCACTTTTATTCAACATAGTACTGGAAGTCCTAGCCACAGCAATTAGACAACATAAAGAAATAAAAAAGCATCCAAATTGGTAAGGAAGAAGTAAAACTCTATTTGCAGATAATATGATACTCTATGTTAAAAACCCTAAAGACTACACCAAAATACTACTCATACTGATGAATGAATACAGTAAAGTCACAGGATACAAAATCAATGTCCAGAAATCTGTTGCATTCCTACATATTAATAATGAACCAGCATAAAGTGAAATTAAGAAAACAGTTCTATTTATGATTTTACCAAAAACAATAAAATATTTAGGAATAAACTTAACCAAAGAGGTGAAAGATCTGTACTCTAAAAACTATAAAACATTGTTGAAAGAAATTCAAGATGACACAAATAAAAGGAAAGACATTCCATACTCATGGGTTAGAAGAATAAATATTATTAAAATGTTTATACTATCCAAAGCAGGCTACACATTTAATGCAATCCCTATCAAAATACCAACAGCATTTTTCACAGAGCTAGAACAAACAATCCTAAAATTTGTATGGAACCACAAAAGACCTCAAATAGCCAAAGCAATCATGTAATATAAAATCAAAACTGGAAGTATCACAATTCCAGATTTCAAGTTATACCACAAAGCAGTAGTAATTAAAACAATATGGTACTGGCATGAAAATAGACACACAGATCAATGGAATAGAACAGAAAACCTAGAAGTAAACTCATGATTATGTGGGCAATATATCTTTGACAAAGGGAAAATGATTAACAAGGGGAAAAAGAGAGTCTCTTCAACAAATGGTGTTGGAAAAACTGGACAGCCACATGCAAAAGAGTAAAACTGGACCACTTTCTTAGACTCTACACAAAAGTAAACTCAAAAATGGATTAAAGTCCTGAAACTATAAAACTCCTTGAGGAGAGCACAGGCAGCAATGTCTATGATATTGGCCATAGTGTCATTTTTCTAGCTATGTCTCTTGAGGAAGGGGAAATAAAAGCAAAAATAAACTATTGGGACTACATCAAAATAAAAAGTTTCTGTACAACACTGAAAGAAAGGCAACCTACTGAATGGGATAAAATATTTGCAAATGACATATCTGATAAAGGGTTAGTATTCAATATATATAAAGAACTGATACAACTGAATACCCCTAAAATAAATAATCCAATTCAAAAATGGGCAGAAGACATGAACAGACATTTCTCCAAAGAAGACATCTAGATGACCAACAGATACATGAAAACACTCAATATTGCTCATCATCAAGGAAATGTCAATAAAAACCACAATGAGATATCACTCCACACCTGTCAGAAAGGCAAAAATAAAAAACACAAGAAACAAGTGTTAGTGAGGCACTGTTGTCAACTGGTGCAGCCAATGTGGAAAACAATAGGGAGTTTCCTCAAAAATTAAAGATAGAACTATTTTATGTCCCCACAATCATACTAGTAGATATTTAGCCCCTAAATGCAAAAACACTAATTCAAAGGGATACATGCACCCTATGTTTTTTGCAGTATTTACAATAGCCAAACTATGGAAGCAGCCTAAGTGTCCAACAATTGATAAATGGGTAAAGGTTATGTGAGATACACAGACACACAATACACACACATATATACATACATACACATATATACACACCACATACACACACACAGTGGAATATTATTCAGCCATAAAAAAGGATAAAATCTTGCCATTTGCCAACAACATGGTTAGAGCTAGAGGGTGTAAGACTAAGTGAAATCAGTCAGAGAAAGAAAAATACCATATGATCTAGCTCATATGTAGAATTTAAGAAACATAACAAATGAGCAAAGGGGAAAAAGAAGAGAGAGCAGCAAACCAAGAAACACTCTTAACTATAGAGAACAAACTGATGGTTACCAGAGGAGAAATGAATAGGGGGGTGGGGGAAATAGGGGATGGAGGTTAAAGAGTATACTCGTCAGAGTGCCTGGGTGGCTCAGGGGGTTAGGCATCTGACTTCACCTCTGACAGTTTGTGAGTTCAAATCCCTCACTGGGCTCTCTGTTCTCAGTGCAGAGCCTGCATCAGATCCTCTGTCTCCCATTCTCTCTGCCCCTACCTATTCCTCAAAAATAAACATTAAAAAACAGATTACAATCATCATGATGGAAAGATATATATATATAATCTCCAAAAAATGTTCCGATAATAAAAAAAAATTCTTATATGGGATTATCTAAGAAGAGGACCTGAAAGAGACAAAGACAGAATCAGGACTGTGATAGAAAAGGATGACTAGTACAGTTATGCAGACAGAGAATATTACAAAGGCAAGAATATTGTCCAGAAAATAAAGAAGAAATGGTGACAGAACAAGAAAATAGGATATTATACCAATTTAAACAATAACAGGAAGACACAGCTTCTCCTGGTTTGAAACTCTTGGTCCTGGCCCCAGTCCTGGCCACTCTGTGTGGTTCTGACATGTTGATGCACAGGATTGGTTGTTTTTCTGGGCTGAGTGCCTGAGATGTGATTGATCAGTATCTTTGAACTCCTCAAGCTGGTAGAACTGCTGCCCCCCTCCTAACTCCAGAGTGAATGAATGATGCCAAGAAAAGAATCTGGAAAAAAGCTTTGTGTTCTATATGTGATAATTGGTGGATTTGAGGACATAGTATTTTCAGATCTTTTAGTTAAAAGTTGTATCTTTGGAAAGTGAAAGAGAGCTTAGGAAATTAATGGGTGGATTTATATATGGCATGGACTGTGACCTGCTTTTATACAGACTCATGTATTTACTGATTGTCCGCTCATCAACATTTATGGAGTATATATCTACCTTATGCTAGTTGCAAAAAAATACAAAAATAAATAAGACATATTTCTTTTAAGAAATGGATTTTAGCCTAAAGCATAGCACAGAAATAAATCTACTAATACACACAGTAATAAAGGATACAAGAGTGCTATTCCCAGGGTGCTTTGAGGACATGGAGAGTCATTAATTCTGACTGGGGGCTCATAGAAATTTTCCAGAGATGTGTCTTAAGCTGAGCTAGCTAGATACCATGTAGGAAAGGACATTCCAGGGTGAGGACATAACATGTTTATAGTACAGAAGTCCTCTGTCCCTAGAACCTCAAGTATTTTGCCAGAGCTGGAGTCATTAGAGGGTTTGGGGATTGGAAGGAAAGGAGATGGAAAATGGGAGGGGGTGAATCTCAGAGGGTGTTGGTGGCTAAGCTATGAACTTGCACTTTAACCTGAAACCTATAAAGAGGCATTAAACAATTTTAAGCAGGGGAATCATATAATCATACTTGCTTCTCAGAAAGGCCACTCTGGGGGGTATCTCAGAAAGGCCACTCTGGGGGGTACCTGGGTGGCTCAGTCGGTTAAGCGTCCAACTCTTGATTTCGGCTTAGGTCATGATCTCATGGTTTTGTAAGTTTGGGGCCCTACATCGGGCTTAGAGCTGACAGTTCAGAGGCTGCTTTGGATTCTCTCTCTTCCTCTCTCTGTCCATCCCCTGGTCACTTGTGCTCTCTCTCAAAATAAATAAATAAACTTTTTTTTTTTCTAAAAAAAAGAAAGGTCACTCTGGGATTTGTGAAGAATGATTTGAGTTCATCCCCATCAGAACCCAGAAGATGTGAACCCAAGACTCAAGGAAAGGAAGCTTCTAACAAGACTGAGAATAAATAACAGGTTTGGCCAGAGTCTGTCTGATCAAGAATGCTATATAAAATAAAACTTGAGGAAGATAAACACTCTGGTAAAAAAGAATATAATGGAATGTAATAAATGTGTCATGGGAAGAAGAATAATTGTGTGTGTGTGGGGGGGGATCCTCAGATAAAAGTATGTAAAGATCCACCCATTTTCTCAGTCAGCAAAACTATGTGTTACTTTTGATTCTTCTTTTCCTCATTCATTGCATATATACATTACTGAAAGTGCCTATCAGCTACTCTGCCAAAAAATATCCAAAATGTCAATTTCTACCTATTTTCACTGTTTTTGCTTAAATCCAAAACACCTTCAACTCTCATTTGGACCCACAGAAGAGCTTCCAGTCTTGCTACTGTTATGGCCTGAAGTGTACCCTTCTAAAATTTTTGCGATGAAGACCTAACCCCAAACATGATTGTATTTGAAGATAGGGTCTTTTGGGAGATAAGTAAGGTTAAATGACATCATAAATATGGGGCCCTAATCCAATAGGACTGATGACCCTACAAGAAGCAGAAAAGACAGAAGAAAGGCCATGTGAAGACTGAGTGAGAAGGTGGCCATCTGCAAGCTAGGAAGAGAAGCCTCACTAGAAACCAACCTTGATGGTAAATTGATCTTGAACTTCCAGCTTCCAGAATTGCAAGAAAATAAATTTCTGTTTTTTAACCCGCCCAGTCTGTTGTATTTTGTTATGGTAGCCTGAGTCAACTAATATACCCACCTCCACTCCATTCTCCACATGGAGATCTTTTGTAAGTGTAAATGAGATTCCATCACTCCCCTACTTAAAGTCCTCCACACCTTCTTGTCCTATTTAAATATAATACAAAAAATGTATTTAGCCGATGGGACCCTACATGCTCCATTTTCCACCTCTGCCTCCTTAGTCAGGCAGGCTAATTTTTCCTTCCATATTTCAAACCAGCCAAATTCCTCCTTGACTTAATTAAGCTGTTTAATCTGCTCTTCTCTGTGTCTGGAAGCCTCATCCTATAGCCTTCTCCGGTTGTTGGGTTACCTTTTGTTATTCAGGACTCCAGTTAGAGGTTGCCTCTTAGAGAGCCCTTCTGATCACCCAGTCTGATCCCTTCTCCTTCCCTGCCATTCTCTAGATCACAATCCTACATACTTTCTTCAAAGCAGTTGCCATGATCTGAAGTTTTTAAAATCTGTTTTCTTGTTTGTTATCTGTCTTCTCCACTAGACATGAGAGCAGAGACTTTCCTTGATTATTTGCTTCTCTAAATTGTCTGCAGCTCGAATAGTGAATGATCCATGGCAGATAATAATAAAAAATAAGTGGATGAAGAGTTTTCAGGTTCAGGGATCTATCCCTGTCCTATGGCTGGGGCTTCTCTACCTCCTTCTGCAGATGCAGCCCTGCCTTAGTCTCTAGAACCTACTCTGATATGGGGCAGTAGGAATTAGTGGCCATTAGGATTCACCTAATGTACCACCAGCCCCAGTTCTGACAATACGTTTGTCTTATATTTTAGAACTTGTTTCATTTGTTCTGCTCTTCAGGTAACTGGCCATTTTCTTTCCTGGGCCTTTATCAAATGTTAGGTGAATCTTTCAGGGGCTTAGTGTACCATATTGGGAAGCGAGAGTTATAAGCCATCGAAAGTTGAATTACTTAAAAAAAAAAGGAATTATTATCAATCGTTTCTGAAAAATTTTAAATGAAGTTGTGTAATTAAAAAAATACAGCATAATTTGTTTCACGGATTGGTGAGTCTTGGGGAAGTTTGATTTATGGTTAGAAATAATGCTGGAATGTTTGAATTACATGAAACTCTAAGGGTTTTTGTTAGGGCATATTAACAAATCATGTGTGAAGTACCTTTGAATTGTATGAAATAGCCATAGGAATAATTAAAAAAATAACCTATATCCTGCCTACCTCTCAAAAAGATGAAACTCCCTTGTTGCTGCCCCCTCGTACCCCAACTAAAGAAAGCATGGTCACACAGGCTTTATTTTGCAGTACTTATCAGTTTTGTATGACTAATAGGAAAGAAGGTCTCTTCATTAAAAGGAAGCAAGAATTAAAGGAAAATGTAAAAAGAAATGTATTCTTTTTTTGGAGATTTTTAGTTTACATTCCAAGTGTCCAAGCCTAGGGAGTTTGGATTAGGATTTTGGGATAGAAGTCTTTATTTAGAGGAAAAATAATTGAAAACCCCTCAAATTTTCTCCCAACTCAGAAATGCTCTCCCCACACAGTCAGGAGAAACAGACAAACAGTTTTGCTATTGAATAAGTATTTAACCAGAACGGGATGCTCATCACATCAATTGCTAAGAAATTGCAAAGACAGGAATTTCGCCCCCTTATATGGTCAATCAGATTTTAAAGCCAAGAATGTTCCCTACATGTTCTCAAGATAAACAGTAACTAGTCCTCAAGTTAGAGGACTTGAGAGCACATTTGTCACACATAGTTCATCCTAAATTTACCTGATAATTGGGTTGACCATCCGTGTTAGCTAATTGGCTTCATATAAAAGCAAAACAAACTTCTCATAGCCTTATGATGGGAGGTAGTTTTCCAACTTTGAGCGAGGCACCACTAGTTAGGCTCCTACCTCCCCTTCCCCTCCCACAATAGAGACTGGGAGATTCAAAAGAATGACTCCCGGGTCCTTGAGAAAGACATTCCTGGGTCATAAACTGGGCAAGGTAGTAAAAAAAAAAAGTCTCAAAACGGCAGAGAGAATTTACAATTACATGTTTATTAAAAAAAAATACTCTGACAAAAGGTAAGGGGGGTGTCTCCTCCCTTATTTTTAACAGGGAGAATTAAGCCTTTTATTTTCAATTTTTCTATATCCTAACAAGTTGAGAGTCCTGAGTCCTATAATCAGCAACATACAGGACTGAGAAGCATAGGAATTTCTTGAACAGTAACTCCTGCAATTAAGTTAGAAAAAATAAACAAAACTAACGTTTTTTCTTTCTTGCCATCATACTCTATTCAGGGATTATGCCATTTTTCATCTACTGCTGAGTTTCTGTTATATTACCAATTAATTATTCTAATTAAGAGAGAAAAAATAAATCATCCCCTTATTTTAAAGACATGTAGCAACCTTGCAACAATTTGTCACTGTTTCCTAAAACACACAGTCTTTTCTGTAAGAGGCAGAAAGTGCTTTCTCTGGGAATCAGAAAGGGTCTTTTCACAATACCCTGGTTTCTAGAGAAAAGTGGGAGGGGGACTGGGCCACCTGGGCTTTGATTTTTTTCTAGAATGGCAGTCCTATACCACTGAAGTGACCTTAATGTTTCCACTAAAGAATGGATAAAAACATCCTCTTTGCCTGGTTTGTGTTCTCTGCGAATTTAGACTTGAAAATTCTTCAGAAATTCACTACTTATCCCTTGACTGATAAATCTAGCTGTGACCTAAGGTAACTCCTCCCCTTCTTAGTGAAACTGTTTGGGGGTGAGCCAGTCTCCAGAGATTCTGGATGGTTAGAAAGAACAGAAGGATTCCAGAATGGGGTGGCAAGAAGTAAATTTTGGAGTCAAATATTCATTAGGATATTCCCCTAAAGAAATAGACATAAATGCTTTTTGTTTGGCTCTGGGACTGAGCTCATGTGAGGATTTCCAGATTAGTGATGAAGTAAACCTGGATACTTAGAACTCATCCTGTTAGGACCTGTTTCTGTAGGGTGGTTTCATTTCTAAAACTGGCTTCTTATGGTTCATTTGACCCTGTTACTATTTCTTAGGCTTGCAGACCAAGCTGCTCAACTTGTGTGAGTTTAAAGTTCTAGAAGTAAAAGCAATTTGAATTGGATATAATCTTTCCACTTTCCATTGCCCACCCCCCCCACACACATCGTAAATAATAAATAAATAAATGTATGTATGTATGTATGTATTTAAAATTATAACTTTGGAAGCATCTGAATTTGGCTCAATCGAGTTGAAAGAACTTTTTCTTTAAAAGCCCAAGGATACCTTTAAAAATAATGTTTCTAATCTTCCAGCTTTCTACTCTGAGCCTAGAAAATATAAATGTCACCTCTTAGAGGTTAAATAGCAGTTTATATGTTTGGCTACATGCCAAGAGCTAACCTTAAAATTCTGTCTAGCATATTGAAAAAAGAAGGAGCCTCAAATTTTTACAGTTATTTGACTTTACCTTGGTGAAATTTATAGGACTTTAGCATAACGAATGTATTTAATCATGTGATGGAAGCACACAATTAGTAGATAAATGGGCTAATTTTATTATCTAGATTTTAATAAAGCACTTGCTACTTTGCCTCATGAAGCCAACTTGGAAAATTAAGTAACATTAAGCTCAGATGTGAATATTGTCACAAGGGCTCAATTTTGGCTGAAATCCCATAAAGAAAGAATAATGATGGTCATCGATGCATTAAAATTGCAGGAAGATGCCCAGAGCAGTGTCTCAGGAAATTGGCATGAGACTAGTTTAAGATAATGTGTCCATTAATGATACAAAAGTTAGAGTAGAAGAGTGGTAGGGAGACAGGATCTCAAGGAGTTTGATGAAATATAACTCCTCGTAAGTGAACTCTTTTTCAGTTTTATTTTAGCCATAGTCTGACATCTTGAAATAAGGCATAATCAGAAGTGGTCCAGAAAAGTCTTGGTCATTTTAGATACCCTTAGGTCCTTCTTAAGGAAGTAATTTCACATAGAGGTTAAAAATAAGTTGCATTCACTTTCGAGGTTTGCTTCCTCTAGAACATGGAAACCGGCTTCTGTTAACTATTTTGTACCACCATGTGTTACATTGCATAGCAGGATGAAAATAGCTCTTCCAAGATGTGAGAGGGAGTTGCTGCACTGCATTTTGAAGCATTGGCAAAGCACCCAAATTCGTGTTCAGGAGCTCCTTTTTGAGAAGATTGTTAAGGACTACATTGAACTACTCTGAATATTTGGAAAGGTGTTTGTTTCTAAACAGTTGTGTTAGTGTTGGTATGGAGGATCCTAGGAATGGAGGGGAACTAGATGGCATGGAAGGATTATAAATAGACAGGGAAGTCACTCCATGTTTGTGAAATAACCCAGAGAATGTACTGAATTCATCTTCCTTTTTCATAGGTCATTTTGGGCCTTAAAAAATTATTCACTGTGGAGTGTGTGTGTGGGGGGGTGCCTGGGTGGCCCAGTTGGTTAAGTCTCTGACTTCGGCTCAGGTCATGATCTCATGGTTTGTGAATTCAAGCCCTGCATCGGGCTCTCTGCTGTCAATGCAGAGCCCACTTCGGATCCTCTGTCTCCCTCCCTCTCTGTCCCTTGCACTCTCTCTCTCAAAAATAAATAAACGTTAAAAAAAATGTATTCACTGGAAAATAGAAGCTCAAGAGCTCAGTTTTGTCCTCTTTTCCATGTGGTTAAAACAGATCCCAAACAATAAAGTACTCTTAACTAGTGGTTGCCCTACTTGGATCTACTCAGTTTGTTTGTTTATTTATTTTTGCATATCTATCTATATTCTAAGATGTTTTTCTTCCTGCATTTCAAGTGTTTGATTTTTGAATCCAGGAGCTCTCATTCAGCATTATGCTGGGCTCTGGGGCATAGGTGAGGGCTTCATCTGTGGGTGGTGGGATGATATGCTGTGGAGGAGGCATCTACTGGCTTATCATCATTAGAAGAACCTGACTTTGAGCCTAGGATGGCAACACTTGCCACCCTAGAACTGACAGAATATTAGGTGAGTCTGATTTGTGGTGGCTGGGGGTTTGTACCCTGGCTATATTGTTGGTTTTAAATAAATGGACCAAAGGCTGACGTTAAATATATCAAGAGTATGAGTCTCATGGTATGCTAAATAGTGACCTCTCAAGATGTTCATGCCCTACCCCCTGGAAACTGTGAACCATGCTAACTCCTAAGGCAGAAGAGACTTTGCAGATATGGGATTAAAGTTCTTGAGATGGAGGGAGTATTCTGGCTAAAGCAGTGGACCCTAAATATAACTACAAGTATCATGCACAGAGGGAGCTGTGACTAGCACAGGGGAAGGCGATGTGATCCTATGAACAGAGTGATGCTATTTGATGATAGAGGGAAGGGACTACAGGCCAGGAATGAGAGGTAGCCACTAGGAGTTGAAAAGGCAAGGAGACAGATTCTTCCTTAGAACCTGCAGAAGAAACCAGCCCTCCTGACTCCTTGACTTATGCCCAGACTTATATCTCCAGAACTGTGAGGGAATGAATGTGTTTTATTTTAAGTGATCAAGTTTGAGGTTATTTATTATTGCACCAATAGAACATACATGCAGGTATAATGAACAAGGCACGTCACACTCATGCTCTCAAGACACAAGTGTGAGGATTGGTATTGTTACCTGGAGTGCTATGAATGTAATTGGAAACAGAGTTTCAAGGGCAAAATTCTGGACAAGAGAATAGTGTGCATATGAATATAATTAAAGCTTTTAAGATCCAACAGTAAGACTTAAAATGCATGTTCTCTATGTTTGAGTCTGTTTTTTGTTTTCTTGAGATTTTTGTACACCTGAAACTAATATAACATTGTATGTCAACTATACTTCAATAATAAAAAACACTTTAAATGCACAAGGGAAAAACTGGAATAAAAAGGAGTCCATAAGGAAAGTTCTGTGTTTGACTAAAGTATTTCCACCTAGACAAACACTATATTGGAAATAATGGCAAAGAACATGGGCTCTTGGGACAAGACCCTGAAAAATTCAAGGGATACAAGATTTTCAAAATGGGTTTTAACCAGATTGGTAGCTTCCTCTACTACCTAGTTGCCTGACCTCAGGTTAGCTTTCCTGGGAACAGACAATTATTGCATGAAATCTACTATAGAACTAAGCCACTTAGATCCTAGTTAAGCTCCATGTCAAGTAGGTGACATGTCCTTGGGGCTGACAGCAGGATTTCATTTTTGCTTTGTTTTCTAGCAGATTTCACATGATCATAGTTAAAGAGGAGAACAGAGGAAAATAAGAGGTGACTCCCCAGCCTTTACTGGGCTCAGGACTACTTTTGGCCACATGTTCTTTAAGTTGAAATGGGTAGGTTGTTTTCCTGCTGTTAACAGGCTGAAGTATGTCAAAATTTGAAACTGCCCACATTTTTGGAACAAGAGATCACACGAGCATAAGAGGATCTGTAAATAAAGTGCTGGCAATAGATTTTCTCCTGGTGAAACAGGCCTACTGGATTTCTCAGGAGATGCTTTCAATTCCCAGAGAAAAATATATTCCGGCTCTTGATTGTTATACTATTTGACTCAGGGATTTTTACTCTCTTCTGAGTATTTGCTTTCCAGAGAAAACAACAAACTATTAATTAGAACTGCTTCAGAGCAGTGAAATAATAGGCCTATACAACTGGTATCAAGTGCTTAGCCTCTGCTGATTACAGTCATTTTTAATGGATGCATCTTGTAAAAACATAGTATTTTTGCTAAGGACCCCAACTGGAGAAAGAATAAAATACAGAAAACAACAGTATCTCACTTTAGCATAGAAAATACATTTTTCCCACAGTTTTAGCTTTAATATAATGATGATTCTCCCTGGAGGGGATTCAGAGTTAAGTCCTACTTTTTCCCCCGGCTTATAGGTTTCTGTGTTCTAGGCTATGAATAAAACTTTTTTTTTTTAGAGTTTATAGTTTGTGAAAGGAGAAATGTCATGCAACCAAGTAGGTAGGACATACTTACACCTTTACTTAAGAGTAATGATGAGACATGAGACTAGAGGCGCATGGGTGGCTCAGTCGGTTGAGCGTCCAACTTCAGCTAAGGTCATGATCTCATAGTTCGTGAGTTCAAGCCCCATGTCGGGCTCTGTGCTGACAGCTCAGAGCCTGGAGCTTGCATCAGATTCTGGGCCTCCCTCTCTCTCTTCCCCTCCCCTGCTCATGCTCTGTCTCTCTCTCCCTTACAAATAAATAAACATTAAAAAATTTAAAAAAGAGTAACGATGAAACTTGAAAGTAAAATTTGTTCCAAGTAGTTCCATCACCAACACATCAAGGAGTCAGGAGTTACAACATTAGAGATTCTAGTCTTAAAGATGCTCATTTTAGAGGCACCTGGGTGGTTCAGTCAGTTGAACATCTGACTCTTGATTTTGGCTCAGCTCATGATCCCAGGTTGTGGGATGGAGCCCCCCACCTTGGGCTCTGTGCTGGGAGTGGAGCCTGCTTAAGATTCTCTCTCTCCCTCTGCTCCTCTCTGCTCACACTGTCTAAAATAAAATTAAAAATAAAAAAAAATGATGGTCATTTTAGAAAAGAACTCTCCAACAGTTATTCACAGGCATTCCTGTGTTTGTTTACTTACATCATGGTGCATGCACACAGATCTAATCTGAGATCCCTTTACTGGCATTCATTCATCACATATTTACCAAACTCCTGCTGATAGACCCTGTGCTGTGCCAGAGCAGACCTAATGTCTGTCTTTATGGAGCTTATATTCTACTGGGGGAAACAGGGTAACCAAATATCCATGATGGTGAGCAATATAAATGAGAGGACTTTGTTGTCATTCGGAATATTACAGAAGACTTAGAGTTGAGGAGACAGGGAAGACTTCTCTGAGGAAGTGACGATTGAATTAAGAGCATTAGTAGGACTTGACCAGGCAAAGCAGCAAGGGTGGGGGGGGGGTGAAGGGGAATCCTAGGTAGAGGGAATAGAATGTGCCAAGACTCTTGTTGAGAAGGAACAAGGGACATTGAAAGAACTGAAAGATATTTTGGTGCAGTGTGGAGAGTGGATTGCAGAAAGGCAAGGGTAGATGTAAGAAGCCAGTTTGGAGAATACCGTGAGGGTAGATCTTACATTAAGTGTTCTTACCACAGTAAGCAAAACAAACAGACATTTGCGATAGCGGATTTTCAAAGATGCAGCATCGTTTGAGTAAAATCCAATTGTACAAATACTAGATGACCCTTGAATCTACCAATGATGTTAGTTTGTCAATGCCTGTCTGTTCTTGTACAAAATGAATTAAAATGACAAGATTCCTTTAGAAAAATGTTGTCTAATCCAGTAGACACTAGTCATAGCTATTGAACACTTGGAATGTGACTCATCCGAATGAGATGTTCTCTAAGTCTAAAATACACAGTAGAATTTAAAGACAGTCTGACAAAAAAAGTGAAACAATTCATTAGTGTCTTAATACTGACTATTGTTCTAATGATATTATAGATTTCTTTTTTAAAAATATATTAAAGTTAATTCCATCTATTTCTTTTTAAGCTTTTTAATGAGGCCACTAGGAAATTTAAAATAGCACTGTGGCTTGCATTGTGTTTCTTTGGGCAGTGAGTGCTGCCTTTGAGTGTGAGCCAGGTTTGCCTCAGACAGTACAAAAGAAGATAATGGTAGAGCCACTTTGGAAGAGGGTTTGGAGGTCTCTTAAAAAACTAAGCACACTCTCAGGGTGCCTGGGTGGCTCGGTCAGTTAAGCGTCCAACTTTGGCTCAGGTCATGATCTCATGATTCGTGGGTTTGAGCCCTGTGTCGGGCTCTGTGCTGACAACTCAGAGCCTGGAGCCTGCTTTGGATTCTGTGTCTCCCTCTGTCTCTGCCCCTCCCCACTCACTCTCTGTCTCTGTCTTCCAAAAATAAATAAATGTTAAAAAAAAAAACAAAACAAAAAGCAAACAAACAAAAAAACTAAGCACACTCTTGTTACACAATCCAGCAATCATACTGCTTGGTATTTACCCAAAGGAAGTTGAAAACTTAGATCCACACAAAAACTTGCACATGGATATTTATGGCACTGTGTTCATAACTGCCAAACCTTGGAAGTACCCAATATGTCCTTCAGTAGGTGAATGGATGAATAAACTGTGATAAAAAGGAATGAGTTATGAAGCCATGAAAAGACACAGAGGAATCTAAATGCATATTACTTAGTGAAAGAGGACAATCTGAAAAGGCTTCATACTGTATGATTTCAACTACATGACATTCCAGAAAAAGCAAAACTACAGAGAGAGTAAAAAGATCCGGTTAAGACTATGGGGGAGGGTGGGGTGAACAGGAAGAGAACGGAAGATTTTTAGGGCAGTGAAAATACTCTGTATGATTCTAGAATGGTGGGCTCATGTCATTATGCATTTGGCCAAAACTACAGAATGCACAACACAAGGAGTGAACCCTAACGTACACTTATGGACCTTGGGCGATAATGATGCGCCCACGTAGATTCGGTAAGTCTAACAAATGTACCACTCTGGTGGGGGATTGTTGTATTGGTACCGACCTCATTAAAAGTATTTAAATAAAAAAATATATGAACATTGTAAAAACTGGTAATTCAGTAATCATATTTGTTAATATTTTATTGAAGAAGTTTAAAAAAACAGTGTTTTGAAGCTTTCATATTTGCCGTGTATTTTGTAAAACAATGAAAATGGCTTGAAATAGGAGTACATGACAGCATTTCTTATGACTTGATCTATATTATTTGTCTTCCACATTCTAATAAATTGAATAAAATCTATTTGGCTTAGTTCTCCTACATTATTTTAAAAAGCCATGGGTAAAGGAGGGTATATGAGAAATCTACTTTCCACTCCATTTTGCTGTGAACCTAAAACTGCTCTAAAAAAGCAGTATATATACACACACCCCAATTTGAGAATTTCTGATGTTAGTCTGACAAATAAGAGATTTTCCAAAGATTTCCAGCTCACTTGCCACTCTGAAAGAGTCAGTCATCTGGACTCTTCCAGAAGTTACAAAATACACTACAGATGGGGTGCCTGGGGGGGCTCAGCCGGTTGAGCATCCGACTTCGGCTCAGGTCATGATCTTGCAGTCTGTGAGTTTGAGCCCCGTGTAAGGCTCTGTGCTGACAGCTCAGAGCCTGGAGCCTGCTTCAGATTCTGTGTCTCCCTCTCTTCCTGCCCCTCCCCCACTCATGCTCTGTTTCTCTCTCTGTCAAAAATTAATAAACATTAAAAAAAATTAAAAAAAATAAACTACAGAAATGCTCATCCTCAGCACCCAGCTGAGCTGTAGAGATATGGCATGTCCCTCAGTCCTGGCCCTGCTATAGGTCCTGAACACACAGATATTCTCACACAGCCCCTCTCCCTCTCATCATCAGGAAGACAGGGTATGCAAAGATTTTTCAGGAATCCAGTGGTCATTTGATGAATGATGAGAATTCCTGAATACATTTATGTATCTCTGGTAACTAGTGCAAACAGAGAAAGGCACTGAACAAACTGTGCTTTTTGTAGTGAACAAAAATTGTAGTAAATTAAGCTAAAAATTGTGGCCCAAGTACAGCTACTTACAAAAATCTCTCAGTCATATATAAAACAGATGAAGGGCCAAGTTGAAAATTTATACACACTTGCTAAAATCCACCAGCTCCTTGGAAAGAGCCTAAATTTTCCACGTGTACACTACATAAATCTCACAAGCGTAAGCAATGCATTTGTCTTCATTCAGCCTTGAACCACTTCATTCCCAAGGGATTTCTTGGCTATTTAAATACAACTTACTTCTGGGGCTATGTACAGCTTCTCAGCACCGTGTTTAACTCCCCAGAAGCCTTCAGGTTTGAGAGGAAAATCTGGACAGTGATGGTAGATTATGGATAAATTGTATTTAGGATCATACAATTTTCACAAAATGTCCTGGAGATATGAATGACCATAAGTAGAAGTGACATCCAGGCAGGAAGGGGCATGGGGAGGCCATTAAGCCCCTTCTCCTGCCTTCATGTAGGATTGCACCATCCACTGGCCTGGGTTATTAGGGGATCAAACATACAGGAAAGTTTTGAAGTGAGACACTAAGGGAGAAGTTTGAGTGCAGGCAGGATGCGGTCAGGATATTGAAACCACTTAGGGACCTTAACAGATAATTTAGTATAGACATTTGTTAACTAAGTCTCAGAGAACTTCAAAGAAGGGAGAAACTAAGGTCTCACAGAGGAAGTAAAGGCAGCAGCAGCTACCACCCCTGGGATGAAGGAAGTGGATGGGTTGACCAGGAGGTAAAGAGGAAGAATCCTATGGAACTGGGAGCCATACCTGGGAGGAGGGAGGCTGCTGGCTGGAGCTGGCTTCTCCCAGCGGTGTAACCAGGCTGCTTCTGAGGGTATGAAAGAAACTGCTGGTGTGAAACCAGTTGCTGTGTGAAGAACCAATTCTGGAGCGACGTTGACAGCAACAGGAAGCTGAGTGGGAAGGAATAACTTCCTTCTCCCTTCTTCCTTTTAGTTTCTAGTGAAGAACCACACAGTAAACAAAGTGCGTAAAACAAAGTGTGACTTAGGGGTCTCAGCGTCATGTAAGGAGGTGGGTTTAGAGTGAGAGCCGGTAGTCCAATAACCAGCAGTCCAATAACCGGCATAACAGCCAAAGTATAAGTTGGTGAGGCTGTATGGCCGGGGCATACATTCAAATAACTCTGCGAAAAGAGGGCTGCCTGGGTACAAGACAGCAAGACAGAAGCGAAGTCGAAATGTAAAACTGGATTAGGGTGGTTCATGATGGAAAATAGACAAATCCGAGCGTTCTGTCTCCACGCAAACATTATCGAATGGCTCCTTGTAAGATTCCTCTGTGAAACCTCTTAGTACCTTGAAAAGGGGGGATAACTGTAGCAAATAAGTGAGCTCATCTCTCTGCTCCTTCTTTTAAAGGTATCTGCACCTTAAGCCAAAAAATTTTAAAAAGACAGCTTTGTCTCTGTCTCCTATTAATACAAAGACCCTGTTAACATGCTGAAATTACTGTTTCAGGGTCTGCTGCCGTTCTTAGGTGACAGCATCTATTCTTCTGTCTCCGTGATTTTATTCTTCTGGTTTTATCAGGAAGACCACTTGGAAGACATTATGAGAAGAAGTTTTGCTTTGGTTTTCCTAAACACAGAACGCTAGACTCAACATGTCTAGGCAGGAGCACACACTGGAACAATGTGTCCTGTCCTCTACGACCTGGAGTTCCTCATATTTGTACCAGAAAATGAATCACGTATTCAAACACCATCATCGCTGTGTTTTCCTCCCAGTCATATGCCCATTACTGCTTTAACCCCAGCTCTCCTCCTGAGCTGCATTGAAAGAGAAGTGAATGAATTCTACACCCCACTGAGATTGGACTTTTACAGCTATGTTTAATTGTCAGGCTGTCAGAAAAAAAGTGAGATTTCTGTCCAATCAATATCTATCCCATTTCCACCCCCCCACACACATGCATACACCTACACCCACATGCACATGGTAAAACGGTCTTCTGTAAAGAGACAGATAAAATATGAATATTGTCAGAAAATATAAAAATGAAGACATAACAGCATAACAATCAGATGCACACGGAGTGAGCTGTTTATAAATGTTAGAGGAAAAGAGATAAAGTGGAAGTCAGAGCCTGCCTCATCCATTCACGTCAGAGTAGAATGAATCATAGCAGCAACTGGGATAGTGACTCAAACAGTAATTTAAAAGGAAATTTGGCAAGGAGAGGATGAAAAGAGGAGCTGGCAACTCTGTAACCCTTGAGAGTATCTGTTCATGCAAAACTAATGGACCTTGTGTGGCCAACTGACCTCTAACAACAAACAATTGCAGGTGTCTCTGCAAATCGGTATTATGATCTTCTTCCTCATTCTAAAGATGGGTAGGATAAAAGGTCAATGGTGGGTCTCTTCAAGCCACCACTCCCTAAAGGAGATGCCAAGATTTCCTGATTTGGGATTATCAACCCAGAGACATAGCTGATTAAGAGGGTAGCATCACACTAGAAGGCTGGTTACCTTTTAGTAACAAAAACAGCAGCCACATTTCAGCACAGCTGGTAGTTTCTGGAAAGAATGTAGGAAACCAGAAAAGAAAAATGCCTTTAAATCACTAAGCTCTCAATACCCAAATCAAAGTGACTCTTCCAGGCATCTTCACCAAATAGGGGTCTGTGGAGGGATGCTTCAGCCCTTCCAGGACCTAGAGTGTCTGCGGAACAAACCAGGACCATAAAGTAGATGTGCACAGGTGTTTGCCTCCTTCACAAAACCTGGAGGATCACATCTTGGGGGAACTGGAAGGGCAAGGAGGCCCAGAGAGGCAATGCTTTCAGTTGCTTATGCTTCTGTCATCAAGCACCCTAATCCAATGAGGCTTCCAATGAGACCACAGCTTCTGGTTGTCACTTCTACTTAAAGTGTTTCACCAGGAAGACCTTTATGAGAAGGAATGCTCACCGGCTGGTCCCACAAGAGATACACACAAGCCTCTGGGTGGGAGAAAATTCCTTCAGGAACTGGAGAGGTAACTGATGGCTAGAAGGTGTTTCATTTTTACTCTCTGAGCACTGAGGCCTAAAAGAGCATTAGGGCCTTTGGTTCAACTAGCAACTCCCTAGGGATTCCAGGAAAACATTCTTCTCTTGGATTCTGTGACTTTAACAATTTCCTTCCTATACTACTGCTTCTTCCCAGGGTGCTGCAATCCTCTTCCTCCTCTGGAGATTAAAGATGGGCTGCTCTAAAGTTCCATGGTGGGCCTCTTTCTCATCCTGTCCTTCTACCACAGTGCAGGTGATCTTAACAGTGCAGGCTTTAAATAAGTCCCAGAGGCCAACAATTCCCAGTTTGCCTGATCTCCCTCCTGGTATCCTGTGTGTGTCCTCAACACCTATTCAACACATCCACTTGAACAGCTAACAGGTATGTCCAATATGTCTACAACAGAATTCCTTATTGCTTCCACTCCCTTCCTAATCTGTTTCTAGGGAGTCTTCCCAGTCTCAGTAACCAATCCTACTACTGCTCGAGGTAAAAACCTAGAAGTCATCTGTCACTCACACCCTCAATAATCTAGCAGTGAGTCTGGATTGATACAGATACAATACAGATCTCCAATCCACCATTTCTCCCCATCTGCACTGCTCTCCCTCTGATACCAGTAACACCTCTTCCCTGGATTATGGCCATGATCTTAAAAGGATCTCTCTACTACTCATGAAACCTACAGCCTAATCTCTAGACAACTCTGCTTACATGATTATTTAAAATGGCATCACTCATGCTTTAAGCTCTCCAATGACATCTTACCCTAATGGAGATTAGAATTAATGATTCTTGGAGTGTTTGCCAAACTCTGTGATATCTGTCCCTTCCAGCCTCACCTCACATTTCTTCCTCCTTTGGTATTACTGCATGTCAGTCCCGTGGTCCCTTATTTTTCCTCAAAAACTCCAAGTTCATACTCATCCTAGGACCTCTGCCCTTGAAGTTCTTTTTGCCTAGAACATCTCTTCCCCTCAGATCTTTGCATGCCCAGCTTCTTGTTTGCATGTGTGCCTAGCCTAGAGGTCACCTCTTCAGAGAGAACTTCCCTAACAAAACCTCTAAAGTTTTAAAGTTTTAAAACTTTTTAAGATTTTAATAAAGCTAAAGAGATCCCATAAATACAATCATTGGGCCTAGAGAAGTTTCTTAACAGCTTGGTCCTGGGGGCAGGGCCTTGGGAGCCTCTGAAAAACCCAGAGGGTTTGTCACACATATGACTAGAACTCAGAGGAAATTCCTTCTCTTAGGAGGTCTTCAGAAAGTGTTTCAGAAGTGCCACAACCTCTATAACTATAATTTCTGGAAAAAAGACCAAGACCCAGGTAAGTGCATACTCATGTTACTAGGAGGCCAGATTCAATGATTTGTATTGTGAAGAAGTCCTGCACAAGGCTGGAATAAATATAAAAGATGAAAATACAGAGGCCCAGGATAAAGAGATCATAAAAGGTCTGGCCATGTTTATGGCCTGGTGACTAGAGGAAACAAAATGTACCAAAAAAGGAGAAGGAGAAATTCAGGGTGTTGAAGATGAGAAGCCCTTAAAAAATAGTGGATAATTAGTGTAAACTTTCTTTTCAATCCCTCTTGGAGCTAAAGGTAAATTAATGACAACTTGACCTCCTGAAGTGAAGGGCTAGCAGCTGGAAAGCAAAGAAGAAAACTCAGAGAGGATTTCTCCAAATGGGACCAGCTACTGAGCAAAAGGCTGTCACATTAAATTAGACTGGGGAATTTATTTACCAGCCAAGTACTATGCTAGAGGCAGAGAAGGAGCTGCTTAAATCAACTAGACTAGGTTTACCACAGGTAATGGAGCTTAGAGGGTAAATTTTGAAGACCTTCCCACAAGGCACAGTAGAACAGACAGGAGAGAGACTGCCAGGGTATCTGTCACCATCAATAGACAATGACTGTGATTCTCTTAAGGGAAGGACAATTGGGTGACGAGTCCTTCTGTTGATATGCCATGCTGAGTCCATGTGTAGCTGGGTGCAGGCTTGGTGTGAGAAGCGGGACATGTAAAGAGGGTGACTGTAATTGATTAAAACATGGAATCTGTGAACCTGACCTCTCCGAGGGTCCATAATGTTGGCCTCACTCAAAGTTTCTGGTGTTTAGAATGAAGGGATAGGGATAGGGAGAGAAGAGTTACAGGGCCCAATGTCACGAATGTCCCTAAGGGGTAACTAAAACCACATGAGTGAAGCATCTTTGGTTCTCTGCAACTCAACATCTATGCTCTTTACAAGTTCAAGTTCTAATTCTGAATAACTCCATGTAAAACTATGTGCATTTTTCTTTCCTTAAAGGGGGAAAAACCCTACTTTTCCTCGTAATAAAACTAACTCCTTGGTTAATACAGGAGGGTGGGATTAATTTTATGAAATCAGATGCCTTGTGTCAGAAAGTGAATAATTAAAATTGTGAGAACGGGAATAAAATTTCCTGGTTCATGTGTGTGCACATGGGTTGGCTGTTTGCAATACTCTCAGTAAGGATATGCACATTCTCTGTATGTCTAAATGTCGAAAAATTCCATTCTCTGCACGGACATGACCCCTTTTGCTGGAGATAAAAATCCATCTATGGAAATTTACAACACTGGCATAATCAATATAATGACTATATCCCTTGGTTTGGGGATTTGCCAAAGCAATAAGTGGAGTTTGGAAACTTAAAACTGTTAGTGTAAATTAACACACATACTTTAATCACTAAACTCTTCTGTATTTTAGACTCCGTATCTGCTGAATTTGAAAAAAAGTGGGAATGTGGTTTTTTTAAAAATACATTTTACATTTTAATTGTGACTTCCTTGATTTGAGGAAAGATTGCTTGTTAGATTCCTTGGATATCAAGCAAAATTTCCCCCCACTTTTAAAGAAAAGAACGCTTTTTGTGTCAAAAGCAGTCTTTAGTGTCTCGACGGGTTGGTTGGAGATTAGACACTGATAAAAAGGGGAAAAAAAAAATGTAATGGCAACATGCCAGAAGTTAGGAGTTGTGTGAAACTTTTTAAGCTTTTTAATAATTTTGGCCAAAAGCCACTATCTCCTAGCTTGGCAGAACAGGTGGAGGTAATAACTCCACAACCATTTTTTAGTGAAAGCACAGTATGAAGTAATTTTGAAAGGATTATTACACATTTTATTTTTAAATAAAAAGTAAAAGGTGATGAAACATATGGTATAATATCTGGGGAGTCTAACATGATGTTTGCAATTGAATCGGGGAGGAATTTGTCAGTAAATCTGGCCTTTCATCTTTTGAGGTGAAGACGGGTTTTATCTCATTCTTGGTAGAGAAACTACCTTAGAATGTAAAATTGTGGGTATGGGCAGGGCATATTACAACTGATACCCCAAACTATGGCTACTTGTATTCCAGCAAATGGAATTTCCTATGTTTTTACATTTCTCTGTGCAAACGGTTGGGGCCCGACCTCAAAATGTCTAAAAATTCCATGAATATTTTAATATATATAAAGTGAACATGGAAGTATAACTGAAATGTGCTGTTTATTCTTTTCTTTTATAGTTTGATTTTGTGAACCTAGACCACACTGTAGAAGCTCATGAAGAAATTGTCAGATTTAAACTTTCTGGTGAGAGTTTTTACATTATAATTGTGTATACGTTTTTTATACTTTTTTACTTATGTATTCATTTGTACCTTCTAAGAGGCTATAAATATTGACAGATTAAATGTGACCTGAAAACTCTTAATATCCCAGAAACCTTTTCCACTAATTTAATGGAAGCTTTTTAAATATCCAAAAAAAGCATGGTTTGAATTAGATCTGCTTTGCTCAAGTCTCATTTTTACCCCTTACTTCAGCACCTGGACTTTCTGAAGAAACAGTCCTCATTTTATGATTCTGCACCCCCACAGCAGACTGGCTAACTACTGTTCACTCAAGGCAAATGGGCAAGAAGACTACTCTTACCTGAAAGGTTTATACAAGGATGGAGAAAAGAAAAGGGATGGATTTTTTAAATACTGTAATATTTTAAAAACAAAGGAGGTAAAGTATCAACCCTGAATCTTTCTGGAATAAAATCAACATCAAAAAGATCAATCACTTCATGAATGGGTTAATACAAAAATAGATTCTAATGTAAGGGAATCTAGTTGATAGTCCCTCACATTCTCCTGCTGTTCCCTGGCAGAAATGTCAGGATTTCTCTTTATTTTTGTGTAGCCAGTATGTGCTCTGATCGTGCCAACATGGAAGATCATTTGAATTTCTCACGTTTTGGAGCTTACTCCAAGAGGAAAGAAAGAAGCAACAAAAACAGAAATAGAAATCACAACCTCTGCTCTGTTCCCAGGGGTGTTTCATCTGTGTATCCACCTTTAATCACATTAATCCCACAGCCCAAAATAGGATGAATTCACAACCTAAATAGATGATAGCAAAAATGTTTAAACACGTTTAGTGCCAATGTTAAATACTGTAAATGTAAAATATACCAAGTGTAGATACATTTGTGTGTAAATAAGCATGAACACAGAGTTTGGGAACATCTCATACTGAAAAAGAATTAGAAGCAAAACAAGTACAGGCTTGAGTGAGCTGGCCTGGACCTCAAGAGTAAGCAGCCCTATCTCTAGGCTCAGGCAGGTTGGACATCTGCTCTGAGGCCCATGGAACTGAGCACAAATCACCTGAGCAAGGACAATAAAATTCACTCCACTGCAGAAGAGAACCAGGCCAAGAAAAGAAGCCCCACCAGTTGCATCCTATCACTAGGCTCTGTGTTTCTGTATCTACTGCTAATGGAAATACTTACGTGTGTGTGCATGGATGTGTGTGTTTCTGTCCCCCACTGATAGAATGCAAGCTCCAGGGAGCAGGGCTAACATGTCTCTTCACCACTTGATCTTCAATTCCCAGAACAATGATTAGAACAGAGCAGGTAAGTGCTTGCTGAATTTGTCAATGAGTTCTGGATTCACACAACAGAGGCACTTTATATCACTATAGTAGACATGAAACCCATTTTTCTTAAAGCCTGATTCACATGTGAAATTAAAGTAGAGAAATACTGTTTGGTGCCCACGTGACAGAACACAACCTGAAGGCTATTTTGCAGTACAGGCAGAATGCGAGGTTTGAATACTATATAAAGTGTGAGCTGTGGGGTGCAGTGAAGGGAAGAATGAAATGGGAGGATTCAACCTTTTTTTTTAAGTATTTTTTTTAAAGTTTATTTATTTTTGGAGAGATAGGGAGGGAGAGACTGAGGGAGAAAATGAGCAGGGAAGCAGCAGAGAGACAGAGAGGGAGAGAGAGAATCCCAAGCAGTCTCTGTGCTATCAGTGCAGAGCCCCATGTGGGGCTGGAATCAAAGAACCATAAGATCATGACCTGAGCAGAAATCAAGAGCAGATGCTTAACCTTAACCGACTGAGCCTCCCAGGCGCCCCTTGGGAGGATTCAACTTTGAATAAGAACTTGATTGGCCAATGAGCTGCTATTGTTCCAAGGAGACAAGACTAACCAGTAACAATTTCCTGCCTTCCACTGGATGTCCCATATGGTTGATATTGTTGGGTTCACTTCAGTTACCCTTTCAAGTCACAGCAAGACATCTATAATTGCTTTTCTGTGTTACTCAGTTTTGATTGAGATCTCTATTTCTACTGGCATTTTCAATGCATACTTACTCTAAAATTTAGTGGTGCATTTGTAGGCTTTTAAGCATTTCTGGCCATGATATTCCAATCCTACTTCCTAGTGGAAAGTTTAGACAATAAATTCAATACAAAACAGCTTCTTGCTCTAGCAAACTCTTACATTCTGTGGATTCTGAGAAAAAGAAGATTGAACTCTGGAGTCTCACTAACCCAGAATGTTCTTGCAGATAAGCCAATTAAACTAGGCTCATTTTCATTCAATGGGTATCTCCTGGTGAATAACAAAATAAAAAAAATAATTATAAGGCCACTCATTAAAATCATATTTTCCACGATTATATAAGAAAACTGCCATGATCCAATATATATAATACCATGACATGAGTGTTATAGATGTTTTCTTTTTATACTTTTATTTTTCAATTTCCCTAAAAAAAAAACCGATGTTTAGTTTGAAAAAAGAAGATTTGAAAATTTTAGATTTGTAAAGATCTAGAGCAATATAAATTCCTGAATGGAAAGTTTTAAGTTTTATAAATTAAAAAACATAATTTTAGAATTGAGGCAAAAGTCAAAATTGGTCTGATAATTTGCTCTTTGAAATAATTCCCCAACAGTTTGTTGTATTAACTTTTTTACTCAAGTATCTTTTCGCTCTAAGTGTTGGCTGACGCAATATGAAGGCAAGATGTACAATTCTTTATGCAGTTCTCATTAGTATTTTCTAATTTCAGCAAATGATTTCTTTTGTTGTTCTTTGCCACTTATCATACACTGTTTACAACCTTGTCAACTGTCTGCAAATAAAATCTATTCCTTTCAAGACAGTGCACTTCTTAAATGCTTTTACTTTTAATTGCAATATTTTTCATGTTGAATTTGCTTAAGCTACATATTCTGTATTCAAGCAGATGTTCACGAAATAAATATTCATGTTGAGTTTATGTGGCTCATAATCCCATGTATTGCAGATTTTTTTCAGATGAGTCTACAGACCTCATTTTCTTCTCACTTAAAAAATGCACCGAGAATAATATTTAAATTACATTTACACATAAAATAAAGATATATAGTCATTTTAACTACCTCTGCACTGTTAATAATTAACAGGAAAGTATAGGCTGACATGCTCTGGATTTATCTCTAATGGGAAATGCATTTGCAAGTGCTGTAATTCTGTATTAGCACAGTCTTTTCCTGGGATGTTATCTGCCAACAAGTTTTTTTGTTTGTTTTTGGTTTTGGTTTTACTTTTGGTTTTCAGATACTCTCCTGTCCCTTGTAAGGTAAAAACACAGTTCAAATATATATATATATATATATCTTTCCTCTTAGTAATCAGGTGAATGCCTCCATTTCGAGCAGGTAGGTTTAAATCCAAATATGATTATTTGCAAACTTGTGTTTTGAGTATTATATAAATTTACAAGATTAAAATTTAATATAGACCAAGGGATCTATTCCTTTATGGGCCAAAATGCAATCTCCTTAGGGATGGCATCATATTCATTTTTTAAATCTGTATTTTTTAGAGTAGTTTTGTATTCACAGAAAAATTGGGAGGAAGATATGGGGACTTCCCAAAAGTCCCTGCCTCCACACATGCACAGCTTCTCCATTACCAACATCCCCTTCCCAAGTGGTACATTTGTCACAATTGATTAGCCTACATTTGGCACATCATAATCACATAAAATCCACAGTGTATGTTAGAATTCACTCTGGGTGCTGTGCATTCTATGGGCTTGTATGATCGTGTAATGACATATATCTATCGTAGTTTCATAAAGAATATATTCACTGCCCTACAAACCCTCTGTGCTCCACCTATTCATCTTTTCCTTCCCCATAATCCTTGGTAACCACTGATCTTTTTCCTGTCTTCATAATTTTGTCTTTTTAAGAATATCATTATAGTCAGAATCATATAGTATGAAGCTTTTTCAGATTGGCTTTCTCCCTTAATTATATGCATTTAAGTTTCCTCCATGTCTTTTCATGGCTTGATAGCTCTTTTCTTTTTGTTGCTGAGTAGTATTCCACAGTATGGATGTACCACAGTCTATCCATTCACTTACTGAAGGACATCTTGGATGCTTCCAAGTTTTGGCAATTATGAATAAAGCTGCTATAAACATAATGTGCTTGTTTTTGTGTAGATGTAAGTTTTCAACTCATTTGGGTAAATATCGAGGAGCTTGATTACTGGATCATATAGTAAGAATATATTTAGCTTTGTAAGAAGCCACCAAACTATCTTCCAGAGTGGCCTGTACCATTTTGCATTCCCACCAGTAGTGAGTGAGAGATCCTGTAGGTTCAACCATCCTTTCCAGTATTTGCTGTTACCAGTGTTTTGGATTTTTGTCATCTAAATGGGTGTGTGTTTGTTATCTTATTGCTGTTTTAATTTGCTTTTTCCTAATGACATATGGTGTTGAGCATCTTTTCATAGGCTTATTTTTCATTTGTGTGTCTTCTTTGGTGAGGTATCTGTTCATTTACAACTTTTATCTATTTTTAAATTGGATTCTTTGTTTTCTTATTATTGAGTTTTAAGAAATCCTTTTCTTTTTTTCAAGTTTTCATTTAAATCCCAGTTAGATAATATACAGGGTAATAGTAGGTTCAGGTGTAGAATTTAGTGATTCATCACTTACATACAACACCCAGTGCTCATCACTATTTGAGAATTCTTTATATATTTTGGTTAATAGTCCTTTATGAACTATGTATTTTGTAAATATTTTCTCTGAGTCTGTGACTTGTTTTCTAATTCTAATTCTAATTCTAATTTCTAATTCTGTTTTCTAATTCTAAATAATTTTAAAGTACTCTTTAAATATACATACAGTTTTAAGTAGAAAAGAGAATTTTACATACATTATTTTAAGTGTGCTCACAATAATCTCAGACCATCAGTTCAGCCTCAGTTTCCTTTCCTTTGAAGTGGGGATAATAATAGTATTTACTCCCAAATTGTGAGAATTAAATGAGTAAATATATATGTATAGAGTTTAGAACAATGCCTGATACAATAGGAAGCAATCTGAAAGTGTTAGCTGTTACTATACTTGCTTTGCAA
This sequence comes from Panthera leo, assembly GCF_018350215.1. Classification (NCBI taxonomy): domain Eukaryota; kingdom Metazoa; phylum Chordata; class Mammalia; order Carnivora; family Felidae; genus Panthera; species Panthera leo. Next base: position 23,411,553 of record NC_056679.1, read on the forward strand.
ATGAAGATGTGACTCAGAGAGATCACACAACCGGCGGGAAGGGAAGCCATGGCTTGATCCCAAAGGCTCCAGTTCCAATCCAATTCTCTCTTTTTTTTAATGTTTATTTATTTTTGAGACAATGCAAGAGACAGAGTGCAAGCAGTGGAGGGGCAGACAGAGGGAGACACAGAATCTAAAGCGGGCTCTAGGCTCGGAGCTGTCAGCCCAGAGCCCTACATGGGGCTCAAGCTCACAAACCATGAGATCATGACCTGTGCTGAAGTCGGACACCTAACCTACTGGACCACTCAGGTGCCCTTGTGATTCTCATTCAATTGCAACACTGAAGACAGAACAGAGGCAGAGGCTCATGAAGTTGCTCTTCTCTTATACCACATGGCTGAGGGAGGAGCTGCCCTTCCTTGGTGACAAGCTTTTATAATCAATAACTAATTTCTTTGTATTTATAAGGCTTTTTGCCTCTGATCTGAATAGCAGTATTAACCCATTTTTCATTATTTGCTGAAGGATTGAACTTAAAGATTCAAACTATAGAAGAGCTATTAGAAATCACCTGTTTGAGACTTTTTCATTCGGTGTCTAATAAACCTCAAATGGGGAAACTAATGAGGCCCAAGAGTTTGAGTGACTTTTCCTGCACCCCGTTCATTCACAGGCAGAAAAATAACTGCAACACAGGTCCCTATGTACTTACTGGGTGTTCTTTCCACTTCACCATCTGCTTCTTGTGTTTCTAATTCTCCTTCCTCGGTTTCCCTTCCCTCCTCCTCCACCTCTTTTTCGTTTCATTCTTCACCTCTTATGTGTATAAAATGTAAGTAACTAAGGTAAAGAAATGTGTTTAATACACACACCAACACACACATCTTCTAAAGAAAATTCCCATGAATCACTACCCAAGTCAAGAGATAGAAAAATATACCTGGCCCCTCTTAAGCCACCGTGTATTCTCGATCATAAACCCTTCCCTCCTTCACTACAACCCCACTCTGCCTCTACTCAAGGTGACCACTTTCCTGACTTGTCAGGATCATCATTAGCCTACTCTTCTTTTTTATTTTATTTTTAAATTTTTATTTATTATCATTTTTTTTAGAGAGATAGAAAGGACAAGCTGGGGAGGGGGGCAGAGGAAGAGAGAGAATCCCAAGCAGGCTCCACGTTCAGTACAGAGCCTGCTTTGGGGTTTTCACCCACAACCCTGGGATCATAACCTGAGCCAGAGTCAAGAGTCAGCCACTCAACCAACTGAGTCCCATAACTCACTCTTCTTTTAGTTTCACTATCTATGTATGTAATGTATTCATAGTTTTACCATCTATGGGTACTTCTATGTATTCAGTATAATTTAGTTTTGCCTATTTTTTACAGGTGTATTGAGGTATAACTGACATAAAATAAATTGCACACCAAGTGTATAATCTGATAAATGTTGACATATGTACATACCTTTGAAACCATCACAATCAACATAATAAAAATATCACATATCCATCATCCTATCCATCATCCCAGAATTTGTCTTGTGCCTTTTGTATTTCCTCTTTCAAGTCCCTCTTTGCCCAGCTATCCATCCTCCTCCCACTTCTTCTCTAGAGGACAAATGTTATGTTTCCTGTTGTTATCAATTCATTAGAATTTTCTAGAATTTTACATATGTGGAATCAATAGACATGTATTCTTTTTTGGTCTGGCTTCATTTATCCTAGTAGATATGTAGTGATATCTTATTATGATTTTAATTTGCATTTCCTTGATGATTAATATTGTTGAGCATCTTCTCATGTGTTTGTCTTTTGCACATCTGCTTTAGTGTAGTGTCATAATCTTTCGTATATTTTTATGGAATTGTTTAACTACTTCTTACTGACTCATAGGTATTCTTTATTTGTTCTAGGTACAAGCCTTAGTCAGATATATATTTTGCAAACATTTTCCCTAAGACTGTGGCTTGCCTTCTCATTTTTGTAAGTATCCTTTGAAGAGCAAACATTTTACATTTTGATGAAGCCCAATTTCTTGAATTCTCTTGACAGTTCATGTTTCTTGGTATATTATATTTAAGAAATCTTTCCCAAGACCAACATTACTAAAATTACTTCATGTTTTCTTCTAGGAATTTTCTAGTTTTATCTTTTACATTTAGATTTATACTCCATTTTGAGTTTTCTGTATGTTTTGTGTATGTGAGCAAGGGCTAAGGTTCATATTTTTTGTCTACAGCTAACAATTGTTAGAGAACCATTTGTTGAGAAGATTTTTCTTCTATTGGACTGCCTCGGCACCTTTGTCATAGTTAATTTGCCAAATATGTATCTATTTCAACATTTTTTATTCTGTTCCATTTAAATGTATTTTATGGCAATATCACCATGTATTACTAACTTGATACCAAGTCTTAAAATCAGGAAATTTGAATCCTCCAACTTTGAACTTCTTTTTCAAAATCCTTCTGGTTATTCTAGCTGACTTGCATCTCTGCACAGATTTTAAAATTAGTTTGTCAATTTATAAGCAAAACTACTTCAAGATTTTGATTGGGATTACACTGAATCTCTAGATCAATTTAGAAAGAATTGAATCTTAAACAACAATGAGCCTTCCAATCCATGAATGTTTTCTCTCTTCCACGTATTTAGGTCTTTAAGTTCTCTCAGTAACTGTTTCTGGATTATAATGTTCTCCAGCACTGTCGATTTTGCTTGAAGTTTTTTCAGCTTATTGAATCTCTGTGTTTGTAGTTTGCATCAAATTTGGAAAACTTTAAACTATTATTTTTTTCAAGTATCCCCTCTGCCCCACTTTGTCTTCTTCTGGGACTTCAATTTCAAGTAGATGAGATTGTTATCCATAGGTCGGTGACCCTATGTTCACATTTTATTTTTCTTTGTTAGCTTAATTTTGAATAGTTTCTACTGCTATGTATTCAGTTTCTCTGATCTTGTCTTTCACCAGTGTCTAGTTTGTGGTTAGCCTCCTTCTGAGTATTTTTCATTCTGATACTGTATATTTTTTTTAATTTCTAGATGTTTCTTTTATTCTTTTATAAAAAAGAAACATTTATTTCCTCCTCCTTGAATTTCTCTCATCATACTTATATTTTTTTCTATGTTTGTGAATTTGATGGTCTAAAATTCCATATGGAAAGGATTTTTTTCTAAGGTCAGATGCATGCGTGTAATTGTTCCTGGGGCCATTTGCTGATCTTGCCTAGGTTCATAATGAAGTTCAGTGCTGGGAGATCAAAAATCCAAGAGAGCCTATAACCGTCTTGTGAGGATAGGGTGAAAACATTGAAGAATTAAAGGATTTTATATATATGACCAGTTTCTTTGGGACAGTCATTCTGGGATCACCTTAAGCCAAGGTCAAGGGTACAAGTATCTCTTGAATGATCCAGGCAAATCAAACCTAGACTTTAATTTTATACAAGGGTTCACTTACTTTTGATTCACTTTTACAATGATCTTTGTAACTTTTAGGCCCAGTTTATTTCAGGGAAGGTTTCCTGTAGATTCTATATTTTATGATTGACCTAGACATTGATTTCTCTTCTTTTTACTCTATAATGTCAACAAGATAAAAAAAAATTTTAGGACAAATCCTTGTTGCAACATCCCCTTTAAATTTTTCAAATTGCTTTTATCTCTCTGGGTTTTCTTCCTGCCTATGGCAGTTATTGATGTGGACTCTAAATTTCCAAATACACTTTATTTCCAGCTCTGCAATAATAGAGTTGGAACCTCTATTACAGTAGAGTTGTAAACACTTCTTTGCCAAAAGCATGATGATGTTAAGCTTTGTCAGTATAGAATACTGGAGAGACATGGGAGGAAGACAGGGTTTCTTTTTTTTTTTTTTTTTTCCTGGTGTGTTTGTCTAAGAAGGGTTCTTCTGTGTTTCTGAAGTACATTTGGCATTGTCAGTGGCACCTACTTTCAGCAGCAACCAGGAGCCAATAGAAATTGGAAGTGTCCCATGGAAGCTTTCTCTGGCATCCCCCAGGTATCTTTTCAGAACCCCAGGCATGGATGGTTTTGCCTAATATCTCCTTGGTTAGCTTGGTTAGTTTAGTGGCACCAGCTCATGGGCAGTTAGCTTCCTCAGGCACCCCTGAGAGTAGTTTTCCAATGAATACATGGCACTTTTCTGTGGATGGCTTCCCTCAGAACTCCTCAGGCAGCTGTCTTACCTAATCTTGGATGTGTCTAAGACTATGTGATTATATCCAATCTAATTTATTTTCAGCAGAGGTGTTGATCCAAATAACTAAGCCTATGTGTACAAGAGACTCGAGACATAATTTTTTTTTTCAAAAAGCCAATCGACTGAACTTTAAGAGACGAAGGCACAGGACATAGTTTAGACTCCTGAGATGGAAATCATGCCATTCTTCTAATAACTAAAGGCTTTTCTTTTAAATAACTAAAGCCTTTTTGGCTTTCCATTCGTCTCAAAATAAACTCAAGGTTTGTTAGCTGGTTGGCATAGATGGGCCATCATGTCTGTTTTGCAATTATCATTCAAGACTCATCTCTTGCGACGTTTCTACACTAACTCTAAGCTCCAGTCACTCTGAGTTCCTTGCATTTTCCTCGACGCACCATGGCTTATGCATATGCTGCTCCATATGCAAGGTATTAATTATGCTGGAATTAATTCTTACACCTCAATCTGTAGTTTGGACATGACATCCGAAAACTTCTTCTGGCCACATTTATGTGCTTTTTATTTTATTATTATTATTATTTTTAATCTTTATTTTTGAGAGACAGAGAGAGACAGAGCAGGAGCAGGGAAGGGGCAGAGAGAGAGGGAGACACAGAATCCGAAGCACGCTCCAGGCTCCGAGCTGTCAACACAGAGCCCGATGTGGGGCTCTAACTTATGAAATGTGAGATCATGACCTGAGCGGAAGTCAGCTGCTTAACCGACTGAGCCACTCAGGTTCCCCTATGTGCTCCTTTTTAGTGCTTCCATGAGCTACTTCTATTTGTACTTAACACATTTTATTAATCCACTGATTCAAAAGATCATTTATTCATTCAGCAGATATCTGTTTAGCATCTTCCCCCTGCCTCCTCGCCTCCTCCATCCTGAGGAAATGAAGATATGAAGATGCATAAGACAACCTTTATCCCATCTGTGTATTATGATTTGTATTTAATAGTCTGTCTTCCTTAGTCTACTATGAGGTTGTTACCTTTCTAGGACCTGGTAGTACTTGCACATAATAAGTACCAAATAAATGTTCCTTGAACAAATTAATGAGTACTATAGCAGACAAAAGAGGAATTAGAAAGTTCCAAAAGATGAAACTCGCACCGAGATATGTCAAAATGTAAACAGTGGTTTAGCTATCTCTTTGTAGTGAGTTTTCAGATAAGCTTTACTTTGTTCTTTATATTCTGTACTGTTTGATGTTTCCATGATGCACATATTTATATATAGAAGAATAAAATAATCAAAGGTTTTCAAAGACTTAAAGCAACTGCCTCTATTCACTGCAAGCTCAGACAGTTTTGTATTATTCTGGAGCTGCCTGAAATCAACACACCATGCTATTTCCCTCAGTTCTGCCAAATCAGAGCTTGGAGGGTTCATTGTATTAAAAATAACTTAGGACTTCGGTTAAATACTTCAGAAGCTGAAGTACCAATCACTGTCACAGAGGATGTGTGAAAAGCTGGTCACTTAAAGCGTATCTTTTCTTAGTAATTCCTACAATCCTCTAAACCCAGTTCTCTCTGGCAAAATTCAAATCTGCATTTTTATCGTTTTCAGAAGTCTGACGTTCCTAACAAATACTTGCAACAGCCCCTTTCAGCATTACCTGAAAACCGGCTGACACTCTTTCAGTTGATGACATATTTTTAGAATACCTGTCTCTTCCCATGGGTTGGTTACAAGGCTTTGCTTGTGTGCCTCCTGGAATGTAACCTGGCTGAAAGGCCTATGGTTAGGACACATTGATGCTACTGTGAGAAGTCAGTTTTAGAAACTGTCCTGGGCTGTTCAGAGGTGGAAGCTGAGCTAGAAGCCATGATGAGTGATTCATTTTGTCAGACTCTCAACTCTGGTGGGAAAGGAAAAATTTGAAAACCCATCTCAACGTTAGTTAACATTAGGAAAAGAAATGTTGCGAAATGCAGGTGTGAGTGAATGCTAGCCTGTAAGCACATTGACCTCACAGTAGGGGTATGGGAATCAGACTTCACACTAAGCCTCTGCCACTGATGGCTTATGTCTTTGTCCAGATTAAGCTCTCAGAATTCAATACTCACATCTAAAAAGGGAGAAAATATTAATACTTATTTCAAAGGGATGTCGTCAGGCTCATCCATATCTAGCATATTCACAGAGTACAATAAATGTTAGTTTCCCTTTACCAGTCAAGTAAATGAAGAAAAACAGCCTTCATAAACACATGACTTGGTGATTGCTTAAATTCACTGTATTGATTTCCTGTATTTTTAGATTTTTTTTTTGCCATGAGCATGAATTACTTTTATAAATCTTTTAAGTTTCAACAAAACAAGGAACACTGTATTGGAATCTGGAGTAACTATCAGTCTCAAAAAGATCACCTATTAAAGCCATACATATGTCAAAAACCAGCAATCCAAAACTTTGAAGTTAAAACAACAACATTATAGAGGCTGCTGAAAAGGAAAGACAATGACCCAGGAACTATACTCTGAGAGAGGAGAAGGACACCTCTTTCAATGTGCCTTCTCACTACACATTCTCTCCCCTCCTCTCCCGACTCTTTCCCTGAAACTTACCACTCCTTGAGTCCAAGGTGTGGGCAGGGAGATGAAGAAGGTCCTCTACAGAGATTCTGTTTTGCTTTCATCAAGAACAGGAAGTCTGCTAGACCACAGAAGAGGGGCCATTCCATGATTATAGTGCAGGGGGTACTTCCAAATGAAAAGACAATTTTATAAAAAGTGAGCGAATATGCTGTGTCTGTACTAGGGAGGAAACTAGGCAATTCCAACTTCTCCAGCCTCCAAGTTGAAGATCACATACTCTAGATAGAGCTACAGATGCACCTAAATGATGAACTCAATGAAGGCACATGACTAAGTCAAGTAGAATCCCTTGGAGGATTTTCAAGACACAAGTAAAATTGTGACATGATGCAATCGAGTGGCCTTAATTAACAGAGTGTTAGCCAACATGGCTACCACACTACACTAAGTCTCTGGAGGAGAATTTGGGAAATAATAATAGCTAGCACTTTTTAAGATGTGGCAGAAACTATTATAAGTGCTTTATGTATATATTATTTAATCATCCTCATGATCTATGATCTATGTCCAAGGCAAGAATGCAGGCACAGGAAGATAAATAACTTGCTAATTATTGTGTAGCTAACAAGTGACAGTGCTTGAATTCTGAAGCACTATGCTGTGTTCCTTGATATATTTCCATCTAGTAAATGGGCAGTCTATATAGAGGATTGGATTATCATTATGAGAGTCCTCGGCTATTGAAGAGGGGCCTTAAAAGAAGAAGGGAGGTGCTTGTGAACTATTTGTTGTGAAGTGACATTAGCCAATTTGTCACATAGCTGACGTTCTTTTTGGTAACTAGGTACTGCCCACAATCTTGCTACCTATTGATAACGAAAGTGTCTAATCAAGTTCTTCTACACATGGATACATTTGCCAGCTATTCATTATCAACGAATGCACAAAAATTTCCTACATCATCTTCTCTAACTTCAGTGAAATTTCAGCTTTCTGCCCTTGTGTGAGAATTTTAGCAGGCAGACCAACAAAATTTCGGAGGGAGGATTCTGTATCACTAAGTCACAGTGTAACTACATTACAATTCTCCTTAACTGATGGCTGCACACAGATCTGATTAGGGCCTAAGCCATAGACTCCATCCACAAAGGTGAGGAATACATTCCAGGGTGGATTTTTATCCAGGGTGGATTTTTCTTACTAGGATGGAGAGCAATTTAAGCAATTTTCGTCAACACACGTGAGCACTACATCCACACAAGTAGAATACCGTTATTTTCTTCTAAGAACCCATTTCTAATATTCATCATACTTAATAATAAGTCACTTGTTCTAGGAATGAAAATCCATTTTGTCTTCTACTATGCTAATTAGCAAACTGTCAATTGTTGATTGAGATACCAATAGCTGAATGACTTCTAGGAGCTGCCTCTGGAGTAAAATGCCAGCCGACTGCCTCTAAAATTAAACTTTAACTGGTGTGAACATAGTGTTACACAGATTATGCTAAAATACTTCAAAGTAAATCACAGACTTTGTAACAGAACTGCATATTTCTAGTTTGGACATTCTTTGGAGCCCATTTGTTCTTTCTTGGATTCTGCTTCGATTTTTGGAAAGGTAGTTTTCTTTCCTTGATAGGCTTTTTGGTTTTGCCCATGAAAAACAAATACTGGGATGCTTTTCTTGTAATGTGTATGATATTGTATCTGTAGTTATAAAATTCAAATAATTTGAATACTAATTCAAACAGTTTGGATACTCTATTAAGTGCTTACAACAATACTGGGGATTTTATCAGGGACTTTACCGGTATTGTGTGTCTTTTTGATTTAAGCCTCGCAGTGATCCAATGATTAAGATATTTTAGTTTGTAGGAAATAAATGTGAGACTCCAAGAGATTAAATAATTTGGCCAAGGTCACACAGTAAGTGACAGCAACATTATTTAAATCCTGGTCTGCAACTCCAAGGCTCATGTTCTCAATCAGTTCACTACACTATCTTAATGGGGTTGTTTTATTTTATTTTTAATTTTTTAAAATTTATATCCAAGTTAGTTAGCATATAGTGCAACAATAATCTCAGGGGTAGATTCCTTAATGCCCCTTACCCATTTAGCCCACTCCCCCCCAACCCCTCCAGAAAGCCTTTGTTTGTTCTCTATGTTTAAGAGTCTCTTATGGTTTGTCCCCCTCCCTGTTTTTATATTATTTTTGCTTCCCTTCCCTTATGTTCATCTGTTTTGTATCTTAAAGTCCTCATATGAGTCAAGTCATATGATATTTGTCTTTGTCTGACTAATTTCGCTTAGCATAATGCCCTCTAGTTCCATCCACATAGTTGCAAATGGCAAAATTTCATTCTTTTTGATTGCCAAGAAATACTCCCTTGTGTGTGTGTGTGTGTGTGTGTGTGTGTGTGTGTGTGTGTGTGTGTGTGTGTGTATCCACATCTTCTTTAACCATTCATCTGTCGATGGACATTTGGACTCTTTCTGTACTTTGGCTATTGTCAATAGTGTTGCTATAAACACTAGGGTGCATGTGCCCCTTTAAAACAGCACACCTGTATCCCTTTGGTAAATACCTAGAGTGCAATTGCTGGGTCATAGGGTAGTTCTATTTTTAATTTTTTGAGGAAACTCCATACGGTTTTCCAGAGTGGCACCAGTATGCATTCCCACCAAAAGTGCAAAAGAGTTCCTCTTTCTCCGCATCTTCATCAACATCTGTTGTTACTTGAGTTGTTAGCCATTCTGACAAGTATGAGGTCATATCTCATTGTGGCTTTGATTTGTATTTCCCTGATGATGAGTGATGTTGAGCATTTTTTTTCATGTGTTGGTTTGCCATCTGGATGTCTTCTTTGGAGAAGTGTCTATTCATGTCTTTTGACCATTTCTTCACTGGATTATTTGTTTTTTGGGTGTTGAGTTTGATAAGTTCTTTATAGATTTTGGACACTAACCCTTTATCTGATATGTGGTTTGCAAATATCTTCTCTCATTCTGTCACTTGCCTTTTAGTGTTACTGATTGTTTCCTTCGCTGTGCAGAAGCTTTTTATTTTGATGAGGTCCCAATAGTTCATTTTTGCTTTTGTTTCCCTTGCCTCCGGTGATATGTTGAGTAAGAAACTGCTGTGGCCAGTTGGGTGCCTGGGTGGCTCAGTCAGTTAAGCGTCCAACCTCGGCTCAGGTCATGATCTCACAGTTTGTGAGTTTGAGTCTCATGTCAGGCTCTGTGCTGACAGCTCAGAGCCTGGAGCCTGCTTCAGATTCCGTGTGTGTCTCTCCCTTCCCTTCCCTTGCTCACTTGCATCCCGCAATCTCTCTCTGTCTCAAAAATAAACAAACATTATTAAAAAATTTTTTAAAAATTGCTGTGGCTGAAGTCAAAGAGGTTTTTGCCTGTTTTCTCCACTAGGATTTTGATGGCTTCCTGTCTTATGTTTAGGTCTTTCATCCATTTTGAGTTTATTGTTGTGTATGGTGTAAGAAAGAGGTCCAAGTTTCATTTTTCTGCATGTTGCTGTCCAGTTTTCCCAACACCATTTGAAGAGAGTGTCTTTATTCCATTGGGTATTCTTTCTTGCCTTGTCAAAGATTAGTTGGTCATACGTTTGTGGGTCCATTTCTGGGTTTTATATTCTGTTCCATTGATCTGAGTGTCTGTTTTTGTGCCAGTACCATACTGTCTTGATGATTAAAGCTTTGTAATACATCTTGAAATCCAGGATTGTGATGCCTCCAGGTTTGGTTTTATTTTTCAAGATCGCTTTGGCTATCTGGGGTCTTTTCTGGTTCCAAACAAATTTTAGGGTTGTTTGTTTTAGCTCTGTGAAGAATGCTGGTGGGGTTATTTTAAAACACATGTTGTTACCTAAAGATAGTAAATTGTTTACCCCTAATGGTTAACATTTTAACAAATGTTTCATAATAACTATAAAAATATGAGGTATTGTGTATCTTTTTGTGGTAACTGTAAATAAAAATGCATGAATACAGAGAGGTAGATGTGTGTGTGTTTGCTTACACCTACTAACACCAGTTTTTAAGACAACATGTTTAGAACATATTCTGTTACCTAGAGTAAGAATAGCCCAGGCTACTGGTTTCCCTCTAACAGTCCAGAAATCTTTCCGGATTCACAGAATCTTTTAAATTCGTTTTTAATTTATTTATTTAAATTCAAGTTAGTTAACATACAATGTAATATTGGGCTCAGGGGTAGACCCCAGCAATTCATCACTTACAAATAACATCTAGTGCTCATTCCAGCAAGTGCCATCCTCAATGCCTATCACCCATTTACCTCATCCCCCCATTCCCTCTCCAACAATCCTCAGCTTATTCTCTGTATGTAAGAGTCTGATTTGCCTCCCTCTCTCTTTTTATTTTTCCTTCCCTTCTCCTATGTTAATCTGTTTTGTTTCTTAAATTACACATATGAGTGGGATAATGCAATATTTTTCTTTCTCTGTCTGACTTATTTTGCTTAGCATAATGCACTCTAGTTCCATCCACATTGTTGCAAAGGGCAAGATTTCATTCTTTTTGATCTCTGAGTAGTATTCCATTCCACATCCTCTTTCTCCATTGATCGGTCAATGGACATTTGGGCTCTCTCCATAGTTTGGCTATTGTTGATAGCGCTGCTATAAACATTGGGGTGCATATGCCCCTTCAAATCAGCATTTCTGTATCCTTTGGATAAATATGGGCTATTGTAACTGCTGGGGCATAGAGTTGTTCTATTATTAATTTTTTGAGGAAACTCCATACTGTTTTCCAGAAAAGCTGCACTAGTTTGCATTCCCACCAACAGCACAAAAGAGTTCCCTTTTCTCTGCATCATCATCAATATCTGTTGTTTCCTGAGATTTTCATTGTACTCATTCTTACAGGTATAAGGTGGTATCTATGATTTGTATTTCACTGATGATGAGTGATGATGAGCATCTTTTCATGTGTCTGTTAGCCATCTGGATGTCTTCTTTGGAAAGTGTCTATGCACATCTTTTGCCCATTGCTTCACTGGATTATTTGATTTTGGGTGTTGGGTTTGAAAAGTTCTTTATAGATTTTGGATACTAACCCTTTATTGGATAAGTCATTTGCAAATATCTTCTCCTATTCCATTGGTTGCCTTTTAGTTTTTTTGATTGTTTCCTTCATGGTGCAGAAGCTTTTTATCTTGATGGGGTCCTAATGATTCATTTTTGCTTTTATTTCACTTGCCTCCAGAGACATGTCTAGTGAGAAGTTATTGCAGCCAAGGTCAAAGAGGTTGCTGTCTGTTTTCTCCTGTAGGATTGTGATGGTTTCCTGTCTCATATAGAAGTCTTTCATCCATTTAAAATTTATTTTTGTGTGTGGTGTGAGAAAGTGGTCCAGGTTCATTCTTCTGCATGTCACTCTCCAGTTTTCCCAGCACCATTTGCCAAATAGACTGTCTTTATTCCATTGGATATTCTTCACTGCTTTGTCAAAGATTAGTTGGCCATACATTTGTGAGTTCATTTCTGGGTGTTCTCTTCCATTCTATTGATATATCTGTCTTTTTTTGTGCCAGTAGCATACTGTCTTGATGATTACAGCTTTGTGATATAGCTTAAAGTCCAGAATTATGATGCCTCCTGCTTTGGATTTATTTTTCAATATTGCTTTGGCTATTTGGGGTGTTTTGGCTATTTCAGGATTGTTTGTTCTAGCTCTGTGAAGAATGCTGGTATTATTTTGATAAAGATTGCATCAAATGTGTAGATTGTTTCGGGTAGTATAGACATTTTAACAATATTTGTTCTTCCAATCCATGAGCATGGAATATTTTTCCATTTCTTTGTGTCTTCTTCCATTGCTTTCATAAGCGTTCTATAGTTTTCAGCGTACACATCTTTTACCTCTTTGGTTAGGTTTACTCCTGGGTATCTTATGGTTTTTGGCGCTATTGCAAATAGGATCAATTTCTTGATTTCTCTTTATGCTGCTTCGTTATTGGCATATAGAAATGCAACCAATTTCTGTCTTTGGTTTTATATCCTGCAACTTTGCTGAATTCACATATCAGTTCTAGCAGTTTTTTGGTGGAGTCTTTTGGGTTTTCCATATAGAGTATTGTGAAAGAGTGAAAGTTTGACTTCTTCTTTGCCTAATATATGCCTTTTATTTCTTTTTGTTGTCTGATTGCTAAGGCTTTTTATAGATTTGCATACTATATGCCTTTTATTTCTTTTTGTTGTCTGATTGCTAAGGCTAGGACTTTCAGTACTATGTTGATCTCAGCAGTGCTGAGAGTGGATATCCTTGTCATGTTCCTGACCTTAGGGAGAAAGCTGTCAGTTTTTCCCCACTGAGGATGATATTAGCCCTGGGCCTTTCATATATGGCTTTTATGATATTGAGGTATGTTCCTTCTATCCCTACTTTCTTGAGGATTTTATGAAGAAAAGATGCTGTATTTTGTCAAATGCTTTTTCTGCATCCATTAAAAGGATCATATGGTTCTTATCATTTCTTTTGTTAATGTGGTGCTTTACACTGATTAATTTGCAAATGCTGAATCAACCCTGCAGCCCAGAAATAAATCCCACTTGATCATGGTGAATGATTTTTTTAATGTACTGCTGAATTAGACTTGAATTAGTATCTTGTTGAGAATTTTTACATCCAGTTTCATCAGGTATACTGGCCTATAATTCTCCTCTTTAGTGGGGTCTTTGTCTAGTTTTGGAATCAAGGTAATGCTGGCTTCATAGAATGAGTCTGGAAGCTTTTCTTTCATTTCTATTTTTTGGAAGTTAGTGAAAATTGAGAATATTAAGAGGTTTATATGGATGAGGCTTGAAAGTGGGATATAGTTTTTCCATCCACAGTTCACTAAGCACAACTCAGTTGCTTGGCCCTACTTAGATGCAGGGGAAGTTGAGAAATGTAGCCTCTTTCTGAGCAGAAGCTTCCAAATGAAGTCTCTAAATTAGGTATAAACAGAGGCATTACCTGTAAAGAACATTGGCCCCAGTCTTGTTACATACTTTAACAAATAAGCTGAGAACAAGAATCTGCAGAAAAATATTTAAGTCTGCAAGTGGTATAAAATCATTTTGATGTTTTCTTTCTTATTTGTAGAATTAACATGCCGGAAGATATTTTCTGGAATTGAAGTGCAAGACGACCCATTTGCTTCTAAGTTGCACTGAAGATATTGTTAAGTAAGCCTATTACAGAAAAAATGATCTAGTACCTTTGGGTAATATTATGGTTTAAAATAACTCCATTAAAAGCTGTATTGTATATGAATTAAGAGTATGATCCATGGACTCAGCCAGACCAGGGGAGCTAATGTTTCAATATAGGAATGTATGAAATGGTTAACTGAAAAAAAATTTCAGTGTCTACTGACACTGTCCACTAAAAGGATAATGGGCATTAAAGTCTATGCTTCAGGAGAGGTCTGGGAGTTACTATTTACTTTTCTAACATCATCAGACCAGTCAGTATCTAGGACAAAAAGCCTCATGATATGCTGAAGATCATTACAAAAAATCCTGAACACAAAACATAGAACATTAGTCTTAGACAAACATGACACAAATGACCTTGAATCATCTGGTTCTGCTGCACCTGTTGAAGATAATACCCAAAGCTGAAGGCATTAAAAACAAATACTTTTGAAAACAGATATGTTAGTAGAAATACAACTTCTAAATTTCCTTATTGTTTCTCTTATTCTATTAAGTGACTCGTACGTATTTATAGCTCCAAGCTTATGGTGTGTGTGTGTGTGTCTGTGTGTGTGTGTGTGTCTCACATGCACATACAGTCCTCTAAGGCTGTATCTCTGCAGTAGTTTAAGCTGCTAGACAAAACCATGTTTCTCTAAGTTGACACTTCAGGACTACAGCTGCCAGATGCTCAAAAGAAACATCTGTTCCTGAAGGCCACAGGAGATGGCAATGAAAGAAAAATAGAATAATTTTACATGACAAAGTAAATCCAACAAATGTGCAAATATAGCTCATCCATTCTATTTCAAAGACACTGGCACATAAGAGGAAATAATAAACAGTGACAGTGCCTATTGTTCTGTAGGGGCCTATTTCTGTTTTTAGAGGTGTGATATCAAAAACATAATTATTTTTATCCATTTTACTGTGAGGAGTGGATGATGGTAATAAGGGGAGTGGCAATGAAGATAAATTTCACTTATATCTGTATTTTGCCCCAGATTATCCATACAGGACCACAGAGGTAAAGCCATCTCTGTAATGATGGTGGAGTCACTTTCCTTGAAGCCAAATGAAGTCAATGCAGAAAAGTATTGCAAAGCAAGCATCATTAAATTAGAAACTCAATTTTCATGGTAGAATATTGTGTGGTTGGGCTGTTCAGGGGAGAAAGAAAACAGAATGTCAAAAATAAACTAGAAAATGCAAAACCTCCACAAAATAAAAAGCTGTAAAGTATGGCACTATATGCCTAAATGTGGGGTTGAAGGAGAGGACAAAAAACGTCATGCTTTTAGAATGGGTTCAAACTTAAGTGGCCATCAACTTAATATAGACTGCTATATGCATAAGATGTTATATATAAACGTAATGGTAACTGCAAATAAAAAAAAACTGGTAATAGATTTGGAAAATATAAAGAGAAATGAATTCAAGAAAAGTTGGCAAACCATGAAAGGAGCAAGAGAAGAAAGGAATACAAAAACTACAAAACAACCAGAAAACAACTAATAAAGTGGCAATAAATACATTCCTATAAATAATTACTTTAAATGTAAATGGACTACATGTTCCAATCAAAAGATATAGTGTGATAGAATGGGTAAAAAAGCAACACCCATCTATATGCTGCCTACAAGACTCACTTCAGATGTAAAGACACAAGCAGATTGAAAGTGAAGGGATGGAAAATCATTTATCATGCAAAAGGAAGTGAAAAGAAAGCTGGTGTAGCAATATTTATATCAGAAAAAATAGACTTTAAAACAAAGACTGTAACAAGGGACAAAGAAGGGCACTACATAATCATAAAGAGAAAAATCCAACAGAAGATATAACAATTATAAACATTTATGCACTCAACATGAAGGCACCCAAATCCTTAAAGCAGCTAATAACAAACATAAAGGAAGTAATCAATAGTAATACAATAGTAGGAGACTTTAACAGCCCGCTTACGTCAAAGGATAGATTATCCAAACAGCCTATCAAAAAGAAAGCAGTGGTTGTGAATGACACGTTGGATCAGATGGACCCAAAAATATATTCAGAACATTAAAACAGTAGAATATACATTCATCCTAAAACAGTAGAATAAACATTCTTTTCAAGGGCACATGGAAACTTTTTCAGGATATACCACATGTAAGATCACAAAACACATCTCAAGAAATCTAAAAAGATTGAAGTCATATCATACATTTTTTTATAAACACGACATTTTGAAACTAGAAATCAATCACAAGAAAAAAATCTAGAAAAAACACAAATAAATGGAAGTTAAATAACATGCGACTAAACAATGAATGGATCAATCAAGAAATCAAAGGAGGAAACCAAAAAATACAAGGAGACAAATGAAAATAAAAATACAATGATCCAAAATATTTGAAACACAGGCAAAACTGTTTTAGGAGGTAAGTGTATAGCAATACAGGCCCACATTAAGAAGAAAAATCTCAAATACGCAACCTAAACTTATACCTAAAGGAGCTAGAAAAAGAACGAACAAAACTCCAACATAATAGAAGGAAGGGAAACATAAATATTAGAGCAGAAATAAATGAAATTGAAACTGAAAAAACAGTAACATATCAATAAAACCAGTAGCTGGTTCTTTGGGAAGAACTAAAAAATCAATAAACTTTTAGACAGATTCATGAGAGAGGGGTAGGGAGAGACAGAAAGAGAAGATTTACATAAACAAAATCAGAAATGAAGAGAAATAACAATCAAACCACAGACATACAATTTTAAGAGAAAATTATGAAAAATTACATACCAACAAAGTGAGCAACCTAGAAGAAATTGATAAATTCTTAGAAACATATAACCTCCCAAAACTTAATTAGAAAGAGAAAATTTGAAGGTCCTAATGATAAGCAATGAAATCAAATCAGCGGTCAAAAAATTCCCAACTAACAAAAGTCCAGGACCAGACAGCTTCATAGGTCAATTCAACCAAACATTTAAACATAAGTTAATATCCTTTGTTGTCAAACTGTTCCAACAAAGAGAAGAGGAAGAAAAGCTTCCAATTTATTCTATGAGTCCAGCATTACCCTGATACTAAAACCAGGTAAAGACACAACAAAAGAGAACTACAGGGCAGTATCTCTGAGGAACATGAATGAAAAATTCATCAGCAAAATATATCAAACTGAATCTAATGATACATAAAAAAAAAATCATTCACCAGGATCAAGTGGGATTTATTCCTAGGATGTAAGGGGTTCAGTATTCACAAATCAATCAACATGATACACTACATCAACAAAACATAGGACAAAAATCATATGACCATTTTGATAGGTGAAGAGAGAATTCAACAAAGTATAACATGTATTCATCATAAAAACTGTCAGTAAAGTGGGTTTTGAGGGAACACACCCAAACATAATAAAGGTCATATATGAAAACCCCACAGCTTACATCATGAAAACCTGAGAGCATATTCCCTAACGTCAAGAACAAGACAGGGATGTCCACTCTCACTACTTTTATTTTACAAAGTACTGGAAGTCCTAGCCAGAGCAATCATACAAGAAAAAAAATAAAAGGCATCCAAATTGGTAAGGAAGAAGTAAAACTTATACTATTTGCAGATGACAGGATTCTATATATAGAAAACACAAAGACTCCACCAAAAACTGCTAGAAATGATAAATGAATTCAGTAAAATTGCAGGGTATAAAATCAATACACAAATCTGTTGCATTTCTATATGCTAATAATGAATTATCAAAAAGAGAAAGGAAGAAAGCAATCCTATTTGCAATTGCATCAAAAATAATAAAATATCTAGGAAGAAACTTGACCGATGAGGTAAAAGACCTGTACTTTGAAAATTATAAAACACTGATGAAACAAATTGAAGATGACACAAATGGAAAGATATTGCATGCTCATGGATTGCAAGAACAAATATTAGTAAAATATCTATACTACCCAAAGCAGTCCTTACATTTAATGCAATTACTAACAAAATACCAACAGTATTCTTCACAGAACTAGAACAAATAATATTACATTTGTATGGAACCACAAAAGACTCTGAATAGCCAAAGTAATCTTGAAAAAGAACAAAACTGGAGGTATCACAATCCCAGATTTCAAGATATACTACAAGCTGGAGTAATCAGATTGTATCGTGCTAGCACAAAAGCAGACACATAGATTAATGGGTCGAACAGAATGGAGAACCCAGAAATAAACCCACACTTATGTGGTCAACTAATCTATGGCAAAGAATTCAAGAATATACAATGAGAAATAAGTAAATGGTGTTGGGAAAACTGGACAGCTACATGCAAAAAGATAAATGTGGGCCACTTTGTAACACCATATACAAAAGTAAACCCAAATGGTTTAAGGATGTAAATATGAGACCTGGAATCATAAAAATCCTTGAAAAGAGCACATACAGTTGTTTCTATGACTTTAGCCATAGCACCATTTTTCTAGATATTTCTCCTCAGGGAAAAGAAACAAAAACAAAAATAAACTATTGGGACTACATCAAAATAAAAATCTTCTGCAGAGCAAGGAAACAACAAAACTAAGACAACCTACTGAATGAGAGAAGACATTTGCAAATAATATATCCAATAAAGGTTTACTATCCAAAATATGTAAAGAATTTACACAACTTAACACCAGAAAAACAAGTAACACAATTAAAAATGGGCACAAGACATGGATATTTCTCCAAAGACGACATACAGAAAGCCAAAAGACACATGAAAAGATGCTCAACATCACTCATTATCAGGGAAATACAAAGCAAAACCACAATAAGATATCACTTCACACCTGTCAGAATGTCTAAAATAACAAGGAAAAAAACCCAACAAGTGTTGGTGAGGATGTAAAGGAAAAGGAACCCTCATGCACTGTTTTTGGGAATGCTAACTGTTGCAGTCACTGTAGGAAACAGTATGGATGTTCCTCAAATGTTAAAAATAGGATTACCAAATCACCCAGTAGTTTAACTACTGGGTAATTACACAAAAAATACAGAAACACTAATTTGAAAAGATGTATTTATGCCTATGTTTACTGCAGCATTATTTACAGTAGCAAAAATATGGAAGCAGCTTGAGTGTCCATTGATAGATGAATGGATAAAGAGGTGATATATATACAATATATATTGTATATATGTATACACATATGTATATATATGTATACACACACACATATATATGTGTATATATATATTATATATATAATGTATATATATACATATATATTATATATACATTATATATATAATATATATATATATAATGGAACATTATTCAGCCATAAAAAATAATAAATCTTGCCATTTGCAATAACATAGATGGAGCTAGGGAATATAATGCTACGTGAAAGAAGTCAGAAGAGACAAATATGATATTATTTCAATCATGTGGAATTTAGGAAACAAAACAAATTAACAAAGAAGAAAAAGAGACAAACCAAAAACCAGACTCTTAAATATAGAGAACTGGTAGTTAGCAGAGGGGAGGTGGGTGGATGGGTGAAATGGGTGAAGAGCACACTGATTATGATGAACACTGAGTAATGTGTAGAATTGTTGAATCACTACACTGTATACCTGAAACTAATATAACACTGTACATAGTTACACTGGAATAAAAAATAATAGATAAGATCTTAATCCTGGCTTCCAACTATCTACATTCAAGCCTCAAATCTTTCACTATTTTTTTTTCCCCTAGAAATCCATCATACAAGAAAGGATTCCTGGTTGTATGCCTTCTGGCCTGACATCCTAGAATTCTTGTAATGGCTATGAATATGGAAAACACCACTTTACTCCCTCTTCTATTCTCTCTCTCTCTCTCTCTCTCTCTCCTTCCTCCTCTCTCTCCTCCTCGTACCTCCATATATTAATCAATGGACATTGTAAAAATAATATACCAATGAGAATCTCTTTAGTTTTTTCTTATTCTCTGAAAACTGTATGTTCCCGTACAAGAAAACATATTAAAGTTATAAAGTACAAGTAGAATCATCTCGTATTCTTTGTAAGATCACCTAAAAAGCAAGGATCACCCTTGAGAGGGAATACATGGACACATTTTTAAGTGTTCAGACCCAATACATGACATGTATTAATTCCTCTCTTTGAGAGGATAAATTTGTTCCGCTGAATGTGTGCTCCAGATCTCTGTGCAAAGTTCTGGGACAGCATCTGTGAAGGAAGGGTGGTCCCATTTAGGTAGATGCTGGAATGGATCAGAGAGCCTGGACACTTTGAAAATAGGTTTATCTCTGTTTGCAGAGCCTTGTGGAGTCCCTTACTAGCACCTTCGATGACTTTTACAGTTTCCATCTGAAGTCATCAAAGGAAAAGAAGAAAAGGAGAGCTCTCCTTCTCTTGAGGCCCAACATTGTGGCTTTAAGATATGCACTACAAACTCTCAAACACATGCTTTTGGATGAAAGGCCATTGTTGCTTTGCAACCTGGCCCCTGTACAGAGAAAGGAAGGAGAGGCTGAAGAGAGAGACAAGCCTCTCCAGGTTGGTAGGTGGCTGTTTTAATAAGCAAGGGAACTTAAGGGACTTGTCTTTGGTGGCTGGCTCCAGTAACATACTGTTCAGATGGGCTCAACAACGTATTGTTATCTCATAGCCACACCCTACTGCAGGAAAGGCAAGTGGAGCATACATTCCAAGGACAGAGGAGGGGGTCAGGAGCTTCTGACTGCCTGAGTCCAGCTCGTGGGTCAATCTGTGGTTGTGTCCTCTTGATGACCTTCTCCAACAGCCATTACTTCTGAATTTACAGCTATATCCAGAGCCAATCTGAGAAGCTACACTCCATCCCATCCCATTCTAGTTCACCAACACTTGAAACCCCCTCGAATATGGTCTGTTGGCTCTTGGAGAGCACAGAGATCAGCTGACTCTAAGAGGTTTTAGGGATAACATGACACTGACCAAGATCACGAGAGCAGGCCATACCCCATCCTAAACCTGACAGGCATTGTCCTGACCATAGGATTGAGTAGATGGGACCCTGATGTGTTTTGGATATACAGTAATGCGACTAAAGCAGGCATTGTGAAGGTGCTGGAAATATGAAGATGCATAACAGGGGGCCCCTTCTCTCAAAGGCTGCCTACTACAATGGTTCTCAAACTTTAGCATTCATTAAAATCAAAGGCAAAGTTGTTTAAAATGTGGGTTATTGCCCTCCATGCCAGGTCGTGGTGGAATTTAGAATTCCACATTTTTAATAAATATTCCTCGGTGATTCCATTCAAGAATCATACTCTGTGATGTACTGAGCTAATGGGAAGAATGTTAAAAAGAGATAGAGAGAGAGAGAAAGAATGAGAGAATGAGTGAGAGAGAGAGAGAGAGAAAGAGAGAGAGAGATGTGAAGAACAGGGCAAAAGGAAATATTTTATCACAGAATTGTCAGCAATTACACCTGGCCAGAAAGTGTTCTTTATCTGCCCTGTGCATATGTGACATTTGGTCATCAGCTCATACTCAGAAATGATTAATCACATATACAATTTATGCATTTGTCTTTCATTTGGATCTGCTGAAGGAATGGCATGCTTGTGCACGCAGATACTGAGTTCAGTTCAGGGGATTCCTAATTGAAAATGCACACCTCAGAGTAATACACAAGCATGAATATGTAGAAAGGGCCACTAGCCAAATTTATTATTTTCTCTTTTAACTATGTTTTTCTACCGGCAGAAAAAGAGGCAGTAACATCTCAGGTATATATGGTTGCCATAGGGACAGAAGTTGTGATTTGCTGGGGAACATTGCTGTAAATAGCAATAAAATAGCAATTCAGTGGAGGTCAGAAGCACAAAATCACTGAAGCTACAATCAAACCAGACAGCTTCTCAATCCATTCAATAGGAATTTTGCAGTTGCCACTGTAAGGTAAGGGGAAGAACGGTGAAATCAAGCCCAATATTTCACTCCTGTCTCCAAATGCCCTGAAGTCCTTTGGCCCTGAGCTTTCAAGACGTTGTGCCAGGAATTCTGGGTAGTAGAGAGGTCAGACAATAAACAACAATGTTATTTTTAACCCAGTGACTCAAAAGTAAAAATTCAGAACTTCAGTGAGATTCTTCAATGTGATACTTTATGATCCAACAGAGAGACAAATAAGATTATATATTGTAAAGAAACCTGGAGTTTGCTGTTCAAGTTGACCTATGAGGCAATCTCTGTCTTCCTAAAAGATACATCTTAAGTATTTTTTAACAGATGGACATCATATGAATACACACACACACACACACACACACATACACACATACACACATGCATACATATGTTAATATATGTATGTATATACACACATTGAATGTATCTAAACTATAGTTTTTGTTGTTTTAAGTGGAGTAGGTTTAGCTAACAATGACCTCTCACTTTTCTGGCCTGTATCTTTCTCTCTGCACCCCCCACACTCCCCCCCTGGAACACAGTGGTTGGAGGATATGGGTCCAGCATGTCTTTCCATGTCTTTTCTCTAATTTTCTAGGGTAGGTGCCTGCAATCCTTACTCTGATGCCTCTTAGGATTTTCTGTAACAATTTTACTAGGGTTTGGTGACAGTGATAGTGGTATTCTGAAATGTGTATTTTAGGCTTTGCCTAAATATTAAATTTTTCTCTTTAATTATCAAGTAGTTAATAGTAGCCTATTTGTTGACTATTCCCAAGTGATGGAACATAACGTACGTTCTCTATGTGAAATAGTGTGGGCAACACAGGAAAAGACTAAATGCTACATTGCCTTTCATAAATATGCCACTTAGGTATTGGAATGATTCAATTTAAGCTGAGTGCCTTTGAAATGATGTAGCCCAATATATACCTCCGAATGTTCACTCCTTAAAAGCCCTCGTGTCTAACAGGAGAAAGGAGGGTTCCCAGATGCATACATTCCATCTTTTGATGGTCTGGGTGAGCCATTAGTTTGTACACATCTGTCTTCTTTTATCAAAGCAGGCAATTATTTTCTCTGGGCACAAGCAAAGAAATAATTTGTACCAATGCTGGAAGAAAAACTAGCTATTTTGAACATGTTGGGGAGCTGTATATCAGTCTCCAATGGTTCATGTTCTTAATTAGCATTCTATCTTTTTCTTTTTTTTAAGTATCTTTACATTTGTTTTGCTTATTTGTTTTCAATATAGAGGTGAAGAGTTGAGTTAATGAGAGTTTAACATACTATCATTATCGTTCCTCTAGAATTTTTTGTTAATAGCTGTGTCTAGCCTCTTGTCTCCACTTAATTACCCTTCTTACCCTGTCCCACTGCCCATCCCCTTATATTAGCAGTTACTCTCATGTCTTTAATATGTCCTTTTCCATGCATTTCATAAAAATTTCTGGATTAAATTATATTCTTGAATAACATATAGAGGGTTTGTGTGTGTGTGTGTGTGTGTGTGTGAGGTAATAAGTATAGTGTTTGAGAGTATGGACCCTGGATCCACCTGCCTAAGTTGATACTCTAACTTCACTACATATGAGGCATGTGTCCTTGGGATTTGTTATTTAACATGTGTGCCTCAGAATCTTCATCTGGACGGTCAGAATAATAGTGTCCATCTCAAAAGGCAGTTGTTTGGATTAAAATGCATATAAAGTGCTTAGAACAGTGCCTGGCACATAGTAAACACAACATAGATATTAGCTATTAGGTATAATTAATTTCACAAATGGTATTGAGATAGAGTTCATTTTTTTATTCATGAAAGTTTGCAATATATTTGCATGATCTATCCATTTTCTTTATGGGTGTTTCTTCAGACTGTTGTATAATATTCCACAGCACGTGTCCTGTATATTTCACCTATACTCATACTCTCAGATTGCTTCTGTCCTCCTATAATGTAGACAAGGCTATAATGAATATCCTTATGCTCCTTGAAGGATTGTGAGAAAATTTCTCTGGGTTATGTATCCAGCAGAGAGATTACTGGGCCACTAGGTGTATGAATATTTATTTTGCCATGATGTTCTCTACATGGCCCTTATCAATAATGCTTGGGATCATCCCTTTCATTCTCATCAATACGTGTTATGATCTGGCTTCTGACTTGCCAGTTTGTCAGTAGGAAAATATTTCATCGATGTTTGAGTTTTTTACTTCTCTGATAGAGTTATCCATTTCTTTATATATATATTTTTAGCCATTTAAATTTTCTCCACACTCTGCCTATTTTTCTACTTCAGTTTCTGTACTTTTCTCACCATTTTATAGGAGTTCCTTGCATATTTTAGAAAGTAATCTCTTGTCAGTTTTAGACGGTACAAATGTCCTCTATCTGTAATTTGTCAGCTAATTTTGGTAAAGAATGCCCCTTCCATTTATCTTTCAGCTAATTTGCATTGTAAAGAGATGTTGACATACCATCAAATGCCTTTTCTTCATTTATTATGATGGTATGATTTTTCCCTCTTTATTTCATTAATGTGAAGTATATTAAACAATTTTTTGATGTTAATTTTTCTTCTCATTCCTGAGGCAAAACCAACTTGATCATGATGCATTTTTAATATAATATTGAAATTGGTTAGTTAAAATTTTATTTAGAATTTTTATGTGTATGGCCGTGAGTGAAGAGTTATTCTATTCCTTTTTTTTTCTAGCTTTTTCAATTGAAAGCTTAACATATTTGTTTCCTACCTTTCTTGTGTTTTTTAATAAATGTATTAAAAATTATAAATTTCTAAGTATTTCTTTAGCTGTGTTCTCCAGAATTTGACACATAATCCTTTATTTAATCCCAATATTCTCTCATATTGCTGTTTATCATACAAAAATTCCATTTAGTGGCATACTTTATAGTTTCCAGTTAAATGTCCTTTTAGTTATATCTTTATAATTGATTACCAATTTTGTTGCATAATATACTCTGTACAATAGCATTTCTTTGGCAGTATTGATGCTTTGTCATTAGTATAATTTTTTGACTGTTCTAATGTGAACATGTGAAAATACATGCACATTTATCAATATAAACTGATTTTTTCATGTTATTGAGATTTTCAATTACTTTTTGGCTACTTGATCTATCAGTTTCTGGGGGGAGTGGTTATAATCTATGACTACAATTTTTGTTATCCAAGTTTACAAATATAGCTAAAGTATCAGAATATACTCTAAGACAATACATTAAAAAGTCCCCTGCCCCATGTCCCTTTTTATTTATTTTTTTTTTTGCTAAGTTGTAAGAGGTCTTTATTTTTTTTTTAATATGAAATTTATTGTCAAACTGGTTTCCATACAACACCCAGTGCTCATCCCAACAGGTGCCCTCCTCGATACCCATCACCCACCCTCCCCCCCCACCATCAACCCTCAGTTTGTTCTCAGTTTTTAAGAGTCTCTTATGCTTTGGCTCTCTCCCTCTCTAACCCCATGTCCCTTGAACCTCATTTTCTTCCAAGAAGAAACTCAAACTTTCCTCTCTTTTAGTTACCATTTACCTGGAGTATCTTCTCTCCATCCCCTTACTTTCAGCCTGTTTGTGTCCTTAACACTAAGATGAGCCTCTTACAGACAATTGGATCTTGGTGTTTTTGTTTTTGTCTTTAAATGCATTCAGCCACCTCATACGTTTTGATTGAGGTGGTTTAATATATTTACAATGAAAAATTTGTTGATAGGAGAAGCTGTGAGCTAGGGGTTCTCTTCCTCATTGGTTTTGCATTCCCTCAGAGTGCAGTATTCTGTCAATTAGTTCCGGGCTTCTCCCCAGAGAATTTGTTCATGAAACTATTGGTGGTCCAGGGCTTCCTATTCTGTCAGACAGTTGATGTCATTCCCCCTTCAGAATTTCCATTCTAATCCATTCTCTACAAAGTAGCCAGTCTCACCTTTTCAAATACCTCAGCCAAGCTCAACATGGCTCAGCATGATCATGTTCTTGCCTTTCTCTCCAATCTAAAGAAATGGTATTCTCTGTCCACCCCTCACTAAGTTTCTGTTCATAAAACACACCCCATTCTCAGTAGGCACATGCTAGTGTGTGTGTGTGTGTGTATGAGAGAGAGAGAGAGAGGAAGGGAGAGGGAGAGGGAGAGGGAGAGGGAGAGGGAGAGGGAGAGGGAGAGGGAGAGGGAGAGGGAAAGAAAGAGAGAGATGTTGTTTCCCCACTAGTCATTGCCCATTTTCAAATGTCAACTTGAATAATACCTCTTTGGAGAAGTTCCTACTGAGCATTCACTCTGAAGTGATTCCTCCCCAGCATTCTTTCCCCTAGTGTCACTTTTTAAAATGTTATTTATTTTTGAGAGAGCAAGATCAAGAGCGGGGAAGAGACAGAGAGAGAGAGAGAGAGAGAGGGAGAGGGAGAGGGAGAGAGAGCATCTCAAGCAGGCCCATGCTCAGCATGGGCTCAGCGGAGCTCTATCTCATGACAATGAGATCATGACCTGAGCCAAAAACAGGAGTCAGATGCTTAACCAACTGAGCCACCCAGGCACCCCTAGTGTCACTTTCTTTTCCTCTGTATCATTTATCACAGTTGTAATTATGTTGCCATTTTTTTTTGTTTACTTTGTGTCTATTTCTCCAGGTAGGTTGCGAATGCCACAGGACAGGTGCCATGTCTGTTTTGCTCACCACTATGTCCCTACCTGATGGTGCCTAGCATATCGTAGGGATATAGTGAAGATGCATAGACTGAATTGCCTGCTAGGAGAGCATTTCTCTGTAGATTTGGCTGAATCAGCTACGGCATGGGCATGTGGGTGTTTTCTGTACCTTTACCGTCAACATTTCATCTTTTGCAACAGATGGAATTTAGAAAATGAAAAAGAACAAAGGAAAATGGTTTTTAAATGTCCATATTTGTTATGTGTGTGTTGGTGGAGTTTTGTGGGAGGGGAAAAGGGGGAAATTAGAAGATAGGGTGCTTACATGGTAATAAAATTAATTCCATGTATTTACAGTTTCTTTAAATGTGGGGCAATTTATTCATTCCCTGAGAGCCTACTATGCATGAGGCTATGAACTAGATGCTATAGAATATTTAGGTCTATAGTCCAATCTCTGAGAATCTGCACTTAAACATGCAATGGCAGGTGTGGAGAAACCTATATATAATACAAAGCATAATTGTTTTACGTGTAGTGTATTCCCACAGAGCTTAGGACAGGGAGGGAATCAGGTAGGACCTCAGGACACAGATGGCAGCTTAGCATCAAAGCAAAGGCAGGAGTTTGAGAAGCAGTATTTGGTCTTCCCTGCTTTCCAATAATGAGAGCAATACTGTACAATGGATCAAACTCTACAGTCACAGTTAATTAGGATGGTCTCCTCATGGATGTTGGCATTAGAAATGAAACTACATGCTGCATAAAAACTGCACACAAGTTAAAATTTTAAGACACTTAAAATGGGAGTCAAAAGAGGTTATTTTATGCCAATTAACTGAATTTTGTTTTGTGATTAGCCTAAAAGGAACTTAAAACTAACCTGAATCATGACTTCTCTTCAGTGAGCCATTATGAATTTGAGAAAAAGGGATTTTCAACACTCTCCATAAAGTTTTAAGCAAATGCAGTCTATGCATGGATGTTGGCATTAGAAATGAAACTATATGCTGCATAAAAACTGCACACAAGGTAAAATTTTAAGACACTTAAAATGGGAGTCAAAAGAGGTTATTTTATGCCAATTAACTGAATTTTGTTTTGTGATTAGCCTAAAAGGAACTTAAAACTAACCTGAATCATGACTTCTCTTCAGTGAGCCATTATGAATTTGAGAAAAAGGGATTTTCAACACTCTCCATAAAGTTTTAAGCAAATGCAGTCTATGAATTTTTTTTTAAAGCAGAAATCAAGTAATTCATCTACCAAAATATTTTTGTCTATGTGAACATAAACCCACTTCAACTTAGGACACAATTTGATTCAGGCTGAACAAAATTCTATTTTCCTTTATAACCTTCCTTAGATCATACCATATCCAGCACAGCTAATTGCTTTTGAGCATTTAAATGTGAGAGGGGACTTCACTCTCCTCTCTCAAGGCAATTTGGTACGTAAATAGCAAGGCAGTGTTCTGACTCATGTAAGTCACACAGTAGTCTGTAAATGTTACAACCTTTCTTTAAAGGTGAAATGATAAACGCAAAGTGACCCCTAAGGATTTAATAATTCAAGCGGTCTGGTTTTCTGTTACATAATCTCCTTTTCCTTAGAAAATGTTTAGTTATATGCCCTTTACAGTGGTAAATTAAATAGGAGGACCTAAGAAAAGGAAACTGCATATGAGATTCTCTGTCTTCCTAGGGCAATAGGGGTCTGCAGTATAGCAGAGGGGCTCATTAAAGAATGACTCATTCTATGTAGACTTAGATCAGTACAAGAGAGCCTTCAATTTCACAGTACTTCTATTAGGAAAACTAAACCATAATAAACTGGAAGCTTCAGTAGAAAAATAAATTTCAATCAAAGATTTGGTTAAAAAATCAAATGGGGAACTGAGAAAAATCAGGCTCTATGATAAAAAAATTAAAAATTGCATGGTATAAATTTTAAAACCGTCAAAGTTACAGTCATTTTGCAAGAATGTGTGGTCACATTTATGTAAAGCAAACCTGCCTATGTTTAGTCTCGGGTCTAACGTATTTTCACATTTAAAATACTGAAATGAAATGAAATGAAAGTTGATCCTGCCTGCTTAGCACTGAAAGGGTCAGGAACTCAGTCTATAGAAAGTTCTCATAAGATATCCAGATCTCAGTCCACCTTCAAGGCTTGTAAAATACATTTAGGAAAGAGAATTAATGTTTAACCTCTGAGCAACTTCTGGCTCTAAATGACATTATTTATAGTCACACAAGATTCAGGAGATTGAGCTACTTGGTTCAGGCTCTGGATTTTCAGTGAAATGTTTGATGGATTCTGCCCCAGTCTCTTCACAGGACCAGGAAGAATCCATTGAAGGTAATATAAGAATTCAACACACAGTCGTTGTTTTTTTAATAACAGAACTTGTTTGAGCAATTTTAGGTTCACAGCAAGAGTGAGAAGAAAATACCAAGTTCTCCTGTATTCCCTTTCCCCGCCTTGTGATGCTTCCGTCTCTATCATCATCCCCCTACCAGAGAAGTACATTTGTTACAATCTGTGAATCTACTTTGGCACATCATTATCTCCAAAAGTCCCTAACTCATATTAGGGTTCCCTCTTGGTATTGTGCATTCTATGTGTTTTGACAAATGTATGACGACATGCATCCGATAGTATTTTTTTAGGTTTGATAATGCAGGAAATTAATTTGAAACAGATTCACAAATTTGAAATTCTAGTGAAAGAAAAATTGTACCAGGTAAGTGAGACAGGCAGGAAGACTTTATTCAAGACTACTGCAATAGG
Organism: Panthera leo; assembly: GCF_018350215.1. Taxonomy (NCBI): domain Eukaryota; kingdom Metazoa; phylum Chordata; class Mammalia; order Carnivora; family Felidae; genus Panthera; species Panthera leo. The sequence goes on from NC_056679.1 coordinate 23,440,927, forward strand.
GGTCAAGACAATTATAGTAGAGGAGAGAGATTAAACTCTGCTCCGCTGAAATAAAAGATAAGAGAGTTTCTAAGTGCTGGAGTGAGATGGTAGAAAAGTACTGGAGGACGTGGAGGGGGAGTTTTTATTAAGGGAATTAAATTTTAATTAAGGGAGTTCCTTAATGTGATTAAACCATCTGTGTTTGCTAACTGTAAATTACCTAAGTTAGGTTCCGACCCTCCCTCAGAGACTGGAAGACAGGAGCCACGAATAACCTTGATGATTACATTTCAAAGGGATGACTCCCAGCTCCTGAGAAAGATGTTCCTGGATTGTGAAGCCAGCAAGAGGCTGGGAGAAAATTTACATCTCAAAGAAGCAGAAATAATTTACAATTGCAAATTTGCTAAAGGCACTGCTCTAAGAAAAAGGAAGTCAGGGACCTCTAGTCAGGAAGAAACCTTTCTGAAGTTCAGACAAACTGAAAGGAACATTAATGGCCTCCTGGTTGGTTCCACAGAATAGATTTCAGGTGGTCACCAATGAACTGCTGTCTCAATTCCTTGAAAATAAAATTTCATATATCATGACTAAAGCTGACCCCAGTTTCCTAAATCAGGACAATTTCCAAAGACTTCATACTTGGTATAGAGACCACGGGATTGAGTGGTGAGTGCAGGAGGCAGCAGAGAAGGAGGAGTGGAGTTGGCACTTCTGAATAAAAGAGGTCACTGCAGACATGGAATTGTAGGCTTGGCAACAGCACCTGTTCTAATTTTTTCCCTCTTTCTCATAACTCTCAGTGACTTACTGCTTTTTTATGTCTCTATTCTCCCTCTGAAACTACCTTGGTTCCACATGTGTGTGCATATTGGAATAAAGCAATGACACAGCGAATACCAGGAACAATGCTGTGCATAACTAACTCCTTTTTAATTCAGATCCATGAAAGTGACCTTCTTTAGGGACAATAGAAGCCTCTCTATAGTAGCAACTTTAGATTCAGTGCATCAAGTAATTAATTGCCTTCTAAGATGAAACTTCAGGCTGTGGTAGTATTGTTTATTAGGGAAGATGTTCTTGGACTCTAACTCTGAGATCATGGTCTTAAAAAGAAATCAAGGCAGTGGCAATGTGCACACCGGTACTGGAGAGTGGGAGCCTAGACTGTGACCAGCTGGTTTAGCCAGACTCACCTCCTCAGTTCAACAGCCAAGCATTGTCGACTGATTGCAGCCGTTTGCACGTATGTACATGTTGAACTCCCATTTGCTCACTACTTTCAGGGAAGAATTTTCTTTCTTTTTGTTTTTTTAAGTTTATTTATGTATTTTGAGAGAAAGATAGAAAGAGAGAAAAAGAGAGGGAGGGAGGGACAAAGGGGCAGAGAGAGAGGGAAAGAGAGAATCCCAAGCAGGCTCCACGTTCAGCACAGAGTCTAACACAGGGCTTGATCCCACGAACTGTGAAATAGCGACCTGAGCTGAAATCAAGAGTCAGACGCTTAACTGATTAAGGAACCCAGGTGCCCCTCGGGGAAGCATTTTCTAATGATATCCTGAGCTGTGACCAGGGGTGGAGCAGAAAGAGAACAAGGGTTGGGAATTATATTCCTAAGATAATAGGGACCAGGAATGTCTCTACTTACCTAGAGTGGGGTTTCTGAGACCAGAAACTGCCAGAGAAGATGAGAATATAAATTTTTGATTATAGTATATTACAGAAGTTAGGGATGGTTCTAATTTGAGAATTGGAATATAAAGATGACCATCCATCTTCCTAATGGACAAGCCAAAGTCTCTCTTCCCCTCAAAATTCAGATGCCAAAATATTCTCTTTCACTCTATGGTTTATCTGTCTGGGGTAGGGGAGAGGGGCTAAACTCTGTCTCCAGACTGGAAGCAAAGTCTTGGCTCTCTTCCCCTTTGAAGGAAGCTGAGTGCACCCCTCTGCCAGGCTCCCCTCACTTCTCTTCCTACTCTGCAGTTCTCACTTCAGTGCTAGTCCTGTACCCAGATAACTGTTCTGGAGAGAAAAGACTTAGAATTTTAGGAATGCTGGAGGGTGCCTGGGTGGCTTACTCAGTTAAGCAGCCGACTTCAGCTCAGGTCACGATCTCGCGGTCTGTGAATTTGAGACCTGCATCAGTCTCCGTGCTGACAGCTTGGAGCCTGGAGCCTGCTTCAGATTCTGTGTCTCCCTCTCTGTTCCTCCCCCACTCCCACTATGTCTCTCTCTCAAAAATAAATAAAGATTAAAAAATATTTTCAGGAATGCTGAATATCTTAAGGTCATTAGAGGGACATTGAAAAGGAAATGAGTAAGGGTCATTTTACCCTCAAATTCTTATCTCCGAAATATTGGGAAATGCACGTTGAGTTGGAAAAGGATAGATAGGAAACCAGAGGCTGAATTTTTGCTCTAGGTATCAGCAGGTGTTTCCTCTACTTAATTCCTACATTCAGTTACTCCATCATTTTCCATGTTGACTTCATGGTTGTTCCTTTTCAGTTCAAGGTTTCAATGCTTTTGCCTTCATTCATGTTCACTCTTATGTGCATGAGAGACACTCTCATGTCTCCTGTCCACCTTGCTGCCTATTCCTCTGGTCTTATTAGATGAGCCACTCTTAGAGCCATCTACTCACTCAGAAACACTAAAGGGCATGGAAATCATGAGCGCTGACTAGTGCAGTCTGGGCAGTGTGTTGTTTCCATTTGGAGCACTGACTGCTCTGGACACGTTATGTACAAATATGCCTTATCTTTATGGAATCTAGGCTAAATGTTCCAAGAAATGGTTTCACAAGGCCTCCAGGGACAATCAGACTTTATCCACTTTGACTTCCACATAAAAGTTCTTATTGTGCAAGCTTGGTCTCTTTTCATTCTCTCTGATCTGTCTCCATCCCTTCCACTGGCTCAGAGGACAAAGGCCATTTTGTCATACCATTCATAGCATCAGCAGGAAGGCTGGCTGAGGTTCGGGCATGAGAAATCTCTTATTCTGGCTTCTACTCTCTGATTTCTATTCCTACTGATTTCAACATCTTCCTTAGAGACAGACCCAAACAGTAGGTAGTAGGCATTTCCACTGCCTCTGTTTCCTTGTGGAAGGAGACTCTGAATGGCAAGTTTTTCAGAATGAGAGGTCTGCCTGACCCAGGCAACCATCTCTGCACAAGAGGGCCTTTTTCTCCATAGCACTTGGGGTCTTCCTTGGCCTGGCCATTTATCGTTCTTATGCCTACCATGCCCCGGGGCATGACAGTCCAGTCAATCAAGAAATGGACTGGTAAGTCAAGAGACATATTGTGGTCACTTGCCAATAGAATTGGACTTCCTTATCTGGGCTAAAGAGATGTGACATGAATAATATGCTTAGCCCAATGATTTAAAATTACATTTTATATGATGATAAAGCTGGTCATCAGAAACATTAGGTTTATCATCTCTTTTGAAATGAAACATCAGAATACAGTTGGAAAAAATGGAAAGGAACAGGGTTTGTTATAGTGTGAGAAGTCTTTTAATTGAAAAATAGAAAGTAACCAAAGGGATACAGACCAGTAAGAAATGAATTAAAAGGTCACAAATTACTGGATCACAGTCACAAAATCCAAAGAGCAATGTGTCTTCCTGCCAGACACGTGAGGGGTGGGGTGGTAACAAGGATCATGGAGATCACGGAGCCTATCATCAGGTTTATTTGACTCCTACATTGGAGAGGAACACACTTCCTTCTCCCTTGCAGACTAAGTATTACATTGGGTCTAATAAGGTGAAAGTGTAGAATAGTTTGAAGGGTTATAAGGCTCTTACTTCCTCAATTTACCTTTTTTGCCCACTTCCTAATACCTGCACCTACTGAAACAAGATAGGATAGCAACTGATAGTCACACTCATATGAAAATGACTGATACCTGATCTGTTCCTGAGAGCATGTTTTGATAAGGGAGAAGGCAGAGGATAGAGAAAGAGGGCACCAAACTAAAGGAAAAAATAAGCCTGATGTGGCAGGGTTGACAGAAGGAATCGAATGATCTAGAGTTACCTTAATACTTGTTGGGGAAAAAAGCTTCTAGGTTTCTGTTGAGGCTAGGAATACGAAAATGAGAAAAGGAGGTATGTTAATGTTACACTGGAAGAAGAGCTTCCAAACAATGTGCCAATTGCTGGGACTTTTAAGAAATGTCAGGATTATTATTCCCATTACAAAGAAAAAATTGTACATAGCAAATAAGTCCAAAGCAAATTCAACCTCTCTTCCATGTTAGGTATAAATAATACATATATTTTTATTACGGAAAATATTTTCAATTGTACTTGACATATTAAAGATAGAAATTATATTAATGCAATATTAAAGTTATTAATATGAGTTTTCAGAGAGATTATTTTTCTGTAAGCCCAAGAGTTCTGAGAGTATTTTTTTAAACTACAAAGTAGAACAAGAATCTTTCTTTGGGCAAAATAGACTCATTTATAATTGTTAGATTCATGTGTGTCATTAGCTTTTAGGCTATAACAATCATTCCATTAACAAAGAGAAAGATGGCTATCAGCTGTCTATATTGATAAACTATGGTTTTGTTTTGGAGCGGCTCAGAAGGAAATAGTTAAGAGCATAGATAACAAGAGTGATGGACTTCCATTATTCAAGATATTCCTATTTGCTTTCACAAAAAATGGAGGTCAACCAGGGATTTCTCACGTGTGGCGAGTTTCCAGTCCCGGTTCTTCCACTGATGTAATAGAGGAAGTTTGATGCAGTCATTGAATGATATAGTCCCATAAAGCCACACTTTCCTTATCCACACTGGCAAAACCATCCTTTTACTCTCAGTTCACCAGTAAACATCTCAGGAGATGTTCCCAGCAAGGAATTTTGCTCACCAAAACAACCTCTGAGCAAAGGAAATTTATAGAAGCATATTGCTCTTAAATGAATTATTTGGGTCATAGAAAGAAAAGCAAATGCATGAAAACTACATTTCAATTCCCCATTAAGCCACATGAAAGGTGTACTAGGCTCACCTAGTATAGGCTAGCAATTTAACCAGAGGAACAGCTTGGAGGATATTGAAATAAATCATTTTGGTAATTTCAAAGAGTTTCTATAGAGATGCACTGGATTTCTTTTTAATTATTCTACATCTGTTTAGAGATATGCAATTTCCATCTATGTAATTGGATTTTAAGTACTTTTTCATTACTATAAATAAAGTGTTACATGCAATTACAGTGAAAAATCTGCAGTGCAAAAGCAAGCTGCAGCCCACAGGTTATGGCACTTTAGCATATGGAGGATGCTCTTCTTACAGTATGATGATAGCCAAATTCAAAAGAACACTTTACTCCTGGAGCTACATAATAGGATGATTATATTGAAAGCATATTCACGTCCCACAATCATCTGGCAGGAAAGATAGTCCTCTTAAAACTTCATCTACTCCAATGGACAGTATCATGACTGGGAGAAATTATAAGCTGAATAAAGAATAACCCACCCAGGATATAGGTCTAGGATGCTAATCAGAGTCTTGCAGAGATCGATCTATTTTTGTCTTGCTTCCAAACCTGAGATTTTTTCCCGAACAAAATCTGTTACTTTCAAGTCTGTGGGGGTGATTTTGGGTAAAGAAGTAGGAGGTATGTGTCCTTAGTATAGTGTAAATTTATTGTAAATTTCAGCCTCCTTTGACACCAACCTCCATCATAGGGGGCCACATTTAACCCCTCCTTTTCCAAGTTTCAGCTGGTAACAAGTTCAGGTTTTTCTTCACAGCTGCTGGATAGGAGAGGCAGATAATCCTAAAGTCATTTTTTCAAGTTTATTTGAGAGAGAGAGAGAGAGAGTGAGTCAGTCCTAAGCAGGCTCCACACTGTCAGCATGAAGCCATTGTGGGGCTCAAACCCATGAACTCATGACCTGAGTGGAAATCAAGAGTCCCTCTCTCAACTGACTGAGGCATCCAGGTGCTCCCTAAAGTCATTTTTAAGCAAAGTCTAGATTTAACAAACACTACAATTGACAGGGACATTAGAGATCTCTTAGAGACAACGAAAGTAAAAATGAGGAAGTTCAAGGAATGTTGCTTGAGACAGAGCCAAGTGTCAGCAGACTCACCTTTACACTCATCAACTTGCTCCTTTCTTTGCATCCTCTTCCCTTTTTACTTACCAAAACAGACTCTCCATGTTAGCTGTGTGGTATGCCAAGTACGTTACCATTGCTCACACTAATTTCCTACTGCCTCCCGCTTCACCCTACACCATCTGCTGAATCATCCTCCCATGTCCTTTCTTGCCTTAAGATTTAAATTCAGTGTTTAAAAAATGGTCAGAAGACATGAATAGACATTTTTTTCCAAAGAAGACATCCAGATGGCCAAGAGACAGATGCTCAATATCATTCATCATCAGGGAAATACAAATCAAAACTACAATGAGATATTACCTCACATCAGCCAGAAAGGCAAAAACTAGCAACATAGGAAACAACAGGTGTCGGCAAGGATGTGGAGAAAGGGAAACCATATTAACTCTGTTAATGGGAATGAAAATTGGAACAGCCACTCTGGAAAACAGTATGGAGATTCCTCAAAAAGTTAAAAATAGAACTGCCCTATGATCCAGTAATTGCACTACTAGGTATTTACCCAAAAGGTACAAGAATACTAATTTGAAGGGATTTATGTACCCCGATGTTTATAGTAGCATTATCAACAATAGCCAAATTATGGAAAAAGTCCAAATGTCCATTGACTGATGAATGGATAAAGAAGAGGTGGTATATATATACAATGGAATATTACTCGGCTGTAAAAAAGAATGAAATCTTGCCATTTGCAATGATGTGGATGGAGCTAGAGAGTGTTACGCTAAGTGAAATAAGTCAGAGAAAGACAACATATGATTTCATTCATATGTACAATTCAATAAACAAAACAAATGAACAGAGGGGAAGAAAAGAGAGGCAAACCAAGAAACTTTTTTTTTCATTTTAATTTTGAGAGAGAGAGGAAAAGAGAGAGAATCCCAAGTAGGCTCCCTTGAATCCATGAACGGTGAAATCATGACATAAGCCAAAGTCAGATGCTTAAATGACTGAGCCACCCAGGTGCCCCAGACTCTTAACTATACACAGCAAACTGATGGCTACTAGTTGGGAGGTGGGTGGGTGTGAGGGGGATGGGTTAGACAAGTGATGGGTATTAAGGATTGCACTTGTTATAATGAGCACTGGGTGTTGTATGTAAGTGATGAACCACTGAATTCTACACCTGAGACTAATATTGCACTGTATGTTAGCTAGCTGGACTAGTTAAAATAAAAACTTGAGGAAAAAAAATATGTAACTCCAGTGTCATCAGCCCCCACCAGAAAGTTTTAACATGTTATCTATTCAAATCTATGCAGCCTCAATGGACATAGTGTATATTCTATACAATAGCTTTGCTTTAGGTGGCTTTCTGTTATTTCCTTATTGTTTTGGATGTCCATTTTACTTTTACTTTCAATATCCATAGTTTCTTCTTTTGTATTCTCTCTGGATCTGTCTTCTGGTCCCTGCATGCAAGTTTTTGACAAAATGTGAGACGAAGTTCTTTCAGTCACTGAAATTGTACTTTAGCAGGGGAGAAGGAGCAAAAGCACATTAAATGAAAAAGGTCCAGTCTTTCTAGTGTGGCCCTGAGTCAATGATAGGTGTTCAGAGAAGGAATGGAACAGAGAAGATTAGGCTCCTTTGTATCAATCAGTCAGCCTTTGTTGATTGGAATAAATGCAACAGAACACTGAAGCCTACCTTACTACAACAAAAGAAGATATTAATAAAAGCTCCCCATAACTTTGCACTTTGGGATGAAAATATGATAAAAAACACACTGTGAAGATCATTTGTATCACTTCAATATTTGACAATTAGATTTTCTTCAAGCTTTGGAATAATTTGCTATGTGTCTTGAGCCAATACTTTTTTGTGTGCCTTCTTAAGCATCTTTCTCATAAGCATTTATGATGGTCCTTTTCTGTCTTTCCCAGAAAGCATGAATCATTATTTATTCCTTTTGGAACAGACATGGAACCAGCATGGGAATTTTTTTGACCTGCTTCCTGTTTTAGAAAGAATGGCTAGACGAGTGAGGCAATGAGTTAAAATTCACCAACATGATCACTTATGAAGTGTTTCTTATGAACTTGTGTATGAGGCATTAGGAAAATTAAATACCCATTTGCATTATACCCTATTACATATTTGCCCTCAGATTAAGCAACCCTCTATTGAATTAATTGTATGTCGGGAGCTTTACAAATTGGCACTTCATTTACTTTAACATCAGTGAAAGATAAATCTCATCATGTCCAAATTTTAAATATAATTTTTTTATCGGAGATATTTTTTTGCAAATATTTCTCTAAGCCTGTGGCCTGTGTTGTCAGTCTCTTAACAATGTCTTTGATCAAGCAGAAGTCTTTAATCGTAGTGACACTTTTTTTTTCTCACAAATTGTGGTTTTGATGTCGTATCATCAAAAGCCACTGCCAAATCCCATGTTATATAGATTTCTTCCTTTGTTTTCTTCTAGAAGTTTCACAGTTTTGCATTTTACACTTAGATATATGGTTCATTTTGAGTTAATCTCATGTAAAGTATAAGGGCTGTGTCTAGGTTTATTTTTCTGTGTGGGGATGTCTTATTGTTCTGGCACTATCTGTCCTTTCTTCAATGAATTGCCTCTGCTCCATAACAGAAATCAGTTGACTATAACTGTGTGGGTCTAGTTATGGGCTCTCCATTCTGATCCACTGATCTATGGGTCTATGCTTTTGCCACTTTTCCCAATTTTAATAGATTAAGAAACCATCCCAAGGAAGTTAACGGGCCATCTCAAAGTCACACAGTCGCTAGGTTCTAGAGTAGGAATTTGAACCTATGTCCTTTGAAGTCTTGTCGAACACCCAGCCCATTACCCTCCAGCTATCTCTTTTCCAGTGGAGAACATCATCAACAACAACAACAACAACAACAACAAAACGTGTGTGGTCATTCATCATAACGCAATAACCAATCCATTCTTGCATTCTTCTCTTTGGTCCTAATACCTGCTGCACATTGGCCACACGGGGGCAGAGTTGCCAGAGAGAGTGGCTGCTGGATAGATGACCCGCTGTACCACAGTAAGTCCCATCTACCTTACAGTCAGAACCTTGGCATTGTTGGATTTGAAGTTGATTGCTTTACTAAAATATGCGCAGGTGCAAATTTTCAAAAGTCCCTGCACAATCTAAGACGGAAGATTTCTGATAACACTGTATGGGCCAGATAACGACGTGAGCTGCTAATGATGCAGCTGCAAAGGGCTTAGTCGCTGCTCCTGGTCCCACTTTACATAAAGGAAGTTTATAGAAAGGAGAGAGGGTGTAATCAGTTGAGTTGGGAGAAAATGCTCAGAGCCCTAATTTTGCTACTATACACATTTTTAGAGAAGGAAAAGTTTGTTTCAAGATTTCTTTTTGATTTTTTAGAAAGCACGATAATAATTTAGAATGATGTAAGGCTGGAATTCTGTAAGATCTAGTTATCTTTTTTTAAAAAAAACTTAAGAAAGATATGGGCTTTAGATGGATGGGCCGTGTGTCCTTGCTTTCAGAATGGAAGGACTTTCTGGTCTTTGGCCCACAGAAAATTTTTCAACCAACAGTAAAAGGACTTCAAGACTTAAGTCACCTTCTATGGAACTTGGGTGAAATCTAGGGGAGAATTCTGCATAATGAATGTATTCTAAAATTGTAATAATTATCACATAGGATAATTACAAATCTTCCTCATCCTTGCATTTTATGATGGCTAAGTGGGATTATGGCAGGAGGACGAATGATAATCTGGTTAGGGATCTTTTCATTCTGAGATCCTATAATACAGTTTATACCTGATAGTGCACCTCAGATACTTTATTATCTGAGATATAAACCTTGTCTCCTAAATATTTTACGCTTTCAAACTTAAAGGTTAGAGATAATGTAGAAGACATACAGGTTGTAGGATAGGATATCACAGAATTCCTAAAATGATGTTGGCAAAATAATTGTGAGATGTTTGAAATATAAAATCTAGATTCTTTAGTAATATGTAGTGCAAGATATAATATGACCTTAAGGGGTCAAGATGTTATTAGAAAATAATTTATATAGATTTATATAGGTAGTAATGTTGAAACGGATATTTTTTTTAATTTTTACTAAAATTTTAAAAATGTTCATTAATTTATTTTGAGAGAGAGAGAGGGAGGGAGAGAGCAAGCGCAGGGTAGGGGTAGAGAGAGAGAGAGGGAGAGAGAGAATCTCAGTGCAAACCCAACATGGGGTTCGAACTCACCAACCATGAGATCATGACCAGGCCCAAAGTACGACACTTAACCAACTAAGCCACACAGGCGCCCTGAAATGGATATTCTTTAAGATGTTTTATACATTAAAATAGTTAGGACAAAACTCTCTTACTGAAATGAAATTACTCCCCAAAGGCTGTCTTCCAGATTTGCTTTTTGCATAGTGTAATCTTGGCAATTCCTCACATCTCTCAAAAGCAGGGATCTGCATTGATACTATCAAAGCATTCAGAACTCCAAACTTCCTCTCTGGCATCAACATGCTTTGCAATATCTATATTGAAAATATGGACTAAATACTTTGTGATATATATTCTATGTGTTAATTTTGAACTTTGAAATATATGGGAGTTAGTAATTTTCTACCAGAACCAACAGCTGCAAAATAAATCGATTTTAAACTTTACAGAAAAAAAGACCACATTCTGTTGATGTGTGAAGGGCTCTTAAGAGTCCTTAAAGTCCAACTCTCTACTTTTACAAATTAGGAATGGTCAGAGAATGAAATGCCTGCCTGAGATCTAGAATGCAATAGTGACACAGCCAGATATCTGGACCCTCTGCACAATTCCCTATTTCCTTTGAGCATGAAAATGAGCCCTCACTGCTGCGTAACTATTTTATATAAGTGAAAACAATATATGCTTAAAAAAGATCTCTTCAGTTTTTCAAGGACAAGTTCTCAGTCGAACTTGTCCAGGACTCATTTAGAGGATAAAAATGATAGCTGAGTCAGTGTGAGGGTATCAGGTCTTACAAATAAGTACACGTGGATCAAAACTTGTAATTAAAAAAACAAAAACAAAACAAAACCTCAGAGGGTGGATCTGTTTCTCCAGAATCTACGTGCTTCTTCTTTTCTGGCAATGAACATACTGTTTGAAATGTAGACTAGAATGGTTTTCCAGTCCTTCTCTATAGGAACATTGGGGTTTTCATGTTCTCATTAATCAGAGATGTACTCCTAGATTCAAAGCAGCAGTACAAATAGGTAAGGATCTAGGACATATTACAGTAACTTGAAGATGCATTAATATCAGGGGTTCTCAAAGTTTAGAGTGTATAAACACCGTCTAAGTTTTGTTCAAAATGTGAATTCCTGGGTATTGCCCAGATATTTTGATTCAGAGATGTGGGATGGGGTCTAGAAATTTGCATTTATAAAGAACAATACCAAGTGTTTCTAAAGTAGCTATGTACTCAGAGTTTTGAAATTTTTCTCTCAAAAAAATAAAATCTTCAAGTCATTTTTTGGCGGTTGCAATTTACTTACTATCACTCCCTCTCCTTTCAAGATTCATACCTCTTTTCCATTGCAGATTTTTTAATTCTCTATTTTTAAAGTCTAAGTGTATTTTCTAAGCCTTTCCTTTGTCCCTTTTTTCCTATCTTTATAGAGATGCAATGTTCCTGTAAGGCCAAAACTAAATTTAGGCAACCTCTCTTATTTCCATAATATTTCCCACTTTTCATTTTAACTTCCATTGTGAGGACATTTTCCCTCTGTTTTCTGATGTATGTGCTTTGGAGACCTCTAAGAATCACACTGACGATTTCTGAGTCCACTTTGAACTGCTAGTCCTTTAGCAAATAACCTGTCTTTTCCTAAGCAGTAGACATGTCACAAATCCATGTACTGCAGAGGATTTGACACTTAGTTCTCCTAGGGAAGCTCCCCACCATGGACAAAACTCCTAAAGAAACTTGGGGCTGAGTCAGTCATCTGAAGGAAATGCTTTGTTCTCCATAATAGAATTAATGTCTAGCTTGTTTCTGATATCCTAGAAGGCTGAATGGTAGATCTTAGTTTATCCTTCAGTTGCTAGGCTAATAACCATAACATTTTGAAGGACAAGGAACTTTGTTCTGGGTCAAGAACATCTACCTAAACTGGCCATGGTATTAGAGAGTGGTGTTTTTCTTGTGATTATTACAGATTAAATAATTTGCATTGTTGTGACATGTTCTCTTTGGGTTCTCCAGAGAAAGAGAACCAATAGGAGATAAATCTGTCTACCTATCCTCTGTCTTCCTATCTACCTATCATCTATCAATCTAGAGATGTACAGACACAGATATTAAGGAACTGGCTCATGTGATTATGGAGGTGGAGAAATCCTAAGATCTTCAAAGCCAGGGAAACTGATGATCTTACTTCCCATCTAAGTCCAAGGGCAGGAGAAAAACAATGTTCTAGCTTTAGACAGGCAGAGAGAGCAATTCTCCCTTCCTGAGCCTTTTGTACTATTCAGGCCTTCCACTGATAGGATGAGGCCCATCCACATTGTGGAGAGCAATCTGCTTTATTCAGTCGACTGTTTCAGATGTTAATCTCACCCAGAAGCATCCTCAAAGACATACACAGAATACCATTTAACCAAATATCCGGGCACCCCATGGCCCAGTCAAGTTGATACATAAAATTAACCATCACAGTCTACTTTTGAATACTTTCCTCCCCTTGGGTTGTTACTATAAGATAGTTCATGAATTGGTTTACATTTGTGAAAAAAATAATACTATACTCCACCTCTCCCCTGACTCCCGTGTGCCAAACTCCAAACTACTTCCCTTTAGATTGCCAAGTCAGAACAGGTAGTATCTATGGGGATGTAGCATTAGTCAGAGTGAAAAGACAGAAATAGTCTTCATGCAGGAGACTATAGTGGTATTTGATGCCAAACCCTGTAACAGGGTTTTCCTGGCTTCCTCCTCTGGAAATGTCCCTTCAAGGAAAAATAAAAGAGAACCAGGTAGAATTTATTGACTGATCTTATCTACATACAAGATGTAACTGACAGGATTTAGTAGTGAATTCTTACCACTAACTGACCTGGGGTGCCTAATAAAACTCCTTATTTCATTTTTTTCAATGAATACCTCAGTGCCTACTAAGTAGTGGCATCAGAGGTAGTGTGTAGAAATCAGGCATGATCTCTGTCCTTCTAGGGAAGATGAACATACTTGAGTTTGTTGTTGGATGTCTAGCCTTTTCTGGTGCCTATGAGTCTGACAATCAATAATGGTATTAAAAACAGTATGCAGAACCAAGATGTCATTCTAGTTGAGCAAGTTTATTTTACTTGTCCAATTTCCCAGAACATAGAATAAGATTGCCAAAATCAGTTAAAGAAAACAAGTTGCTGCAAGGGATAGAAAAATCTCTTTCCCATCTCGGGTAAATTTTAAGGGCTGGCAGGAAGTGATTGTTAGGGAAGGGGATTGCACCCAAAAGTGACATCTGCAGTCATTCCTGCTGACTCCCCAAGCTCTGCCTAGGGCACCACAAGCAAACTATTGTGATGAGTTTGGGGGATAATGTCTATCTACCCCCATAATTTAACAATTGATTGAGAGATAGTCAGGATCCTATATCTAGAGGTTGAAATATTAGTTTTATTACTTGTGAAAGTATACTGAAGAATGTTTTGAATATAAATGGCTGGAATAAAGCTTCCTAATACAGTGCTACCTGTATAATCACAGTTCTCCCCAATAAGGGCATGTTGTTTGGAGTAGAAGTTCCTGCTCTATGTGTTATGACAGACCCCTGTGAAGAGTGAAGGGTTTCCCCTTTCTACTCTGCAAGTTCAGAATCAGTGAATGTAGGATTATGGCACATTCTTAAGTGTCACAATCTTCAGATTCATCCTTCACTCATAAATTTCCTTCTTCTTACATGATACTTTTTAAGAAATTATAACACAATTCCCATCACCCCCTTTTGGGAGAAGTTAGTACAGATACAAAACAATGTACCATCAGCCAATGTCCTCTACCCATGTTTCAACAAGGTTCTTAGGCCTTGCATGCAATTTCTCCATAAAGGACTAGTTCATGAGCATCTCAGAATTCAACAAGCCATATGATACACTATACCCAAATGCTAGCCCAAGTTTATATAATAGTAGAATCATGCTTATTTTTTTCTTTTAAAAAATAGTTCCTATAGTCACGTAAGAATCACCTTAAGTAAAATCATAAGGAAGGTAAATTTGACCTCAGGGAAAACCTATTTGCCCCTCAGCTTTAGAAAACCCCCCCTCAGGGAACCAAGGCTCATTATAGGTTAGAACCTTTCTCTAAGGCACATGCTATGTTGAGAAACACTGTCTTCTTGTATGCTATATCTTTGTTCTCTGGCTTATTTCCTACTAAAGAGGATACCATTGGGCTTGAACAATGAAACAAACTCTATCGCAGAGTGACCTATTTTAGGTCTCGTATAATGGTATTGTTTTACTTAGTTATAAAGCACTTCGAATGTTACTCGGCGACCAAAAAGAATGAAATTTTGCAATTTGCAACAACGTGGATGGAACTAGAATGTATTATGGTAAGTGAAATAAGTCAGTCAGAGAAAGACAAATATCACATTATTCCACTCATATGTGGAATTTAAGAAACAAAACAGCTGAATATAGGGGAAGGGAAGGAAAAATAAGATAAAAACAGGGAGGCAAACCATAAGAGACTCTAAATACAGAGAAAAAAATGGGGGTTGCTAGAGAGGCGGTGGGGGTAGGGATGGGATAAATAGGTGATGAGCATTAAGGAGGGCACTTGTGATGAGCCTGGGTGTTATATGTAAGTGATAAATCACTAAATTCTACTCCTGAAACCATTGTCACACTATATGTTAACTAACTTGGATTTAAATTAGAAAACAAGCACTTGCTCCCAGAAGGTTTCCATCTAGTATTTCCCAGTGTATAAAACAGCATTTCCCTGAATGTTAATTGGCACTGTGTGGTAAAAGAAAGATTTTTATGGTCAAAGGACACTTTTGGCTAACTAAAATTTAACAGATAACCTTGGCTTATGACTTCTCAGAGCCCTTATTTTGTTATGGTACTCTGTGAATCTCTGCGGAAGGATAGAACATGTGACCTTTTATTTGTGTAGCATTCCATGGGAATAGTTTTCCGTAGAAGACAGTTTGGGACATGCTACTCCAGAGACTTCAGACTAACAGTGGCAATTACTGTCATAATGACAAATGACAGGTATCTATATTTGGCCAGGAGAAAGTAGGTTCCCTTATTTCATCATGAATTACTAAGAGACCCAAGACAATTAGACGCGTTTAGGAAAGGGCAGCAGAATATAAAGAACAAGTTTTTATTTATTTATTTTTTAGATTTGTATTTTATTTTATTTTTTAAATAATTTATTATCAAGTTAGCTGACATATAGTGTAGTCTTGGCTTCGGGAGTAGATTCCTGTGATTCATCACTTACATACAGCACCCAGTGCTCATCCTGACAAATACCCTCCTTAGTAGCCATCATCCATTCCCCCACCCCCCACAACCCTCCACCTCCATCAACCCTCAGTTTGTTCTCTGTATTTAAGAGTCTCTTATGGTTTGCCTCCCTCTCTGTTTGTAACTTAGTTTTCCTTCCCTTCCCCCATGGTCTTCTGTTAAGTTTCTAAAATTCCATGTATGAGTGAAAACATGATACATTTCTCTGGCTTACTTCACTTAGCATAATATACTCCAGTTCTGTCCACATTGTTGCAACTGGCAAGATTTCATTCTTTTTCTTCTCGGAGTAGTGTTCCATTGTTTATATATACCACTTCTTCTAAAAACAAGTTTTGAAGAGAGTTAAGATCTGGATTTGAATTGTGTACTATCTGAGTGAGATTAGCAAATTCATTAGTTCTCAGCGCCTTAATTTCTTTGTGTGTAAATGTAGTAATAATAATTTTTATTTTGGGGGGATATTTAGATTATTACCTGAAATATTCTGCAAGGCTTAGAACAGAACTTGGAACATAAAGTTTGCAAAATAAATGTTTTAGCTTCTTTTCCTTCTCCCAAGTTTTTTCTTCACCTTCTTACAGAATAAATGTAAAATGATGGAAAAATATAGTGTTTCACATCGCTACATAACTTCCTTTTATATAATTATTTCAAAAGGTGTTTACTATTTATGTATATATCTACCAGTTATTATAATCTATCTTAATGGGTATCATTAAGATAAAACAGATGCAGATTCAGCCCTCATGCAGAACTCTACCTAGCAGAGTATTCAGTCAGGCAAAAAACTGAAATTATGTCAAATAATTATATATAACAATTTACCATTTTTGCAGCATCTTTCATGTATCATATCTCATTTAATTTTCACAAGAACACTTTGAAGTATATGTTACTATTTCCCCATTTATATACAAAGAAAGATGAGACCCAGGGAAGTTGAGCAACTTGGTCAAGGTCACCTAGCTGACAACCCTGAGCATGCACAAGGATCCAAAGCCTCTAACTCAAACTCTGTGATCTTTTCACTGTATCACACAATGACTGTACTCACTATGTTTCAAGTGAAAACTTCCTAGACAATGTTTTTCTTTTTTCAATAAAGACCATGAGATAGACTGATAGAACGATGACCAAGGAACCTAAGAAACTTAGCTGTTTAAGGCTGATAGTTTACAGCTACAGGCTTTGAAATGTACATTTTGGAGGGTTTGGGGACTCTCAACTTTAGGCTACTAACCAATCATGTGGCGTTAACATATAATCTCAAATAAAACAGGAATAAGAGCTAGGCTTCTCCTTGGTAATAGGAACAAATGAGACATTGTCTGAAGTATGTTAGAAAGTATCAAATGTTGTATAAACATACTAATTTTTAATTATTCAAATATGGGAAGCCGTGATAATACAAAAGTAATTAATGACTAGTTTGCAATATATTTCATGATTATCCTTGTTGGACAAGAATAACATTCATTATTAATTGTATGCTCTCCCTGGGTATTCACTAATGAGTGGCCAATCTTGATGATTATGAGGGTAGTTTGTTAACATAACTTGCTACATATAGAGCAAACACATCCAAGGATTGATTGTGTAAACAGTGTTTCCAAAATGGGAAGTCTCTTTAACAGTAAAGCTTTATATTTACTTAAAGTTCTTTGGAATATTTTCTTACCTCACTGAAACATCTGGGAAATAAATTGGTATTGTGCTTTTTTTGTTTCTTCCACATAACGTATGAAGAATCTCAAGTTTTTCAAAGGATGCTCTTTCAAAATTAGTAATAACTGAAGCCCTCACAGGCAGAAAACTTTCCTAAAATTCAGTTTTTCCTCCTGCATGATCCTTTTGTGATCTATCATATGCATACATACATAATTATTTTTTCAAATATATTTTAAGGAATAATTTGTTAGTATATAGAAAATTTGGATTAAAGTGATTAAACTCTTTTTTTCCTTTTCTCATTTGTTTTGTTTCTGAAATACCAGTGGAGAGGAGGGGGGGAGGAATGGGGGAAATAGGTGATGGAGATTAAGGAGTACACTTATCTTGAGCACTGAGTAATGTATAGAATTGTTGAATCACTGTATCGTGCACCTGAAACGAATATAATACTATAACTATACTAAAGTTAAAATAAAACATTTAATAAAAAATAAACTAAAAACTCATTGTTAACAGGACTCTGGGTGAGCATTTAGAAATTGAACTTTTGGGGGCGCCTGGGTAGCTCAGTCCATTAAGCATACAACTTCGGCTCAGGTCATGATCTCACGGCTCATGAATTTGAACCCCGCATCAGGCTGTGTGCTGACAGCTCGGAGCCTGGAGCCTGCTTTGGATTCTGTGTCTCCCTCTCTCTCTGTCCTTACCCTACTCATGCTCTGTCTCTCTCTCAAAAATAAACATTAAATACTCTCCAGTTCCATCCACGTTGCTACAAAAGGCCATATTTCATTCTTTCTCATTGCCATGTAGTATTCCATTGTGTATATAAACCACAATTTCTTTATCCATTCATCAGTTGATAGACATTTAGTCTCTTTCTATAATTTGGCTATTGTTGAGAGTGCTGCTATAAACGTTGGGGTACAAGTGCTCCTATGCATCAGCACTCCTGTATCCCTTGGGTAAATTCCTAGCAGTGCTATTGCTGGGTTATAGGGTAGATCTTAATATTGAGGAGGGCACTTGTTGGCATAAGCACTGGGTGTTGTATGGAAACCAATTTGACAATAAATTTCATATTTAAAAAATAAATAAAAAATAAATAAACATTAAAAAAATTTTCGAAAAAAAGAAATTGAACTTCTGGAGAACAATCTGGAAGTATTTATTTACTCTTATTTATTTTTCACTTGGAAATATTTAATGAATATTAAGTACCCACTCTAGACTCTTTGTTAGGTGATGAGATTATTAAGGTGAACATGGTTTCTGCTTTAAAGGAACTCAAAGTCTACTAGAAAAGGAACATAAGTGGACAGATGTGATGAAGGAGACAGCAGACAGAACCTCTGTAGAGGCCCTAACTAGGCTACCCACCTTTTTACTAAAAATAAAAACAAAACAAACGAACAAACAAAAAACTCAAAAAAACAAAAACAAACTTCATCTCCTGTATCCCAGGTTATAGTAACCTAGGACTCAGGTCAGGTCTGCCCAAGTCCTTCTCTAAGAGTTTTCAAACTTGAAGAAGGTTAGAGAAGCTTCTTTTCCTTCTGGATTAGGTGATAAAGTACGAGTCCAGAGCTGAGTATAACCATGTCCCTGGCAACACGCAGAAAAGCTGTTTTGAGACCGTGGAGATCTCAAAGCAAAGCAGAAATAAGATAGAGAGGTTCTGACAGACTTAGTTTTTAGATAGAGGCATCTTATCTCCTCCCAGTGTTTGATTATTCCAGAGCCAACTAACCTTGGTCAAGGTTTGCTTTCTGCTATCAGCAACTAGAGGAAGCTATACCATTGGTGTTCTAATGATGGTATGAACTAAAAGAGTATTCATACTAAAACATACAATAATTTTACTTTTAGAAATAGAGTTAATTCTGTATTTGTGAATTTTCCTACTCACTAAAACTTATTTGTAACACCAAAATAAATACCTCAAGCACTTTCCTAGTCATTCACAGACATCTGGAGAGGGGTGAAAAATTTGAGATCCCTATATTGTTAAACAATTGTTTTGTTTTGTTTTTACCACTTTTTTGTTTGTGCTTTTTGTGTTTTTGGGTTGGTTATTCTGCTGTTTAAAATGGACCCAAGCATAGTGCTGAAGGGATGTCTGGTACACTTATGTGCAAGGAGGTGTGATGTGACTTACAGAAAAAATACATATTTTAGGTAAGCTTCATTCAGGCATTAGTTATGGTGATTTTGACCATGAAATCAATGTTAATGAATCAACAATATATGGTAAATAAGGTGTCTTTAAACAGAAACATACATGAAACAAGGTTTGCACTGATAGATTGACAAAAAAAAAATGTGAGTGGAGGATTGCAGCAACCTAATCCTCTATTTCTCCAGGAGCATTGGCTCAGTATTTGCTAATGCAGTTCAGAGACACCTTAACAATGACCATTGTAAATGGCCACACACTTTAAGTAAATATTCACCTCTATTTAAAAAATTAATCCTATTCACTGAGATGTTCACAGAAGCACTGTTTATAATAGTGAACAGCTGGAGGAAAGCCAGAGGTCTGACAAATGAAAAGTAGTTACACCATGTAACTACTGTAATAATAATTCTATGGATATGTCCTTATGTAAAAACACATTTATAAAATTATATAAAATTAATAAAGTAGAAATGTTGAGACAGAGTTCACTGGCCTTAAGTAACTTGAAAGAAGAAACTATATCTTACTTATTGTCTGTTTATATAAACTAACCTGGCATGCAGGAGATATGGCAGGTAATACATACCCACCATTGACTACTATGGAACCTATGTGGCATAGTTCTAGGCAATGAGGTCCAAATGAAAGCCTCTTGGGTAAAGATTCATGGAAAGCTATTTTTTTTTAAGTGGACACACTCAGTGGCACCCATATTTTGCCCATTATCCTTTCCACATCTTTTAACTTGGAACTTGGGTGTTGTTACTGCTGCAGGAGCCATCTTTCAGCATAAGTATGAAAGACATCAGGTCTGCCAAGCTGCCTAGCTCCAAGAGAGAGCAGATTATTAATGGTGGATACTATTCCTGTCTAACAAAGATAATCATGAAATGTATTGCAAACCAATTATTCATTGCTTTGGTATTATCACTGCTTCCCACATTCAAGAGAAGAATTAAAAATTAGTTCATTTATACATTCTAAAGTACTTCAAGATAGTAGCTCATTTGTTCTTATTATCAAAGAGAAGCCTAGTTATTGTTCTTGTTTTATTTGAGATAATATCTTAAGACCATACGGTTAGGTCATAGCATGAGGCAGAGGGTCCCATCATTTCAAGGGCATTTAAAAGGATATTCTGTAGCTGAAACTATTTATCAGCCTTATCCCTTTGGAATATGAATAGTAAATGTTCTCTCTGAAGTGGTACAATATATTAACCTTGAAATATAGATAATAAAGCAACTGTACAGAAGAGAAAACATGCACGGCCAGTAAACATATGAAAAGACGCTTAAACTCACATAGAAATGCAAGATAAAACCACAATGAAATATTTCATACAAATAAAATGGGAAAAATTAGTCTGAACTAACTAAATTCTGAAAAGAATGTTGAGATATAAAAACTATCACAGTCTTCTAGAAGAAAGATGCAATCATTTGCAGAGCAATTCAATTTGTCAATATCTTAAAGTTGAAGATGCTTATATTCTGCAACTTAACAATTTTACTATTAGAAATATATCCTAGAAAAACTCAAGTGCATATGCCCGAGAAGACAAATACAAGGATATTTATAGCAGCATTTTTGGTGATAATAAAAATACAGGAATAACCAATGTGTCCAATCAGAGGAGAATGGATGAATTAACTATAATATATCCAGAAGATGGAATATTCTACAGCAATGAAAACAGATAAGCCAGTGGTATCCATATAAATGTGGCTAAATCCCAAAAATAGTACTGAGTGAAAAAGCACTACATAAGGTTAAATGTTTTATTTGAGCATCTGTATAAAGGTATACATCTCCCAAAGAAAACTAGATAGATTCTAATATGAATTAGAATGATCAACACCAAATTGTGATTGAATGGTCATTTTAGTTTTATTTTTTAATTTTTTATCTTTATCTTTTTTTTAAATATATGAAATTTATTGTCAAATTGGTTTCCATAAAATACCCAGTGCTCATCCCAAAAGATGCTCTCTTCAATACCCACCACCCACCCTCCCCTCCCTCCCACCCCCCATCATCCCTCAGTTTGTTCTCAGTTTTTAACAGTCTCTTATGCTTTGGCTCTCTCCCACTCTAACCTCTCCTTTTTTTTTTTCCTTCCCCTCCCCCATGGGTTCCTGTTAAGTTTCTCAGGATCCACATAAAAGTGAAAACATATGGTATCTGTCTTTCTCTGTATGGCTTATTTCACTTAGCATAACACTCTCCAGTTCTGTCCATGTTGCTACAAAGGGCCGTACTTCATTCTTTCTCATTGCCACATAGTACTCCATTGTGTATATAAACCACAATTTCTTTATCCATTCATCAGTTGATGGACATTTAGGCTCTTTCCATAATTTGGATATTGTTGAGAGTGCTGCTATAAACATTGGGGTACAAGTGCCCCTATGCATCAGTACTTTTTTTTTTAGTTTTAAAGAATGGTCTGAAGAAGATTTAGCAAAGTGCTGGGATACCAAAGGGCTAAATAACTGAATATAGGCATTTGTTTTATCACATTGTTCTTTGCATTAGTCTAAATGTTTTGGGTATTCCATAATTTAAGAATATACATATGAACAGACTGATTACTAGTAACGAAATTGAACTGGTAATGAATAAACTCCCCCAAACAAAAGTCCAGGACCAGATGGATTCACAACTTAAGTCTACCAAACATTTAAACAAGAGTTAATATGTATTCTCCTCAAACTATTCCAAAAAACAGGAGGAAGGAAAGCTTCCAAATACATTCTACATGGTCATAATCACCCTGACACCAGAACCAGACAGACACTACAAACAAACAAACAAACAAACAAACAAACAAACAAACTACAGGCCACAGATCTAGAATTCCTCAATGAAATATTAGCAATCCACATTAAATAATACATTAAAGGGATCACCCACTATGATCAAGTAGATTTATTCCAGGAATAGAAGGATCATTGAGGATTTTCAATTCAATCAACCTGATACACAACATTAACAGAATGAAGAATAAAAATCATATGATCATCTTAATAGATGCAGATAAGGTATTTGACAAAAATTTAATATCCATTCATGATAAAACTCTCAAAAAGTGGGTTTAGAGGAAAAATACCTCAACATAACAAAGGCCATGTATGACAAACCCACAGATAACATCATCCTCAATTGTGAAAAACTGAGAGCTTTTCTTCTAAGATCAGGAGCAAGACAAGGATGACCACCCTTGCTACTTTTATTCAACATAGCACTGAATATTCTAGCCACAAAAATCAGTCAAGAAATAAAATGCATCCAAATTGGTAAGATAGAAGCAAAATGGTTACTAATTCCAAATGATATTATACTATACGTAGAAAATCCTAAAGACTCCACCAAGAAACTGTTAGAAGTAATAAATGAATTCAGTAAAGTTGTAGGATACAAAATTAATATACAGAAATGTGTTGCATTTCTATACAGTGATAACAAACTAGCAGAAAGACAAATGAAGAAAACAATTCCATTTACAATTGTACCAAAAAGGAATAAAATACCTAGAGATGAACTTAACAAAAAAGGCAAAAGATCTGTACTCTGAAAACTCTAAAACGTTGATGAAAAACATTGAAGGTAACACAAACAAATGAAAAGATATAGCATGCTGATGGATTTGAAGAATTAATAATGTTAACATTCCCAGACTACCCAAAGTAATCTACAGATATTTAAAAAATGTTTATTTTTTTGAGAGAGAGAGAGAGAGGGAGGGAGGGAGGGGCAGAGAGAGAGGGACACAGAATCCGAGGCAGGCTCCAGGGTCCAAGCTGTCAGCACAGACACTATGCAGAGTTGAACTTACAGACCATGAGATCATGACCTGACCTTAAGTCAGAGGCTCAACTGACTCAGTCACCCAGGTGCCCCAAAGTAATCTACAGATTTAATGCAATCCCTATCACAATACCAACAGCAATTTTCACAGAACTAGAATAATCCTAAAATTTGTATGGAACTGCAAAAGTCCCTAAAGAACCAAAACAATCTTGAGAAACAAGAACGAAGCTGGAGATATCACAATCCCACATTTCAAGATACACTACAAAGCTGTAATAATCAAAACATCACGGTGAAGCCACAAAAATAGCCACGAATCAATGGAACAGAATAGGTAGACCAGAAATAAACCTATGATTATATTGTCAATTAATCTATGACAAAGGAAGCAAGAATACTTAAGGGGGAAGAAAATGTCTTCAACAAATGGTGTTGGGAAAACTGGACAGCTACATGCAAAAGAATGAAATTGGACCACTTTCTTAGACAATACACAAAAATAAACTAAAAATGGATTAAAGACCTACATGTGAGATGTGGAACCATAAAACTCCTAGAAGAAAACATAGGCAGTAATCTCAATGACATCAGCCTTAGCAGCATTTTTTTTTCTAGATATATCTCTTCAGGCAAGGGAAACAAAAACAAACTATTGGGACTATATCAAAATAAAGAGTGTTTACACAATTAAGGAAACCATCAACAAAATGAAAAGGCAACCTGCTAAATAGGAGACGATATTTACAAATGATACATTTGATAAGGGCTGAATATCCCAAATATATAAAGAACTTATACAATTAAACACCAAAACAACAAACAATTTGATTAAAAAATGGGTAAACGACCTGAATAAACATTTTTCCTAAGAAGACATGCAGATGGCCAATAGATACATGAAAAGGTGTTCAACATCACTAATCATTAGAGAGATACAAATCAAAACTACAATGAAATATACCCTGACACTTGCCAGAATGGTTGGAAGGGGGCAGACAAGAAAATACCAAGTGTTGGCGAGGATGTGGAGAAAAAGGAACCCTTCTGCACTGTTAGTGGGAAGGTAAATTGGTGCAGCCACTGTGGAAAACAGTATGGGGTTTCCTCAAAAAATTAAAAATGGAAATACCAGTGATTCTACTACTGGGTATTTTCCCAAGAAAAATAAATTAAAAACTAATTTGAAAAGATATATGTACCTCCTTATTTACTGCAGCTTTATTTATAATAGCCAAGATATGGAAGCAACCCAAGTGTCCATCAATAGATGAATGGATACAGAAGAAGTGGTATGTATACATACCTTCATATGTACATACAGCGAACTATTACTCATCCACCAAAAAAAAAAAAAAAAGATGAGATCTTTCCATTAATGACAACATAGATGAATGTACAGGGTATAATGCTAAGTGAAATAAGCCAGATTGAAAAAGACAAATACTATATGGTTTCACTTATATGTGGAATCTAAAAACCAAAACAAATGAATAAACAAAAAAGCAGAAAGAGACCCATAAATATAAACTGATCGTTGCCAGAGGACACAGGGGTAGGGGGATGAGCAAAGCAGGGTAAAGGGGATTGGGAGATACAGTCTTCTAGTTATAGAATGAATAAGTCATAGGGATAAAAGGTGTAACGTAAGGAATATAGCAATAGCATTCTAATACTGTTCCATGGTAACAGATGAGAGCTACACTTGTGAGCAAAGGATAACATACTTATTGACTCACTATGTTGTATACTTGTAACAAATGTAACAAATATAGTTTCAAAAAAACTATATTTCAGAAAAAAGGTTTTAAAAAAGAGTTACAATGTTATACATCTGTCCCTTTGAATATCATGGATATGAACTATGTGGATTCACTCATACCTGGATTTTTAAAAATAATATTGTTTTCTAAATGTATTTCCTCTTCCTTATGATTTCCTTAGTAACATTTTATTTTCTTTGGCTTACTTTACTGTAGGAATAAAGCATAAAATGCATATAACATACAAAATATGTGTTGACTGACTTTATGTTATTGGTAAGTCTTTGGTCAACAGTATACTATCAGTAGTTAAGTTTTTGGAAAAGGAAAAGTTGTATGAGGACTTTTGACTGTGCAGGGGGTCAGAACCTCTAACTCTCACATCAATCAAGGGTCAAGTGTACTTCAAAACTCACATGCAGAGAAAAATTATGTTAAATATAAATACATTTATCATAATTTTAAATCATTTCCAGAGCATATCATTTTTCTTACTCTTTCTCATTCTTTTAGTAAGGATCTATGAATGGTTAACCCTCTTAGCGTATGTCTTTACATATTTTCTTTTAGTTATGATGGATTGGTTAGGTGTGTTAACTGTTACTTCCCACTCTGAAGACAATATTCTATTTTCTTCCCACCTCTGTGGGTGTATGTATGCATATATATACGTGTGTGTGTGTGTGTGTGTGTGTGTATGCATGTATGTATGTATATTTCTCCTTTTCCATCTTTTTCTCCGTCCTATTCTGACTGTATCTTTCTCTATCAAGCTTCATCCTAAACCTCTCTCTTCCCTCTGTTCTGAGGTAATTCTGAGATAACATCGGGTTTGTCCCAGAACAAATTATATAAGCACCTAGTACAACTTCCTTTGTGATAAGGCTGTTTCCTTCTGATCAACTTTTATAGCTATGGGTAAGGATGCAGAATGATCAATCTCTTTAGCTGAGGATAGATGGTATTCAGCCCCTGGATTTAAGCAATGACCCCAACTCCCAGTACTCTTCCCATCTTCCACTGTGTCCCAGTCCCATTTCATGTGGAACACTTTTTGCTTTCTTTATTCTGCAAGATCAAAATCGTGGATACCATTGTCTGCTTCAGCATCTTGAGCTCATCACACCTCTGATTTCAGTCTGTTCTGTCTTTGACATTTTGATCCCACCAGACATGCTTATCTGTTTCCAATCCAGGTAAATATTTTTGTTGTGTGTGTGTGTGTGCGTGCACACATGCATGTATTGTTATTATATGTTAGAGCACAGTCTAATTGCATTTCACCTTTTCATTTTATTATATTTTGTTTCAAGTTTTTATTTAATTTCTAGTTAGTTAACATATAGAGTAATAATGCTTTCAGGAGTAGAATTTAGTGATTCATCATTTACATATAACACCCAGGCTCATCACAAGTGCCCTCCTTAATCCCCATCACCAATTTAACCCATCCCTATGACCACCTTCCCTCTAGTAGCCATCAGGTTGTTCTCTATAGTGAAGAGTCTGTTTCTTGGTTTGCCTCTCTCTCTTTTTTCCCCCCTTTGCTGTTTTTCTTTTCTTAAATTTAACATATGAGTGAAGTCATATGGTATTTGTCTTTTTCTGAATGACTTATTTCCCTTAGCATAATACCCTGTAACTCCATCCATGTTGTTGCAAATGGCAAGATTTCATTTTTTTATGGCTGAGTATTTTCCATTGTATATGTATCCCACATTCTTTTTATCCATTCATCAGATGATGGACACTTTGGCTGTTTCCATAGCTTGGCTATTATAGATAATGCTGCAATGAAACCAGGAGCTGGTTCTTTGAAAAAAAATTAATAAAATTGATAAACTCTAGCCAGACTTATCAAAAAGAAAAGAGAAAGGACCAAATAAAATCACAAATAAGAGAGGAGAAATAACAACCAATACCACAGAAATTCAAACATTTATAAGAGAATACTATGAAAAACTATATGCCAACAAATTGGACAACCTGGAAGAAATGGATAATTTCCTACAAACATGTATACTATCAAAAGTGAAACAGGAAGGAGGCACCTGGATGGCTCAGTTTAAGTATCTGACTCTTGATTTCAGCTCAGGTCATGATCTTACTGATCATGGGATCAAACCCTGCATCTGGCTCTGCACTGACAGCATAGAGCATGTTTTGAATTATCTTTCTCCTTCTCTCTGCCCCTCCCCTGCTTGTGCACACGCAATCTGTCTCTCTAAAAATAAATAAATAAACTTAAAAAAACTGAAACAGGAAGAAAAAGATAACTTAAACAGACTTATAACCAGCAAATGAACTGAATCAGTAATAACAGCAAAAACAAAAAACTCCCAACAAACAGATGTCCAGGGCCAGAGGGCTTCAGATGTGATTTCTACCAAACATTTAAAGAAAAGTTAGTATTTATTTTTCTGAAACTATTCCAAAAAATACAAGAGGAAGGGAAACTTCCAAATTCATTCTATGAGGCTAGCATTGCCCTCACACTGAAAACAGATAAAGACAGCACTAAAATAGAGAACTACAGGCCCATATCCCAATGATCAGAGATGTAAAAATTCTCAATAAAATAGTAGCAAACAGAATCCAACAATACATTATAGTGCACTTTGAAAAATCATTTTCCTATTTTTCCCAATGGAGAACACTTTAGCTTTAGAATTTATGAATGAAAATTCTTGGTAATTATTACCCATGGCTCCAGTATGTCTCGACATTTATTGTATTTCTTTAAAAATCAGTTCTAATATGCTAGCAGAAATCTACTCTTGCTGGGAGAACATGACAGCAACATGCAGAAGGTTGAAACTAGACCACTTTCTCACACCATTCACAAAAATAAACTCAAAATGGATAAAGGACCTGAATGTGAGACAGGAAATCATCAAAACCCTAGAGGAGAAAGCAGGAAAAGACCTCTCTGACCTCAGCCATAGCAATCTCTTACTCGACACATCCCCAAAGGCAAGGGAATTAAAAGCAAAAATGAATTACTGGGACCTTATGAAGATAAAAAGCTGCACAGCAAAGGAAACAACCAACAAAACTAAAAGGCAACCAACGGAATGGGAAAAGATATTTGCAAATGACATATTAGACAAAGGGCTAGTATCCAAAATCTATAAAGAGCTCACCAAACTCCACACCCGAAAAACAAATAACCCAGTGAAGAAATGGGCAGAAAACATGAATAGACACTTCTCTAAAGAAGACATCCGGATGGCCAACAGGCACATGAAAATATGCTCAACGTCGCTCCTTATCAGGGAAATACAAATCAAAACCACACTTAGATATCACCTCACACCAGTCAGAGTGGCCAAAATGAACAAATCAGGAGACTATAGATGCTGGCGAGGATGTGGAGAAACGGGAACCCTCTTGCACTGTTGGTGGGAATGCAAATTGGTGCAGCCACTCTGGAAAGCAGTGTGGAGGTTCCTCAGAAAATTAAAAATAGACCTATCCTATGACCCAGCAATAGCACTGCTAGGAATTTACCCAAGGGATACAGGAGTACTGATGCATAGGGGCACTTGTACCCCAATGTTTATAGCAGCACTCTCAACAATAGCCAAATTATGCAAAGAGCCTAAAGGTCCATCAACTGATGAATGGATAAAGAAATTGTGGTTTATATATGCAATGGAGTACTACATGGCAATGAGAAAGAACGAAATATGGCCCTTTGTAGCAACGTGGATGGAACTGGAGAGTGTGATGCTAAGTGAAATAAGCCATACAGAGAAAGACAGATACCATATGTTTTCACTCTTATGTGGATCCTGAGAAACTTAACTGAAACCCATGGAGGAGGGGAAGGGAAAAAAAAGAAAGAGGTTAGAGTGGGAGAGAGCCAAAGCATAAGAGACTGTTAAAAACTGAGAACCAACTGAGGGTTGATGGGGGGTGGGAGGGAGGGGAGGGTGGGTGATGGGTATTGAGGAGGTCACCTTTTGGGATGAGCACTGGGTGTTGTATGGAAACCAATTTGACAATAAATTTCATATATTGAAAAAAAAAAGAAATCTACTCTTAAATAAATTTGAATATAACTTAATATTTTCTAAACTCTAATGCTCATTTAGATTACTCAAAACACATATAGTAAAAACATTAGTAGAATTCAACTAACAAAGAAAGAAGAATATAACCTCAACAGCTTTTAAATTAAATCAGTACAACAAAATTTTTCAAGAAGTTACATGGCCTAAAGAAGCAAAACAAATCTGTAGGCAGCAATAAAGTGGACTCAAAAAGCTAAATTTTATCACTGAAATGTTCTAGTTTTTCTTGTCTATTTTTCCCGTAGTTATATAAGCAGATTTAAAATTTAAAATTTACAGGTCTCATATGCAGTTGAAGGAATACTACATTAAGTGAGGCTCAAACAGAGGAAAACCAAGGTCCTTTCGACCTCAGGATTCCTCTAGATGGTCTCCTCTTCATTCAGTGGTAATCCTATATGTAAAAAATCATGATTCCACAATCATACACATGCAATGTTATTATGTGGAAAATGTGCTATGGCTTGTATATCTGGTTTTGGCTTCATGAGTTCTAAAAATGCTATAGGGTGGTTGAGTTAATTCTTCAAAGAAACTCACTGAACTAAAGAGAGGGTCATATTCACCATTTTTCCAAGGCATACTTGTAAAATATAAAAATACATGACACATTCTTATAAAAGTATATACCATTCAGTGCACAGACTATGAAAAGATGCTCAGCATCACTAACGACCAGGAAAATTCAAATCAAAACCACAATGAGATATCTATCACCTTACATGTGTGAGAATAGGTAACATAAAAAAGGCAAGAAATAACAAGTGTTGGTGAGAATGTTGAGAAAAAAGAAACATTGTACACTGATGGTGAGATTGTAAATTGGCACAGCCACTATGGAAACCAGCATGTGTATTCCTTAAGAAATTAAAAATACAAATACCATATGATCCATTAATTCCACTACTGGGTACTTAACCAAAGAAATTTAAAACACTAATTCAAAAAGATACATGCCCATCTTTGTTTATGATAAAATTATCTCTAATAGCCAATATATGGAAGCAACCTAAGTATCCATTGACAGACAAATGGATACAGAAGACATGGCACGCGTGTGCGCACACACACACACATGAATATTATGCAGCCACTAAAAAGGATGAGAAGGATGAGATAGTGGCATTTAATGCAACATGGATGGACCTAGAAAATATTATGTTAAGTGAAAGACATAAGATTGAGAAAGACAAGTATAAGATTTAACTCATATGTGGAATCTAGAAACAAATGAATAAACAAGCTCAAATCAGAATCAGACCTATAAACAGAGAATAAGTTTATGGTTGCTAGATGGAAGGGGTGTGAAAAATTAATGAAGGAGAGATACAGTTATAGAATGAATAAGTTACAGATATAAAAGACACAGCATAAAGAACATAGTGATATTGTGACAGAGTTGTATAGTGACAGCAGCTACACTTGTGGTGAGCACATTATATATAAATTGGTGGAATCACTAAATTACACACCTGAAACTGATGTAATATTGTGTGTCAACTATACCTAGAAAGATTTTTTAAAGTACAATGATAATAAAATTTTAAAAAAGAGCCATTTAGGCAACTAAGTGTCAATATAAAATTTTCCAAGCATGTTAGGCTAGCGATTTTATTTAATTTTCACCTTAAGATATATATTTGAGAATATCTATAAATAGCAATTTTTTTAATTGAAAGAGAGGGTGAGTAGGGGAGAGATGAAGAGGGAAAGAGAGACTCTTTAGCAGGCTCAGCGCTGCACCTGGGGCTTGATCCCATGACCCTGGGATCATGACCTGAACCAAAATCAAGAGTTCGCCACTCAACTGACTGAGCCACCCAGGTGCCCCTAAATAGTACTAATTCTTATAAAGCTATTTTCTACATTAAACTGAAATTTGCTTTTAAATAGTTTCTACTGGCTACTTTTAGTCTGCTTTCCACAGCTATACAGAGTGAGCAAGCCCTGTTTATATTATATCTTGTTAATTTGAATCTCTCATCCTTGCTTGCTAAGATCTTTGGTTTGATTCTGTCATACAGCTACCAGGAAATCTTCCAGCTTCCTGAAATCTGTAAATTAGATGGGCTTCCTTTTTTATGTCCTCATCCAAATTGCTGACAGAAAACACTGATGATGATGATAGGAAAAAGCTCTGCAGCATGTAACTAGATAATTCCATTACATTGACCTTGATTTTCATTCATGAGCCCCCAGTGGTCCTTCAACAAGATCCAAATCCATCTACCTATACTGTCAGCCTGCACTTGAGTATCTTGTCCAAAACCTTTGCTGAATTCCAGGCATTTTAACTTTATGGCATTCGCTTTATCTACCAGGTTAGGAAGTGTTTTCAAAAACAACACATCTGGAATAACTTGTCAACACATGAATGCACCCTGTTGTCATACTCTCTTCCTAGTTAATAATAGACTCAGCTGAAACTGTTGGTGAGTCAGAGATTAGGCTGATCCCATGACTGTGCTAAGTGTTATATTAGCAGTATTAGCTGAACTCTGGAAAGCACGTGGTCACCGCCTTCAAGAAGATATTGGAAATGCTATCTACTTTTCCATGTAGGCTTCTTATGGCCACAGAAGACCTTCCTGGAGTTCAAATCCTTCCAGGACCACAGCTTTGGCATCTACTTCATTACCTTCTATAATCTGTGTGCTATCCAACCTTAAAATTATAAATAATGTGAAAAAATTCTGTTGATGTCACAAGAAGAAGAACACATTTTCTTCCTCTCCTAGTCCTCTCATTTTTTCTCTTAACTGGATAAAGATCATGGTTAAACTCCTGGGCCTTAAATCAGATGGCTTGTGTCTATGCCATATGTCTGCAATTTCTGAGTTGCCATTGTCAATTTACTCAATCTCTCCTAGTGGCATTTTCTCATATATCAAATGGGAATAATAGTGTCTATTTCACAGGACTGCTATGAGAATTGACTTACTGCATGTTAAACCTTTAGATGTATTCTTGGCACATAGTAAACTCTAAATAATAATTGTTGTTTTAATTGTTATTATTGTTGCTTAAAGGATATGGGCATTCTCAGTTTGGAGAAATGCTGGTTGCTTGAGAGCTATACTTCTGTTTGGTTAACTGAAGCTACCCTGCACACATATTAATAAAGCTATTTTCAATCATGGATAGCTGAGCTCCTTGGAGAGTTATAGAACTAGTGGCAAATGTTGGGCAATATGACACTGCTCCAGAAGATATTGCCTTAATGATCCCAGTAATGGCTTGTTTTCACAAAACTTCTATCTCACAAGCAGAAAGCACTCTATAGACATTATCACATAATGAGCCTGAGAAGTTGCTAGGCTACAAGTACTATGTGATTGTTTCTGTTTTTGCACAGGGATTCTGAGTAACTTACTTATGGTTCCATAAAAAGATAGAAGCAGCAGAAAGAAAAACCCATTACATGGTCTTCTAAAATTCCACGTAGAGATTTTGGGATCTCCAAGTTAAGTTTCGGGCAATCTAGATGATACTCTATATATTTAAGATTATTAAAAGTAAATCATTTTGCAATGTGAAATCTGGCAGTATGACACCACTGATTAAATGTGGGATATATCCAGATTGATTCAGTAAGTCTGGTAATCAATCATTAGGTTCACAGAACCCAGTACCTTTGACAACTGGAAGGAATAAGTAGTGAGACAACCCACAAGTTCAGTCTATTTGACTTTCAATACAGTTTGGCAAATGCTATGTGCAAGGCACTATCCTGCACACAACTGGGGGTAAAAGATTTCTCAGGGACTTCAGTCCTGAGTAAAATAGGAAAAGCAGATGTAGATGTAGACAGAGATGAAGGTCCAGCTGCTGCCGTAGACATAGATTCATATAATGCTGTAATAAACAAAGCACATCAGATAGTAAGTTAAAGAGATGTTCATTTGACAGGGAATCCGGAAGAGCCTTCTAAAAGGACATGATTTCAGGAAGGTCTTAAAGAATCAGCAGGTCAGCAATTGTGAATATTTGGTAAAGGGAGAGGAGACACTGTGTAGAGCAGGTGGAAGTGTCCTTGAAAACCTTTGCTGATATGGGGTAAATGGGCAATTATGCCTCCTCCGTGTATTCTCCAGAGTTGGTAGGAACCTCAATTTTACTTTTTAACAAATTTAAGACCAGATTCCTCTTAAGTGTTTGGAAGGAGAACAAGAGTCAAATGAAGGACAAAAAGAAAAGGAAGTACCTGTTTCAATTTTTCTTTCAGACTTTTTTCAGAGAGGGATATATAAATCACAGGTCAAGTAGGTCTGAAATACCTACATATCCTTAGCTGCCTCATTTCAGAAACTAAATTTGTGTGTCAATCTGTGGTCTTTCTTCTCTTGTTCAATTAAGAAGTTGGTATTGGTGAGCCTTGTAGTTGTTATACAACTGATGAGACATTAGAATACTAATGAATTATACTAACTGCAACCCACTGGTGTACCTACTCAGGGAGAGTAATCACTAATCTAGGGTATCTTTAGTCTATTTTTATACTACCTGGACTTGGGAAATAACAATAGACTCCTTGTACACTTAATTTTTTTTTAAAATTTTTAAAATATTTATTTATTTAGTTTTGAGAGAGAGAGAGACAGAGAGAGAGAGAGAGAGAGAGAGAGAGGCAGAGCATGAGAGAGGAAGGTGCAGAGAGAGGGAGAAATAGAACTTGAAGCAGGCTCCAGGTTCCAAGCTGTCAGCACAGAGCCTGACGCCGGGCTCGAACTCACAGGCTGCGAGATCATGACCTGAGCTGAAGTCGGATGCTCAACTGACTGAGCCACCTAGGCGCCTCGTACAATCAATGTTTTTAAGTGATATACAAACTATTTCCAACCAAATATTCAAAATGACAAAGATTTTAGGCCTGCTTAGTTTAGTCTGTATATTGTTTTTATTTGTTTAATTTAAAAAAATGTTTATTTTGAGAGAGTGAGAGACAGAGCATGAGCAGGGGAGGGGCAGAGAGAGAGAGGGAGACCTAGAATCTGAAGCAGCCTCCAGGCTCTGAGCTGTCAACACAGAGCTGGAGACAAGGTTCGAACCCACTGACTGTGAGAGCATGACCTGAGTCGAAGCTGAACACTTACCCAACTGAGCAACCCAGGCACCACTTTTTGTGTGTTGTTGTTTTTTTTTTTTTTTTTTTTTAAATAAGGCTAGACCTTGTTGAAGAACACAAGTTGTTCATATACTCTGCATCAATGACAATGATAAAAGCAACTGGGGAACTCAATTAGCTTTGATAGACTAGGAACAATGCTGACATAATTACTTCAAATGGCTATAATGTATTTGCCAGTGACCCCTATTCAATATCATAGACTCTGACTCATATTTTTATGGCAGTAGTGATGGGATCTTTAAAAAAAATTAGGCATTACTGAATTTTCTAATATTGTAGCTGAATGTTTTCTCAAACTAGACTGACCCTGGTTAGTGGAACTGCACTGCCCAACACACAGTAGCAAGGTTTTGTAATAGGAGATGTGGGTTTGAGATGTGACTTTTCTGGATTCTGACTGTATTATTTTGGGAAAGTAACTTTATGTTTCTTAATCTCAGTATACTTAGTTGGAAAATGGGAATAATAATCATACCTACTAAACTGAGCTTTGAGAATCACAGGAAATACAACTGTTGGCAAGAATGAGGAGAGGGGCATCTGGGTGGCTCAGTTGGTTAAGCACCTGACTTCGGCTCAGGTCATGATCTCATGGTTCATGGGTTCAAGCCCCACATCCCACTCTGTGCTGACAGTTCAGAGCCTGGAGACTGCTTCGGATTCTGTGTCTCCCTCTCTCTCTGCCCTTCCTCCACTCATGCTCTGTTTCTGTCTCAAAAATAAATAAACATAAACAAAGTTTAAAAAAAACAATGAGGAAAAGGAACCCTCATGCACTGTTGGTGACAATGTAAATTGGTACAACCACTGGGGAAAACGGAATGGCATTTCCTGAAAAAGTTCAAAATATAAATATCATGTGATCCATCAATTCCAATGCTGAGTATTTAACCAAAGAAAATAAAAACACTAATTTAAAAAGAAAAATGAACCGCTATGTTTATTGCAGCATTATTTACAATAGCCAAGATAGGCAAACAACGTGTGTCCATTAACAGACAAATGAATAATGGAGATGTGATATACACACCCCAGCATACATTAGAATATTATGCAGCCATAAAAAAGGTTGAGGCCATGCCAACATGGGTGGGCCTAGAGGGTATTATGCTAAGTGAAATAAGTAAGGGTGAGAAAGACAAATGCCACATTATTTCACCAATATGTAGAATCTAAAAAACCCAAATAAACAAGCAAAAATCAGAATCATACCTATAAATACAGTAAATAAACTGAAGGTTGCCAAAGGGGAGACAGGTGGGAGGTTGGGCAAAATGAGTGAAGGAGAGTGGGAGATACAGGCTTCCAGGTATGGAATAAATCACAGGAATAAAAGGCACAGCATAGGGAATATAGCCAAAGATATTGTAATAGTGCTGTATGGTGACAGATGGCAGCTACACTTGTGGTAAGCATGGTGTAAAGGATAGAAAAGTTAAATCACCATGTTGTACACCTGATATTAATGTATCATTGTGTGTCAAGTATACTCAAACAACAACAACAAAATCCCTCAATGCTACTTCTAAGTATTTGGTAGTGACACTAAATTATTTGTCTCAGCTGCCTTATATAATTGTCTCATATAATGTTCTAGATTAATTGATCCTTATCTAACAAAAACACATGGTTTTTCAAATTCTGTTAGCATCTGAAAGTTGACAAATGTTCACCTATATATAACATACTCCCCATTAAACATTGTGAAAGTGATGGAAACTGGTAGGGTAAAAAAACAGTCTTCAGGATAATTCAAATGGGATTTCCATCACAAAATCAAGAAAAGCATTTAAAAAAGCATTTTGGGGGTAGATATTTTGTTATGTATATTAGGAGAAATATATGAGGGATTGAAGAGAAAAATGAACAATGTAAGAATGTTTAAAATTTTTTTTTATGTTTATTTATTTTTGAGAGAGACAGAGAGCAAGTAGGGAGGGACAGAGAGAGGGAGACACAGAACCTGAAGTAGTCTCCAGGCTCTGAGCTGTCAGCACAGAGCCCAACGCAGGCCTGGAACCCAGGAACCACGAAATCATGACCTGAGCCGAAGTCAATGCTTAACCAAATGAGCCACCAGCCGCCCCAAGAATGTTTTAAGTTGTGTGGT
This sequence comes from Panthera leo, assembly GCF_018350215.1. NCBI lineage: Eukaryota > Metazoa > Chordata > Mammalia > Carnivora > Felidae > Panthera > Panthera leo. Next base: position 23,477,309 of record NC_056679.1, read on the forward strand.
TGAGTTACAGAAAGGTGCCTTTTTGGCCTTTGTATTTAGCCATTTTTCTCAAAAGACGTCGTAAAATTTTTTTAAATGCATTGTATATATATATATGGAAATACTATTTTTTACATTTTAGTGAGAGAGCATGAGTGGGGGAGAAGAGCAGAGGGAGAGAGGGAGGGAGAGAGGGAGGGAGAGAGGGAGGGAGAGAGGGAGAGAGGGGGAGGGGGAGGGGAGGGGGAGGGGGAGGGGGAGGGGGAGAGGGAGAGAGAATCTTTTTTTTTAGTTTTATTTATTTATTTTGAGAGTGAGAGAGTGTGTGAGCAGGGGTGAGGTAGACAGTGAGGGAGAGAGAGAATCCCAAGCAGGCTCTACACTCAGTGTGGAGCCCAGTGTGGGGTTTGATCCCACCACCATGAGATCATGACCTGAGCAGAAACCAAGAAATCAGCTGCCCAATTTATTGAGCCACCCAGGTGCCCCAAAAATACATTTATATCTTAATATTGATGATATGAAAAATGGTGTAGGGAATCTAGAGATAATAAAGGAAAGCTTAAATATATTTGGTTATTACACTGTAGCTGAACGTTTTTCAAATCTTACTTGGTTTAACTCTTACAAACACATATAGGAAAAAAGAGGTAAATTTAGAAAAGTAACAGCTAACAATAAGGCATGAACAGGAGGCAAGATCTTCTTGTCTCAAATTCGAGGCTTTCTGCCTCTCCACAGAAGTGATTACATGCAACAAAACCTGGCTAATAAGTTCTCTATTAACTGGTAACATAGCCAAGAAAATTTCATTTGGATGGTAGTAAATTTAACAGTTCCCAACCCATTGTTTTAGAATATGACTAGCCTTTTTAAAAAATTTTTAAATGTTTTTATTTATTTTTGAGACAGAGCATGAGCAGGGGAGGGGCAGAGAGAGGGGGAGACACAGAATCTGAAGCAGGCTCCAGGCTCTGAGCTGTCAGTACAGAGCCTGACGTGAGGCTCGAACTCACAGACTGTGAGATCATGACCTGAGTCAGATGCTTAACCAACTGAACCACCCAGGTGCCCCTGACTAGCCTCTTTTTTTAATAAATCAGAAAAAAAAATCAGGACACCAGGATATAGAAACCTCTCAGTGTTTCACATAGACTCACAGACTTTTGTCTCCACTAATTATGTAACTCTCATAATTACTTACAAGTTTCATAGTGTATAATAATTAAAGCACTATTTTTAAAGTATATTTATTATAAAAAGTAAAAACATTTAAAAGCTGAGAGAATAATATGATTAGCTCTCATTTACTCAGCACTTGGTTTCAAAAATTTTCTGTATTTTGCCAATCTATTTTCACTCATATCACACTACTTTTTTCCCTGATGAATAGTTTCACCTGTATGGACAGACACATACAGATATGGACAGATACTATACCTCTAACAGATACTGAGACTTAAAAAATCCATTATCACTCTAAAAAGTATTATATTAATTCTTCATATTATCTAATATCTTGTCTACTTATTTTTCCCTGTGTGAAAAATATCTTTTTATAGTTGTTTTTCTTAAATCAGGATCTAAGTAAGTCCCACACCTTACAGTTGGTTGAGAGGTCTCTTAGGAATATTTTTTCATGCCATTTATTGGTGGAACTAAATCTTTTACCTTGTTAAATATCTAAAATTCTGAATTTGGTTCTTTGCATCCTGTGGTATCTTTTAACACACCCATCCATATCCTGCATAAATGGAGACACTTGCTTAAATTCAGATTTGTTTTGTTTATGGGCATCTATATAGTTCCCATTGCATCATACCAGGAGGCCCATGATGTCTAGTATTTTATTTTTATTTTTTTCATGATGTCTAGTATTTTAGTGATGATGTGACATCACAGTGAGCTCAGTGCCAGCCTAATACATTCATTATAAAGCTTCCTCATAGGCTTAATGGTTTACACAGTTATTAATTTCCAGAGTGACTGTGCCAGTTTGTATTCCCACCAGCAGGGCAAAAGTGTTCCCCTTTCTCTGCATCCTCACCAGCATCTGCTGTTTCCTGAGTTGTTAATTTTAGCCATTCTGACAAGTGTGAGGGAAAAGAGTATGGAGGTTCCTCAAAGACTTAAAAGTAGAAGTACCCTTTAACCCACCAATTGCACTACTAGGTATTTATCCAAAAGATACACAAATGCTGAATTGAAGGGACACATGCACCCCAATGTTTATAGCAGCACTATCAACAATAGCTAAAGTATGGAAAGAGCCAAATGTCCATCGACTGATGAATGTGTCATCACATCACATCAGAAGATGTGGTATATATATACAATGGACTACTACTCAGTGATCAAAAAGAATAAAATCTTACCATTTGCAACAATATGGATGGAATGAGAGTGTATTATGCTAAGCAAAATAAATCCATCAGAAAGACAGGTATCATATGATTTCACTCATATGTGGAATTTAAGAAATAAAACAGACAAACATAGGGGAAGGGAAACAAAAATAAGATAAAAACAGAAAGGGACACAAACCATAAGAAACTCTTAAATACAGAGAATGAATTGAGGGTTGCTGGAGGGGTGTTGGGTGGGTGGGACAGGCTAAAGAGGTGATGGGGATTAAGGTGGGAACTTGTTGGGATGAGCAATGGGTGTTATATGTAAGTGATGAATCACTAAATTCTATTCCTGAAATAATTATTACACTATATGTTAACTTGGATTTAAATTAAAAAAAAAAAAAGGCCAAACAGTTATTGATGGTAATTGCCTAGATCCATTCTTTCATTAGAAATTTCAAAATAATGACTTTACAATTCTGTTACGTCTTCTGCTTTTGTTTACTAAATTTCTACTTTTGACAAGAATTTTCTCTAAATAAATATGTGGTTATTTTGAAATAGTTTGTACATGAAAGTGGATACTAAAGGTTTGATTTTTCTATTTATAAGTTTTCAGAAGGATTTGGTGTCCTAGCAATCTTCAAATGTGAGCAATTAGTTTGTCTTTTCTTAGTACCATTATGAATGAGTGAATTTTAGTATATTTGTCATCTTTATCCTGAATAACTTTCTTTGCTTTGAAATCTACTTATCATATTAACAAAGATACTCTGGCTTTTCCCCTCTTGCCTGTATCTTTTTTTTTTAAATTGTGGCAAAATATATGTAACATAAAATTTACTCACCCAGATACTCTGGGAATCCACCCTGTCTAGCCCCCAGTCTCAGCACCCTCAATCACTCCATTAACCAGCTGTTCTTATTCTCAGACTCAGGGATATAGAATCTCAATATAGGAGGTCCTGAATCCTTTTCATCTTAAGCAAGGGCATCTTGACACATTTAGGTCTATGGTCATCTTGCCAGGCTCCATATACATGTGAAAAAGACTTAGACCCAAAGCCTTAGGGTCATAGAGCATTTCTCAACAGTGGGATATTGAGGGACAGTTGCCAAGTGGGAAATGAGTGGTATCACTTAGATATGCCTCTCCTTTCCTTTCCCAGTTTCCACATCTCTCATATACCAGGAGTAGGGGGAGATATAAAATTCTGCAACCGTATAAATCTATGCTAAGGATAGCAATTAAGGTGAACTTTCCTGATATATATCATTCTTCTGTCATGATTTAGTCATGTAAATGAGTCTACATGGCCATTCTTGCCTTGTGTAAGTTCATGGTTGTAGAAGAATCCAGAGTCTCCTTTCTGAGTTTTTTGAAAGAAGACAACTTCCTATGAGTTTCTAGTATCAGATGTAGTAAAATAAAGAGTTTGGCTTGGCAGACTGTGTTTTCTAAAGAAGGTCTCAATGATAATACTCCTGCATACTTTTATTCAGTATGGCCACCATATGCAGCTCATTCCTCCTGTCTATTTCTCTTAAAATTTGGTGGGCTTCTGACCACAGGAGCCAGTAAGTATGGCAGAAAGGATGCTGAAACTAAGTCACGAATTAAGTGTAGCTTCTGCCTTTTTGGCTGGGACACTTACTTTTGGAGCTTTGAGCTGCCACGTAAGAGATCTGACCACTTTATCACAGGCATCTGGGCTTCTGAGGAAGCTCCCACCAAGTGGAAAGACCACTATGGTAGAAATGCCAACTGAGGTCCCAACTGAAAGCGAGCTTCAAATGAAAACATGCCAGCATAGTCTTTTTTTAAAAAATGGTGTACACATAATTGAATATCCATATGCAAAAATATAAAATGACCCACAACTCATACCTTATACCAGGTACAAAAATTAACTTCTCAAAATGAATCTAAATGTAAAACTTTTAGCTATAAAACTTCTAGAAGAATGAATATATAGGAGAGAATCTTTGTGATCTTAAACACCGTTTCTTAGACAAGACACAAAAACATTAGAATCAAAACTGTTGTAGTGAAAACCGCAGTTTCTAATTCTTCAGTGCTTGTAAAGGTCAAACAAAGGACACAAAAGTCAAAACAGTTTGGATGAGAGGGAACTAAATATCGTGGGTATTATAAAAGAAGGTCTGACCATAAAAGAGTGTAAGAGAACTTTTGGGGGTGATGGAAATGTTCTAGATCTTAATTGCGGTGGTGGTTATGCAATTGTACAGTGAGAAGAATGATTTTTACTGAATATGAAATATACTTTAATAAACATAAATTTTAAAGGTTGTAAGAGTCATAGTTCAACTGGGACTTAAACCTTTGAGTCTTGATCCACACTTCAGTGAAAAATTATCTTTACTGATCTCCCAGTAACTATTTCTCTATTTTATTTCTCTAGGTGTGAAAATCATCTCTACTAGATTTTCAAAGATATAAAAACTAAATATTATTATTTACCACACTGTGGTTAAAAGGCTATATCTCGGTGTAAAATCCACCTTTTTCATTCCTCATGGGATTCTGATAAACTTGTATATTATCTTCTACTATGGGCTAAGAAAAATATTGTGTCACTAGGAAAGAGCCTAGAGTAAAGTCAATGTTTAAAAATGTTAATAGTCTGGGAATTGTGAAAATTTAAGATAATGATTGCATTACTCAAACTTTGGGGCAAGTGAGGAATTTGCTCTGATGACCTGGTGTTATTCTAGAATTCTTCCATGAAAGGCAGCACTCGATCACTTTTGGAAGTGCTGAGACTCACTCAGTGTGGTTATGTAACATCCTCTTATCATTACAGCAATGATAATAACAATAATGATAAAGAAAAGTAGCTTTTCAAGTCTCAACGTGTAGAAAAATATGCAGTTTTGCGTAGGCTTGCACTCTGTAATCACACTTCATGAGCTAATATTTTAATGACACCTCCTGGATAATAATTAGCCATCTCACCTCCTTACTTGTCATTTGAAAAGTACAGTCACTGTTTCAAACTTACCAGATACTGTTTTCTCCTCTCTCATTCCAGTGAATAAGAGATTAATATTCTTCATTTTGAAAATGCTCCTTCCAACTATGCTAAAATTTCACCCTCATACAGAATTTCCTTAAGTCTTATTAGGTATACTTTGGTTGCAAGAGAAAACTGAACTATAGCCACTAAAAATTCTGTCCAGGGGCTCCTGAGTGGCTTAGTCGGTTAAGTATCTGACTTCAGCTAGGGTCATGATCTCATAGTTGGTGAGTTTGAGTCCCACATCAGGCTCTGTGATGACAGCTTGGATCCTGGAGCCTGCTTCTGATTCTATGTCTCCCTCTCTCTCTCTGCCCCTCCCCACTTGCACTCTGTATCTGTGTCTGTCTCTGTCTCTCTCAAAAATAAATAAACATTTAAAAAACCTATAAAAAAGAAAAATACAGTTCAAAAAAATTCTGTCTAGTTTTTCATTAAAATTCATGCTTGAATAGCCTATGGATTCAACCAGAAGAATCTGGCTAATTGCAGCACTTTGGTAAATAGTTTGTATTTTTTCCAAAAGGCTGAGGATACAGATCCATTCTTTAATGGTTTCTTTAAAACACACACACACACACACACACACACACACACACACACACACACACACACAGTGAAATCAAGGGAAAAGGGAGGCTTTGGGCTAGCTTTAGCTCATCCCAGCAGTGGACTTTACCATTGCATGTTTTCAATACAAATTTAGACATTTCTCAACAATTGTAATGCTAGAATATAGGGAGAACTTTGGGTTCATCTAAATGTCAGGCTGTGATGAGGTTGTGTTCTGTTCCAGGGGACCCATTAATGCAGAAATCAGGGCTGCTGCACTGGGAACCACAGTGCTCATCTAGTTCTCTAGGGGCCACCTAAAGACAAAGAGGGAATGTAGCTGGTATTAGCTAAGTTTCAAAGAGGACTGGATCACAGGCAACCCAAATTGTGGTTTATTACAAAAACTAGTATTCTTCCCTGTGTCTCAGTAGTCCATACTCTTCCCCAGTGACTACTTAACTTTAGCAGAGTGAGCAGCAGATTGCACATCAAAAGAGTGGCATAGGAGTCCCAACACTACGATTATAGTCCTACAACGTGTGCATGTTGGCGTTGAGCATTCCAAGTCTCAGTTTACATACTTCCAAAATAAGAGCATTGAATTAAATTATTTTTCTGGCTTCTTGTACCTTAAAACCATGCTATTTTGAGGTAGGAGAAGAACTGACCTTATGTTAATTTAATATGTGCTAAGGCTAAAGATTTATTCATGGAAGAGGGATTACAACTCTAATTCAAAGGAATTTCCCCACTACTGAATCTATGATATGCAAATTTCTTATTGTCTTTCTAGATACATCATAATTACATTTAGCACTCTGGCATTTTTATGTTCAACAGATCGAATTTCACATCCATAAATGCCTTTTAGATTTCCTCTCCTCACTCCAACACAAGGAAGAGGCAGTGACTTCTAAAGAAACATTGCAGGTTGGAGTGTAGAGCAAGATGGTGGGTAAAAAGTATATTTCACTTAATACTGGCCAGACTCTTTGACATATCATATGTAAAATGCATAGCATGATGTTTGGCTTATATAATTGGTCCTGAATGTATGCAGGCTATACTACCCTCAGCATTTTACATAATTTTCAAAACATCCTATGAGACTATCAGAGTTGCCCCATTATCTTCTACATTTTTCAAATGAGGAAGTAGACTTAACCTAAGTGAAAGAGATAAAGAACTTTAAATTTAAAGAAAACCTAAAAGGGTGTCTTATTCAATCTTCTCATTATTCAAAGAAGAAAATCAGGCATCAGAGAAATTGAGGAATCTGTTCAAAGCCACTCAGGTAAGTGACCCATGTGTTTCTTAGATCTTTTGACTCCGAAGCCAGTGCTCTTTCTGTACCAGAGTGCCATCGCTGACCAAGTTCTCCTTTGCTCTTAGGAAAGAGAATTTGACTTGTTGTGATGAGCATCAGGTGTTGTATGTTGTACACGTGAAACTAATATTACACTAGATGCTAACTGGAAATTAAATAAAACTTTAAAAAAATAAAGACAATGTGAGATAGGGAAATTTAGTAATTCAAAGTTACCTCATCAGAACATTACTAGGACAAGCTTGTAAAGAAAGACCATTTAAAAAGAGAAGGTTCAAGTTATTTCAATTGAGACAAATACAGATTGGCTTGTGGAACGCTGTATTTGAGTTTTCTGGTCAACAGCTCTCAATATTTAGTATATTTTAAGAATATTTAAGACTTCAAGATGTTTTGAGGAGCCAAGATGGCGGAACAGCATGGAAGTTTTTTGTGTGTCTCACGTCCATGAAATACAGCCAGACCAACACTAAACCATCCTGCACACCTAGAAAACTGATCCAAGGATTAACACAACAATCTGTACAACATGAACCCAGAACTCAGTAGGTGTGCAGCATGGAGAGGTGAACTGGGGGAGAGAGAAGCCGCAGAAGGCAGGGAGCTGTTTTTGCTTATGGAGAGAGGATGGAGATGGGGGGGGGGGAATATAGGAAAACCACCCCTCCCCAAAAGCAGCTGGAGCGAAAGTGGAAAATTGGAAACAGCCATAGGGACTAAACTAAAAATGGAGAAAGGAGAAAGGAGAGGGTTTAAATTTCAGTAAGACTGTAAACAAGGGGAGCAACTCCACAGCTCAATACCTGGTGGTGCTCTGGTGGGAAGGGTGAATCCCCAGGAGCAGAGTGGGGTCTGGGAGGTTCTGGGGTCACACGGGGAAAAGTGGTTCCACTGCTGGAAGAACATTTGGTAGAGACTGTTAAGGCCACCTGGTCCAAGCAGACCCCAGAGAACTACCATTCACTGGTGCTGGAACAAGGTCGTTGGGGGTGAAGCCTGGTGCCAAATGCATGTTGTGATTTTCCATAATCCCTGAAACGCTGCTGCTACACTATCTCGTGACCTTTTTCTGGGGCAGGCTGACAGCTGGCACAGTCTTGGGGTCCAGCAAGTGTTCCTGGGTGCAGCCAGCATTCAGACATTGCTTGGTAAGACCCTCCTGCAGAGGGGGGAAATTGGTCAAAGCCACAGTCCTTCAGAAGTAAGGGGCCTGGGAAAACAGCTGCATCTGAGACAAAACTCGGGAGAGAAGTACTGCCTGGGGCTTGATCATGGACAGTGAAAAAGTGGAGTGGATGAAAGCTGAAGACAGAGGATGGAAGTGTACAACTGCTGATTAGGAAGAACAGAGTTCCGATACTAGAGACTGGGTAGCTGGGTAACACCATTTTCACCGCTCCCACACATGCGCATATGCACATACAAACACAACAATCCACCCCCATAAGCTAAGTAGCGCCATCTAGTGGAGAACGGAGCCGTTACACTAAGCCCTGCCCAACTGGGCCAATCTCACTTTTCAAGAACACAAGACTCACCACCTGCTTAAATTTATGGACTATAAAGAACTTCATAGTCCGACTTCAAAGGGAAAATGAAATAATTTCAGTCTTATTTCAATCTGTTAGCAGGTCCATCTATTCAATTTTCTTTCTTTTTTTCTTTTTCACTTCTTTTATTTTTCTTGAATACAGAAAGAGAAAAAAATCATTTTTATTTTCAATTTTTATTAAAAATATTTTTCTTTAAAATTTGTACTATATTTTTTACATGTGTAAAATTTTTCAATTCTATTTTACTTCCATCATTTCATTTTAGTATACTTCAATGTATTCACTTTTTCAAATTTTCAAATGATTTCCTTTTCTCTTTTTTCTCTTGTTCATTTCTTTTCTTTTTCTTGAATACAGAAAGACAAAAAATCATTATTTTTAATTTTTATTAATATTTTTTTCTACTATATTCTTTACTTCTGTGTAATTTTTTTTCAAACTCTATTTTACTCCCATCACCTCATTTTAGTCTACTTCAGTGTATTCATTTTTTCAAATACTCAAATGATTTCCTATTTTTCCCTCCATTTTTTCTCTAATCAAACCACTTTCAATACCCAGACCTAAACACACCTAGGATCTAGCATCATTTATTAGATTTGTATGTGTGTTTTTAATTTTTTAATTTTAATATTTTTTAAGTTTACTTTTTTTAATTTGACTTTTTCTACCTCATTAATTCCTTTTCTCACTTCCAAATGACAAAACAAAGGAATTCACCCCAAAAGAAAGAGTACAAAGAAACAACAGCTGGGGATTTAACCAACACAGATACAACCAAGATGTCTGAACCAGAATTTAGAATCATGATAAGAATAATACTAGCTGGAGTTGAAAGTAGAGTAGAATCCCTTTCTGCAGAGTAGAATCCCTTTCTGCAAACTAGTCAGGATGAAATAAAAAATGTTATAACTGAGCTGCAATCACAGATGGATGCTGCAGCAGCAAGGATGGATGAGGCGGAACAGAGAATCAGCGATATAGAGGACAAACTTATAAAGAATAACAAAGCAGAAAAAAAGAGGGAGATTAAGGCAAAAGAGCACAATTTAAGAATCAGAGAAATCAGTGACTCATTAAAAAGGAACAACATCAGAACCATAGAGTCCCAGAAGAGGAAGAGAGAGAAATAGAGGTAGAAGGGTTATGTGAGCAAATCATAGTAGAAAACTTTCCTAACCTGGGGAAAGACACAGACATCAAAATCCAGGAAGCACAGAGGACCCCCATTAGATTCAACAAAAACTGACCATCAACAAGGCATATCATAGTCAAATTCACAAAATATTCAGGCAAGGAGAGAATCATGAAACAAGCAAGGGAAAAAAAGTCCCTAACATACAAGGGAAGACAGGTTTGCAGCAGACCTATCCACAGAAACGTGGTAGGCCAGAAAGGAGTGGTGGGATATATTCAGTGTGCTGAATCAGAAAAATATGCAGCCAAGAATTCTTTATCCAGCAAGGCTGTCATTCAAAATAGAAGGAGAGATAAAAAGTTCCCCAGACAAACAAAAATTAAAGGAGTTTGTGACCACTAAAGCAGCCCTGCAAGAAATTTTAAGGGGGACTTTCTGAGGGGAGAAAAGATGAATACATACATACATACATATATACATACATACATACATACCAAAAGCAACAAAAACAACCAGAGAACACCACCAGAAACTCCAACTCTACAGGGAACATAATGGCAATACATTCATATCTTTCAGTAATCACTCTAAATGTCAATGGAGTCAATGCTCCAATCAAAAGACATAGGGTAACAGAATAGATAAGAGAACAAGATCCATCTATTCCTGTTCACAAGAGACCCACTTTAGACCTCAAGACACCTTCAGACTGAAAGTAAGGAAATGGAGAACGATCTATCATGCTAATGGTCAACAAAAGAAAGCTGGAGTAGCCATACTTATATCAGACAATCTAGACTTTAAAATAAAGACTGTATCAAGAGATGCAGAAGGGCATTATATCATAATCAAGGAGTCTATCCACCAAGAAGACCTAACAATTGTAAATATTTATGTGCCAAATGTGAGAGCACCATAATATATAAATCAATTAATCACAAACATAAAGAAACTCATTGCTAGTAATACCATAATAGGAGACTTCAACACCCCACTCACAGAAATGGACAGATTATCTAATAAAAAAATCAACAAGGACACACTGGACCAGTTGGACTTAACAGATATATCCAGAACATTTCATCCTAAAGCAGAATATACATTCTTCTCCAGTGCACATGGAACGTTCTCCAGAATAGACCACATACTGTGACACAAATCAGCCCTCAGCAAGTACAAAAATATTGAGATCATACCGTGCATAGTTTCAAACCACAATGCTATGAAACTCAAAATCAACCACAGGAAAAAATTTGGAAAGGTAACAAATACTTAAAGACTGAAGAAAATCCTACTAAAGAATGAATGGGCTAACCAAGCAGTTAAAGAGGAAATAAAAAAGTATATGGAAGCCAATGAAAATGATAACACCACAACCCAAAACCTCTGGGATGCAGCAAAGGCGGTCATAAGAGGAAAGTATATAGCAATCCAGGCCTTCCTAAAGAAAGAAGAAAGATCTCAGATACACACCTAACCTTACACCTTAAGGAGATGGAAG